>NC_137954.1:45427766-46638599 GCF_963924665.1 Micromys minutus | reverse complement strand
TCCTGTCTGCTGGCACTTGTCACTTGGAGGATCAAGCCAAAGTAATATCATTGACATTGATGTTTAAGTTTGAGGAAGTGAGCCAAAATTCATAAAGTAATGCTCTGAAACTGTGGCAAGGCATCAAAGCCTGTAAATCTAATCATTTCTGTTTTGATATTAAGTCTATAAGGTATTGCAATAACCTATGGGAAGTAATTAAAATAATTGTATTTTTAAATATAGATCTGAGAGATGTTTGCATTTTTATAATACTGTGAGGAAAAGGGAAATTCTTGTAGATCATCAGGTTCTCTGCTTGTCCGGAGATATGTGGATATAATTTATTCTACTTTATTTATAAACTCACAGATGTTACTTGTTCCATCCATTTACTCATTTCTATTGAATTGTTCACTACATGTTGCTCATTGAACTAAGTATATACAGCTTGTTACACAAAAGCTCCTAAGAAGACATTGTCCATTCTCCTTTGGCAATAGGCATGGCATTGGTGCTAATGGACAACAAGACAGCTACAGGAAACTACTAAACATGTCATTTGGTCCACACTCAGAATGTATTGTCAGTGAGCTAATGCAATGTTAATATGATTCTGTAATAGCAATTAATCAAAATCCTGTACCTACTTTTTAAAAATTATCAATATTACTTCCTTTTTCTAAGCACAGTAAGACCTGTTTATATTGGTATATGCTCACTTTTTAGATAGTTGCTGACCAATCACAAAACATTCTCATTAAACAGCAACAATAACAACAACAATAACAACAACAAATCCCCAATATTTTAGGTGACATATGTGACACAATATTTGGATATTTATTCTTCACCTAAAAATAACAATACCACTTTGATTACAATTTAGTATGACTACAATTTTTCGGCTTTGAGATTTAAAAAAAGCAGGAGATTTTATTTGCCTTCAAATTAAGGTTTTTCTCTCCATGCATACATGTCCCAGCCTTCTGCAGTCTAAGAAATTGTGAGAACAGGAAGAGGCACTGTGGACCGGAGAGAAGGGGCCATGTTGAATTGGCAAGGCCATGCCATCAACAGCTGGACACTCCAGAAGTTGACAGGCACACAAATTATGATTTATCTAAACCACTAAACTTGTTATTAAAATAATACGTTGCATTACTAAAACTAAAACAAAGAAAAGAACTTGAAACACAAATATTTTTGGCATTTTAATACACAGTGACAGTTCAAATTTCACATGACAGTTTTAGTTCTTTGGTTAACTGTAGATAAATTCATTTTAAATAACAGTAGAACAAATGTGGAAAACTCAAAATTCTAATGCTAGTTAATAGAAAAAGTCTTAAGCTAGTCAATTTTGACCAGAGTGTAATCATTAACAATAAAAAACAAATACATGATAGCATTTTGATTATAAAGTAATTTGTTCATTAGACTTTTATAAAAATTTCTTGCTGGAAAATATTCTATATTAAACTTTTTCTTTATATACATAAACTAGTTATTTATAATAAACTTTTACAGTTTATTTTATAGTTATTCTATAGAATTATTCTGCATACTGAACACATTTTCCCTCTGTATCCCAATGAGGAAAGCAAAATAGAACCCTGGGAACCCACAGCTACTAAGCATCAAGGCACATGTGCATGTGTATGTGTGTGCCTATGTGTGTGTGTGTGTAAAGATTATGTAAAAGAAGCTGCACACAGGATTATTCTAACCATTAACACTAAGAAAGAATGTTATTTGCACCTCAAAACAATTCTTAAGTTTTTGTTGTTTTTTTAAATTGTTTTGTTTTGTTTTGTTTTGTTTTACCTGAACAGTGTCTTTGATGTAGATCAGATGGCCTGTGATATAGCCAACCAGGTCTTTGAACTATTTTTTCTCACTGCTTTTCTAAAGTGCTGAAATTACAAATATCTGTCATCTGGCTTTCTCACATTAATCTTTAAAACAAGTACAAACACTGACATGTTTCCTACTAAAAAATATGTTTCTAAAGTAAGTTCTGGTGTCATGAAGATAAAGAGTAATTTTAGAAATATACCCAGTATTAGAAAAATCTCCAAGGATTTCACTAGCTTATATTCATTAACATTTCAACAGTAATTAAGACTGGCAAATTCTTGTATTTTTCCTGCTTTTTCCATAGACTATTGTGTTTGTCTTGTGAGGGTTTGTGGGCTTGTGCTTGTTTCCAAACTATTTTGCATCTGGAAAAAAATGAATGTAGGACTAGAAAACATTGGAAATGTACATAGGGATAAACCTCATAGGGATAAACCTCATAGGTATAAACCACATGGGTATGCCTTTATAATCTCTGTTTTCACATTTTGAAAGATTATCTAAATTTTGCTTACTGATAGGATGTAACTTTAGACACTGATACCCGGCCTCGGGCTCCTTTTCCCATGAGACACAGTAGGGTGTTGTTGGTGTTCTTTTTGGTAGCTTTGCTTGTATGCTTATTGTTGTATTCACAATTACCACGTTGTTTGACATTTTAATTTCTTCTAATTATGATGACTGCAGATTTTCTATAGTAGTTTTTGTCCCTTTCCTATGCAATGTTGTGATTGGGAAAGTAGATAATATAGTTTAAATCTATTGTTGCCACCAGCTACCAAGGATTTATTTCAATTTTCCAGATGTGGCTGTGTAGAAAAAACTGGAGATAAATTTTTTTCTGTTTTGTTATTTCTCAAATAATCTATTTTATTTAAGTATGCTTACAGAGTAAAGAAGACGGATTACTCTCACATTGATAGAGAAATAGCTCTTCCTTTGGTTCTATTTTAGAACATTTTAGAAAAAGAGGGGAAGAATAAAACAAAGAAAATATAAATATTTACTTCTTATTAAATATATAATGTTTGAAAAATAAATGTAGACAGATATCATATAGAAACGTATTTAAGATAAGTTAATATTATTCTACTTTTATTGGATATTTTCTTTACTTACATTTCAAATGTTATCCCTGTTCCCAGATTCCCCTCTGGAATTCTTCTATCCCATCCCCCTCCTTCTACCTCTATGAAAGTGTTCCCATACCACACCCACTCCCTCCGACCTCCCTACTCTGGCATTCCCCTATACTGGAGTATTGAGCTTTCATCTGACCAAGAGCCTTTCCTCTCATGGATCCCTGATAAGGCCATCTTCTGCTATTACTCTACTTTAAAAAATTTTTTCTAACTACAATATTTGCTAAAGGGCAGAAAACTTTTTGTAATTACTTCTGATATTATGCATTAAGTTATTTCTATATGATAATTTATTATGTGTTATCTCCATTTCATGTATAAGACTGAGATGCACATAAACATTCTTTACACTTGCTTTAAAGTACACATTGGTGGAAAGAAGGTTATGAATTGAAACTGGGCATTTTGTTCCTAAGAAGAAGGAAGCCTAGATCCAGAAACACAAGTAAAGGAATCCTTCTTATGTGCCAATAAGGTGGTTATTGACTAGGATGACATGCCAAACATCATGGGTTTTAGTAGAAATCAACAATAAAAATACATATGACCTGCTATTGGGAATATCATGAAAATATTGATCTTGGTTCCAGTGTTCTACACTCCTATCCCAATCTGATATTGGTTCTTCTTATTTCAGACCACTAACCTGATACAGAAATAGAACAGTGGTCCTCTGTCATCCTTGCAGTGAGATCCACAGGGAAAAGTAGATTTGGGATATAAACAGAAAGGATGCAGCTCATCCACACATTGTCACCATTACAGAGAATTCTGTTGTGAATACCCTCACACCAATATGTAACTTCTCGAGTCAGAATCAAACTTTGCAATAAAGTGAGCATCATATTTCCCTGAGCTTTTTCAATGAATATTGCCATCAGATTCACTTTCCATCTTCATTCTCTTCTGTTTTATACAATCTTTACCTAATAAGCTGTTAAATTGATGACTGGAGACAGCAGATTCATTTGCAAACTAATAGGACAGTGATAGACACTAGATGGCTATAAATGGAAAATGAAACTTTATGCAATAACAATAAGCCAAAAAGTGTAGAGATCTCTCATTCTGCTTCCAATAAACTAACTTCAGAGGCAGAGGTATATTTGAATTTTATTTTGTTAGTTATTATAGTACATACCAAAACTTTTAGTCTACTTTTAAACTTTTACATTGAAAATAGAGAAGACATTTTATGATACACACCATACATACACCTTGTATGCGATTCATATGACATGAATTTAGTTTTTTAGAATAATATATAATTAAGAATTTATAAAAATAAAGTTTAAAACTGAATGTATCAAGATTTGGTGGAACATGTCTTTGATCTCTGCACTCTGAAGGCAGAGCCAGGCTGATCTCTCTTAGTTCCAGGAAGCCTGGTCTACAAAGAATTTTTCTGATAATTCCCCCATTATCAATTTTTTCCATTTTTTATTCTCTGTATTTACATTTGAAATGTTATTTCATTCTTCCACCCAGCTTCCCTTCCTCCTTTCCCTCCATTTGCCTTCATGAAGATGCACTCTGTCCTAATCACCCTCTCCATCCCATTGTCTTGACATTCCCCTACATTGGGAAAATGGGCCCTCCTTGGACCAAACGCCTCTTCTCACACTGATGCCAAACACTGCTTTCTTCAGCTACATATGCAAGTGAAGCCATGGGTCTCTCATGTGTCCTTAATGGTTGGTGTTTAAGTTCATTGGAGTTTGGAGGTTTTGGTTTGTTGATAATGTTGTTCTTCCCATGGGGTTGCAGACCCTTTCAGTTCTCAGTCCTTTCTCTAGCTCCTTCATTGGTGTCCCTGTGTTCAGTCCATTAATTAGTTGCAAAAATGCTCAGCTATATCTGTGTGATTCTGGCCCTGAGAAGGTATCTCTATCTGATTCCTGCCAGTAAGTACTTTTTGAAATCAGGAATACTGCTTTCCTTTGGTGGGTGCACATGGAGTGGATCCCCAGGGAAGCAGCCTGGAAATGATCTTTTCTTCAATCCCTGCTCCTCTATTTGACCTTGTATTTTCTCCTCTGCTTTGAATGTTTGAGTGTTTTGTTCTCCCTTTAAGAAGGACTGAGGCATCAGAGAACACAGGCTGACTTCAGAAAGTTGAAAGTCACAAATCTCTTTCTCCATGCTGACCTGTACTAGATGTCGTCATGTGAATTTTTCTGTGACTGTTCTCTCCCACTATATAAATATTTCATCTGAAAGATAAATACAGAGATCATAGATTATAATGAAGATGTGTAGGCTATTATTTGTCTAGTGAACACCTTTCAGCTACATCATGTCACGAATACTTGTTACATTATATTAAATAATTGCTTAAAGAATTATTCTAGTATAAAACCTCCGATGTCAGTGTACTGAAGAGTACTCAAAATACAGAATATTCAAAGAACATTTGATTAACAAAATTATACAATCCTTCCTTTTGTGTATGGATGGAATATGCACCATTCACGGGCCAAAGTTCACACTACATCACTCTTGTAACCTTTAAGCTGCATAAGAAATAATTTGCCTTTTTAATCTTTTATTTCATTTTGACTAGATGAGAAACAACTTGACATAATATCTCATATTTCTCTTTACAACCAAAACAAAAAACTTTTCTTTCCATAATTAAGAAAAAATGAGATTGTATATACATATATAGTATACATATATATTTTTTCTCCATAAGAATATTTGTAGAAGAAGAGATGTAGAAAGTAAGAAAAAAAAAAAAAAAACAACAGAGAGAAAAGGCAACAGAGGCTGATTGGATATGGGAAAGAGAGAAGCATTAAAATTTTACATTAAAATGTGATTAAAATGTATATATTTATATGCATAACAATGTTTCTATACACAGGTACACAACATAAAGAAGAAGAAGGTAAGTACATGGATAATCTCTGAAGGACTGTTGTATGCTTATATTTACTCCAAAGTTGGCATTTCCTTCGAGAAAGGGTGCTTGCATTGTTCTCACATCTCTCACTGTAATTCCTTGAGACACGGATAGATTTAGGCATAACACATTCTGACACTCTTTCTGAACACAGTGGACAGTTAATTCAAGGAGAGTAGATTATCACTGAATATCAAAATCTTCTCACATTTGTAAGAAAAATCAAGTTCCCATGCATAATTATACAATGCATGATACTGTTAATTGTTGTGTGCGTAACATGGTGACAATGTCCATTGTGTGGTTGTTTAAATGCAGCTGTAGTTTTTTAAAAGAAGAAAGACTATCTTTCTTATGTGGGTTTGTTTATGTACATGCACATAAGCCCGAGGACAGCCTTAGGTTTTCTTCTATGAATGCCTTCACTTTTTGTGGTAGGATAGTATATCAATGAATCAAAATTTGTTAAGCAGTAAAACTGGACATGCCAATGCCGCTGACATATACTTCCTATGACTATCTAGCATAAGAGTTACAATGAACAGACTTGTATGACTTTATCATTCATGTTAAAATTTTGACTAGCCTATTATTGTGCAGGTCTTATGCGGATGAACATAATTACTGTGTATTTAAAGATGTGATAGCCTTGTACTGCATTCCGTAGTACTCCTCCACATCTTCCTACCAGTACACTTTATCCACCATCTCTTCTAAGATAACCCCTCATTTGGGTTAATAAAGTAATTTTATTGAGACGAACATTCATAGTCACTAATCAGCATAACTTAGTCCAGTTAGGAGCTCATCATTTATCTTGTACTTCTCACTACAAAAGAATGCTCATTTTTTTTTTTTTTTACTATGGATTAAACCATGTGAGTAGTGGGTCATATAAGGAAGTGATAAGGTATATCTCCCTAAAAATAAACTAAGAATCTTTGAGCATGATTCTTTCCAAAAATATTGTAGAGGTGGCACTCAATGAATCCTTTTGTAGAAAATGACAGAATTTCCTCCCTCCACGTCACCACCTGAATCTCAGTGTATTCCCAGAGGTAGCTGGATGTCATGGCCACATATAGTTCACTAATTGATAAAACATATGTTTGTTTTCTCAATTTACCACCTACTTGAAGATATGTTTTGTAAACAAGCTGATTTACCAAAAAATTACTTAGATATTATAAATTCCATTTTATATAAGCTATATCAATGAAATATTGAAATAGAATTTAAAAGTGAAGAAGGATGATATTCTCTAATTCCATCCATTTGCCTACAAATTTAGTAAAGTCATTGTTTATGATGTCTGAGTAGTACTCCATTGTGTAAATGTACCACACTTTCTGTATCCATTTGTCTGCTGAAGGACATCTGGGCTCTTTTCAGCTTCTGGCTATTATAAATAAGGCTGCTATGAACATGGTGGAGCATGTGTCCTTATTATATGTTGGAGCATCTTTGGGGTATATGTCCAGAAGAGGAATAACTGGGTCTTCAGGTAGTACTATGTCCAATTTTCTGAGAAACCACCAGACTGATTTCCAAAGTGTTTATACCAGCTTACAACCACACCAACAGTGGAGGAGTGTTCCTCTTTCTCCACATCCATGCTAGCATGGGCTGTCATCTGAGGTTTTGATCTTAGCCATTCTAACTGGTGTGAGGTGGAATCTCTGGGTAGTTTTGATTTGCATTTCTCTGACGACTAGGGATTTCAAGCATTTCCATAGATGCTTCTCAGCCATTCTATATTCCTAATTGAGAATTTTTTTGTTTACCTCTGTACCCAATTTTTAATAGGATTGTTCGATTCTTGATCCTAAGACACAAGCCATTGGTATTTTGTTAAGTAAATTTACTCTCTGCCTATGAGTTCTAAGGTTTTCCCTACTTTCATTTCTTTTATTTTTTTGAACATCTGTATTTTAAAAAACAAAGATAAATGTACAAATTTTAAGGATTTTTGCATAAAAGTATACGAATACATTTTTGTCAATGTTTGGCTTTTTTTTCAAAGGTTTGATAGTGTGCATTAAGGTCTTACTAGTTACAATGAGCATAAAGTACATGTAAAACAGGATGTAACCCAGAATTAGTCAACGTTTTCTTGGTGTGTAAGGATTGAGCATAATGATTTTTTTCTTTTCTTTCTTTTCTTTCTTTTTTTTTCTCTTGAGCTTCACACAGTCTGTGAGTTGTTTCTGGAGTGTTCAGTGCTTTCTGGGGTTATCAGTGACTGCATATTATGTCTGTTCTTTTATGACTGGGTTATCTCACCATATTTTCATTTCTAATATTTTCAATGTACCTGGTTTAGTGTGGAGATCTTTGCTCCACTTGCACTTGAGCTTTGTTCAAGAAGATAGAATGGATCAGTTTTCATTCTTCTGCATGCTGTATGCCAGTTGAGCCAACACCATTTGTTAAAGAGGCTGTCATATTTTTCCACTGAATGTTTTCAGCTCTGTTGTCAAAAATCAAGTGACTATATGTGTAAGAGTTTATTTCTGGATCTTCTATTGTGTTCCATTGATCTACCTGCCTATCTCTGTACCAATACCATGCAGTTTTCAACACCATTGTTTTATAATATAGCTTGAGGTCAGGTATGGTAATTCCCACAGAAATTTCCTTGTTGTTGTGAATAGATTGCACTATTCTAGGGTTTTTTGTTGTTGTTGTTGTTGTTGTTGTTCCAAATCAATTTGCAAACTGCTCTTTCCAATTCTATAAAGAATTGAGTTGAATTTTGATGGGGATTGCATTGAATCTGTAGAGTGATATTGGTAAGATGGCCATTTTTACAATGTTGATTCTTCCAATCATTGTGCATGGGAGATCTTTCTGTCTTCTGATCTTTTCCAGGATTTTTTTTTTTTTTTGAGTATAGGCTTTTGTAGTAGGATCTGATGATTTTTTGAATTTCCTCTGTTTCTATCATTATGTCTCTCCTTTGATTTCTGAATTTTTTAATTTGTATAATCTCTCTGTGCCTCTAGTTAGTCTGGCTAAGGGTTTATTAATCTTGATGATTTTCACAAAAAACCCTCTCCTGGTTTTGTTGATTCTTTGCATGGTTCTTTTTGTTGCTACTTGTTTGATTTCTGCTCTGAGTTTGATTATTTTCTGCTGTGTACTAATTTTGGGTATATCTGTTTCTTTTTGTTCTAGACCTTTCATCTGTGCTGTCAAGTTGCTAGTGTATGCCCTCTCCAGTTTCTTTTTGGAGGCACTCGGAGCTATGAGTTTTCCTCTTAGTACTGCTTTCATTGCATCCCATAGGTTTGGCTATGTTGTGCTTTCATTTTTATTAAATTCTAGAAAGTCTTTAATTTCTTTATTTCTTCTTTGATCATGCTATTGTTGAGTAGAGCATTGTACAGCTTTCATGTGAATGTGGGCTTTTTGTTACCTTTGTTGTTATTAAAGACCAGACTTAGTCCATAGTGATTTGATAGGATGCATGTGAGTATTTCAATCTTCTTATATATATTGAGGCTTGTTTGGTGACCAATTATATGGTCAATTTTGGAAAAAGGTGCCATGAGGTGCTCAGAAGAAGGTGTGTTTTTTTGATTTAGGATGAAATGTTCTGTAGATGTCTGTTATTCCAATTGGTTCATAACCTCTGCTAGTTTCGCTGAGTCTCTGTTCAGTTTCTGCATCCATCGATCTGTCCATCAATAAGAGTGGAGTGTAGAAGTCTCCCACTATTATTGTTTGGTGCAATGTAGGTTTTGAGCTTTAGTAGAGTTTTTTTATGAATATGGGTGCTCTTATTTTTAGAGCATACATGTTTAGGATTAAAAATTCATCCTGATAAATTTTTCCTGTAATGAGTAGAGTGTCCTTCCTTATCTTTTTTGATAACTTTTGTTTGAAAATATACTTTATTCAATATTAGAATGGCTACTCCAGCTTGTTTCTTGGGTCCATTTGCTGGGAAGGTTTTTTCCTAGTGGTTTACTCTGAGATAGTGTCTGTCTTTGTCTCTCTAGCCCCAGAAGTCTCAATACCCAAGAAACAACTCTCAGACCATATGAATCTTACAAAAAAAGGCCAAAATGTGGAAGCCTCGGTCCTTTTTAGGAAAAAAAATAGTAAGTGTATAGCAGACGCTCAGATTGGGGTACACCTAGACCTTAAGTCATTAATAATTCAAGAGCTAAGAAGAAAGTCTGGTGGCAATTTTTTGGTATTTAAACATCATTATGCTTAATCTTTACAAACCAAGAAAACTTTGACTATTTCCATGTTACATCTTGTTTTACATGTACTTTATCCTCACTGTGCCTAGTAAGATTTAAATGCATACTATCAAACCTTTTTATTCATATAGTTTTATGCCAAAATGCTTTTAAAAATCTGTACATGTATCTCTGTTTTTCTTTTAACTGATGTCAAAAAGAAGAAGAAGAAGAAGAAGAAGAAGAAGAAGAAGAAGAAGAAGAAGAAGAAGAAGAAGAAGAAGAAGAAGAAGAAGAAGAAGAAGAAGGAAACAAGCTATTGTCATGGGAAAAGATTGAATGAAATAAGAAAAGGACCAAATGCTGTTCATGGATTTTCATTTCTTTGCTTTTTCACAGATAGTTTTCTCCCTAGTAGTTATTCAGATTAATAAACATATGTTCAATTGTAACTGCTGCTTAAAATGATACCTGATAATTAGACGTTGAAAAGGTATCAGCATTTTATTATGCAATCTAAGTTGTGACTATGCCTTCACAATATAGACCTACCTCCTTTGATACTTATTCTTTGGAAGTCTAATTTCCCTTACTTTATTTTTCTTTTGTAAAAGGTTCTAGAGTTTTAATTCAAAATCCATTCATCTTTATACTGATGTGAGATTGGTGATAAATGTATAATCCTGAAGTTATCTCAAGAAATAACAGAAATATTAAGAACTACTAAAAAACCATCTTGTAAATATTATCTACATGTATTTTTTATTTTGTGTATTTTGTGATTAGAAAAATTTGTTTTCATGAGACTAACTTTATAATGTGGTTGACTCAATATTGTCTTCTTCTTTTAAAGAAGTACAGCTACATGTAAACAACCTCACAATAGTCATTGTCATCGTAATACCTACACAACAATTAACACAGTATCATGCATTCTCTAATTATGCATGAGAACTTGATTTTTCTTACAAATGTGAGAAGATTTTGAAATTCAGTGATAATCTACTCCACCTTGAGTTAACTGTAAACTGAGTTTAGAAAGGATGTCAGTATGTGTTATGCCTAAATCTTTCTGCGTCTCAAGGAATTACAATGAGAGATAAGAAAACATTGCAAGCATAATACCTCCAAGGAAATGTCAACTTTAGAGTCAAATATGAGCATACAACAGTTCCTCAGAAATTATCCATGCATTTACCCTCTTCTCTTCACTGTTATATATCATTCCATGTTTTTCCAAAAGATGCCTACTTTTCCTGTAAATATACCCTATCAGCCCTTATATTCTTCCCTAGATAATGTATAACTATTGTTCAAAGACATAATGAATACTTTTCTAAAATATTTTAACCCAAAATTTGAACTCTTGGGTTAGATATAGTCACTTATTCTGAATGAGTCAATATTGTCAACATTCCAAAATTTTAATGACAAAACTGATCTTGCTATTTTGGTATTCTAAACAGAACCAAGAGTGTGTTTGAAAAGAAATATAGAGGCACATAAAGACTTTAACTATAAAACTCGAAAATGAAAAACTGAATTTCACCAAAATATTATGTATTAAAAGAAAAAATTCCAATGGCCCATGAAAGATGGAAAATTCATGTCCATGTGATTATTTTTTTTTATCCTGAGTACACTGACAAATCTGTACCTTGACTGAAAACGCACACTCTTAAAATTTGGTGAGAGCTCTACTAAAATCTATTAGTAGGTCTATTAGAGTTAAGCCATTTACATCGGTCTAAATAATGTCTTTAATATTTTAGAAGATATATATATATATATATATATATATATATATATATATATATATATATATATTAAATATGTTATACTCTTATGGTATTAGTCTATTCTATATGTTGAAATTTTTATGATGCTGAAGAAGAGAACTATGTAAGTCCCAACACCTCTAATGATACTTCAATATAATTTTTACTAAAAATAACAATGAAAGCTCAATGTTTTTGACAGTAATGAAGAAATAAACTCAAATATATTGCCATAGAAACAGAATGCAGAGATTTAGCTTTTCTTTTGCTACTGAAACTTGTTTGATTTTAGCATTACAGAAGCATTATTTTTTTGTAATTGCACTTTCTTTGGTGATGACTAATTTTGTCTATGGATAAATTACAGATCGTTTCCATTGTGTTTTTAGACTTGATTATAATTACATTGATTAGAAAATCTCTACCAGATGTGGAAAAATTAAAAGGAACCTTATTTATGCTTTAAATACATAAATATACTATATTTGATGAAATTATTTAATTATGAATGATTAATTGACATCATAAAGAAAAGGTTAGCATTTCCTCATTTGGGGGTTTACTGGCACACATTCGCCTATATCTGTGATTTTTATTGATCTATAAACATTTATTAAAGATCCAAAGATCCAATGCATGCCGAACACCAAAATCATCTGGTAAAATGAATATTCAAATGACAAATTACTCTCAAATCATCTATATCATTAAAGGTGCAGGAAAAGCATACTATAATCCATCATTTATGCAATGCAAAAGAATCAATCCTAGAGAGTTTAGCCATTTTCTCCAACACAAATGCAATTAGCATTTTAGATTGGATTATTCCTGTTCAAATTCCTTGGGCATATGCCTTTGATATTGTGGAATATAGCTATCCCTTAGCATCAAGCAATCTTTGTGGTAGTCATTGTGATGAATGAAAAATACTCCCTATTAGTTAAAATATCTACTTTAAAAAACAGTTACTTAATTTCTAACAGTAATCAACAAGCACAATAACTTTAAAAAATTATCTGGAGTTGCAGAAATGACTTAGCTATTATCAGCTATGCCCACAATCAATAATTAAAAAGAGAATTGCTAGGTAATGATAAATAGTAAATCATTGTATATACATGTTACAAGACAAAGCGTTCTTTGGATTTATTTAATTCACTTTGAAATATTTAAACAGAGGCAATATGATTTTATACTTATTTTTAATATCATAATTTTGTATTTTACTGCTTATTGCTACATATGCATGTGTGTATATCTGCACATCACATAGGTTACAGACAACTGTGATCTGTCATGTAAATTCTAGAAATGGTGCCTTTAAAAGACAAGTCAGTGCTTAACCACTGGGCAATCTATCTAGCACCCATAGTCATATATTAGTAATTTATATTCAAATTATATTTCATGCACAGACATTTTTATCAATCAAGAAAAGCATAGGAAACACAGGAAGAGTTGGAAGAAGAGAAAAAGTAGAA
This sequence comes from Micromys minutus, assembly GCF_963924665.1. Taxonomy (NCBI): domain Eukaryota; kingdom Metazoa; phylum Chordata; class Mammalia; order Rodentia; family Muridae; genus Micromys; species Micromys minutus. The sequence continues at coordinate 46,625,261 of NC_137954.1, read as the reverse complement.
AAGATGTAAATACACTACTTGTGTATGAAATACTAAAATAAAATTTGTCCATACAATGGAGAAGGTGTTAATTTTCTCATCAGAAAAATCCCAACAAGAAAATCTCCAGTGACTTTATTCTAATCACAGTTTTGTATATTGAGCTAGTTTACAGAAAGGCCATTAAAAATGGGTTGTCATCAGTGAAAATAGTGGTAATCATCATAATGGATCTGATGAAACATTTGAAGTCTATTTCCATCTTTGTAAAATGTTCTTGAAACAACCAGTGCATATGAAACACAGACAAGGGGAAATTAATTATCAAGAGGAGAACATTTTAGCTGTTACTTTTCATCTTTCAACATATTTTATAACAAAAGCGCCCTGATACTGAGTTATTTCATGAGCAAAAATATTAAACAAACTTTTATCAGCAAGTATTAAAATGAATGAAACTATTCTGTCAGGCACATTCTTTTCTAAACCATCCTTGAGTGTTTCTCACCAACTTTTTTCAAGGAACAGTATCTTAGAGTCACATACAACAACATTCCAAATGGTGGCTGCTACTGAGAAGCTTCAAGAAGCCAAAAATTCTTCTCACCAAGTGCAAGCAAAGATATGGGGATCACAGATGGTACAAGACCCATAGGATTATCACACCCAATTCAAAGAAATTGGAAAAAGGTATAATCCTATAATTTGAGTGTTTCTCTTTTTTTCCTCCCAAATTTTTTATTAGATATTCTATACATTTACAGTTCAGATGCTATATCTTTCCCACAGTCTCATCCCCTCTGCCTATCTCATTGCCTCCATGAAGTTACTTTTTCTCCGAGAAAATTTCCTGAAGAGAATACCAATGGCTTAGGCTCTAAGATCAAGAATCAACAAATGAGACCTCATGACATTGCAAAGCTTTTGTAAAGCAAAGGATACTATCAAAAGGACAAAACAGCCACCAATAGATAGGAAGAAGATCTTTACCAATCCTACATCTGATAGAGGGCTAGTATCCAATATATACAAAGAACTCAAGAAGTTAGCCTCTAGAGAATCAAATAATCCTATTAAAAATTGGGTACAGAGTTAAACAAAAAATTCTGACTAAGGTATATTGAATGGCTGAGAAGCACCCAAAGAAATGCTCAACATCCCTAGTCATCAGAGAAATGAAAATCAAAACAACTCTAAAATTCCATCTCATACGAGTTAGAATGGCTAAGATAAAAAATTCAGGTGACAGCAGACGCTGGTGAGGATGGAGAGAAAGAGGAACAGTCCTCCACTGTTGATGGGATTGTAAACTGGTACTACCACTCTGGAAATAAGTCTGGAGGTTCCTCAGAAAGTTGGACATAGTACTTTGAATATTTCTAACTATCACTTCAAATTCACCATGCAAATGAACAATGCAATAGCAACATAATTCCTTAAAAGCCATTATTTCTGGTTCCATATGTGACATTCATTTGTATAATTTAAAATATAAAAATATTGATATGGAAATATAAATATCTCTACATAAACACATTAAACATTTATTTGCAAAATGTGAAATAGCTTATTACCCCCATATATAAGTGGAAGTCAAAATTAAATGTAAAATATATCCTATTTAACAGTGTTCATTTATTTTAAAGTACTTAAAGTCTTAGCCCAACTGTTAGTTCCTATAGAAGAGATCCAGTCGGAGAAGTTTATTATCTCTGTGAATTAAATTCTACATCAAAAAACAAAAAGAACAGGAAAGAACAATGATTATTACTCAATACCTCAACATCAATGGACTCAATTTCCTAATAAAAATATACACCCCACTCTCATCACTGGTTAGATCATGGAACCAGAAACTGAACAAAGACACTGTGAACCTAGTAGGGGTTATGAACCAAATGGATTTAACAGACATCTATAGAATATTTCATCCTAAACCAAAAGAATATACCTTCTTCTCAGCTTCTCACTGCATCGTTTCAAAAACTGACAATATAATTGTTCACAAAACGGTCCTCAACAGATTCAAGATCATTGAAGTATTCCCATGCATCTTATCAGATCACCATGTACTAAAGCTGGTCTTCAATAACAAAAACAATAAAAAGCTCATATACTCTTGGAAGCTGAACAATGCTCTACTCAAAGATAACTTGGTCAAGGAAGAAATAAAATAATAAATAAATCAAAGACTTTTAAATGAAGACACAGCACACTCAAACTTATCAGATGCAATTAAAAACACTACTAAGAGTAAAACTTATACATCTGAGTGCCTCCGAAAATAAACTTGAGAAGGGATAAATAGCAGTTTAACAGCACACCTGAAAGCTCTAGAACAAAGAGAAGCAGATATACCCAAGAAGAGTAGATGGCAGAAAATAATCAAAGTCACACCTGAAATTGGCCAAGTAGAAACAAAAAAAAAAAAAAAAAAAAAAAACTATACAAAGAATCAACAAAACCAGGAGCTGGTTCTTTGAGAAAATCAACAAAATTAATAAACCCTTTGCCAGACAAACTAGAGGGCACAGAGAGAGTATCAAAATTAACAAAATCAGAAATGAAAAGAGAGACATAAAAACAGAAACTGAAAAAAATTCGAGAAATGAATCATATCCCACTACAAAGCCTGTATTCAACAAAACCGGAAATTCTGAGGATATAGAAAATTTTCTACATAAATACAAAATACCAAAATTAAATTAGGATGAAATAAACCATCCAAACAGCCCTGTAAAACTTAAAGAAATATAATGAGTCATCAAAATACTCCCAACCATAAAAAGCCAGGGACCAGATGGGTATAATGCAGAATTTGATTAGACCTTCATAAAAAACTAATAACAATATTCTCTAAACTGTTTAACAAAATAGAAAACAGAAGGAACACTACCGACTCATTCTTTGAAGCCACAATTATGCTCATTCCTAAATTGCACAAATACCCTACAAAAAAAGAGAACTTCAGACCAATTTCCTTCATGAACACTGATGTAAAATTCTCAAAAAAATATTGCAACCTGAATCCATGAACACATCAAATTGATCATATATCACGATCAAGTAGGTTTCATTCCAGGGAAGCAAAGATGGTTCAATGTACAGAAATCTATCAACTTAATCAACTATATAAACAAACTCAAAAAATAAACCACATATGATAATCTCTTTAGATGCTGAGAAAACATTTGACAAAACTCAACACACCTTTATGTTAAAAGTCTTGGAAAGGACAGGAAATCAAGGCACATACCTAAACAGAGTAAAAGCAAGATACAGCAAATAGCCAGCATCAAACTAAATAGTGAGAAACTTGAAGCAATTCCACTAAAATCAGGGATTAGACAAGGCTGTTCTCTCTCTCTCCCTACTTATTCAATGTAGTACTGGAAGTACTAGCCAGAGAAATTAGACAACAAAAAAAGGTCAAATGAATAAAAACTGAAAGGTAAGAAGTCAAAATATCACTATTTGCAGATGATATCATAGAATATTTAAGTAAACCCAAAATTTTCACCTGAGAATTTCTACAGATGATTAACAACTTGAGCCAAGCGTCTGGATATAAACTTAACTCAAACAAATCAGTAGCCTTTCTCTACTCAAAGGATAAACATGATGAGAAAGAAATTAGAGAAATGACACCCTTCACAATAGATACAAGTAATAAAATGCCTTGGTGTGAACCTAACCAAGTGTGTAAAGCATCTTCATGATGAGAACTTCAAGTCTCTGAAAAGGAAATCGAAGACGTTAATTTCTCCCTTCCATGCTCATGGATTGGAAATATCAACACAGTAAAATTGGCAATCTTGCTTAAAGCTATCTAAAGTTCAATGCAATCCTCATAAAAATTCCATCTCAATTCTTCATAGAGTTAGAAAACACAATTTGCAAATTCATTTATAAAAAACACATCATATCAAAAATATTCTCAACAATAAAGACAAAATAAAAACACAAAACAAAAACAAACAAACAAGAACTTCAGGGGAATCACCATCTCTGATCTCAATATGTATTGCAAATCAATTGTGATAAAAAGTACATGGTATTGGTATAGAGACAGGCAGACAGATCAGTGGAATAGAATTGAAGACTCAGAAATAAACCCTGCATCCCAGGGATGAAGCCTACTTGATCATGGTGAATATTCGTCTTGATGTGTTCTTTGATTCGGTTTGCAAAGATTTTGTTGAGAATTTTTGCATCAATGTTCATCAGTGAAATTGGTTTGAAGTTCTCTTTTCTTGTAGGGTCTTTGTGTGGTTTAGGAACGAGGGTTATTGTAGCCTCCAAAAATGAGTTTGGTAGTGTTCCATCTGATTCTATTTTGTGGAATAGTTTGGAAAGAATTTTTAGTATGTCATCAATAAATGTCTGATAAAATTCTGCACTGAACCCACCTGGACCTGGGCTTTTTTTGGTTGGGAGGCTTTTGATGAATGCTTCCATTTCTCTAGGTGTTATGGGATTATTTAGATGGTTTACCTGGTCCTGGATTAACTTTAGTATCTTGTATCTGTCTAGGAATTCATCTATATCCTTCATATTTTCAAGCTTTGTTGAGTATAGGCTTTTGTAGTAGGATCTGATGATTTCTTGGATTTTCTCAGTTTCAATTGTTATTTCTCCACTTTAATTTCTGATTTTGTTAATTTGGATACTCTCTTCTTGCCCTCTATTTAGTCTGTCTAAGGGTTTATCAGTCTTCTTAATTTTCTCAAAGAACCAGCTCTTGGTTTTGTTGATTCTTTGAATGGTTCTTTTTGTTTCTATTTGGTTTATCACTGCCCTAATTTTGATCATTTCTTGCTGTCTACTTCTTTTTTCTGTGTCTGCTTCTTTTTGTTCTAGAGCTGTCAGGTGTGCTGCGAAGTTGCTGGTGTATGCTCTTTCCAGTTTCTTTTAGAAAGCACTCAGAGATATGAGTTTTCTTCTCAGTGCTGCTTTAATTGGTTTGGGTATGTTGTGTTTTCGATTTCATTGAATTCTAGAAAATCCTTAATTTTTTTCTTTATTTCTTCTTTGACCCTGCTGTCATTTAATAGAGAATTATTTAGTTTCCATGTGTATATGGGCTTTTTGTTGTCTTTTTTTTTGTTATTAAAGACCAGCCTTAGACCATGGTGATCTGAAAGGATGCATGGGAGTATTTCCATCTTCTTATATCTTTTGAGTCTCGTTTTGTGACCAATTATGTGGTCAGTTTTTGAGAATGTGACATGAGGTACTGAGAAGAAAGTGTATTCTTTTGGTTTAGGATGATATGTTCTGTAGATATCTATTAATTCCAGTGCATTCATAACCTCTGCTAGTTTTACAGTGTCCTTATTCAGTTTCTGTTTCCATTATCTGTCCATTGGTGAGAGTGGGGCATTGAGGTCTCCCACTATTATTGTGTGGGGCACAATATATTTTTTGAGCTTTAGTAGGGTTTCTTTTATAAATCTACGTGCTTTTCTGTTTGGAGCATATATGTTAAGGATTGAGAGTTCCTCCTGACAATTTTCTCTTGTAATGAGTAAAAAAGTTTCCTTCCTTATCTTTTTTGATAACTTTTGGTTGAAAATCTACTTTATTGATAATAGAATGGCCACTCTAGCTTTCTTCTTTGGGGCCATTTGCTTCAAAGGTTTTCTCCCAACCTTTTACTTTGAGATAGTGTCTTTGTCTCTGAGATGAGTTTCCTTAATGCAGAAAAATTCTGGGTTTTGTTTATGTATCCAGTCTGATAGCCTATATCTTTTTATTGGGGAATTGATTCCATTTATGTTAACAGATATCAAGAAATAGTTATTGCTGTTTCCTGCTATTTTTGCCTTTGGAGGTTGAATTGTGCCTGTATGCCTTTCTTCTTTAGGTTTTCTTGCTTAGGAGTTTTCTTGTTTGTATTAGGATGTAGTTCCCCTTGTTGTATTGGGTTTTCCCCCTATAATTTATTGTAGTGCTGGGTTTGTTGTCAGATATTGTGTAAATTAATTTTTTTCTTGGATTATCTTAGTCTCTCCATCTATGGTGATTGAAAATTTTGCTGGGTATAGCAGCTTTGACTGGCACCTGTGGTCTCTTAGGGTCTGCATGATGTCTCTCCAGGCTCTTCTAATTTTCATAGTCTCTGTGGAGAAGTCAGGTGTGATTCTGATTGGTCTACTTTTATATGTTACATAACCTTTTTCCCTTACTGCTTTTAGTAATATTTTCTTTGCTTTGAGCACTTGGTGTTTTGACTATTATGTGTCGGGAGGAATTTCTTTTCTGATCTAACCTATTTGGAGTTCTGAAGGCTTCTTTCATGCTCATTGTCATCTCATTCTTAAGGGTAGGGAAGTTTTCTTCTACAATTTTGTTGAAGATATTTACTGTGCCTCTTAGTTGATATTCTTCGCCCTCTTCTATTCCTATTATCCTTAGGTTTGGTCTTCTCATTGTGTCCTAGATCTCCCAGACATTTTGGGTTAGGAGCTTTTTGGTTTTTGCATCTTCTCTGACTATTTTGTCTATGTTTTCAGTGTTGTCATCAGCCCCAGAGATTCTCTCTTCCATCTCTTGTAGTCTGTTGGAAATGCTTGCATCTGTGACTCCTGATTTCTTTTATAGGATTTCTACCTCTAGGGTTGTCTCTTTTAGTGTTTTCTTTATTGTGTCCATTTCTGTTTTAAATTCCTTCTTCCATTCCTTCATCTCTTTGTTTCTGTTTTCTTCTAGTTCTTTGAGTTCTTTGGGTGTTTTTCTTGTTTCCTCTTTAAAAGCCTCTAATTCTTTATGCTTTTCCTCCCGTTCTTGTTAAAGGATTTCTATCATCATCTTGAGGTATGATTTCATGTCTGAGTCTTATTTTTCTGGAGTGTTTAGCTCTCAGATGTTTGCTGTGATGGGAGAGCTGGGTTCTGGTGCTGCCAGGTTGTCTTGGTTTCCCTGGGGTACGTTCTTCGCTTTCCTCTTGCTGTCTTGTTGTGTGTGTTTATACGTGGTCTTGTTGTCAGTGATTGGTTCTTGCGTTTCTCTTGTACCTGGCCTATGTCTCTGGATCTCTGCTGTTTCTGGTGGTGGATGGTCTGATCACCCGTTCTGCACTCAAAGTCCTCTTGTTGGGAATAGCCCAATGCTGGGTTACTGGTTCCCTGAACCAAGCGCGGGGGGGGGGGGGGGGGCACTCTCTGCATGCTCAGCAGAGATCTTTCTATAGAGATCTCTCTGCAACCTGGCTTGGCGGACCGCCTTCTCACCAGGCCTGTGTCCCTGTATCTCCGCTGTTCCTGGTGGCAGATGGTCTCGAAAAAAATCTATTTTTAATAAAAGAAAAAAAGGGGTTTTTTATGTATAGTGTTTGGGTTTTTATTAGATTGTCTTTGCCTTTTGGGGACATCACGGTCAGACCAGAGTAAAAATTTTCATTTGAAATCCATACGTATAGTAATAAATTAGCTTACATGTGTATTGCAGATAATTTTAGACAGGTAGTTAAGAGAATGCTTAATAGTTACATTTTTTACACATTCTTATTATATTAGTCTTGTATTTCCTTCTTCTGTGATTACCTCCCTCTCTTTTGTGTGGGATCTGACCCACCTCCTTTTTTCCTAGTTCCACCATTATATCACTGGTAGCTTTCATTCAGGAGGCAGGGTCCTCAGATAGTAGAGAATATGTGACATTTTGTCCCGCGCTACCGTCTCGCCGGCAAGAACGCACGCGGAACACCAGGATCCTTCTGCAGCAAAACGTTTATTGTATCTTGAAGAGGAAGACCCCGGGCAGGAAAAGGCACCCTAATTTATACCCCCAAGGGTGGCATGTCGCTGTGTGATTGGCTGCCCGCCAGTGGTCTGATCGTGATGCCCCGGGATGGGCAGTGACTTGGCTCGCACCACTCTTTGCACATGCGCCCAGTTTTTTTACAGGGAGGAGTCAGGCTGCCGCAACGGAAGTCCCCGCCATCTAGTGGTGGCAAATGTTATCGCGGCTCTCCACAACATTTGTCTTTCCGTATATGGGTTACCTCAACAAACATGATACTTACTAGGATCATCCATTTTCTTGCAGAGCTTATGGTTTTATTCTTCCTTAAAGCAGAGTAGAATTTCATAATGCATATGTACACAATTTTATCTATTTATCAATTAAAATACATTTAGGTTGCCTCCATTTCCTAAATATTGTGAGCAGACAACAATAAACATTTCTGAGCAAGTATCTAAAGAATAGACTATCAATGACTCTAAGCCTTTGCCTAGGAGCAGTAAAGCTTCTTCATATGATAGGTTTTAGCTTTTTGAGATGTCTCCACACTGATTTTTCATAGAAACTTCACCAGTTTATGACACAACCCACAGCTAATGAGTGTTCCATTTCCCACACCCTCTCTAGGCTCTGTGGTAGCTCATTTTGTTATTTACTACCATTACTATGGTAAAATTAAATCTCAAATTTGTTTTGATTTTCATAACTAAGAACTTTGTTGCTGTTTAGATATTTCTAGCCTACTTTTTCATCTTTTTAGAACTATTTGTTTATGTTTCAGACTCATATTTTCATTGGCCTTTTGATGTTGCCTTTGTTTTTGGAGGTGTGTAGTATTTCAAAATTTCTGAATGTCAATTCTTTATCAGCTGTTTAAATGTGTGGGTGGGTGGAATTGATTTTGTTTATGAAGTATCACTTGGCAGTGATCAGTTTTATTCTTGGTCCAATAACTCTATAACTTAGTGAAGTCAGATGCATTTTTTTTTTATTTCACAGTAGGTAAGAGAGCTTGAAGTTGGGAAGGATGACTATTGTATCATCACTAAAAAAAAAAATAAGACATAATGCTTATCTTAGGAAGCACACTAAAAAAACATGAGGATGACTTTCAAACTTTCCAGCCCTAAGATTCTAAGTCACATAGCAATTACATAATAGTTTTTTCTTAAGGTTTCATTATGTGTTTGGAAGAAAATAAGATAGTCACAAGGTTTACATGAAACTGTTGCATATGTGTGTGTGTGTGTGTGTGTGTGTGTGTGTGTGTGTGTGTATGTGTGTGTGTATGTATGTAACATTTATGATGATTTAATATGCATTAAGGACTGCAAATACACTACAAGGCACTTGGGCATACATGACTTGATATATTTTATAGATCATATAAGATATGCCTGTAAATAAAAATTGTCTGAATTCTCAACCAAGACAATAAACTGGAACCATATCTTTATAAGAACAAAACATTGCTCGTCACATAACCCACTCCTTGTTGAGAGTAAAATGAATAATTTGTTCATGTTAATTACACACTTCACATTATATTATAATTTCAAGCTAATGTAATGTGATGTTAATTATGTCTATGTTGTCTAGTTCTGTTATTTCACCACATTGTGTTATGTAGACGATTCATGGCCAAAACAGAGTAATGGGTTTCTTTCTCTGACTCCTTCTTTGAAAACACCCAGAAAAACTCTGATCTTCTGTTTTAATGGTAGCATACAGTTTCCATTATGGTTTAAATGCCTCATTCACTTTCTGTACAGTGTCAGAAAATTTGGTTTCCTTTTCATTGTGATCCTCAAGTCTATTGGCTTAAATCGGCTCCAACTGTCATGCTATTAAGACATTGTCTGCAGTTGAAATCATTTGTTCACCTCCCCTGTCAAATGTGGTTGTTTATTCTTCTTCCATACCTTAGAATAGAATTCTCTTTAAAGGTTGTCTATAAATTTTGTTCTATAGAGAAGTTTTTCTGGAGAGATGGATAACATTATTATTTCTCATTACTTTAATAGGTAAAAAAAGTCATACCAAGATAGAAGTCTTGAAATTAGATACCAACTACAAATAAAGGCAGAGTCTGAAGTAATGCACTCATAGCAAAGAAAATTCAATATCCAACAGAAAATGGAAAAAGGCACAGAATGGATTCTACAAAGTCCATAATTAAAAGCAAAACCACAGACATAATTTAAAGGGTTCTAGTCTTCAGAATTCTGGAGTAATATTTATTAGCGATTACAATCAATTTGAGAATATTCTTAACTGCTGTCATAGGAACAAATAAATACTCTTGCTAAACAGCTCCCCACTGAATTAGTTTCAAAGGAAATTTGATATATTTTTTATTTTATGTTTTACCCTTTTGTATTATTTTATTAATTTGTGTGTTTTTACTATGTATAATATGAACGTTTGCTATAAATATAAATTGTAAGAGTGAGTCAGATCACCAAGTAGAAAAGGTACAGATGGATGTAAGGTACCATATGGGTACCCAGAATTACATTTTTGTTCTATCAAAGAGGAGCCCAATGTCTTAACTGCTGAGTTATCTATCCAGTAATGAATCAATAGTTAGATAGATAGATAGATAGATAGATAGATAGATAGATAGATAGATACATAGATACATAGACACATACACACATAGATACATAGATACATAGATAGATATTACGGTCAGAGAATCTTCTGGTAAACTTTGTCTCCTAATAATATATATATATATATATATATATATATATATATATATATATATATATATATATATTCTTTTTTTAAGTTCTATTTCTATTAGAAACTATGGCTAGTAGAGAGAAAATTGTGGGAATAGATAATTATGAGTGCTCCAATTTGAAAAATAAGATAAGAGAGGCTCCTTAACAATGGTTGGGGGGGGATAAATATGGAAGAAATGGTTAGGAGACATAAGCATGTCTAAAAAATCATAAAATTATAACTATTTACTTGAGACAATATAAAACATACAATTCTGTTTATAAAGAGACATATATAGATAGTAGGTACTGTTCATATGACAAAAATGTTCCTTTGGGAACCAACAATCATATAACAAAAATCCAATAATCAGACATAAGAAGCCCTTATTTGAGCTGTTTGCTAAGGCTGTGCAAGAAGCTCCACAAATGATACATCTTGTTACTCTTTCCCTCCCCCTCCTTCCCCTGATTCTCTTCCTCTTTTCTTCTTCTTCCTCATCCTCCTTTTTTCCTCTTCTTCCTTCTTCTCTATCTTCTTACATTCTCCTGGCTAGTCACATCCCATGTTTCTAATTTGTCTCATCTACTCTTCCTCATCAACTAACCGACCTCCGTTCTTTGCATTGCCAGCATTATACAGTAGATCCCTATGTTAGACTTCATAACTTCCTGGTCTGCCAAAGCTTATATACATTACTTCTTTAATTTCTGGAATGCATAAAAAGAAGAACCTTGTAAAAGTTGGATTTTCTCATATATATATATATATATATATATATATATATATATATATATATATATATATATACCTCATGTAACACTTTTCATAACTCATTGTTCCCATTAAAATTTTGGCTATTTTCAGAAATTTTTCACACTTTTACTGTGATCCACTACCCATGCATGATTTTTAATTATTCTTAATGTACATTTTGGCAAATGGTGTACTATTAGTGATTTTAAAATATATTTATAAGAGCTCATTTTTTCAAAGGCACTTTCTGTGCATAATAACATGATTTAAAAGAATATACCTAATTTGATTCTATCTGACAGGATTTTAAATGTGGCTCAGAGGATGCAAAATCTTTGGTATGGCTCCAAACAAAATGTACTAAATTCCTCACAAAAATTTACATTGCCTGGCTTTTACACGTTTCGATTTATGTCATTTTGAGTTGGTCTATGTATTTCATTTGGGATGCTGACTGATCTCAACACATTATTTTTAGAAAACACCTTTAGCCTACAAAGTTATAATGTAATTACTTATTAAGATGTTACTTTAATTGTTCATAACACTTTAACTGGTGTAAACTAAAATAGAAATCTAAATTACTCTCCTTAAGTCTTTTCTTATGCTCACTTAATTCTTAATTCCTAAAAGAACATTTTAGTCTTACATGAAAGAGAGAACTTCATAGATATATATGGTACATCCTTTTTCTGTTGTAATTGCTAGATTTATAACATTTCTTTCATGATCATTCATTTGTTTTTAAGTATATAATTTACTTTGCTGTCAAAAATGTTTTTATGGCAATTGACATAAAGATCTTCGGGTCAAAAACATGATATAATCTTTCAAATATCATAAAGATTTCATATTAATCATAATGGCATTTAAATGCATTTTTTCCAATTTATGATATTTTAAAACACATTTATTTCTGTTTTGTTTTTGTGCCAATAAAAGTGGAGATAGTGAACCAACAACTTGACAGCCAGGAGGAGGACTAATAACTTATGAACATAAAAAAGCATTTACTCGAGTCAGGGATATGTACTCTTTGCCACATAATATCTGTGTTATTCTGATGAATTTCTTTGTGTCATCAAAGGCTGAGATTTACTGCATACAAGTAATTATAGTGCCACACATCTCTTTTATGTTAGTTATGTATTAATAAAAATGTATCTCAATGTCTGACATATGTTAAACTTATGTGATAGAAATTATAATTTTATTCTACATTTTCTAAAATAAATTACAAAATACAAGAACTTCATGAACTAAAATTTTTAATCTCAGACCCATATGCAAGAGAATGCACTAATTTTTAAATTGCTACGTGAGCCAAGTGCCAATATAAATCTCTCTTTGGGAGCTGTTTAACGTGAACACAAACACAACTGCCTAAAATTGGAATAACGTCAGCATTATTTCATAGTCAATGCTAGCAACTAAAGAAATCGTTTCTAAAGTGTTAGAAATTTTATAGTAATAAAATTTATTAGCAAATCAGAGACTACAGACAAAATCTAACTATCTTAGAACAAAATTGATGAGGGACATATGAAAAGGCAGCTTAAAATATTATTTTGTAAATAAAAATGCTAAGTTTCTGCAGAGTCCACATAATCTTCAGTATTGAGCATTTCACCAGGTTTAAGTATCAGGCATGGATTCTTTCTTGCATAATAAACCTCAAATCCAAAAAAAGAAAAATTGGTACCAACACAATAGTCAAGCCACAGACCTACCAGTACAATAGTCAACCACAATCCCACCAGTAAAATAGTCAAGCCACAATCCCACCAGTAAAATAGTCAAGCCACAATCCCACTATTACAATAGTCAAACCACAATCCCACCAGTACAATAGTCAAACCACAATCCCACCAGTAGACACATATTACAGGGCAAGTAAATGTTGTACTATGAGGGATTCAGCACTGTCCTATACCATAAATGATTCTCTATCCCAACACCCTGCACAATACTTACAAGCAATACAAATATTAACCAGCAGAAAGTTTCTAGGTAAGTTTCAATTGTTTAGCTTCATTTAACTATGCCTGGAAACCCAAATATGGATTGTATGATCATGCAGCAACCAATGCAAGGACCTGTGTTCCAAGGATAGGCATATTAGCACACATCTATAGTTCAGTTGCTCCTAATAAATGGATGAAAACAGAAGAGGATTTTCTGCAGATTCTCAACCACAAGTAAAAAACTAGAGTATGTAGCAAGCATGGTGGACACTTGATACATACTTTAACATCTGTATATATGCTCTATCACTCAAATGCCTACAATCATGTACATAAACACATAAGCATGTACATAGGTACACATGTACAGAGTGATGGCTTAAAATGTCAAAGGTAGGTTTGGATTATCTTAAGATCATCTGTTTATAGTAAAGATGATTTCTAATGGCAGGGGAACTAAACAGTAAACATTGAATTTTATACAAAATACATCAAATGAACCTGGAACACATACACACATGCACATACACACACATATATGTACACACACACACACACACACACACACAAAGTTCTCAGCAAAGATTACTCTGGTTAATATGTTAAAACCATAACAAAAAGCACATTCACTTTGTTCAGACACTTCATAGAAAAGTTAACACAAAGCAAGAGACACCAGGCTCAGAACATTTAGTTTTCCATGATTTAAGCTAACTCATCTGAAGTAATGTTCTGAAAAATAAATGTCAGCAAAATACTTCAGTTTGTAACATGGTATTAACAATAATAGGACATCAAAGGACACAGAAGTTAATCAAACAAATTTTATCAGATATTTCTCTGTTAGATAATTTTTTTACTATTTTCTACCACATTGCAACAGAAATTTCTGAAATATACAATAACTAGGTCAAGAAAATTGCTAGGGACCCGATTAATATTATTTCTGATCCTATAGACATTATGACTATAATATTTAAAGAATACATCTTCCATACATGTTAGTGATGTGTATTGAAATGGGTTGAAATGTATGACATTTATTCTATGATATTTTTATCTAACATATTATATAACATAATATATACATTGTATAATCTACATATTTTAGAGATGACAATTTTCAATTTGACATCTATTATACTTATATATACCTTAAAATTGCATGTAGCAAAATGTTTAAAAATTTTCAAAACATAAATTATGTTACTAGTTATAATATATTGCAACTAAAGTTATCTACATTGTTTAGAAATCAATTTGTTAATATTTATTTGTAGATGCTTTCTTTTCAAGAACATGTTTTTCTAGTTTTGTGTTGTTGTTGTTGTTGTTTTTGTTCTTGTTGTTGTTTCTGTGGGAGTCTCACTTTTTATGGTGGATTTTCTCTACCTTGCTTGCACCCTAAGACATACAAGTTCTCTCTTCTCCATTCTCCATGGACTCTATTCTCCAGGTCATTCAACACACTTAGACTTGGGGTAATAGCAGGTGCTAATTGAAGACAATAAAGTCAAGCTGAAATAAAAATATGCTCTCTGTTATATTATTTTTAGGTAAGCTCCCACAATAATGCAGAAATCAAAGAAGCTGAGTTGTTGATTGGTAATTTTTCTAAAATGTATTATTTTCCATTTAATCAATTCTGAAATCAATTTGAGATGTACGGTTGTTATGAAAGTGACTATTGTCCTTCATTTTCTCATGTCTGCTTTAGTAAACTTTTCCTACTATATTCAAATCATGGATAGATAGATAGATAGATAGATAGATAGATAGATAGATAGATAGATAGATAGATGGATGGATGGATGGATGGATGGATGGATGGATGGATGGATGGGTGGGTGGGTGGGTGGGTGGGTGGGTGGGTGGGTGGGTGGGTGGGTGGGTGGGTGGATGGATGGATGGATGGAAAGATAGATAGATAGATAGATAGATAGATAGATAGATAGATAGATAGATAGATAGATAGATAGATACACGTTTCCTGCTCGTCACTCATATGTAAAGTTTCAGGGTAATTGACTGTCATAATTCTTCTAATAAATGTCTATTTTTCTCATTCACACCAAGAATAGAACATAGTATGACTCCACCATCCACTTTAAGATGTCTTTTGTTGCTGTCTTTCTTCAGCTCAGATTTAGGTAGTCTTGTTGATGAGACACAATTAGTCACAAAGTTCCCTGATTCTTTAACTTTAAAATCTTTTTGTCTCCCTTTAACACAGTGTTCCCTGAGTCTTACACATAGGAGTAATTTGTAGATGACTTATTATAAATGGGCTGTACAACTCTGTCTTTTGGTTGATAATGATTTTTATGATGATCTTCATCTATTTTATCAAGATATTATAAAACAATGAATTATAGAAATATGTTAAAAGTATTCAATCATTTACATTCTTAAAAGTAAATCGTATGTGTGCATATATTACAATACAAAAGTATACTTGTGATGAATCAGTTCTACAGTTTGTTTCCAGATACAGGGCAGAAGAAACATGTCCAAAATTTAAAATATTGCACAAGTGGTTATGTGAAAACGTGTCAGAATGAGAAAAGTATCACCTACGGACATTCTGCCTCCCATTCCTCACACATTCATGTGGCTATTCAACCAAGACTATCTTAAGGGCAGATGAATTGCTGAAAGCATATATACATATTTATTGCTATTAATCTTTATACTAAGGATTTAGTCATATAGAAAAATTACTATTATAAGCTTTTATACAGTTTATAAATGTGACTGTTTTAATAGAAACAAACAACTTATGCTTGTTAGAAAACAAATATTGATAAAGCAAAAGCTTTGAAATCCCTGCCAATTTTGGCATTGAATATTTGTCTTGAGTCCTATAAACCATAGGAGTTGTGAGTTTCCTCCTGTTGCTGTACGTCAATGTCAAAAACCCTATTTCCCATTCTTGGCAGTCTTTCTCAACACTCTTCTTTCAGAATGAAAAAAGAACATATATAGTAATCAAGTGTCTTAAATTCAAACATCATTACCACCATTGCAGCTGAAAAATGAAAAAAAATTAATTAAAAATAAAAATAAATATTAGCTTTTCATAGTGTTAACAAGGAAAGTGAATTAAGTGTTCAATCCCACACCATTTACTATTGCATTGATAGCCAAAGTTTGAAATACCAAACCAGTTTAGAAAACTTGTCCAAATAAATGTTCTCTTGCAAGTTACATAAAATAAAATGTAAATAGAAGTTAAATTTTATAGTATTAATTAATAAATAAAAACTGTATCACTACAGAAATAACAAAACACATACAGACTTGCTCATTTAGACTTTGGAAGTTGGGTGGGTGTTTAAAGTTATTAACATCGGGAATCAGAGTTTCTTCATTGAAATAATGTTCTCCAAGTAAACATTAGTCTTATGCAATGCACTGTGTCAGTCCAACATTTCTGATAAAAATTGAGAAATTAATATTTTGATGTTATAATATTTGATTTAGAACTGAAGATACAGAAGAATATAAAGCACTTGGATCTCAAGACTCCTTGGAAAGAGCGGGTAGGAAACTGTGTGCTTAGCTTCTCTGCCAGCAGGTCTTCTACTACTGTCTGAGTGTGCAGTTCTGAGAAAATCCTACAGAAGTACCTAGAGGCATGAGCAAGAGTGCAAGCAAGTATTCCTTCACCTAGTCCTTTTTTGAAGGCAAATTTCCCCATTCTAGGGTGACTTCTGAGATATTTAAGAAAATGCTAACTTTTTGTCATCATGCACAGAAGCAAAGGTCTTGGTAAAGTGACTACATTGCCACTTTAAAACATGGTATTATTGCAGGAAGGTTCATATCACTTTGCGTTTTTTGCATGATACAAGAACCATATATTAAATTTTAAAATCTACAGATTTGATATCAAAATAAGGAAAAAGTGGCACATATACAAAATTTATTTTTATTTACTTGGAATGAAGAATGGAATCATGACTTCTTATAGAAAGTAAATTTAGATGGATTTGGTGATATTATCTTCTGTAATATATTTTAGGTTCCTGAAAGACAAAAAACTTCAGTAAGTTTTTGTCATATACAGAATATCTATGCATATGAAGATGTAGAGAGATTTGAATTTGAAAGAATAACAAAGTCTAAAAGGATGAGGATAAAGAGAGAAATCGAGGTCGATGTAATATGTGTGTGTGTGTGTGTGTGTGTGTGTGTGTGTGTGTGTTTGTGTGTGTGTATGTGTGTGTGTCTACTTGTAGCAATGCTATATGTCCTAGCTGCTCAAAAAGATTCCATACACCAAGAAGATACAATACTTCTAAGTATAAATGTAACCCAATGGCAGACTGTAAAATACATTCTGTTAAATTTGTAACAATAAGTTGCAACACTAATTTATAACAGTTCTCCCAGATTTGTTTGTATACCATATCCTCAGAATGAATAGCACATTTGGGCAAGAAAACAGGAGAATATAAGAAAGGAAACAATTACCTATTATATCTAAGACCAACATTATTATATTCATATGTTTTTCTGAAGTACAAATTATCAATTATAGAATATATAGATGATAAGAAGATGAAGAATATCATGAACAAAAGAAGACATGAAAGTAGGAAGAGGAGGAAGAGAAGTATAAGGAAGAAGAGTTCTAGGAAAAATAGATATGGGACACAGTATAAAAAATTAACATAAGAGGGGAAATAAATTCTATGGTTTAAATCCTAAGGATTATGTGAATTGAAACTTGAAATAAATTGTTCATAGAATCTGCCTCGGTTGTCCATTTCTTTGTGATTATTAACAAGATGTTGCAAAATGAAATTTGTGATTTCATGTAACAACCACAGATACAAATGTTTAAGTATATGACTGGCATATGGATGTAGAAGAGCTACAGAATTTTCTCATTGAGGCATATCTACATTTGTCTTTGTTAGACGTTATTATGACTGAACTATGATTCAAAGATATTTTTAAAATTTTAGAACTGATTAACTGATGTCTCTCACTTAATGTTAAAAGATATCTTTCATGTTAAAAAAATATCCAGTAGATCTAACTTTTTTTTTATTTCACAGGATATAAGTTTTGCAGTAAATATTTAGAAGTAGCTTAACTGTTTATCCTGCACTTTGCCGGCTCCTGCTTGGGGTCATTTGGCACTAACTTGGCAACCTTGGACGGCCACTATAAACTCTGCCGTGTTTCACTCTACTGTCCCTGTAGCTTCTGTCCCAGGTGGATTCGAACGCCCTGGTGCATTGTTTTTATTCACTTCTCCTTGATGTGTTGTTTCCAAGCCTTAGATACACACATCCCAACTCTGTGGTGGGCTTTGTGCATTCCACCACTACACCCTTTGAACTCAGTTAAGTCATCACATCAAAGAACACACCAAACTACTCTGATCCAATAGGTATGATATAATTTGCCCACCTAGATAAGAAAAATGATCTTGTACAGTTCCATCCCTGATAAAACATTTAACAACCTTATTTATGAAAAGATGCCCTGAAAGAAACATACAAATCTTCCTCCATCTTTGTTCCTCTCAGAATCTCCCCCTCTCAATCCCCTCCTCCTCTCTCCTCTTCCACTCCTAGACCTTTTCCTGCCTACCTCTCTGTCATCTGATCATATACCGCCTTAACATAAACCTACACATAAGTAAACCTTTTTAGTGGCCATCCATATTTAGATCAGTTTACATTTGTTTATTTGCCATTATGTTTATTCTGGTCTTCAAAAATACAATATTCTTAGACCATTTATTAAAAATCTTTTAGAAATTAAATATAATTGACCCTGATTGACTAGGGAATTTTATATTTTACTTTTGAGATTATTGGTTATTCCCATAAAATTATTTGTTCAACTTTCAAATATACGATTTTCTCAATCTACTTTCACTTGAATTATATAGGAGCAGTAGCTATAGTATAATTTAAATAAAATAACGGAATGGTGAATTGATATTTAGGGGCTTCAGCTTACAGAATCAGATGATTACTATCTTCCACTTGCCCATCATATAACAGAAAAGCCAAAGGAAAAAATTAAAGAACATCAATAACATGAAATATGATACTGGCAGGCAAGCCAAAATCTAGACAGATCTAAAATAAATTATAGGGCTGATGAAATTTGATTGAAGGGGAAAGAAGAACCCATTCAGACTTTTAGTCCATTAGTCAGTGGTGTTTTCAGCTCATGAAACTAAACTCTATTATCTAGTAAGTAATTCTACAGAACATGCCACCAAAGGTCACCTCTCTCATGGCTCACAGTATGTCCTAACTAGTTTTGATCTTTTGGGGCCAATCAAATACTATTTGCTAATATATGTTTCTTTATTGTTTAACTTACCTTATTATTATAACTTTAGATAAATTATTTTAGATTTAAAGAAAGGGGAAAGAGAATAGAAACTTAAGTATCTCTGTTAAATTTAAATATGTATTCATATATGCACGTGTGTCCAACACAGAAACACACATCTCTCAATAACATTTTTTTCAACAACATGTCATTAATTAGGAATGGGAGAGATGGCTCAGTCTGCAGTTCTTAAGGAGCAGAGTGTGGATCTTATATACCCATGTAAAACAAAACAAAAAAAATCAAAAACAAAATCAAATAAAACTAAGCCACTAAGCAGGTGGCTGTGGCATGTCTCTGTAAATCCCTTGGTATATTGGATTGAACATAAATCCACAAGAGGATGATTAGATCCATTTGATCATCCAGCCAATGCAAATCCACAAGCATCAGTGAGAGAATCTATTACAAAAAATAATATAGAATTCACTTAAGGAAGATAGTCAATATCTTCTTCTAGCTTCCACATGTATGTACATGTACCCTAACACACAAAGGCATACTCTGACAAGAACACATACATATATTGTGCACCCATTATTCCCTGGTTATTATAAACACAAAACAATGACCAATTTCTAAATAACCTCTTCTAAATAACTAATTCTAAAGTTAGAATGTTGCATAATGGCACCCTATTATCTGGGGATATCTTTTATATCAAAGTTCAGGATGGCTTAATAATCCAGAAAATATGTGAAATTTAAATGATTCTACAGCCCTGTGTGACAAGATATAGTGTGAGAAGAAAACAAACAATATGAATCCTAAATGTTGTCATGAAAGTAATCACATGACTGTATATTAAAAGCAGTGACTATGAGATCAAAAATATATAATCACTCTTGCCTGTAAAAATTATTATCATTTTCATCTCAAATCATTCAAATAAAACTGTGTAAGAACAAAAGATGGAGCCAAGAAAGCACCGAGGAAAAAATATAGAAAAGGAATCAACCCAAATTCAATATTTGGAAGTTAAGAAAGCTTGCTTTATACTGACCAACAGTGGGATTCAGAAGAAAGTACCAGTATTCTGCTTCCAAGGCTAGCAAACTGCAGCTGCGGGTTCCAGGACCTTCAAGTACACAGAGCAAGGAAAGTCTGGAGGGATGAACGATCAAGATTAGCCGCAAAGAATGAGACAGTACCGGTCTTAAAATACTAAAAATACGTGGGGTTGAATGATGGTTAGAGAGAAGTGAATTCTTCAAATGCTTTTGAAAAAACAGAATATAACCAACTGAAGAAGTCATGATGGAGTATGTAATTCCCAGACTCTACAGAATTGGAAAGTCTATTAAATACAAGCTATAAACATAAAGGTTCAAGGGGATAAACAAGGAAAACATAAATAAGAGAATTCTAGTTTTTTCCCAATGTCCTGTTACATCTGATTATTATATCCTGCCAAATATGAAGCGTGTTAGTATGTTTACATTTAAAAATAAATTGATTGGCTTAACTTCAATTCTGAAATTTTTTTGAGCAAAAATAATTTAAGTAATTTGGAGGAAAATTTGAGTATATCTATCGTAGGAAAACATAAACATAGTTGTGTTAAACATTTATATATGTCAATAATAAATACTTAGTAATCTACATGCATACAATTCTGGTTTCATATACAAACCAGATAAAATGAATAAAAATTAGTATATCGTTAATTTATTCACTATGTTTATATATGTTAATATAAGTATGTCTCTCTGTATATGTACAATTAAGGGATTATGTGAATCAGTATATAATTTCCTAGTTAAGAGACTTTTACCTGTACTTTGTTAGAAGATAATCTGCAAGCATATTACAGGATATTTATTCTAGAAATAAATACAATTATAATAAAGTAGTCTACAATAATGCAAAATTGGACATAATAGATTTTTCAAGGTGTGAAAATTCACAAAATTGAAGTATTTAACATATTTCTTAGATGATATTATATGTGGATATTATATGGCATGCATTGACTTAACATAAATTATGTTTTTTTACATAATACGTATTATGCATGCATATATGTAATTACATATTTGTGATATGATTGCCTACAGGTGAACCTACTAAAAGCAATTGTTTGCTACAGGTCATTCTGTATCTATTCAATATTCTGTCAATTATTAGGGACGAAGAACATTATACTAATATCCATCATTTTAACTATTCTTCAGGTTGCAGGAACATACATTTTCACATCTTGGCTTCCCCAGTATAGTATCACAAAGTAAACATATTACAGTTTCATACTTAGAAATGTGCAAATTGATAACCCCTGAATTTAGTATGAAGGTCATATTTAACCTGGTTTTATTTAATGCTAATGTATTGTGGTGCAAAATCTTTTTGCATAGTATTTGTGGGCCTACATATCATCAAACCTATGAAACAGACCATTTACATAATTAAATGTAAGTCTTTAATTTCTTTCTATTTAAACATACTTATTTTTTGTTCACTGCCCATGGATTTGCCATGTGATTCTTTTCAATGTAGATAGTTTTCGTATTTAGTTTATAAGAAAGTAATATCCAACTCTGTACTGAAGTGACATGCAATGGCACTATACAGTAATGGATGGAAACCGAGGGAAGCAAGCTCAGCCTGCACTACAGGATCTGTCAGAGGACAAATGGTGGACAAATATGTATGTCCTCTGTTTATCTAGAGTCAAGTGACAGCTGTTCTGCACATTGAAAGGCATCAAATACAGCCCCCTCTCCGGCCTCCTGGGGATGTATTGTACAAGATGCAATTTTTGTTTTTTCACAGGAAACTGATTTTGGATTTGTGACCTCACAAACTAAAAGAGGAAGCCTGCAGCGAAATGTACTCAGGCATGAACACACATTCAGAAACACTGAAAATTGTGATGAAAGCCAGTCAGGTTACAAGGTGCACATCAAACAGTAGGTTCGATTCCTTGTGTGAACTGTGGAGACGGAGCTCAGAGGAGCCCTCCTATAATAAGAAATACTTCCAAAACTGTTCTCTCAGAGGACCAACAATTTTATTATAAGAGCTTCGGGAGCAGTTTGTGTACCAGAACATTATTGAAATCAATAAATAATAGCAATAACTGGTCATGTGAGCCTTCTAGATATGGATCTGGAAAGAAAAACTGCTGTCCTGCAAAATGTCTAGTCAATTAATGCATTTTTTCCTCAGTCAGAAGGAGCAGAATCAATATTAACTTCAGAGGTTGCCTTCCACTTCCAGTTTTCATAAACACTCACAGCTTAATTATCTTCCTTGCAAACACATAAAAGTGGAAATCATTTTCCAAAGCGATAAAAAGACTGAGGTAGTAAGAAATGCAGTATAGCCACAGTTCTACAGATAGTTTGGATATTTGTTTATACCAGTTAAACCAGTATTGTTTAACAAAAACAATATTAACACTCAGAAAGAACACAACCTTCACTAAATTAACCTAATGTTTCAGAAAACAAATAAAAGCATTAAATAGCAATGTTTACACTGTGATACTACTGTATGGCATTTCCCCTCCAAATTGCAACATCCTTTCTAATTTGAGGCATTTGTTCCTGGAAAAAAAAGAAGGCAAATGAAGCACAGGAATTAAACAAGACATCAACTGGTAGGTAGAAAAGGAACTTGAGAGATGCATGAGGATCCATCCCCAACAGTGAAAAAAAAAAGTACACAATTTCTGTATAGACACCAAAAATAAATCTGTTGTTTTCCAGTACTCTAGCAGAGTAAACAAAGTAGAGAATAGCTTAAAATCGGTAAGAGATTCCCTGATATAAAATTAAAATATATCAAATTCCTCCACGGATAGAAGATACATTTTAATGTATTAAGCAATATCAAGTTATAACTTTGTATATATAAGCTGAATGTTATTATATATTATTGTACCCGTGAAAAATATTGATAAACTCTGAAAACTGACCATGATCCAGATGAGAAATCAGAAAGACCCATGAAGATAGAGGCAGTTGAGAGTATAGGAATTCGTAGTAAGGTTGTGGCCTTTTTAATATGTTTCTGTAAATGTTCTTGTACCCATTTGTATTAATTCCACTTCCCCAAAAAGGGCTGCCTAGTCACACACTCATGAGGGTGTCTTCATCTGAACCTTCTCATTTTAATTAGTAAAATAAAGGCGAGAGCCATGATTGGGCAGGGAAAGGGAGGTGGAGAGAGAGAGGGTCAGAAGTCAGAGGAGAGAGGAGGACCAGAGAGAAGCTCCAAGGTGGACATTGAGAAGGCTGAATTCAGTCCAAGTGGACTTAATTGGCATAATGTAGCTATAAATAATTAAGAATATTATAGGTCTTTATCTAATATAGAAAGGCAGTTTGTATTTTTGTCTATTTGGTGTAATCCTGCTGTGTAGAGGATTTGTGGATTGAGAATTGAATATATAAACCTGTATGAAAAGCTATTGGGCCTTAGAGTTGTAATTGTGTTGGGATTTGTGGTAAAGAAAGTCCATGGGACAGAGGCAGCAGGGCAGCCAGAGTGAACCTCCAGGGACTGGAGTCATGCAGACAGAGTGAGATCATGGGGGAGGCTTGGACTGAGTGACAAAGTCCATGAACTGGATCTGTACTAAAAAAGGCACAGGCAGAGTGATACCACATTGACCATAAGGAGATAATCAATTCCATTTTTAATATTTACAGCAACGTTTGGCACCCAACGTGGTGCAAAATTCAATTAAAAGATTTATGGCTATCAACCTAGAAGTTAGTTAAAATTTTTTTATTTTCTAAGTAAGAGGGGTCAGCTCCATGTTGAGTCACATGATGTCTCAAGTACAGGAACCTTATAAGAAACAGAGACAGCCTTTGCTGTCAGACTATAGAGTCCTACGGCTAAAAACCAGGATCATAGAAAGAGAAAGGTTTTGTCTTTGTGCTTTTAAAAAGTGTAATTTGGGTCTGTGTGCCTTTCAGAATTATATGGATCAGATTGATAGAGGTAGACCACTTGAATAGCTAAATTTAAGATGATCAAACAAAATATTTCTTAATAATAAAATGTTCTCTGTTGAGTTTTATATATGTTACAGAATGTACAGCTATGGAGAATCTTGTCATCAGAATGGTAAACTGGCCTGATTCCAGACATCAGAGACTACAACAATCATCAGGTGGCTTTCCTTCTTGAGGCCTGTCCAGCTTCTTTATTCCACTCTCCCCTTCTAAATTCTCAGTGCCCCTATATTCAGCTTGAAGAAGCTATGAAGAGTCATTGCCCAATTCCCTGGACTTTGGGGGATGAAACTGGTTATTGTAAGATTGTTTTATGAAGAATTTAGAAATAGTCATAATCATAAAGGAGGAATTAGTCAGATTTGATTATACAGCTATAATCTTATTTTGGTAACTAAGTTAAAGTCATATTTTCATTGGTAAGAATCTTTCAATTGGTACAAAGTTAAAATTATAATCTTTACAGGACTATAATACTTATTTAATACAGATTTAAAATTTATACATTGTGTTTAGTTTATTAAACAATACCAGTTGAGAGATAGATAAACTCATGGTTCTGAGTCATTAAATGGGTGTTTATTTTTAAGATAATTTCAATTGAAGATAGCCAAAATTAGTCAAGGATTAATAGTTCAGAGATGCTTTCTTTAGATAGATAATTGTCAAATGTTTCAGAAGTCCACAGAATATGACATTTTTAGATATCTTTTTTATTTAAAGATCATTTGACTAGAGACCTGGCGGCCCCTGACAGCACCCCTTCTTAGATTCTAAGAATGTAAGCATCAGTAGAGTTGCTCCATTTTTAGGAAGACAACCACTAGGCAAGAATTGCCTATTCATCTACAGACGATGTGCAGAATAGTTGGCTGATAACCTTTGCCAAGCCAAAATTAACAGCCCTTCAAATTTTTATATTACATATGTCTGTGAGATATGATCCTGGGCCAGAAGGCTAAAGACTGATGCTCCAACATTTTGAAGTATGTGGGACTGTCCAAGTGATAAGTGGTCTCTATAAATTTGCTAGTTTTGGAAGCTGTGTTTTGTGTTTCTCATATATAAGGTATATATATATATCAATCATATATTAGTTATTCTCAGATTTCTGACATTGCTAAAGACTGGTAGCCTCATAGCCAACAAGCTGTTTGGCATTAAGAAAGTTAATATAGATCTAAAGGGGTAGTTTTCAGATGATGTACAATCTTACAACCAAGATATAAGTCAGGTATAAAATTATACTCTTTAAAATAGATGAAAAGTTACTTTATTTAATAGACAAAATTGATAGACTGGGTGTTACGGCTGTCTTATACTTCATAAATGATAGAATGGTAATAATTGTACTCATTCTATAGTTGAGGGAAAAAGGCCTTTTAACTGGACAAAAGGGGGAATGTAGAGGCTCCTGAAGCCATTTGTATTAATTCCAACTCCCCACGAAGGGCTGCCTAGTCACGTACTCATGACGAAATCTAAACCTTCCCATTTTAATTAGCAAAATAAAGGCTAGAGGTTTTCCCTACTTTCTCATCTAGTAGTTTCAGTGTATTTG
This sequence comes from Micromys minutus, assembly GCF_963924665.1. NCBI lineage: Eukaryota > Metazoa > Chordata > Mammalia > Rodentia > Muridae > Micromys > Micromys minutus. Next base: position 46,599,192 of record NC_137954.1, on the reverse strand, counting down.
GTTTAATGTGGAGATCTTTGATCCACTTACACTTGAGCTTTGTACAAGGAGATAAGAAAGGGTCTATTTTCATTCTTTTGCATGCTGAGTGCCAGTTGGACCAGCACCATTTGTTGAATAGGCTGTCCTTTTTCCATTGAATGTTTACTGCTCCTTTGTCAAAAATCAGGTGACCATATACATGAGGGCTCATTTCTGGATCTTCCATTCCATTCCATTGATCCACATGCCTATTTCTGTACCAGTACCATGCAGTTTTCAACACAATTGCCTTGTAATATAGCTTGAGGTCAGGGATAGTGATTCCCGCAGATGTTTTTTTGTTGTTGAGGATGGATTTAGCTATTCTAGGTCTTTTGTTATTCCATATGAAATTGCAAATTGATCTTTCCAATTCCATGAAGAACTGGGTTGGAATTTTGAAGGGGATTGCATTGAATCTGTAGATTGATTTTGGTAGGATGGCCATTTTTAAGATGTTGATCTTTCCAATCCATGAGCATGGGAGATCTTTCCATTTTCTGAGATCCTCCTCAATTTCTTTCTTTAGAGGTTTGAAGTTCTTGTCATACAGGTCCTTCAATTGCTTAGTTAGAGTCACACCAAGGTATTTCATAGTTTTTGTGACAATTGTGAAGGGTACCTTTTCCCTAATTTCTTTCTCCACATGTCTGTCCTTTGAGTATAGGAAGGCTACTGACTTGTTTGAGTTAATTTTGTATCCAGCCACTTTGCTGAACTTGTTTATCAGCTGTAGAAGTTCTCTGGTGGAATTTTTGGGGTCACTCAAGTACACTATCATGTCATCGGCAAAGAGTAAGGTTTTTATCTCTTCCTTTCCGATTTGTATCCCTTTGATCTCCTTTTGCTGTCTAATTGCTCCAGCCAGGACTTCCAGTACTACGTTGAATAGGTAGGGGGAGAGTGGGCAGCCTTGTCAAGTCCCTGATTTTAGTGGGATTGCTTCAAGTTTCTCGCCATTAAGTTTGATGTTGGCTGTTGGTTTGCTGTATATTGCTTTTATTATGTTTAGGTATGGACCTTGGATTCCTGTTCTTTCCAGGACTTTTAACATGAAGGGTTGTTGGATTATGTCAAATGCTTTCTCAGCATCTAGTGAGATGACCATGTGATTTTGATCTTTGAGTTTGTTTATATGGTGGATTACATTGATGGATTTCTTTATATTAAACCATCCCTGCGTCCCAGGGATAAAGCCTACTTGGTCATGATGAATGATCGTTTTAATGTGTTCTTGGATTCGGTTTGCAAGCATTTTGTTGAGTATTTTTGCATCAATGTTGATAAGTGAGATTGGTCTGAAGTTCTCTTTTCTTGTAGGGTCTTTGTGTGGTTTAGATACGAGGGTTATTGTAGCCTCAAAAAAAATGAGTAAGGTAGTATTCCATCTGATTCTATCTTTTGGAATAGTTTGGAGTATTGGTGTTATATCCCCAATATATGTCTAATAAAATTCTGCACTGAACCCGTCTAAACCTGGGCTTTTTGTGGTTGGGAGACTTTTGATGACTTCTTCTATTTCTTTAGGTGTTATAGGGTTATTTAGATGGTTTACTTGGTCCTGGTTTAACTTTGGGATCCTGTATCTGTCTAGGAATTCGTCCATTTCCTCCAGATTTTCCAATTTAGTGGAGTATAAGTTTTTGTAGTAGGATCTGATGATTTCTTGAATTTCCTCAGTTTCAGTTGTTATGTCCCCACTTTCCATTCTGATGTTGTTAATTTGTATACTCTCTCTTTGCCCTCTAGTTAGTCTTGCTAGGGGTTTATCAATCTTGTTGATTTTCTCAAAGAACCAAGTCTTGGTTTTATTGTTTTTTTCAATGGTTCTTTTTGATTCTATTTGGTCTATTTCTGCCATAATTTTGATTATTTCTTGCCGTCTACTGTTTTTGGGTATATCTGATTCCTTCTGTTCTAGGGCTTTTAGCTGTGCTGTCAGGTTGCTGATGTAAGCTCTCTCCAGTTACTTTTTGAAAGCACTTAGGGCTATGAGTTTTCCTCTCAGTACTGCTTTCATTGCATCCCATAGGTTTAGGTATGTTGTGTTTTCGTTTTTGTTGAATTCTAGAAAATCCTTAATTCCTTTTTTTATTTCTTCTTTGACCCTGCTATCGCTTAATAGAGCGTTGTTTAGTTTCCATGTGTATGTGGGCTTTTTGTTGTCTTTGTTGTTGTTAAAGACCAGCCGTAGACCATGGTGATCTGAGAGGATGCATGGGAGTATTTCAATCTTCTTATATGGATTGAGGCTCGCTCTGTGTCCAATTATGTGGTCAATTTTCGAGAGGGTGCCATGGGGTGGTGAGAAGAAGGTGTATTCTTTTACTTTAGGATAATATGTTCTGTATATATCTATTAATTCTAGTTGGTTAAAAGTAACTGCTAGTTTTTCAGTGTCCTTGTTCAGTTTCTGTTTCCATGATCTATCCATTGGTGAGAGTGAGGTATTAAAGTCTCCCACTATTATTGTGTGGGGTGAAATGTATTTTTTGAGCTTTAGTAAGATTTCTTTTATGAATGTGGGTGCTTTTTAATTTGAAGCATATATGTTAAGGATTGAGAGTTTCTCCTGACAGATTTTACCGGTAATGAGTAAAAAGTGTCCTTCCTTATCTTTTTAAATAACTTTTGATTGGAAATTTACTTTATTTGATATTAGAATAGCCACTCCAGCTTGCTTCTTGGAGCTGATTGCTTGGAAGTTTTTTTCCCCACCCTTTAACTCTGAGATACTGTCTGTCTTTCTCTCTGAGATGAGTTTCCTGTATGCAGCAAAAGGCTGGATTTTGTTTATGTATCCAGTCTGATAGCCTATGTCTCTTTATTGGGGAGTTGAGTCTATTTATGTTAATAGATATCAAGGAATAGTTGTTTCTGTTTCCTGCCATTATTGCTTTTGTGGGTTGAGTTGTATCTGTGTCTTTTTCTTCTTTTAGTTTTCTTGTTTAGGAGTTTTTTTGTTCTTACTAGGCTGTATTTTCCCTCATTGTTTTGGGTTTTCCACCTAAAATTCGTTGGGGTGCTGGGTTTGTGTTCAGATATTGTGTGAATTTTGATTTGTCTTGAAATATCTTTGTCTCTCCATCGATGGTGATTGATAGTTTTGCTGGGTATAGCAGCTTCGGCTGGCACTTGTGCTCTCTTAAGGAGTGCATGATGTCTGTCCAGGCTCTTCTAGCTTTCATAGTCTCTGTTGAGAAATCGGGTGTGAGTCTGATTGGTCTGCCTTTATATGTTACCTGACCTTTTTCCCTTACTGCTTTTAGTATTCTTTCTTTACTTTGGGCGCTTGATATTTTTACTATTATGTGTTGGGAGGTATTTCTTTTCTGGTCCAACCTATTTGGAGTTCTCAAGGCTTCTTTTATGCTCGAGGTCATCTCATTCTTGAGGGTAGGGAAGTTTTCTTCTATGATTTTGTTGAAGATATTTACCGTGCCCCTTAGTTGATACTCTTCTCCCTCTTCTATTCCTATTATTCTTAGGTTCGGTCTTCTCATTGTGTCCTGGATTTCCAGGACATTTTGGGTTAGGACTTTTTGTTTTTTTCATCTTCTCTGGCTGTTTTGTCTGTTTACAATGTTGTCTTCTGACCCCGAAATTCTCTCTTCGATCTCTTGTAATCTATTGGAGATGCTTGCTTCTGTGACTCCTGATTTCTTTTTTTGTTGTTCTGCCTCTAGGGTTATCTCTTTTAGTGTTTTCTTTATTGTGTTAATTTCCGTTTTAATTTCCCACTTCCATTTTTTCATTTCTTTGGTTCTGTTTTCCTCTAGTTCTTTGAGTTCTTTGAGTATTTTTCTTGTTTCCTCTTTAAAAGCTTCTAAATCTTTTTGCTTTTCCTCCCGTTCTTGTTTAAGTATCTCTATCAGCATCTTGAGGTATGATTTCAGGTCTGCTTCTTCTTTTTCTGGAGTGATTGGAATTCCTATGTTTGCTGTTATGGGAGAGCTGGGTTCTGGTGTTGCCAGGTTGTCTTGGTTTCCTTGGGATATACTATTTTGCTTTCCTCTTGCCATTTTGTTGTCAGTGATATGTTCTTGCCTTTTCCTTGTATCTGGTCTGTGTCCCTGGATCTCCACTGGTCCAGGTGGAAGATGGGTTGAGCCATGTTCTATGCCTCAGAGTCGCCGTGTGGGAACAGAAGTTCCTAAGTTCTTTTCCCAGTCACTGGATCAGGCAGGACAGGGCCAGTCAAGGCAGGGGGTGCACTTTCCCTGTGCACTCCGCAGAGATCCTTCCGCTCCCCAGCAGCCTAGGTCTCCCACTCACCAGTTGTTCAGCCTTTACGAGCTGCCGTTCTGGGTGGCAGATTTGCCAGGCTCCGCTCTGCATCCTGAAGTCACCACCGGGTGGAAACAGAAGTTCCAAATTTCTGTTCCTGGTCGCTGGATCAGTCAGGGCAGGGCAGGGCAGGGGGTGCACTTTCCGTGTGCACTCCGCAGAGATCTCTCTGCTCCCTTGGAGCCCAGGTCTCCCACCCACCAGTTGCTCAGCCTCTTCGAGCCGCTTTTCCAGTTGGCAGATGGGCCAGGCTCTGCTCTGCCCCATTTTCTTAAGAATTTCGTTAAGTCATTTTTTCTGGTGGCTGAGTAGTACTCCACTGTGTAAATGTACCATAATTTTTGTATCCATTCATCTACTGAAGGACATCTGGGTTCTTTCCAGTTTCTGACTATTAAAAGTAGAGCTGCTATGAACATGATGGTACATGTGTCTTTGATGTATGTTGGAGCATCTCTGGGGTATATGCCCAGAAGTAGAGTAACTGGGTCTCCAGGTAGTATTATGTCCAGTTTTCTGAGGAATCGCCAGACAAATTTCAGATTGGTTTTAACAGTTTAAATCCTCACCAGCAGTGAAGAAGTGTTCCTCTTTCTCCACATCCTTGCCAGCATCTGCTGTCATCTGAATTTTTGATATTGTCCAATCTGACTGGTGTGAGGTAGAATCTCAGGGTGGTTTTGATTTGCATTTTCTTGATGGCTAAGGATGTCGAGCACTTCCTTAGATGCTTCTCATCCATTCGATATTCCACTGTTGGTGGGGTTGTAAACTGATACAAGCACTCTGGAAATCAGTCTGGCAATTCCTCAGAAAATTGGACATACTACTCCCTGAGGATCCAGCTATTCCACTTCTGGGCATATACCCCAGAGACAACTCCAATATACAACAAAGATACATGCACCACAATGTTCATAGCAGCTCTATTTATAATAGACAGAAGCTGGAAAGAGCCCAGATGTCCTTCAGTAGATGAATGGATACAAAAATTGTGGTACATTTACACAATGGAGTACTACTCAGCCATCAGAAACAATGACTTAACCAAATTCTTAAGAAAATGGTTGCATCTAGAGAATATCATCCTGTGTGAGATAACCCAGTCACAAAAGAACAGACATAATATGCAGTCACTGATAGTGGGATGCTAACCCCAGAGGCTTGGTCTGCCTCAGAAACAACTCACAGACTGTGTGAAGTTCAAGACAAAAACAAAACTAAAACAACAACAACAACAACAAATACATGCTCAATTCTTACACACCAAGAAAATGTTGACTAATTCTCAGTTACATTCTGTTTTAGATGTACTTTTTGCTCATTGTAAGGACATCGTCAAGAAAACAAATTGGCAACCAACAGAATAGGAAAAGATCTTTACCAACACCACATCAGATAGAGGCCTAATATCCAAGGTATACAAGGAATTCAAAAAGCTAGACACCAGAGAATCAAATTACCCTATTAAAAAATGGGGTACAGAGCTAAACAAAATGTTCTCAGTTGATGAACACCGAATGTCCGCGAAACATCTGAGAAAGTGCTCGACATCCTTAGCCATCAGGGAAATGCAAATCAAAACAACCCTGAGATTCCACCTCACACCAGTCAGATTGGTCAAGATCCAAAATTCAGATGACAGCAGATGCTGGCGAGGCTGCGGAGAAAGAGGAACACTTCTCCACTGTTGGTGGGGTTGCAAACTAATACAACCACTCTGGAAATCTGTCTGGCGATACCTCAGAAAATTGGATATAGTACTACCTAAAGACCCAGCTATTCCACTTCTGGGCATATACCCCAGAGACACTTTAATACACAACAAAGATATATGCACCACAATGTTCATAGCGGCTCTATTTATAATAGCCAGAAGCTGGAAAGAATCCAGATGTCCTTCAGAAGATGAATGGATATAAAAATTGTAGTACACTTACACAATGGACTAGTACTCAGCCACCAGAAACAATGACTTAACCAAATTCTTAAGAAAATGGCTGCATCTAGAGAAGATCATCCTGAGTGAGATAACCCAGTCACAAAAGAACAGACATAATATGCAGTCACTGATATTGGGATGCTAACCCCAGAGGCTTGCACTCCCCCAGAAACAACTCACAGACTGTATGAAGTCCAAGAAATAAAGGAAACAATAAAATATATACTTACAAAACAAGAAGACGTTGACTATTTCCATGTTGCGTTTTGTTTTGCATGTACTTTACGCTCATGGTAACTATTAGGTTTTCAATGCATACTGTCAAGCCCTTGAAAAAATCAAGTACTGACTAAAAAATATATTCACATAGTTTTATGTAAAATTTATTTTAATATCTGAAAAAACAGTACTGACAAAGATGTATAATTTTAAGCAAAAAATGTTTAAAATTTGTACATTTATATTTGTTTTGTAAAATAAAGTCATTTAAAAAAACAACTATTTGATAATAGTTTAATTTTACATTTTATGTTAAAGACTGCTTTTCTCATTTATTTGTATGTGTTTGTTCTATGATTTTCTGAATTTTTCAAAGAATGTTGGAACAGTCTATCAGACTCCTGGGACCTAGAATGGCAGGTACTTGTGAACTGTGGCCACGGATGGCAGAACCATCCTATGAATATCTGACAGAACTGTGAATGGTCATTACCACAGATGTATCTTCCCTTTTATATTTCATCCACATTATATAATTTACTTGTATGTGAAATTATTTCAAATGTGGGGTGTGCTTTTTTTCTGTATAATTTTTATAATTTGTTAGTGTGAAACCAATATTGGCTATAAAAAGAATATTTTCTGTTACTTAAAATGTGCTGTTATTGATTTTTAAAGTTGTTTTTATGTAAGTGGTACATTTGGTATAATCTAAAAAACTTAAACATGAAGATTCATCCTTAAAATAGTCTTATAGTAGTTTATATCAATTAAAGTCCTAAATTTAAATCATTTTTAAACATAGTTCCTTAGGCACAGAGACCCTTCATTGGTCCCACTTAGGACCAAAGAAACAACTGTTGTGAGTGAAATCTTACCCACATTTGCCCTCCATCCATGATCAAATGCAATACTACTTACTGTGTACTCTAATAATAAATTATAAACTATGTCTTCCTATTGCCTCAGGATTAGGATAAAGTTAAGTAAAACCAGTTGAGAATGACTGTGGAGACACACTGATTTCCCAGTATAGCCTAGTCTTCAACAGACCTAAAGACTACCTTGGGAGAATGAGCTAAGATAAAGTCCAAGGGCATTCTCAGGTCTTCTTCACGACGCATCAAGAGCTCCTTTCAGCAAGAAAAAAGAGTTATCTCTTGGGGACAAGGAACAAGCAGATTTGGATGCTGGTGTCCATGGGAATGTGAAGGAGCATGGTTCACACTATCTGAAATTGCTCATACCCTTGTTCAGGGAGCTCACAATGAAGCAGCCAGCATCCCATCTCTATGATAGAATAGGCAATCACTCAAGCTTGAAAAGCTGCCCTTGCAAACTGAGTGTGGCAACAATTCATACTGGTTGTCATTATTATGTCCCACAAACCAAGTTAGCTGTACTCCATTCAGAGGGGAAAGCCATGATGCCCAAACATTTACCTTAATACACAGTCCATTTGCCTACTAAACTGATCCAAATAAATCCAGAATTTCAGTTACAGAATATTTATGCAGATGCATATAAACTCCCCTCCTAGAAAAGATTTCTCATTCTGTTTTTTGTAATAATAGCCAATCAAATAAAAAAGTATTTCCTGATACTCTGACCCTTGCATACATAGGCAATAATAACTGTGTTTTATGACAATTACCTCTAGGTCAGAGTACATTTTCTCACCCTAGATTACCAAAATTATATAGAGTAAGCATTAGTAAGATTTGTTCCCCTTTGTTTTTATTTCATTACAAAAGTCTTGAGTATAACTCCTGAAAAGCTTGCATGTGTACAAATATCCTAAGAAAACGACGATCTAGACTGTTTTATCACTTGAGCAGAAGTAAATATTTAGACTTTATACCTAAATGTGAGAGTGAGTTACTTGCTCAGGGTAAAGCATAATATCTGAATTAATAGAAAATACTCTTTGGTCGGTTGCTTAATTTCTTGGAGCTCCCCAGGGTCTGGTTTAGTTGACACTGTTGGTCCTAAAGGGCAGCAACATTTTGAATCTAAATAAAAAACAATTAAAATAAGAAAACGTTCTACATTAACTGCTAGGTCTCAGTAAGACCTATATTTCCTATATATGGAAAAGAGCTAAAGCTGGATTTTGGGTGGTTAGATAAAAACCAGCTTTATGTAGGAGCACCTGAATCAGCTCTTATCTTCCAAAAGGAGTCAGACTCTTTCTTATCTCTGGCAGAAGGAAGATATGGCTACCTATGGCACCTCTAAGCATATCAAAGTATATGCTGGCCTCCAGACTCCTCAACTTCTATTCACCAGTATCCTTTAAACATTTTCTAGTCCAAAGTAGATTCCTGGCCCTTCCCTGCCACCAGCTACTTACTCTGATTACAACCTACCGTTCTCACTCTCTTATTCTTCTGTCTCTCTCTCCCTGGCAATCTGACTATCCCCTCTCACTGCTCTTAGTCTCCATATTGTCTCTGTCTAGTTCCCTGACACACACGTAAACATACACATTTGTTAATGTCTACTCTACTTATTTTTCTCTTTGCTCTGAAATATTTTCAATGCCTTTGGATAGTTTCTCTCTTATTCGCTGTAAACATCTTTCCCCTAGAGGAAGGGACACGTTGGCAGCTTCATTACTGTGCCTCCTCCATGAGTTTAAAACTGAATGTCCCAAGGTGCTTTTGAAAACTGATAGGCCCATTGTGTGTTTTATATTCAGTACATAAGATTTTCAATGTTAATTCTATAGTGTCTTTTTAAAATTATGCAAGTGGACCAGTGGGAGCAACAGAGCCAAGGGTAGCACCTGAAGACCTTTTCAAGTGTAATCCCTGTAACACAAATCATGGAATGGGACAACCAGCTCCTATGGGTTGTTCTCTGATGACACACTCATGATGGCTCTCTCTGTCTCTGTCTCTGTCTCTCTTTCACACACACAATGTTATCTTTCTCCATTGCTAATATGACTATTTTTCTTTGTTATTCTCCTTATTGTAACCAGTCATCTTCAGCAGTCCTCCATTCAGCAGGCCTGGAAGGTATTGCTTATCTCTGTGGTACCTTCATATAAGTAGCCATGTTTGATTAATTCAGTTTTATAACACTACTGACTCTCATATTTTCACCCTTTATAAAATGTACTGCTATCACTGTGGTTTTATTTAGTTCAATTTTTTATAAGTAAATCTGATTAGTAATATCTGAGATTACTGAACTGACATCTTCAAATAATTACTCCAGACCTAAATTTTAAGGTAAAATATATTTGCTAGCATTCTGAAGGCTCTAGGCGCAGTCTCCAGGACTGTAAAAATTATCTCCTTAATTACATAACAAATCAATTTTAAAGTGGAGACATTCTAAAAACTAAATACTTCCACTCAACTTCCCATTTCAGAAGGCATAAGGTATCATTTAATAGGTAAGTTTTCTTTCTGATCTCAAATCAAAACAGAAAATGCGTTGCAGTTCTCCTGTTACGTAAGTTTCTAATTTCTTAGCAAGTAGTGTCAGTTATCTTAAGAATCTTTAATATTTGCTTTAGTTTCACTCTTACATTGGGATTTGTCATGATCTATTCTTTCAGCTCAGACTCATAAAGATTTTCAACGTATTTATTGTGTAGGGGCCCGAGGAATCTCCTTTCCTCCCTCTATGGTGGAACTTCTCAAAATCCAGCTGTTCTACCGCGTTTTCTTTCCACATGATTCTATTGAGATGGTCCCATTAGAGACTTAGATATAAGCAAACAGAGTAGGTAGCTGTTTGAGTAGAAATGGAGCTTCAGATTTTATCTGTACATATCATGCAAAATTTACACATTTGCCACAGTAAATTATTTTTAACACACACTATTCTAAATTGTGCATTTTAGGTAATATATTCAAATCAATAGAAATTAAATATGACATACTTTCTACTTGATAAATATACCCTCTTAAGAGAAGCTTAGAATTAAAAAAAAAAAAAACAATTTTAATGCCACCAGTGCAACCTTCCCATCTGTACCAGCTTTCTGTGTTCAAATAAGTACATTGTGCAGGGGTAGGTCAGGGGAACAGTACTTGCCAGACACAGGAGAGACTCTGTCCCATTGCATTGCACATAGCCACACAGTCACACACATATGTGCATACACACACACATACACACACACACACACACACACACACACACATATATATATATACACACACATAGACACAGACATATACAGGCACACACACACACATACTACATTTTGTATCTGAAAGTGTGCTATTTGTAATAAATGTTATTTTTAATAATTTTGAAATTAATTGAGAGATAAAAATATGAATTACAGAAATCAAGAGACTGTTGTATGGTAAAAAGCAAACATTCCTAATTTATATATAACATACTTGGCATGTCATATAATTAAAAATGGAACACTGACTGAACAATCACATTTCTGAAGCATGTCATCATTTACTTTATTTCTGCTGGAATATAACATGACCAAAAAACACTTCGGAGGGATATAATGTGTGTGTGTGTGTGTGTGTGTGTGTGTGTGTGTAATTTATTTATTTATTTTTGGCTTTCAGGGTTCAAAGAAGAAAGCTAAGGCAGGAACTACAATAGATAGCAGGGAAGAGTGTTACACACTAGTTGGCCACCTGGATCACTGTGCCTTTTATTTCCCAGGCTTTTCTACCCATTACTGTCATCACCTACAGGGAGTTGAGCCTCCCACCTTGCTTAGCAATTAAGAGATTTTCTCTGCTCTTACTGTATCTTGTTTTGACATATCTTCTTGTCGTCTCTTCCAGGCCTGATCTTTTCTAAGGGGAAATGGATGGGAAGTCAATCTTGGGAAGAGGCAAGATGGATGTAGGAGGGAAAAGTGTAGGGAATGAAAATAGCCAGGAATATATTTTATGAGAAAAATCTACCTTCAATTTAACAAATAAATAAAAAGAATATGTCTCATAGGTGAGGCCACAAGCCAAACTTCTTCAATACAATTCTTCAACTGAGGTTCCCTCTTAAGTTTGTCAAGTTGATAACCAAATTTTCCATAGGAGTCAGTCATTAATGTGCATAAGGTTTTGGTAGAAACATAGACAAACATCACATGGAAAGAGGGATACACTTTGACAAAGCAGACAAGAGAAACAATTAAAAATCTTTTTAGGAATTAAACACACTATTCTTTTTTATTGGATATTTTCTGTATTTACATTTTAAATATTGTCCCCTTTCCCCTCCCACTCCTTTGCCTGTCCCCTTGCCACCATGAAGCTGCTCCCTCTCCCAACCATCCTCCCTACCTCAGTGCCTTAGCATCCCCCTACTCACTCTTAATGGTCATACAGTGTGCTTAGTCCATGAGATGGGGATATCTAGGTCACCTAGATTCAGATTTGAAACACTGTGCATCTTAACAATTAGTAAGTTACTTATGTGTTGAGAACTAGATTATTTAATGGTTTCAATACTAAAAATCATAAGGCTAAATTATCATTTGAACTATTAGCATTAGGAAAATAAGGGATTAAGGGAACCTTGGGAATTTTGCAACTGTAATCTATACTTTAATTGGACTTGACAGGATTTAGAATCCCCATGAAAACAAACTTCTGGTCATAGCTGTGAGGGAGTTTCTCAACTGTGTTTATTTAGATTGGAGAAATGGACCATGTCATGAAACAAGCCCTCAGAACCCATCAAAAGGAGAAATAGTTCATTTCTTGTTTCCTGAGCAAGCAACAGAATCACCAGGTGCTTCGAATTCCTGCTACCAGGACACCCATTCCCCATGGACTGCTGCCTCAAACAGCGAGCCAGAATGAGCCCTTCAGTGTTTGGTGTGGTTCATCTGGACTGTTTTGTGAACAACTAGAAAAGTAAACTAAATGACCACAAAGTGTATCTGAACTGTAGGTTTCTCAGAAAACTGCCACACATATTTTAAAAGAACCCTCAGTTTAACATTTTAGCTATAGCATCTGTTTTATTAACATTTCACCCGAAGAAAATGTCATGTCTCTTCACAAGGAGATTCATCTGGTCTCGAAGAAGAAAGCAAGCCTGGAATTCACAAGTGAAATTAGGGATGATAATGTAATAGATATAAACCAAACTCAGAAAAACAAACACTACATATCTCTCAGCCTGAAATCTAAAATAAAAACCGTGAAAGTGAAAGGTAAAATATTTGGGAAGGAAATTTGAATTAATTGAATGATAAAGATAAACAAGGGCAATGAAGAGGTGACTGTGTCAAAGATGAATGTCTGGGACATGTGATTTTCTCTGATTAATAGATTAATACATTTATAATAATAACATATCTAAAGCTTCAACAATAAATTAAAAATTATCAAAATAATCTTTCTGAATTAAAGAGGAACAAAAGCTGCTCCTAGAGTGATAGTAAGGAAATAATCACCAGTGGCCTCTCAGCTGAATATTGTGAAATGAAAATGGCTTTTCTTGGCAAGATAGTTGTTATCTTAGCTTCAGGGTCAGAGCTGGGAGGGCCAGGGAAGGGTGAGAACATGAGGGAGGATGAATGGTACTGGAACGCCTTTGAAAATGTGTTACCTCTTTTCCAGCCTTCGACTGATGGTGTTTTATAGACTTCCAAACATTGCTCAACCACAACTTTATGGTAAGACCCAGGAACCAATTGCTGAAAACACCATATGCTTGAGTTATATATAAAAAAAAATAATAATAAAGTAAATGAACCCTAATTGTAATACCTAGCAAATGGTCAGCAGAGTCTATATAACAATGTGAATTTTGTGCCTCTCTCTCCCTCTCTCTCTCTCTCTCTCTCTCTCTCTCTCTCTCTCTCTCTCTCTCCCTCTCTCTCTCTCTCTCTCTCTCTCTCTCTCTCTCTCTCTCTCTCTGGGTGTGTGTGTGTGTGTGTGTGTGTGGGTGTGTGTGTGTGTGATTCTTGAATCTGAAAGAGAGCAAGAACAATGTACATGAAAGTAATAAAAGCAAAGAAAAAGCATAAATATAAAAGCCACATGATGCTCAAGAAGAAGGAAGACCAAAATGTGGATGCTTTAGTGCTTTTTAGAAGGGGGAACAAAATACTCACAGGAGACAGGGTGGAAATGACTTGGGAGGAAGAGATAAGAAGGAGGGAAAAAGAAGAGGATCAGTTATGGGAGGAGACAGGGATGTTATACAGAGGGTCAGGAATTTGAACAGAGGTGTGTAGCAATGGGGAATGGGGAACTGGGGATAGCCACCAGAAAATCCCAGATACTAGGAAAGCAAGAGGCTCCCATGACCCAAAGGGGGATGAGATTAGCTGGAATGTCCAACAAAAAGGAGGACGAACCTGTGGAGACCAACCATATCCAGAGGTTAGGCAAGGCTCCCCGGTAAAAGGAGAGGGCCACCCAGTTATCTCTAAATGTTTAAACTAGAATTGCTCCTGTATAAAGGAAATACGGGGACAAAGCACAGAGCAGAGACTGTCCCACCTGTGGAACCATCCAATGTACAGACACCAAACAGAAGCTTGATATAGCTGTTTCCTGAAAGGCTCTGCCAGAGCCTGAAAAACACAGATATGAATGCTCACAGCCATTGGATTGAGCACAATGGAGGAGCTAAGAAAAAGACGGAAGGAGCTGAAGGGTTTTGCAGCCCAATAGGAAGAACCACAGTATCAACCAACAAGACCCCCCAGAGCTTCCAGAGACTAAACCACCAACCAAAGAGTACACATGGCGAGACCCATAGCTCTAGACACATTTGTAGCTCAGGATGACCTTATCGATCATCAGTGGGAGAAGAGGCCTTTGATCCTCTGAAGGCTCTATGCCTTGGTGCAGGGAAATGCCAAGGTAGTGAGTGGGAGTGGGTTGGTGGGTAGGGATGTACCCTCATAGAAGCAGAGAGGGAGGGATGGGATAGGGATTTTGCAGAGGGAAAACAAGGAAAGAGGATAACATTTGAAATATAAATTAAAAAAAAAAATTCTCCACCTCTCTTTTCTCTCTCCAGACTTTTCCAGATATCTTCCATAAAACCCTTCAACCCCATTCTCAAATATCTGTAGGAAATTGTTTTTAGTCTTGGTGCTCGTAAGATAGTAGCTTCTCTCTGTACCTAGGAAACCGTCGTAGCATGAAGGTGCTGAAGCGCAGATAAACCTTATCTCACACTGTCTGCCAAGAAAGAATGAATTTCAGGAAGAAACAAGGAGATTTGTACATGGACTAGGCAGACATCAACACAAATATTTATAAGGAGTAGGTAATTTCAGAGGTAAAATATTCATGCAGCCGAGTTCTAGGGCTATAGTTCTAACTCTATGTGTTCATATGGGCCGAAATCCAAGCTGCAATACCAATACAAAAATTTCAAATGAAAAAGAGTTCCTGTCTTCATTGTAATTGCTAAGTTTTGTGCTAAATAAAAAGCACAAGTATCCAAAGAGGCATGTTCTTATTTATTTTTAAGTAAAGAACCTTATAAATTTCACAAGTTAAATTATAAGTGAGAAACTACTGGTATTACTAAAGAACAAGCAATAAATTTAGTTATAGACACAAATATTTGCAATTCTTTAAATTTTTGTTCTATGTCTACCACAAATTTGATTAGTTATCTATTTTATTAATATACATAATTACCAATAATCATGAAATTCTAGAGTAATTGTTTTCTATCAGTTATTTGCCCTCATTTTAATGGCACAGAAGAAATAGAAAGTGATTTTTAGAATTTTTACATATACAGAATTGTCTTTGTATTGTCTTTTGTTTTGAAAATGAAGAATCCCTTCATTTAAACCTGTGAATATTTAACTTTAAGAAGAAACGTTAATGTGACAAAAACTCTGGTGTACTCAGTGCAGAGTTCCTGAAATATTTAGAATGGCTTCCAGCAGGTAGCTTGATGAGTCTTTTTTCTTTAAAAATGCAAAACGCTTTTTGCATTGAAGCATTTAAGCAAGAAACAGCAGTGGTGCTGGCTGCTTGCTTTCATACCTTGCAGTTGACACAGCCAGCGGCTATCAGCACTGATGGAAAGGAGTGGCCATACTGAAGCTGGGGAAAGTGACAAATTCTTCAGTACAAGGAGACACATCCTCCGTGACAGCCCTCAGTGTTTCACAGGTTTTAGAGCTAATTAGAAGCAGGTTCCAATACACATCCCTCAGCCTTTGCCTCAAAAAGGAGAACAGAGTCAGCTTTCTGAGCTCGAGCCAGATGCTGATTTTATGACCTTAGCTGTGTAGGCTAAGTACTAACACCTCAGGATCTGAGACTTTCAAAGTTATTTTTAGGACAAATCGCTTAATGAGCAGGTACAAACTTAAGCATAAGTGAACAGCAGGGCAGAGGCAGCCAAATGTCAGGGAGGGACTCAGATGGTAGGACAAATTGTAATTATTCAATCCAGTTATGGACATTGGTGAATGAAAATGAACCCGTGCCAACTGCTACCCAGGCAAAAGATTTATTATTTATGCATAGAAAAATAAAATGGAGAAAGATTAATATAACACAGTACATGTCAAAATAGCTTACTTTGCTGTCTCTCAAGCAAACACAGATAATTTCATCTTCATGCTAAGAATTCCCGCAGTCAACAATTAGCTCTGATATTTACATCATATATTAATAAATAGTATAACTTCATTTTGTACTAGATTATCTGTAATGACACATGTAGAATGTTCCAAGACATCAGCAGGGTCATAAATTACCCACTCTCCTACTATCAGATTAGCAACCACGTCTCCATCAAGAATTAACAGTCAATGTCAGGAAGGTTCATATACATCTGATAGTTTACATTGTGAAGATTACAACAGGTTGCTAGAATATGGGAAACTGGAAAATCAAGGAATTTTGCCTTTTAGTGATATGTTAGAGACCATGACTTTGGTTTGCAATGTGGTTTGGTTTTGAATAAAGAATAGAAGGAAAATAGACCAACAATTAGTAACTTAGATGAGTTTATCTGATCACTTTAGACATTTTTTTAAAGAAAACATAATGCTAAACCAAAGGTCCTTGTCAAAAAAATTTTTGTAAAAGTTATTTTTATGAATCAAAACATTTTTAAAAATACTTTCATCATACACTTCACCTTAAGGTCACAGATACTTTTATTTTGAGTTATCACTAATACATCTAATAGCATTTGGTGTTTGAGGAAAGTAGATGTTTTTAACCCATATTGAGCAACAATTGCAAAGTACATTGTATGCTCTGCCACAAAAAAAAAAGATGATGATGATGATGATGATAATCTTGATAGTCGTTCTGTTAAATATAAAATATTCTGCATGGATAAAATATACTGAGTGGGTCAGTAATTAACATAAGGCTGTTTGAGCTACCTACTTTCTCAGAATTTAAATTATGACCATAGTAACACCTGGAATTTGCTTATCTGTTCTATCAATTCAGGCATGGTCTAGAAATCAATAGGATTGAATCTGTACATTTTGAACCTAGTCTTCCAGTCTGACTAAATTTCTTACTTGCCTAATATCAGCAGACTAAATTTAATCAGTTCAAATTAGACAAAGTTAAATGCTTGTTTTTATGACCAAAGTACTCACAGTCTAGGCTCGAGTCCTGTAGGGGTCAAACCCCAATAAACAGTTTTCTGTTGCTTTCAGTCACTCAGAAGCAATGTCAGAATTTAATTCTAGCAGACTTTTTCTTGACTGATTGATAATTGTCCGCAGAGTGTTGCACAATAAATTTTTCCACCTAGTCCTTTCCCAACTGTAACTAAGATTATGATGGTTGTGTGATCATGAGATGGTAACTGACCCAAAGGAACATTATTCTGCTCAACAATATGTGAATCTACTTGTCTCACAGACATCTTGAAAATCTTTCCAGTATATTTAATGAAGCTGTACAAGGATCTAGTAATTTTTACCCACTAATAGATACACTTAGTCATGGTTTCTATTCCTGCACAAAACAACATGACCAAGAAGCAAATTGGGAAAGAAAGTTTATTCAGCTTACACTTCCACATTGCTGTTTCCTCACCAAAGGAAGTCAGGACATAACCTCACCTAGGACAGAAACTTGGGAGCTGGAACTTGGAAGCATGAGCTAATACAGAGACCATGGAATGGTGCTGCCTACTAGATATCTATCTTACTCTGGTTTGCTCAGCTTGCTTTCTTATGGAACCCAAAACTACCAGCCCAGGGATGGCACCACATACAATGGGCCCTCTCACTCTTGATCACTACTTGAGAAAATGCCTTACAGCTGGATTTCATGGAGGTATTTTCTCCAAGGAGGCTCCTTCCTCTGTGATAACTCCAGGTTGTGTAAAGTGGACACACAGAAATAACCAGTATACCTACGTTACTTCAAGTCTTAAAACAGAATCACCATTTAGATTTAAGATGATCAATAAAATAAGGCAACTCGGAGATTCATTTAAAGGCTCTCACCCACAGCAAGGGCTTCTGTTTACCAAGTCTGATGCCAACATTGCATTCTCAGTCATTGGTTTAACTATATTATACCTAGTTAATCATGGAGACTATGTAACTATGTGAAACCCTGTCAAACATTTGACCAGTAATCAAGAAGGAGAAAGAAGAATGAGCTATTTTTTTGAAACATTATTATAAGATGGTGGCATAATGCAGTGTCTTTTAGATATAGTCACCAAAAAAAAAATTTCCTAATTGTACGAGAATACTGCAAAGTAAAATATAGGTGTGCATGCATGTGTGTATGTACACACACACACATACACACACCATTACCCTAACAAGTGTAAAACTGTTTATCAGACCAGGTAACAAGCAATGAAGAAATTCTTACTAGACTTGAGAAAATGTCAAATAAATTAATCATAATTTAAGGTTTATGTAAGCAGCGTGCCTGTCTTCTGAAGGGAAAAGTAAAACAACAAAAACAAAGCAACAAAACATAACAAAAATAAAAAACAAAACACAAAAACCAACAATAAAAATTATCAATGTGAATTAGCATAAGCTGAAAAACTTTTACTAACACAATGTCTTTTGGGGAAGGCTGGTTTTCTAGCGTAACCAGGATAAAATTGGGGCCTGTGTAAGGCCTTTGGTGGGAGAGAAAGAGCCTGCTTTTAAGGAGTACCCTGAGTTTGATTTCTAGCACTGGAATAACAGCATAGAAAAATAAATGTTCTTTGTCTAAATGATTAAAAAATCAGTGAATGCAGGAAGTTCAGGACGTGAAAGTTGCAAATTCTTCCCATCATTTAGTAGTAAAGCTTTGACAGAGGGCAACTCAAGTGAATGGATGCTCCTTAGAGTTATAGCCCTGAAGGAAGGAACAAATAAGATAGAGTTTTCATACATTACTACAACTGGTATTAAGTCTTGTTAAATTTGAAACACAGGATACATTAAATATCCAATGCTGAATTACTTTGGACAGCATGTCTCAGAGTTATGAGACTATTTACTTATGAGCTATCTCCACAAATACCCTAAATGTTCATA
This sequence comes from Micromys minutus, assembly GCF_963924665.1. Classification (NCBI taxonomy): domain Eukaryota; kingdom Metazoa; phylum Chordata; class Mammalia; order Rodentia; family Muridae; genus Micromys; species Micromys minutus. The sequence goes on along the minus strand of NC_137954.1, from coordinate 46,580,263 downwards.
CTGTAGTTGACCCTTTGGAGATCTCTGCAGATATAGCTGATCTTCTTGAGTCAAGAAGGAGGTTCAGTACATCACAACTAAGTAGCTGGTGCTGATTCAAACTTCTAGAGCATGACATGTGACATTTTATTTTAGACATAATTAATTATGGTACAGTTTGGTAAAAAGTATGTTTCCTGGTGTGACACAATCCCATGTGCACATTAAAGCTTATCAGGGAAAAACACTGAAACTCTTCAAAGTACACATCACCTCAGTTTAGAAGATGAATTGCATAAATCGACTACATAGATTATCTTAAGGGATTAGGGGAGGGTCTAGCAACATCTCAGTTATTCATATGGCACAAAAGTTAACCAACTGTGGTCCTATTTGTAAAGACTGAGAGCAAGTTTGGGTTGGAGAGTGGGAGTGGAGCAAGATGTGGTCTGACAATACAGAAAGCTCTGAGGTCACCAGGCTACTAACCAACTGCATTCTCAGCATTCTGGGTGGACAATAGTTTATTTATGTCTTCCTTTGAAGAAGTAACCCTGGGTGTTTAACGTTCCTGGCTTTCCTAAGGATTCTCTGTGAATACAAAGACCTCTATGACCCAGACATATCCCTCTTTCTTCTTCTATTTTATGTCAGGGTCTCACTGTGTGCACCAGCTTGGCCAAGAACACAACGATATAGCTGTCTTCCAGCAAGGTTCTAGAATAATGAAAATGCAACGCAATACCCATTTTGCAACTAATTCATCAGAGAGAGAATTGGAGGTGAAAAACAAAAGGGCTTTAGAGAATGTATAGGATATTACACTAAATCTGAACTGAAGAAGTACTGTTGCAAAATGGAGATATTTGGAGTTAAATGGATCACATTCTTATCATTAGAAGTTTAGCAATTCTCTCAGTAAATATAACTGTCCAAAAAAATACCAGTTCCTGAAATGTATGAGTCATAAAACAAAGTATATTTTATGATCCAGTTGCACAATTGCAAAAAATATACTGAAATTTATTCATCACAGGAGCAATATCTTTCGATGACAGTGTTAGATGTTATCAGAATACAGTGGAAAAGAAACACTGGAAGAATTCAGATTTCACGAAACGACAGGATTGTCAAATACAGGGTAGATCAAGAAAAGCCTTCATCCATTCCTATCATCAGAATGAGGAGCCTTTAAAACCTGCTGAAATCGATATCAGATCAGATTTCCTCAAATGTAGCTGCAAAAAAAAAATCAACATCTTTGTCTTTATGGCATGCTGAGTTGAGAAAATACACATTAGAACTAGCATCTGTTCATCATCACAGTGAATCTGTAGATTGGGATTTGGTGTGGTAAGTGTTTAATCTCAGGCAGAGGTTTCTACTCTCATTTTGGTCACCCGGTTTCCAGATAAAACACTCTAAACGTTTATATTAATAAGTATTTAAAGCACTGGAACTCAACAGATACCTATGCTCCAATCTGTTGTGTCTACTTCCTTTAAATAAGTCCAAAATATGAGTTACCATGCCCCACCTGGGCCATTCTTACTGGAATTGGCTGGCCCTCATGGCTATATTTCCATGATTTCCCTACCTCCATGTTTTCTCTTCCCTCTGCCTTCTCTCTCTTCTCCTCTAGGTCTTCGCTACAGACCACAAGCCTTGGAAACGTAGTCCTGCCTACCTCTCTTCTGACCAGCTATAGGCTGTGAGCATCTTTATTTAATCAATTGTCTTCAGCTAAGAAACAAGGTTACATAGCATTACTTAGAATAAATAAGGTTCCTCTAGTCTCTCGGGGAACAAGACTCAGGAAGCCAGTATTTAGCAATACATAGCAAAAGAGAAAACCTGGACGAGGATAGATGTTAGTATTCTATCAGTTAAGAATGATGTAGACTATGCATGAAAACAAGTACACTCAGTGATAGTTCCCTCTTCCTCTCTCCCTCCGCCTCTCCTTCCTGCTCCTCCTACCTCCCCTCCTCCCTCCCCTCTTCCTTCTCTCACTTCCTGTCCTTCTCTTCCCTCATTCCTCTCTCCCTCCCTCCCTTTCCCCTCCCTATCTCTCTCTTTGTGAGAGTATGTATGAAAAGTAGGTCATGGTATTGTCGGTGGTGCTCATCCATGAATGTTTACCTAATTTTTCTATGCATATGAAAGCACACTTTCACTGGAGTCCTGTATTAGCTAGGTATTAGAGGATGTGAAACTGTTGGAAAATAAACAATCATGAGAAATTATCCTGGGTCCTTTGAACAATGTTTACAGAGATTTATGTCTTTATGTCTCTTAATATGAGTCTACAAATAACTGTGGTGAGTTCAAACTCTATACCTGTGTCAAGGAAGCATGGAATGAATATGAAATTTTCTTTACTATTAACCCATGAGCATTTAGGAATTGCTAGTCACTACAACATAAACACATTTATTCTGACTGATCCAAGTTTCTTTGTGTTCCAAGGAACTAAAAAATTAAATAAAAATAAAAGATGGGGAAAAAACTTTGACAGTTTTAATTGACTCATAAGTGCAAGTTTCTAGACGTGGTGTATAAGACCATTCCCTCCTTGAAAAAAACATTAGTGAGTTATTCAGAGACTTACATGTGGGTGCCTGTGTTTTGGATGATTATTCCATACCCATTATCAGATTTGGGGGTTATTGTAATCTACCCCTTTCAGTTAGTTCTGTATTACCTGGCTGAAGGGCTATGTCAAATGTCACCTAGTAGGATACAGCACAGCTTATGCCTGAAGTCGTTGCGCTGGTATCCTCTGTTATCATTTTTTTTTATCAAATTCTAAAGCATCAAGCGTATATTCTATGCTGTTAGCTGATGTTGCACCAATGTCTGGGCTGCATTTTACAAAGATAATTCTGCCACCATTGTAAAGTTATTGTTCTTTCACAACTGCTAAAGCACGAGCCAGGCTCCCAGGATCGGCCTTTCTGAGGGGAGGACAAAAACACTGACTAAAATTAGAAGAGAGGAAAGTCTCGTGTTTGTTTGTTTGTTTGTTTATTAAGACATGGGCTTACTATGTAGCTCTGGCTGCCTCTGCCCCCCAATTGCTGAGGTTAAAAGTGTATGCCACCACACCTGGCTTCACAAAGTCTTTTAGGCAACAGTGTGGAAGTGAAAGCCATGAAATTCCAAGGAATCTCCACACAAGACCTGGCATCTACCCTTACCTTAGTCTCCTTGAGAATTTTAGAGGAATCCAAGAAGTGCTAACTGATAGATTCTGAAAGTATTTGTTTCAATTTTCTTTTATTTAATAGATTGCTACCCCTAAATGTAAATCTCTAATATAACTTATTCCCAGATAATCATAAAATTTATCATTCATAAATCTCTTCTATTGTGCAATCACCTTCACCAAATATTTTAACACACACACACACACACACACACACACACACACAGGATCACACAGGCTAGGAAGATGGTTTTATAGTTATGAACATAGACTAGTCTTCCATGATTCAATTCCCTGAACCCACATGGTTGATCACATTTGTCTATAACTATAGTCCTAGGAGTTCTCATGCTATATTTTTGCCACCATAGTCATTGCACACATGGTTCACAGGCATTCTTGCAAGCAAATCATGCTTATAAATATATTTCAATGTTAAAAATTCCAATAAAGATGCAGATGTTTTCAGCCAACCATTAGACTGAGCACGGGGACCACAATGGCAGAGTCTGGGGAAGGACTGAAGGAGGTGAAGTGGTTTGCAACACCAACAGAAGAACAAGATATCATCTAACCAGAACCCCCCCCAAACTTCCTGGACTAAACCAACAACCAAAGAGTATTCATGGAGGGACCCATGGCTCCAGCTGCAAATGTAGCAGAGGATAGCATTCTCTGGCATCAATGGGAAATGAGGCCTTTGGTCCTATGACAGCTCAATGCCACAGAGTGGGGAAATACTAGGGCAGTGAAGCAGGAGTGTGAGTGAGAACCCTCACAGGACCAGGGGTGGGGGAGTGGAATAGATTTATAGAAGGAAAACCCAGAAGGGAAATAACAATTAAAATGTAAAGAAAAAAATATCCAATACAAAAATTTCAATGTACACAAAAGAATGATATATAGGAGGACCGGGAATATGTTCACTTGAAATTTTTTTCTAGAACAAAAAGAAAAAGAACAATAAGGAAGAAAGAAAGAAAGAAAGAAAGAAAGAAAGAAAGAAAGAAAGAAAGAAAGAAAGAAGAAAAAATGGAGAGAGGGAGGGAGGGATGGAGAGAGAGAGAGAGAGAGAGAGAGAGAGAGAGAGAGAGAGAGAGAGAGAGAGAGGGAGAGAGAGGAAGAAAGAAAGGAAGGAAAGAAGGAAGGAAGGAAGGAAAACTGGAAAACAATTCAGAGCTCTTCTCCCTGTGCTTATTGAAAACACTGTGAAGAGTTTTTCTAGTCTTCTAATCATTTTTGATAAAACAAAGATTACACTTGAATTCAAACAAAGACGTCCTTTGACATACTGATTTTAACTTGAGGTTAAAATAATGAACTGTTTTTAAAAAAGAGTAATATATCAATTTTTTGTATGAGGTTCAGATGTTCTGACTTCAAGTTTCTGAAAAAAAATTTAAAAAGATCTCAGAAGGTGGAAAGATCTCACATGGTTATGGATTGACAGAATCAATATAGTAAAAATAGCCATTTTGACAAAAGAAATCTACATATCCAATGCAAACCAATCAAAATTCCAACTCCATTATTCATAGAGCTAGGAAGAACAATTTGTAAATTGATTTGGAATATCAAAAAGCACAGAATAGTGAAAACTATTCTCAACAATAAAAGATATTCCAGGGGGGTCACTATTCCTGATTCTAGCTATATTACAGATCAATCATGAAATAAAATTTCATGGTATTGGTATAGACAAGAAGGTCAATCAATGGAATAGAATTGAAGACCCAGAAATGATCCCACACACCTATGATCACTTGATCTTTGACAAAGGAGCTAAAAACATCCAATAGATAAAGGACAACTTCTTCAACAAATGATGCTGGTTCAACTGGCAGTCAGCATGCAGAAGAATGCAAATTGATCCTTTCTTATCTGTTTGTACAAAACTCAAGTCCAAGTGGATCAAATACCTCCACATAAAACCAGGTACACTGATACTATTAGAATAGAAACTGGGGAAGAGTTTAGCACACATAGGCACAGGGGAAAATTTGCCTGAACAGAACACCAATGGCTTAAGCTCTAAGGTCTAGAATAAAGAAATGGGACCTCATGAAATTGCAAAGCTTCTTTAAGGCAAAAGACACTGTCAGTTGGACAAAGCAGCAATCAACAGATTGGGAAAAGATTTTTACCAATCCTATATCTGATAAAGAACTAATATTCAATATATACAAAGACTCAAGAAATTAGACTCCATAGAATCAAATGCTCCTATTAGAAAATGGGGGACAGAGCTAAACAAAGAATTCTCAACTGAGGAATACCGAATGGCAGAGAAGCACCTAAAGAAATGCTCAATATCCCTAATCATCAGGAAAATACCAATGAAAATAGCCATGAGATTTGACCTAACACCAGTCAGAAGAGCTAAGATCATAAACTCAGTGACAGCAGATTCTGGCTAGGATGTTGATAAAAATGAACATTTCTCCACTGTTAATGGGGTTCCAAGCTGGTCAAACCACTCTAGAAATCAGTCTGGCAGTTCCTCAGAAAATTGGACATAGTACTACCTGAGGACCCAGCTAAAACACTCTTGAATATATACCCAAAAAATGCTCCAACATATAACAAAGACACAGACTTCACTATTTTTATAGCAGCCTTATTTATAATAGCAAGAAGCTGAAAAGAACCCAAATGTCCTTCAACAGAAGAATTGATACAGAAATTGTGGTACATTAAAGAAATGGAGTACTACCTAGCCAATGAAAATAATGACTTCATGAAATTCTTAGTCAAGCAGATTGACCTAAAAGCTGTCTTCCTGAGTGAGGTAACCCAGTCACAAAAGAACACACATAGTAGGCACTCACTGGTAAGCAGATATTAGACCAAAAAGCTCAGAATACTTACAAAACAATCCACAGACCTATGAAGCTCAAAGAGAAGGAATGTCAGAATGTAGATGTCTCAGTTTTTCTTAAAAGGAAGAACAAAACACTCATGGGAGGAAATACAGAGGCAAATAGAGGAGCAGAGGTAGAAAAAAGATCATCCAGAGACTGCCTCACCTGGGGTTCCATCCCATAGGCAGCCACCAAACCCAAGCACTATCACTGATGCCAAGAAATGCTTACTGGATGGAGCCTGATATGGATGTCTCCTCAGAGGCTCTGCCAGAGCCATACTGATACAGTTGAGGATACTTACAGCTAACCATCAGACTGAACAGGGGGACTCCAGTGAAGGAGCTAGAGAAAGAACTGAAGGAGCTGAAAGGTTTTGCAACCCTATAGGAAGAATAACAATATCAACCAACCAACCCCTGCCCCAGAGCCCCCAGAAACTAAAGCACCAACCAATGAGTACTCATAGAAAGACAGATGGCTCCAGTTGCTCATGCAGCAGAGGATAGATTGTCTGACATCAGTGGGAGGAGAGGCCTTTGGGTCAGTGAAGGCTGGTTTTCCTACTGTAGGGGAACACCAAGGCACTGAGCTGTGAGTGGGTGGGTGTGATATGGAGCAACTTCATGAAGGAATGGGTAAGGGAAGAGGGGATTGGAGTTGGGGGGAAAGGAATAACATTTGAAATTTAAATACAGAGAGTATCTAATAAAAATTTTAAAAATCAAAAAAGGGATCTAGAATTAGAAAGAAAATAGAAAAGAAAATATCAGCTCTTTGTAAGACTTAAGCAACCAGAAATTGACTTTTAGTCTGTAGCTGCTGATATCCCTTTGTTTTCATTTCTTTATTCACACTGTGTTATGAGGACCAAATGCTGTTATCTTTAGACATCCCAGATGTTTGTGCAGACACACCGCGAGAGACTTATGAGGATCTACATTTTATAGGCAGCGGTTCCAAACCATGGTAGTGATTTGTATTAGAATAGAAGAGACGCAAGGACAAGGAGAATGGTAGAAAGGAAAATATATTGCGAGGATTATTAGCTACAAAATCAGTATAACAATCTGCATGGGATTCCAAAACGTTGGCAAAGGATAAGGGTATTTCAAATACTCAACTGCGCTTGGATTTTAGTAATAACATATTTACCCAGTATTCATCATATCAGATCTACGAAAGAATAGCAATAAAAATAACGCTATTTTTCTATATCGTTATACAGGCGTTGACAGCACAATTTGGTGGTGCTGCCTATTTACAGTTTCTTCTTCCAAGTGAAATGTGTTTGAAAATGCAATGTGTGCCCCTGAACAAACTTTCCAAAATAGTTTCATACAAAACAATAAATACTCTCTGCCATTATTGCTTACAGTCTTCCTTACAAGGAAACTAGATAGAAGAGAGACTGAAGATTAAATGGCTCCCCACGTTTGAGAATATATACAATTGCTTTTAAAACTGCATTATCTATTTTTATATTTTTATTCCTTTTTTATTGGATATATTTTTTTACATTTCAATTGCTATCCCCTTTCCAGGTCCCCCTTAAAAATCCAATATCCCATCTCCCCTCCCCCTCCTACTATGAAGGCACTCACCTACTCACCCCCTCCTGCCTCTGTGACCAGTCATTCCCCTACACTGGGACATTGAGCCTTGGCAGAATCTAGGGCTTCTCTTCCCATTGACAAACAAGGCTATCCTCTGCTATATATGCAGCTGGAGCCATGGGTCTGTCCATGTGTACTCTTTGGATAGTAGTTTAGTCCCTGAAAGCTCTGTTTGGTTGGTATTGGTTTTTCTTGTAGTGTTGCAAACCCTTTCATCTCCTTCAATCCTTTCTTCAATTCCTCCATTGGAAACCCTGTTCTCAGTTCAACATTGTCTGTGAGCATCCTCCTCTGTATTTGTCACGATGTCAGAACCTCTCAGAAGACAGCTACATCAGGCTCCATTCAGCATGTACGTCTTGGCATCAGTAATATTGTCTGGGCTTGGTGGCTACATATGGGCTGGATCTCCAGTTGAGGCAGTCACTGAATGGTCTTTGCTTCAGTCTCTGCTTCAAACTTTGTCTCTGTATTTCTTCTTGTGAATATTTTTTGTTCCCCCTTCTGAGAAGGACTGAAGCATCTTCACTTTAGTTTTCCTTTTTCTTGAGCTCCAGGTGGTTTGTGAATTGTATCTTGGGTAAACGGAGCTTTTGAGATAATATCTATTATTAAGGAGGCTATAGATTTGAGAGGAAGGTGCAATATGCTTGTGTTTGTACAGATTTGTACTTTAGTGCTTTACTATTCATTAAATAAATTATTAAACCTCCATAAAAATAGTCATTAGTTTTATTGAAAATAATGTATCAGGAAACTTGGTAATAATTACATAAATTTCATAATAAACTTCAGTAACTGTAGATCATTAACAATGTAGAAGCACAAAATAAAAGGACATTTACATGTGGATAAAATACACAGGTATGAGGGATTCTATGATGTTCCCCTTGAAGCACTGAGTGTTTAGTAATAAACAATAAGACAAATATTCCTATACTGGTGGTATTACAGGAGACTTCAGAGAACAAGAATTATACATATATAAGTTATAGTTATTATTTTACATCAGATATAAGGGCATGCTCATTACTGCGTCTCTATGCAGAATGTCCTCCATTTCCAATGGTTTCTACCTAAATGGTGCTTTTGTTATAAATAATAGGGTGATAACACATCACCATTCAAAATCCATTGTTTACACCAGGGTCCCTCAGAGAGTTGTTCACTCCACAAAAATGGACTAATGACCATTCGGGTATATCTATAATTTTACCAGACAGGGTATTTTCACACCCCTGAAATTCCGCTGTGCAATGCTTCTTTATTGTCCTGGAACCATTGATCTTGCTATTGCCTCCACCTTTTGCCATTATCAGTCAGATAGTGTTGAATCACAACATGCACATAGACTTTATAGCTGGTTTTATTCTAACCACTAATATACCCTTAAGTTGTTGTTGTACCACCTTATAGTCTGAGGGCTTCTTTCTTTTCAGTACAGTATATTTCATTGTGTAGATATGCAACAATCGATATGTCCACTCATCTGTTGAAGGATGCGCTAATGATATATATCTTGTGAAGTTGGGAATAAAACTTCAGCAAGTGGATAGATACATCTTCATCTACAACATACTCTCCAGCTTAAGGCTCAACGAAAACTGTAGAAGGAAAAGTGGAAAGATTATACCCATAGAATCTCACCAACCCGACTGCCCAAATGTGAGCTGGACAAGATGACATCAGGAGACATGGCAAAGGGGACATGGAAACTTCAAACCTACACAAATCTAATTGCTAACTGAGGAAAGCTGAGGACTGGAGGGATGGCTCTCCTCAGGGAGGAGTACACAAACTGGTTGTCCAATGCCAGTTAGTCCTGAATCACTAAACTGATGAGCTACATTATACAAAGTGAGCAAGTTACATTCACAAATATGTGTGCAATTATATGTGCCTGAACATATGCATCCTTGTAAGCAATTATGATTAACAAAAGGGGAGCCATAGATTTGAAGATTGGGAAAGGATATATGAGAGACTTTGGAGAAGGCAGGGAATGGAGAGATGTTAAACTATCAAAAAACAAAAGCTGCTGTAGGTACGTTTTTGTGTGAGAACAGATTTTAAATACATTTGGGTAAATATCAAATAGTATAGTTACATTGCTATGTGTTGAATGTATATTTATTTCTTATAAAACTTTCAAACTGTCTGCTGAAAGAAGTGTAATTTGAACTTCCATCAGTAATGGATGAGCGTTTTGTTGCTTCTCAATCTTAAGACTACTTGATGTTTTAATTGTATTTGATTTTATATCTTAATGGACAAAATATTTATTAAGGTTGTTGATTCTTTTTTTAATTTGAAATTGACTTCTTTATTGAGTCCTGGAATTATCTGTCTGTTTCATAAAGGTTGACTATTAGATATATCTCTCATAAATAACTGACCTCAGATTATAATATATCAATTTATTTTCTTAAACGTGCCTTCAACAAGGACAAGATTTATTTTTAAGTAACTATTTGTTATGACATTCTTTTTTATTTTAATTTTTTTATTTTAATGTTTGACTGGTTAAGTGTGTGTGTATGAATGCACATGTCACTATCTTATTTCTTCTACCCATAGGGAACCTAAGCATCAACTCAGGACGTCAGGTTAGTGATGTTGTATTTTATAAAAAGAAAAGAGACTTCAGGAATATATTTGGTTGAGGCACAGTGGGGTTTGAGAAAAGGTGTGCTGCTGTGGAGACCATGCAGAAGCATCCCTTCCCCTTGAGGTACCATACATAAGAGGATATAGTATAAAATAGAGTTTATTTAGGGTACAGGGAGGTGAGCTGAGGGAGTAAGACAGAGAAAGGGAGGGAGAGAGAGAGAGAGAGAGAGAGAGAGAGAGAGAGAGAGAGAGAGAGAGAGAGAGAGAGACAGAGGCCATGAGCACTTGGAGAGAGATGGGGAGGAGAATGAGGGAAGGAAGGGAGAGGGTAATGGGCAAGAGCAGGACAAGAGAGGAGCACAAGGGAGTTATTAATACAATCGTTAACATGATTTGGGTGTTGTCATTTTGTCATATACAAATTTAGGACCAACATTTTCTCCTACACTATTATCTAGCAGTATTACAGTATTGAATTTAAATCTACAACAATTTAAATCTATATTTACATTTTCTCATAGCATATTTTGCATTTTTGATAACCTCTTTATATGTGAATTTGTATAGCTCTAAAACTATGTGTTAAGTATCTTTGTTTGGTGTAATGCCACTGCTCCCTGGTCAAAGGTTCAAAAACTATATTTATTCACATCTATTGCTGCTCTGCACAATAATCTGTATATTCTTTTGCAATGGCACATGACTGCTGTGATTATGACAGGTTTATACTAAAGCTTCAGTTTGAATACTGCTCACTTTCAACTGAGCTCTTTATGAACATGCTACTCATTTTGTGCTTTTACATCCTTATGTATACCATAGACTTGCTTTGTGTTTGCCCACAGAAATCATACAATATCTCTATTCACCTTTGTGCATCTACATGTTTTTACAATAGTGGTTTATTCTTTCGAACCATTTTCATGCAGATAGAAGGGGAATTATCAACTGTGGGATGGTTGGGCACTTTTGATCATGGTGCAGACACTTTAAGCTTCTTAGAAGGCTGCAAGTCAAGAAGTGCCACTGAAGAAAGTTGTTATAAATGGTAAAAGCAAACAAGGGAAATTAAATGAGTTGGAACAAATGTACATTTGTTAACGACATGGATATATCTAACAAAGACCTGGGAGAAGGGAAAATAGAAGTCTTCCAGGTGACAGGTCAGGGCATTTCTAACAGAAGAAAGAGCAGGGAAGCCACAGGCTTATAAAACCCACATGAAAAGAAAGAGCATAACCTGGTACTGAGACGAGAGGCAAAGGTCTGTAGTAAACATAAAAAGATTGTCTTGAGGTCTTTAGAGTTTTATTTTAATAATTTTCTTTTGGGAATTTTATACATTAACATTCTATATTTTTGTCAATTCCACTCCTTTCAATTCTTCATTTACTTTTAGATTCACAATCTCTCCTTTCATAGTTCTTATTGTGATGTATGTTTTTAAATGCTTGTGTGTTAATATGTTTAAGACTGGTCACTGGGGATGGATTAGCTATGGTCCCTGGACAAGATTGATTCTCCATTCTATAGTATATATAGACTGCCGCCAGTTCTCCATCTAGGGTTGATGCCTTGTGAAATTCATTCCATACCTGATGATATATTGAATGTTGGTTCAGGAACCATGTTTTAGAGACTTCATGAATGTAGCTTTCCTCTCATGTCTACAAGACCCTGTCTTATATCATGGATCTTGTCCTCAGAGTTATAATTCTTTTTATCCCCCTCTTCTGCTAATGTTCCTTTACTCAGCATTAAAGGGAAGAGTTGTATCCCTCTATTAATCAATCTGCTGTCTAATTGGAGCTAAGTCCCACTCGATATGAGAGAATTCATGCCTAGGACTATAACATGCTAATTATTCACATCAGAGAAAGATGTAAACAGCCTCAGAGGTAAAACTACTACTAAAATTCTAAAATTTCCCTGGATCAATCTAAATTAATTGTATTTCAAACAACTACTGTTATAGCCATAGAAAAGTATTGCTCTTGTCCATCATCAAATATATTTCTTTTTGAAAGAGACAGGTTTAGGTTTCTTGACAGATTCTAAGGCTTTTTATTGTGTGGGGAAAGGCAAGATGAGAAGGAGAGATGTGTTAGGAACACTATCTGTTTAGATACATTTGTTTCTTGTTTGTTTTCTTTTCTAGGTCAGTGGCATCACTCAAAATTATATTTTCAAATTACCTTAAAGGAGAAAATAGGTTAGAAGGACCTTCATTAATATCCATCCCAAATGACTTCTCTTTGTCATTATAGAAAAATTTATAATATCATAATTTTCTTTCTCATAAAAAAGATGTGTGTGCTACATCCAGAGAGTTGTGAACTCAGAGGGAAATAGCAGAATGAGGTTAGAGTTTATTTCTTTGGCACCACTCCATGTGTGTGTCTAAGGATGGCTATATTTTTCTGTGACAGGTTTAGGACTCTCAAATCTGCTACATCAGTCCTCTGTCTAATATGGGGAGGTTTTTTCTCTTGTGTGTGTGTGTGTGTGTGTGTGTGTGTGTGTGTGTGTGTGTGTGTGTGTGTGTGTGCTTGTAACATTATCCAATGCCTATTCTTAAGATTTGCTACAAAAAAATAGATTGAATAATAGATATTTCTGTGTTCACAGTTGCAAAGGCCAGAAATCTAATATCAAGATAGTAATAGGGAAGTTTCTTCTGAGTACTCAGAGTAAAATCTGTAGTATGCCTCACACATAACTCCTGGAAGATTCCAATATTCTTTTGCTTATCAATGATGAAGTCTTTTCTTTTACCTTCTTCCCTTGCCTGACTGTATGTACAGATTTCTCTTTTTGATAAATATCTCATTTCCAAACCTTATCACATGCATAAGCACCAAGTGTGAGACTTCTTGGTATTATTTTATTCCATCTCTTCATCATTCCTCTAGGCTCATGGGAGAAAACACAGAATTATTTCTTCTAAAATGTCCTCTTACTCAGAAAATTATCATATTTGAAAATCTCTTTTGCTCATTGCAAGGAGACTATGCAAAATTCTCTTACATTTAACTAAAAAAAAAATCTATGGTGGCTTAATAAGCTTGGTGATAGAACAGTAATGAAGTGTGGGCACTTAGGTGTAATATAATTGAAGTGTATTACAAGGGTTTCTCAGAGAAAAAGAACAATTTTGAATACACAAAAAGAGAGAAGAAAGAAAAACAAATAAAGACAAAGACAGAAAAAGAAAACCAGGCATAGAGAGACACATAGGATAGAATAGATAAAATACATAAAATTTACATGTAAATCTATTTATTTAACATATACATGCATATTTTCTATATATACACATACAAGTAGACAACTAAAGATATTTCCAAATCCATTTCTAAATATACAGATGTAGATATACTTGTCAAATTTTATACAGAACCAAATGTATTTATTATTTGTTGGTATAACTAAAATTTTTGGGTAGAAGTATAAAACATTTGCTTATTATAAAAACTTGTATAAGTTGTTTAGTGAGTATTTTTGCTTTCCTCTTACACCAGCTAGCCCCTAAGTAATTAAGACTGGATATTATATTTATTTATCAAAAGTAAAGGGCACAACAGCTCAGTTGTTTTAATTCTATGCTAATATGGGTCCCTCCTAGCCAAAATTCCTGAGATACTTCCTTTTATGGCTTTCTTTGCTGGAGCTGTTTTCTCATCATTTCTCTTGGACTCTTCTCCCCACAGATAATCACCAATTTCTGTCTCTCTCTCCTGCAAACTCCTCTGAGTGGGAGGAAACCCTGCCTTATTCCCTCCCCTGCTCAGTCATTGGTTCGTCAGCTTTTATTAACAAATCAGGTAAGAATTGAGGAGTAATGCTTGCACACTACTGAGGCAGGGGATACTTAGAATAAAGATGCAGCCAGATATGGGGCACAGAGATCAGCATTTGAATGACATAATGCATAATAACCTTATGCCTACACTGGAATATTCATAGATGAAGTGTAAGGATCCCATAGCTGGCTTCTTGCAAGCTGTAAAACTAAGGAAGCTTGTGCATAATTTGTTTTGAGTCTGAAAGTGGGAAATAGTTGAGACTCTAGAATATCTTCAAACCTGATCCCCACATTGAAGGAACAGTAGTCTAAGTCACAGAGATGAGAGGTCCGAGAACCTAAAATTCTAGTGGCAAAAAATGAGACTAATATTGCAAGTTGGTTAAGCATCCATGTTCCTTGGTTCTGTTTAGAACCATGTTTGGTCTGTTCTGACAGGAAGATGTTTTACTAAATTTACCAAAGTAAACACTATTGTTTAATAGAAACATTGTCACGAACAGAGTAGTAGAAACTATTTACCATTTATCTAAGAGTGCTCAGACCTGTTGAGTTGACACAGGAGTTGGCATTCTGTCAACAAATGTGATACATTTTAACTACTTGGTTAAACAACAGGAGTAAGACCAAAGACAATAAGGAACAACAGTACTGCAGCTTTCATGGTGGTGAAATCCACGAAAAAGCAGATTCCAGGGAAAATTCACAATAGAAGTCTAGAGTTTCATCCATGTGTAGGCTTTGAAATACCCGTTAACAACAATGAGAAGATATCTTAGGTGTACATGCTTAGACAGTGGTATAGCTGCCAGTGAGTATCTGAGAATCCTCATTGTGTGAAGACCACTTAAAGACACCTAGCTTGCAGATAAACTAGAATAGGCTTAATAATGAACAGAAAAGTGTGTTTCAAATGACTAACTCCGGGAACTATAGTTATTTGAGTCAAGAAAACTATTCGCACAAAAGAAAACTCACTGGGAAGGAATAATTGTAAATGAAATAAATAAATAAGAGTAAAACAATTCAGATTTGGAGATTAAGAAAAAATGCAATTGTGTTTCAGCAAGTGGCTATTGACTTCTATCATTTACTGTGCATGGGCAAGAAAAAAATGTGTTCTGAAAATAAGCTATTAGATTTAAGTAATATTGAGCCATAATTAGACAGTGCGTACAGATGAAACTTATAAGTCATTTGTCCTGCAAGCTAGAACTTCACAGTTCAATGAAGATTTGATATGCTTTAAGCAACAGTAATAGACTTTAAAACTGAGACATTTTGTTGCCAAGTTTATTATATTTTAAAAGTTAAACCTTGACATTGAAGAGTGTTTCACCCCAAAAGTGCAATTACATAAGGAAGGACTTAACTTTACTATTTTTATAAAGAGCGATATAGCTAAGATATTTTCTAAGTGGCTTGTATTATTTTCATAATTGAAGATGAAGTCACTCTAATGGTTATGTAGGGTCAATGTTGTGCCTCAGTATATAAAGACTCTGGGTGCCAAGTTCAGTTCCTTTTCTAGAATTTACAGAGTGAAAAAGAAAAAAACAACTGTCACTCAAAGTTCTTGGACCACTACATGTGTTACATGGCATACATTTAATTCATTAGTCTATGTATATGAGAAAAAGTCATGTTTCTAGTGTAATAGTGTTAATTGCTTCACTCTGAAGCTGTGTTTTATCTTGGTTTTTACTTTGTGTGTGTGTGTGTGTGTGTGTGTGTGTGTGTGTGTGTTAGATCGTGTCTGTCTTTTGATATAGGGCCTTTTCATGTAGTATTAACTGGACTTGAATTTACGATCCTCTTATCTAAGCTGAGCAATGTTACACTCAAGGACTGTTATGCCCATGTGTAAAATTTATTTTTAAAAATAAAATTTTAAAACCTCAGTATGTTTATGAGGGCATATAAAAAAAACAAGAAAATAATTGTCAGTAAAATATGCAGACTATGTTAAGACCAGTAAGAATCCTGTCATATAAGTGCATGCTTCCCCCACACCTTTCAGTCAGCCTGGCAGAACCTTTCCTCCCAGAAAAAAAGCAGCAGTGAGGCCTTAGGTCACTCATGTCCAACTAGAGATGTTCTTCCCAGGAGAAGCAAAATTCCAAATTTTCTACCTGTGTCTTGAGCTCTATGCTTTTGAAGCTAATTCTGGGTATCAGGTGTTGAGCAACAGCACAATCTTATAACAAATATCCTCTTTAGAGGACTCAAAGAGTATTATTTCTGTCTGCTTGTTCTTTAAAACATATAATATTATGTGCTCATAATGTGAGTAATAAATAGTAAAGGCTCATCTAAACAACTGACTAGAATAGAAATATGTTCTCATACATGGATTACATACAGTTAGTATAATTCAATAGCATATATTTTCATCTAAAAATGTTAACATGATTATTTCAAAATATTATAAACATGAACTTCACTTTTAATAACAATTTCTCTTTGAGAAAACCAATCAATACAATAGATTCAAGAAAAAAATTCAAGTCCTGTAGTTTTAAAAATATATTCTAAGTAGTTTCTTTAGCCTAAGTATTGTAGAGCTTGCCTTTGTCGCATAAATCAAACATGGCACTCTACACATTTATCAGGATAGTGATGTGCTATGAGAGGCCTTTCTCTTAGAAATTCTATTCGAATTCCATTCACAACTTTTAATGCTAATTCTTTCTTATGTTGGCAGCAACAGGACCAAAAATCAACAGGTCAGAAATCATAAAATTAATGTTTAGGTACTGCCAAGGAAACTGAATTAACAACAACAACAACAATAAAAGAAAACTAGAGAATGAGAAAAACAATTTGCCAGATACACACCTGGCAGAGAGTGAATGTTTAAATATGCATAAGACTAAATATCTAAACACCAAGAAAGCACAGTGTCTGTTTCTTGTGATTTTTCTTTGGCTTCTTTTCTGTTGATTTTGCCTGATTCTGTTTTGTTTGTCTCTTCTTCTTCTTCCTCTTGTTATTATTATTATTATTATTATTATTATTATTATTATTATTATTATTATTATTATTATTATTATATCAGTTAATGCTTGCATTATAATGAGAGAAGAAAGAGAATGGATTTGGGTGGAAGGGAAAGTGAGTTGTATCTGTGAGAAATTAGGGAGGCATAATCATAACATACATATAAATATCTATTTTTGATGTAAAAAGAGAAGAAAATTCACCAAATTTAAAACAGATATTTAATAGGAGGTTCACAAGTAAGCAGTAAAAATGGCTGACATTTTAAAAACCTCACCACCCTTAACCATCTCAGAAATCAAATTAAAATTAGTATGAAATTTCATTAAGGCATTGTACTATCTAAGACAAGGGAATAAAAGACAACAAATGTTGAAACTGATGTAAGAAATGAAACACTCATAAAGTGTTATTAGAAAAGCAAATCTGTATAGCCACTATGTAGCTATTCTGCAAAAGCCTATACATATGATGAGATGACGTACCTGTGACTCTTCCAGAACATATAATCAAAGATCTCATTCTTGTTGTAGAAACACACACTCATCCATGTACCAAGCTGGTATAGTCACAGTGTCTAAGTATCGAATCAATCTAAATATTAGCTGATGAGTAATTAATGAAAAGATGTTACCCATAAACAATGGAATTCTATTCACTAATAAAAAATATTATAACCATTCTGGTAACCAAGGCACAGACAGACACGCATGACATGTCCTCAATAATAAATAGAGCTCAGAGCTGAATCTTTAGATGTTTAGTATTTAATTTGGTAAACTGAAAAATCTGTAAAAATATAAAAAGACCACTTGAGGAAAAGAAAATAAAAAATTTTAAGGAAAAAGGATGGTAGGAATTAAGCAGAAAGGTGGGAGATAAGGAATTAGGGGTCTTAAGTGGGATAAAGGACAGTTGGGTAGGGTGAAGGTGAGGAATGGGAAGCAATAACCAAGGTCACTTGGAAAAACATAGATAAGCCTAGAACAGTACAAGGTTACTAATATGTATACATGTGTGTATATGATTTTAATTGGAATATCCAAGAGTAATGCTACTTCAAGATGCTATGATTTACCAAACCAACCAAACAAACAAACCACTACCACCACCACCAACAACAGCAACTAAAAACAAAATACACACACATAGACACACACACACAAACACACACACATACAAACAAACAAAACAGAAACCAATATAAAAATAACCACAACAAAAATAAAAAAGCCATGGAAGTAATATTTTTTGAAGTTATTGGTCAGAAATGTCCTAAGGACACCAGTCAACAAACGTTATGGAAGTGCCCTTGGTTGCCAATGAGAACTTGACAGTAAGGTCATAATACTAAAATTTATAAACACCATAGGTCATAACCAGAACAAAACAGTGGCCTCTAGACTTAACAGAACTTTTCTAGTCAGAAAGTCAAAGCAGCCATGGTTGTCTGCACAAGACCTGGAAAAGTTCAAGGTAGTCAACACCCTGGCATCACATAGTATAGAGTACATGTTCTCTAGCTGAAGAGATAGATGATAATTTAGGAGAAGGAAATAAGATTCTAAGGACTTGGCCCCTGTTCAGTTAGCCATGGTCCAGTGAATGCCACAAACTCACTAGTATATGGACAGCACAAATTGCTCTCGTGGGGCTGACAGTTTTTAAAAGAAAGCTGGAGGTAGGTGGCTTGAGGAAGTGAATTATATATCTGAAAATGATTATGGGAAGGATTCGATGATTAATATGATCAAAATAAACATATAAACAAATAAATATTAATAAAATAAATAGACAAATACCAACTCCTTGACATTTAGTCTGAGTCTTTCCAATTTATATAAACTGGAACAAATTCTGCAATTTTCTATTTCTGCTTCCATTCCAGGAGGCAAATAGCTGCCCTTGAGTTGTTAAGTTCGTATATGCACGGTGACACTCACATGGCATGAGCTGATGAAGATACATCAATTACTTCACATTAGTGGGTAACTTAAGGGGCTTTCTCCATCCTCAGACACAGAGAGTAAAACCGCAGCTTGCCACATACTTTCATTTCAGTCTGTCTGGTGTGATTTGTGGCCTGTCGTTCTCTAGACAGCTGGAAGAGAAGAGTGACAACCTTACAGTGCCCTTATCAGTCTTTGAGAACACAGCATTAGCTGGGCTTTCCTACTTTCTGTCCTCAGAAGTCCGGAAAGTATGGGTAGTCGTGAACAATGTGGGAAAGAAAGCAAGCTTTTCTGATCAAGTATTCACTCCTCAAAAAAGAATTCTGCAATATGTATAACAGAGTTTTAGACATTTCCATAATGACTTCCAACTAAAATTGATGAGATTTTCTTTTGATTAACATTGTGTTTTCTGTGTGTCTCTGGTCATAAGTCTCTATATGGGACAGAAGTGGGTGCTTATTTAGTAGATAATATATAATTATCTGTTATATTCATAAATGATATATCTAACCAAATTTTGATTTTTTAATGAATAGATAATATGTCATTCCATAGATTTAAAATATGGATTTAACAATATTTATAGCATAATACATGACTCTTAATGAGCTCCTAAACCTCTGCATCTTTCTGAATAATGTATTTAAGTTCATATGTTAATTAGGCCATGTAGAAGTTAATATTGCTTTAATAATCTTGTTTCACTAGGAAAAGGAATCATTAAAATGCATATTTTCTGGAATATATATTTTTATTGATCAGTGACTATTACTATAAAATTTGAGTTTATGTTGATTTTCTAAAGACCTTAAAGTGTCATTTGAAAGTAACTGAATGTACACAATATTACAAGTCCTTTAGTAAATTTAAGAAATTAACCATGATATGTGCCCTTTGTTCCTGCTTTGGAGATAAGCTAATATTTTTCTCTTTTTTTAAAGCAATGTAGTTACAAGTAGAGCATTTAGCTACATAGTTCATGCTTCCAGTTACAGATTCAACTTTAGCACTATTTGAACATATTGCAAGTTTGAGATTTAAGCAAAATAGCATACAAGTGTGTGTGTGTGTGTGTGTGTGTGTGTGTGTGTGTGTGTGTGTGTGTGCAAGCATGCATACATATGCATGCAGGTGGCTGCAAATGCCAGTGAAGGTCATCAGAGCCCTTAAAGTTGGATTTACAGAAGATTGTGAGGCATTAGATGTTTCTTTTGAAAACTAATCACTATTCTTTTGAAAGAGCAGCAGACATTCATGATTGTTGAGCCATAACTCCTGTCCCCAGTTTTGAAGCATTTATGATGTAGAGACCTTATGTGCTCACAAGTAAGGTTTATGTCACTATGTAGTTCATCTCTTCTGGAAGATTCATCACTATGTGTCAGTTTAGAAGCAAAATCCAGCCTCACTCAGGAACACAGCTGGTAATCGTGGTTCTATGTATTTCAGTTCTTCTTAAATGTGAGAAATTCCTTAATGTGAAATATCTAATCTTAGATATTTGAAAATAACATTACAAATGAACTGAGGTACCAGCATCTTACAAAAAACAGTGAATGCATTGTGTGAACAGTGTTTCTTCTTGGAAGGTGAATAAGTTCAATGACACTTGAATCTACCTCTGACTG
Source organism: Micromys minutus (assembly GCF_963924665.1). Lineage (NCBI taxonomy): Eukaryota > Metazoa > Chordata > Mammalia > Rodentia > Muridae > Micromys > Micromys minutus. The sequence continues at coordinate 46,559,601 of NC_137954.1, read as the reverse complement.
TAGAAGAACATCTATAGGTTGCCCCTGAAGAAAGTAAAGATCCATGCCTATATAAAGAACCACCCTAAAGTCTCCACATCCAGCTTAGAACTGCAATGAGAAAATAATGCACAGATCTCTAAGGTATAGAAAATTATGTTCAGATCTCAGACTGCCATGAAAATTAACATACAGAAACTAATGAATGAAAATAATTTGTAAATGTTACAAATTTGTAATATTTACAACTAAATATTATATAATTTGCAAGTAAATGTAACATATAATATGTGATATTTACAACTGAAATTAGTCTATTTTATAATAATTTGTTAAGGGTAAAACTACAGATGAAACTCCCTGTCTTCCCTTAAGTGTCGAGTACAAATGGCTTACCTCTGAAAATTATGAAACTTAGTATCAAAGACAAAACTTTGGTTTAGAGCCTAGGCATAAAGTATTTTCTGATGAGAATAAGGCATATATATTTCTAAATATTTGATAAACTCACTAAACATGTATCCTGACAAGAATTTAATAGAAATTGTTCTTACAAGCTACAAGGTAATGTAATGTGACAGCCACTAATATTGATTGGGCAGGTACAGGTATCATTTAAATAATACTGAAGTAGACAAAAAGGGAACTTTTAAAACATCTAAAAGAATGCCTATTCATTTAAGTAAAATGATGAAATACCAAAATGTATATGCATATACATATCCTAAGTTGCCAAAGCAAGGCTCTAGTGTTCTAATCCATCTTGGGACAAGAAGAAACATGCACTTAGGAATTCCTAATTATCAAAGGTTAATGTTCAGTATCCAGATTGAAATCTTAATAACTGCTCAGCACAGGTGCTTTTGTATGTATGAATAGGTTGAACATTTCTGGTGTATGTTATAAAGCAAGGTATATGTTTGTTTTAACAGACTTGTTCTCATAGTGAAGCCTAATTTGCAGCTTCCTACAAACAGCAGACTTTTCACATATAATATGCTACTTAATATTCTTCATCTTTACAGAGTAAGATTTAAAATGTAATGCTCTACTTTTGAAATAATAACCATTTTATTCAAATATGTCTCAATCCACAATATAACTTCTCCAAGGTAGAGCTATTTAGGAGTATTCTGCAGTAGAAACCACCAGAATTTACTCTAAAAGAAAAATTTAAATGCTCTAATATTAACAGCGATCTCTAATCAAAAGAGCAAGGTGACTTGAAAAGAAATATTTATAGTTCTTTTTTCTATCAGTGACAACAGAAAACTATCACATGTCTCAACCTCTTCTATTTATCTCAAATTGTTTTGTGTCTCTTTAGCTCCTTCCTGCCCCAGTCATAGATAGGAGAACAAGAATAAATAGCAGAGTAACCCTGGTAAATACACACACACACACACACACACACACACACACACACACACACAAACACTCATGTTCCTTTTTTCCCAGAAGTCTGAAATGAAGGCAGTGTTTTCTAAACAAATAGGGTGCCAGTGGGAAGTGAGAAGTCCAACCCTGACAGCAATAGCACACATTTATAATGTAGTTAAAATATGTACAATTCAGTTACAATGCACGGAACTGCTCACTCCTAACTAACTCGGACTTGAGCAAAGGCTACTGATACATTGGATCTCATCTTAGTTTTATTATGTACCGCTATACAGCCATTTTAAGCCTTATAGCCACTTCCCCCAGGGACCTTGATTTTTCTTCGATCCTAGATTTCAAACCACTCTCTCTCATTCTCTCTGTGTGTAGCATTGAGTTATTCTCCTCATAGTTTTGTAAAGCGATTCTCAGTGTTGTTTTAAAGGGTTCACATTCTACTGCTCTATGTATGTGGATTAGCATCTTCATTGCCAGTTAGTTCATTTATTATTAACTAAAACTTTCTCTGTTGATTTGTGATCATAGCTATTTCATTTATTTTCTAATTCTTTATTATAAACTATTGTGAGCTTCTTAGAAAAAATACCTATGTCTGTTCTTAGGGGCATTTTTTTTTTCTGAATTGTCAAATAATCCCAGAATATCTCAGGATGCTTGCTGTCTTATTATTCTGAACTTCTTTTCAAAAATAATCCATCAGAATATTTTTACTGTTCCTTAAAATTTTACATATATATCTCTTTCAACTTCTGACAATCGCTTTACAAAAACTGGTGTTTAAAGTTAATAAAAATATTGTTTCATAGTTCACAGTTTTTTTTTTCTCTTCACATTTTCCTTCCCTTGAGCTTTTCCCGCCTTCTCTCTCTAGAGCTTGGCTTCTCCTCCCTTCATTGAACTTTACTCTTCAGTGAGGCATTTTATGGCAGGTTTCCATCAGGTCTCACGTACGTTGTGAGAGTTCATTCTCCTGCTTCTGTCTTCTCCCGAGGCTCTTGGCTTCTGTTTGTGCTGCTGTCCTTCAAATGAGTACTCTCCTGAGTTCATTAAGGACCTGAAGAGTTCTCTGTTTACACTGCCTTTCAAGAAATAACCTATATTTTAAATATTAAGTCAAGACTCATGGCATAAACTCAACCTCTATTAAATTCTTGTGATAGAAAACTTGTTTCTGAGAATTCTTCTACCTTTCATGTCAAACTCATTCTGTGTGCATAATCTTTCTCATATGCTGTGGTCCATGATCAACATGTTTTCCCTGACCTGTGTATCGTTTTAATATTTTATAGTGATTCTTAAACCAGTATTCATCTGTTTATACATCTTTACAAATGACTAAAAAAAATTTCCACAAATTATTTTGAGTAAGGTTTGGCCAAAAGCCTCTGTATATTTGTTTATATATTAATAACTCCTGAAGAAACCATAGTAATCTAGTATTTGCATTTGTTTTTTCATTTTCCACTTAAAAAAAATGAAAGGGCTTTGGAGATGAGTTGACATTGGAGTAATTACCTAGCATATTCCAGGGGCAAAAATAAAGGAAAAAACACAATCATTCTTTATTAATTTAAGTCCATTTGGCATCTTTTAATTTACAATGGGCCATTAAAAGAAAAGAAAAAAGAAAGGAAACAAAAACTTTTAGCCAAAATTTAAAATACCTTATAAAAAGACAGAAAGAAAGAAAATAGTGTATTGAGTTTCTTTGTGTGAAGCTCATAGCCTTGGTTTCATGGGAAAGGTGCCATTTTTCACCAAGATGCCCTGCAGTGGGAAGGGTTGCCATTTGAAGAACAACCAGGAAGCCCTTCGCTGAAAGGGAATCGTTAAGGACAGGTTCGTTGCTGCATCCCAATCATGTTCTTTTCAAACCCGAGCTTTATGGATTTTAAAGCAATCCTGAGGGGGCTCTCTTTTTCTTTTGTCCCCCTGAAATATCATCATTAAACTCCTCTCAAAAACGGCCTCTGATATGATTCCGCTTTCCAGCTGAGGCGACGCTTTCTATAAGTAATAACAAAACAGCCGGACTGAGTAAAAGCAGCCTGGGCAGAGAGGGATACCAATCCTGATGGGACCAAAGCGAGTCCTCTGTTCACTTCTGAAGTACCTGACTTTTCTGAACCAGTTGGTTTTGACTGAAATTGTGCATGCTCTTTTACTTTTGAATTCGTGCCAGAGGGGGCTGCTGTGGTAGACTTCTCTAGCTATTTTTTTCTTCTTTGTCAGAAGAATTTAAGACGGGAGATGTCAATGTGTGTGCTTAAGCGTAAAAGTGATCATTTTTTAACCACTGGTGGGAAAGTAGTTCGCCAGTGGGGAGCTAAGTGTTGAAATCTGGCATTAATCCAGTACAGTTGGACCTATAGATCACAGATAACTATACAGAGAATCTAGTGAGTTCTCTTGCTTAAAATGAGAAGGAGAAAAGAAATGGAGAGTATTGAGAGCCAAGACAGGAGATTTTTCAAAACGTGCAGTACTCTGCTCTATTGACTTAAAGCAGCCACAAGGAAATCTTAAAACAATTTAAGGAACAGAGTGCTCCTATCTCTATGAAGATCAGTCTTCATAACAGAGGAGGACAGGGAATATTCCAGTATGAAATATTGTCTGGCTTCTGTGTGTTTACCTTCAGGCTTCAGCAGACTCTAAATCACATCCCAAAAGTTTGCTGAGTTTAAGCCGAGCAGGCTGCTCACATCATCACAACCGTGAGCACCACCAGAGGTGGAAGCACAGATCCAAAATAAGTCAGGCTTCTCTTAGCCGATAATTAATAAACTGAAATCCAGTTCTTCTGCTGGGATCCTGGTAAGCTATGCTTCTAAGACTAAATTACAGAATTACCTTGTATCGCACGTATGGCCATGAATGTAAGATAGAAGAACTTTATTGAACAAAACCATCATTAAAACAAACCTGGTAGTTTCCTTTTATGGGAATTTGAGAGGGTTCAGCAGAGAACAGAGTGCTTACACCAGGGTAGGAGACCTACTGTCCCCTTACTCAGCCCAGCTAAGCCAGAGAACCTGGCCAGGTGGTATAAGGATGCTGGGAAAACTCAACCCAAGAAACAGACTCAAATGCGCACCGCGACAGGTGCAGTCGATGGGAAGCTGAGGCTCTGATGTCACCGTTGACAGCACGGCCCAGCTGAGGGGTTTGCTGTGAAGAAAATAATGCTGTGTCTTGCAAAATCCTGAGCCGAATGGCAACAGGATCACGTGATGGTGACTATCTAACTCCACGTGATCCTGTTGCCATTCAGGATTGTGCAAGATACAGTCTGTCGCATTCTGTTTCCGATGTGCCATAGTCATACGTGATGGAAACCAGTGTAGCTTCTGCAAGCATAGTGCTGCATCCTGCAACATGCTTCCTGAGGAAGAAGCCTCATCGAGCTGTGGTCTGCGTGGACGGTAGCAAAGCAAACTGCAGTTCCATTGATCAGTAGGAGTGACCTGTCTAGCCTAACCTTCCCCAGGCACCCCACCCCTGACTACAAATAAATGTTTTCATTTACCCCTCACTCAATCTCTTCCCTTCAGCTGCTAATCGACTATCCTTCCAACACACCACCCTCCAAGGCCTGCATCTAGTCTTCCTGGGAATCAAACACTACACAAGAATCTTCTCCGAGAACCTGGACAACACTGGATCTTATTTCTCACAACAGACTAAGTTGTGTTAAACTCTCCTGTTTAACGTCTCTTAAACTGCCTATACGTTCAAACGCTTACATACTTTTGCTGCAGTAATTTGGTTGTCAGTGAGATTTTTAAAGTTTTATAAAAGCATTATCAACTCAAATTCCATTAAGAACAGGTAAATAATCATGATATGTAGCTGTACATTTTAAAATATGTTCATGAAAACATTGTACAGGGAAGAATAGCTAGAGGCTTCATAAAGTTCATGCTTTGTTTGGCAGAAATGTTTTGTACACATTTTTTTTTTGTATCACCATAAATGTTAAGATAAATTTGACAGCAGAAAAATCCGTCTGTGTCGTCCAGCAAAGCTCGTGGTGCTGATAATTCAGGATTGGCCGCACAGCAAGTCGATGCCTACAAACTTAGTAGACAATATAGCTGGTTTCTAATAGCTATATCTGAGTGGATGGCATTTATTCTATCCATTATATTATCATATAAAAATAAAGACATACACTTCAAAACCTTCATAAAATATACTTCAGTGTTTTCAAGTTTTATCTCAATTCTCAAGCCAATGTCCTGAGATTCGTACAATGGTGACTGTCTGTTCCATTGATCATAGAGTGAGGCCTAGGAAAGATACATCATTCTCACTGTGAGCCAAGGAGCAATATAGTGACATTCTGGCTAAAACTTTGATTTTGTTATTTTGTTTTTTCTCTGTAACCTATGAATTTGTCTTAATGGCCTACCTCCCTGGCACTTATATATGATCTTCATTCTGTGCTTATAAAAACTCAAAATTGAAAGTGAAATTCTGAATTGCTTTATTTGTTTACACACATGTGCATGCGCACACACACACACATACACATTCGCACACACACATACAACACTAATACTGAGATTACTGTAGCTTCATCTTAAGGATTAATTGTTTCCCCTCTACCATTAGGAGCTGCTCTTTGATGAACTGTTGACATGCTTGCCCCCAGAGGGACAGCACATATGCTATGCTGCGATGTTGTAAAATTAAAATGTGAGATGAAATTCTGTTGCCAACAGCTGTTAACTTTTTAAATAGTGTTGGGAGATACTGCAAAGATCTGCTCTCCCTTTATGGAAACAATAGTACAATGTATAGTTTCTTTTGTTTCTCAGTCATAAACGAATTAAAAGTAGAGCACTCACTTTAGCCTTAAAAGCATGTGTGTGTGTGTGTGTGTGTGTGTGTGTGTGTGTGTGTGTGTGTGTGCTTGTCTGTGATAGAAGGCTTTAGTCTGATTTTATACTATGAGGACAAAAAATCGAGCATTTCCTTATTTCTATATAAATAAGAAAGCTTATTCTAAGTAGAGAAAATCGGAAGTGTCTCTAATCTCAGATGTAAAAATAAATAAAACAATGCTCAGTGTACTGTTTATTAGTCAATGATCCAAACAGAATTCAGGAATTTAACGGTAATGTGTTCTACTAAAGGATACTTGATATTATTATTTCCACTGAAAAAGAAAAGAAAATGAAAAACATTTTTGATAATCAGCAAATCTAATATGTCATAGTGTTAGAGATTAATTTCAAGTCTGGTCTTAAGAATCTAAAATCATTGCTTTTTCCCATCATCATGAATTGTGATACAAGGTACCAAACACTCTCACAGGAAGACTATGTTCATAATTTTTACACTTACTGTAATTTTGGTTGTTGTTGCTGCTTCTTAGTAACAAAAACTTACATTTCTTTTATACTTCTTTATTTGTGTTTGTGGGTACATAGGTGTACATGTGTGCCTGTGTGTATGTGCCTGTGTGTGTGGTGTATGTGATTGGTTCCTTCCAGTGCTACGTGGAAGTCAAAGGTTAACGTTTATTTGTTTCTCCCCTTTAACCAAGGGCTCTGGGGACCAAACACAGGTGATCAGGCTTACATTTCAGACCTCTTCACTCACTGAGCCATCTCACTAGCCCCAATGTTTAATTTTAAGTGAAAATATGCAATACTTTTGTCAAGAAGGTCTGGGTTTCTGAATAAGAACATTTACTACTTTGAAGACTATTCAAACAACCTTAGATGTACCTGGTGTTCTAGTGGACAGCTTCTATTTTAGAGAACAAGTAAAATGTGATCTTACAAGAAAGTAATATTCAGCTGACACCAGCACCACAGCTGCCACCAGCGCTACAGCTGCTGTCTGCACCTTCAAACCAACTGTCTGCAAGTGACTCTTCCTGTTACCAAGCCACTTCACTGAGGCACTGTAACTTTATATTCAACAACTTTACTGTCAAATCAGAAGACTTTAATACTTTTGTTAAAATTATTATCTGGTAATAGAATGATTTCTAGTTCCAAAACATATGCCACTGCTACAAACTGTCCTTACTTTTTAAATTCTTTTTCCTCACTGATTGTCTGAAAAATATCCACTGACCTATCTTTCAAGAAAATACTAAAGACAGCATTTCTTTAAATGGAAGGATAAGTCGAACACCACATTTGTTTACTTGTGTACATTACCTTTATTGTTCCTCTATGCATGACATTTTTCACTGATAGTAGTTTATTCTCAACTGGATTGAAAAGTACTTTCTCCCTCTCCCTCCCCTCCCCTTTCCCTTTCCCTCTCCCTCCCCTCCCCTTTCCCTATCCCTCTCCCTCTCTCTCTCCCTCTTTTTTTCCCTCTCCCTTCCCTCCCCTTTCCCTTCCCTCTGCCTGCCTGGCTTCCCTCACTCTCAGCACACGTGTGTGTAAATATGAGTGTGAGCCTATTGCTCCTCAGGGACACTGAACTTATGTATGTATATGGCACCACTCCGACCCCAGGGATTTAAGCTAAAGTCCACATGCTCTGTGACAAGTGTTTTACACACTGATCTCTCCATGTTGGGAAATGTTTTTGCATGTGAAAATTTTTTTCTTTATTGGTGTTACATTTTCAGTGAAACAGAAATAAATATTCAGCACATTCTTTTATGGTTATTGAATATGTCATAGATCTATATTCAGATTTTCTTGATAAGTACAATCTCTCTTTCTGGAAAAAAGGGGGAGAGTTTATTTCTAAACTGTACACATACAATTTTAAGAATGAACCTAATTATAGTCAGAAACAAATATCTGCAAGTATGTGAAAGTATGTAGAATATGTAGATTGCTTCAGATATTTCAGTCAGTTAAATAAACCCTTAGAAATTAGCTTCAAGTAATGTTAGTACCCTTTGGTGTGATAAATACCTGACCCTGAAGTGTTTATTCTGAGAGTGATATTAGTCTTTTCAGATAATAGCTACTCTGACATTTTAATTAGATTCATTCATAAGGATATGTTCTCCTATTTGAAATTGAATACTTTTGGCTTCTCTTCAGCTTTCATTTTCAAATTCAGCATGATGATTTGACATGACACTCCTTTGACAAACTAATCCATTTACAGTGGACACTTTCAAGAATTTTTCTTGGATATTCTCTGTATTTATATTTAAAATATCTCCAACTTACATTCTTCTGTCCCTCCCCTTGCTACCATGAAGGTACTTCCTCTCCCAACCACCCACTCCACCTTGCTGCCTTGGCATTCCCCTACACTGGGAGAACACGCCTTCACTGAACCAACAGCATCTTCTTCCATTGATACTTCCTTTCAGCTCCTGAAGTCCTTTCTCTAGCTTCTTCACTGGAGTCCCCATGTTTAGTTCGTTTGTTAGATGCAAGCATCCTTCAACTATATCTGTTCAACACTGGAAGAGCCTCTGCAGTGGCATCCAATATCTGGCTCATGCCAGTAAGCACTTCCTAGCATCAGCAATAGTGTTTGAGTTTGCTGGCTGCATATGGATGGATCCCCAGGTGAGGCAGTCTCTGGATGATCTTTTCTTCAATCCCTGCTCCTATATTTGTTTCTGTATTTTCTACAGTGAGTGTTTTTGCAACCCCATGGGAAGAACAACATTATCAACAAACCAAACCCTTCACAGTTCCCAGGGATCAAAACACCAACCAATGAGTACACACTGAGAGAACCATGGCTCTAGTCACATATGTAGCAGAGGGTAGCATTGTCTGGTATCAATGGAAGAAGATGCTGTTGGTACAGTGAAGGCGTGTTCTCCCAGTGTAGGGGAATGCCAAGGCAGCAAGGTGGAGTGGGTGGTTGGGAGAGGAAGTACCTTCATGGTAGCAAGGGGAGGGACAGAAGAATGTAAGTTGGAGATATTTTAAATATAAATACAGAGAATATCCAAGAAAAATATGAAAAAAGAATATAAGTTGTTAATTATGGGTGATCTTTTACTAGATTTTTTCAGTTTTTGTAATGAGGGAGAACTAATGAGCCATTTAAGCACATGATTGGACAACGCGAATTTGAACAGGGAGAATGAACACTCAGCTCTTTCTCAGAGCAATGGATTTTTCGATACAGCCCTTCATCTTGAACTGACATTTGGCAGTGAACAACCTTTTAAAGTTCAGGAACTGCATTAAAGAGAAAATTATAAAGGGCATCATTAGAATTTAGGTGGAAAACTGTTACCAGGCATTTCAATTACAGAGCTACATGACTGGCAAGAAGAATTGATGGACACCAATTAGGACTGTTTGTTATTGACTGTGCCTTACATTTATTCAGCTGGCCTAGGAAGGGACAGTCCAGAGGAGCCCCGTTCATTGTGTAAGATTTAAATACCTCACTTGTCCGATTACCACGTATTTTTTTCCCGTGACCATGTCAAAGGGTTTTTGTTGGCACAAAAATTACAGCCCCAAAGTATTCTCATTATTAGCCTTCCTGTTACTCTGCTAACATTTTCCTCTCTGTTCTCTCAGCTGGAGACTTACTTCATTTATTTAAACTTTACACAGTCGTGAGAGACTGAGAAAGGAGAGAACTAGATTTTTTTTTATAAAATGTGATCCTTCTAATTAGTCTGCAGAGACCTTGAGATCTGCATAAAGTTGTAGATGTGTCACAAACCTGCACAAAATCATGTTTCCTATCTGTACGAAAGGATGCTAATAATCTGAGGGATGAATTTTAAAGTTACTAATAGTTACTTGTTAATTAAGATTATTTTCATTACTAAGAATATTTGCATAAAGTATTTTGTACATTTTACTCTTTAAAGTTCAACTTCTTTTTTTCTAGAATCTTCAAGTAAATACATACTTTCAGTTTTGAGTCCTTTGGCTGATGTGTGTGTGTCTAGTCTCTTCTTTTACTAAGGATAGTTTAAACATGATGGAATAAATAAACTCTAGAATACAAAGAAGTACCATGGAAGCCAAGGTTGTTTTGCTCACTAACAGAGATATAGCCTTGTAGATTTAAATAACATTTGCTGTCACATCTGCTCATAAGAACTGATAAATTTATAATGGCTGACAGACAGGAATTGATTTATGAGTTTGTGGGACTGAAAGGAAACCAATGGAAATGTCCTTATTAAAAATCTGCAATTTTTCACTCAGACCAGGTTGCCGTAATAAATGTGAGAATAGGTTTGATTTCATTCAGAATTAATTTAGTTTGAAATTAAAATGAGTCTCACTTCCTGCCTCCAGGAGGTCTGCTGACATTTCTAGGGCTGCTTTGGAGAGTGTATCTGATAAATCGGACACATGTAAATCTGTCTTTTCATGCATGTGTTACAGTCTCAATGTACAATTGATAAAATGTGATGCTGTGTCTGAAACAAAGCATATTAGCTACACAGACAAAAATGCATAAAACTCAGAAAGATTCTAGTGCTAAGATTCATAATAGATTTAGAATCATAGCAAATGACAATACTATTTTGGTTAAGGAACATGGTCACAAGGAATATTTGATACTCAAATTGTTGAAGAAATTCCTCTTATGAAAATCTGCTCCTATCTCAGAGCCTGCTGGCTCTTCATTCACATTTCTCATAATCAATTATTTTTTCCAAAGGAAACAGAATCAAACCTGCATATAACAATATCATTACAATAAGAAATAAAATTACAATGAAGAAGAGAAATTTGACTTGAGATAAAAGTTAGTTTTCATCCAGAATATAAAGCTTACATAATAATTTGAGATTAAACTCTACTAACGTGAAATTCTCAACTGTACAATCCAGGAACGTCCAGCAACCACAAGTGAGGTACTTTTCATAATGTGTTCAAAACATGTTCTTACTTGTCATATGGGAACAAGACTCCTAGGCTAAAATAGTGTCCATGAGAATTCTATAAAGCTATCCATTTTAAATCAAGTTAGCAATCTTCTACATCCCTGCTTCCTTCAGCATAGGAAAATATATGTCCAGCTCATGTGACCACAAACCTTAGAGTACTGTTCAGGACAAGAAATTCTTATTCCTCGGCTGCCACTAGATGTATGTCTGTAAAGGTATGGACTAATCTCCATATATAACAAGTATGTACCCTGAATGCCCAAGACTCTGAGAACATCAAAGATAGCATAAAATAAAATGTCTGTATCATTTATCTGATGAAACAAGTAAACCTATCTGATAAATTTATGAACATTATTTCCAAAGCTATATGTTCAGTTAAAACAGTTTGGGGCATGGGGAGGGGAGATGGGATTGGGGGGGGTTTCAGGGGGGAAAACGGGAAAGGGGATAACATTTGAAATGTAAGTAAAAAAATCCATTTAAAAATGTTTAAAAAATAAATAAAAACAAAACAATAACAATACCTTGGGGCTTGAGGAAAAAACTAAGGATAGCCATATGAGATTAAAAGAAAAAGAAAGAGAAAGGATAAAACAGAAATGAGAAATGGTCTTTGGAATGAATGCAGGTGACCTGGAAGTGGGCTATTCCGCAGATATTCCTGGGAATGGACAACGAAAGAAACAATTATGATCTCTTTAGTTAACTGTAAAGTTGTTTGTAATAAATCTCCTGTCTGATAGAAAGTATATGGCACTCAATTTATGAGAACAAGGGTTACATTTTATAAATTCTTTGGCTTTACTGTTTAAAGCAACTGTGATTGAATAAACAATCTACATCAAGGGTACTATTTAATTATTTAGGTTTGTTTGAAAACTATATAGCAACAGCTATACGATTGGGTTGATTGCAAAATTATAGTCCTACAGTATTGATCAGAAATCTTGATGGCCTGTATGCTTTCATGTGCATGTATGTGCATGCACATGTTTGTGCATATGTGCTTGAGTGTGTGTGTGTGTGTGTGTGTGTGTGTGTGTGTGTGTGTGTATGCCTACATTGGGCAGGTATGTGTGTTTGTGTTTCTAGATATTGAGTATTTAATCTACATTAGTTATTTTGTTTTGTTTTGTTTGTTTGCTTAGATAAAACAACATGTTCAAGGACATTTAGAGAAGAAAGAGTAGGTTCATGGTTGCAGGCAGATTGGTGGGGAAGCATGGCACTAGGCAAGCATGGTGGCTAGAACAGCAAGAGGACAGCTTACATCCTGAATAACAGTGAGAGGGGGAGAGGGAGAAGGGTAACAGAAAAAGGAAAGGGGCAGATGAGTGGGCATAAAAAAAGAAAGAAGAGAGAGAGAGAGAGGGAGGGAGGGAAGAAGGGAGAGAGGGAGGGAGGGAGGAATGGAAAGGATGGGAGGGAGGGAGGGAAGGAAAGGGTGGGAGGGAGGGAGGGAGGGAGGGAGGGAGGGAGAGAGAAAGAGGGAGTGAGGGAGGGAAGGAAAGGGTGGGAGGGAGGGAGGGTGGGAGGGAGGGAGGGAGGGAGGGAGGGTATTAAGATTACAAAGCCCATCTCCACTGTAATACTCCCTCCAACAAAGCAATGCTTTCTAATCCTCTGTGTACAGCACCATTACTTAGGAAGTAAGTTTAAAATGCTTGACTCTACAGGAAACACCTCCTCACTACACACTAAGTCCTTTATACTAGCTAAAAGTTACACCCCTTAACCATCCTAAAAGTTTACCTTACTCTGCCTTCTCAACAAAAATGACTTATATTCTCCTTGAGTGCAAAATGCCCTCAATTATTTTCTTAGTCTTACAAGAATCTTACTATGCTGCAGAATTTAATGCAGTCCAGCAACTTTTATATAAATCAAGCCACATATACAAATGACTGTAATTAAAACTTGACAGATTTCTAGACATAATTCATCCTTGATCACTATTTTCATGTACAAACACTCAAAACTAAAGTTACTTCTATGTCCTAGTTAAAGATTAAAGATAACCTATAATGGTTCAAGTAACATAAAAGAAGAAGAAGAAGAAGAAGAAGAAGAAGAAGAAGAAGAAGAAGAAGAAGAAGAAGAAGAAGAAGAAGAAGAAGAAGAAGAAGAAGAAGAAGAAGAAGAAGAAGCTACTGGCATTAAGAAGAAAGTGTAATGTCAAAATGGGTTATCAGGACCCAACAATACTGAAACCCATTTGGGCTAAATTCATTTGGAATTCCTTTATTAGACATGAAAGTGGATTCTCCCTTAGGGACTTTACACACACACAAACACACACACACACACAAACACACACACACACACACACACACACACACATCACATCACATCTTGTCGGCACTTTGTTCTGCCTTCTAAGTTGTGACCAGTTCAGCATTAAACATACAAAGTGTTACTCTCAATTTTTTATCAGCATGAATTCTCACCGTCTTTGATTCTCTCTCTACTGCCCAGGTCCAAGATGTACTTTCCACATTCATAAGTATAAAAGCAGAATGCAATTTTCCTAAAATGTATTCATTATTGTAAAACAAATTATCCTGAGATTTAAGCTTTAAAATACCAAACCTGTATAATCTCATGCTTTCTTGCAAGTGTGGAAGTTGGTCCAGCTTGGCTTTTATCGATTCAGGGCCCTATCAGGCTTACAAAATGGCTTCAATCTATGCAGTATTAAAGTGCTCTTCCAACCTTGCTGGGTTTTGGAAAAGTTCATTTATCTTTTTATCTTTTTCCTTCCTTCCTTCTCATCCCTCCTCCTCCCGCCCTTCCTTTCCTCCTTCCTCCCTCCTTCCCTTCCTCTTTCTCCTTCCTTCCCTTCTTTGTTCCGTCCCTTTTTCTTCCTTCTTTTCTTCTTCCCTTCCTCCTTCCTTCCTATTTCTTTGTTTATTTACATCTATTTTACTAGCTGTTATCCAAGAGCCATTCCCAAAAGTGCAGATCTCCCACATCTATTAGCAATTTTTTTTCTTAGCTGCAAAGCAGCAAAACAACAATGAATGCTTGTCCTTCAAACCACACTCCATCTTTCTCTGATCTCTTTCCACAAATCAAAGATCCAATGATACTACATCAAATCCAGTTAGATAAGACTAACTTTGGTTTTGGCTATATCATTATTATCAAAAGATGAGAAAATTTCAGGGCTGACTACCCTATTTTTAAAGAGGCTGATGAACTTTTGTTTGAATAGATTTTCACTCTCAAATACCCCCTCTGTTTTCACTAACTTCTGAATGAATCATTTCCCACCTGAAACCATGACAACAATAAGCAATTAGATGGCTGTGATAACCTCGCCTCCTGTAGCATGAAAGAAACTTGGTTTATTTTTGTAAAATTTGAATATATGCTGTGGAATATAAGAAATCTTCAAGAAACTTTCGCTTCTTTCTTATTTACTTAAGAACATCTGGATCAGATTGCTCTCTCCAGATGCCCTCCCTTCACTGGAATATTCTCTCATTTCTAAAGACATGAATGCACTGCTTGTGAATCCGCTGTATAATAATCCGCAAAGTAGATCATGCACAGATTTCTAAGCTATACACTCTCTAGTTTCTGAACATAGGTTTCAGATGTAAGCTGCAAATACATCCATCTTCTGGCTTCTCAAAACCAGCAGTGATGACATGAGGAACAAAATTAGCAACAGCTATATTATAGGACTTAGATTACTTACTTTTAAGTATATCTGGGGACAGTGGTATACTGCCATTGCTTGTCACAATCAATCGCATATTTCAAGATATTCAGGATGATTGATATCTAGGATGCATTGTGCTTTGCCTAGAAATGAACTTGCACACAGTGTCACTGGTGCTAATCAAAGCTGAATTATTTTTAAAGCTCACTTTAAAAATAGCTTCTCATAATCAGCGCCAGACTGCTTTGGCAAATGAGAATTGGTCTCTCCATGTTTTGAAGTAAATGACTTTGCCAGCTTATTCCTGAATTTCATAAACACTAATTTTTAAGATTTCTGATAAGTATAATATGCATGGGTGACTCATTATGAAATGAAAAGCCAGGATGGGACAAATATTAGAACTCTTATGATAAATATGTAAACCAATACCCAATCAGTTTTATAAATTTTCAAGTCTTTTATTTCTCCTTTATTATTCTTTCATAGAAGATATCATTGTTTCAGTCATCCCTCTCTCCCCTCGTGCCAGGCCCCATACCTCTGCTTTCCCCCAAGATCCACTGCTCCTCTGTCCTTCTTCAGAAAAAAACCAAAAAAACAGGATTCCCAATCATCAATCATACACCACATAACAAGATGCAATAAAACTAGATAGAATCCCTCATAGAAAGGCTGGACAAACTGATTTCCAGAGTGGTTGTACCAGTTTGCAACCCCACCAACAGTGGAGAAGTGTTCCTCTTTCTCCGCAGCCTCGCCAGCATCTGCTGTCATCTGAGTTTTGGATCTTGGCCAATCTGACTGGTGTGAGGTGGAATCTCAGGGTTGTTTTGATGTGCATTTCCCTAATGACTAAGGATGTCGGGTACTTCCTTAGATGTTTCTCATCTGGCGATTCCTCAGAAAATTGGACATAGTACTACCTGAAGATCCAGCTATTACACTTCTGGGCATATATTCCAGAGACACTCCAATATACAACAAAGACGCATGCACCACAATGTTCATAGCAGCTCTATTTGTAATACCAGAAGCTGGAAAGAACCCAGATGTCCTTCAGTAAATGAATGGATACAAAAATTGTGGTACATTTACACAATGGAGTACTACTCAGCCATCAGAAACAATGACTTAACCAAATTCTTAAGAAAAATGGTTGCATCTAGAGAATATCATCCTGAGTGAGATAATCTGGTCACAAAAGAACAGACATAATATGCAGTCACTGATAATGATACTAACCCCAGAAAGCTCTGCCTACCCCAGAAACAACTCACAGACTCTATGATGTTCTTTTATCTTTGTTTTTTTTTTTTTAATAAAGTTAAAAAAAAAAGAAAAAAGGAAAGGCTGGACAAGGCAAACTAGTCAGAGGAAAAGGGGCCCTGGAGCAAGCAAAAGGGTGAGATGCCCCTAAGCCCACTGTTATGAGTCCAGCAAAACCCCCAAGCTTTGAGATTTCATCTTAACCTGTCAGAAAGACTAAAGTCAATAACACAAATGAAAGCTCGTGCTGGAGAGGATTTAGAGCCAAAGGAACACTCCTCCATTTGTGGTAAGGAGTGTAAATTCATAAAACCACTATGGAAATCTACATGGCTGTTCCACAGTAGTTTGGGACTTGATCCACCTGAAGATACAGCTGTACCACCACTCTTAGGCATATACCCAAAGGACACTCTATCCTACCAAAAGACACTTGCTCAACTCTGTTCATAGCATCTTTATTCATGATAGGTAGAAACTGGGGACAACCTAAATATCCTTCAACTGAATAATGGACAAAAAAAAGTATGGTGTATTTACACATGGAATAATTTTTAAAAAAAAAAATTATTGGGTATTATCTGTATTTACGTTTAAAATGTTATTTCCTTTTCCGCAACTCCCCTCCCCCTTCCACCTCCCCTTGGTTCCATGAAGGTGTTCCCTCTCCCAAACACCCTCTCTCATCTCAGTGCCTTAGCATCCCCCTACACTGGGAAAACACACTTTTACTGGATCATAGGTCTCTTTTCTCACTGATGGCAAGACAATGCCATCCTCTGCTACACATGCAACTGGAGCCCTGGGTCTCTCCATGTGTATTTAATGGTTGGTGTTTTAGTCCCTGGGAGCTCTGGTGGGTTTGGTTGGTTGATAATGTTGTTCTTCCCATGGGGTTGCAAACACTTCGCTGAAAAAAAAAAGCATGACATTTGTTGGCAAATGGATGAAACTAGAAAGAAAATCATGATCTGTGAGGCAATCCAGACGCAGAAAGACAAACAAGACATGTCCTCACTTGTAAGAGGTTATTAGCTGTTACATAAAGAATAATCACACTACAATCCACAGACCCTTAAAGGTTAAATAAAAATGAAAGAAATAGGAGGAGACATGGATCTTCCTAGAAGTGGAAATAGAATAAATTTTGTGGGTGGGCTAGTAAGGATGAGATGGGAACAGGAAGTATTTTATTAACCTTTTTAGTAATGTTATACATTTTTAAATCATACTCACTCCCAGTGCCTCCCCTTTACACCTCACAGACACAGCCCCATATTTTTACTCCTATAACTTAATGTTCTTAAAAAGATTTGATAACTGATCAAATTGAACCTGTGTTGCCCATATATTTATGGGTATGGGAGTTCACCACTAACATGTGGTTGAACTACCAGAAGCCATGCCCTTAAAGAAAGCAAATTCCCTATAGCTTCTTATTTAGGGGATAAATCTCTTCCCATTTCCAACTGGAATGTTTATTGTCATAAACAATTATAGGCAACCATAGCTGCTATGAATTCATGACTACAATGGGCCTGTCACATAATCTAATCCCCAGTTCTGATGAACACTAATATAGCATATTAAAAAATAATATTGTGCTTTGGAAAAAACACAATCAAAAACAACAATAACAACCAACCCCATTGTCATAGTAAAAGTGCTAATCTATGTTCTTGAGAACATTTTTTAAAAGGCAAATTCTTGGTTATCTTGCCAGAGGTATGTGTAAGGATTACAAAAGGTCTTCTTTATCTTCATGTTAACCACTATCCTGGCTTTCATCCTGCTTTGTGAACCCCCAACCCCATCTCTGTACTGCTGAGTCACCAAATCTAAACACAACAACAGCTAAAAGAAATATAATCAAGATAACAATGGTCCCAGTTTAGTATAGCTATAAAAACAGGGGAGAAATGCATTTATAAAATAGCCAAATAAACAGATAGATATGGTGTCAGTTCTTACAGCTCTAAAGAATGAGATATTCACAGTATAGCGAGGATAAATAGTAAGTAATTAAGGAAAGTGCTTTAATAATATTTAGTGTCTCTTCTAATTACTGAAAGCAGAATGAATCTGAGTTTTAATTCTTTACTTTTTCTCATATCTTAGATATCTTTATTATATTTATTTTATGAAAGTATAGGCAACTAAAAGGTTCTTTTTCTGAATCTTTTTTTTTTAAACAGAAGACATCTATTTGAAACTTAAGCAATTATATCTGTGCCATTTTATTTTATCTTTAAACATAAAATCCAAATCCTGATCATCAGATTAGTGGATGTTATTGTTGTAAGGTACTTTTAGGTACATTAGGCTTTTATTTCTTATATATGCAATTTTGTGCTGAAAGCAATTCCATAAAGACTTTGTGTGATTTGAAAGAAAGCACTGGGTCTCAGATTTAGATTTTCCTCACATTCTATATCTTACCTGAAACTTGGAGACATGATGTTTATGAAGCTTAACTACAGCTCACAGTTGTAGCCCCAGAAACTGTTTGCAATAGTTCATCACGTGCCTGTGCTTTTCCTTTCCGATAGCCATTTGTGAGGACACTATGGCCCTTCCTGACTCACACTCTCTGGCTGTATTCTTTGAATCTTTTTGATGTTTCATCAAATTAAGCATTTCTTTCTTTCCATTTTAGATATATTGATAGCAGGTATATCCTCTCCTGTTTTAATTGTATCTGTTCTTTTCTATAACATAGATTTAATATCTGTGAACATCCCATGAGCTGACCCTACCATACTATCAGTGTCTAAAAAATAACAAACACACAAAACATACTCAATCTCAAACCTTGACTGTGATGTTCCATTGATTGAACTTTTTTCCTCTTTATTAAACTGATGTGTCCATCCCTGATATTTTCAGTTTAGCTCTAATAGAGGTGTCAAATCCATGTTTCTCTTTCTATCTTCCTGGGAAAGCTTAGAAAACTAACTCAGATGGCTGTAAATTGATTTTGGATGAAATCCAATCTTGACAAACTGGTTTTTAACCACGGAAATAGCTAAAGCTTAAACTTCCAATGAGTTTGATGGCTTCTGGTTTCCTGTTACAAAGTTTCTAGCTATGTTGTATATGCTGGGTTTCTTAGTCAACATTTCCCCTCCTACCCTTAAAATCAGACTTCTCTACTTTTGAGGTTTTGGGTTGCTACCAGAAAAAGAGTATACTGTGTAATGATGAACAACCCAGGAAATTTAAAAGTATAAAAACAACCAAGTTATGAGGATTGTTTCAACTCTAGCTAAGAAGATTGTCTTGTATTAAGGAGAGAAACTGAGATGACTTTAACACTGCATCATATCTAATTCCTATTCCAATAGATAAAAGACATTTTTAATATTCTGTCCAAAGTAAACTTGACTTATAGCTCAATTGATTTTTCCCTGTGTGATTTTGCATACCAAAAATGTAGTAAGTGATACTAAGAGCTTTTAGAAAATTTGAAGCTCAATGAAACAAGATGTCAAACTGCATCTGACTTCATTGTATTTATAATCCTTTACAAACCACACTCAGCTTGCAAAGGGTGGATTTGCCTAAGATTAAATTAATCTGTGTTTACACACATAACATAATTCTGTATCTTTGACCCCAAGGGACAACTCAGAGAATTTTGAGGCATGAATAAGCATGCTAATTTGGGCAAAATAAGTCTATAGATAGATTTAATAAATGAAAATAGTGAAATATAAAAAAATACTAAAGTATAAGTGTTCAAACACAAACACACACACACACACACACACACACATATACATTTCATTTTGGAATACTCAAATTTATTTTAAATATTCATGAATATGTTTTTACAGAGAAAGGTTTTACTTTTTAAATTTATATACTCCACACCAGCCTATATACAGCCACCAAACCCAGACAATATTGCTGAGTCCAAGAAGTACTTGCTGATATGAGCTTGGTATGGCTGTGCACTGAGATACTCTTACAGAACATGAAAAATACAGAGGCAGGTGATCACAGCCAACCATTAGATGAACTGAGAATGGGGTCCTTAGTGGATGAGTTAGAGAAAGTATTGAAGGAGGATAAGGGTTTTGCAACCCCTTAAGAATAAGATGGGTAGGGAAAGTGGGTCAATCTGAGATGTATTGGAGGAGTTGAATATGATCAAAATTTTCAAAGAGCTAATGAAATATTGTTTTAAAAATTAAAACAAATTGCATAATAAAAAAGGAACATTAACTTTATGCTGACTGCATAAACTTTTCTAACACAAGAGAATTAAACTAAAATAAATGTATGTCATGGAGACAGACACAAAATGGACCACCAGTAGTGTTATTATATCAGGCAAGAAAACTTTCAGCCAAAATCCACAAGGAGAGATAATGAAGATTATTATGTAATGATGAAATTGTCTATCAGCATTGTCTTACATGCATGTATGCTTGTGTTGGTTATATAGTCTACATTTGAGCACCTGAGTCTGCAAGAAACCTTGAGAGAACTGAAGTGATAAATATACCCAATAATAGGTCATGAATCTAAGAATTTAAAGAATATCAGAAATATTTGAAAAATAATTATCTCAAAACTATGGGTATTTTCCTAAAACCTGTAAATTATTCATTATAACTCAACGATAGAAATAAATCAAGACCCAAAAAAAATCATTAAATTTCAAAAATGGATAAGAATTTTAATGTGCACCTCTATAACAGAATTTATAGAATGATTAAGAGGCACAGCTGACAGGCATGAAAAGTTGTTATCTCTACAACTCAAGACACTGAAAATCAAAATCAACAAAAATATAGCCTCACACCTGTAATAATAATACCCAATAGACAAAAGATAAGTATCAGCAAGAATGTGGGGAAAGTGAATCCTCCTATGCACCTGGTAGGAATAGAAAGCAGCCGAGCTCTAGGGAAAATGCATACTGCCATGGCTGCAAGTTCCCTCTGCTCTCTTCCGTATTTAGACTCGTTTATTAACCACACACGTTACCTCCTTTCCTCAGACACCATAGTTTTATTTAGAGAAGTAGCCACTAGGACCCTCTGTGACTTCAATTTTGATAGCAACATGCTCAATTATTCCTTGATCTTATGCAACATGTAAAATTCAGTTAAAAATAAAAATATTTTGATATCTATGCCTCTTAATTCCAGTAGGATTTTAAGTCTGGGTTGGTTTTGATTACAGGGTAATTTTTTCTCTTTGTAAGTGATATTTTCATTCTGTTTTGCTTTGTTTTGTTTTGCATGCTCTATGTAATTATTCTTGCACGCCAGACATTGTGAATTTCATTTAGTTGAATAATAAGTACATTTTATCTCTTTTGTTAATGATTATGTGTTTGTTTGTGTATATATTTGTGTATGTGTGTGTTTGCCTGTGAGACCTTGCTCAAGAATAGAGTTGACTATGTGAAGCAGTTAAATCCTTTCAGGAACTTGCTGTGAAGAATTATTAGTTAACCAAAGCAATGTTTACAATTGAGTTAACTATTTTCTCCACTGACACAAACTGCTTTTCTATCATCTAGTGTATGTGGCTAGATCTTCTGAGAACAGATCTTCTCCCTTACCTTGTACGAATTTATCTGTGCCTTCTAATACTTATGGTGTTCCCTCTTGATTATGAAGCAGTTTCTCAAATGTTTTGTTAGAGGATAACTTTCTACAGATCTCCTAGGCCTCATGTTAAACACCTCTCTACTCTGGAACTATTACATGGTAACTGAACCTCTTGTGATGTCTTCATATCTCCAGACCCCTACAGTCAGTATGTTGTTTCTGCTACTCTCTCCCTGGAAATTTCTTCCTAAACTGTGGTCAAGAAGCTGCTCAGAAGGCACATCTCTGGCCACCATTTATTTAGACAGCTTGTAGTCTTTCTGCAGTTTTTGATGTACTGACATTCATTGATTACTGTTTGCTACTCTAAAAATCACTGTATTGTGATTTCTTCTGTATCTTTTACATAATTTAAGACAAAAAAGTACCTTACTTGTTATGTTATTGGATCACATGAGGGAGTTCAAGCTCCCATTCCTACATCATTTTACCTAAAATCTAAAGAACAGTAAACAAGAGGCATTTATTGACCAAAAGGCAATATAAATTGTAATAGAGGAGATGAAACAAATTCCATATAAAACAAAGAACTAGCTGTTATAGAAGGGAAATGAAATGGTTAAGAAAGAAACTCAGGAGAGATCAGAAACTATAATCAATAATGCCAATATATTCTATGTTTTAAAGGTAGAAGATTAAATAGTACTTAGAATACTTTAGAGGACCCTGGTGAAATATGTTTGGTAATTAGATGGAAGTAAATGTTTGCTTACAGTTGACAATGTGTGGGATCCTTGTTCATCTAAACTGGAGAAAATCTTTGTTGCAAAACTATGACCGAATTTGAAATTGGGAATCTTGTAGAGTGGATAATGAGGTATAGAAAAATATTCTCTATTTGTGACATTTCCAAAGTAAAGTAAACCACCAATTATTTGTATCCTTGAGGAAAAGTGTCGAATGTTGAAAGTAAGAGTAAATAGGATGCTTAATAGAACAGATTCCATCTAAACATACACAGAGGCTTAGAGAGAATGAACTGGTACCAATCTTTCACATGTTCAAACAGAAGAGGAAAATTTAAATTTTGGCAAGTACATGTTAGCTTTTTGAAAAATAACAAGATTATTTGCCCTAGGGATAGTAAAGAAAATAGGATCAAATACATGAAGTACATCACCAAAATATATAAAAAACTGGTGAAAATATTTTCATTATTTTTAAATTAACTTTATTTTTAATATATATATATATATATATATGTGTGTGTGTGTGTGTGTGTGTGTATCACTAATGTGTGCATGTTTATATTTAACTTAAAAGTCTTTGAAATATTATTAATTGAATTTTGATATTTTTGTTTTTTTTAATTTTTATTGGATATTCTATGTATTTATATTTCAAATGTCAAACTGTTTAAGATCAAATCCTATGGAAGAATTTGAAAACCATAAACATAAAGCAATGCTTGGTGGTATAACTCAATTTTAACTTTTAATATTCCTTTTATAAAGAAAAGAGCAAGAATGAGAATATCTAAATAGAATCAAAGTCAAGATTTTGTAAGGAGTCTGTAGACGTAGAGAAAATGGATGAAAAGCTTATTAGTGTAGGAGCCTCCTGAGTTGAATGGAAAAGAATGAAGACAGGAAGCCTCACTCAAGTGAATAGGTACATGTTGGGAAAGTATGATAGGCAAGGAAGAGAATACAAAGATAATGGGAGCTTCTATGAAATCCTAGGATGAAAGTGATGAACCTGATGTTGGTTTTCACAACTAAGAGCTGTCCGTGATGTCTAGCATCCATGTCTGATGTTAGGTCCGGGCTCACAATAAGGTCAGAAACAGGTACTGTATTCACCATGACAATAGTAGAGCTTGAAAGATCTGAAAGATGGATAAAGATGTAAGGGTCTGTTGCTGAACACATAGAAGTATATAAGCAAATAGGGGCCGAGTGTTGTGTGACAAAATGCGACAAAAGGTATTCTGAACATTAAGGAGAAGTCCTGTGATCAAAGAGAGAAAATATATTAACAGCACCCTGATGATACCCCAATTTCCGTGTAAATGGGAGAAGCATATTTTTCCTAAAGATAAATATCGTAGAAACTGAATCCCCAACATTGTTCCACCTAATTTCACATTTCTGTGTGTACTTAATTGTATCAATTCCAAATTGTATTTTCTGATTTGTCCTTGAGTACTGTGGAGTGTGTTAATTGAGTCACACAGAGAACCCTAATAGGCTCTCTCCAGGCACAGCAGGAGGATTATTTAGAAACATCAGTCAGGGAGAGCAGTGGGCAGGACACAAGGGAACTCTGCAGATCATAAGCACAAATTCCCATGTCTGCATTCAGAAAGTAGTTCAAGTGATTGGAAGACAGGTTGCTTCCAGATGTACAGTATCATCAAAAAGTACATTCTAGAACCTTATTACCTACCACATTTGCTCCTTCCCTCCCTGCTCTTTCTCAACTGGAATCAGAGACTATCAGAGCAGGGGCAAAGGACTGTGTCCACGGAACAGATATTAATCATGTAATAATTTCCCTGAAGCAAAGGCCATAAAGAGGTGCTTCTTAATAGTTTGCCCCTCATTGCTTTCGCAGCTTGCTATCTTATCGAACCTAGGAATGATTTCTTCTAGAACACAAGCTAAGGGTAGCCCCACTCTCACTAGGCTTGGCCCCTGCAAATTGATCTCTAATTAAGAAACTATCTTATGGGCTTGGCTGCAACATGATCTTATGAAGTTGTTTTCTCAACTCAGGTTCTTTTCTCTCAACTGACTCTACCATGTGAGAGGTTGGCATCTCTACCACCTATACATCCCCTATCTTCAAAATATTAATAATTTTATCTTTGATGCTTGTTTCCCAAGTAAAAAGTTCCTAATCTCTTCATTCTTCTGCTCACCACAACTGCTACTATGACCTCCAGATGAATCACCTAGAGGGAAAGCAGTTGGACATTTTGACATGTGGAATCTTGGGATAAAGTAGAATGAGGCCGGATGATATTCATGACACACAGTTGGAGAACACCATGGCTCTTGCCTAGGGCTTTTGTCAAAAACCTATACCTACACCTGATATAGGTATTTCTCAGTATCACCACTACTTTCAGGTGGCAGACATTAAATACACCTTAAATTTGCAGAACTGTCTGGCTTATGAGTAGCATTGACCTAACTGCTTCAATGCAGGTTAATATGTTCACGTAGTGGCTAATGGATTTATGAGCTACCTACAGACCAAGATACATAATGGCCAAAGATATTTGTAAATGCAAAAAATGTATCAAGTTGTAGAACAAACATAAAGCTTATATGTTAGGTTGGAGTCTCACAAATATTTATCCTCCCCATTCAGAGCCCTTTACACAGAAATTTATACAGAAGAAGTACCTTCATGAATTTGTCTTATTTTGACTGAGGTCTAGGATGCATATTTTTTTTCCCATGGATAAATGGCTTCTTTCTTCCCATGAATACAATATTATGTAGTTATGTGCTTGTTCCTAGTCATTACACTGTGTTAGAGCCTGGGAATCAAATGATGTTGGAACACAAATCAGGCAACCTTAATAACACAACTTTATAGGTTTTTTTAAAGCTAAAAGAATTAGTTCAAAGAAAGCTATTGGCCATAAGCTTCTAAAGTTCTCTTAATCTAAGGTTTATTTCACAATTTCCTCTCAAGAACAGTTGTAGATGGTTACATTATTTACTCTTCAACAGTCACTAGCATTGAGCAAAAACACTCTGGATGTTTGTTACATTTCCGGTTCTGTGCTTTAAAACAAGACTTAGCTTAGCCATAATAATCATTTACAGCAGAAGATGGCTGTTCCAGTTGTATGTTAGAGAAAAATACTTTAAAAGTATTTAATGTCATTAGCTACAAAATGTGTAAAGCTGGATCTGCATGTGTGAGTCAATATAAATTGTAAAGATTGGCTAGGCATCTGCAACAGAATATCCTTGGTTTGGGATGATAATGGGATGTTACAACTTCTTAATTTGGAGCATGATTTAAAAAATAAAATTTTAATTAATACTTAAATTGATACTGTACTACTTTCAGTCATAGGGTGATTTGAGGTATATGCATTCTACCTTTATTTTGCTATCTCTGTCTATCTAGGGGAATAAATACATGATAGTGTGTGTGAATGTATAGGTATACATGTGTGTTATTAAGCACAGAATATCTACTTTATTGTTCAGTTTAAAATAAATGGGCTGAGAGTGAAGACAGATGGAGGTGTAATTACCTAGCAGGCGAAAGTCCTTTGGCCCTTATCCCACAAATAAACAGTTAAATTTAGCACAAGAGTCATTGGATTTTCCTAACCTCAGCTGCAACTGTAATCTTGCAGTAGTCAATTATTATTTAAAACAATTTTTTTGGGGTTCTAAATATGATACTTGCCTCACCTCCAAAAACCTTTGCACTAATTTTCAAAATATTTTACTTTTTGTATTAGACATTGAAGATTTCTGAAAACTACACTACAACTGAAAGATATTTTTATTCAATAAATTCTAAAGATGATGCATATTTAAATGATTTTATTTCAAATTATATTTTTATCATCACACATTCTAGTATTCTAGTACTGGAGATGGAGATACAACTAGATATCCACAGAGATAAAGAAAATGTGGCATGAATCCACAGTGGAACATCATTCAGCCTAGGGAAAAATGAAATTATGACATTTTAATAAAATATGTGGAGTTGGAGAATTTTATGATAAATGAAATAAACACACACAGGAAAACAGGTCCCATGTTTCCTTTCTTCTTCATGCAAATTAGTATACAGAAATGAAGATAACAAGCCTGAAAGCATTTTAAGACCTATTTTGCTGGGAATTGCAAAGAAAGATGGGAGTCAAAGAAAAGTTGGATGTAATAAATTCATGAAACCTTAATATATAAAAATCATTTTCAAGAATTTTAACTTTTTATTTAAAACATAATTAAAGGCAACTGAAAACTACAATTAATACTGATCCCCGTTAAAATAAAAAAGTAAAATTTATTAATAGATCATTTAAAATATTTATTTCTAATTTATTTACTTGTTCTTATAGAAGAGTCATTTCACCAAATTCAAAACAGCACATCTAGTCATTTTATACTCAATAGATCAAAATTGCCTATTAGCCAATAAAGAGCTTTTTATGTTGCTTTGGCTTTGTAAGATTCTTAATAATGTTACTTGTGTTGTCTTTAAGGGACTTCAATGTTTCAGGAAAATTATATAAATAGCTGAAATAAATTATCAAAAATATAATCAAACAGGATAAGAAAATAAACTCAAATGTACTGCAGTGCTGGCCCATCTGTTTTTTTATTTTTTTTGGGGGGGGGGTCCTTTTATTTTTTTCTTTCTTTCTTTCTTTTCTTTTCTTTCTTTTTTTTGAGAAAAATTCTTAGCATTTTACTGTTTGTCAGGACTAGAAGAATGGTTCTAAGTCAAGACAGAGAAAAACATTGTGAGGTCATTGCTGAAGCAAAGAGACCATTTAGATCAAGGAGATAGTGTTTAAGAGGCCAAGGATAAAATATGTTGTTATTATAGCTTTTAGAAGCTTGAAGATCTTTGTCTTTGTAGGTTGAGAAATCCTGGAAGATGACAAGAATCCGAGATGCAGACATGATACCAGATTGATGCTGTCTTCTCTGATCCTCTGGTAAGTGGTGCCTTTTCTCCCTGATATGTTCCAGACCTAATTGAATTCTGTTGTCTATGAATAATGAAAACAGGCGAAAGCATAAAACTATAAGGGGACTGCTGTAAACAGATACTGCTGTTTCATGACTGCTTAGTTTTATTAACAAATTGTTTCCATTAAAGAGATTATGTGTGAGGCTGCGGATAGCAATGCTCAGTGAAATAGGCCAGCCCTAAAGCTCACTTCATGACCGGCAGCGGTGTGCCTGCAGAGGTTTTAGTGCCTTTCTGGGTTTTTGCTGTGCTAGTCCACTATGCTCTTTGATCGATGAGATCTATGAGAATCCTCCAATAGAATTCTGTGCGTTATCCTTCATGGAGAAAATCGTGCTTCAAATTAACATATGGTCTGCATGCCTCACCTCCTTCCATGACATGGAATAGACTAAGTGGTGTGCTCCTCTCCCTAGGGCAGCTTGCTATTTCCCACCATAGTAACTCTGGGATACACTGGTCCTGTGATGGAAGAGGCTCGACCTTAGCAGTGATGACTTCAAGACTTACTACTGTCATCACTAATTCTAAATCAGCACTTCTATTTTGAAAAATTACATTTTAGTGTGGCGAAATTTGCGGCCATTCTCAAAGTACAATTGTTCTTAAAAGTGTTGGGTGATAAAATAATGTAGAAAAGATTTCTCCTCTTTTGTACACTAGAGATGTCAGAGGATATTGAGTTTTTCCTCAAGGAAGAAGGGCAAAAAACGGTGAAAGGTTATGTTTGTTTATACTGATGAAATACAGAAATAAAATGTTTTTAGTGATGAAGGAACTCGATAGATGACTTTGAAGTGAAATTGATCTGGAGAAGAAAACCCTGGCAGGCTGTTGATAAGGGAGGCTGGACCTGGGAAAGGATAGCTCACAACAGAACCTTTGAGCTCAGGACCCAAGGAAGGAGCAAATGAAACCAGCACAGCCTCCTATGAGCTGTGAGCGATGTGCGGGAAAGGTTTGGACTTTGTGACACTTATTAGAAATCAAGCCTTTATTTATTCTTCTAAAATCCCACACAATTGTGTCTGAACTTTTAAAATTTTTACATTTGATAACTTCTATGGAAATATTTACCAGTTAGGCAACATTTTACTTGTACACTGAAAATTAAATAAGTTCTTTAAAATAAAACTATTTTAAAAATGCTTAGTCCTTGTAAAATTTAAAAGCATCATGTATATCCAAAATATATCTCTCCTGTTTAACCGTGGTAAAGTAAAATGAAACCAACATTTTATTTAAAAATCAGAGAAAATTATGAAACAAAAACAAAAGAAATAAGAAAGAACCCAGTACAAAGCATTATCCACCTTGCTTCTGTTGTGCTTTCTGAGTATTCATTCCATTCATAAAACCTGGATACTGTTGTTTGTAGAAATGTTCCAGCTTTATACAAGTGCTATAATCTGTTTGTGATTATCCATTAGGTGTTTTAGCCATAAAATTGTTTATGCACATAGCAGTAATTTATTCATTTTTCCTGATGAGCAATACTCCCATGTGACTATAATGGCATCTATGAGATTTAGATGTTACATTAATTAGAGGTAATATTTATTTATTACAATAATTTTTTTCTGAATCTCAATTGTACATTCTCCTCAGAGCACTTTTGATAGAATATCTCTGATTTCAATTGGGAATTGAAAACTACTTGACCATTTCTGTGAGAGAAGATCACTTTCACAGAACAATCCCAAGCTGTTTTTCCTTACTGATTGATTCAGTTCGTGGTCCTGCCAGCTTAAATAACCTCAGATTTCCACAAAATCAGTAAAATTTAGACCTAAATCTACCTACCGAACAACACCGAAACAACAACCCCTGGCTTTGCCGAATGTGGGTGGCTGTTGATTTGTCTGTTGCTTGACCTGGAAGAGTCTGCACCCAACTCTTTCTGTGCTAACATACATATTACACCTGGTGTCAGTTTGTTCTTCAGTCCTTTGGTTTTTTTTTCTTCATTGTTCCTAAAATATACTCTTAAAAACATTATTTCTTAATTTTCACATAATCAAATTTGCGATATTTTCATGGTTGTTTCCGATGCATTTTCTTATTTAACCAATCCATCTACTCTCACTTTCTCATGCAGTAGTAATTCAGGTGTTCATCTGCTGCTGGGCTATCTGCCACAATGTGACATTCCTCAGCAGAAACAAGACTTACAGAGTCCTCGACTTTCCCAGTGTCTCTCCCTGAATCACTCCTAGGCCACAGAGTTTTAACAAAATGCCTCCAATAAAGTGTTTTGTTTTGTTTTGTTTTTTTAATTCTGGAGAAGATTTTGTGGTTTTGCCTCACTGAACTCTGATAGGAAGTTTAGAAGCAGCTTAGTAATTCAAGAAGTTTGTGTGCACTAGTCTAGATTCAGGTAGACAGTTAAAATATTAAATATTTCTAGAATTAACATTAAATATCTCACCAACAAAGATGTCTTTTTGTAACAGTTACTTTATGGTATAGTTTTATAAAAATAATGATAGATTTTATGATTTAAATTTTATAAAATTTCCCAGTTAAGGTGGTTACAAGAATGATGATAAATTTTGAGGTTAGTATTTTCTGTGATTTTTTTTGCAATATATACCAACCATATTAAACTATATATTCTTATAAATTTAGATTATAAAATTAATTACATAACAAAATAGCAAACATTCCTCTTACTGTAGCATAGCCTGACTTGGAACACAGTACTCAGGCCAGAGCAGCCCCGAATTCCACCTGCTCCCCACCTTTCAGGTCTGAATGCCATGGTGCCAGCACCCACACTCCTGTTGACTTTTAGTACACTCGATCTTTCAGACGCTGAGAGTGTTGTCAGAAGGAATCCCATCAGTGCCCTTTGCTTACATTTCATTGGAGTTACAATGTTACTTCATATATTGTTTCAATAAAAAATTAAAATTTGAGTTACATAAGACTGGTCTCTGTTAAGTCTACTATGAACATAGGTGCCAGTTAATAGTTTCTTCCTTGATTCTCAAGAAATAAGTGAATCTGCATTCTACTCTGCTTTCTACACCACTGACCAGCAAACCGCCCCCCTTGTTTATGTTTTTAGATGTTTATGCTCTTCAAACAGATGAAGTTAGATATTAGTGATGATTTAGGCTTATATAGACATCAGTGGCTTCTTGGGATAAAGTCGATGTTCTGTGTTATTATTTTCCCTGTAATAATCAGGGATCTCAAGAGTCATAGAACATATGTAATGTCTCTATAAATTAGGGGAAATATTTAGAATGACTTGCAGTCCATTACAGTTCAACTAACCCAACAATGGGCAGCTGGGAATGGAAAGTCCAAGAATCTAGTTGTTCCTCGGCCCATCCCAGGAGGCAGTGTTTCACCTGGTCTTCTGTATGTACTGGAATCATAAAGAAGTAGGTTCCAACAGATGTCCTGGCATGTCAGTAAAAGCAGACAAAAGACACACTTTCCCATTGTTCTTATGTGTGCCTCCAGCAGGAGGTATGGCCCAGATTATAGGTATGAACAGTTCTGGCCTCTGTCTTTTGGGATTAAATGTGTGCACTCCTTTGCCAGGGCCTAAGCTTTTCATGCCATTATACCTCAAGATCTTGATCACAGGTATGCCCTCTACTTCTGGATTGTAGTGCATTTCAGATGTAGTCAAGCTAACCACCAGGAAGAGCCATCACATCCCACTAATAATTTTCACACTGTTCGGCACATAACAGCAACAATCCTTTATTTCATTTATCGGTTTTCAGATACTGTGTTTTATACATTGGCAGTGTGGATAATTCTAATTTAACAAATCTGAAACACTTTGCTTCAGATACCGCTCTACCACCACCATCAACACCATGGTACAACATGGCTGCTTTTTAGCAAGGAATTTAGAAAAGGGGAATCTGTGCCAAAGTACTAGGAAACAGGTAGTGTTCAGAGTAGACTGGTAGCAGGATGCTTGTTAACATCAGTGTGTCTTTCACAGGTGCTTTTCTTTTATGACACAAATTTGGTCCTGCAGCTTATACACCACGTATTCACTTAAAGGTCACAGTTTAAATTTCCACTGAGATGGAATTGAAGCTTCACATGAGTCAAGTCTAGCCAGGAACCAGAGAGGCAAATAAAGTGTTTAAGTCGGCTCGAGATGACAAGCTGCCTGCAGGCAGACAGAGCATTTAGAAACCAGGTGGAAAGTGTTGTGTCCAGTTTTGCATAGGAGTAAGAAGGGATCCAGAAGACAGGTTGCTTAGCAACAAGGAGATGTGTGTTTTCATGGTCCAGTCACCTCTAGGGAAAAGCCTCTTTCCATAAATCTGATTATTAAAAAGTTTGTGTGTGCTAGAATGAAGTTTGCAAGAGAACAATTACTTTTATCGCCAACATAAGTATTATTACTTAAATTTCTCTTTAAGTTGATATGAAAAAGAATGAATGCAAATATATAACACAGAAAATCTATACCACACTTCTCTTATTTCCTAAAATAGAGTTTGAGAGTAGGAGGTATTTTCTATTCAAAGCCCAGATGCTAAGAACATCTTGGTCTCTCATATGGCCTGCCATAGGCTTATCTTCTTCGGATAGAGAAGAAAGCATCATGTGAAGAGATGTTGTAGTCTTCAGCATGACAGCTCAAATTATAAAAGGTGTCTCTATAGAAAACTAATCCCTCTACTTCAATGCCTGCTCAGTTTTATGCTTTGATAACTAATCCCTGTGATCATCCATTAGTTTCTGGGGCTTTGTGGACTGTAATAGAACACAAACACACATACACACACACACACACACACACACACACACACACACACACACACACATCACATCACAAAAACTCATAGATCTTACTCCATACATGCAAATTCTAGAGGATGCTAAATTTTATTTTTAACTTAAAATAGAGTTCATCTTACTTGATTTAATACAATGCTTTTATTATATAGTTTTAAACTCCATTTTACTTAGTTCAAAGGATTTATTACCTCAACATATATTTGTAGAAAAATAATATATGCATATATTTGTTTCGTGTTTTCCCTATTTCTTGTACTTTTCTCAGAGGTCAATGGAAACATTTGAAATTTTAAAATATATCTTTATTTATGTTTGCTTTGGGAATGTTTGCCTGCATGTATTTTGTTTACCAAGGATGTACCTTGTTCCTGGGAGTTCGGGAGAGAGAACTAGAATCCCTGAAGTCAGAGTTACAGGCAACTGGACCAATGCCCTCTGCAAGAGTAGTCAATGCTCTTAACCTCTGAGCTATGATTCCAGTCCCTCAACATTTAAACTTTATAAGATAATATCTCCCACAATGTAAGAGTATAATATTGACAGTGTTTCTCAGTATTGACTTAAGTATTTTACCTTTATGTATATTTTAAAACATACAATGTCTAGATTGACTAATTTTTACCCACAACTTTAACACCATCATGGTCATAACTGTGTCCTGTAAGCCAACACCTTAGTAATGATCAATATGAAAAGCTGTTCACTTGTGATTAGTATATATTTCCAGAATGTTCAGTGCCCTTCAATGACACAGAATAAAATTTGTGAGCCAAATGATTAATGTATTTTTCAAGATTATTTGGTTCTAGCTAGTTCTTATGCTCAGAACATAATATCATATTAATACCATGTCATAAGTTAGTCATATGAACATATTTCCTAGTCCAAGAGAAAAAATTATATTGATTCTAAAGGGAGTCCAACAAACGTGGAAAATATACTACTACCTGCTACAATAGTCAGTTCGCCATTAGTGTCTGTTGACACGTGGAACTAAAGTAATGCAGGGATTAACACCAGCACTGCAGGCTTTATATGTGGCAGTCATGGCATTTCTTGGTTTACAGTGTCATAAATAGCAAGCCTAAAAGCAAATATCAAAGGAAGACAGTAATGTGTTCCACAGTTAACGCATTTTCTAATTTATTTCAAAGCATTTGCATGATTCTGTGTTTATTTTCTAGACTACAGATTTCAAAGCCCTTTCCTTATTCATGTTTATTGGCAGAGTTTCCCTCCGGTCGTAATGAAAGAATTTATAACTATAGTTTAGACAATAAAGACATGGCTTTGTTTACTAAGAAACGCACTTAAAAACTCTAGGTGTCTAGTGATGCCCTGTGCACAGTATTTTAAGCTTCTCTACCTCTCATTTCGCAGAGGAGTGAAAGCAATGAACTCTAGGCGTTGGCGAGCTATGGACTGGCCGTTATTGAAAACAGGCTTTAGATTTAGTTGCCAACTTATATTTCAAAAACA
The DNA here is from genome assembly GCF_963924665.1 of Micromys minutus. Lineage (NCBI taxonomy): Eukaryota > Metazoa > Chordata > Mammalia > Rodentia > Muridae > Micromys > Micromys minutus. The sequence goes on along the minus strand of NC_137954.1, from coordinate 46,525,889 downwards.
AAATAAAACCCTTTCATGGCCATTAACAAGTGTGACTCTCTAAATAAGAGTAATAAATATTGTCCACATAAAAGATTCCCCTGTTAGTTCATCCACAATCTTTTAGAACCAGAATAGCCTTATTTGATAGAATTCTGATGGATGAACGAACACCTCATAGTGGAAATCACTGCACACATACATAAAGACATGTAGTAATATAAAACATAAAGAAGCGCCATTCCATCATGAAATCGACACGGCAAGGATGAGCAAACCTGGAACACAGAAGGAAAAGTCATTACAGTAGCCAGTCCTTCTAAACGCTAATAGGAACAACTTTTAGTAGTGAAAGAAATTGCCCCTGGTTTGTGTGCAGAAAGGGATGACACAGACACATCACATCATCAAAAATACTTATTTACCACCCTAATGTTTCAGTTTTTAAAACATTATCACTATTGTAAAACCCTACATAAAATGCATAAAGAACTGTAATATTATATATCACATTATCTATTACGTACCGTGTATCATATATTATATTGTATATCCTATCATATTTTATATATGTACGTACACATACATATATGGCAGTTCTAAGTAAGTTAACATTAGTTTTCCTTTAATTATTATTATAATGCAGCTGTATTTCTGCTTCACAGATAAATGAGGCTAGACTGGACATGTGTGCTGATAATATATCTTCTCACACAGGACTTTACACAGTCATGAAAAGGCTGCAGTTGGTCCTTCACTTAAACGTAAGAACCAACGATTTCGTTTTGACTTGATTACTATCAAGCATGTCCTATCTGTCTCTTTTCAGGGCTCGTTGTGTATGATTATACAGAGGGTATATCTGTGTGGTTTGAGAAACTATTATGTACACAATTAGACCCTGGTTTATGAATGTACAAATAAAATCTCGTTCATAAGCTCTCATAGTTGGAGAAATGTGTCTACAAATTTAGAAACTATTTCAACCATTATTCTATATGAATTTCTCCATTATCTCAAAAACAAGATTATCACGAGAAGATCTGAGTCCCCCTTGAATAATATATGCATCACATGTTTTTCTCAACAACTCTGGAGAAATACCAGAAAGATGAAGGCCTTCATTACAGAAGGTAACATCTACCCTCTCAGTGGGGGAAAGTCTAAAGGCCAACAGTGCTTTTGGACACTATGCAAAGTCTTGAACTAAACATTCCCCCCCACACACACACACACCTTTCTCCTTTGACAAAGTTCGGCTTGACTTTCTAAATAAGATTAATGCATATGGTCGACACAGATTATTCCAATGTCAGTCAATGCGGTGGCCTGTCCTTGTTTACTAAGACAATATTGGTACTGGCAGGTAGAAAACATGTTTCCTAGCACAGGCAGACAGTGAATATGGCTTGGAATCTGAATCCAAATTAGGCTTCATATTAATTGCAAATGGTAAAAACCTTTGCATTAGTTTTCTAATTAAGATTAATGATGGTGGATGGGGAGCTGATACCCAGACCCTGGTGTTAACAGCAATCATTTCTCAACTGTGGCAAACATGCTACTCCTTGGAAAATCTTTTTAGTTGAAAATAGAATTGGCAGGAGAAAGTACTGACTGAGAGGAACAGGATACACTCCAGAGCAGGTCTTTAGGCTGAGCCACAAATACACAGAAAACTCTCAGGGAAACTCTTACTTAAAGCTGCATGATACGAGCCAAAACCTGGCCTCCAGAAAAGCACATGAAAAACAAGGGACGCCACGTTCTTAAACAAAATCCTATTCAAAAGTTATAAATAACTGGTATGCATAAATGTCCCCAATTAAAGTGCTCTTGGATATCTGTTGATTATGAGCGAGATGATTTTACGCGGGGTGCACAGCCGGGGTACAGATACACCATCTGGAATTATGAACCGAGAAGCTCATAAAATCATCGATGTATTACATGACTTACTGTCAGGCCTCCTTGGAGTAGGTATCATCAGCTTCTAAAGTGCGTTTAGCCCACGTTAGAACCTGTATAAGGCAGAGTGTGCTTCATTCAGAACAGGATCCTCTTTCGGACTGTGTTGTGTGTTGGTCTGAAAAAGAATTCCTCAGAGCGAAATGAAAGAAAATCTGGGGAAAGAGCAACCAGTAACTCTCTTTCCTCCAGCCGCTTTGTCAGTTTTAGTCAACTGCAGAAATTATGCAGTGTATTTTCTTCCACAATCAGTAACACACATCATGTCTGAAAATATAGACCCCGCTGGAAAGATGATTGCGCAGTGCCCTTAGGATTTGAAGGTGGTGGTTAATGTTTTATTTCTTTAAAAAAAAAAAAAAAAATTATATGAACACAAGAGAGCCTTTGTGCGCCAAGACATACATGTTCTTTAAGCAAACAAAAGTGGAAAAATTTTAGCACAATCTGCATTAATAGAAACTGAATTGAATTTTCCTAGTTCTATTTATGAATGGCATTATTTATACAGCTGTGAATTGTATTGAGATGCAATGGTATAAGGAAAATTTTACTTTCATTGAATTATCCAGCTGAATCCTGTTTTCTTTTTTCCTTAAGTTATATTCACCAAAAAATTGAAGTAATCAATTTTAAATATTGATTCTTTTGGGAAATACTTAAAATTTATATGCCTTATGACAAAACTACTATTGAAGTTGAGTTTGTACAGTTGTAATGATCTATATATAGCTATTTTATTGTGTTAAGTTATTAAACTCCATTCAACTGTGGTTCTTATTTTCTAGGATCATATAAGGGACGTATTATTTCATACAAGACAAAGACACTTTATTGAATAACTTTAGAATATGAATAATGATTAACCAGTTTCAATCCCTTAGAGCTTATTTATGCTTCAAATCTTGTGCTAGTATCACATTTATGTTAATTTAACATTTTTAATGATTATATTTCCTTATTTATATATATATTATATATTTATTCATTTATTTTTATCATAAAAGCTGTGTTTCCTCCTCTACCCACCTCATGGAGTTCCTTTCCTCATGTCCTAGCCCTTCCTCTGTGAAAGGGCAGCTACCCCCCCAGACCCACCCACTCCTCTGGTCTTCCCCCACCCTGGTCCATCAAGACTCTGCAAGATTAGGCATATCCTCTCGCACTGACACCAACCCCTGTATGCTCTTGGGTTAGTGGCTCAGTGTCTGGGAACTCTCAGGGATTCAAGTGAGTTGATTCAGTTCATGTGCCATTGCTATTTCCTGTGGGCTTTCCATCCTCCGTGTCCCCTAATGCTTCCATAGGGGCCCTCTGCCTCATACTAATGTTTGTCTGTGGGTATCTGCATCTGTCTCAGTCAGATGCTGATACAGCCTCCCAGAGAATACTTCCTGTCTGCAAACACAACGTAGCACCAGTAATGGTGTGAGGAATTGATGTCTGCCCATGGAACAGTCTCAAGTTGGGCTGGTCCCTGGTCAGCCATCCCTTCAATTTCTGCTCCATCTTTGCCCCTGCATTCCTTTTAGACAGAACCAATATTGGGTTGAAAAGTGTTGTAGGTGGTTTGGTGTTCCTATTTGTCAGCTGGGGGGGTCCTCTCTGTCTATTAGAGGTGGTCTCTTCAGGTTCTATGTCCCTAGTGTTGGACATTTCTGATCAGGTCACCTGTATTGACTTCTGGGGGCCTCTCTCATCCCAGATTTCTGGGACTTCCTAGAGATCCCCCCCCCATCTCTGGCAGATCCATATTTTCATTCATAACCCCTGGCACTCTGGTTCTATCTCCTGTCTCTCCCCATGGCTGATCCTGCCACTCTATCTATCACAAACCTTTCTCCCACCCATGTAACTCCCTATTTCTGCCTCCCATAATTATATTTGTCCCTCTTCTAAAATGAATTTAAGCATTCTCACTTGGGTCTTCATTCTTCTTTAACTTCTTTGGTTTTATGGGGTGTATCATGGGTATTCTGAGCTATTGGGCAAATATCCACTTATCAGTAAGTATATACCATATACCATACATAACCCTTTAGGTATGGATTACCTCATTCAGGATGATATTTGTTCATTCCTTCCACTTGCCTGTGAAATTCATGATTTCCTTATTTTTAAAGGCTGAATAGTATTCCACTGTGTAAATGAACCTCATTTTCTGTATCCATTCTCAGTTAAGGAACATCTGGGTTGCTTGAAGTTTCTCTATTACAAATAACACTGCTACAAACATAGCAGAATGTGTGTCCTTGTAGTATGGTGGAACATCTTTTGGGTATATGCCCACGGGGAAGTATAGCTGGGTCTTCAGGTAGAACTGTTTTCAATTTTCTGAGAAACTGCCAGATTGCTTTTCTAAGGAGGCAATCCCACCAGCAATGGAGTGTTCCTCTTTCTCCACATCCTTGTCAGCATGTGCTGTTACTTTAATTTTTAATGTTAGCCACTCTGATTGGTTCAAGGTAGGTTCTCATTAGCGTTTTGATTTAAATTTCCTTGATGAATAAGGACATAATTATTTTTAAGTGCCTATCAGTCATTCAAGATTCCTTTGTTGATTATTCTCTTTTTATCTCTGTACCCCACTTTTGATTGGGTTATTTGGTTTTTTGTTTTGTTTTGTTTTGTTTTTGAAGTCTAACTTCTAGAGTTCATTACATATTTTGGATATTAGCCTTCTGTTGGATGTAGTGAAGGTCTTTTCCCAATCTGTGGGCTTTCCTTTTGTCTAATTGACAGTGTCCTTTGCCATTTAGCAACTTTTCAGTTTCATGAGGTCCCATGTATTAATTCTTGACCTTACTTGAGCTCGAGCTATTTATGTTCTGTTCAAAAATTTTTCTCCTGTGCCAATGTATTAAGGCTACTTCTTACTTTCTCTTTCATTAGATTAAGTGTGTCTGGATTCATGTTGAGGTCTTTGATCCATTTGAACTTCAGTTTTGTGCAGGATGATTAACATGTTTCTACTTGCATTATTCTGCATGTAGACAATCAATTAGACCAGCACTTATTGAAGATGTTCTCCCTTTTCCATTGTATGGTTTGGGCTTCTTTATCAAAACTTGAGTCTCTGTAGGCTGTGGGTTTATTTTGAGTCTTTGGTTTGATTCCATTTGTCCACCTGTCTGCTTCTATGTCAAGACCATGCAGTTCTCATTACTACTGCTCTGTAGCACAGCTTTAGGTCAGGGATGGTCATACCTCCAGAAGTTCTTTTACTGTTCAGGATCATTTTCACTATCCTGGATTTTGTTTTGTTTTGTTTTTCTATATGAAGTTGAAAATTGTTCTTTTAAGATCTCTGAAAAAAAATGTGTTAGAATTTTAATGGGTATTGGAGTGAATCTGTAGATTGCTTTTGGTAAGATGGTCATTTTCATTATAATCCTACCAATCCATGAGCAAGAGAGATCTTTCCATCTTTTGACATTCTTCTCAATTTCTATTTCAGGGACTTGAACTTCTTGTGATACAGGTAGTTCACTTGCTTAGTTAAAATGAAACCAAGTATTTTAAGTGATTTGTGGCTATTAAGCCACAACTTCTTTCTCAGCCCATTTATTACCTGTATAGAGAGTGCTATTGATTTCTTGGAGTTTGTTTCGTATCCAGCCCCTTTGATGAAGGTTTTATAAGCTGTAAGTGTTCTTTGGCAGAACATTTGGGGTCACTTGTATTTACTACCATATCATCTGCAAATAGTAATACTTTGGCTTCTTCTTTTCCAATTTTATCCCCTTCATCTCTTTTAGTTGTCTTATTGCTTTAGCTAGTGATTGAAGTATTATGTTGAAGTGATGCTGAAAGAGTTGACAGCCTTGTATTGTCCCTGATTAAAGTAGTGAAAATATTTTCGGTTTCTCAACATTTAATTTGATGTTGGCTCTGGGCTGGCTGTCCATTGTCCTTATTGTGTTTGGATATGCCACTTGTATCTATGTTCTTTCAAAGACGTTTATCCTGATGGAATGTTTGATTTTGTCAAAAGTTTTTATGGCAGTTTTGTAAGTTTGCTTATATGTAAGATTACATTGATCGATTTTTTTATATTGAATATCCCTGGATTCTTGGAATGAAGCTGACTTGATCATGGTGGATGATGCTTTTGATGTGTTCTTGGATTAGGTCTGCAAGACATTAGGTTTTATTGAGAACGTTTACATCAATGTTCATAAGGAAAGTTGGTCTGAAATTTTATTACTTTGTTAAGTCTTTTTGTGGTTTGGTTATCAAGGTGACTGTGGCCTTATAGGATGAGGTTGGCAGTATTCCTTCTGTTTCTATGATGTGAAATAGCTTGAGGAGTATTGGTATTAGCTCTTCTTTGAATGTCTGGTAGAATTCTGCACTAAAACCATCTGTCCCAGAGCTGGTTTTAGATGGGAGATTTTTAATGCCTGTGTCTGTTTCCTTGGGGATTATACAATTATTCTGATGGTTTGCCTGATCTCAGTTTAGCTTTGGTAAGCTGTATGTCTAGAAAATAATGTATTTTATTTAGATTTTTCCAATTATTGGAATGTAGACATTTTAAGTAAGACCTAATGAGTCTTTCAATTTCCTCTCCCCTTTCATTTCTGATTTTGTTAATTTTGGTAGTGTCTCTCTGCCTTTAGTTATGGCTAAGGGTTTGTCTATCTTGTTGATTTTGTCAAAAACCCAACTCTTGATTTCCTCCATTCTTTGTATTGTTCTCTTTGTATCTAATTGATTGAGTTTAATAATATCCTGCTGTCTACTCCAACTGGTTGTGCTTGCTTTGTTTTCATTTCGCTAGAACATTCAGAAAGACTTTTAATTCATTAGTATGAGAAACCTACAATTTATCTGTGAGGGTACTTAGTGCTATGAAATTTCCTGTAAGAAATACCTTCATTCTGTAAGTTTGTTTATGTAGTGCCCTCATGTCATTGAATTTTAAAAAGTCTTTAATATCTTTCTTTCTTCCTTGACCCAGTAATGATTGAATATAGACTTGCTTAATTATTTAGTTGAATAATTTCAATTTCTTGTATCTCTTGTGTTTTGTTTTGTGACTAATAATATGGTCAATTTTGAAGAAAGTTACATGAGGCACTGAGAAAAAAGTTATTTTTTTTTGTGGTTAGGATAAATATGTTATGTCCATTTGAATCATAACCTCTCTTAATTTTATATTTCTCTTTTTAGTTTCTGTCTCAATGACCTGGCCATCAGTGAAAGTGGGGTGTTTAGATTATGCCCTACTAACATGTAGGGTTCAATATATAGTTTAAGCTTTAGAAATGTTTCTTTTATGAATGTGGATACACTTATATTTGGGGCATAGATGTTTAGAATTAAGATATCCTCTTGGTGGACTTTTCTTTTGAAGAGTATGAGGTCTCTTTCTCTGTTTTGATTCTTTTTTTTTTTTTTTTTTTTTTTTTTTTTGCTGAGGTGTGTTTTTGTATGTAGCAGAGTGATGGATTCTGTTTACACCTCCATTCTGTTAGCCTGCATCTCTTTACTAGTGACTTGAGTTCATTGATGCTGAGAGATATTAATGTCTGGTAATTGCTATTTCCTGTTATTTTGATATTATTATTTGTTTTTGTGTGTGTTTCTCTTCGATTGGTTTTAATAGAATAAAATTATTTTTGTGTGTTTTCTTGAGAATAGTTAGCCTCACTGGATTGGAGTTTTCCTTATCCTTTGTAAGGCAGGGTTAGTAGAAAGGTATTCTTTTATTCAGGTTTGTCATGGAATGCCTTGGTTTTTCTATCTATGGTGATTGAAAGTTTCGTTGTGTATAGTAGTCTGGGTTGACATCTGTGGTCTCTTCAGGTCCACAATAGCACTGACTAGGTTCTAACAACATTAGAGTCTCGGATGAAAAATCATGAGTAATTCTGATAGGTCTGCCTTTATATGTTACCTGGCCTTTTTTCCTGCTGATTTTAAAATTAATCCTTTGATCTGTATACTTAGCATATTATGTGGCAGGAGGATTTTCTTTTCTGATTCAATCTGTTATTCAGTGAGCTTCTTTTACCTTTATAGACATGTCTTTCTTTAGGCTAGGGAATTTTTCTTTTATGATTTTGTTGAAGATGTTCTCTGGACCTTTGAGCTAGGAACTTCTGCAGCTATTCCTATTAACTATTCTTTGGTTCTGGATTTTTATAGTGTCTCAAATATTCCAGATGTTTTGTATCATGAACATTTTAGATTTTTTTGTTTTCTTGACTGATTTCTGCTGTCAACTCTTCTACGCCTGACATCTCTCTTTGATTTGGGGATACGTATGCTTGTAGTTCATGTTCTCTTTCTTGGGTTTTTAATCTCCAGCATTGCCTCAGTCTGTGTTTTCTTTTTAGCATTTATCTCCCTTTCCAAGTGTTGAACAGGTTTACTTATATTCTTCTCCTCTTTAATTGGATTTTCCTGAATTTCTTTCTATTTATTTGCTTCTACTTTTAATGCCTCTACTTGTTCCTAAGAGATTTACTCATGTCCTCTATAAAGTCCTCCTTATAGGACTGGATGTAAGACCCTTTTTATGAGAGTGCTTCACTTACATTGGGATATCCAGAGTTTGTTGTAGCAGGATAGCCGGGCTTTGGTGGTGTCATACTGCCCTGGTTCTTGTTAATTGTGTTCTTATGCTGTCTTCTGGAAGTCTGGTTTTTACTGGAATGGATGGACTTCTTTTGGATACCTTGTTGTTACACTGTGTCACGGAGATGCTGTAGTTTTGAATCTGCATACCAGTTCCTTTACACACTGCAGACTTTCATCCCTTCTGTAGATGCTCATGTGGGCCAATTCAAAGCCCTGGATCTGGGCCTGAGAGGTATCTGAGCGGGTCAGCCTGCCAGCTTTTCCATCCTGCCCTAGCTGGCCTATTCAATGCCAGCAACAGCAAGAGGCAGATCCAGATGTGCTCTCATTCCTGTTGGGTTAGCTTATGTGTTTCCCATTCTATCAGAGGAGCTCTACTGTGTGGCCCAGGCAAGGTACAGGACCTGCTGTCCAGAGTGCTGCCGGGTCTCCTAATCTCCTGACCCAGGGTCAGCACTTATACCTGCCTTAGATGGTGTGGGATGAGTACGTTGGAAGACATCTTTTCCTCCTCTGGACTGCAGCACAAAGGGAAGAGTTAGGTTTGTCTCTCCCACAATCCCCTTTGCCAGTTCAAATGTATGGGGCCAGCTCCCCCATTGTCACACTGGTGAAACAGGCTCACTCATGACCCTCACCAAAAGATTTAGCTTTATTACGCTGTCCAGGCCAGCTTCATGGACTGCTCGTCCGAATGCTGCGGCAGGTAAAGGACAAGGATAGCTGAAGGAGGGGAGGGCACCTCACCGATGCCATTGCACTGCTGACAAGAGGCAGGAATTTCACTCCAATGCCCATGCCCTCAGTGCAGGTTACTATATCAAGGATCAGCACTACTGTGCTGCCCAGACAAGATGTAAGGCCTGCTCTCCTGAGTGCTGTAGCAGGTGAGGGGCAGGGACAGCTCTCTTGAGGCAAGCTTACCTGCCTGCTGTAGGATGCAAAGTGAATGGGCAGACATCAGACCCTCACGCACGTCACAACCTAATAGAAAAGTCGCAGGGCCAGCTTTTCCATGTTCACACACTTGGGCCCATGCAACAGTGCCCCTGCTACACAGGCCAGCTCTCCGGTTCTTCACAGGTGAGGTACAGGGCCTGCACTCCCAAGTGCTGCATCTAGTGAGGGGCAGGTTTGGCTCTCCATAGGACCAGGTCTCTTGCATGCTGCAGGTGCAAGAGGGAAGAGGGCATTGCTCCATCATCCATGTGACTTCATAGGAAATGGGTGGCAGGGGCACTTTTCTCATGTTCACACTCTCTGGCTTGATCACTTGCAACTCCTGCATCCAGGACCAGCTCTACTGGGCTTCTTAAGTAATGCAAGGGACTCAGTTTCCTCAGTACCACAGGTAGCTAGTGTCAGGGTCTGCTCTCCTGCTTCATGCTCCCAGGATCACTTCTCCCATGATGCTCAGGTAAAAGGTAGGGCCAGTTCTGTTCAGCTCTCAGACATCAGCATCTGTCTGGGCAGCAGTCCATACCAGAGACATCTGTCTGGTCTTTGGTAGTAACAGCTTACATTTTCCCTAAGCTAGCACTATTTATAAAAGCTATTTGCCATCTAAGTAACATACTCAGAGGTTCAGAAACAAAGATAATGGCATCGTTGAGGGGATTCGTCTCTGTATTACACAACCTGTAGAACTCTTTGAATCTCGTTTTACTGAGTGTTGGCTATCTTGTCTATACTGCACTACAAAAGGGAGAGTTCAGACTTACAAGAAAGACTGGGAGCTGTTTGAGAATTATCAGCTCATAGAGAAATTCATACCTGCAATGACCTAAGAAATTAACCTTGTTACTTTATCTTCAATACCATCATAGTTTGCTTCCAACCGCAGTTCGCCTGGTTACAAATATACAAGTATTGACCTGTATTCACAGATAATGCAATGAATAAACACTAAAGTAATTTTCTTTAATTCTACCATCTTTCTCACTGATTCCTACTGTCTGCTCTTGCATGATTTTCCCAGATTTTCCTGTATTTTCTAACATTTACACAGAATTTTATACGTGGGCATTTTCTGTAATCTCTAATATCTGTTAGGCATGGTTTTCTTGTTCTGCCTAATTGCCTGATTTTAAATGTAACCGCTGAGTGGTCCCAACCAGTTGGGATATAGATATGGTCTCTGTTCAGAGCGCTCCACAAAAACCACAAGCTCCCAACCCACTTATCTTTTAGGTGGCATTTCTATAAGAAAATGGACATACCTCTCACAGAGTAGCCTGAAGATTTTCACAAAGAGATTCCTCTAAAATATTTCAGATCCACAAGTTACTGAGATGTCCTATGACTAGGAAACAGAACATGCGACCAAGCAGAAATAGTTCTCCAAATTACACAAAGAACAAAAGAAGTTGGTGACTTATAAGTTCCGAATATCCACTATTCGGATACAAAACTGTGTGGCCATGTTTGTGATAAGAAGAGTCTTCCCTGTGATGAACCACCACCATGAACATAACAGCTCAGCTCGTGCAGAGACTCAAATACTGAGCGTTTAAAAAGGTCACACCCAAATACCCAGCATTCCGGACACATATATCCGGAGATATATGTATATCATATATCTCCCCCCCAAAAAAAATAAAGAAATCGCTCTATTCCAAATTACCCCAATGATTTCATGCCTGTGTATTTGGATTGTTTCCTGTCACTCTGAATTTACATGCCTTCTGATACTTGACTCAACTTCTACCTCAGACACTCAGTGACTAGTTTGCCTATGTGGTAGGCCATCTTACTGACACTGAAGAATACAAAAAGTGAATATTTGCATTCACAATATAGCTTCTCATACCTACAACTAAGCATGACTATTATTTACCCTAATTATTCAAGACACTAAACAATTTATCTATATTTTTGCTTAGGAAACTTTATTATCTCTAATAATATTTTCAGAAATATCTTCTCCTTGTCAATAAACTTGATATCATATACTTAAAAATTACAATATCTAGAACATTTGCCTAGGCTTATTTTTTGAAGGTCTGAAGTAAACTTAATTGAATTAGTCACTGTCTGTGGCAGAACTTAAATTACCACATTCTGAGTGGAAAATGTCCATGTCAGCCACAATACATACATTTGTGTCCCACTATACTTTCACTTCTTCAGGAGTGACATCCTTTTGTTAGACTTGCATTCACCATGATAACCTCTTGCAGTCATAACACTAACAGAGCTAGAGATTCAATGACAGTGTTATACAGCTCTTTCTACCCCCTTTTCCTTGTGTTTGGCAACTCTCTAAGGACAGTTTTTCATGTGCTAGCTTTCCCCTGCTGTTAATATCCTTGTGATCATATAACCCATGTGTTTACAGCTATTAATCTTCATTTTTCTTTGTTGATCTGGATAGATCCCCTGATGAAGTATTCAATGTAAACAAGTTCAGAGGAGACTATGACTTATTTTTCTAATGTTCCTTCTTATATTGGCAAACCAATCCATGTAGCTGATTACAGTAGATAAAAATTTCCATACAGTGCCATACAGAACATCTTACTGACTGATTTAGTAATAATTATTGAAGTAAAGTAGATTTTTCACATACCCAGAAATCTGACAGTTTACAAAAGAAAAATATTGAACTTTTCATTTCAATTATAAAATATTTTTTTCTATGATGGAGATAGTTAGGAGGAAAACAATATTAAAGCTATGTGAAGAGAAAACAGTAAAGAAAGGTACAAAAGAGAATGAAAGTGGTCCCTTCCCCTCAACAGTCCCTTTTTCTGGGCACACCACTTTATGTACATTGAACAGTGAGAAATCTAGCTGTGCCCAGTGTGAAACATCTTTTCTGCTGACTAGAGTTCATGGAGTTGGTAACTCCACAGTACCAGAGGAGGAGAAAAGTAATTATCAAGATCACTCAGATACAAGCCTGGCCACATGTAGGTAACCAACCACTTAATGATTAGAGTTAAGAAACATCCAGGACATGGAAGTCACAACTATCACTACTTGGTTTAGTATTTAATTTTTTTCTTCCAGGGTGTTCATTTAGACATTTGTTAGTATTTTTTGTTTTGTTTGCTTTATTGGTCTCATTTTGAGAGAGAGAGAGAGAGAGAGAGAGAGAGAGAGAGAGAGAGAGAGAGAAGGAGGGATAAGGAGAAAGAGAAAAAACAGAATGTTGAGTGGTTACTAGATGTAGAAAATCTGAGAGAAGTGAGAGGAAGTGAAAAAAATTTTCCTCTTGATCAAAATGTACCAACTGGAAAAAAATAACAAAATTAACAGTTTTTTCTCAGGAAAAAAATGTAATTAACAGGAGATTTCAGAAATAGATATACTTAATGAATATAGATTTTTATATTTACTCTTATACTGAGGATTACTGAAACCAATGTGTTAATTTTTTTTATTAAACTAAGCAACATGAAAGTCAAAGACTTATCTTTTTCCTTCATCTCATCTCTAAAAAAAAACCAGTATATAAATTTGGGTTGCTCTTTATGCTTGGTTTAGCATATTAATATTTTACATACATTCCTTCCACACATGATTTATTATTCTTTAATGAAAGAGTGTTGAATTTTCCCCAATACTTTCTCTGCATCTATTAAGATCCTATGACTGTATTCTTTGTTCTTTAATGTTATAGTTCTGAACTGACTGCATGTTGACCCATTCTTGCATCTCTGGCACACTTCTCATTTCCTTACCACTTTTGTTCCAAACACACCAAGTTTATTCAGAGTAATTAATAACAAGATAAAAATGCTTCCAAATTGAACACAAAATGATTTAAGTTAATACATGCAGATGAACAATGTGCTTTGTAGACCACTAAAGACTACAAAACTAGGAATAGCAAGTAAATGCAGTAGATGATGAAGAATAAAAACACATTAGCATTTCTATATGCAAGTAGTGAAGTTTCTGTGGAACAAAACAGAAAACAAAAATAAATAAACAAACCAAAATATAGCAAGGAAACAAAGACAGGCATTATAGCCCATGCACACATGTGCAGCCATTACAATATTAAGGATAGATGAACTTAAATTGTAGAACAGCCTAAATCTAGAAATCTAGCAATTGCAAGAGTAACATAAGCCAAATAAAGACATCCCAACTAAAAATTTTAATAAAAGCAGAAAGAAAAGTAGTCTCACTTAGAAGATAATTCACTATATATACAAAAATTTTAGAAATGAAATTACCAAAAATATTAAAGTTATTATGAAAAAAACATAAATAAGTGAAAGGATATTCTATGTTCATGTATGGAAAAATTAATATATTTAAAATATTCATGCTACTATAAAAAGCTTAGAGAGTCTACATGATTCTCATTCAAATTATCTTGACATTAATAGTTTAAAAGAGTTATAAAAATTTGTATATATCCACAAAAACTACAAATAACAAATACATGTTAAAAGAAAAACAAGTTGAAACAAATTGACCAAAACTAAAAACATAAACAAAAACATCTACAATCCAAGAAAAATTTAACAAAATCATATGATGACTCAGAACAGAGAGAAAAACTTTAAATAATAGACCAAGAACCAAAATGTATAAAAAACAAAAAATAATAACAGTAAGATATATAATTTCATTAAAAATGATAAAAATGTTTTCCAACCACATTCTCCAAGGAAACAAAGACAGGTTTGGTAGTCATTTGAAAAATGTATAGGACTGGAGAGATGGCTCAGTGGTTAAGAGCACTGACTGTTCTTTCAGAGGTCCTGTGTTCAGTTTTCAGCACCCACATGCTGGCTTACAACCATTCATAATGGGATCTGATTCTCTTCTACTGTGTCTGAAGACAGCCACAGTGTACTCATATACATAAAATAAATAATTTTTAAAAAAACTTAAAAATACTGGGGTACAGAGTTAAAGAAAAAGTTCTCAATTGAGGAATATCTAATGGCTGAGAAACATCCAAGGAAGTGCTTGACATCCTTAGCCATCAGGGAAATGCAAATCAAAATAACCCTGAAATTCCACTTCACACCAGTCAGATTGGCCAACATCCAAAACTCAGATGACAGCAGATGCTGGCCAGGATGTGGAGAAAGAGGAACACTTATCCACTGTTGGTGGGGTTGTAAACTAATACAACCCCTCTGGAAATCAATCTGGTGATTCCTCAGAAAATTGGACATAGTACTACCTAAAGATCCAGCTATTCCACTTCTGGGCATATACCCCAGACTCACTCCAAAATACAACAAAGACGCATGCACCACAATGTTCATAGAAACTCTATTTATAATAGCCAGAAGCTGGAAAGAACCCAGATGTCCTTCAGTAGATGAATGGATACAAAAATTGTGGTACATTTGCACAATGGAGTACTACTCAGCTATCAGAAAAAATGACTTAACAAAATTCTTAAGTAAATGGATGCATCTAGAGCATATCATCCTGAGTGAGATAACCCAGTCACAAAAGAACAGACATAATATGCAGTCACTGATAATGGGATACTAACCCCAGAAAGCTCTGACCACCCCAGAAACAAGTCACAGACTGTGTGAAGTTCAAGAAAAAAAAAGAAAGAAAAACAAAAAAAGGAAAAAAAGAAATCCAAAAAACTTTTAAAAATATATAATATATAATATTCTGAGAGATATAAATTGTATCATAAGTTCACGTCACTTTAAATTTATTTGATTTATGACTTCTGAAACATAAATTTATGTATTAGTAATGATTTGTAGAAATGGCAACCTATATATATGGTTGTGTTTACTATAAATTAGTGGAGGTAGTTTTAGAGAACAATATGGAAGTTTCTAAAACAAAACTGATACAGTATTGTCAAATTAAGAACTCTTTTTCTGGGCCTAAACTTACATAAAAGCAACTGTGATGACATTTTTGCACTTGGCTGGTTACTGTGGCTTTACTCACAAGCACCACAATGTGGAAGGCTGGAGACCATGAAATAATGAATGTATGATGTTTAACATATGTTACATGTGTATAGGAGAAAAACTACATTATTAAATTGAAAAATGGAGACCCCTTTGAAACAATAGCTACAGTTTTATTAGTTTTTGAGTTAAGTTAAGCAAGCTGGGCCTAAAAGGAAAGACACAGAATAAATTTAATGCTATATGGATACTAAAAGTATTAAACTCAATGAACAAGGCACTATTGAAGAGATGAAGAAACTTCTCCTATTTTATGATATAGAAAGGTGGAATGCAGTTAATAATTGACTGTCAAAACTGCCAGAAGACGTTATTTGAAACGGTCTCATCATGGAGAAATGGTAGATGTTTTAATGCTAAGTCAATTTAACAGAATAAAGGTATTCTATTAGTACTGGGTAGTTTTGGGTTCTCCTCTAGGACCTATGGTGAATCTAACAACAGTTTCTATGTTCCTTTAACAGTGACAGGTACAGACTTCATTGCAGAGTGGACATTAGATCAAATCTGTAAGTGGTTGGTTACCACAATAATGCTAATGCTACTATTGCAGCAGCAGGCTAATATTGTCAGGACAGTAAATGTTGTAATTTGTTGTTTTACAACTGATTGGCAATAATGATTACTAATCTCCTATAGCACACATTTTCTAGCACTATGAGAGCTGCTAAGAAAAGCTTCTTGTAAGTCCAAGCTTATTACTTTATGTTTTGGGACTCAAGTATGTATTATCTACTATCAAGGTGTCTCTACCTTAACGTTCTGTTTGGTAGCCAAGATTGTTAACAATACCCTATAATGCCGAGAGTGTCCCCATTGACCAATAATTCTAAAAGAAAACTTAGTCCTGGTTCTAGGGATTTTATTTACTACCATGAGCCATCTAGTTGGAGTATGGTGTTCCCACTATAGCACGTCTTCAGACCTCTTTTTATAGGTATATTGTATATGTATGTATTTTAGAAAGCTTCTGTACCACTTGTAAGTTTCCAAAAGTCCTTTACTGTTTGCTATTCTTCCACATTACCCATGGCAATTTAATCCCTCCTGTTCCATTATTCCTAATTAAATCTATACTGTGATGTACCATCCCTAAAAGATTACCCCGTCCCCCATCGTTCCTGAATAATTTTCTGACCTTTATGGCTATTCCAAATTGATCACACAGATTTGAATATAAAAAGGTAACATAAAAAATATGGAACTTCAGAAAATCTTTCATTTCATTCTCATGCCAGGGTCATATAAGTCTCTTCCATAGTGTTCCATTTTAGTATATGATATATTGAAGTAAGACATCATTCAATACTGCTTAAAATATTTCATTGGTCATCTGCTATATGCCAGAATATGAACAGAAATTCTAAACAAATTTTAGGTGTCATAATTATTCTTATTCAGACAGAATATACAGTATATTAAGGAGCAATACCAAAATACACACACACACACACACACACACACACACACACACATACACACACATACACACACACACACCTATATCTATATCCATATATAGATATAGGTGTGTGTGTGTGTATGTGTGTGCATGTGTGTTTTGCATAATTAAATAGCACATTTATCATTATACATAATATATCATAAAATGCATATATAGCACACATCATGCAATCACATGTGAAATATACCTAAAATGTGTGTATAACTATGAATAAACCTGTGTGAGAAGTGAAGAATTAACATGAGCAGATGTTAAAAATTATTAAATAATTTCAAAAGCATATTATTGAAAATAAAAATCTTGGTACTGGTGATATAATAAATCCAAGTTTTCAACCAACCCTTTTCTTTTCATTTATAAGTTAATTACCAAAGCCTACAATGAGCCCATCTGAGACATAATTCTTCATTTGAAATTTATTCAATTTTCTTCCTAGTTTGTTCCCAATCTTTTGTTTAGAAAAAATAGCTGGGAGAGCAAACATTTTAATTCTCCAATATCAGGTCATTTTGAAACTTCCCAGAATAGATGATACATGTGAATCACTGTGACTTAATCCCTCTCTCCTTTCTCAATAACTTTGTAAGTTTAACGACTCCCACTGTGGCTGTCCCATACTGAATTGACGTCTACCCAATCTCTTTACACACACCTCCATTTTTACTTTTCTATACATCACTTATGATCCTCTGTATTATTTATTTAGTCTGTGGCAAAGCGCTATATACTGACTTGGGATTGAAGAAAATTATTTAACAGCAGGGCTTCTTTTTCCACTTCCCTGATTGTAAGACTTGATGCCTTCTGGGCATATACCCCAGAGGCACTCCAATATACAACAAAGATACATGCACCACAATGTTCATAGCAGCTCTATTTATAATAGCCAGAAGCTGGAAAGAACCCAGATGTCCTTCAGTAGATGAATGGATACAAAAATTTTGGTACATTTACACAATGGAGTACTACTCAGCCATCAGAAAAAATGACTTAACCAAATTCTTAAGAAAATGGTTGCATCTAGAGAATATCATCCTGAGTGAGATAACCCAGTCACAAAAGAACGGACATAATATGCAGTCACTGATATTGGGATGCTAACCCCAGAGGCTCAGACTGCCCCAGAAACAACTCACAGACTGTGTGAAGTTCAAGAAAAAAAAGAAAACAAAACAAAAAACAAAACAAAACAAGACAAAAGAAAAAAAACCCGTCATGCTCAATCCTTACACACCAAGAAAACATTGACTAATTCCGGGTTACCTCCTGTTTTACATGTACTTTTTGCTCATTGTAACTAGTAAGAACTTAATGCAGAATATCAAACCTTAAAAAAAGAAAAAAAAAGCCAAGCACTGACACAAATGAATTTGTATACATTTATGCAAAAATATTTAAATATTTTTTATCTTTGTTTTTTAAAATAAAGTTTAAAAAAAAAGATCTTAAGGTCTTCTCAACAGCTTTAGAGGATTATGGTGTCTAAACACAGAACATGCTAAACCTACCTAGTTCTTTATCTACCTATCTCTACAGACCCTGATATTAGACACTGAAAATGTCAAAAACTCTTCTTATATGCATAAAATTTTGGCATATGGGGTATAAGTGATTGTAAAAAACAAGTATATAAATGCAACATTTAAACTCACATATAATGCTGATAAAATGAAGAACACTGTCAGTTAAGTGTGAACTATATGGAAGAAAAAGAACCTTTTATGCAGGAATAAAAAGAAACTTTTATATGTGAAAAAAAAGACTTGATGACATAATATTTATGCAATCCTGCACAGAAGTGATATAAGGATTTACTCATGTTGGTGAGGAACATTGAGATGCAAGACACAGCAGAAGTATAAAATGAGAACTGTGTGGTGCTGTGTAATGACTTGCAGGTGAGGTCAGTCCCTAGACAAGGAGCTCCCATGCTAGAGTCTCGTCACTCAGGTTGTGTAAATGTCACGTGTACACTTTGTGGGGAGGCCTTTCAACTCCTTAACTATGAAAATGAAGATTTTTTTTTACATCCTCCAACACTAATGAAAAGGAACTGTGGAAAGCACGTGAACTTTGTTTATAGAATAATTTGATTAAATGGCTTTTGAGGTTTCAGATTGTTTTTCTTGCTTGCTGTCATGAGACAGGGAAATGAACAATCTCACAGGAACTCCTTTAGAGACACACAGTGGGGTTGTAGCCAGCCACAGGCCCTGCTTAAGTGCATAGATCTATAGGACGTTGGATCTAGACTAACCGTCTTTAATGTATCTTATGTGATAAAAATGGTCCCCACTGAATCAGGTAAACATTAAAAAATCTAGTCCAGGTCAGATTTCATTCACCTTTATCATGCAATCTGGTTTTTTTTTTTTTCCTTTTTTTTATTTTAATTGTGAGTGTTTTTAAATACAAACAATGTGTTTACATTATTTTTATCTCATCCTGTCTTCCTTACAAATGCTCCCAGACCCATCCTTTTCTCTCAGATTCATGATGCCTTCTTCTTCATCATTGTTATACACATGCATGTGTACACAATTATACTCAACTAATTTTTATGATGCTCACGTATCTTTCCACACCACCCTATTTTCTAGTTTAGTATAGCTAAACGTAACTCAGTAGTATACAAACACTCAATCCATACACTTGTATAATACTAACGGTAAGTACATTTCTAATATTTGTCTTAAATATATGGTCCTTAATTTACAGCAACTATATTTGAGGTAACACAAAGGATTGAGTTTTCACAGTCTAGAAATTTTCATTTGCACAACTTTTACTGACTTGATTAATCTAAATATAAGAAAGAAGGTTTATGCCCATTAACACTACATTATCCAAAGAGAAGGCATTTTAAGCATTCATGAGAATTACAAACAATGAACCTGTAACATATAACAGAAAAATGAATATAAAAACGGAAGCAGGATTAAAAGACTTCCAATGATATCATTCCATAAGTAAGAAGCTTAAAACAAAATCACAGAAATCAGAATAGTATTTTAATTGATTTTTTAAAAACCAAATTTTTACTGCACTGAATGCATGGGAAGGCATAGTACACGCATCGTACTGAACGTGTGTTTCATGTGCAGAGATGCAGCTGAGGTCAACCCCTGATGCATTTCCTTATAGCCTCCAAGTTTTAATGTGGGAAGTTATCTCTAAATGTCAAGGGAGAATTGTAGTAGGAGAGATTTTTTAAAAAGTTACTCTGACATCCTATCTTGGAGCTCTTCTAATGTAGAAATGTGTAAACTGTTCATCCATACAAGGAAAATATTCTGTAAGTAAAAAAACAAAATTAATCTCTAGAAAACTGGATAACCCTGATATTCAGGGGGAAAGTGAACTAAAGTAACAAAAAAAAAATGTCTTAGGGAGTTTATCCTCAAATGAATATGCTAAAGAAAACTCTTATATGTTGAAATTTATTGAAAAACTGAATTATAAAGAAAGGTTAAAGAGTATTCATTGACTAGCTTGAGTTTTGTTTGTGGGTTGTTTGTGGTTGTTTATTGCCTTTTCTAGACTTTATGACATTATCAGTGTCGATTGTCAGGGTACTATCCTTCTTTTCCCCGTAACACAATGAGAGTAAAGTCCAATGTATTTGACTTCTGGGTTCAGGTCATGCTTGAGCAAGCTGGAGAATTTGGTTCTTGGTTGCCTAATTTCCTTTCTGGCATGTTTATCCATTCTGATTATACTATACGATAGATGTTATCAAATCAGCAAAGCACTATTGATTTTGTCCATGAAATTATGATTATTTGGTAGGTAAAATTTTAAATAAACTGCAATGCTTTTTACAGTATCTATATATTTAATATGGAGACTCTTAAAGACAATTATAATCTATCATAGGAAACATAGAGACATACTGAGATGGACATTGCATAAACAGCAAGTGGTTGTCAAATGTATAACTTCATTTATGAAAACATTACTAACTTAACATTTAAAAGTCAAACATGTGTTAATAAATACATATTATACAATTTAAAGTTAAACATTTATCCTTATATATTTTTTAGTGTTGTTTAATTTCTTTCCTTTATTCTTTCTTCTCCTCAGTATCTTCCTTTTCATTTTTCCCCTTTCTTCACTTTCATTCTTATTTCTGAGCCTTCTTCTCCTGCCTTTTAGTGCCAAAGTTTCACGCTCTTGTCCAGACTTACCTTGAATTTCTCCGTACAAGAAACTGTATAGGCTGGAAGTGGAAACTGTGCTCATGGAGATCCACATGTCCTGGTTTAAATTCCAAGTGACTAATGATCCTGATTAACTTCTGGAACAGAGGTTTCAAAATTATCAAAGTATGATGTTTTATGTATGAGTCATTGTATTTTTTGATAATGTTAAATGTACATTTAAGAACGCTTGACAAATTATACAACATTTAAACCATCTAAAATTCAGTTTCATGTGAATGGCTTTTTTGATAAGATCATCATTAGGTAAAAAATAAAAATTTAATGTTATACAATTATGTACAAATTTTGTGTTTAACAATATAAAATCATATGATATAAAGTCCTAATAAAAGGATTTCTTCATTTACTCTTTTATTTTATTTTCTTTGCCTTTAAACCAGCCACCACTGCAGCACACTGAGTAACAGGATGACTAGAGAGGCAAGTGCTTTTCTCTTTGAGGTGACAAATATTAGTGTAAGAGTGCAAAGTTACAAAAGAAAAATCACTCCGGATGAACATAAAAACAGTGAGCAAGTTCTGATGGAGTAAGAACTTCATTTCCGTTAGAGAAATGTACCACTGCTAGTCTTCAAACAGATATCTGTCACTGAGAAGAGATTTATGAGCTACTAAATGAACTACCATTGAGTCACAGAAGCACACAATGTAAAACTGCATTTTAGTTTGGTGGAAACTTTCAAGGGAGTAGATTATACATCAGGTTATGGTCCCTGTATTTTCAGATGCCTGGACATGAGCTCCTTACATCATTTTCCTGTAAGAAGGAGTCAGAGCCTCAAGTGAAGCTGGAACCCTAATTATTAGAGATGCTTTCTGCTTCATTAACAGAAAATAAATGTGAAAGTGTCTCTAGTTCTCTATGTAAGATCAGAGGTCATTTGGTTCTTCATAATTTTAGTTACACAGCATCCCTGCACAGAGTCAGAATTTGTGCATATAGACTCCCAGGCAAACAGATGTTAGAACATTTATCAAACAGGGTATTATTTTCAAGTGCCCCTTGTAAGGAAGTTGTCTATGAGGCCATTTTCATGTGCACGTAATGTGGGATATTAAGTCACCACTGAATACCTGAAAGTTCTGATGACTTCAGGACCAAGGTTATGCCCCCATGCCGTCCTTAAAAAAGTTACAAATGATTTGTCTCACAACTTTCTCCATGGCATACAAGCTCCCTTTCTCTCGTGACTATCTTTCAGAGAGCTACAACAGTTGCTGAAAGACGGGTGGAACTAGTGAGCCAATGATGAATTCTCATCCTAGAAAAATAAATAAAAGCCTTCAGCTTGCTGGCGTCAAAATATTGCATATGTGTCTATAACTCCTGTGAGATTACAAAGGCTACGATGCAAAACAAGACCTTCACCCCTTAGCCTCTCTTTTCTCCCACCTCCAATGCTCCTACTCTCACCAGATACATGCATTTGCTTCTTCTCTTTCTCTATTCATCAGTAATATTTTTCCTCCTCCTAAATTACTTTTTTCCAATGTTTTTTCCACTAAGATGGGAAAAATTGTTTGATAAACTAACTTAGATGTTCATAACATTCCTAATAATACCATCATTTTATCTTCAAAATAATGCCAAAATAAATACTAATGTTTCATAAATTGTAAGCATTGAGCGTGTATGTCTTTTTAAATACAACACCGCAGGAGAGAAAGTAGAAATGGATATTGTACTGGAATATTGTATATATGTACAAAACTTCCAAAAACTCAAATCCTACAAAGATAAAACTATGTCTTAGCAAAAACATAAAAGACATTTTCACCACCTCTGGAAGTCTGAACTAACAAAAAGTTGTATACAAACCCATGAGAAGACAGCCACTACAATGAAACAAGAGATCCAAACCTGAGTTGTGGTGCTTTGGGGTTGAATTAGGCAGTATCTGGAGACAGAAAAAGAATGTGAAGATCAACTTAAACACTGGAGAAATAAGACAAGTGGATAAAAATGTTGAAAAGTGACTATCATAGGTAGCTCAGATGGTCTGAGCCTCATAAATGTAGCTCAGCTTATCTCTGTTCCTTCCTGAGGGCTAGTCCGGTCTGACCCTCTTCTAGGCAGATCATCTCTTAGGTTGTCTGTCAGCAGTCTTTACAGCTGCTGTTGAGGGGCTGTTTGGGGGAGAGAAGGAGTAAATCTGCCCTGTTTCTGGTACTTCCTGAAGCTCTTGTTTACTTTTTGAGCTTGAAGTTTCTCTTTATGGATCATCCTCTGCCTTAACAATCTACCTTCCAAAATGGAGGTTTATGGAGAAGAAACTGCTACTGAGCAAACAGGCATAATGAAAAGTGTACGAGGATATTCGGGTGTTATTGCTGTCCTACTTACAGCACACTGTAACACTGAGATTCAACAGAAAGTCAACCCTTTAGGATTTCTTAGAAGAAAGAATAGAGTTTGAATCTTCAGTGATATTCCAGATGTGCACTAGAGAAGAGAAGGGATGAGGTTAGGTTAGTAGCCCCTTAAGACAGATAGTGGAGCCTTGGGATTCTCCATGTGTACAATTGGTGGTTGGTGGTTTAGTCCCTGGGAGCTCTGAGGGGTTTGCAGAGGGAAAAACCAGGAAGGGGGAAAACATTTGAAATGTAAATAAATAAAATAACAAAAAATAGGCAGAAAAAGAGAAAGGAAAAGCAGACCTCTGCTTGAAAATCAGCTACAACATAAACAAATGTCTTTTATTTTATCTTTTTTACTCTGCCATTAAAACAAAAGCTCCATTCCAAAAAAAAAAAAAAAAAAAAAAAAAAAAAAAAAAAAAAAGAAAGAAAGAAAGAAAAAGAAAAGAAAAGAAAGAAAGTAAGAAAGGCAGAATAGTGATTTGTTTCTAGGTTAGAACATTAAAGATGGTAAGAAAGGCAAGGGAGCACAAGCATGTAAAAGATTCCTTCAGACCACTTCCTATGACTGGATTGATGGTGTTTATAATAGGAGGCAAACCAAACCAGCTTTAAATTTACGTCATGGGTGGAAGGAGGAAGCTTAGATCTATTTCTGGTTTTATAGAGCTTATAATGCTGTGCAGAGAAGATAACATGTAAATCAAATGATATTTTTAAAAGAACTATTTCACCAATGAGAATTCAGAACTAGAGATATGAATCTGCAATCCATTTGCATATCAATAGTAGTCAAAATTATGCATATAGATAATGCATGAAAGTTCAAAGAGAAGAAGAAAGGCAAACTAATGAAGCCTTAAGGTACTATGACTCTAGACTGTTTGGTACAAGAGTGTAAAACTGCAAAGGAGGCAGAAAAAGAGTTGTCAGCAGAGCGAAGGAGTGTTATCAGAGGAGAGTGTCAGGGGAAATGTGATGATGAATGACTAGGTTAAGTAAAATGAGGATGAAAAAACCACCATTTTTCTTGAAGTAGTGAATTCTCTGATGTTTTATAAGGTTTTTAATCCCACCTCTTTCATTTGCTAGCTGTCAATCCCAGAGTAAATCACATAAATTCCTTTTTTATACCACTAATTTCTCATTTACATACTAGGAATTACCTTTCCCACAGGACTGTTTTGCTACTGCTTTTCAGTATTCAGAGCAGACATGTGGGGAATCCCAGAGAGCCAACCCTGTAAACCCCAAAGTACTGTCCTTCATAAAAGCAAGACTTCATTTGCCTTTTACACTGCATCAACTTGCTCAAACCAGGCTAGCAGAACTAAGAATGTATTCACATGACTATATTCTTCTCCTCACTCTATTTGAGACCCGAAGAAAACCCAGTTTCTTTTAAGAAGGCTAAGAGAATGAAGTGAAAAGCAAACACTATTCATTTCCTCAATCTTTATCTTTCATATTGTGTGATGAAATGTACGAATTCTGCCCAGAAAACCATACTTAAGTAAATCCCAATGTATCATTCATGACAGCGTGCATCTACCTCACAATATGTTCAAATGATTTTTAGATGAAATAGTTTATGAAATATTTATTGACCTAATTTTATAGTTTCACATTAGAAATAAGCTAAATTATGATGAAATTTTTTCATATGTTCCCTGCAAAACCTGTCACTGTAACAGATTGACTGAGTAGATGTTATGAAACTGTAACTGTGATCTGTTAGCTTGGCATTAAAATGTCTTGATTATATTTAAAATAGTTCAGGTGAGTGCCTTCTTTATCTGTACTTGTGCTGTGTTCACCAGTCTCATACCTTCTACTTTATCTCTCTTCTCTTCATTCTCAGTCCCCAGGGCCACTTCTCTTTTTCTCATGTCACATGCACGTAGAAGCAAATTTTTCCAACCTACTTTAATTAATGGTTCAACCTCTAGCCCACCACCCAGCAGAGGTAGTGGAAGAGAAAAGTTATTAGAATGTGGTGGGATTAGACCTGTTCAGCGGCAGATTTGGGGGAGCAATCTAGATCTTCTCATCAGTTCATTCCCAAAGCAAGCTCCAAATGCACCTCAAGAACTGCAGAGCAGTCCTTTAGGCAGGCAGACGAGACATCAACCACCAGCTTCAGTCCAATCCTTTCTACCATCAGACACCAGCTTTATTTCAACCGTGAAGACACTGCCAGAGCTGCCAACCAGGCTGATGCAAGGCTGCAGAATCAGCAGGCTGCCTCTGGGACCTCATGAGCAGCTCTGGGGTGAGCAGATCACAGTGGCATCATTGGCACAAGTTGAGCTCTACAATACTATGTAATGCAAACCAACACATGCTTGGAGTTAGGGAAGAGCAGTGAGGTGAAGCAAAGCAGCACTCGGTGCTCATCTCCCGCTGTCTCTGGGGTCACGTTTATATTCCTTTATAAACACACTTTCATGTGTCTGCTGTATCAAAACATTCCTTCACCTGTCTCTGCTTCAGGAGAACATTCTCTCTTGTGTCTACTGTAGGAAGACATCCTTTCACCTGTGTGCCCCATCAAGCCATCATTGGACATAACTGACTTTCCAAAGAAAGTAAGTTTTCCACCTCACCCTTATTTTAATATTCTCCCTTATTATATTTGTACTTGAGTTCTAAGGTCATGGGCTTCCATATATCTTTTTGCATACAAATTTTATTTTGACTAATTCTCCTAATGATTGACTCATCATCATCTCTCCAGCACATGCTGAAAATTCTGTCCTCGTAATTCCTTGCCTCTGTTCTCCTCTTACCTATATTGAATAACACCTCTCCCTGAATGTAACTCCCAAGAATGGCTCATTTTCTTTTATTTGCTTCAGTGAGTATGTCTGCCAGTTTAAACACACAAACAATGAGAAGGTAAGATCCACATTTGGGAGATAGCATATCATGCTTGCTGTTTCGGACCTGGATCATCTCATCCAGTATGGTTGCTCAGTGGACAATGTGACATAGCTATAAACCTGCTTCTGCTGCAAGGTGCTGGAACTGTCACAGAACAGGGGCAGAAAGAACATTAAGAGCCAGAGGACTGGAGGGCATGCTGGGAAATGCTGTCTTCAAGAAATGGTGGGCACACATTAACTCACAGAAGTCTGTAGTTATCTGGACAAAGTCAAGCCATTGAAATTCCAGAATGAGTATGTTAGGGTCTTTTAAGATCCCATCTATAGCCAAGAAGTCATTAGCAGTTAATAGGCAAGAAGAGCCAGTCTTCTTTGATGCTGTGGTCACTTGTAGATGTTTATGTTCACTGGATGGTATAACACCCATTGATGTATATGGGCAGCACCAAGTTGGTTAAAAGAAATACATCTTAAAAGAGCATATAA
This sequence comes from Micromys minutus, assembly GCF_963924665.1. Taxonomy (NCBI): domain Eukaryota; kingdom Metazoa; phylum Chordata; class Mammalia; order Rodentia; family Muridae; genus Micromys; species Micromys minutus. The sequence continues at coordinate 46,499,017 of NC_137954.1, read as the reverse complement.
GTTCAGAAAGGTTATATTTTGTGAGGGTCATTAGAATGTGGATGGATTGAGCAATAGGTGAAAAGATATATTTTATCCAAAAATATATTTACATATATATGGTATTATTTTAAAGCAGGATTTGAAGGCATAGTAGTCAATAACAGTCATTATGACAATGGTTTTATGTTGAAAAATATTTAACGTTTTCCTTTACAATGTCATATATTTTTACGTATAATAGTTTTATCATATTGCTGCAAGTTCATATATTTTAAATTGTTTCCACTGTTAACTTTATTTTCCAATGTGATAACAATCATCAATAACAATTTTAAAACCTCAGTACAAAAGGGCTCTTGAGGATTCTTGGTAATTTTAAGGAATTTTAAGCTTAGAAACACTTAAAATTGCTCCTTCAAAATTAAATGAATAATTGTTTTGTATTAATGTGTTTATAATTTAATAAATTGTAATAGTTAAGAAATTGAAAAACAGATTGAAATTGCACGACAATAGAAGATAACATTAAATCAACAGATGACAAATGATAAGAAACACAGACAGACAGACAGACAGACAGACAGACAGACAGACAGACAGAGATAATTGATTAAGGAACACTGAGAACAGTAACCAAATTACCATTTGCATGTAGAAGACAGTGGAGTGTTTTGAGCAAAAACAAAACAAAACAAAACAAAAATGTCACCTAAAGAAAGTAACTTTCTGTCTCCTCTAAATGTTAGTCCTGAATGAATTATTGATGTTACTATGTTTCTATGATGCAAATGTCCCCTGATGTCTTTTGTGAAGAGGATAGTGGAGTAGATAAAACCTGTGAAAGAAGGAAAGGCTTGATGGAGCAATGCCATAGAGACAGAAGCTTTAGCGAATATTTTACTAGATAAGTCATGCTTCCTAGAAATTCACTCTGAAAAACAAAGCTCACACAGTTTATTATAAATAAATTATCCAAATCTGATATTCCCTGATAGAAATTAGCTTATGTTTGTCCCAACATGGTCCTCGAACATGTTTGCAGTTTGCAGCTATAAAGTAAGTAACATAGACAAAATGTCCTTGTTATAGAAATGAATGAAGGATTATCTTCTTTGCATCCTAAGATTTCAATAGAAATACTAATGAAATATGAAAGTCTATGAAACCAAGTCCTGCCACGTGAGTTATCTGCATGGCAGACACGGCAGGCTTGTTGGCCTAAGCTGACATACAGCAGTCATCTAAGGAGACAATAGTGCTGCAGATATCTCTTTCTGTTTCTGTTATTCCCCTTAATAATTCCTAGCAATGTGTCTACTATGTTTCTCTAGATTAATACTCAAACACCTCTGCATGTTTGACTTATAGATAAAGTTTAATAAAGCAATAAAATAAATAATGGAGAGAATCACTTATTTGTAACATTTCCACACTTACCGGGACTGGGAATTGAAGTTCTGTTAAAATCTTGCTCAGAGACACAAAATTAACCAGAAATTTTTGTTTCTTCTCACACCCTAATAATTTGTTCCTAGTTTTCCTGTAAAGGGAAGTTCAGTTTCTCTGTATATATTGAAGATTATTATCTACAACACTTCTAATCTAGATACTCAAAACCATGAACTTTAATATACTACTTCTAACCAGAATCAAGTTTCATGATCTTGGATTGTCTTGCTTTCTTGAAGCTATATGTCCAAAGCTTACACTGCTAGACATAAAAGAGTCTCTATTACAATACAAAGAATTTTGCTCACCTATGTTCATTGCTGCTACAACCACAATAGTCAGAAAAATGGGAAAAGAAAAAACATTGATTCACAGCTGAATAGATTCTGAGCTAGGTTTGTGTGCAAGTGTGTGTGCATGCATGTGTGCATGCATGTGTGTGTGTGTGTGTGTGTGTGTGTGTGTGTGTGTTTGTGTGTGTGTGTGTTTATGTAATGGAATATTTTCAGCTCTAAAGAATAATTGACTAATGAAAGATTTGGGGAAATTGGTGGAGGTGAAAATAATCATTCTAAAGGAGGCAACACTATCCCAAAAAGACCAAGGCTGCTTTGTGTTTTGTATATGTGGATGCTACATTTGAATCTTTAGATATGTATGGAAACAGTGGTGCTCACTACTGCATATTCTTTAGGGACCATAGGAGAATTTCAAGAGAAGGATGAGAGGACACAGAGGAACAAAATAATAGGAAAGTTTTAAAATGGTGCTAGTGGGAGGGCAAGAGAGTGAAGTAAAGATAGAGAAATAACTTTTGAAAATGTCATAGAAAAATACTGTGGAAGTTTCTTATGGTGTTTGTGTGTGTGTCTGTGTGTATGTGTGTGCATGCTTGTGTGTATGCTTCTCTGTATATATGGAGGCTGTTTAAATGGAGCTGTTTCCCCAGGAATAATAGAATATCAATAAAACGTCCATTGCCAGGTTTGGGTTATTTCTTATGAATTATTGGTTAGTGAGTTAATATGGTTGTCTCTTATTTACTCTCCAGAACTTGATAATAAGGCACTCTTTCTGGAGATGGGAAATACTTGAGTCATAAGACATGGAAAAACCGATCTTATACTGGCATGGAAGCTTTGTCCTATGCATGACGTGAGGGTGGCAAAATGGTAAACAGTCTTATTCAACTGTAAACTGTGTAGGTTGTAATAGAGATTGTTTTGTCAATATATACCTATTGCTTCTATAATGCATTTATATTACAGGATTACTAGAAGGTTACACATAGGTGTGTGCACCTGTCAACCTTTATCTGAGAAATCTTTTTTATAATAGAAGTTACTTAATAAAGAATCCCACAGTTGAACACATGCAAAAAATAAAAAATTGGAAAAAAACTTGGGATCTATTAATGTGTCCTATTATTGTTCCGTTTGCACACACATGTTGAACTTTGTGGTGCAAAGCACATGACAAAGAGGTGCCAACACAGAACATAATGACTTTACATAAAAACCTATATATAATTGGATTGAAATTCAATCTTATTGTTTTTAAGAGACTAATATTTTCTCTCACCTAAACATCATCCATATTGCAATCCTCTCTCAAAGCTTAAGAATTGTTAACACAAGAGAGACAGTAAGCTTTTAAGAGATAAATGTACTAGACATCAGAACTAAAAATATTATTTGCAGGATATGACAGATCTGTTCAGACATAAATGCACATCATCTATGACAGTCTGAACAATGCCTACACTAAATCAAGACAGCCAAAATTTCCAATGTAGTTGATAGAGATTCACGAAGTTTCACCATTAGCTTAGAAACTATTGGCACAACCAATGACTGCTAGAGGGAAGGGCAGTTCCCTCTGTTTTTCAGAACTGTGATCTCCCAGGTGTTAGTCATTGTGTTGGGTGGAATGGAAATGGACCCCTTAAGGCATACAGGTACTATCTGGAGGTGTACACATGTCAGAGTAGGCATGGCATTGAAGGAACTATGACCCTGGGATCAGGCTTTGACATCTCAGATTTTTTAATAGTATGCAGAATAACAATAGAGTTATATTAGGAGTCAGCCTCCACCTGAAATTTCTACCGAATTCTGAGAATTGCTTAGACCCTAATACTGGGCTTTGTCTTTCAATGAAAACAGAAATCATTCCAATAGAAGTCCATGGACTTTGCTTCCTGTCTTAGTTGGGGTTTTAAAAACATCATGATCAAGAAGCAAGTTGAGGAGAAAAGAAAGGGTTTGTTCAACTTACACTTCCACATGGCTGTTCATCACCAAAGGAAGTCAGGTTGAACTCGAGCAGGTCAGGAAACAAGAGCTTATGCAGAAGCCTTGGAGGGATGTCACTTACTTGCTTGCTTTCCCTGGCTTGCTCAGCCTGCTTTCTTATAGAACCCAGGTCTACCAGCCCAGGGATGGCACCACCCACAATGGGCTGGGCCCTCCCTCCCTTGATCACTAGTTGAGAAAATGCCTTACAGCTAGATCTCATGTAGGCATTTCCTCAACTGAGACTCCTTTATCTGTGATAACTCCATCTTGTGGTAAGTTGACACACAAAATCAGCCAGTGCACTTCCTCAACCAATAGAATAGGGACAAGCCAGTGTCTCATTCTCTTCCTGCTGCCTGCAGATCTGGACACAGAACTCTCATCTCCTTCTCCAGAACCATGTCTGCCTGCTTGTAGCTGTGTTTCTTGCCATGTTGATAATGGACTAAATCTCTGAAACTATGAGTCAGCCCCAATTCAGTGTGCTCCTTTATAAGAGTTGCCACGATCACAGCATCTCTTCCTAGTAATAGAAACTGTAACTAAGATACATATTCTTCAGTAGATGATTTTGTACCCATGCATGTGCAGGTAGCAGGAAGCAGACACAAAGGGCTTAATGCATAAAGACAAACATGCAAAACAACAGAGAAAATATGAAGTTGGGGAAACATGGGTAGAGGTAACAGGAGAGGAATTGGCAGAGAGAAGAAGTGGGAGTGAGCTTTATTAGAACTCACGACAAGCTCATATAAGATTTTGAAAAGCAAACAACAACAAAAAGAAGAAACTGGATAGATTCCCTTCTGAATTTAACTAGAATGTTGTAAAAAAAAAAAAAAAAAAAAAAAAAAAAAAAAAAAAAACATAGTTTAGAGTTAGCATTGAAGAAGCCAAGATTGCCAATTATAGGGGCCTATTTTCTTCACCAGGCAGAAATGAATGGTCACCTAGAATGATCAGTGAAAGCAGTCTAATGACTGTCATCCTGTGTTATCCTGATAGAAGCTACCCTCAACCAGAGTTTTCCCCAAATTCTGAGAATTGCTTAGGCCCTAATACTGGGGCTTCACTCTCCGTGAACAGAACTCATCCCAATGAACAAGGTCCCATCTACTTTGCTTCTACAAACAAATAGAATTGATCCTTCTGCTTGTTAGAAATCTTTCCTCCTTAGTCTTTGCCCTGAGCTCTGCTTACCAGCAAATAGAGCTCATTTTCATTTTAAAGTTCATAGGTGACTTGCTACTTTGCTAGGGAGTTTCTATGTAGGTCCACCTAAGCTTTTGTTGTGATTTCTCACATGGAAATCCCTATCCAAAGTTTTACTGTTTACATGTGTAAACCCTCAAATCAGACTCCCTGGGAGAGTTGATCTGGGCTGATTAACATGTCCCGCTGCAGAGTTTTCATTCTCACCTCTGTGGTTCATCCCCTTCCAGCCAGTGCTGATGCCTACAGGGACCCCGCGACAGGATTTAAGGAAACTTACACAGTCATCTTTAGATTATTCTATAAAAGAATGCTGAGAGTGGGAGAAATTGTAACTCCTCTGGGGAAGGGCAAACAAATTGTTAACTCAAAAACAAATGGTAATCCCTGTTAAAATATGCATATGAATACATTATACAAACTAAACAGGCTGTATTTAGATGTGTGTGTGTGTGTGTGTGTGTGTGTGTGAATGTGTATATGTATGTAAAAAATTTTAATAAAACCAAGAGCCTATAAATTTCAAAAAGAGCCAAGGCATTCTTTAAGAGGGGTTGAAGGGAGTAAGGGAAGAGCCGATTGTGAAGAGCAAACATGAACTTGGGAAGAAAATAGAGGTAGAGTATAGTTGCTAAGAAGAGTTTTAAGATGGCCATAATATGATCACAATAGTTAGCCAGAAGAGGGTAAGAAGCCAGAGGCCCCATAACGGAAGAATGGATACAGAAAATGTGGTTTATTTACACAATGGAATTCTACTCAGCTATTAAGAATGAGGGTATCCTGGGTTTTTCAGGCAAATGGATGGAACTAGAAATTATCATCCTGAGGGAGGAAACTTAGTGCCAAAAGGACATGCATGGTATGTACTCACTAATAAGTTGACATTAGCCAAAATTGTATAGAATAACCAAGATAGAATCCATGGAACTCAAGAAGGTAAACAAGCAGAAGGGTCCAACTGAAGATGTGTCAATCCCACTTGTGGAAGAGAAGGAAATAATCACAGGAGGCAGAGAAAAGGAGGGAGCTGGGTGGAAGAGGTGACAGAGAGGGAAAGGGGGAACATGTTCAGGTATTGTGGGGCCGAAGGGAACAGGAGTGAAGCCATGAGGGCCAGGAAAATGAATAAAAACAGGCAACCTCTGGAGGTATGAGGTGGTAGCTCCCTCTAGAACATATCAGAAACCTGGGAGGTAAGAGTCACTCAGAACTCAGAGAGAGGAACCTTAGATGGAATGCCCAACGGTGGGGAGAGGGTACCTACAGAGTCTACCTCCAGTAGAAGACAGGGCATCAAGTGGAGGGATAGGGTTGTCAAAAACTTTGACACCAAATCATTCCTGTCTTTTTAAAAAAAAACTGCAGGTACAAAAATAGAGAAGGGACTGAGGGAAAGTAGGACCAGTGACAGGCACAAATTGGGATCCAGCTCAAGGGCAAGCTCCAAGACCTAGCACTATTACTGATGCTATGGTGTCTAGCCTAGCATGGCTGTCTTCTGAGAAGTCCAAGAAGAAGCTGGAAGAGTCAGATGCAGATACTTATACCCACCAATAAACAGAAGCTGGAAACTCTGTGGTAGAACTAAGGAAAGGCTGGAAGAAGCTGAAGAGGAGCATTACCCCATAGGAAAAGTGACAATCTCAATTAACCTGGACCCTCAATATCTCCCAGTCACTGAGACACCAACCATGCAACATACACCAGCTAATATGAGGCCCCAAACACATTTATACCACAGGACTGCTGTGTTTGAACTCAGTAAAAGAAGATGCACTTAACCCTGGTAAGACTTGAAGCCCCAAAGAGTGAGGAGGTCAGGTGGGAGTAGGGGAGGAAGAACAATGGGAGGGTAGACCAGGAGGTGATAATGACTAGAATGTTAAAAAAGACTAAAGAATGATAAAAACTTTAAAAATTATATCAATGTACAACATTTTCAACAAATAAATTATTTTCAAAAAAGAAGACAAAGAACATGATCAATGACAATAAATAAGAAGAAAAATAGGAAGATGTAGAAGGAAGAGGAGGAAAAGAATTAGCTGTGAGTCTCCAATAAGGCAGTGAATATATCCCAAGGACAGACTTGCTTCAAAGACTGTAGTTACTTTGTCTTTTCTTCTGCTTCTATCATTATATTTTGATTTCTAGCATTCATGTTCTTTAATTCATCAATTCCATTTTGAAAGTATGTCAGTTAAAATAAATTTAATGATCCAACATGAAAAATGTACACACCATGTTTCATAATTTGGAAGAGCAAAATGAAATGTAGATACATCATTGGCGATTTCTCGCAGATCATTTTTCAAAGAATATTTTAATATGCTTAGCTAATCTATTATTAAAGTTAATATTGCCTAAAAATCAAAGAAAACGAATGCTTCCAGACTCATTCTAGAATGCTAGGATGCTGATACTGAAAATGCTTCAGGAAATGGTCATGCCTGTATGCACATGAGTGTACACACAAATATTGCACAAAGCCTCCTGCTGTGCTTGTTACAGCCCAGAGGAAATGCAAACATTCAGTTGCACAGCTGTGGAAATATATTTTATTTATTTAGTGTGATACTGAAGATTGAGACTAACATTCTACACATGTGAACAACTGTCCACCACTAAGGTACAGCATCTTTCTTCACTTTTCATTCTAGAAACATAGCCTTTCTCTAGCACCTACAGTATCCCTGAAGTCCACCTTAGGTACAGTTGGACCTTGATTTCAACACTATTCTATCTCAGTCCCACCCCCCCAATTGCTGGTGTTATAGATCTATGTCCCCCAACCAAAGAGAAGTCATTCTCCAAAAGCTGTGTATGTCAGATTTTAAATGCTAATATAAGCAGATATTATTAGTGTGCCAAGTTATTCACTGGCTTCCCTGAAAAACAAAATCTACTGGCATTCCTTCATTTTCATTTTTGCTGAATATGTTTGATAGCACCCTCATTTGCTCGGGTCAACTTATGTCCGCATGTAGTTTGTTTTAAATGGTTAAGGATCTGGTCTTAGACAAAGTGTCAAGAACTATGTCTAGACCATGGCTGGGTGGCACATTTCTTGACTGACATGTGTAAAGCATTAGCTTTAGACCCTAGCTTTAGAAAACAGAAATCATGCGAGTTGTCTTAAGTCTTTTACATCTTATCCACCCATAGTTCTGCTTGGAGTCTGATGCACCAGCAAACATATAGAAAAGAACAGCAAACCGCCAGAGGAGGGCATATGACATAAGGAAGAAATATCCTTTGTTGTAAACTTGATAGATTTTCAGATGATCTGTACCTCAGCATAATCTTGCCCATCCCATTAAATATAATAATGCATTGAAAGACTCATGTTAAATGACCTTTAATTTTTGAGACTTTTCTTTTGCCATTGAAGAAAATTTAAATGGCATAGACTCATCATTGTACTCACTGACTGGGTAATCAAGAAGTCTAAAAGGAATTACACCACTCCTTCCACAGAAATGTAAAATAAATTCACCCAGGGCAATTACATTGAATTGCCTATGGCTTTATTGTATGTGTTTGTTACACTTGCAAGTTCTTTCTTAGACAACAGCTACAAAATGTTTGTAAAATTACCAGGTATGAAAGTGAAATGCCAGCCATTCTCAGTGTCACATTGTGCCAGAAGTCTGAGAGTTATATAAAGGTCAAAAACAGATAAATGCTGAGACGCCAGGAAATTTAAATTTAGCTGTAGACTCTGGTCAGTGATTATGTTCATTTTGGGAAGAAAAAAAATGGAGTATTCAAAGTATAGATTATTTCTCTACTCTAGATGAAACAAAGTACTCAATAGAATTGAGAGTAGAGGGAAATGAAGGTTTCTAATCAATAGGAATCATTTGAAGATCAAGAGTTAACTGTCCTCTTGTAGTTGCACATTTTTCAAGGCCTTACCTTAGGTTTACCAACGATAAATAATGCGGCTAGGAAATTAAGCATAGCATACAGATAGAAGACGGAAAGGGGAATTATTAATAACCTACAGATAGAAGTCAGAGAAAGAGGGGAATTATAAATAGTCCACAAATAGGAGTCAAGGAGAGGGGCGAATTATAAATAACATACAGATAAGACAGAGAGAGGGAAGTCATTAATAACCCACAGAGAGGAGTCAGGCAGAGGGGGACTACATGTCTACCCTGACCAGTTACAAGCTACATGACTCAGAACAAATTTTGTTTCCTTATCAGTAAGGTGGAGTTGATGGCTATTCATAGAATTGATGGAAATATTAAGTCAAATATATATAATGCAGCTAAGAAAGACGAAAGCAATGCTATGTGAGCTCAGGTTATACTGGCTTCATTTAAGACATTTACAGAACGGAACATTTGTTCAACACTCTCTCGGCCAAATTCAGTTCTGGTCACTTGAGATTTATGTATATCCGAGGACCGAACTCCTTGCCCATGCTCTGTGTTCACTTTAGTGAAGAGTCAAAACTAACAAGGACTGAATCGGGGATACAGCTTAGGGGTGGAAGTGCTGACCTAGCATGCAAGGATTCCCTGCACTCAGTGCAAACCATCGCAGACTAACACACTGATTATCCAGTGTGTCAGAAAAGAAACTGCTAGAAACTCCCAGCACTGGAGAACAAACAGGAGGGTGCACGTTTTTTTCCTTTACAAATTTCAACAAGATGACTTTGTAGGTTTCATTGAGATTGTGGCTACTGAAAAACATTCGCAGGCAGATAAAGGAATAAAATACTGTCCAGATCAAGAGCTCAGCACAGAATGTTACTTAGCACTGATCTATAGGGAACTATTTTTGCGAAATGGAGGAAGAACATTCATTCACCTGGTGTTGGACATTCTTTTTCCTAGGCCCGAGCTGCCAGGATCCTGTGCAGGTCAGGACTGTCTGCATGGCGTCCTGGGGAGAGCAAATGACATGGTCAGTTAATCTTTAGTATATAATTTCCTTACTTCAGGGAGAGGACGGAACACAGTTAAAGCTCCAGAGAAACTATCTGGAGCATAAGATGCTTTCTGAAGCAACCATGGTGATCTGAGATAGAATACAAAGTTGCAGAAATAATGCACCACAGTCTCAAAATCCCCTTAACAGCTTCTGTGTAAGAAAACCAAAGGTGAACGTGAATTCCTCACTTCATCTGTTGCTCCTAGGCAGCATTTTTTCCCCTTTGTTGCTTTTGCCCACCAGTCATCACATTAAACCAGTGTGTCTGTGGTCCTGTGAACCAGTAGTTGAGCCAGAGCCAAGGGAAAGGCAAAATCATGAGGCATATCATACCCCACTTTCCCAACACTTTCGGGGCCTCTTAAGCCTCACACCTCTCTTGCTGCTGAAAAAGCAACTACTTCCTTCCATCCCTCACATTTATTGAAAAACTAAAATGTCTGGACAGTTTTGGGAACCTCTGGGAAGAGAAACTCAATGGTCGTGCACACGTTCTTTCTTTTTGGAATATGGGGCTCAAGGTAGCTACTGAGTCGTCTGTTGAGGTGCTATTTCACAGACTGAAGGTACAACAGTACAAAAACAAGATTGATTTGCCCCTTGGGGATCTAAGTCCTCTGCTGTGCTCATTAAAACTTAACTTGAATTTTTAAAGGTATTAAAAAAACCTTTTGCAGTGTGACCTCACTCGGGCTGACTGTCCTGCTTGGTTAAGCTTACCAGAGAGGGAATGGAATTTTTCTTGTGCATTGCAAATGATTGTGTAGACAAAGGGGGAGCTAAAAAGGCCTTTAGTTATGATAAAATTGGTTGAATGTGCATTGGGGTTCCAAATCTCCCTAATTAAACTCTGAAATGGTTTCTGCATTCTTTTCTGAAACCAGGGGGAATTCCCTTGACTTGAACAAATATTTCATCCGGTTAAGTATTCATTAAAATAAGCAATGGGGAAGGAACACAGTATCCAATATCAAGAGAAAAATTGGGCAAGGGAAAGGGGTAGATACTCAAGACATTACAAATCTAGGGTTTTGGCAGCCAGACCACATCACCACCTGTAGCTCTTGTTTTGCTAATTATTCCTGATGCACTTCATTCAGCTGCGCCTGTGAGTATGGAGTAGAAGGAACTGTTCATAAAGGACTGCAGCCTTTAAGGTCAGGTGAACTGCTTATGTTATTGACAATCACTCGAGTAAAAGAAGACGCGTGCTTTTATAAAAAAAATTCAGAGAGTAGGATTTGCCTATTTTAAAAGCAAAATAAAAGAAGCCAATAAATCCACGTGCAATAGGTTTTCACAGTGTGTGATATAAGATTTAGACTTTCCAAGCTTTTATAGATCCTATCAGGAATTCAGTGAAGAAGCTGAATTAAAATTATGAGGATTTATCCTGTGGTACTATTATCCTGATAGTTTCAAAAATGACACTTGTTTCCAATTAAGGCAAGATTATACTGAGACAATTTTATAGACAATTTACTTTGAACAGAATTTTATTTTTTTTAATCCAATTGACGTTAATATATACAATTATGTTATAAAACTAATGTGTAAATATTCATTAAATAGTAAAGACATACGGTACAAGTTGCAGAAAAGAAAGATGTACTGATAAAGATGATATTGTATCCCTCTATAGAATAAAAATAGTAGGATGCTGTTTTCATCTGACCATGTTTTTCTAGGACCAGTCACCGAGACCTGTAAATTAGATCAATCATTTCAGTGGCAAGCCTCTTTTTCTACCTCCTACACTCTAGATCTCACTTTATTTATCTTCTATTATCAAATTTTCTCTTCTCTATTTCTTCAGTTCTGTTTCCAGCAATTTATTTTAAAGTCAGACTTAATTTAGTTAGGTTTGTCTTTGAAGTTTTGAAGAAGGTGTCAGAAGGTGAAAACTTGGAAAGATCTACAAAGACCCTATCATTTTCCATCCCTCCTGCTACAGTACCTCTGAGAAGCATGTACCCCCGCAGAATGTATGACAGTGGGGACAATTGTCAACCCGAACAATAAGAAATTCTTGAATTATGAAAAACTATGCTTTGGACAATATTCTGTTAAAGACTCAAAATGTTAACTCTAAGAAAGGGGATTGTTTAGTGCCTTGGATGTTTAAAAATACACATGAATGAGAGATGGCTTTTAAAACATCTATCATTTTCTTTTCCATTGTCAGAATGTACACAAACAAGGAAGAAATTTATTTTCAACATTTACAAAGTTTTTAACAAGAATTTTAAAATGTGAGCATCTTTTGTTTTACTGAAATATATGGCAGTGACTGTAAGAAGTCAGAAAATGAACCAGGGAGATACACTGATCCAGGAGACTTGGTTGTTGTACGGCCCTCTAATGGTTTAGTGTTATTACCATCACTTGTCTTATGAGCAAAGGCAACAATTTGTGTACCAGATTCCTTGCAGACACAAGTTCTGGATCATGGATACAGATGAATTAATCATGTTAAACGAGCAGGAAGACAGGTAACATAATTACTGGAAATACTAAGGAAACTTAGTGTGGAAATCAGAGAATATGTGGTTGTCAATAAAGAGAAAAAAATGACTTCGAAACGTACAAAATAGTACATATGACTCCAAGCAAGGCAATAGAAATAATTAAACAATTATTTATAATATTTTATATGTTATATATATAATAGTATAAAAGATTGTCTTAAATCGATCCCTAAGCTTTTTCTTTGAGTCAGTGATTCTCTTAAGAACATTAAAGATTAGACCTTTGGTTGGTTATGAAATGACCGATAAAGTAAGCACATAAATGGAAACATTGCCATTTAATTCACAAGATAACTGTAAATGCATACAAAGAATTTTTCTCTGTCATGCTTTGTCCAGTGCTCAGCTTATGCAGAGAGCAGTGTGTCCTCACACACATGACAAGAGACAGGTCAATAAAGTCACCTTACAGAATATTTGAAATGCATTGCTACAATACACAGCTCCAGTACAAGGCCAGGCACACATGCCCGCAAGTGTGTGTGCGGAGGTCACATGTATGTTGTCCTCACCCTCATCATAACCTTGCAGCTCCTGGTTTGGTGAACCTACAGGAACTTACTTCAGAAGGAGACCCCGCAGCTGCTGCAGAGCTGACCGGCCTTCCCAAGATGCCCGGGATGGTGGCAGAAAAGAATATAACAACTTGAAATTTGTTACATGTAATTTTATTCAACACTTAAAAATACGGGATGTGAGCAATGAAGTGCTGAATAGTATAAATTAGACTTGAATTGGGGAGCAGTGCACTCTAGGTTACCATAGCAGCCCTGATTCTTGGGCTTGATTGTCTTCATACTTGAAGAATAGCATGTAATGAAATATAAGCTCTCTGCTAACAGTTCCAAGTTTTGTTTCTGTGTAGTTCAGCACTATCATTACCAGACACAATTCCCTCTGGGTACTAGGGCAGCCTGCTTACTTGCAGTTCTTCAATTACATATCTTAATTGGACATACAAGGACATTGGAATTTGGAATATGAAAGCAATGGGACGTTTGGGGATAAAATCTCAAAATAACATTTTACCTAATTATTATCCATTTTTCATTCTGAAAGTTACATGTGGGCTAGTTTTCCATCACCAAGCATGGTTTACTAAAATATACGTTAGAGTTTCCTGAAAGGATCTTTTCTCCTTGAAAATATCAATTCAGAGGTTTTTAGTTCCCCAGAGATAATTGATGCCCACCTAGTGTCACAGAGAGAACAGTTCACTTCTTGTATCAGGGCACAGGTGATCCTAAATGTCATAGGCTCATTTCCCCATTGATCAATTAAATTTCTCTATTTAACATATTTTAAAAACATATAGGCATAATGTTAATTTTCTTATGCAATTTACATAATGAAATACATTATAACACTTTAAATTTTATATTCTTGACATTTAATCCCAATGGTATTTCATAACATAACTAGAAAACAAAAAAAAAAAATATTTGAAGAAATATTTGTGACACAACAGTCCTTATATTTTAAAGGAAGTTCTGGCGCTGTCTGTGTCCTACTGCATTATTTCTACAGGGAATTTCTACAGCTCACAGTACTCCAACTATCCTTCATTTTTAATGACATGTAAGCATTTAATGCAGTAGCTCTTAGATTGTATCTTCTAATAGGAAACATTTAGGGTCTGGGCAATGGTTCACACAGTAAAGTCTTTGTCCAGTAATAATGAGGATCTGAGCTCAAGCTCACAGAACACATGGAAAAGGGTCTAACTTTTGGAATGTAAATACAGAGAACACCCAAGAAAAGTAAAAAAAAAAAAAAAAAAAAAGAAAGAAAAGAAAAAAGAAAACAAAAAACAAAACGCTAGCATCCCTGGGCATCTAAGTCCAGGAGACCCTTGAAGCTCAATGGACAGCCAGTCTTAAGGAATATAGAGTCAGGGGAAAAGTTATGAAGAAGCACTCACCTCATTACCCACTGGCCTCAGCACACAGGTACACATTCTGCACCTGAGCTCCCAAAAATATGTATGCACACCTACATGAACACACACCACACATTCTCCACACATTGTCACAAATACAAAAAGAGGAAACAATTTACAGAAAACCTTTTCAGGGTGTCTTACTTTAGTTTTGATTTTCATCCAGAGAATATCATCCTGAGTGAGGTAACCCAGTCACAAAAGAGCAGACATAATATGCAGTCACTGATAATTGGATACTAGCCCCAGAAAGCTCTGAACACCCCAGAAACAACTCACAGACTGTGTGAAGATCAAGAAAAACAAAGGCCAAAAAGTGAAAGCCTCAGTCCTTCTTAGGAAAAAAAAATGTATATCACCCTCTCAGAGTGTGGTACACCTGGACCTTAAATCATTAATAATCAAAGAGCTAAGAATATAGCCTTGTGGCAAATTTTGTATTCAAAAATCATTGTTTAATCTATACACACCAAGAAAGCTCTGACTGTTTCCATGTTCTGTTCTGTTCTACATGTATCTTATGCTTATATACTTTATGCTTATGGTAACTAGTAAGATTTCAATGCATACTATCAAACCTCTAAAAGAATTAAGTACCGACAAAAATATATTCATATCGTGTTATGCCAAAATGCTTTTAAAAACTCTGTACATGTTTCTCTCTTTTTTAAATAAAATTGTAAGGAAAAAAATGAAAAACAACAAAAAAACCTGAAAAATTCTAACTCAAATTATAATAAGCAAAGACTCATCAGAGTTGCATTCTAAAGTAACCTTGCACTTTTGTAAGATAATTCTGCATAGAAGCAAATGCAATAACATTTTACAGGACTCAGCCTAGCAAGTCAACTTAAGATTGTGAGAAACCCAAAATATGTCAGGCCCTTGCTTTTAGAGACTTTAGAGAGTAGGGCAGGATAAATGAAGTGTGTAAAAGACATAGACATGGCTCACACATCTCTGTAAGTCATTTTAAATCTGTTCTGAACTAGAAACTTCATAGGATCGAGTCTTCCTTCACTTCCAACAATTTTAGCGATGACACTGAAAGTTAGCTAAATTGAACATCCAACTTTAGATAGATTCAGCCACCTTCCTAAATAACAAAAATTGTGTAAAAACCATTACTGTCACAGCTAAAATTTATTTTTTTAATTTAAGACCAGCCTCTTATCAAGAAAAATAAATCAAAAGTAATAGAAAATTCCTTAGCAGATGACACGGTATCCAGAGACTCTAAGATGCCATTTCTTTAAGGAATTTAAATATATAGAGAGAGCACATCAAACATACATCGAATGTCCTAGAGCTTATGTATATTTTTCTTTAAAAGAAAAGGCAGAAAGGAAAACGCTAAATACATCCACGTCTTTATCTTTGTAAATGTCTAAATCTCACGTTGAATACTTAAATTATAACAGGTAAATACAGGCTTTCCATATTTTTCTAGAAGCAGAAACCATTCAGATTTTTTCGTGTTTTGTCTACAAAAAGAAAACAATCCCAGAACCTACAGTATTAATTGGTGTGAGGCCACTCAGTGGTGCACTTGCCCTGCTGTGTGTAGTGGAAAGAGCTGAGCCCTTCCTCTGAGCACACTTTTGTCAAGGCCCATGCTTCCCTCAGACTGCCACTCCTCCCCCCTGCAGGTTGTCGAATGGAAAAATACAAGTTGATAATTTCTATCTTGGAGAATGGGGATCTGTTGGGTGAAGATTGCACACATCTCAAGTTGTCTGCTCTGTGGTGAGCTTTGGTAGCCATGCACAGAAGAGCAAACCAAAGAAAATGAGGACAGAAGAAAAATCAATATGTCTACTGTGACTGACAATGTCTACATTCACGATATTTACTATAGCTCCTGCTGACGTCACATGTAAATCATCTTTAAGTTAATGATTGCTTTTAGCAGAAAATTTATTTTCCAGTATTTATAGAAAAATCATACTATGCTTGTATGTTTTCTTTAAATGTATCCAATTTTGTTGAAGGTGAAAATATGGTGTTTGCAGAAAATCAAGAAACAATGGAATGGATATACACAGAGAAAACACAGGCAGTGTGTGTTCCCAGGGTGAAAACACAGGTAACCAGGGATTTGTTTTCTAAACAGATCCCAGGCTGTTTCTTGAAGTAGTTTTTTTAGGACGGATCTTGACTATAATTTAATCACTTTTGTAAATGAATGTCTCTTACTGTAAACCTGATTGTACATTCTGCTCTAAAGCAACTCTTAAATGTAATATATATATATATATATATATATATATATATATATATATATATATATATATATATTTAAAGTATATATACTTTAAAAACATATTTACATACTGTAGGTGAACCTTCACAGTTCCAATGATGTTCTGAAGAGCTCACCATGAAAGAATCATGTGCTAGTTCAAATCTGGGAAGAGTCTATTTATAGCATGAAAATTACAAAATGACCATTTGTAATTTTTTCTTACTATAGAGTAACAAATTTTACCATAAAATATAAATCAAACAATTATGTTCAGAAAATGGCAAGTATTACTTTTAATTATTGTTTCTCAGTCTTGTTTTAATTCTAGTAAATTTCCACAACAAAATATGGAGCAAATGTAGAATAGAGTAAAATCTATCAAGTAATATTCATTTTCAAATATGACTTTTCAAACTTCTTACTACAATTATTGTCTTTTTCTACACTATACTTAAGAAAACACTGGACATATTATTTTCATTTTAAATATAAATAGAGAAATATATGTACATATATATATATTTATTAATTGGCTGTAGTTTAATGTTTACATTGACTTCTTAGTATAAGCAAACCTTTGGCAAGTGATCAATAATCCTATCATTCACATTAAATTTTTAAATTATTTCTTAAATAAGGATCTAAATATGTTTCACTCCTGCATATTGACTGATGGCTGCTTTAAAATCCCTTTTATCTTCCAGGATTTTATTCTTCTCAAATAAAAATCCTCTTTTTTTGCAGTTACTTATGGAAAACATTCTTACTTCTTATATATTAATCAATTTCCCATCATATAAATTCTGCTGAGAACATTGTGTGTGTGTGTGTGTGTGTGTGTGTTTGTGTGAATGTGTTTGTGTGTGTGTGCATAACACATTTCTCTGTCCTCTATTCTTCCTGCAAATAGAATTCGGATCTTGAGTCTTGAGCACATTTATATTTAATATTTCCTGTTCAAATCTGAAGTGTTGCAAAGTATTCTTCAATGGTAAAATTCTTCCATTTTGAATGTAATGTAACTAAAGTTTAGTTAAAAAGCATCCTTTTTGAAAACAAATATATGAAATCTAATCCTGATTTTGCTTCCATCTGTAAGGGAACCTTAGGCAAGCACATCCACCAGCATCTTTCTTTCTTCATATAAAAAATACAGATAATAAATAGAATCACCAAAGATTCCAGTGAAGACTAACCTCAAGCAGTATATTGTGCTTGTTGCATAGTGAGAATGCTCAGTAGATATGTGCCTGTTACAATATTACCAAAGCTGAAAGTCACTATTAGAAGGGTTGTGTTAAAAAAAATACTGCAACAATTTCTCTACATATGGCAGCTCCTTTGACAAGTGTGATAAAGATAGGGTTTCAGTACCTAATATAATGGTTGAAAGGTGAGTGCACTAAAAGGTTCAGATGTATCAGAGACCTAGTAATGAAAGCTACAGCCTTTTGTTTGTAGGTCAACTATTGAACACCCACGGGTTACCAGAGCTGGAAACAAAATAACCCTCACCAACACAGTGAAACATATGTGTTACTCTTGCTTACACATTAGAGTATTGTAACAAACACACTCTACATTTTGTTCATGCTTAGATATCCTTTGGCAGTGTCAACTTCAACAGACTGGGTCTCTCAGCCAGAAAACAAATACAGCAACAACAACACCCCACACAAAAACAAACAAAGGGACCTCATTTTCTGCCCTCGTAAACAATGGTTTCGAGTGAACGTTTTTCTTTTATATTTTATACCATTTCTAAAGAAATAGAACTGATTACTATGTTTTTTAAAATCAGTATCTTGAAAACAGCTCAGGATTTATGCAACATGTTAAATTATAAAATCCCTGCAATTAGGAGATGGTGACAGTTTGATATCTGATGAGCAATTAAAATTTTATTCTAGGTACTCAAAGAAACTGTTTATTAGTGGAACTATTAGATAATGGAAAGCTATGTTCCTTAGAATTCATAAATTATAAATTAAGTTGGAAAACGAATTGGAAAAAATGCTTCATTCACTAGGGGACTAAGTAAAACGTTGTCTTCATCTTCTCAGCTTTAATGTGGTACGCACATCAGGGATATAAAACTCACCCACCCAAACTATGAGCAGGGTGAGGCTGAGTTTCACTGGGAAAAGTTCCACCTCAAGATCCCTGACCAAAGGCTGAACAATACCAATATGGGAATTTGGAACAAAGTCAATTGCTAAAGTCAGATTATGAGATTTTAGCTGCCGTTCTAAAACTACTTACCCAGCCATACAACTTTTTTTTTTCCCCAATTGCCAGATCAACACCCAAGAGTCATTTTGACATATAAAAAAATAGAAAGAAAGAAAAATTCCAATTATACATCCAACTGTTGATTTACAGAGCAAAAGCCAACCTGTTAGTGGGGCTTTCAAACCCCTTTTGCCTTAGGGATAGATGGATGAAAGAAATTTGAGCTTTCCGCTGAGGGCTAATATTCTTGCATTTCCATATCCCATTTAGGACGGCAGACTCGAGCACTTGACTTAAACGGTATCACTTTCTATAAGGTGCTTGGGCGGAAGAACCATCAACCAAGAAAGGATAATAAATGACAGAGAAGGGAGCAGCCTGCTGCAGGTGCCCTCCGATGTCACTTGCCAAATGAAAATGACTGTGGAAAATGAACATGTTTTTTTAATCCTTGGGCCAAGGATGGGAATTTAATAGTAATAGAGTAAATTGAGTATCTGTCCTCTTACGCTTACGAGTATATTACTGTTGTCCTTTGCATGGGAAAGGTTAACAGCTGAACCTAATTCTCGGTGCCAAGGATCTTTACAGGATGCCATTTGGTTACGGTCTAATGGGCCTTTCGGGACTTGATAACTGAACGCTGTGCTCACTGGAGCAAGCTGTTCCACAGAGGGCCTGGAAAAGAATGTTTGACTTGGAGAGAGAGGGCTTCTGCTCCAACTGCTTTTCCACCTGCAGAAACAGAACCTTCGGGACCGGAGCGCTGCAGTTAGCAGGAGGCCAGACTCTACCACATGGGACCCCAGGCGTGAGGAAGGTGTTAACGTAGCCAGCTCTTCTGTTTTGCCAAGGATTTTCGGGCCTTGCTGGTTTTGGCAAGGTTTTGAAATATCCCACTTCTCTCACTCCGAACGTTTCCCTCTCCATCTCATAGGGAGAGCTCTGGGGATCAGGATGGCTAGTCCAAACAGAAAGACACAATTTTAAAGGGTTGTGAGATTCACACCCCATCATTCCCTGCAGGCCTTTAGCCAGTGCTTGGCTCCTGTGGGGTGTTGAGAAAACCAGCAGCACTAAGAGGATCAAGTTGCCTACCACCTCAGCCTCAGTATTGGAAGAGGAAGCTCCGAAAGCCCCCAGGTGCTGAAAGCATATGGAAAATTTCACACACACACACACACACACACACACACACACACACACACACACACACACACAAACACACACACACACACACACACACACACACACACACGTTAACAACTGGGAACAATGTAGTTTTCAGTTCACAAATGCCAAAAGCCCAGTTTAAATTTATTCAGAGAGAAATTGTCACAAGTTCATGATAAAAGTACCTCCTCACTATTTCTTGCCATGTTACAAGCTAATCACCTTCACCAGATTGTTGAACAAGTGACAATGTCGTCATTCCAAACCTATTTCAAACTGGTAGTAATGACAAAACATTAAGTACACTCCATTTAAGTTTTCTTTCTGTGTGTGTGTGTGTGTGCATATGTAAGTGTGTGTAAATATCTTTGTTGTATATGTATGTGGGCAAGTGTGTGTGCAAGTATGTGTGTATGTGTATATATGTGTATGTATTTGTGCATATGTCTGTTATGTGAGTGTGTGCATAGGTATATTTGTATAACTATGCATGTGTATCTTCATGTGTCTGTATATAGCTGGGTAGGTTGTATGTATGTGTATATGTGTGCACATATATGTATGTACATATATGAATGTGCACATGCATGCATGCATATTTTGTTTTAAAAATGTGTTAGCTTTTTACCTTGGTGGCACTGATTACAGTTACAAACTTCCTGCAGATGTCACTACCTTTTCCTGGATTGTTATCATCCAAAAGAAAACTGGACAAAGAGTTTGAAGTTGCAGCATTGTACAGTCATGACCGAAAGTTTGGGTTCCATAATGGAAAAGTTATCAGGAGTAGGTCTTAGACAGGAAGAGTTCATGTAAAATAATGCATGGAAACTTGTGAGATCACCAACAGCCAAGCACTAAACCTGTGCTGTTCACAACAGCAGTGAGATTGCCAATGGTGGAGCACTAAACCTGTACTGTTCACTACAGTAGTCTTGATTCATTCACTTCATTAATCAAGTATTTTTGTGTGGTGTAAATTTGCCTGGTTACATAAAATATATGACTTTAAATCTATAACTTTCATAATCATCTTAATCTTTGAAACAAAGATTTATAATTTATAATGAGGTTAAATAAACAGTGGCTAAAACCATAAAGCTCAGAGATCATTTGTTTATTGGATATTTTCTTTATTTACATTTCAAAACTGTCTCCTTTCCCAGTTTCCTCTCGACGGTCCCCCTGTCCCATCCTTCTTATGGCCAGTGAAATCAGAGTTAAAAATCTAGAATGTTAGACTATTATTTTAACAATCATTTCCAAAATAATAATAATAATAGTAAGCCAATGTAAGTAGAATTTTAAGACTGCCTTGTGTAAATATAGGTAATATACAGCTGAGAGTTTGTCTGTAAAGTTAAATCAGCCACTGATCAAAATTGCCTCCCTTTCAAAAAGCCAAACTAAAATATGAAATATAGATTTGCCAGTTTTAGTCACGACTACCTTCTCATTCCAGTCAGCTCTCCCTCATTGATTAGTAAATCCAGTCTATGACAATGACAATCTGAGGACTCAGTCCCCCATCAAACCTAAAATCTTGTGCACTGCATTCTGTGAGATTCATGTTCCCTTTCATGCTGACACTTTTCAGTTGTGTGGAGGGTAAAGGCATCATTTATTTTAATCCTGCGGAAATGGGTGTACGGCCTAAATAACAGGGCCAGCCCCTTCCTACAAAGTGCTGCAATTCTCTTTGAAGTGGTAGCACTTTTCGGATTAAGATGTAGACACTTTGATTCTTTGACTGGTTGTCCTTTCTTTGTGTATTATATTAATAAGAATTTAAAACAAGATGAAGCCTCAAATGCTTTCTAATATAAGCCCTAAAAGTCTTAGGCAAAATTCCACCAGAGCAGCCAAGCAAGATGAATAACTATTTTGAAGGAAATAAAACTATCATTTAGTGACTGCAGGCTCTGGTTTTCTCCTTAATCACTTGAGTTAGAGTGACTATCGATAAACCATTTTCTTTTATTATCACATTGCCAGCATCCAAATAAAAGATGTTTGGAGTAGTATTGAAAAACAAATGAAGAAACATAAAATCTTAACATGCTGCTTATGATTTAAGCAATTGTGTTATCCTTTATTTAATAATTTTTCATGAGGGATATTCAAAAATAGATATTGTCAAAAATATGTGTGTAAAATTTGCTGTTTATATTAATGTATAGTATGAATGCAATCCACATCTCTTAGGATATATGCAAACATGAAACTTTTTAATGCAATCGTAACATATGAATTGTTAACTGACTTTTATGTAAAGATTAATCAGTAATTATTCTTGTTACAGAACAGGTTCAAAACAAGGTATTGAAACAAATTCACCTAAATTATAACTATATAAAAAAAATCTAACACCTTTCAGAATTTCTTTCTTTATGTATACTTTTATTCTTTATTATTTAAAGATGAGATATACCAAAAATTATAAATCAGTCAATAACTGCAAAAATAAACTACAATAATATGAAGGAGAAGAGAACAGAGTCAACAAACGCTTCCAGACTAGCCGGGAGGACTGCAGAAATAACAGACATATCTCAGAAATCTGGTTTCGGGAGACAGATCTGCTCTAATGAGGGTGAGTTAAGGGTTATATAGTTTTGAGGATAGGGCTAGGACTATCCAAGGTGATCAGAGTTCATTGGCTGAAGGCTAAGGCCTCTTTAGCACGGAGAGGCATTCTGGGAATCTCAAGTGTTTGCTGAATGGGTTCTTATCAGGAGAAAGGAAACTGAACCTGTAATGGAAAGGGTATGGGAGTTTTGAGCTCCTGAGACAAGGTCAGAGAAGGAGAAGCCTTCCGGTAAAGGAAGTCCGTCTTTTTGCACTACGCTCTGGGCTTTGACCTTAACTAGCAGGGTTTCTCCATCTGCTTCCAATCTGTTTTGCTGTTTTTATTGCATTGCTATTGTGTGAATACAGATAAGTATGTATATGTGTATGAGCATCTTTATATGGGTCTGTTTATCCAAGCAAAAACATAATCTTCCTTTATGTTTTAATCAATATTTTTCTTCCTGTAGCTCTGAGTTTCAATTTCATGCAGATAACTGAGACCTAGGTCCAAGTACAGTACAGATTAACAAGAAAGACTCTAAGTTATTACATGAGGCAGTTCCGTATTGACGTATTAAATTACCTGAACTTTCCTGTGAGATGAGAAAGCACTATGCAATGCTTTCATCTTTCCAGGGAGACTACAATACTACTTCCAACTGTTGCCTAGAAACAGAAGCAGCTTGTAACCAGCCATGTGTTGTCCAGATGACTACAGCTGTAGAAGCGAAGATACAGGAGGAAGAATCCAGGCCAAAAAAAAAAAATGTCCATCTGAATGATTTTATTTATGAAATTAATATGTTAATTATTAATAGGGCCAAATTTAGTAAGCATTGACAATTCTAAAATTCTTGACACTTACTAACAGAAGGGACACAAACTAGAAGTATAAAAACTAAGAATCATAATGACTATTGTAGAAAGAATGAAAACATGAAAGGTAAGTATTGAAGAACTGGAGATACCAGAAAGTTTCATATAAATGTTAATTGTAATTACATGAGTGTTGTTAGCATCATCGCTCAGGTGAAAGGTATCCTGGGATTGGGAGCGGTAGCCCAGGAGCTACATACACAGTCTGAGGTGGGACAATGCCCCAGTGTAAGGGCACCCTGAGAACTGCACGAACCACACAAGGCTGAGAGCAAGCCCCTCAGAATAGACCTTGCAGCCCGAGGGGACATATCCCTGTCAGATGGAGTGCTACAGTGAATCCCTGTCCATCATAAGTCTGGTTTTGTGTTCAATTCAGAAGCTACAGCCAGTAGTGGACTTTCCTCCTCTATAACCAGAGGACAGAACTCATATTATTTCCATATAACTTGGTTGCTCACCATTGCAGTTGGTTTTATAAATTCTGTACAAAGTATTTTAAGGTCCAACTTCTTTTTTTTTTCATTCTTTCTGACTAAATGCAGGGTTATCTGATTTCACCTCTGGGACTAGTCTTCCTTTCCTTTGGGCTGCCTTAACGAATGTTTGAAAGCAGACCTACAGGCCTGGCTATGGTTCCTGTGAAGCTCCCTGAGTACCCCGCAGCCCTTTGGAAACAATATTGTGAGTTAGCATTATAGATTTGAATCCTCCAATAGAAAGAGCCTTGGGGGCAAGAGCTAAGTCTCCGTTCCTTCCAGGCTGAGCAGGCAGCCCACTGCTGTCCTGCTCTCATGAAAACAGTGTTGGGGGTGGGGAGGGTCTTCTCTAGGGACAGAACTTGTATTGACTGAAAAGAGACACAAGGAAAACTTCTGGCAGCTGAGAAATCTATAGCTCGATCTGAATGACAGTTACACGATTGCATACATGTGGAAAAATGCATTAGTTGAGCTCTTGAATGTAGTGTACTTTCCTGTCTTTGGTGAAATATGTTTGCTCTAAATGGTTTCAAATGAAAGCTTAGTGCCAAGGAGGTAGAACTCTGCTATTAGAGATTGGCCTTGTAGTTCTAAGTGTAGTGAGCTTGTTTATGGAAGCAAGGAACAGCAAACACAGAGATCATGTAATTATTATTATTCCAAGTAAGTCTTACAAAACTTCATCATGTTTTATGCACAGCATATTCAAATTCATGTGGCTATTATATTCAAAATCACTGATATACGTGTATACTCCTGGTATTCCTGTCTATGGTCAGAGAAACACATTTTCTGAAACCATGTCCTTCATCTCACATCAGACTCAGATAAAATCTATCCACTGTATGACCTATGTTTGTAAATAATTTTGTATCAAATACACATGGAATGCAAACACACATTAATTAAATAATTGAAACACAAATGGCTACAGCGTAATCTTTGAGGTGTTATTTTAACACTTCCCTTTGAAGAATTAGCTACAATTGTTCTTAGTGAAAAGTATTTTTTCCACTTTCATGGATTTTCTTAGAATCACAGACAGTCTTTATACATCCTTCTTGGCCAGATCAACAGCCTTCTGGGGAAGGATTTAAAGAAAAGAGAAAAGCAGAGGCCCCTACAGAATGTGCACACAAAACAGTCCTGATTCTGTTCTAGAAAGGCAGCTTCATGAACTTCACTCAATTTCATGTGAATTATTTATGAATAGTTTAGGGTTTATTTGCTGTACCCACTCTAATAATGAGAGATCTGAAAGCAGGTAGGCTTGGCATCCAGGAGGAGAAAAGACCCTGTGTGCCTGATGCTTGGTCCTGCTTCAGTTCACTGATTGCAATCTGAGGTGGATGGAAGGCAGAACAAACCTGAGTTTGAGACCTCGAAGCAGAAACAAACGACTCACTCAACCATCTCTACACCACATCACTTGAGCAAACAACCTTAACTACTGTATTTTAATGGGATAATATTTACCCAGACTTGTAATTGAACTAATGACAGCCAAGTGTCAACAAAACACTTTCAAAGAAAATGTGAGCATTTTCTCCCCTTAAACTCTCTTTTCCAGGTAGGAAAAGATTTATTTCCCAAAGACATGCTTTAACGACTTAGAAGGTATTACATTTGGAGAGGAATTTAAGGGCAAACCTCGCCAACCAGCAGGTAAGGTCTAGAAACACATCATTCACTAGTGTCAATTGGTGACAGCTCAAATTGCCAACGGTATTTGGTAAACTTTAATCTCTGTCAGAACTGTAAAGGTTACTGAGAAGCTTCAGAACAAATCAGTTATAACAGTATTAAAACACACACACACACAGAGAGAGAGAGAGAGAGAGAGAGAGAGAGAGAGAGAGAGAGAGAGAGAGCATGAGGAAGGGGATTCGTGGGAAAGTATGTCTGTATCAATATTAAGTTCTGCTAGTCACACTGGTAACAGCAGCAATAACTACACCCAGATATCCAGGCTGAACATTGATTTGCCTTCAGTAATATTAATTTTCAGATGTTCTAGCTTTCTGACATGTACTTTGATATTCCTAGAAATTCTGGGGAGTCCATTCATTGAAGCAGGAAATATTGGAATCCCTTTCTGGGGTTCTGTTTTGTTATAAAATAATTTAGGATAAACTCAGAACAATACATGAAAGTGCTTTTAAGTGTTTAGTCCACATGGAAGTCAGTGGAAGGGAGACGTTAGAGAAAGAATAAGGGAGCCCAAGGGCCCCAGATTCTCTAAAAGTATCCTTAGGCTTTGCTTTTGTGGTTTTGTTTTGATTTTACTGAATAAAAATCAACAAAGGAAAGAAATATCACACTGTTTAGGTGCATAGACCCTGACAAAACTCATGGTGGTTGTTAGGAAAATACAAGAGGTAATAACTAATTTGGGGAAAGAAAGGGTTCTTTATCTCATTAAAATGATCATTTTATTAGTCCTCCTATTGGCTTAAGGTAGACTCAGCTCATGACAAGATAACTGACCTGCCCAAGTGAATAAATTCTTCAGAGAGGGAACAATGGCATTTCTCCAGCTAGAGGCAGATCCCACCCTTTGCTCATACTGTGATCTCATGTATACAGTACAACCTTTCACAAGGTGGCTGCCTGCATGCTAGCCACAATGGCCACAGACCCAGAAAAGGAAACAGGATGAGAATGGAAATCCTTTTATTTTCAAGGATATCTCTTGAAAACTGCAAAATAGCACTTAGTTCTTATTGACCTAATCTGATTATTCAGCTTGACAAGCGGACTCTATCATGTGAGCTTAGCAATGAGATTGTCAGGTAAAACAATTTTCCCTCCCTCTTAAGCGAAGGGAGGAAGAATTTGTATTTGGAGCAGAAAGATTGTATTTCACCTTAGAAAACAATAAAGCCATTTTCTAGCTACTTAGAAAACAAAAGTACTAGGTGATTCAATTAAATAATTGAAGTAAAACCACCAGAATATAGATGTTGTTGCATTTTCACTAGCTAAATATTTTACTGACATCCTTAAATATAAATGAAGGAGTATTTGTATATATCAAGTGGCATCCAGAAACTTAACATTTTCTTTATAAAATGTAATAAAATTATGACAATTACATTTTAAGGGAGGAGGGAAGAAGATGGCTGATGAATGTTTTAAGGGAAACGTTAAGTATAATACAAATAATTTCATCCCACTCCTGAACCAGAACTAACTCTCTCAACTGGGAGTCCTGGTGTCAGATTTGAGAACCACTGATTTGAACATTCTATTTCTGGAAATGATTTCTTTTTAGTAATTACTAACAGTTTATGAAAAAAATCTGCAATTTTATTTTTCCAAGTGTTCAAGTAATCTTAACTCATCAAAATGCTAAATTTTTTTTATATCACAGTAGTGTGAGTCTCGCTCATGTAAATGGCCTGCCTGTTTCCTAACAGCTGGAGGCTCTCAGAGCCCCTCTGCAGCCTCAGCCCTACTCCAAGCCCTGGTTCTCACTTAGCCACTAAGAGGAAACCATTGCTTTGTCTAACTGCAAACCTCACTAAGAAGGCAGCCTGGGTTTGGAAGTTCTGTGCTTACCCAGATGCCAAGTTTTCTCAGATGAGCTCCATGAGAAAGTTCATCCTGAAGATCAGACTGCATAGGACTTTACCAAAATAGGAGCTCATTGGCTATCCAGTAATTCCTTGACACCTTTTTGGACATCCATTCACTCATTTACCAAACATCTGCTGAATACGAAACTGAAGTGAGACATACTATTAGTCACTAGTCATAAATCATCAACGGGTAAGAATTAGCCTCCCAGAAATTCTTCTTAAGTTTGAACTCTAGTCTCATGTAATTCACTCTACTCTGACTTTCAAAGATCGACCTTCCAAGTTAGAGATCATTTGACTTAGATTGAATTCTGGCAAGTGTCCCTCCTTCCACAGTGCCGCTATATCCTGATAGACGTTCATACCAGGGACAAGGGTTTTCTTCTTCAAGTATGAAAACCAAACAACAACAACAACAACAAAAAATCCCTGTCACCTTAATTTCAATGTATTTGCTGTGTATTGGGGCTAAGTTCTCATTTGAAAATAGCCTTCTTAAAGCAAGGTATATATCAATGCTTGCTAAGAAAAAAAATACTCATATAGCATAACATTCACCTGGTTTTGTATAGTTAACACGAAGTAGGAAGTCACAAATCCTTGGCATATAGCCAAACAAAAATTTTGAAGTCCCTTTAAAAAAGATATTGGGACTGAATGGAAAAACTATCTCAGAGCGGGATGGTATAGTGATACACTCTAGGATCTTATTCATATTTTCTTCATTTAGGCTTCCATCTTAAGGACAAGGCCAACTTGTATAGCAGGTCTAAGAGCTGGATGTGTACCCATTCTTCTTCCTAGTCAAAATAATACCCATGACTTTCAGTAGTCTGAATTATATTTATTTTAAGGCAAAGTTATGAAATGAATGGTTAATCTTTAGTGTTTATGATGCTGTGATCAGACAATGAATACGGACTATAGACTAAAAACTTGGAATACAAGAAAGAGTAGAGTAAGTTGTTGCCGTTTTATTCATAAGTCCCATGTAGCTTTGGAATGGTTAATCAAAATCAGATTTCCCATAGATCTGGTTGCCTATACCTGTAATCCTTACCTTTGGGATAACCTTAATCCTGGACTGTCTGAAATTCTTAGTAGAACTGTTTAGTAAGAATAAGAAGAACTGAATTTAGGTTATTTCAAGTTATCCAGTGTCTTAGGGTTTTATTGCTGTGAACAGACAGCATGACCAAGGCAAGTCTTATAAATGACAAAATTTAACGGGCTGGCTGACAGGTTCAGAACTTCAGTCCCCTATCATTCGCATAAGAGTATGGCAGCATCCAGGTAGGCACGGTGCAGGAAAAACTGAGTTTTCTGCATCATCATCCAAAGGAAGCCAAAGACAGACTGAGCATCCTCAGGCAGCTAGGAAGAGTTTTTCCAAGCCCAGCCCCAGACTGACACACTTCCTCCAACAAGGCCACACCTTCTAATAGTGCTATTCCCTGGGCCAAATCCAATCACATCCAATATTAGCTAACCTGTCACTCAATACAGTTTTGTAACAAATCACTATAGATGTTTTCTACAATGCACTGGAGAATCTAAAGTGAACTGAGTATTTTAAGTTCAAGCAGTCTGAGGTCTAGTGCGGAATCTGCCATATGTAAATGCTTGCTCCACACTGACACAGTGCCCCGGATGGAGACGTTTTCTCTTTACAGCATTGCACATTCTGATCTTGAATATGTTTTTCTCTCAAAAGCTTCTCATGATACTGAATGAACAGCCAATAAATAAGAAGCCCGAATAGATGGAAGATCCGTAATTACATAATTTAAGAAAATGGTAAGACAACATTAATCATGCAGAATTTTTAACTTTGGATTTCATGGATTAATGTCCTTTACTTTTGTAACAGTACCTCCATATAAATTTAGTATTTCTTCTTGAAGTTATAGGGCTGGTGAAAAGGTGCTCATAATACATCAGAATGTGTTACTTAATATGAGGGTACATAAACATGTATTTGTCTATTATTATATCAATTCTTAAAGAAAGAAAGATGGAAATGATCTCAAAAAGACATGCATTAAATATTAAAATATGTCTGCATGCATAGAACTTAGGAGATTCAGATAATTCTATTACAACCGATGTTTTTACATTATTTTTACTGAATGTACCTATTAGGAGAGGACTCTAATAAGGTAAAAAAAAAAAAAAAAAAAAAAAAAAAAAAAAAACAGGGAGCAGTGAGGGGCTTGGAGTATGGAAACTCGGACATGGACAGGCAGAAGAAGCTTCAGTGTCTGATGTCACAAGTCTTCAGCCGGAAGACAAGATGGATGTTTATGCAAGGATTACGGATTATTATTGAACTAGGTGCTCACCTATATTCTCAGCACTCAGGAAGCAGGAGAGGAACATCTGGAGCTTGATGCCAGCCTTGGCTACATACTATATGTAAGGACAAGCTTGAGAAACTTAAAAAAAAAAGGGAAAGCAGTATTATTACCAGATTTGATGAATGTGTTCTGCAGTTTTGTTATTGAGAATTTCTAATCAATTGACCTCATGAGTACAAACTATATTTTAAGAATCAAGACTCATTTCCATGATGGTAGAAATTCTGTCTTTAGCTTGACAATCACAATTCACATATGTGGACTTAACTCTAGGTCCTATTGCAGGACCAGCACTGAACTTCTGGGGTAAGCTCTTTTCCCTTTGAATACAGTATTTCTTTTAAAGAGGTGTCTTTGAAAAGAGAATTTTCAAAAGCAAATCCCAAATTCAAGAGCCTGACTATAACAAGGGTGCAAATGACCCCTTCTCTTGGTTTGAAAACTCTCCTTCCATTACAGTATGGTTGGTTTTATTGTCCTGATTGTTTTTTATGCTTAATGAAAGGGGTCTCATCTTTCTAAATATTCAACCAAACACTTAAAAGTCCTGTAACAGACTTTCCACTTAGATTTGTTAGGTTGTAGTCTCCTTTTAATAATCACATAGTTAATCCTTCAAAATAATGTTGTATGCAATCTGATTTCATGTCGGATTTTCCTCCCTAGAGTAGAAAGCTTTCAAGTTGATTAGTGAGTACTGAATGCTTCACATTGACAGAGCCCCGCTGTTCAGCAATCTATATTTGCAGGCTGCCAAAATGAAAGCCAGGGCTGGCTCTTCTTTGTTGTTCACAGTATTTTAAATTACAAATGATGTTGATTTTAATCATCTTTGGACTATGTGCTCCGAAGCTCAGTGCTGCAGAAGTCAGCACTCTGATTGCACATACAGTACAATTTATTGGCCTTAGCCTCTCACGGTACCTTTCACCTTTAAAAGACTTTGTAAACAATGGTAAGTCAATCCTTGCTAAGACAGAGAAAAAAGAAAACAAATCCGGATGTGCTAAGAGGTACATAGAAAGCCAGATTTAAGGAGGTGGTTCCTGTAGATTGCATTTCAAAACCAGGTATTTACTTAGTTATTTATTTTCAAACAGAAAGAGAACAGTTCCGGAAATGATATTTTCTTGGAAAATAGCACAATTTAACTGTACAAAAGAAGCACCATGAATTGTCTAAAGTGTTGCTGAATAGTATATATAGTATTTAACATTAAATGTAGATTTTTTAAAAATCTAAGACACAACAAAAGAAAAGAATTTGTAATCATTGCAATCTACAGACTTAGTCTTTGAAAACAAAATGAGTTATACCAAAGAGGAAACGTCAGTATGGTGAGGAGGAGGAGAAGGACCTTCTGTATTTGTGTGCATTTGCTGTGATCATAATTTAGAACCTGACAATTAGCTATGGTATATTTTATATCAAGAAGTCTTATTTTCAACAAATAAATAACAAATGCAATAATACCCTACTTAAAAAGTGGTTAAATGTAGCAAAGTGTGTGTGTGTGTGTGTGTGTGTGGTATATACAAAAAACTCATGAATCAGGCAGCACTCTGGAAAAGTTCACAGAGGACTCCCAGCAATGTGGCAGGAAGTATTTACAAATAAAGAGAAGAAATGGTGTGCAGAGATACTTTAATTGGTTACAGCAGGACACTTACCTAATTTGGATGTGGCATGATGAGGCATCGCCTTATATGGAAGTGACCTAATCAGCTGGGAGCCTATGGCTGGGTAAATCTCGGCTGCTGGAACTGGCTGGAACTTAGCTATGCATTATATTAATCTACCTACTTCAGCGCACAGACTGCTTACATACTCTGACACAGAGGCAACTTTGAATCAAATTTATTTTCCTGACAGTCACAATTAGCAGCTGCATGTTCAGAAGTTTAGATACTAATTAGGCAAACCTTTAAATTTACTGATTTACTAAGAATCAAGCTTTTATAAATCTTTAAGGAATTTCATCAAGATGAGAGAATTTAAGGACAGAAACGAGATAAAAAAGTCTTTGAGTATAACAATACAAAAACATGGGTAAATAGAAATCGCCTCCAATCTCATGGCTCCCTCTTTTTCCTGAAGTTTCATCATAAGATTTACTTCCAATAAGCTGATGGGAATACTAAGTGCATCTGTCAGAGATCATTGACATGTTTAGCACAAACTTTGGAAAGAAGAATCATGTTTCTGAGCCATGTGATAGTATAGTGGAAATTTTGGGGTGGAGTTCACATCTTACTAATATTCTTAATGTTGCCATCAATAACTTCCTCATGCTCAGACCTCATTTCAACATGCTTTGATTTTAAGTTATGGATCTTGGATCCTTTATGTGTTCAGAGGAATGATGCTACAGTTAGAAAAAAAAGATTTAAAAATTCAGTAATTCAGTTCAAAAATACAATATTAGCATTCTGCAAACCTATATGCTTTTATGGCCTCAGAATATGAGCTATAACTTCATTTTTTATTTTCACTAATTGTGTGTACACATTTAAACATTAAACATCTATTTACCTACAGAAATTCATTTTTTTTTAGATATCAACTTCTTACCATCTACTCAAGAAAGAAACTAAACATCTGTTAAATTTTGAAATAAGATTTTTACAAAGTGAGCAATTTGTATGTGTCTCCTGCCATCAAGAACTTTTGATTGAAGGAAAATAAATCCAAGTGTCCTTTCCTTGGTGTCAAATATTTTTCTGTTTTATGGTGTAAGATTTTGAAATTGGTTACCTTATTAGGTGGAAAATGTTCTTTGAAAGAACAATACTTTAAACTCTAGAACACTAGAGCTACTAAATGACATCATGCACTGCACAAATTCTACCTCAAATCACTCTAATAATTATTTATAATAATTCACACAAAGATATGTAATGATGTATCTCTGTTCTCTCTCATCTGCCTAAGGAGCATCCTAATTTATTTAATAAAGAGGCGAGTGTCCTCTATGGCAAGGCAGAAAAGGATAGGCAAAACTCTGTGGCAGAGAGAGGAACTCTGGGAAAAAATGACCTACAGGAGACTCTTCAGATAGACACTAAGTCAGATATACCAGAACTTAACGAGAAATAACTAGTTGGCCATGTGGCAGAACTTAGAATAAATAAGTTAGTATGAGTTACGAGCTAATTTGGAACAAGCATAGGCTAAGGCCTACAGCTTTCACATTAATACAATGTCTCTGTCATTACTTGGGCAGCTGGCAGGGCACAACAGCCCTGGGAAAGAAGGCAAATGAAAGCTGCTCACTTTAAGCATGAGCATATTTTACAAAACCAGTACTTGTGATGGCGGTTCCTATTTCAAACCTCCACCTATGGAAGATTGATGAATGATAGATCTTGACAGAACAAAATGTGAAACAGGAGGCAAATATTTTGAAGCCA
Organism: Micromys minutus; assembly: GCF_963924665.1. Taxonomy (NCBI): domain Eukaryota; kingdom Metazoa; phylum Chordata; class Mammalia; order Rodentia; family Muridae; genus Micromys; species Micromys minutus. The sequence continues at coordinate 46,465,730 of NC_137954.1, read as the reverse complement.
AAAAGGTAGCCTGTTTTAACAACTCACTGTCAGGGTGATTTTCCTCCTATCACATCTAAAGTTCTCTATCAGTAGTTAAGTACATTTAAGGGCCACTTTAAGTTGTCCAGATTTTGGCTGATTTCCCCTTTCGTATGGTTAGGACTTTTTATTTTCAGATTGCTCTTCAATCACAGTTACTGGTCTTCCCTCACAGACACCCAGTATTTTCATATGTTTTCCATTCTTTCACCGGGAATGATATTGAAGTACAGAAATATTAAGAAGCAGATTAATAAGCCAGTGGAGAACGGACCACATAGCGCCCAAGTTTCCAGGAAGCCATGTAGAAACTAGGCCTAAGAGACTCTCATGCTACAACCAAAAAAGAGAAATGAGCCAAAACTAGAAAATAAAATGTTAAAGATGAAATAAGGTATGAAAACAGCAGTTTCTAGTCTACAGACTGAAATCTCATAAAACATTTGCCATGAGATCTGAGTCAGGCAGTCCGATTTGCTCCTGTCTGCCTGTCTTCAAACTCTCCTCCACTTACATCAGCTACAGTGACATTGGAAAGCAAATCCTATATCTGATGGACAAGTATGGATTTTACTACAAAAATCTTTGGGGCCCATAAGCACAGAAGGTTCAGAGGTAATTAGTAATTTATCCCTTCAATGTTTCCTTCTTATTTCTCTCTTCTAAGTCAGTGATTATAAGGAAAATAAGAATGAATGAAAAACCAAAGACTTGGAACTTCACCATTAATGGGTGAAGCACTAAATACAAGGATAAAGGGCTCATAAATTTACTAGACAAAAAAAAAATCACATCATTTACAATGGAAGTCCACAGGAATAGAGTTGGGAATTTGATAAGGTGGTTAAGTACAGACACCTTGGGAACACCTGCCTGAAGGTGTTTCAACACTTAGTAAATGCAATTTGAGACTTTTCAATTTTCTGAGAATCCCTTAAACAAGCTTCATTTTTGAAATAGATCTGAGATAGGAGCCACAAAACTACCATAACAAATTCCCACTGAAGGGCAAGAATCTAATTTGAAAGGGGTGTCAAAAGAGTATTTCACAGAGAAATGTTATTTTAATTTGTTCCTTTGAAAGATGCTAAGAGGTAGTTAGACTGAAGAGATTAGAGAGGGGCCTTTCCAAGAATTAGAAACCAGAGTTCAGAGAAACTATGAAGTGGGCAAAGAGTGAAAAACAAAACGAAACAAAACAAAAAGCTTAAATTCTAGAGAAGACAAAGGTATCCCGTAAATATTAAGAGTATAAGCAAGGAGCAGTCCATGTCTGGCCTTCAGGCAATGGTAAAAAATTTTTCTTATTTTGTCCTGTGGCCAAAAGAAACCGTGTTCTGCCTGTAAAATAATGTGACTCTGTTTCTACTTTGAAAAGGCAATCAGGTGTGTGTGTGTGTGTGTGTGTGTGTGTGTGTGTGTGTGTGTATTGCCAGTTCAATTAGTAGGCATTAAACTCTGTCTACAAAGCATACATCTCATTCACAAGAAGACATAGTGATTAGGAAAGTAAAATAATTGAATGATAAGAAAGATTCCTTGAGTTCCCATAAGTTCTGTAAATTTAGCCTCCAACTGAACTGAGCCAAATGATACTCCAGAAACTCAAAATTGTGCTGTCATCAGCGAAGCCGAATGAAAAGAAATTAGACATGGAAGTAATAGGCAGCCCACTTAAAATGGCTTCGTTTATAGAAACATCATTATGGGGTAACTAAAAGAAGGAAATTATTTGAATGTCCATTTTTAAAAACACATTTCAACAAATACATAATTCTAGCAAAAATATAAAAAATTCTTAAAAAGTTGGGTGACTATACTCTGAATGTAAGATGAAAAACTGAATAAAAGCAAGATCAAATTCTGCAATATGAAACAAAGCATAGTGCTTACTAGAAACTCAAAACTAACCTACACAAACACAGTAAAATGGTAAGTTTAGGAAATATCTTCCTTACTTTATACCAGGTCTTCATAGTTACCACTTAGAAAAATTTATAATATGAAAAAAATGGAAACACTTATTAGCAACTGATATTTTCTTTAGCTAAGTTCATTTGATTCATTTCATTTGCTTTTTAAAGTTTTATTTTACTTATTAACATTAAATAAATAGAAAATATGCCAAAATAGTCATTCAATTTTTATTGCATTATTTTTTGACATCTACTAAATCTAAGTGAAATGTATGTGCTTTGGAGAAAATATTTTAAGACATAGAATAGGAAATTTACATTTTCATGTGATAGTTATCTGTTTATGAATTTGAAATTCTTTTTCACAGAAATACAAATTCAAGATAGGAGTAACCTTGCACTGGAGTCACTACATGCCGGTAGAGTGATCAGGAAATATTTCTGATGGCATCTAAATTTAGTCTGGGCTGTTTTAATTAGTATACTGATTTCTACATGAATCAAATCAGAAATGGTCATTAATCAGAAAAGACTGAACAATCTTAACGTCCAAGTAGATAGTAAGACAATCAAAATAGTCTTACCAATTTCCAACTGTAGCAACTCTAATTAGACACTTAACATGATTAATTTCATTCGAATGACAGCTTAAGGAAGCCATTTTCATTTTAGGATGAGTGCAGGACACCTCCAAGTATCTACGGCTTCTCTTATGTTCTCTAAGCAAAAAGCTATGACTGAAGACAGATATCATGCAAATTAAACAGATGACTTATAACAATAAATAAACTTAGTAGAATGAGTAATACATCAATTTTTATTTTCTATATCTAAAAATCTCAAAAAAAAAAAAAAAATCTCCTCCCAAAATTAGAAATGGTCTAAACGTTTCAGTTTTAACTTGAGCTCTTGCCTCCAAGTCTCTGTGATGTATTTACAGCTCAGGACAAGACCGTGCGTTACAGTGCAGGGTCAGGTTTTTCACTGCTGCGCATCCACTAATGTTTCTGTGTTCATACACATCTTAATTTATGAAGTTAAGGCAATGCTATCATCTATCTCAAATGGGTAATACAAAACTATGTAATTAATAGATCTGGGTTCACAGACCACAGAAAGGTCATTTTTAAAAGAAAGTTTCCTTACAGGATTATTGTCCGGAACCTCAGGGGAGTCTTGCAGATCTCCTGAACACCAGGGAAGGGACCTAAGTATCATGGAGCAGCGCCTTGTGGTTCATGAGCCTTACAAGTTAGAGAGATGGGTGTGGTGAGCTGCTTCACCTGCTGGGCAGTCAACACAATGCCCAGCTTCTCCTCAGTTGTGATCACATGCACCATCACAGTCTCCCGGCAGAGGCGCTCATTTGGGAGAAGAGCTGAGAAGCCAAAACTCTGGAATCTGCCTTTAGCAAAGGCAGAACAAAACAAAACAGGACCAAGGAGATCCCGTGCTTCCAGCCAAGGACAGTCCAAACAGCTCTCTTTGGGATCCCTCTGCTAAACCTCTCTCACCAGTATCTATTCCCTATTCTCACGAATTGTGTGTGAACCACAAGTCAAGACCAACTTCTTCAAAATGCTTTTACTCACAGGAACATTTTCTCCTAACGCCCATTAAATTCTGGAGAACGGGGGCTCTGTGTGCCACACTGTGACCCTCCCTCTCCCTCACACTTTATGCTGCTCAGGTACCCAGAATCAGGGCTGACATTCTCTGAGATATTCATTACTCAAAGATTGATGGTGCCCTGTTTGCTGTTACTGAACAGTAAGTGCCCTGAAACGAATGGCGAAATAGGCTCCAAATACCACCTAGGAAAAGAGCCTTCTAGTTCAACTCCTTGAGGCTTAAACTTAGAGATATACTGAGATTTTTCTTTCTCCGTTTTCAACCCTGCCTCAATACATAGATGTGCTTGATTTTTCCTTTGCCATTTGTTAAAAAAAAAAAAAATAGTCTCAGGAAAAAGAAACTTCATTCCTCTAATAGGTGATCTTAATCTCTCATATTTTTATTTTTAAAACAAAAAACAGTCACTTATCACACTCAGTGCAGTAAGAGAGATACGAAGTCAGTCATTACAGGATTCCTTACAACTTTGCATGGGGCCTCCTGGGTCTTATCAGGGCTGGGAGTGAAGCATTTAAACTGATTACAGTTCTCCTTTGCTTTTTCAAGTCTGCAAACACCATGTATTAGTCACATTGCTCACTGCTGTAGCTAGATAACTGTTAATAAACTATTCATGGGGGGATATTGTTGCTTACACTTAGGAAGGATTATAGTCTACCACACTGGGTAAGGCACCACAACCAAGAGGCAGCCATCCGCATTGCTCCTCCAGTCAGGAAGCAGAACAGGAGCAGCAAGGGAGGTCTACCTACTGGGAAACACTTCCTTGAGCCAGGCTCCATTTCCAGAAGTTCTACAATTTTACCAAACAGCACCACTCGGTGAGTACCAAGGGCTCAGACCCAAGTTTATGGGGGCTACTTAGGGTTCCGACTACAACCCATCCATACTGTAGGCACAAGGAAACAGCACATCTTACAAATTATACAGATTCCTTAGAAATTCCTGCTCTTTGTTTACTAATATAACATAGCAAAAGATCTATACATTTGTTGTTATTGAAGAACCCCACTATGAGATCATGGAGTTTGGCTTTCTCTCTTTATCCCTAACTTAACCCATTCCTTGCCACTTCCCTGGGCTCTGATGTTGCTTGTGCTATTAAGATAAAGAAGAAGAGTGATAGAGCAGTGTGAAGTTTCTTTACACTCCTGTGCTTGGTCAACTTCACTTCTTAAAACAGGAAGCACAATTTTTCTTTCTTTATAAGCCCACTTTACATATGAAACATTTTCTGCTTCTTCTTCCCAAATGTGGGGGTACAAAGGAAAGCCAAAATTGTTGGTTCCCAACTTGAATTAACTGTTTGAATAGACATAATCTAGAATTGATGTGCTTTAAGCCTTATTTTCTATGTTCAAGTCATTTTCTGAAACAAGGACATTGAAGGTTTAGCTGTCTGAACAAATTTTCATTTGAAGAAGGAAATGGTTGAGAGAGATAAATATTCAGAAAATCCACTATATTACATCCTAAGAAACAACAAAAGAAATTTCATACCTTACTCAAATTTATTTTTTATCTTCTTTATGTTCTCTAGCTTAGAAAGTCATGTGGGATCAGTAGTCCAGCTATAGGAAATAACATGAAAGAGGAGGAAGGTTTCACAGTACATTAGGTAACCTGATTTTCTTTTAACCATGAACAGATCAAGTGTGTCACATGGCCATAGTAAGTGAAATTTCTATTAATATATAAACGTGATATCTGACATAAGAATTTGTTAGCATTAAATCTGATAAATAAATAATAATAAGATAATTGCCTAAACATCTACAAAGAGAACCTCTTCAGCCATGTAAAAGGCAATGCCAAAGTAAGTGGAAAAAGAAACTCAAGTGTTACACATCTCTCATCTCTACAAAGGGATATAAGAAAAAATACTTTTCTCAGATTTCATTTTAAAGAAAAAGCCATGTCATTCTCCTTTGTCTCCTGCTGCCCTCCCTTCTTTATCATAAACATGTGGCTCTAAACATCCTCTCCTACGATTCCTTTGTGCTGGCATTGACATACTCTGCATTAAACATTGACTGATTAACGTTGCACCTCTTCATTACTTTGTGGAACTATGAGGTAATGGCAAAGACAGGAGTCAGACATCTTAATCAATATGTGTTTTGCAGCTTCTAAATCCAGCAGTTGACTGGTATTTTGCTACTCTAGACCTTTCATCATTGTGCAGATAAAATGTGAAGCAGCAGAAGTAGGTGAACATTGGTTTTGGTTGTGAGTTCAGTTTGTCATAATAACAATAAAAGGCAGTACATTTAGACATCTTTGAGCCCTTCGTTTCCCATCTTACTCATTTACTCATTAAGTGCCAACTCTGAAAAAGGAGAGATTAGAATGGCCTTGTGTGGGTTTATCTTTGTTATAAGAGGTCAACTTCACTTTTGAGATGGAATTAACCAAATGTGCCATTGAACCTCATGAAAATCAGAAAATAGATGTGATGTATTTTATATCGTAATTGAGGAGATTGAAAGGGATTAAGATATTATTAATATGTTATGCACTATACTATACAATACAACCATCCCACAACTTTGTTTTCTAGTTAATCATGTTTATTCTTTTGTCATTTCTCCTTCTATGAATTCATGACAATATATTTCAAGCCAAAGGTGTTGTATTTTATTTAAGTTAATGAACAATCTATTTTCTCTGATTTTAACTTTTTGTTTATTATCTAAGTCATAATTTAATTATCATTTCATCTTTTACTTTTTTCTACTAATCCTCCCATGTACCAGCCCATTTTTTTTTCTTAAAACTCTTTACCTAAATTTCTATGATTATTGTCACATATATATTTGTGTGTGTCGGTATAGACATATATATATATATATATATATATTTATATATATATATATATAATATTATTAGTATCATATATCTATATAATCCTAAATATATAAGCACAACTTATCAGTCAGCATAATGTTATTTGTCTGTTTATAAATTCAGTATGGTCCAAATGGACAGCAATAAACATGCTAAGGTGTAAGGGGAAAAGACTCAAAGGTAATTTCAGCTTTACACAAAGAGCTACTGGCAGCTAATGGATGAACCCTAGAGATATAGTCAAGGAAGAGTGTAGACAGTGGTTGCTCAGATCTGGCATTTTGTGAAATATCAGGTAACCATCTTTGCAGCTGAAGCAAGAGTCTGGCCCCAAAACATTATTGATTAAGAAATTTAATTGTATAGACAAAATGTCAAACATTAAAAGTAGAAGCAGCAGGACTTTGATTCCAAGCTGGTATGTAAAGAGTTAAAAATGAAGGGTGGCAAATTCAGTAGTACTTAGTCTCCTGTATACCTCACTTATCACAAATTACTAATCTGGAAAAACTTTACAGAAGATTCCCTAAGTCAAATGTAAGAACCAGTTGCTCTAAAGGACCAAAATTATCTATTGAGTTTAAAAAAAAAATGTCAATTATTCAAAGATGTCCTCTGTTTCTCATTATTTTAATAAGTTTGCAACACACTCTTTTGATCCAACTTAAGACTGATTCTCATTATATTTAAGGCTTAGCTTAATTTTTCTCAAGGAAAATCAACAGTTCTTCCCTGATCAAGTGTTGCTAAATCGCACTCTGTCTTATGTTTGTTTTCCACTAGTTTCCTTTTGTATTTTTTAGCTCATGTCACACATCCACATGAGTGCAGTGATTTAAACAAATGTTCACACCAAAACAGGCAAAACAGGCCTATAATACAAATGCTAAAGATATATTTTTGAGAGATTTAAAAATTACATAATGATCTCACTTTATTCGGAAAAGATAACCACAGAAAATAAGTCTTTTATTATTTTTTCAATCCTATTCATATGTATGAAACATTATTCTGAAACACATGTACTATGACATGGTGATATTAATTAATATTCTCTGTTTCTTGGGATTATTTTAGTTCACTGTGACCCCTAGGTTTGATCATTTTATTTTCAGTTTCAGCTGTATTAAGCTTCCCTACAAGAACCACTAGATTCTATCACAAGAGAAAAGTATTAAAATCTAATTTAGCAGACTCAATAATTCTTCCCTCTTTTAGCACTGGTGTCTTATATTACGGTTCTACACCTCATAGCTATTTAACAACTCAATTATCCAAATTCTTCACCGAGAAAGTGTCACTGACGTCCGGTATTCTTCTTCTGATCAACTCCTAGCTCAACACATGCCAGTTGATGGTGACTGAGTTAAGAAAATCTTGATACAAGTCTGGCATTGTGCCAGTTTTGGAGTTACACAGTGGGAACTTTAATAAAGTATGCAATAAAACAGAAAACATGACTCGGAGCGATATTTCTTATTATGGGGGTGTTGCTTCACTATGCAGACAAACTGAGACGAGCTCAGTGTAGCCGAAGAAGAGAGACATACAGATCAAGGTGGAAACACAAAGGGTGAGTGAAAAGAAGCACACTGACCACCCAGCATCAGCTGGCAAGAAAAGCAAATCTAAAGAGCTCAGAAGGTTGGATCCTCAATTAGCAGCTCACTTGGGCAAGGAACGGACATTGATGTGAGAAGGTGAGAACATACGCAACTTAGAGGAAGGAACTGCGAAGTAAGAAAGTTCACGGAGTCTGGAGATTATTTATTAAGATTTTTTTTGAGAATCATAAAAAGGACAAAAACCATAAAGGGAAAAAATCATCCTTTTATATCTTTCTTTGAACAAAAATCACATGGTAAAATCTGTGCACATAGACAATATTAGATTTTCCTTTTTCTCTAAAACGACCTATGTCTTCTGACCAGATACAGGATCATTTGCCTATATTTTTCTAATAACCTTTCTCTGTCTCAAAGAATATTCTACAGGTACATGTCTCTGTATATAAGATGTCTGACACTATCATTTCAAACAAAGCAGAAGAAAAAAAGTTTGAAAGACTACTTGAAAAAGTGTGACAAATAATGAATCCCAAATCATAAGAGTATAAGAGGTCACCAAGTATCTGGTGAGTAAATTTAGATAAATACATATTTGAAGAAAATACCTAAAGGAAGTCCCCTCACCATTACTGATACTGAATCCAACAGTGAATTCCTACCGAAAGCAGATCTCCTTGGGGAATCTGCAAGGTAGATGATGGCAAGATATAGAATTGCATTTCTGAAAGGTGAAGAAAATAGGTTATCAAAACATAAAATGATATGAAATTGGGAAGAGAGTAGGTGTGGGATAAAGAAAAAGTAAAAGGAAAATGGAGCATCAACGAACACATTACTTTGTATACGAACTTGTAAGAATAAGGAAAATCATAATTAAATTTTAAAATAAACATATTCTTAGCTATTTCATAACCAGTTCCAACTGGGTGTCTTTAAGTAGCAACAGGACCTCCATAGACTTAAACCATCCATGGTGGCATGTCTGTCTCTTTTCCCTCAACTTCTGCCAGTCATGTTATGGGACTTTATGGGCATGGCTCCTGACATTACAGGAGGACCCAGTCTCAGGAAAAATCCCACAATCCTTCAGTCTCACAGTCTCTGCAGCCCTGCGTCTACAGGCCCTGCAGCATGTTGTAGACATGTCCACTGTAATGAGGCTACATGCTTCTGCATTTTGATTAGTCACACTCTTCTGTTGTTGATTTAGTATGTTGTACAGAGAAGTCTCCTTGATAAGATGTCAAAACTACACTTACCTGAGTGTATAAGAACAAATCTTTAGAGTGAATTTAGGGATTATTCTGATTTAACCAAGTGCTGGTTGTAGGTTCTCCTCCAAAATCTATGACCTCCCTAAACCTAGGTAGTTGTTTAGGATTCTGGAACTATGAGACCTCCATCATATGCAACAGACAACTAAGAAACAAATGGGTTTCTCCAAGAAAGAGCATACCAATTGGATGTGCAAGGCCAAATGATCAACCCTGGAATCAAACATATACAGACTGAAAAGGTTACATTTAGAAGTATCTATGTAGATGTATATATACACATGCATGTAAGAACAATTACTGAAAAAAAAAAAAAACACCATGTATTTGAAGAAGAGTAAAGGGAGATATACTAAAGGACTTAAGGAAAGAAAGGACAGGGGGGCTGATGTAATTATAATATGAAATCAATAAATAGATAAAGTATAGATAAGTATAGAGATAAATGATAGGTAAATAAATATAGACACGTATACATACATCATCAGAGAAGGTTAACAACTAAAATAAAACCGCTAATAATTTTCTGATCCATGTCATGAAGAAGTTTTCATTGCTGTGAGAAAACTCAAATAGAGAAAGATACTCCAGCTGTCTATATTAAGCTTTCAATTATATTATGTAAAGTGCTATTACTTATCAATAAGAATAAAAATATAAGAACATCCAAATAGAAACAGGCAATTCTGGGTAATAAAACTTAAAAATAATCAGCATTACTAGTAAATGAGAAATAGGAATTCCAATAAAGTCATAGCTATGGTTGATTTTATCTGTGTTGGTCAAGATGGAGAAAATGGCTGCTTTTGTGTTTTGGGGAAAGGAGTGAAATCAAAAGGATTATCCAACTCAGACAAGCATGGGACTGAACCAGCAACCCGGATTTTAGAACCTCCTTTGAGAGAAGAGCTAACTTGAATGATAGGTACGAACACGCAAGTCAACATAACAATAAAAGAGACCATCTAATGCAAGGATAGCAAAAGTATAGATAAGAGTCTCAAGGGTGGGAAAATTGTAAGATCAGCTATAAAAATATGAAATTAGTTAAAAATCTAAATAAGGTATATCAAAATAATTTCAGTATTTTTGAGCACTGCCAAGGATCAAACCTAAGTCCTACTACATGATAGACAGGCACTCTAGTAAACAATCTACACCCTAAGATATATTGTAAGTAAAAATTCCTAAATACAAAAATAAATCATATTGTCACATTAGCGAACAACACTGCTCAGAATCTATGTGTGCTCTGTGAGTCACTGCATGTTTGAATAATGAATTCAATATTTCTGAATTTAAAAACAATAAGATATGATCCTTCTAAGAATCTCCTTTTCCCCCAAGAATTCTGCGGATGGGCTATACATAATTTTAGTAAAATTAAAAATTATGAAAGATTATATTATCCAATATATTAAAAATACATTTTAAACATTGAACTTTGCTCTTACTCAAATATAAGCTCTTTCTTAAAATTCCTTGAAATCTGAATGACTGTCTACATCTAAGTCTTTATGTATCTTTATGATTTCTCTTTTCCATATTCATTTCTATCCTGACTTAACTTCTGAAGTTACTGTACACAAAGAAATCTCTCAGGGCCACCTGACTAATAGGCTTGCACACTTATGATGTTGTAGCTACACAGTTGTGCTAGGTGATTAGAGAGATATGGAAATTCATTCATCATTTTGTTTCTTGACTAAAACTCTTGGAAAGGATTTTCTGTAATCTAAAGGCTCAGTAGTTTCAGTGATACCTCAGTAGTCAAAACTGGTCGAGCAAACTGGAAAGCCAGTCTCCGGTTCACAGCTATAGCACCTATTTTGATCTGTAAAGCTAAGCACAGTCAGGGTTGTTTAGTACTTGGATGGAAGAAAATGAAAATTAGCTTACAGCTTGTTATAAGTATTGCATGTCTTTCAGGATGATGACAAAAATCAGAAAATAGACTTATAGTAGTTTATTTTTTAAAAAATAAGTCTAGTCGAAGCTAGTTGGACAGACAACACACAAGCACGCGCGTGTGCACACGCGCGCACACACACACACTTACACACACACACACACACACACACACACACACACACATGAAAAACAATGTGGGACTTTGCAAATTTGTAGATTATACTCCACAAAAATAGACCATTTTTATTTATTTACCTAATATTGCCCCAGGATGTTTCATAGAAAAGGATAATAAGTATCCAATTGCCTGACAGGTAATGTGCTAGAATAATTTGATGGAGGAATATAAACATTTACTTTATAAAAGGAATCACCAGAAAAAATAAAATAAGAGAAGGAAATGAGAAAGGGAAGACAGTTCAAAAGTTGATTCGACTGAGGGGTATAGAAGCAGTGGAAGTAAGGAAAAGGGGCGGGTCAGCAATTCACATCCTTCTGGAGGATCTGAGAAAGGGCTCCACGTGAACAGCTCCCACAGGAAAGAATGCAGAACAACTGCCAGGAAGGAGCTGCAGAGGATACAGGTTCTGTGAGTACTTTTCTTCCACCAGACACAGAACAGGGACCCACTGACTTATAACTAAAATAACTCTGGGATTCTTGGTGTGGGTTCTATGACAAATAACTACAATGTTTCTAAGGAAACTGAGGAAAAAATTTTAAAAGAGTGTGTCATGCCCTACTGTAGAGTGAGTATTAGAAGGTAAGCCTGTTACAGCACAGATTTGTGTCGATGCTAAATCAAGTCTGCAAATGGAGAACTCTTTTACCTGAACATTATTTGATATGATGAGGTAGGCAAAGTTGATTACTTGCCAGATTCTCATATTGGGAAAATAACTTAGAGGCAATGGGAGTATCCCTCCCCTCTTTGACCAATGTCAGAAGTGTTACATTGGGGCTTTTCCAGGGCTTGGCACTAGGAGACATTGTGTTTAACTTTGCATATTTATTTATTTATTTATTGAGACATTTTATTGTCTTTTCTAAGGTTGACTAAAAGTACCCATGAAGCATCTTCAGACTAAAATCTGTTCTGCCACATTTTGGTAAGTCGATGAAAATCGGTCAAATGTATCTATGGAATTTATGTTACATGAAATGTTTCCAGATACTTAAGTGACAGTATACTGAGAAATAAAGAACCTTATCTGCTTCAGTGTTCAGACCACATAATTATGTCCTAACTGGTGGTTCCTTTTGTCACAGGCAGCAATAAAAAAAAAAATGCATCAGGCAGAATATCAGAATTGGAGGAAAGAACAACTAAACATTTGAAAGCTCGAAAGTACCCTTAATAATATACAGGTTAGTGTCACTAAGAGATTTAAAATACCATATTAGTAAGGACTGAGAGCTTAGAGAAACCATCATTGTTGGCAGCTAGCAAGAGTTGAAGGTTGTAAGTGTGGGCGTATAACTGTGAGTCTCACTGAAATCTGGACTTGTGGTTGGATGTCTGCCATGTTACTGGTAATCATGCACAAGCTCTGGGGTCAATATCTGTGCCCCATACAACAAAACAAATGAACACATAAATGTGTTGTGGTGACTACAGCAGAACAAATGCTTTGCCAAAGTGTGGAAGGAAGTGATTTGGTATCTGGGGCAACATGTCATAAGTTCATCTCTGCTTTTCCTGCTTAGCTAATATGCATACTGTGGCTGGTCTACATTTCTGTTTAGTTGGGTTGTTTCTTTTTTTATATATCTTTTTTTTTTAATTCTACACTCTATGTTTATATTTGAGATGTTATACCTTTACCCCACCCTGCTCCTATCCTCCTCCCTCTCCAGTTGCATTCACAACGGTGCACTCCCTTCTGATCTCCCTCTCCACCCCCATTCCTGTGGCCTTCCCATTGGGAAAATGTGCCCTCTCTGGAACAAAAGCCTCTTCTCACATAGATGCCAGACACTGCTATCTTCAGCTACACGTGCAACTGGATCAATAGGTCTCACAAAGTGCTCACAAAGGTTTGTGTTTTACTCCATGGGAATTTTACAGGGTTTTGTTGGTTGTTTCTGTTGTTACCTTCCCATGAGGTTGTAACCCCTTTCATCTCCTTAGGTCCTTTCTTTGTCATCCTCATTGGGACCCCCAAGTTCAGACCGAGGGTTAGCTGCAAACATGTTCAGCTGTATCTATATGACTCTAGCATAGTCCCTGAGGGGCATCTCTGGTTCCAGCCAGTAAATAATTTTGGGGACCAGCTATAGTGCTTGGATTTGGTAACTGCATATGTGGTAGATCCCCATGTGAGATGGCTTCTGAGTGATATTTTCTTCAATCCCCATTTCTCTATTTAACCTTGCATTTCATTCCATGAGAGTTTTGTTCTCTTTTCTAAGAATGACTGAGGCATCCCCATTTTGGCCTTTCTTCTTTTTGAGCTTCATAATGTCTGTGAATTTCTTCCTGGGTATTGGGTATTCCACGCTTTCTGGGGCTAGTATCCACTTATAAGTGAGTGCATACCATGTGCGTTCTTTTATGACTGGGTTACCTCACTCAGGATGATATTCTCTAGTTCCATCCATTTGCCTACCAATTTCATGAAGTCATTGTTTCTAATAGCTGAGTAGTACTCCTTTGTGTAAATGTACCACATTTTCTGTATCCATTCATCTGTTGATGGACATCTGGGTTCTTTCCAGCTTCTGGTTGTTATAAATAAGGCTGCTATAAATATTGTAGACCATGTGCCCTTGTGATATTTTGGAGCATATTTGGGGTATATGCCCAGGAGTGGAGTGGTTGAGTTTTCAGGTCGTACTATGTTCAATTTTCAGAGGAACTGCCAGATTGATTTCCTGAATGGTTGTATGAACTTACAACCCCACCAACAGTGGAGGAGTGTTCCTCTTTCTCCACAACCTCGCCAGCAGCTGCTATCACCTGAGTTATTTATCTTAGCCATTCTAACTGGTGTGAGGTTAAATTTCAAAGTTGCATTTCCCTGGTGATTAGTGATGTTGAGAATTTCTTTAGGGGTTTCTCAACCATTCTATGTTCCTCAGTTGAGAAATCTTTGTTTAGATCTGTATACCATTTTTAATAGAATTATTTAATTCTCTAGAGTCTAGCTTTCTGAGTTCTTTGTATATATTTGATACTAGCCCTCTATCAGATGTAGAATTGGTAAAGAACCTTTCCCAACCTGTAGGCTGCCATTTTGTCTTCTTAACAGTGTGCTTAGCCTACAGAAGTTTTGTAGTTTCATGAGGTCCCATTTGTTGATTCTTGATCATAAAGCATAAGTCATTGGTGTTCTTTTCAGGAAACTTTCCCCTGTGCCTATGTGTTCTAAGCTCTTCCCCATTTTATCTTCTAATAGTTTCAGTGTACTTGGTTTTATGTGAAGATCTTTGATCCACTTGGACTTGAGCTTTGTACAAGGCGATAGCAAAGGGTTCATTTGCATTCTTTTGCATGCTGAGTGCCAGTTGAACCATTTGTTGAAGAGGCTGTCCTTTTTTGATTGATTGTTTTTAGTTCCTTTGTCAAAAATCAAGTGACCTTAGGTGTGTGGGTTCATTTCTGGTCCTCAATTCTGTTCCATTGATCTATATGCCTATCTCTGTACAAATACCATGCAGTTTTTAATCACGGTTGCTTTGTAATACAGGTTGAGATCAGGGAAGGTGATTTTTCCGAGAAATGTTTTTATTCTTGAAAATAGATTTCACTATTCTAGGTTTTTTGTTATTCCAGATTTACTTACAAATTGCTTTTTCCAACACTATGAAGAATTGGGTTGGAATTCTGATCAGGATTGCATTAGATCTGTAGATTTCTTTAGGCATGATGGCCATTTTTACAATGTTGATCCTGCCAATCCATGAGCATGGGAGATCTTTCCATCTTCTGAGATCTTCCTTGATTTCCTTATTCAGAGAGTTGAAGTTCTTATCATACAGTTCCTTCACTTGCTTTGTTAGGGACACCCCCCAGGTATTTTATAGTCTTTGTGACTACTCTGATGGATATCAATTCTTTATTTCACTTCTCAGCCTTTTTATCCTTTGAGTAAAGGAAGGCTATTGATTTGTTTGAATTAATTTTGTAGCCAGCCACTTTGCTGAAGTTGTTTATTAGTTGTTCAAGTTCTTTGGTGGAATTTTTGGGTTCACTTATAATACTATCATCAGCAAATAGTGATATTTTGACTTCTTTCTTTCCAACGTGAATTCTTTTGAATTCTTTTTGTTGTCTAACTGCTTTGACCAGGACTTTCAGTACTATATTGATTATGTAGGTGGACAATGAGCAGCCTTGTCTAGTTCCTGATATTAATGGAATTACTTCAAGTTTCTCTCCAATTAGTTTGATGTGGGCTATTGGTTTGCTGTATATTGCTTTTATTATGTTTAGGTATGGGCCTTGGATTCTTGACATTTTCAAGACTTTTATCATGAAGGGGTGTTGAATTTTGTCAAATGCTTTCTCAGCATCTAGTGAGAGGATCCTGTGGGTTTTTTTTTTTTTTTTTTTTTTTTTTTTTTGAGTTTGTTTATATAGTGGATTACGTTGATGGATTTCCATATGTTGAACCATCCTTGCATCCCTGGGATAAAGCCTACTTGGTCATGGTGGATGATTGTTTTGATGTGTTTTTGGATTCAGTTTGCAAGAATATTTTTGAGTATGTTGCATCGATGTTTGTGAGGGAAATTGGTCTGAAGTTTTCTTCCTTTGTAGAGATTTGTGTGGTTTAGGTATGAGAGTAATTGTGGCTTTGAAGAACCAGTTGGGTAGTGTTCCTTCTGTTTCTATTTTTTGGAATAGTTTGGAGAGTATAGATATTAAGTCTTCTATAAAAGTCTGATAGAATTCTCTATGAAACCCATCTGGTCCTGGGCTTCTTTTGGTTGGGAGGCTTTTGATGACTGCTTCTATTTCTTTAAGTGTTATGGGACTGTTTAAACAGTTTATCTCATCCTCATTTAACTTTGGTATCTGGTATCTGTCTAAACATTTATTTGTTTCTTCCAGATTTTCTAGTTTTGTTGAGTATAGGCTTTTGTAATAAGACCTGATGATTTCTTGAATTTCCTCAGTTTCTGTTCCCATGACTCCCCTTTCATTTCTGATTTTGTTAATTTGCATGTTCTCTTTTGTCATCTAGTTAGTCTGGCTGAGGGCTTATCGATCTTGTTGATTTTCTCAGAAAAACAGCTCTTGGTTTTGTTGATTCTTTGTATAGTTCATTTTGTCTCTATTTGGTTGATTTCTACTCTGAGTTTGATTACTTCCTGATGTCTACTTTTCTTGGGTATATCTGCCTTTTCTTTTTCTAGGGCTTTCAGCTGTGCTGTCAAGCTGCTACTGTATGCTCTTACCAATTTCTTTTTGGAGGCACTCAGAGCTATGAGTTTTCTTCTCAGTACTGCTTTCATTACATCCCATAAGTTTGGGTTTGTAGAGGTGTAATTTTCATTAAATTCTAAAATATCCTGGATTTCTTTCTTTGTTTCCTCCTTGACCAAGCTATCACTGAGCAGAGCATTGTTTAGCTTCCATGTGTATGTGGGCTTTTTGTTGCTTTTGTTGTTATTAAAGACAAGCCTTAGTTTGTAGTGATCTGATAAGATGAATGGTTGTATTTCGATCTTTTATCTGTTGAGGCCTGTTTTGTGAACAATTATATGGTCAGTTTTGGAGGAGGTACCGTGAGGTACTGAGAAGAAAAAAAAAAAAAATATATATATATATATATATATTTGGGTTTGGGATGAAATATCCTGTAGATGTCTCTTAATTTCAGTTGGATCAAAACCTCTGCTAGTTTTACTGTGTCTCTATTAACTTTCTGTACCAATGATCTGTTCATTGTTGACAATTGAAGTCTCCCACTATTATTTTGTGTGGTGCAATGTATGTTTTGAGCTTTAGTAGGGTTTCTTTTATGAATATGGGTGCTCTTGTATTTGGAGCATATACGTTAAGGATTGAGAATTCATCCTGATAAATTTTCCCTGTAATGAGTTAAAAGTGTCCTTCCTTATCTTTTTTGATAAATTTTGGTTGAAAAATCTTATTTTATTTGATACTAGAATAGCCAATCCAGCTTGTTCCCCGGGCCCATTTACTTGGAAGGATTTTTCTCAGCCTTTTACTCTGAGGGCGTGTCTGTCTTTGTCTCTGAGATAAGTTTCTTATTGGCAGCAAAATTCTGGATCCTGTTTATGTATTCAGTCTAATAGTCTTTGTCTTTTTATCGGGGAATTGAGACCATTGATATAAAGAGTAATTATGGAATAGTAATTTTTGTTTCCCATTATTTTTGTTGTTAGAGGTAGACTTATGTTTGTATGCTTTTCTTCTTTTGGTTTTTTTGCATCAATTTTTTTTTTTTTTTTTTTTTTTTTTTGCTTTTTCTTGGGTGTAGTTTCCTTCTCTGTGTTGGATTTTTCCATTAATCATACTTTGTAGGGCTGGATTTGTGCACAGATATTGTGTAAGTTTGGTTTTGTCCTGGAATATCTTTATCTATGGTGATTTAGAGTTTAGCTGGATATAGTAACCTGGACTGGCATTTGTGTTCTCTTAGGGTCTGTGTGATGTCTGTCCAGGGTTGTCTAGCTTTCATAGTCTCTTTGAAAAGTCTGGTGTAATTCTGATAGGTCTGCATTTATATACCTGTCCTTTTTCCCTTACAGCTTTTAGGATTCTTTCTTTGTTTCTAATATTCAAGTGTTTTGACTATTATGTGTCAGGAGGAGTTTCTTTTAACGTTCAATTTATTTGGGGTTCTGTAGGCTTCCTGTATATTCATGGTCATCTCATTCTTAAGGGCAGGAAAGTTTTCTTATATGATTTTGTTGAATATATTTACTGAGCCTTTTAGTTGATATTCTTCTCCTTCTTCTATACCTATTATCCTTAAGTTTGGTTTTCTCATTGTGTCCTAGATTTCCTGGATATTTTGGGTGAGAAGCTTTTTAGTTTTTGCGTCTTCTCTGACTGTTTTGTCTGTTTTCTATGTCGTCTTCTGCCCCTGAGATCCTCTTTTCCATCTCTTGTAGTCTGTTGGCAATGCTTGCATCTGTGACTCCTGAATTCTTTTTTTGGGTTTCCATCTCCAGGGTTGTCTTATTTTGTGTTTTCTTTATTGTTTCTATTTCCATTTTTAATTCCTTTATCTGTTTGGTTATGTTTTCCTGTAGTTCTTTGAGTGATTTTTCCTAGTTCTCTTTTCCACTTGGGATAGAATGTGTTTCTGCCGCTCTTCAGAGCTCCCAGAGACCTGTGTGTGGATTGGCCGCCCTTTCAGATGCAGTTGGGCCATGTTTAGCCTTGGGCCAGAAGTCAATTATGTCTATTTTTAAATTAAATGCTTTCAAAGTTTACATTTTTTCATATATTTTGAACATATTTTTACTCTTTTATCTCCTTCTAGATACTTCCCCCTGATTCCACTTCATTCTTTCTCAAAACAAAATCCAAACCAAAAGAAATATACTCAAATTACTTTTTAGTGAAATAACATGAACGCACAGTAGATAGTTTCTAAAACTATATAACAGTCATCGTTGACCTCTGTATTCACTTCAGTGTTACGGTGATTGACTTGCTCATATGAGGTCATGGTTGGATTTCATCACAAAGGGAATATAACCATTAAAAGAATGGTTCGACCCATTTTTATCAAGGCTGTGTTTGAGTTAGAATTAAGGACATACATGCATGCATGGGATCCTTCAGTTCCTGGGACTTAGTAAAGCAAAGAGGGAAAACGAGAGTTAAAGAGGAGAGGAGGAGTAGAAGAGAAGGAGAATGAAGAAGGTATGAGAAGAAAGAGCTGAGCATGGAAAACAAATGGAGCAATAAACAAATTCTCAAAGGGTCACTTACTAATCTTTAAGGAATATGCTTCACATATGCATAGAATTCTGAGAAAATGCTCTTCCAAATAAACTTCTACATTTAAATGACAAAGGCAAATAAAAACGTGTTAGACTGTAGACTTTCAGATGGCACCCCCAAAAGCCAGAATACTGAAAAGTATCTCAAGAGATTTTCCTGCAGCTGGCATAGACTAGGCTATATGTGAGGCATAGCTTTACACTCTGACTTTATAAACATAAAATTACATTCATGTTCCATAAGTAAAAATTCAGGAGTTATAATTTCCCTGATATTAAGAAAAAATAATCTTGGCTTATACTTTTATTATTTTATAATATTCTAAATCAGTAGTTCTATAGCTCAATAAAAATATCAAATTCTAATAAGTATTTGTGTAGCATACAATAGCAAAACACATATACAATGATTTGCCTCACAAAATCCCTAAAGACTCAAAATTTGTAGCTTTAAATATATTATTTCTACTTAAAACTGACTATTTTTTAATAGAATTTATCATTTAAAACTGACCCTTTTGCTATATTTTTTGGTTATTTTGGTTAGTTACATTTGAAATGTTATCCCCTTTTGGTATTCCCCTGAAAACTCCACACTCTACCCTCTTTCTGCAGCCTTCATGAGGGTGCCCCACCCACTCAGTCCTGCCCTAATGCCCAATCATTCCCCTACACTGAGGCAAACTTTACAGGACCCAGGGCTTTTTCTTCCATTGATGCCAGACTTCTGTTATCTTAAATGAATATAAGCAACTGAAATTCAACTATGGAGAATATTTGCAATGTTGTTTTATCTTGTGTATTGGGAGGCATTGTTTTAATATGCTCAGTCTTTGTTGATTGACAATAGTGGAAGCTAACATAGCAGACAGCTCCCTTTCTTGTTGGAAGACATACAAAATAATGAAAAGACAAAATCTTTCTGTCTCAATGCTCAACCACTTGATCGCTAACTTGAGAAGGTTGGCAAATTACTGTAGGGTAGGCTAATATATCACTAGCATGACTCAAGGCTTTGCATCCAGAGCTGCATGCATTTGAATTTTCTCTATGATCTTATGAAATCTTCTTTTCAGCAGCATTCCCTGTATTAGCTGTATTACTACTTTGAGTGATACTTTTTGATCCTTGGCCATTCATATTCACTCCTGTCCTTTAATGTTTCATTCAGCTCAATCTTGGACCCCAAGATATGAAACCATGGGTTTTTCTGATATTCTCACCTTCACATATAGAAAAGTCTTTCTAATCTTTCTGTATGTTGGGAAGTCTTAAAATTTGGAGGAAAATAAGAAAAGGAAATAGATTCTTTATTAATAAAACAAAAATCTAAAACAAAAACCAACCCAACCAACCAAACAAACGAACATATAAACAAAATCAAAGAAGAATCCGCACCACAGACAGTGAGGTGGCTTGGTAGATAAAGGTCATTGCAGCCAGATCTGACCCCTGAGTTGATAACTGAGACTTTCCAGGAAGAGGGGAGCAAGAGCAGAGGACAGTGTCTTCTATTCCAAGTTGTTTATGATGAAGGAATGAAGAGTCAAGTCTGTCTAAGATATGGCTTTTGCAATATTGACTAGGAGAGTCTATTTCTTATTTGGTGGGATCTGTTGCATTAAGTTGACTTGTTAGTTTCACTCCACGTTAAATATAAAAGCTTAAATAAGGTGCTTTGAGATAAAGTTTCAAAAAGTACAAAGAAATCTAATATATAAACACACATATATTCCTAAATTCATTGGATTTTCTATGACACAGTAAGTAATTAGTTATAAAGACAAACATATTTTCACCAGCCTGCCTTCAAATGTTGTCAAGTTTGCACTGCAAGTAAATCCGCTCCCATAGGCTAGAGGAGCAAGCCTCCACTAAGGTAGCATTTTAAAGGGTATTGGTGTGCTTATTTTATACATTTGTGGGAGGCACGGATTCCCACAACAGTCAGACGATGACTTTGAAATAGCTGTTATGGAGATCTAGAAGTTATGAACCACCTGTGCTGGGTTCCAGGAACTGAGCTCTGGTTCTCTGTAAGAGCATAAGTACTCTGAATGGTTACTCATCTCTCTAGACTCGCCATTTTTATTCAAATGCATTTACATTTAAATTTCAAAAACTAAATCAGATGATATCCAGAAGTGTGAATAAATGTGACACTATTAGCTTTTTCCTCATGTAGGGATACAATGATTAGGACAATCAATGCTTAATTGGATCAGAATCTATCTGAAATGTGTTTGCTTTGAAGAAAAGATTTAAATTGGAACTTTGACCTTACAACAGATTTGACTCTTTTATTCACATCTGTTTTGCTATGTCCATGATATAACATGAATTATAATATTATATATAACATAAATTTAGATTTATATATTGTTTATCACTTAGATGCACAAGTATAATTTTATTTAATGTAAAGTGAGTAAATGTTAGTGAGATTATGAGAACTTGCTCCAGAAAGTTTCACTAATTCTTTAATATTACCAAAATATTTAAAGGTAATTCCAGAACACCATACCACACCACACACACACACACATATCCACAAAAATCTTATAATTTGGTTTCAGTAGGCTGAAAAAGTTAAAGCTAGAATTTAATACAATTTGATTTTGGTGAAAGTTTAGGTGAATGTTTGCTAAAATGTTAACTTACTAATATTTTCAGTGTTTTTTTTTTTTTTTTGTTCTTGTCCACTTTATATTTGAAAGAGAAAATATTCCTCGACCATGTAATACATTAGACAGACAATGGGTCATTGTGCAGATGCCAAGATGGCACAATATGCTTACTCAATGTGGAGCATGGCTGTGGACCCAACGTGTTTGACTGCAATTGATTATATGACTCAAAGCACATAAGAGTTAATAAAACCACTGACAGAATGTCCCTTCTCTTCCACTCTTGATTTCCCATCTCGACTGAGTGTCTGGACTCATCTCTGACATTCCTACCTCAGTCCCATTTTTAATAATCAGGTCTTGCAGTTCCAGTGCCACGTATCGCTCCAGTCAATTTCTCCCTTTCTATTCTCATGGCCCCTACCATATATCAGACCTGAGCCACCACAATCTGTTCTGTCACAACACAGGCTACATGCTGATCAATCCTGAAAATGCCATCGGGTTAATCTTCATAAAATACAATTCTGGACATGTCACTCACCTGCTAAAACATTTCAACAGCTTCCCAGTGCTGGGCAAATGGAGCCAATAATTCTTAGTGAACAATTCAGTGTACCTATGCCTTTGTAATGGGTGATACTTCATTTCCAGTTACGTGGTGGAATCATTTGTTTACCCCTGGACAAATAAAATAATGGGCATAGAGATGTACACTAGGAGTGTGCATTATTTTCCTATACATCTATCAGTGACCCAAAGCTCCACTGCCCAATTCTATCCTACATTCAATAACCAAAAATATTTTTTAAATGCAATCTCCTTTGAACTATAATAATTACTTAAACATCCTTCTCTGATGGCTATTCCCAAATAAGTATCAGGGAAGGTCTCTCAAATGTAACCATCATGGTTTTTCTATATGACCAACGATGGGATAGAATTATCAGTTACATATACAGTACAACATGCTTGACATCATCAAAAGTTTAATTTCACTCAAGGTCCTCATCAATCTACTCTTAATTTCTAACCCGAACTCCTTGCTGATAGGAAGGATGGGAGGCCAGCAAATAGATTTTGGAAATACCAAGGTCTAGACATAGTGAAAAAATACTGGTTAGAACCAAAGGATAGTCATTGATGGTTTCAGACGCCACAATGGCCTGAATGATTCTTTTGTTTTACTGTGAGTCTGCTCTTCTGCCACATTCAAAGTCCCCTTGCTCTGGGGTTGTTTGTCAAGGCTGTCTGTGTGCAGAGGGTGATTAGAGACATGTCTCCACATGGGTAATTTAGACAGAAGATCACTTATCAGAGCACTTCTGTTCAACTCAAAACTAAAAATACTATTGGGGCCCTGTAAATGTTAACCAGCCCGAGGAATAATGATAACTAACCCCTTCTCCGTGCATGTGCTCTTGAGTACACACACTTGAAGCTTTTCCAATTATGGTTCAAGAACACCTCAACCCTCTTTATGCAGGACTATATTATTCAGATTCTCTGAAAATGTTTTATTCAGGTTGCATATCTCTCTTCTACAATCCTTGATTTAGAATTCAGCTCTCTAGTAATGAGTGGAAATTGTTATCTGATAGAACACACACACACACACACACACACACACACACACACATACACACACACACACACACACATTTTCTTAAGTACTGAATGCTATAGGCATGCATTGTCTTAATCTTAGGAAAGAACAAAGCAAAATAGGAAACCCTGAGACATTCCCCTAAACTGTTAAAAAAAAATCTTCAGCTTTGAGAACAAAGCACAAATTACCGTAAAACTCAACTCATATTTTAAAATATCCACAATTGTGTTTGTAACGTTACAGCTTAGAAATGTGAATGACATCTATAAAAGGGGCTGAAAGCAGTCTGGCAGCTTTCTCTCAGCCAATGCACAGCCTTACTAGACATGGATTGTGTCCTGCTTTTTGTAGTGAGCTTATTCTGATGAAAAAAGATAAAGGCATTAGCTCTGTAGGCTGCCTGTGTTCAGACTCTCTGGGCTGCTGTTTATTCTCCTATTTATAACTGAGGACAGGTTGGATAGCCTTTGAGGGACTATCATGAAATCTAAGCAAGAAAGTTTGCTTTGTATGTGAGGGTTTGGTGTGTGTGTATCTGTATGTCTGTGTGTGTGTCCTTGTGTGTATGTGTCTGTGTTTGTGTGTGTGTGTGTGTGTGTGTGTGTGTGTGTGTGTGTGTGTGTGTGTTGAAGTGAGGTGGCAGAATTTGGATGTATGTGTGTTTCTCTTTGTGGAACCAGATGTCCTCCCCTGTTGTTGCTCCTCCTAAAGGCCTACCTCGTGTTTGGAGGTACTGTTTCACCAAAAGCTGGGATTTGATGAACAGGTTAAGCTAGCTGGCCAGAGAGCTCAAGGTGTCCTCCTTCCTCCTTTCCAACACTAGCATTACTAACCTACGCTACCGTACCCAGCTTTTTACAGGGATTAAATTCAAGTTCTGCTGACACAGGACTTCATCCACTGTGCCATCTCCTTAGACCAAACAAAACTTAAAAAACAAGCTAACAAAACCCCCAAACTCCTGCTTCTCTCATCTCCAAAAGTAGTAGCAACTCACTGTGAAACCTTTGTTTCTGTTAAACAGGCCATTTCACATTAACTCTATCAGCTCAAGACTAACATGGAGCTACCTGGTTATTCTTAGAAAAATAAAAATTAAAACAGACAGTCCTGGAGCACTTCAATATTTTGAGGTCTCGGCAGAAAAAAGAAGTTACAGGTGAGTGAATGCTCTCCAAAACAAAACTGGAGTAACAGACATCTGTGGAAGAGACAGGCTGTCAGACAAGCACCTCACTGGGGAAATCTGCCTTCCTGTACATGCCTTCTGAGGAAACGGGTGTGCCGTGTGCCAGGAGTGTGGCTTGTTTTGCATGGCTGTAATAGCAAGAGCTGTGTGATGTTAACTCTTTTGATCCATGCTCGCCCTTGTATCTCCCAAACTTAGTGACCTCAGTAGAACTAATGACAGGGGCAGTTAAGGTGGCTTACTTCCTGCATGGATTAAGGCTCTGTAAGCAAGGTAAACAAGGTGCTGTAGATTGGACACATCTGAGAAAACAAAGCCTAATTCCTAAGGTGCTTTTCTAAACCTTCTGGTCTTAAAATCACACATGGATATAAGCTCAGAAACTTCTCAGGTAATGGTCAGTTAATGAAAACACACAAAACACCCATGTCCATCTACCTAGACTAAATGGCATATGCATATGAGTTTCAAAATTGCATTTGCTGTGACATCTGCATGATTGATCAGAAGATATCAGTGACACATATGAATTAGTGTGAAATAAAATAAAACAATACCTTCCATTAAAATGACATTGGCATAAAAATATTCATGATACCAGTATACTAAACGTTAGTGAGTTTATTTTAATAATATTTACATAGGATATGTCAATTAAGATAAAAATATAAAAATATACTATAAAATGTCTGTTGCAATAAATATTAAAAGGATGGCATATCCGTTTATCGGCCCCTGTGGTCTCACTCTGCCTTCCTCCCTCTCTCATCCTCCTCCCACTCCCCCTGCTTCTATGAAGATGCTCCCCCTCCCACCCACCCACTCCCACCTCAACAGCCTGGTACTCCCCTACACTGGTGTAGGAGTAGGAGACCCATGGCAGAAAACTGTCTTGAGTCGTGAAGCTGAAACAAACAAACAAAAATGTATGCATTAGGCAGAAAGCATGAGAATAAAGGTTTCTGGTGAGGTTAAAAACTTATGTAAATAGTCTGAAGTCAGACACTGTGTTATGTTTGAAGAAATGATAAAACTGTAATATGGGATGGCCAGAAAAGAGTGTTTAAGTGGAAGAAAAAGAGACAGCTATTGAGAGCTACTGTGCTGAAGGAAGGTAGAATAAGGTACTGAAGGTGCTTAGATTCTACCTCGAGAGCATGGAAGAACAGCTGACTCTAAGAGATCTACCTAGGGTCCTTCTTTGGGGAGTCAGCCCTAAATACACTCTAAAGACTGCATAAAGAGAAGGCATGTTTAGAGTCACAGGAGCAAGTTTGTACTCAAGGTCTTATTGTTGACTTCTGCACAAACATTCAAGTATTACACAAGTTACATATTATTGATTGCTTGTACGAAACAATGTCTTAATTGCTATATTTAATAATTACAGTTGGTAATCTAACTTGTTTACTATCAGAAGAATAACAGGCCACGAATTGATTAAATTGGGTAACTTCTTTCTTGGAGAGAAGCAATATCCTTCAACAGAATACTAACTACCTCTGAGAATTACATTTAACTCAGACTTTCATTGCCATAGGCAGAAGTAATTGATTTTAGGCTGGGTGAACTGGTTCTTAATACACATGTCCATGGGGAGAATGTCATTTTAATAAGAAGCTTCTGAAAACCACATTCTAGTTTATAAAGGAGGTTTTCCCTTTGTCTTCATAAGCAAGAATGGAGAAGTCCCTGTTTGCCATTAAGTTCACAGTAAACTAAGACATGATGTAATACGGTCAACAGTCTGCAAAGTCTTTGCCAGTTCAGCTATCTACTTACAAACAAACAGGAAATCTATAACTTCCCTATGAAAAAAGTAAGCCTGTATTTAACTAACCCTTTAGCAAGATTCTCATGCATTTGAAAACCTACTTGTGCTATTGGTACCAAAAATCAAAATAAACTAAGATTAGTGAAAATTGTATTAGGGACAATCTCTCTAAAGCAAACAATATTACCTCAGAGCTCAAGACAAAAAATGAAAGAGAAGTTCTATGAAAACCAGAATTAATACTCATCTACACAGATAGATTTTAAGAATTTGCCAACTTCTACCTGTCACTGGTCAAGATTGTCATATTATTTGAAGAATATATTATGTAAAAACATATTTATGCCAATTGATATTTATGAATTATCTATGATAGAAAGCATTGGTGAATATTTTTTGAACTTATCAGACAATACAACATATTGCACATAAATATTTCTATATTTAAACTTAAGCTTCCTATGTGATGTTTCAACATTATTTTCTATTCATCTTTCTTGCAATGTACAATCTAGCTCATAAAACCCCAAATAGAGCCTGTTTTCATTTTAAAATATTAGCTTGAGGACTGGATAAATGGGTCAGCAGATAAATAAACATATTTGCTAGTAAAGTCTGAAGTCCTCTTCAAAAATAATTTTCACTGACTTTATCATTTTACAAACTATTGTTAGCAATTTGGCTTATTTGAAACTGTACTTAAAATATTTGTGATTCTTTATTAATTTTTACTGGTATTAGGAAATTAGTCTTGAGCGTGTATTTCACAGTTTAAAAATATATTACAACCCGGGATGAAGAGATGGTTCAAGCACTATGAGAACTTGTCTTGAAGAGGACCTGGGTTCAGTTCTCAGATTCTATAAGGCAGTTCAGAACCACCCATGAGTCCAGTTTCTAGGGGATCTCATGTACGCCTCCAACATGTGAGTGTGGCATGCACATGGTAAAAATACATGTGTGCAGGTAAACCACATATAAAAAACACATTTAAATACATATTATAACTTTAAGCTATTGACAAAATTTAACTAAAGGTAAATAAAACAATTAAAGAACAATTAGTTTGAAATATGTGTCAGTGTTTGCAGAGGAACAAAGCCTTAAGGACAAACCATGAGGAGTGGTTATGGTTACTGGTCCTATAGCCACAGCACGTTTAATAGAAGACTCGGTTCCATTTTGTTGTATCGAAGGAATTTCTGATTAGTAGACATTCTGACTTTAATGAAGGAGGCATTACTACAGAAGGTTTATTTTTTTACCAAACAAAGAAATTATTTCTTGCTCTATGACATATTTATTTTATTTGCTAATGTATAGGGTTTGGAAGTGCTCTTCAAACCATTGTCTCACTGAAATATTCATAACTGTAATTGAAATATAAAATCTACTCAGATATGTCAAACCATGTTGTTTGAGTCCCAGACAATAATTAAATCCACTAATATACATCACAAATAGGGAATCTATCTCTTAGGGGAATTAATTTCGTGTGTCAACTTGGCTAGATCTAGAGGTGATTGGGAATTTGTTTAAACGTTATTTGAGATGTGTCAGTAAGAGTGGTATTATAGGTTATATTAACATTTAAATTGGTAGACTTAGCAGGACAAGATTGTCCTCAATAATGTGAATGGGCCCTATGCAATTAATTGAAGTTCTGGATAAAGCAAACATAAACACTTTCTCTGACCCAGGTAAAAGAATTCTTCTTGCTTGTTTGCCTTCTTATGGGCATTAGCCTGAAATCTACCTTTTTTGTTGTCTTCCTATATGAATTCAGTTAGCCACTTTTAGGGGCCTAGAGTCGGCAGTCCTTTGGCCTGGAATTCATTCATTGACACTGCACCCCTGCTACTTCTTATGCTTTCAGATAGAGAAACAAACCATCAGTATCTAGGGTTACCCCACTGGTTGATTCTTCTTCCAGATCATGGCATTTAGCAACTTCTATTAACTGTGAAGCCAATGCTTTGTAGTAGCTAGCTGTCTATCTATCTACCTGCCTGCCTGCCTATCTATATAACACACATGTATATTTACATTATTATTAATTTTATTTCTCTGGAAAACCCTGAATAACACACTGCTATACAAGGAAACTAAAGACACCTGCGTTCTAACATTAGGACTAGGCCAGCTCGGGTAGATGTGTTATGAAAAGATAGAAACAACACAAAATAGCAATTATCTTCCAGCACAGCATGATGGCTTTGCTAACACCTGCACACATTTTTTTTTATAAAATACCCAGTTTAAAAGATAATTATTATGTAGGCAGCCAAAAGTTAAGTCAATCTCATACATAATTGTATTTTCAATTTTCTCTTCGCTAAATGATTTACTTTCATGTGCTTCTAATTTTGAGAGTGCACTTTAATAGAGCAGTGGAGTGCCTTGCTAAGGAGGCAGCACATCCACCATTGTGCCACAACACAAAATCAATGGCTGCTCCTCACACAGGCTTTTTTAATTTTCATCACACACATGGTACACAGCCCTTGGTGCAGTGGATAATCCAATTGTAAACACTGACTCACTGTTAACAACTTTAGGAAATAGGATTAGCAATTTCTAATTTCAAAGTAAACCTATTTCATTTTTGTTTTCTAAATCAAAACAATGTGTTCAGAGAGTTAGCCTTTCAGCTCTCTGAGCTTCTCAGAAACAAACAAACAAAAAAAAATTGTTGGAAACAAGTTCTTTGCTGTGTTGGTGCCTCTGCTGGGAGGTATCTAGAACATGTTCCTGATGGATTTTTACTACTTTGAGGTTTAAGAAATGAAATAATAATAGACTGATGTTCAATTGAATAAATTTTAAATTGAAAGTTTAGCTGAACACTCAAAACTAAAATGTTGGAAGAAGTATCTTCTACTAGATATAATATAGGAAAAATGTTGATTTATGGCTAGAAATCCTTCTGTCCAAGACAAAGATTTTGGGTAAAAATTTTAGGAAAACTATTGGACTTGGATAATTGTTAAACTGAATCAATGATCTTATAATAGTGTGAGTTATGTATTTTCTTAAATCTTCTCTGCCTTTTCTAATTTCTACTACCAGACTAGTGACCAGATCAAAGTTTTTGTCTTTACATAGATCTGGGGTGCTCTCAGCTTCTTGTTCACTGTAAAATGAAGTGATGATCTATTTGTTTCTCTGGGTGACACATATCCCAGGCTCTTTACAAATTTCATGCTGAAATTGTACCTCTGAGATTTATCAAATTAGCTCAAGCTAGAATCTTCTACTGCGTGTGTTTAAGTCATTTCTATATTTACCTGTTGTAGTTATTGTCTGGTAACAACTGAATAAAGCATCCACAAATGCCTAAGTTATTTAACTACATTCTTGAACTAGGTTAGTTATGGATTGTAGCAATAAATCTGAACCCAACTGAAATGCTACATCAGATCAATCTAACGTTTGATAAACTTAGTGTACAAGAAACCAACACCACAGATTGGAAAAGCTCTATGGAAGAGTTTGTATGATGTTATCATTAAGTGGAAAGTAGACTCCGGAGGTAATTCCAGGGGTCTCTTCAAGACTGATTAAATTATCTCTATTTACTTATCTCCTAAAAAATAAAATGCTGGGTTCTTCAACAAGGAATTTGGCAATGTGTTTGAACAAAGAAGATACATCAAATACATCACTCTAAGACTTAATATAACTATTTTCCAGTACACTGTTGATAATCAACAGATTTTTCAAATCATATTGATGAGAGTTTGCCCCAACAAAAGAATAAAGAACATTTGGTTCTCTTAATTTTATGGTAAAAGCAGTAAATTATCAGGCATCCATGTCCAAAGACAAAGTAAGCTCCTTAACCTTATAAACACATAAAATATTATATTAATAATCTTCAGTTACATATTGAATAATCACTAGAATTAATTTCTATTTTTGACATTAATTCTATCAGCTATACATAGTAGGCATTAGACAAAAAGTTACATAGACAAGATACAGTGACTGCCCTAAAAATGACCATATTCTACATAATAAGCAAAAAAATTTCCAAACAAAAAATGATGTATGTGATGTGTCATTGTTAGTACCAGCACATAAAATAACAAAGTGTTAATAGATCACAATAATTCAACAATGATTCATGTTTTGGACTCCTATGAGGTAGAAAGTCATTTTCAAGGATTATACTATAAGATTCTTGATGTAAAAAGGAAAGAATTACATTACAAAAAGAGAAAACATCCTATCTAAAGTCGAAAGTATCTTAAATATACTAATATAAACTATAAGTAGGAATGATATAAAAAATATTCAACAGAATATATGTGTAGAGTGTTTAATGCCCAAGAAAATCTAAGTTTACCTTAAATGTAACTAAGAGTAACTTAAGCATTTAAAAAGTATTAAACAGAAAAAATTAAAAAAGCTAAACAGAAGTCAGAATCATTAATTTGGAAACTATTCAGAAGACACAGTAAGGATAAGATATAGAGCTATGGCTATCTGAATATAGAGGAATTAGAATGTGTCAATGAGGCATCAAGTGATCACATAATTTACTAAACTATGTGAATGAGGGTAGCTTGAAAAGGATGGTCTGACATCCAAGTTGGAACTTATGACACAGGGAGGAATGCAGTACCCTAATAATAAAATTCAATAACTGTTTAAATGCATAAGTTAAATCCTACAGAAGAGCAATTTCTGGTGCCAATGAAAAGCCAACCAAGAAGAGAAACATTATAGCACATGTCTGATCCTCAGCAGTGGAGAAGGTAAGATCAGGACATTGCAAGTTCAAAAGCAGCCAAAGGGACATCACAAGTCCGTGTCTCAAAATAATAGTATGTCTATTCATGGTATTAATAAATAATAGGTGCTCTGTTCACACACAGTGGAAACATCCTATGATGTTCTGGATGATATTTGTGCTTAAGCCCATGCACTTGTTATAACTACAGAACTACCAGATATGTGACTACTGAAATTTCCTCTAAAGCAAATGACAAACTCAGTACAAGAATATTGGGAAGTCAAGATTTCTTTTAAAATAAATGTGTGTAATAAAATTTTCACTATGACATTTTTCAACATGCAACATGCTATAGTCACTGCTCAAAATAAGATAAGTTGGTTTTCCCCCTTTTATTACTTGTCCCATACAAGCTCACAAACACATTCCTCTATTTTCAAAATTATCCTTTTCAAATATAAGTAACCCATATGAAAGAAAACTAACAATATATGTCTTCTTTAGCCTGTCTTTTATCCAAAATGTGATCATTTGAATGAGAATGACTCCCATAGGCTCAAATATTTGAAGTTCGGTTTCCATTTGGTGGACTGTTTAGAAAAGATTAAGAGGTGTATCCTTGTTGTAAGAAGTATGACACTTGAGGTGGACTTTAAAGCTTCAAAAGCTCATGTCTGACCCAGTCACTTGTTTTCTGACTGCTACCTATGGATTAAAGGGCAAGCTCTTTACCACCTCTGAGCTACGCCTGCCTGTCTGCTGCCTTGATGGCTGCCATGGTGGTCATGAACTCACCCTATTAAACTGTAACTCCCAGTTACATGCTTTCCTTTTAAATTGCTATGGACATAGTGTCACTTTCAAAACCAGAACAGTAATAAACTCACGTTAGGAGGATGATATCTGGCTCTATACATAAACAATGGGATCATTTTCTGCTATTTTGTGGGATGTGTGTGTGTGTGTGTGCATATATACTTATGTTTATACTTAGTATATAAATTTATGTATTTATTATTTTAATAAGAAACTTGAAAATTCATAATTATATGGTGAAGAGAAGTGTATAAAATACACATAAAGTCTAAGAAAGCTTAAAAATAAGAAAAAACAATCCTCATATTATACTTGAAGCCAGAGATCCAACCTCTGCTTTCTCTTTTAAAAACAAAAAAGGAAGATTAGAGAAAAAAAAGCGTCTTTATTAGAAAAAAATAGATAATTACATATACTATGAATTGGTGGTCAGAAATGATTATCCCTGAAATGCAAATAGACTATTAATTTATCTCGCAGGGTAATTATAACAAATGAGACACTATAGATTTTGTTATGAAAAGCAAGAACATGAGATAAAAGATATTCTTTCAAAAACTTACTCTAATATATTAAATAGTAAAGTGTCATTTGTGGAAGAAATATCTATAAATATTTGTGTGTGTGTGTGTGTGTGTGTGTGTGTGTGTGTGTGTGCAATGAAATTCCGTCTGTCTTCAGTATCTTCAAGAGACTTGTCTCTATTTTTTTGTCTAAACCTTAAAGAAGAACCTATAAATCCATATTTTAAACTTGGACCATCCATTTCTTATTAGTTATTTACTCACAGCAATGGAAAGATTGAAGAGAACACAGATAAATACAGAAACTGTATGTATTTGTGTATATGTATACATATGTATCAATGATTATGCTACATACATATATAAAATTATTTCATACTCATATCTGTAAAGTTATATCTATATATGCTTTTAATATATATGCATACATTGGAAATGATGAAACAGTTTCAGGAATCAAGTTTTATAGGATGTGGGTATTAAAAACATTAAAGAAGTCTAAGGAAATGTTAAGGCCATAAAAATCTATCATAATGATACATTGAATTGTCAAAAGACATGGGTGTGGTGAACTCAGTGAAAGTATGGGGGTAATAAACTCATATTAAATTATCATGTGTATTTCTTTTTTAAAAAAAAGAAACATTATGTCCTATCTAAAAGAAGAAAAGCCATCTAAAATAGATTCTGATAATCTTGGACATGAAGGTTAAGAATCAAGTTGGCTGTAGATATAACTCAAAAGTAAAACACTTCATAACACAAATGAGACCCTGCGGTGAACAACCAAGAATAAAAGGAGGGGAGAAAAAGAGGGTTGATGAAATGAAGTTCAGAAAAGAAGTAAGAAGGAAGGGGTGATGGAGATAAAGAAAGTAAAAGAAAGGATGGAAAGGACCAAGAGAAGCATGTAAGAAAAACTGAAGGAAAAAAAATTAAAGGAAAGAGGAAAGAAGAGAAAGAAAGAAGATAGGAAGAAAGGAAGGAAGGAAGGAAGGAAGGAAAGAAGGATAGATGGATGAAAAATAGAAAAGAAGAAAGATAGGAAATAAGGAAGATAGGAATGAAGATAAGAAGGAGGATGAGAAAAAGGAAGGAAAAAAGGAAAAAAGGAAGGAAGAGTAGAAGGAAGAAATGATAGAAAAACTAGAAAAGAAGAAAGATTAGAAAGAAGGAAGATAGGAAGGAAGATAAGAAGGAAGATAGGAAAGAAGAAGGAAGGGAGGGAGGAAGGAAGAAAGGAAGGAAGGAAAGAAGGAAGGAAGGAAGGAAGGAAGGAAGGAAGACCAGAGAGTCCACTTCTTGACTGTTTTCTCTACAAAGACAAACTCAAGGAATTGATAATAGGGTAGGTAAAGTATTTTGAGCAAGTTTTTGGGAACTTAGAGTAATGTTCTATGGAACGGTTTGTGTTGATAAACTTCTTTTAAGAATTCCAGGATTTACGTGCCAAACCAGAACTGGAAGTTATGACCTCCTTTGGTAAGTGATATGTATTCCTCTTGTCGTGATCTGAGCACTGAATGTGGGAAATAAGTGCAGTTAATAGATGACTTGGAAAATTCAGCAGTATAGAAAACACGGGGCAAAGATTTGGGAGATAGTGGGCAAAGGAAATAAAATTATGTTTCACGGTTTCAAAATCAGACAGAAGGGATGAAAAAGTCAAGATAGAGAAATAGAATGCAAAAAGAGTTGAGTAACTGAAAGTTATTGAATTTGATGCATGACAGAGTTCAAAAAAGGAGTGGAAGTTTGCCAGAGTCATACTCAACTACTAGGTCACAGCAGGTGTTAGATAGAAAGAAATAATTCTGTTTGACACTCTCAGCCCCCACTGCCATCACAAGCTAGTGTTCAATAGCTATGTGTAACTAAAATCATCTTCCCATCAGTGTTTCCCCATTCCATCTCACTTAAAACAATAGTAAAGGAAGAAACAATATTAAAACACATACTGAAGTGATGAAATTTATACCACATTTAATTATTACAAATAGCTTTCATTCTTAGATTTTTTTATAAATAAGCTTTTCAATAATTATCGTGTCTTAATTATGCAAATATTGGGCTTGGCTATGGCATTTTAATATGCCTACCTTGTGTATTTGACATGTTCATCTACCAAGAACTTTCTTTCTCCCCTTAACATTCAAACACCTTCCACACATTCTGACGCTAACCTCATTTTCATAATTTTTTAAAATTTGTTTCTAATACTGCCTTATTTAATAAGTATAATCAAGAAATAATTGAACTTTCTGTGCTACTAATCAGAAAAGTATTTCTTTTATTTTTTGAGATTCTAATATTATTACATCATTTCCCATTGCCTTTCCTCCAAAACATTTTTGCATGTAACCCTGCTTGTTTTAAAATTCATGACCCTTTTGTCATAATAATATTCCTAAATACATAAATACAACCTGCACATTTTGCATATTAATCATAATAAATTTTCAGAAATAGTCAGTTGTTAAGTCATAACCAATTATGTGTTTTTCCCTGGGTAAGATCAATTTCTCTTGCTCTTAGAATTGTTTATTTACCCTTAGTCTCCTGTGTAAGGGTAGTATTATTAAGAAAGTCAAGGTTAGGTTATATTAGAAGTAGTATCTTCTAGATACGAAACAACCACTGAACTCATAAAGTTCCAGCATCTAGTTGTCTGCACAAGACCCATACAAGATTGAATTTGTCAAATAATGAAGCCCAGAATGGAAAGGGGTTCATTATACCTGACCACTCAGAATACCTAAATGAAGGGTTAGTAACAGGTGACATCTAGGGAAAATAGAAGTCTTCCTATTTTCCTTAATAGTACCCCCCCTTACTAGGTAAGTACTTCTCCAGTAGGTGGCCTCTAGAGTAAGTATTTTTAATTATTTTTAGAATGTAAAGATTAAATACACTATGATTGTGTTGTAATACAGTGTTTCCCTCATATAGACAGAGCATACAAGTCAAATCTCAAATAGCAAATAGCTCAAATGCAAAAGTGAGCCTTTAAACCTTCAATTTCAAGCTGAAATTCAAAGTCTGTGATTCAAATACCATGTCAGGGCCAGTGAGATTTCAAAAGGAGACACAGAATCCTATTCATGCTTACTGCATGCAGATTCTCACTCTTACACTTACAACTACAGAACAGAGCAAATTGTACACAATATCGATGGAGGTATTTTTTATTTTGGTTGGCTGAGTTTTCACAGAAAAATAGATTGCTTACTAGAATTTGACTTTTGCCTGCAAAAGAAGCTGACATTAGAGGGCAAACATTTGTAACAATATTTATTGTTCTCATTTTAGCGTAAAAATAGGTGTCCCTTAGTCCCAGCAATTCAAACGACTGCATAAAAATACAAATGTCCTGAAAATAAAAATATTCAGGATCATACATATAGTGCACTGGAATCATGACCTCTGTCTGGTAGCCAAGCTCAGTCTTCCATTACAGTAAAAAACAGTAGTGAGATATTAATATTTTAGAGCACTCTTTAGCTCATTTATGTATTCACACTGAAGACAAGGAGTGAAATAACCAAGCTTTAATTGGAATCAATTGCTTTTCTTCTACTCCTTACAATGATGCTGTGAGCTATAAATACTTCTGCATTTTTTGTTTCCTTTCTCTTGTGTTGCTGCAAATAAGCAGCACAAATTTTGAAATGGACACACACACACACACACACACACACACACACACACACACACACACACAGAGGGAGAGCGAGCAGAGCAGAAAAAGAAAGAAAGAAAGAAATGGGCACCTAAAATCTATAATTCAGAATGGAAATTTTTCCCCTTGGATAATTAAAAACAGAATCTATTTGTGTACCTTGTTTTTTCAATCCCCAATGTGTTCGGCTAAAATGGTAATTAGCTGTGTTTCCATTTTGTTTGAGACATACTTTATGTCATGTGAAGTGCAGTCCCCGTCTCATGGGGGAAATGAATAATCAGGAGAATATTTTTCAATGTCTCTTCTCTGTAAAGATTTACTGAGTTGTCTGTAATGTGTACTGACAGTGTCTGCATTAAAATTAGAAGAAAGTAGACATCAATATTGTCAAACTAAAGAAAAATCATTCTCCTTTCATTTTCATTCTCTTAAAATAAATCAAGTCCATATCTTTTAATATTTTATTAGGATTGTTCATTTCTGAAGGTCAGGAACAAGAAGACTTTTCAAAGTTTAAAAAAAAAAGATTACAAAAAAGGTGGCAACTAATTCATAGTCTCTAGATGCCAACAAGGTTCAGACTAGAAGCTGAGCAGCCACATTAATTGACTTGGTCAAATTGCTACCAACACTTAATATTTGTTTGGCATAGCAATGCATCCTAAGTTAAGACTGCAAACAGAACAAGTCCATTCTAGATAACTTTGAAAATAAAATAATAAATTCATTTGAATGATATTAAAGAGTTACCAATAAAAAGTGTTGGTTACAGGAAACCAAAATTGTATCCCACAAGAACAATGGCTGGAAACATAGTCAATATAGGGAATTCTACTGAAATAAGTTAGTTTCTCTTCTGTTTCATTTCACTGGAGACAGTTGCAGGGGAAGTGTAGTTTTGGATATGCCTAGGATTCACAGATATTCCCTGGTACTGTCTTGACTATTGAGATGTGGGCATCCTTTCTAGTGCATTAAGTCAAAATACAGTATGACAAGATTCATCTCACTTCCTGTGTACTCTGCTCAGGAGAAGACTCTGTTTGCACACAGAAAGCATACGATTCATATAAATGAAAATTAATATAGAAACAGAAAAACAGAAAAAATTGGGGAAATTAAAAAAGATTTGGGGGAAATAACAAAACTCAATCATTCTAAATGCAAGGCTTTCAAACAAACATTCATATTTTACACAGAATTGATTTCTTTATTTAAATGTCATCAAATCTGGATGACATATAGTATACTTAAATTTCAGTTATAAAACATTTCCTTCAAGGAATAACATTTCACCTCCTTGTGGATGTACTAAGTTGTCATGGACAAGTATGTGTTTACATTTCTAGAGCCATTAGTTGAAGCTCACATTTTAACTCCAATTAGTTTTCACAAGTGGGTGGTAGTGTTAGAATCGGTGCTGTCTGAAAGAAGAAAAAGAACAGATTTTAGAAATAACACAACACATGCTTAAAGCTACTATCCATGCTCTGAAACCATTCCTTCTCTATAAACGCTAGAGAGAAATTTGTAATTGGTAATACCAATCTTACAAACATAAAAACCGAGTACTGTTACCGTGTAAGAATGGAGGTGTTTCCCGTGAATGAGTTCATAAAGCATTACCTTGAGCAACAATAAGTCATATTCCAATGGCTCCAATTTAATATGACAACAAACAGTACTGAGAGCTGAGCAACAGTATAACTACTTGTTAAAAGCATATTATATGCATATATGTTCACATATTGTTTAAATAGTTAAACCTCTTAAATAATTCCATGGTGGTTCTGACAACTTCCATATACCCACAATAGTTACTATCGTACAAACTTACTTTGTGTAATATGAACCTTTCTCTTCCTATCTATGATACATAAGTGATGGAATACATTCTTAGATTATGTATACATAATATATATTTAAATGAACAAGTTTTCTCTATTTTACTGTCTGATGCTTTTATAGATGTACACAATAAATTTTATTCATTTCAGTTCCCCACCCATTTATTTTTGTAATTTATTTTATTTGGAAACAAAGGTGAAACTGTAGCAAATTTTCTGAAGGTTGTTACAAAACATGTGACATGTATTTGAAATGCAATGAGACACATTTTGTACATGTAAACAGTTTAATATTATCAATGATCTAAAGGTGTATATCACATAATTAAAACCAAGGCATATGCTCTCTCACCGCTAACTCTATATAGTCTAATGGGCTTGTAAGAGAGTCAGCTAGTTCACCTCTATATATCTTTTAGAGAATATTCTTTTTGGTGAACTCTCTCACATACCCCCAGATTTCTTTTTATCCTCTCCTATGGCTTCCTGGTTAAGCCCTTCCGTACTGATTTTGAAAAGGGAATCTCAGAATATTTCTCAGGCTGAAATAGTCCCACTCTATGGTACATGGGTGTAAAAGGACCTGGTGAAAATCCCTGCCTTTCAAGTCCATAACCTGACACTCACATAAGCCCAGTGTTCACAACCAGGTAAGAGTAGTTAAACTGAATGGATAAGAAAATGGGTCAGTGGTAAAGAACTTACTACTTAAATCCTAGGTTAAGAGATCCAGAACCCACAAAAAAATCTGGATTTAGTGGCCCATACATATTTCCCCAATTCAGGGGTGTCAGAAAGAGGAGGACCACGGAGACTTGCAGGCCAGGCAGTCGAGACAAAAGGTAAGTCCCAGAGTCAACAAGAGAAAGGGTAGGGGGGAGACAGAGAAACAGAGAAAGACAAAGACACAGACGCAGACAGACAGAAACATAGACAGAGACACAGACAGAGAACTCAAGGAAGGTTGTCACCCTGGAGCTCTCATGAGACACATACTGACAAGAAAGGGCAACAACAAACACAAATGCATAACACACACACAGACACACACACACACACACACACACACACACACACACACACACTGTGTTTTGAAATGAATAATTATTCGAAATATTGAACTACTGAATGTCCAAGATATTTCGTTTGTTTACTTCCAACTTGCTATTGGTGCAAACGCAACTTATGATCACAACTTATATAGGCATGTGGAGAATTGGGATATGCGCAGGAAGCAGTAGACAAGCTGCCATTCCCAATACATGAAGACCTAAATAGACCTGACCCTTCAGGTAGCTTTGGCTTCAGGGATAAGGCCATCGTGATTCCACTGCTGGGAGCTGCTCTCTGTCCTTGAGCATCAATTCGATAATAAACGGGGACAACTTTCTGCTGTGAGGATCTGAGCTCATGACTCCGTCACTAACCAGAGAAGCTTCTGGGATTCTGATGGAAATTCCCTCCTAGGGAAAGCATAGGTGAGATTAGGTCTGAAACTGTGGCATTTAGAATACTACCATGTTTCGATTTTTAATGCAGAGCTAACTTTATCTTATCTTTTTCTGTTTTCCTGTTTATATTAAGCATCATGTCTCTTTCCTTTTAAAAATGACATTAAATCTGCCATCCTTAATACAATTTCTTCAAATGAAGTGGTCTTAATACTATAAAGAACTACTTTAATCCTTATAATTCTGATAAGTGTGGGAGACAGACAGGAAGCATTTGGTTTACTGAGTAATAAAGCACTAAGTGAACCACAAGAAATAAAAACTATCTCGGCCGTAAAGACTGGCTAGTCACAATGACTGGAACCTCAGAAGGAGCCTGAGGGTCCCACTGCACACTGGGGCGAGGCTGTCAGCACTTGTCATTTTCAGCCACTGCTATTCATACAGGAACCCATTCCTAGTCTCCTAATTTTACTTTCTTTTTAAAGGAAAGAAAGAGTCAGATTTATTAACAGAAATTCCACATTCAGAGTCCATTTTAGTAAATAACACTAAGCAAGAAAATCCTTCAATTACTTGAGAATGCAGCCCTGTTACAATCATTTCAGCATTTCCTTTCTTTTGTCTTTTATTATTGGGTATTCTCTGCATTTACATTTCAGATATTATCCCCTTTCCCAATCACATTCCCCCTCCTTCTCCCATTGCCTCCATGAAGGTGCTCCCTCTACCAACCACTTTCTCCCACCTCAACACCTTTTCTCCAATCCCTGCCACTCTATTTGTCCCATGATCCTCTCCCATTAGTGTTTTCTCCCTTCTAAGAAGGACTGAGGCATCCACATTCTGGCCTTCCTTCTCTTTGAACTTCATAATTTCTGTGAATTGTTTCATGGGTATTCTGAGCTTTTTGGGCTAGTACTAATCAGTGAGTACATACCATGAGTGTTATTTTATGACTGTGTTACCTCACCCAGGATGATAGCTTCATGTTCCACCCATTTCCCTAGGAATTTCATGATGTCATTATTTTTAATGGCTGAGTTGTACTCCAGTGTGTAAATGTACCACAATTTCTGTATCCATTCCTCTGTTGAAGTACATATGGGTTATTTCTGGTTTCTGATTATTATAAAGAAGGCTGCTGTGAACATGGTAGAACATGTTATATGTTAAAGTGGCATTTTCTCTTACTGCTTTTAGTATTCTTTCTTTGTCTTGAGCATTTGTTGTTTTGACTATTATGTGTCAGGAAAAATTTCTTTTCTGGTCCAGACTTTTTGGGGTTCTATAGGCTTCTTGTATGTTTTTGGTCATTTCTTTTCTTAGGTTAGGGAAGTTTTCTTCTACAATTATGTTGAAGATATTTACTGTGCCTTTCAGTTGATTATCTTCTCACTCTTCTGCACCTACTATCTTTAGGTTTGGTCTTCTCATTCTGTCCTGGATTTCCTGGATGTTTTTGCTTAGAATCCTTTTGATTTTTGCATTTTCTCTGAATGTTGTGTCAATGATTTCTGTGTTATCTTCTGCTCCTGAGATTCTCTCCTTCATCTCTTGTATTCTGTGGGTGATGCTTACATCTATGACTCCTGATGTCTTTCCTAGGTTTTTCAGCTTCAGGGTTGTCTCCTTTAGTTTTTTCATTATTGTTTCTATTTCTGTTTTCTTTTCCTTCACCTGGTTTTTGTGCTTTTCTTTAGCTCTTTAAGTGATTTTTTTTTTTTTTTTTGGTTCTTCTTTAAGGGCTTCAACTTGTTTTCGTGTATTCTTCTTTCTTTCCTGTACTTTTGTAAGTGTGTTATTTATGTACTTCTCAAAGATTTTTATCATCACCATGAAGTATGATTTTAAGTCTAAATCTTGTTTTTCTGGTGATTTGGGATATTCACTATTTGCAGTGGTGGGAGACATGGGTTCTAATGTTGCCGGGTTGTCTTGAATTTTGTTTCTTAGAGTCTTGTGCTTACCTCCTGTCATCTTGTTATAGGTGATGCTAGGTGATCTTGTCTCTGACGGGAACTTGCCTGTGGTCTCCAGAGGGATATTGTCCCTGGGTGTTCCTCTCTCAGGGTAGATTGTGAATTCTGATGGCAGAGTCCAATCCTGCTGTAACTGGGCCATCTCTGGCCTTGGGCAAGGTGCACTACCAGACAGTACCTCTGCCTGTGCAGCGGGAGTTTTGTACAGCCA
The DNA here is from genome assembly GCF_963924665.1 of Micromys minutus. NCBI lineage: Eukaryota > Metazoa > Chordata > Mammalia > Rodentia > Muridae > Micromys > Micromys minutus. The sequence continues at coordinate 46,424,179 of NC_137954.1, read as the reverse complement.
CTCCTGGTGTAGAATGTGGGCAGAAAAAAGTAAATTCACCCTTCCACTTAGGATAAAAAGCATTTCTGCAGCTCTTGGGAGCTCCCTAGGTCCTGTGGGCAGGTGGGCCACAGATTCTGAAGAAACTTGGCTGGATCTCTCTTTTTTGTTTTCCTTTGAGTTTGTTTATATAGTAGATTACATTGATAGGTCTCTGTATATTGAACTATTGTTACATCACTTGAGTGAAACCTACTTCATCATCATGAATGATGTTTTGATGTGTTCTTGGATTCGGTGTGCAAGAATTAGATTGAATATTTTTGGAACACTGTTCATGAGGGAAATATTTCTGAAGTTCTCTTTCTTTTTAGGGTCTTTGTGTGGTTTAGGAATGAGCATAATAGTGGCTTCAAAGAGTGAGATGGGTAGCATTTCCTCAGTTAATATTTTGTGCAATAGCTTAGAGAGTATTGGTATTATGTCTTCTATGAAGGACTAATAAAATTCTGTAGTAAACCATGTGGTCCTACTTGTTTTTTAGTTTGGAGGCGTTTGATGACTGCTTTTATTACTTTAGAATTTATAAGGCTGTTTAGATGTTTATCTGATCCTGATTTAACTTTGGTACCTGAAATCTGTCCAGAAAATTGTTCATTTCCTCTATATTTTCAAGTTTTGTTGAATAAAAGTTTTTGTAGCAGGATCTGATACCTTCTTGAATTTCTTCAGTTTCTGTTGTTATGTCTCCCCTTTCATTTCTGATATTGTTAATTTGGATACTCTCTCTGTGCCCTATTGTTAATCTGGCTAAGGATTTATTAATCTTGTTGATATTCTCAAAGAACCAGCTAATGATTACTAATATAGTTTATTTTATTTCTATTTGTTTGATTTCACCATTGAGTTTGATTATCTCTTGCTGTTGAATCTTCTTGGGTGTATCTGCTTGTTTTGTTCTAGAGCTTTCAGATTTGCTGTCAAGCTGTTAGTGTATGCTCTCTCCAGTTTCTTTTTGATGGGGCTTGGAGCTATGATTTTTCCTCTTAGTACTGTTTTCTTTTTATCCCATTAGTTTTGGTATGTTGTGCCTTCATTTTCATTAAATTGTAAAATGTCTTTTATTTCTTTCTTTATTTCTTCCTTGACCAAGCTGTCATAGAGTAGAGCATTGTTTAGCTTTCATGTCTATGTAGGCTTTTTGTTGTTGTTGTTGTTGTTGTTGTTAAATACCAGTCTTAGTTCATGGTGATCTGATAGAATGCATGGGATTATTTCAATGTTCTTGTATCTTTTGAGACCTATTTTGTGACCAACTATATAGTCAATTTTGGAGAAGGTGCCGTGAGATGCTGAGAAGTAGTTATAATCTTTTGTTTTAGGATGAATTATTCTTTAGATATCTATTAAATCCATTCGGTTCACAACTTCTGTTAGTTTCATTGTGTCTCTAATGTTTAGATTTTGCTTCCATGATCACTCCATTAGTGAGAGTGGGGTGTTGAAGTCTCCCACTATTATTGTGTGTGGTGCAATATATGGTTTGAGCTTTAGTAGAGTTTCTTTTATGAATGTGGGTGCTCTTGTATTTGGAATAGTATTGGAATTCAGTATTGAGAGTTCATCTTGATACATTATTTTTCTTTGATGAGTAGAAAGTGTCCTTTCTTATCATTTTTTATGACTTTTTGTTGAAAATCTTTTTTATTCAATATTAGGATGGCTATTCCAGCTTGTTTCTTGGGACCATTGCATAGAAAGTTTTTTTTCCAAACTTTTACTCTAATGTAGTGTCTTTCTTTGTTGCACAGATGAGTTTCCTATATGCAAGAAAATGCTGTGTCCTGTCTACATATCAAGTCTGATAGTCAATGTCTAATTATTGGGGAATTGAGTCCATTGATGTTAAGAGATATTAAAGAATAATGATTGTTGTTTCCTGTTATTTTTTTGTTGTTATAGATCGAATTATGTTTGTGTGCCTTTCTTCTTTTGGTTTTGTTGCAAGAGGACTATTTTGTTGCTTTTCCTAGGGTGTAGTTTTCCTCCTTATGTTGGAATTTTTCATCTATTATCCTTTGTAGGACTGGATTTCTGAACAGATATTGTGTAAATTTGGTCTTGTCCTGGAATATCTTGATTTCTTCATCTGTAGTAACTGAGAGTTTTGCTGGATATAGTAACCTGGACTGACATTTGTGTTCTCTTAGCTTCTATGTGAAGTCTGTCCAGAATCTTTTAGGTTTCATAGTTTCTGTTGAGAAGTCTTATTTAATTCTGATCAGTCTTCCTTTATATGTAACTTGTCCTTGTACCATTACTGTTTTTAGTATTTTTTCTTTGTTTTGAACATTTCTTGTTTTGACTATTATGTGTCAGGAGGCATTTATTTTCTGGTCCAATCTATTTGGATATCTGTAGGCTTCTTGTATGTTCATGGTTATCTCTTCCTTTAGGTTAGGGAAGTTTTCTTCTATAATTTTGTTGAAGATATTAATGGGCCTTTTAGTTAGGAGTTTTTGCTCTCTTTTATCCCTATTATCCTTAGGTTTGGTCTTCTCATTGTGTCCTGGATTTCCAGCATATTTTGAGTTCAGAGACATTTTCTCTGACTGCTGTGCCAATTCTTTCTATGTTGTCTTTTGCCCCTTAGATTCTCTCTTCCATCTCTTATAGTCTGCTGGTGATGCCTGTGTCTATGACTCCTGATTTCTTTAATAGATTTTCAATCTCCAGGGTTGTCTCTCTTTGAGTTCTTTGTTTTCATTTCCATTTTTAGATATAAATGGTTTTGTTCAATTTCTTCATCTGTTTGCTTGTGCTTTCCTGTGTTTCTCTAACAGCTTATACTTGATTATCTATGTTCTCCTGTATCTCTTTAAAGGAGTTATTCATGCACTTCTCAAGGCTGTCTTTCATAAATATGAGGCACAATTTTATGTCTAAATCTTGTTTATTGGGTGTGTTGGGATATACACTACTTGCTGTGGTGGGAGAGCTGGGTTCTGATGTTGCTGTATTGTCTTGGTTTCTGTTGCTTACGTTTTTGTGCTTGTCTTTTTTTTTTTCTTTTGCCATCTTCTTATTTTTGATCGTAGTTGATCTTGTCTCTGAGTGAAACTTGTCTCCCCTGTGGATCTGTGGGCTGTGAGCTCCCTAGGGAGATCAGTCCCGTGTGTTCAGCTCTCTATGGACAGGCTGTAAATTCTGATGGCAATAGGCTGGCTCTACCTTAGAGTGGAAATGGAGGCCTGAAGGACACAGACCCAAGTGGTACCATGATACCTGTGCCTCAAGAATTTCTGGCGGTAGTCATTGGAGGACATTGTGAGCTCCCCCATGGGCTCAGGAAGGAAGAGTCCTCGTGCATCTTCTCTGGGTGCTCAGTTCTCTGTGGGTAGACCGCAAGTCCTGATGGTTGTGCACTGGCTCTGCCTGTGGCTCTGGGCACAGATGGAGGCCGCCATTTTGGCATTTCCAATTCCTAGAACAATGCTGTGGAGACTTCCGGAATGATCAGATTTGGGGAAAACTCAGAGATTTGGAGGTGCATCTCTGTCTTCCTGGATATGGTGGATGCAGACAGTGCCTCCATGCAAATGACTTTAAGTTTTGCCTTTAAAGCCTGGATTTAAGAGAACCCAGAGCTGTGTCTCTGGGTTTCGAAAATGGTGGTCCAAAGGCTTCCGACTTACTGACATCCTATGCTCTTCCTGTCTTTGAGAGGGCATATAGACAGATGCGCGGTTTCTATCCAGATAATTAGTGATATCGTAGAAATGATGACAACACAAGACCATCCAATAATAGAAAGAATGTGTTTTAGGATACATAAAAATGAACTGCCATCTAGTATTCTTCTTAATAAAATATGCAGTTAAGTTTTCTCTTAGCAAAGTCTTGATCATATAAAACTGATGTCTCCAAATTTTTTATAACTTCAAAAAATATCTCATGGCAGACATTCTAGAGTCTCTGATTTGTGTCATTTCATATTTTTTTCTGAATATAAGACCACTTTTAAAGAAATACACCTTGGCTAGTATGTCATACAGAGGTCTCAGTGCCTTTATTACTGCTATTAATATCTCAGAAAATCCAGAGCCTCCTACATATTCTTTCTCATTGTTTGCACCTGATGTCAACTTAGTCAGAATGATTTGTGTAAAACATGTAATTTAGTAGGCTCCTCAGAAAGTAATGCAGAATGTATAAACCCAGCCTGCCTAATTTCCAGTGAAATACAAGAGAGAAATGCATATTAATGTAAAGTGACTATAAATCAAATGTGATTTCATTTTCTAAGGTAGTGTAAAAGCCAACCCTGTTAGAAACCATAATTCTGCTGTCACAATCTCTTAGATATACTGTTGACCTTCCTGGAAAGTTTCTGACACATAGAAGTGAATGGATCAAGAGGAATAACATTAAATGACAAAGCACTATTGTGAGCTAGGTACTTGAAGGTAATTTAGCTCACATGAGCAAGTCCTTAACCACAAGTCACACTTTCCTAGTACAAATTCCTCCCGTTATATATGTGCACACATTGACATAAAATATGCTCTCTCTGCAGAATATACAAAGAAATTCATTGTGTATTCCTTGTCTGTGTTTACATATTCTTCCCAATCAATATTGAACCTGATGCTTCAGTGTTTTCAGGGAACAGTTGAAAGATTTTTGTGTTGTAATTCATAATGCCACATTGTCTGATTGACTTAAGAATGTATATTTTCTCTTGGAGTTTTACATTTATTATTAATAAATGGTAGTAGCTAACATGATTGCTTGGCTGCCTACTTCTCCAAAATGAATTATTCTATTAAAGTTGTGACTTTCAATGTTAAGCCTGAGGTAAGAAATGGGCTTGAATCTGAAATTGTTTTCACAGTGCCTTCATTACAAGGAAACAGATCAATTCCCTTTGGAAAGAGGCTTGGAGAACAAGCTGCTTTTGAAACTTGTGGGAATTTTCAAAGCAAAATTAAATGAATAGTATTTGCAAGACTGCATCGCGTTGATTACTACAATTTTCAATAACAAGTTGATGTTTCTATAGGTGGTAATTATTATATTATTATAAAAATTATAAGAAGTATTCCATTATTGCCATATATATAATTTGCTACTTTGAAAGCTTTGCAGTAAGAACTTTTATTTAGCTGTTCAATATTTATTTTATTGTTTTATGTATGAGTGCTTGGCCTGTATATACATATGTATATTATATGCATGCCTGTGCCTGTGAAGGTCAAAAGGAAGAATCAGATCCTCTTGGACTGGAGTTACAGGCAGTTAATAAATGCTATGTGGGTGTTGTGATTGAATCAATGTCTTCCTTAGGAGCAAAAAGTGCCCTTAACCTTTGAGCCATGAATTTTTGTTAGGCTAGCATATTAAAAAGGAAGATGGGGGCAGAGTGCTTAGATTTCTCTGACTTTCAAATAATTATCTCAGCAGCATCATATGAAAAGGTGGATTCATATTCCACTCTCAGAGATTCTATCAGTTACTCTGCTCTCGCGGCAGGGGCTGAGTGCTCACAGATCTAAGAAGAAAGTCGTTCATTTCAATGTTGTCTCTCTCTATATATATATGTGTGTGTGTGTGTGTGTGTGTGTGTGTGTGTGTGTGTGTGTGTGTCCATGTATGTGGAGGTCAGAGGAAAACTTTCAAGAGTCCATTCTCATCCTCCATCACATATGTTCTGGTGGCCAATCCTGATTATCAACTTTAGTGACCTTTACTCCCTGAACCGTGTAATCAGTTCAGGAAATGCACTTAATGAAACATTTCTATTGTCTGCTCTGCTCCAAAGACTGAAAATATGAAGTTCATGGGTTTAGTGGCAGCTCCACTAACAATTTTCTGGCTGAATCAATCAGGAGCTAAAGATTTGTTCTAAGTTTGGCATAGTAAATGACTAAAAGCTGAAACTTTCATGTTTACAAACAACAATGATGTTTCTACCCAAAGTGCATTAAGAATGACTGTAAATTATTTTGTAGTTCACAAGTGTACACTACATAAATCTTCCATTCGTACAAGTGGACCACATCGATGTAGAGTGAACTTTAATGATGCATCTTTGCCCTGCCTTACTATTACATAGCAGGATAAAAATTTTACGCATCCCAGCAGCATTAGAAAGTTCCTAAGTTTTGGGAGATAGGGAGAAATTAAGAGGAGCTGTGAGACAGAAAAATGTTTAAAATATGGTGTATAATATTCTTCTAATGTAAACATTTTAAATTTTAAATATTAATTAAAAATCCTAACAAGTTAACCATACAAAATTCATAATATAGTGCAAGCCTTCCTAACAATGAATATAATTTATCCATTAGATTTATCACAATGACTGATCCCTATTTTATTAGTTAATAAATCTTTGAGATCACTGCTAAAGAAAACATAAGGCAGTTATTTGTACGGTTCTTAATATCATTTTGAAATAAAAAAAAAACATTTTATCTAGGGGTATTTAAAGTACATGAAGAGGAATAATGGGAAATAAAACAATGGCAAGGATATGTTTTTAGAAAAGTCTTATCTGAGTATTTTTGAGGACATTTATACAGCTAACATGACTACAAGGCAAGGTCAAGATAACTATGTGTCTCCTGCCATGCTAGGTAGTTCTCCAAGATGGCTTACCTCTTGGGTGGGTCCAGACACTTTAATGACTTCAGTGTTTGACACTTTATATCAAATCTGCCTCTCTGTTCATAAAGGTGGGATAAAAGCATGTCCAACAACTTCATGAAGGCCTAAACCATACAATGGTCAAAAAGGAAAGCATCTTCAACAGATGGTGCTGGTTTAACTGGATGTCTGCATGTATGAGAATGCAAATAGAGCCATATTTTTATTACACTGCACACAAATCTCAAGTCCAAGTAGATTAAAGATGTCAATATAAAAGCAAATACACTAAGTCTAATAAAAGAGAAAGTGGGAAAGAAATTTGACAGCGTTAGTACAAGGGAAAATTTCCTGAACAGAACTAAGAGTTTGTTTGTCTCAGTTACTACTGACATGTCTAAAGCATTCTCCTTAAAATTTAAGGTAAGTAATGAAAACACGTAAACATCTAAACCCAAAGCTCAAAGGATTAAACTTTGAATTGAAGTCCACTCTGTCTTCTTCTCTGTCCGTCTGGACAATCTGCTCAATCATTGTGGGGTCTCACTTGAATAGTTAATGTAACAAAATTCTTTATGTGCCTGGGCACATTTAGGATAGGAATGTATAGTAATTGGCTAGCAGTCTTTCCTTAGACTAGATTATATGGTTCATATAGGTTTGTGATGTAAATGACACAAATGGGTAATTTTAAAATATACTTCCCAGAACTTTTACTTTGGTAAGTTCTCTTTTATAGGCTTCATTGAAATCACTATAAAGTGCGACTCTTCAAATGAAGTGAAGTCTAAGAAGGGGATCAAAGGCTGACCTTTTCTTTGTTGGCTGGATGATTCAACTGAAGTCAAGAGACTTTCACTTCCTTTTTAAAAGTACCATAAATTTTAGAAGCATGTTTTTCAAAAGGAAACCTATCATAATATTAAACAGCTTCCCAAATTAAGATCTTGATAAAACTCTTAACTTCATACAAGATCAATGAAATATAATACTCTCAACTATCATACCATACATAGTCACAACGAAACAGAGACTCTTTGTGTGCCCAGTGTGGTGTTGGATAAACAGAGAAGGCTACTGGAGATAACTTAAGACTGGAAGATAAGATTAGTCATGCAGAGAATTTTGCAAGACTATTGGAATCCTTTAGAGAGAATGAATTTGTTAGCCTGGCAGCTTTTCCATGCAACTAGAAAGGGATAAAAAAGAAAATAAAAAAGGGATAAAAAAGAAAGTAAAAAAGGAAAGGAATAAAAAGAAAATTTCACCCATATGTAACTTGATAAAGAGGATCCAACAGGACATGGCAAGTGAACACAAGCCCTACATGGAAATATAAGTAGGTTATCAAAATGTTCACTGGTGGAGTAGGGTGATAGCACATAAGAGAACATGCCTGTGATAGCATGTAAGGGAACATGCCTGTGTGTAAGCATTAGGACCTGTGTTCTGATTCTCAGAATCCATGTTTTGATTTTTTGTTGTTGTTTGTATGCTTGAATGTTTGTTTTCAAGAAATAGCCTAGTGTAGTAGTGGGGCATGTAACATCAGTGCAGGGTGGTGCAGGGGCCATCAGAATTTACATAGCCAAGCCAGAACCCTAATGACATCAACTTAAGTCTCCACATACTCATGTATAAAATACCTATAGACTAACACACACGCAAGCACAAGTACACACAACAAACATGAAGCCAACCAACAATCAAAATGGTTCAAAAGAACAATCACTATATATTTCATTAAATAAATGTACATTTTCCATTCTGGATACCAATCAAAACCTGTAAATGTTAAATAACAGGATGTTTATTAGGAAAACAAGTTTGCATATTATCTATTAAAACAATTGTTGAATTCTATACCAATCTGATTCTTGCATGAAACTTTCTGATTTGCACTTCTAATATATCCCTTAAGACAGGTCTACTTAATCATAATTAAAATATTCTAACCATATACTCACATTTTAAAAATTATTTATTGTTCCAAATCTCAATCTAGAAGTATTTTAGGCTATCACAATGTTATATTTCCACATCCCTCAGAATTCCCTTACTTTTATTTGTAAAAACAAAAATTATTTCTATAAGTTTTGAGTCTTAAACCCCCAAAAACTTTTATAAATTCATTGCATTTTGTCCATGCTGGCAATTCCCCTGCCTCCCCGCATAGCAAAATGTGTTTGGGTTGTGGTGACCAAGTACGATTTTGCTCCATGTTTGATTTAAATCAAATCATTTCTGACATCGTTCAAATCCTTGGGAACCTGTCTATGGCCAATTCAAACAAATAAACACTCAAATAAAAGGTAAAGTGAGGTCCTGCTGTCACACATTCCGCTTAATAGTTGCTTTGCCGATGGATCCAAAGAGAGTGTTTGAAAGGATGCTATGTATTTTCCTGTGATGTCAAAGTGTCAATTCAAAACCCATCTGTTTTAGCTGAAAAAATAATACTTTGTCATAATTCTGCACTACCAGCCAGCATTCTTCCTGGCACCCAGAGGAGACTGCAAAAATCCTCTATTGTCCTAGCACAATGTTAGTTATTATTTATAAGGCTTTGTGAAAAAAAAATGTTGGTCTGACATTCATATAGTTTTCTCAGAAAAAAAAAAAACTTCTATTCCAACAGTTTTTAAAACATAGCCAAGCATCTAAAAAAATGGTTATTTACCTTGATATTGAATTATTTTCTGAAAGGTTGCCATTTTATAGAACAGATGCTAAATATTGATAAGGTTTGGTAGGTTCCCTAGCTTCCATGCCCAAAAAGCATGAAAAAACAAGAAGTAAAATAAAAGTTTTCTCCCACTGTGCTGCAAATATATTTTATTCAAACCTGGTGTGATGCCCACCTTGAGTCTGCATCCCACGGAATTTTAAGATTGGAAGCACATCAAAGCTAAGATTACCAAATTAGTATCAATTTAGTGCAATTTAAACTTGTGTAATCTTGTATCAGAAAGTATAAGCAGAGACACTCTTATTTGCCTGTGACATTTCTCGTTCCCTTTATTGCTTCAGTTTTGCCAGTACAGCAAATAACTTTTTTGAAAATAGCATGTGGCAACCTTACAGAAATCACCCAGTAGTCAAAGGGAGATTTGTACTTTTCTAAAGTCACTGATTCAATGGGCTAACCAAGGACGTTAATCTCATTTTAATAAATAAAAATAGAGATCTTTTAAGCTCACATTTTATATGAGATATGCTGAAAATATGCTGATACTTCTTAGGAGAGATATGACAAATAATCTAAAAGTGCACCAATCAAAGACCTCTCAAATTATACAATGTTCTTGAACTTATTTTGAATATCCTCAAGTATTGAAGATTACTTCTCATCCTCTCTCCTCAAGACATATTAAAATACCATGTTATTATAGATAAGTATCCCTAGAAAGGTCAGTCTCATCAGACCCTAAACCATTATGCATAAAGTAAAAGAACAAATCATTCATTCATTTTCAGTCTTTCCTAACTTCTTAATGACCACCAAGTGTCCAGTGTAGGCAAACAACTAGAAGCATCATCAATGAATAAAACGGATGTGAATTTTGGAACCCTGCAACCTACCAGGAATGAAAGAAGACTTGTAATATCCATATGCTTACCTGAAGAATTCACTTTCAATTGTTATCTGTGTGCTAAGTGATAAATGATACAAGGGAAGTTGTTATCAAGTAAACTTTAACTCGATCTAGTTTATTATCAGAAGGGACCATCTTCTAGACAGAGAAAACCATATTTTAAAAGGCCTTGAGGTGGGAAAGACAGGTCAAACTTCAGAAATAAAGAGAACACATGGCTGGAATAAGGAGAGCAGAGGAAAATGATGTTCAATTGATGTGAAGCCCAGGCTGGGAGGGGTTTCAGGCAATATTAGGAATATAAACCTTTGTCAGAGCAAGGAAAACTATCCAAAAATGAAAAGAAGAGGAATGTTATGATACGCTCTCCATTCTTATTGTGAATTTTTAACTCTGAAATTCTAAAGAAATGTCCTTTTTTTATTATCCAAAATTGAAGTGAGCAGAGCGGTTATTACAGTCTTACCATCCACATTATGGAACAGCACAGACACAGATCAAATGTTGATAAACCAGCTTTATAACTACATTGTTACATTTATTTAGCTCTTTGGCATGAACGGCAGATGATGACAGCATCATTTTGTCTTTGCCATTCATGCTTGTCTAAGTCATTTTGTACCTTAAATTTCTACCAGTTGATAAGCGCTCTTGAGTACAAGTTAATCCTTACAATTCTTCGAACACCTCCATTCTCATCTAGTAGATAGACTCTTTCCTTCTTCAATATAGTTCATAACCTGCAAACTATTTGTGTTGTGGATTATATGGGTCAGGACCCTGAATTGTGCATGTCTAACATTCTTCATAAGATGGTACCCTTTGAACATGGTAGGCTGAATCTCTCTTTAACCCAAATTGTGCCTGCCTCTGTTAGTCATCCTAAGCTAGGGTTCTCATCCAAATTTTTAAGAAAAAAAATTATAAGACTCATGTTTGAGATATTCTTCCATATTTTTACCTTCTTCCTATATACTTGAAGTCTTCGCATCTTACACTCTGTGAAAGAAGCCACAGGCGTTTTCCCATCTCAGATTCCCAGAAACACAGTCCAACTGCATCTTCCCACCACATGGATGATGATCCTAAGGCTACCTCTGAGTCCTAGTCCCATTGTCTCTCTCTGATCTTCCCACTGCCGTTCAGACCGGGTAGTACTCGAATTATGTGCATTTCAGTTTTTCATCTGTTTCACATGGTCTAGTCTGTCCCTTATTTGTACCTGATGATCAGGATTTTCTAGGCTCCCCTCTATATTCAGAGCCTACCCTTTGGAATTCAAACAAAGCTGTTCTCTCTGAATAAATTCTATTTATCACCACTCAAAAAAGCTTTGACTTTCAGACACTGCCTTTGCAATGGACTCATAAAAGTCTACCTGAGAGATCAAAAGCCAAGCATTTTCACTTTCTGTTCCTTTTACATTATTCTGTGGGCTCCCTTCACTGGAGCAATACACCTTAGCCTCTCAGACTGGTTCTATCAGCAGGGTAACTCCAGGTAATGAAAGAAAACTATGTTATAGATAAACAATATCTGATATGTTTTCAAAAAGTTGGCAGTAAATAAATAGTGAGGTGTTAGAAGGAAATGGTAGTAGATCTAATCTCCTGTGTCAATTCACAAAGACAGAAGAAAGACTCCTTTCCATTTGATTTTCTCTATACATACTGTTCGAAGCATACAACCACAGAAATTAAGGTTCCCAGTTGACATGGCTTAATGAAAATTGAATAATTCTTAATTATCCTGATGACTATCAGCAATTATAAAACTCATTCTTAAAGGTTTACTTAGCACCATTTGAATTATTTCCTCGCAGATCTGGAACTCATAGCAACATATTTTAAACACGAAGGCATGCTTTTCCAGCAGTGGAGTTACTTCCATTTCATGGAAGAATGTTTTCTTAGGCTTCACTACTCAAAATATTGATAAAGAGTCATAAGCCCAGGCATCAGGAGCTCGTTGGAAACCCAGAATTACAGATCCCTCTTTATATCGAATGAATCAGAGTCTTCATAAGCTTTGAGAGGCACTGATACCCAAAATGTGGAACATCCTTTATTAATTAGTATAAGTAACTAGTAATTAAAGTGAGGCTGTGTTTATATGCTATTTAATGCTGACAGGGATACTTTAGAAACCGAAGCATTTAATTATGATGAAGCAAAAGAAGGAAGAGGGGAAACCGCAGCATGGGTTCTGAATGCATTTTATCCATACTGATGTGAAACAAGTTCATGACATAGCAGGCTCTCTCACTTAGTACCTGATGAAGGGGGCTGCCTTCATCATCCCGCCGAGGCAGAATGTTTTACTTAAGTGTTTTACTGAAAATTTCTTGATGCTTTCTCTATGTGTGATGTCTCTGTGTGCCTGTGTTTATATCCACAACAAGAAAATATCTGCAGGAATCACCATCTCTGACCTCAAGCTATATTACAAGGCAATTGTGTTAAAATCTGCATGGTACTGATACAGAGATAGGCACGTGGATCAATGGAACAGAATAGAAGATCCAGAAATGAGCCCTCACTTATATGGTCACTTGATTTTTGACAAAGGAGCTGTAAACATTCCATGGAAATAGGACAGCCTATTCAACAAATGGTGTTGCTCCAACTGGCACTCAGCATGCAAAAGAATGAAAATAGACCCTTTCTTATCTCCTTGTACAAAGCTCAAGTGTAAGTGGATCAAAGATTTCCACATTAAACCAGATACACTGAAACTATTAGAAGAGAAAGTAGGGAAACCTTAGAACACATAGGCACAGGAGAAAATTTCCTGAACAGAACACCAATGTCTTGTGCTCTAAGGTCAAATATTGACAAACAGGGCTTAATAAAATTGCAAAGTTCCTGTAAGGCTAAGGACACTGTAAAGAAAACAAAACGGCAGCCAACAGATTGGGAAAAGATCTTTACCAACCCCACATCTTATAGAGGCTTAATATCCAAGGTATACAAAGAACTCAAAAAGTTAGACACCAGCGAATCAAACAACCCTATTAAAAAATGGGGTACAGAGCTAAACAAAAAGTTCTCAATTGAGGAATGTCAAATGGCTGAGAACCATCTAAGAAGTGCTTGACATCATTAGCCATCAGGGAAATGCAAATCAAAACAACCCTAAGATTCCACCTCACACCAACCAGAATGTCTAAGATCAAAAATTCAGATGACAGCAGATGCTGGTGAGGATGTGGAGAAAGAGGAACAGTTCTCCACTGTTGGTGGGGTTGTAAAATGGTACAACCACTCTGGCAATCAGTCTGGTGGTTCCTCAGAAAATTGGACATAGTACTACCTGAAGACCTAGTTATTCCACTTCTAGGCATATGCCCCAGAGAATCTCCAACATACAACAAAGACACATGCACCACAATGTTCATAGCAGCCCTATTGATAATAGCCAGGAGCTGGAAAGAACCCACATGTCCTTCAGTAGATAAATCAATACAAAAATTGTGGTATATTTACACAATGGAGTACTACTCAGCCATCAGAAACAATGATTTTTTGAAATTCTTCAGAAAATGGATGCATCTAGAGAATATCATCCTGAGTGAGATAACCCAGTCACAAAAGAACAGACATAATATGCAGTCACTGATAATTGGATACTAACTCCAGAAAGCTCTGAACACCCAGAAACAACTTACAGACAATATGAAGTTAAAGAAAAACAAAGGCCAAAAAAAAAAAAAAGAAAAGAAAAATCATTATGCTCAATCTTTACACACCAAGAAAACTTTGACTATTTCCATGCTACATCTTGTTTTACATGTACTTTATGCTCATCGTAACTAGTAAGTTTTTAAGGCACACTATCAAACCTTTAAAAGATCAAGTACTGACAAAAATGTATTCATATCCTTTTTTGCAAAAATTCTTTTAAAATCTGTGCATTTATCTTCGTTTTTTTAAAAATGAAGTTGTTCAATTAAAATAATAAATAAATAAATTTCTCAAAAGACTAAGAGTATATAAGGATATAAAAAGGAAGGATGGAAGAAATCAGAGTTTTCAAGAGTTTAAATGTGTGAGCTGTAACTCATAATAAGCAGAAACTCAAGGTAGACAACAATATTTTCCGTTGTTCATCAGCCATGTGAAAGAGCACACGCCATGCACACGCCATCTCTTTCAGTTCTCATCGGAAACTTCTCTGTGACTGTTTCTCCAAATCATTTCCCTGTGTACATACATATGCAGAGTCATGTTCCAAGAAGCAAAGTGAAACTCAGAGGAAAGCAATTGCTCAGTAATTTCTTATGTCAGGTATGGCCTTAGCTGTAGCTGATGCTTATAAATGTTTATTGATAATGATTCCTTATACACATGCCGTGATTTGCTATAAATTACTTAGAATGCCTTGAAAATGAGTAATTTCTGCGAATAACATTAAGGTTCATTTTAATGTTTCAGTCCTGGCATATCTATCTTTAGTAAGTTCATAGAAACTGCTCTGTAATACTGAATTTTGAAACATTAATATGACATTCTTCTTTCATATGTCTAAGCTTGTCTAATAAAATGAGTTAGTATTAATGAATTGTGAATACTGCACTTCAAAATCCGTCTTAATCACCTCTTAGGCAAAGACAGGATCATGTTTGAAGTCACCTCTAACATCTGTCTTTGCTCTTATGGTTAGTAGCACATAGTGGTAAGACCACTGTTGGGATTAGAAGTACAGGTAAGAGTTTCCGCAGCAGCATGACTAGCCTTTTCACAAAGCTAATCCTGAAGGAATTTCCTGATGGTTATTCATCATTTATCATGCACCAACTATGTCATCTCTTTCTAAATCTTTATCTGATTTAATTTTAAAATGCCCATCAACACAGGTATTACCACCATTATTCATACTGTATAGATAAAAAACATACAAGCAAGCCTTCAGAATCAAAGTCGAGCACCTAAGAAGACTAGACTTTTGTAAACATCACTGTTCAGGCAAATATAATCAACATTGACAGTCATAAAAATATTCAAATGTTCATTTAGTCATAAATACAAACTTAAGTGGAGTTATCTGTGAGTCATAAGTAAAGAACATAAAGTAATACATACACCCACATATTTATAGGCATACACACACACACACACACACACACACACACACACACACACATGAAAGCAGACAAACAATGATAAATAGACCATCAGGAGGTGGAAAGAAAAGAGGGATGGGATGAAAGAAAAGGAATGGGGTCAGTGAATGTGGTAAAAAAAAAATAATATATTTGCTATACTTGAAATTTTCTGGAAGAATCTTCATACTATGTATATTAAAATATTTTAAAGTTAATACAGTATAAAAATATGAGAATTACTTAGTCATCCTTTTGAATAACATCTGATTTCATATGTACTCGTAGGAATGACAAAATGAACAATAAACTGGTGATCTGTCCTCCATATGTGGGATGCATGCATTGCATGTTCCAGTGTCTACCTACACATGGAAATTCACCCAGTGAAGACACAAAATTAGAAGACAGATTTTGACAGAGATCATCTTTAAGAGTCACTGAATATGAAAGTCCACTTCAAGAATATTTTCATTCCGTACACAGAGACATCATGATGGACTGAAAAGCTTATTAACTATCATCAAAAATGTCCTTTCAGAATTATTCCTTTGCCTGCTTCCAAGGGAAATTATCTGTGGGTTTCTTCAGGGCAATGGTTATCAACCAAGTGCCCAGGCTCATCTTCAAATGTTCTGAACCAAATTTGCTGTAATCATGATAACTGTTCCTTCAGCATCCTGATCTTTTTAAACTGCTATACATCTTTTCATCTGTTTCCATCTCCCTTAGGTAGAGTGCAGGCAGTGAAATCATCAGGCCTACTTTTCAATAATATATATCATCAGAAACAATTTTGATAATCATATTATTCGTGCATATGACCCCTTCCTTCAGAACTCGGCTAAAAGGCTTACCTAAATAGCCTGCCTTGCTCACGTGCTCTATTTATATCTGAAAATGTCAAAATTCTAAGGGAACCATAGGGCTCTTGCTTGATAAAGGGATTCAGTTCTTTTATAGATCTCAGGAATTAATTAGTAAAATATAAGCACATGCTTAAAGTTGATCCTCAAGATTATTTAAAAATGTTCCTTAGCTAATTCGTGTGACACAGATTTGTATTCTAGCTCTGAAATAGATTTTTAATGCATGACTATTTAGCAGAGGGTATTAGATGTATTGCTTTTGGTAATGAACATTTAGATAAGAGTGGTATTCTCAAGATAAGCAATCTCATGAGGTAAGTTCTGAATTCTATATGGGAACTTTCATTTCGGAATTATGTAAAGAATGAGTGCGGTAACTTTTACATATAAAAGATGAGTCCCTCAAAAATAAACTCTGCCTCAATTCCCAAGTGTTCTCCTGTCATGTTCTAATGTCTCACATCAGAACCAGAAATCACAGTCCCGCAAGAAATTTCTGAGCTTTAAAAAGCAAAGGATGAGACACAATTCCCATGCTCCACGGTTCAGTACTATCTCCCTTACCTATAGCTGGAACCAGGAAGAGTAACATTAACCTATACATGCTGAGAACTAAAGGTGCTCCTCCCTAGCACCTTTTATAAAATGAATTTATTATAAACATACCTGTCTTCAATAACAATCTGAACAATAACTTGCATAGATTTGAAGGAAAGCAGGGAGGGGTATAAGGGAAGGCTTGAATTGAGGAAAGGCAATGGACCAATGTTCTAACTATGTTATAATCTCAAGGAGATGGGAACATCACAGGAAGACAAACAGATTCTATTAACCTGGACCCCTGGGAACTCTCGGACACCGAGCCACTAATCATAGAACATACACAGGCTGGAATGAGGCCTCTGGCACATATGTAGCATACATGCAGCTAACTTTTCATGCCTTCCTTGTCCAACTTCAGTGGGAGAGAATGAGCCTAATCTGGCAGAGTCATGATGCTCCGGGAAGGGGGAATACCCAGAAGGTAGCCACCCACACAGAGGTGAAGCAGAAGGCGGGCTAAGGGATCCTGTGAGGGAGGGATGGCAGAGGGAGCAGCAATTGGGATGCCGATAAATAAATTAAAATAAAAATAAAACAACATAAAGAGTTAATTTTTAATCAAAGAATTCCATCCATTTTTTTTTAATTTTGAGGTCATAATTGAGTTACATCATTTCTTCTTTCCCTATCTTTCCTCTAAATTCTTCCACATACCCCCCTTACTCTCCTTTGTTACCTCAACTCATTTTATTTTATCGATTGTTGCTGTAGACAGATATTTGTTTCCTAAATGTACTCTGTTCAGTCTGTACTGTTATTTGTTTATATGTCTTCAGGGCTGACCATTTGAAATTGGATAACCAATTGTTGTACTCCCTCCTGGAGAAGTATCCCTCTGCTGCTCTGATTTTTTCTCTTTTGCCTACAGTGTTTTGTCTGAGGTTGAAGCCTCGGGGTTTTTTCTCCATCCTGTCTGACATGTCCTTGTGCAGCCCATGTTTGAGAAGCATACTCTCTTCATCAGACGTCAATTAACCCAAGACATTTCCAACTGGACCCACACCACTGCTACATGTTGTCTTCTTCTCCAACTTGCTAATTCCACAACAAAGACAGAACTAACCCAGGCAGGGCATGTGCCAAGATCTCGTGGCAGGAATTCCAGAAATATGAAAGGTGAAGCCGCTACCCTCACTCCAAAACTGACCAGCCCTGTGGACAATGCTTGTCAATCAGAATGGCTTGATCAAGGCTTAACGTGTGTTTTAAAACAGCAATCATAAATCTCATTAAAGAACTGACGGTGCTTAAGGAAAATGTATTTCCTTCTTACATGTCATCTTCCTGTGTAACCTTGACCTATCTGTGTATGTCTCACCACATCCTCTCTCTCATTCTCTCTCTCTCTCTCTCTCTCTCTCTCTCTCTCTCTCTCTCTCTCTCTCTCTCTCTCTCTCTCTCTCTCACACACACACACACACACACACACACACACACAAAGATGGAAAACAGCATTAAACAAGGAGGAAAGAGAGGGGAACAAAGGACATGTTAGGATTTGGGGGTATCATTTAGAAAAATAACAATCTTTCATTTAAAATATATGTATATATGTTGGGAAATAATTTTAGCACTGCTAATTTCTATGAAAGCCCTTAATATAACCGAGGAAAAACTTGTATAAGCGCTCATTCACCTTATGTTAATTGAACACTCAGAAACACTGTCCTAGGTACTGTGGACATAAAGCTCTTATGAAGTCACTTTCATGTGAAATAAGTGATAAAATACAATGTATAATATACAACATGCATGCCATTACTGTGTATCACCTTGAAAAAAGGATAATATAATATTATTTTATAATGTAAATCAGGAGGATAAGAATAATTCCCAAGGAGAGAAAGTTTATTGGGCTTTTAATTTTGAAGGTTAAATGCATGTTTGGTTGGCTCATTTCTTTTAGGCCTGTGGTAAAGGTATGCATCACGGTGAGTGTATATCAGAGCCATCCCTCACCTCCTAGACGCTGAGAAGCAAAAGGAAACGGGGATATGGCAGGTGTGGCTTCCTACCGTCTCCTTGGAGGCACATACCCAATTAGTTAAATTCTCCCATTATGTTCCATATCTTAGAAGGTCTACCACCTCCTGACAGCACCAAGCTGCTCCCAAGCAATTAACACAGGGGCCTTGGAGGACCTCTCTCAATTCACACCCAAAAGAGGGGGAGAAAGAAGGATGAAAACAGAGACATTCTTACAGCAGAGGGGTCCTGCTTGTGAGTACAGATCTTGCATGGAGACAGAAGTCTAAACAGAGAACTAAAGCAGAGATCTGACGGAGCCTTGGGGAAGAGCACTTCAAGCTGGAGAAAAGCAAATGAAGAGGCTTAGTCGAGTAAATGTGTTTATTATTTTGAAGAACTGCCAGAAAAGCAATACAACTGGGAAGGAGATCATACGCAGAACAGCAGCGCAGGTCTGAGTTACCCAGAGTCACATTCTCCGGGCAGTTTATGCCAGATAAAAGAAGTTGGAAATCATACCTTAGCGTGCTGGGAAGTCTCTGGTTTCGAACAAAAGCTGAATAATTATATCTCAGCCTTCACTCGAGTTCCAATGAGTTCAGTAAACTAACAAGGCTAACAGTTCAGGATACAGAAATCCTTGCAGAAAGGAGTTTCAGATAGTGTTACTACAGCACATTGGGGAGAAAAACAGAGAGACTATAGAGTGAATAAAGAACTACATACATTTGAAAGAGGAGGGAAAAGAAAATGAAAAAAGACTCTAAGAATGTCCTAATCAGCAGTTTACTCAAAAAGAATGAGTAGGGATATGAGCAAGAAGGTAGATAGAAATGAGTTAAATGAAACTATGTAAAAGGAAAAGCAAATGGGATTTTGAAGGAGCGGAATCCATGACAAGGAGCTGGCAGCGTCCACATGAGCAGGAACACATGGTGAGCACAGGCTGGAGGCAAGCTCCCGGGGAGACCAAAGGATCCAGAGTCTATTCTACGCCATGGGGCCCTGGGTGATAGTGTTCCCAATAATGTGCTGAAGAAAGGCAGGAATTTTATCTGAGATTAAAAACAGTTTCATGGATGTGTCAGATGCCAAATTTTGGCACTGACCAAAAAAAAAAAAAAAAAAAAAAAAAAACAAAAAAAGCAAACACACAAACCAAAACCTTTGTGAAAGAAACGTGACATTGAACTGGATGGAGTTATCCTGTCTTATTCCGTAGCTTGGACTGTTTCTGTTGCTGATCAACTACCAGATAAATTAAGCATATCTCAACATTTAAATTATGAAAAGTAAGTATATTAGCTCAAATAAATATTAGCTCCTTCCTGGGTTTTTAAGAAGTATCTGAAACAAAAACTGTAAACTTGCGTAAGAAAGCAAAAGGAATGTTATTTCAATTAGAAAGAGAGAGAAGGTGAGAAAAGAGAAAGAAAGGGAGCAGAGCAGGAGGAGTAAAAACTGAAAGGGAAGAGGAAGAAGAAACCAGAGACACATATGTTCCTCCCATTCCTGAAATTAATAGCTCCAGCTATTTCATAACACACCAGTTTCACCATGTTTAAAATGGGAGCAAGTTTTCAGAAGCATTGTTATTGTGGTTTGTTAAGACCCAAAAAGTATCTCTGCAGCTAACCATCAGACTGAGCAAGGGGACCCCAACAAAGGAGCTAGAGAAAGAACTGAAGGAGCTGAAATTGTCTACAACCCCATGGGAAGAACAAAATTATCAACCAACCAAACCCACCACAGCTCCCAGGGACTAAAACACCAACCAATGAGTTCACACGTTGAGACCTATGACTATGACCCCAGGTGTATAGGCAGCAGAGGGTGGCATTTTCTGGCATCAATGGGAGGAAAGGCCTTTGGTCCAGAAAAGGTTCCTTTTAGCAGTGTAGGAGAATGCCAAGGTGTTAAGGGGGGCGAGGGTGGTTGGGAGAGAGAACCTTCATGGAGGCAACGACAGGGGAAAGGGGATGAAAGTAGGGGAAAGGGGGTTAACATCTGAAATGTAAATACAGAAAACAGCCAAGAAAAAAGAAAAAGGAAAAGCCAAAAGTATTAAAAGTATCAACACATGTCCATTTACCAGTGGGAATTAAGGGCAATAAACCTTTAAGCTCTTGTGCTGTCTCACTGTCTTCAAGTGCAACATTCTTAAACCAAAGGAAGATTCCGGGCTAAGGTAGATTTTACGTGTGCAGAGCACCAGACACTAAGGAGCTGTGAACAAGCTGAAAGAGTTCAGTGAAGGACTAGACCGTCCTTGTGTGTCTCTGGTCTCCTCCTGTTTCTGCTGTCTCGCTTCTGTTTCTTCTCGGACTTGAAGCACATGAAAAGCGTGAAACACTGTTCCCTGGAACCCAGCAACTTAGGTGGGCAATGCTTGGTTAGTGTATTCTGAATCTGAAGAGATAAGACTATGGAAGTTTTGTCCTTGTCCTTTAAGGTACTGTCCTCAAATGTCATTTTTAAGGAAGTTGCAACAAAACAATACCATTTACGAATGGCTTGTCAATCTACACTAAACTAATGCATAATAATTAGCATTTTCTAGTGCATAGACTTTGAATAAATACTCTGAACAATAGGAAACCATTTCAATTAAGACCGTTAATTCCTCTTTGAAGGAATGAGTGGGGAATTATAAGGTTGGCTGTCTTTGCTACTCACCTGCACTTTGCCTCAGTGTTTGGCAGATGCAAGAAAAATAATGGAGGATTATGTTTATCCTTTCTGTTGACATCTGGCAGAAGCCCCAGGCAAAAGTCAGCCACCCTTAATCCAAATAAACATAATTCCTTTGACACTACAATTGAACATTTTTCAATTTAAACAGTGAGTTCTCTCTTATTCATTCTGTTTCCATCATATCTAAGAATTTCAACACAGTAAACACATTAAAACTATGTTAACATAAATAGCATTCTAAATATGTTTCAAATAAAAGTATGGCTAGGAAACTAATATTTTTGTCAATCAAGCTTTGATTTCATCCCGATTACCAGAAACACCTGCCATAACACCCGCAGAGGTCTCAAAGCTCACATCGAACACTCTGAATTTAGAAATGTATTAGTCATTAAAAGGCCTAATTTTTTTATTCAGAAAAATCTGAATAAAGCATGCCTTCTCAAACATAAAGAGGTACAGGTGGAGCATTAAGCAGGATAGCCCAAAGTCAGTGAGGGTGCCGTTGTTACTGCTCGTTCCGTTGCTTATGTTAGCTTGGAAAAGCAATGCACATTCTTACTTATGACCAGTGACAAATCTCCCATCACCTGAAAAGTCAAATGTTCCACCCACCCAGTGCATCCCAAACAAATTCAGCCTGTGTCTAACAAAGTGCTTGTGACTCTGTTGCCCACTGTATGACACAGAAGAGAGAGACAGAGGAAGGAGGACAGCAGAGGAGAGAATAATTACCACAGGACTGCTTAATCGAATTTCAATGACTACATATTCATACAGCTATGACAAACCAAAATTTAAGGACCTAAGACCCCACAGTTTAGTCATCTGTAATAAAAACAAAAGTAAAATAGTTTGGTCTCCCTTCCCCCCATGCCCCACAAGATGGCCAAACATAAACTACTTACATCATATGAAATATTTCTAAAAATCTCAATTTCTTTTGGAATAGTTATATCTCAATAAAAGGTAGAAAGCAAGTAGCTGAGCACTGTCAGAACAGATCTGAAGCACTTCAGAGTATAGTGAGGCATCCATTGCCCAAGCGTTCCAGAGCATCTCTTGTTAGCAATTCTGTTCCACAGAAGCATTCTTTTGTCCTGTCACTAAGTCCTTCACTTTCACAATCAACACTCTATCTACATCATTAATTCCTTCACCCTCACAATCAACACACTAGCTACATCTCTGTACAAGAACCAAAAATGTGAGGGTTCTGATACAAATAATCATTAACTCTGTTTGCCTTCATGTAATCTTCTAATTATTTGGCATCCTGGGATGTTTGGAGATAGATATAAAATCGAAAGACTAAACATGCTGAGCTTTCCCTGTTTTTTTATCTTAGTTGTAAGTCTTTTTATTTTACAGTAATGGGAGGGAGGAAAGACAAGGCGGAAATCTATTTATTATCTCAAAAAGAAAATGAAACATCTGTACTCAGTAGTCTATTTCACTACTAGTAGTGAAAAAAAAAAAAAAAGTCGTATTGTTTTCCAAAACAGAGATGAAAGTGTCTTGGGAATTCAAAAGCAATGGCATTTTATAATCATGGGTTGCCTGTCGTTCTGTTGAGTTTATGTTATTTCTGAACCTTATTGTTAGGAATCTTCTGATTACTTAGGAAGGACCTTAATCAAACTAACACATCACACAGGCAACCCAATCACTGACAGTGAAACCTTGGCCAGCTAGATGCTGAAGCTGCTGTATCTGAAATGTAAATAAAATATATCCAATACAAAAGTATTTACAAAGGGAAGAAAGGGAGGGAGGGAGAGATGGAAAGAGGGAGAAAGAGGGGAAAAGGAAGGGGGAGGGGAAGGAGGGGGGAGGAGGGGGGAGGGGGAGGGAGGGGAGGGAGGGGGAGGGAAGGGAAGGGAAGGGAGGAGGGAGGAGGAGGGAGGGGGAGGGAAGGGGAGGGAGGAGGAGGGAAGGGGAGGGAAGGGGAGGGAGGAGGAGGGAGGGGGAGGGAAGGGGAGGGAGGAGGAGGGAGGGGGAGGAGGGAGACAGAGAAAGAGAGAGAGAGAGAAAAAGAAAGGAAGAAAGGAAGAAAAATTGATCTGGCTTTCAAGTAGAAGAAAATAATAAAATATTGATTCTATGCTTCATCTATGGACTTCAAGTGAATAAAAATAAATGTCCTGTACTGGTTTTAAAATAAACTCTTATTGGGAAGGATGGTATTTGATTTCCCTCTCCTGTAACTTTACACTGAACTAATGAAAGACAGTTTCTCCATGAGAAGTTGTTGAAGGTAGCTTAACACACACATTATCTTTGCCTAGTTCTAAAATGAATGTTCTGTCATATTTAAAATATCACAACATGCATTTAAAAATAAGTGACAGTTCCAGATTTCTTTATTCTAGGGATGATATCATTTTTATCATAGTATTTGAGATGCATGGGCTTTATGCTTCTGTGTGGCTAGGACATGAAAGGAGGTTGTGTTTATTTCGCACTGGGAAGAGACAGGATTAGAAATGAGGTCCCTTTATTCTTCCTCAGACCCGGGGTTTCATCCACCCAGGCACATCCCCTTAAAGCATTCTATTTTCAAAGGAAATCAAATTTTCTACCTAGTTTACAGGTCTTTTAAAGAAAATGTTAGCATTGAGGGCAAAAACACTTGTGGAGAAGGTATATTACATACAAAAATATACACAAGTACACTTGAGGAGAAGGTATATTACATACAAGTACACACAATAAATGCTGAAAAGAAGGAAATTTATGCAGAAAGGTACTTCTTATCGCACTTTCTTTTTCACAGAGGAAAACTGAACACTTCTTATAGAAAAGATGTGATATTAAAATGTTTTGACTCTAATTATATCTAAACCCCATTCCTGACCACTGTTCTATAGCAAGTTACATATCATTTTCTGTGCCTTTAATCTTGTATATACATGCCTGCTTCCTCCATATATTGTGTTAACAATGGCAATTTCAAACAAACATGAAACTAGTTACAATAGTACCCAGTTTATAGTCAGGTCTCCACAGAACTATTAGCTGCAATTATGATCAGAAAATACAGCAAGTTATTTACACCATCAAGCATTAACTAACTGGTAGACCATGATGAAAAATAAATTTTACAAGTAAAATGTTGTCTTTGTCATTGTCTGATATAAAAACTTGAATGCAGATTTCAATTCATTATGCATTCGACTCATTACATCAGGTATGGACGTCCTAAAACTCACCAGATTGAATGGCTTTGTGCTTTTCTGCCTCTTCCACTTCCAAGTACCTCTGATCTCCAAAAAACATTTAAAAAATGAAATAAGGTGTGAAAAACCTTAGTGACTATTATTGCAATGGTGACTGTGTTTGAGCAGATGTGAAAAAAGGAGTGTGTGATAAATAAGCCACCTCATGTCTAGAAGTCCAACAGCCCCCTGTTGCTCATCAGCACCATTTCCAAACGTAAAACAAATGTGTGCAAGGACTGGCAGAAAAGGTGTCTGGCCAAATTCTAGAAAAATCTCATTTGGAAAATACAGGTAAAGACAACATCGAATGTTCGTGTATATACGTGTGGAGCAGATGAAATAATTTACACTGGTCTAATGTGACTCTGAACAGACCTCAGGTTTTAAATTTATAAATGAAAACCCATAAAATTATAATTGGGCCTTTAGAATTTCTACTTTGAGAGTACAAAATTAGAAGTTTTGCTTTAAGTTCCAAATGTTTTATTAATTTTCATTTTAAAAAAAAAAACATGAGTTTACACAATGTGTTTTAATCATATAGTTACCCTAATCTGTCTGAGGTTTTCTCTACCTCCCTATCTACCCAAGAAAAAGCATTTCAAAAACAAGAACAAACAAAATCCCCACAAACACAGATGTCAAAATAGACAATGGAAAACAATTAAAGAAAGAAAAATGTCCAAACAATGCAAAATGCTACAAAAAGTCTATAAAAAATCATGCTGAGTTTGTTTTGTGTTAGCCAACTATTCCATCTTAATACTTGTGGTTCTTGGTGAGTTAAGATTTCTCTGTTTAGCTCTTGCCAAAATGTTTATGAGTTGGTTTGGAAGTAGAAGCTGCATCCGTAGGAATGTAAGATAGAGAAGCATCGCTTACTTAGCTGCTTATGAGTACAGCATATTCCTCAACGTGTGAGCACTGCTCTGATAGTGACATGACTGTGATGAGGGTAACCAATGTCT
The DNA here is from genome assembly GCF_963924665.1 of Micromys minutus. Lineage (NCBI taxonomy): Eukaryota > Metazoa > Chordata > Mammalia > Rodentia > Muridae > Micromys > Micromys minutus. Next base: position 46,398,532 of record NC_137954.1, on the reverse strand, counting down.
TTTTGACTGTGCTGGTCCACTGAGAGACCAGATCTATCATTCACATCTGAGCCATCCATCCTCTTTCTACTTCATACACTAATTCTTGTGAAATTGTATGATGTTCTCCACCTTATCTTACTCTACATCTTGGATTCGATTATCTAACTTTTCTTATTTCATTTATTTTCTGAATTCTGTCTTTTTGATCTCTAAACAATGCATCTTCCTTTTAATCTGAAAGGTATCATGAATTTCCTTGAGATATGGAAAATCAACTGTGACTGTTAGAAATAAAATAACTGAAATATAAAGACCATTGGCAAAGTTCTCATGATCTGTCCCTGTCAGGAGTAAACAGAGCCCAACTCCTACTTGAGACCTGCCATTGACCTCCAACTTTAATGGATTAGTTCATTGTTGGTACAAGGTCAAAAGAAGGACCCATGGAAAACAATGCCTTGGGGAACTATGAGAGATGCTTTAGGCAAAAAGGCAAAGGGCCTTTTCCCTCCAGTGCTTTTTTTCCCCCTAGATTTTTCTTGAACATGATTTCTTGCCTCCTGTATTTAAACAATTATATATGATTTATAAGGCATGTTTATTCTTGTTGAATGTCAGAACATAGATATAGAACCTAATCTGGCCAGCATATCCTGAATATGGACATGACCTTTCACCTTGCTTTTGTGTTCTTCTATAAATAATCTATAGTACTTGACAGGAAACTGTGCTTAAATTTGCCTGTCATAAGAAAATTCTGGGAAAAGGCTACTCTGTCAATATTTAGTATGTACTTTCAGACTTATATTTACCTGCCTTTCTGATCATGTTTTCCTGATCATGTTTTTCTGAACTCAAACTACCTTCCCAGGATCATTGCTTGCTTTGTTACATTTGTGTAGAACAGCACACCAAAGTGAAGCTGGGTTGTCTACAGCATTGGACTGTAGTCTGCCCTGTTCTTTCAGATCCTTAGCTCCCAGGTCTCACAGAAACAGATCTGCACAAGTGGCAAAAGTTGAAAGAACATTAGAAATCAATCTTAGACTTCAAACCAGAAAACAGCAAAATGCAATAAAGCAGACTTTAAAATCTATTATGATATTTGTGATCAATAAAATTTCTTTTTGTTTCTAAATTCTACCAAAATTAAATGTACTTTTATGTTGATTGAAAGTATGACTAATAATAGTATATTATGCTACATTGTTTCCTGTAAAAGAAATGTCTTCCTGCTTCCCCACTCTATTCTGTTATCTATAAACTAGAACTAATCTACTTTAATATATAGAAATATATATATATATCATATATAGATATAGATAGATAGACAGATAGATAGATAGATATTTGTCTTCTACTAAGACAAAATTTAAGTACCTAATCCACCTCTGACTTTATTCCCTCCAACAAGGAATCTAGAGAAATTATTTGAGTTATTTGTATCAAGTAATTCTGAGTATTGATTAATTGAAGGATGCTTTGTATCTTCATGATAATGAGATCTTTTTGGAGCTGAGTAGTCAAAAATGATGTCAACATATAGCCTTTTTTAACATGGAACTCCTTCTGTAAGGCTGGTGTTGAACTCACAGATCTAGACGTGCCTGTCTAGCTGCATAGTACAGGGATTAAAGGTATGTGCCCCAGCCCCTGGCCTCCAGGGCTATGTAGGAAGTTTTAAAGCAGTCTTTCTTTATTTTAAAGGTAACAAAATCTTGCCAAGTAGATTAAAATAGTCTTTATTGTCAGAATTAGGGAAGATATTTTTGCTTTCTTTTGATAAAACAATAAAAAAGGTAATCTTAAAATTCCCTCCTAAATCACTACTATTAATCATTTTCAGTGTTTCTCATAGCATGTTTGTGTAATTCTAGAGATTACACTGACTAGAATAGATCCATGAATTTCTCTGGAATTACAAAATTAACCACAAAAAGGCAACAATGCATCTGTCATTGCATCTGGAGATGTATCTATTATTTCAATAAAATTCAGTTATCCTAAGTCAGAAATTACATGAAATAAAGAGCACTGCCAAACAAATGTCAAGTCTCTTATTGGTCTATTATTGATTCATACATTAAACTTGGATAAAAAAAAAAACCTGCACTTGTTTCTGTGCAACTTAAAAGCTGTGAAATACTAGGACTGTTTCACAACCTCTCTCTACTGTACAGGTTTATCTGGGAAACAGAAGGAAACATTGTACCAGTGGAATGCAGCTATGAGACCTGAAAAAGATAAGGTTCTCAGGGTTCCCTGCAGTCCTCTTATGCAAATATGCATTCTATTGTCTATTTTTAATTGAAAATAATCATTTTCATGCAATATATTCTATTGAAGGTTTCCCATCCCTCATCCCCTTCCAGGTCTTTCCCAACATCTCTCTTCCCTACCAACTCTAAGCCTCCTTCTCTTATAGGAAAACAATCAGGCAAATAAAACATCAAACAATAAACATAAAACAAAACAAACAGAAAAAAAACCCAAATCACATCTAAACAGAAACAACAGAGACAGGCACACACCAAAACCCCATAAATACACAAGTCCAAAATCTAGATGTTCAAGCAAGAGACCAGGTAAGAGAAAGAAAAAAGAAGCCCACACAAAGCAATATGAGAAAAGGTATTTAAACACTGGAAGAAGTACTGCAGTCATCTACTACCAGAAGTGTGGGCAGCCTGTGAGTGAGGATCTACTGACAGAATCAAGCTCACCAAAGGCTGAAAAGCTAATATCCACTGAGCTTACAACAAAAGACCTACATAAGATGTACTAAGTTTAAACGTTTAATTTTCATTTCATTCTAAGCTTTAAAACAGTATTTAGTAAAATAAGGTCAAATAATGTTACTATTTAGTAAACAATTTGTCATTATTAGCATCCTTTAATTTTAGATTTTCTAACATTAGTACTCAAATTAGACTCAGATTTTCATGTCATTGTGAGAAATGTTGAGTGTTTCTATAATGTTGAGCAAAGAACAATCTCCTTTGGTAATATTATTATTTATGTATTAATAATTATCAATTATCCTTGTTATTCCTTTAAGTAGGTCGATGCAAAGAGATGGGGTAAGAAATAGTTCTAGAAAAGAATCATGCCTCCAGCCAAATAGAACACAAATGAATCAGTCAATATGGGATCACTAATATAATGCTTCATTATCTTGTTGTCTGAATTAGCTTTGAAAATACTAAAATAAATAAATAAATAAATAAATAAATAAATAAATAAATAAATAAAATTGAAATGAAACAAAAAACCAACCAAACAAAACCGTGTACTCCATCTATCAAAATACTCTAGATAGTTATCAGCAACAGTAGACATAGAATTTCGCTGAGAAGGCACTTAGAGCCTGTTGTTGAAACCAATCCATAGAGTAAAAATTCTAGCTAAGTGGGTAAAGAATAAAATGGAGAGTAGAGTCTGCCATGAATCCATCCCTTCTGAGGTACTGCCAATCCTTGAAAGCTAAACACAGTGAAAGAAGAAAATTCCAAATTCAGATAAAGATTGGGATAATATCTTGAAAATGATTTAATAGTAAGTCTAAATCTTCAGACCTCCCGAAATTCCACCAGAACAGAATGGCCAAACTATTGCTCTGGGTGGAAGTCCAAAGCTTCCAATGCTAAAGGATAAAGACAGGCCTGTTTCTTGACTCCTGAAACAGAAAGCCTTGCAGAAAACAAGCCAAGGAGAAAAATTCTAGCAGCATCTAGTGGCAGGACTGTGTAAGTGCCCCTGAACCCTGCCTTACATAACGGAAACCTTGCTCATGACGGAGTATTGATAGGCTTACAGGATTTCTAATTTCAGAGACAATGATGGGGGTATAAAGATAACGCTTCAAGGCAACTGAACACGGTTGTATGAAAGCACCTTCATGAACTTGAAGAAACAGGACATTTTCTTCACCGAAATATTCTACTAGTTTACCAATTAAGAACAACTCAACAATGTATACATGAACTGTTTGCCTACTGAAGTTTGTATAGAAGAATGGCTATAAAGACAGACAGACAGACAGAGCACAGGCAGATACAGAGTGAAGTAATAAAGAATTAAATCAAAGAGAGGAACACAGGGCACATTTCCATCTCTAAAACCAAATATGATTATCAGGCTGACGTTGATTCTATGTGTACATCGACAACTAACACTGTAAATCCTTTGTTGAAGGAGTGTTTCCTATCCTTTGATCTTAAATGGAGGGTGCAACCTCCCTGCTTACTAGTTACCTACCTGTCTAGACTGTTCACCCGCACATACGGTGAACTAAGTAGTTTTTAAGTCTCGTTAAGCAAATTGTTTGTATGAATAAGCCTATTGAGCAGACAATTCTTGTCGATCCTGTCAAATACATGGGCAGGATAGAACATAGCTACTCTTGTATTTCAACAGAAATGTGCATCCAATCAACTTTCAACAAGTCCTAAAAGGAAGGATACATCCAGAGAACAGGGTCTCTAGTGACTGATAAAACTAAAGCCATTAAGATCATTTTTAAAGTAAAAGAAAGAGCCATTAGTGGGAGTGTTGTTCGTATTATCACCTACAGCATAGAGTAGACTAAATCTTGCTTCCAGTTTTTGTATTCGAATTCAGGTTTGGGACCAGGGATGGCCACAGGTGCCTATCCGTCAACCGACTTTGATTTATGGAGCCCATAGAGTGGGAGAGGAAAATCCACTCAACAAGTTTTCTCTGATCAACACAGGGCACTGTGGTGACAGATGCCCTCCTTTCCCGTACACACATCACATTAAACCAAGCGATTCCCTAAAAATGGATGTTTAACGTGAGTTTAGGTTTACCGATGAAGAACCAGTTCTTTCTTACATTTGCAAGCTTCTCTGTCAAGTCTTGAGAAGGCAGCTCCCTTGTTTATTCGAAACTCACTTCTCCTCTTAATTAGTAGCTTCAGTGTGATTTTCTCTCTTTTAAATTGAGCAGGCTGTGTAGCTAAATGGTATTTTTTGACATTCCTGCCCTGAGGACAGATTCAAAATAGCGGCAGAAGACAAAAGAGATTGACTCCGTACTTCACGGATGATATGAAGGCAAATCCTGGTGATTACAGGAGCCCAGCAACACTGTCTCTTGGCATCCACACCCAGAATGACAATGAAATCAACGCAAATATGATGTGCAGTGTGTTTCTGGAGCAGCAATGTTTTGTTAACACTGAGTGCTGCGGAGAGTTAAGCACCACTTGGTAATTTTAAAATTTCCATGAACTGAGGCAATTAAGCCTAATCATTATTTAAAGATGGAAGTAATGATGAGGCCATTTTGTCCTGCATTTTAAGCAAAAACAAAATAAGTGGGATGTTTAAAGTCGGTGTCTACGGAGTGCTTCTCACCTGGCAACTCTTTCTGTTCCTACCTGGTGTGATTTACTAGAGAATTTCCTGACGGATTATTCTCAAATCAAAGAACCCCTCGGTTCACATTTTCATTCCTTGCTGCCTTTAATGCCTTTTTCTGCTGTTGTGGCAGCCATAGGCTGGAGGCCTTTTGTTCCTAGATGCAAATGTTGTAGAACATTGCTGAGCACCCTGTGTGGCCACCAGGAAACAGTAGGTCTAATTGAATAAAATGCTGAACATATTAACTGTTTCTTAAAGAATACTCATTTTTTCTATTCTAGCTTCTCCTAAATAGCAACCCATTTATTGTTTTTAGAGCTTTAATGGAAAACAATTTTCTAAAAAGAGGCTTGTTAGAACCCCAGGCAGAGTACAACAATGTCTTCTCTTCCACTGTGTTAACCCCACATTAACAAATACAACTGAAAATCAAAACAGCCAGAACGCACCGTCCTGGACTGAAAACTTGAACAGACAAGAGAAGGGAATTAGTGATCATTAGGAAGATTTATGTAAGGAAAATTTTTCATGCGTTTTTGCTTGATTTCCAAGGATGAGGTGAAAACTTTATTGAGAAGCATAACCTCTACTCTCATGTTCTTCACTACACCGTACTTTTATTTCTTAAGTCCTTTTAAAAGACATTCGACTCTTGGACTTTGAATACGGAGAATAACGGATACTGCATAGCAATTCCCTGAGCAGAGACTGGGAAATGCCAAGCTTCATCCATCTCCTTTCTTCCCTTAGAGAGCAAGTTAGCTCTGCATTTATCCTGAAGAGAACACTGTGTTTGGAAGAAAGGGAGGATTGTGTTTATGAGTATTTCCATCAGCAATGGAATACACGGGGACCACAATATTCCATAGCAAAAGATTAGATGTGGTATAGGGTATATTCAATAAATGTAGGGAATTAATTTCTTATTTTATTTAAAACATGAAGAAAAAGAGTATAGAAAGTAGACTATGTGACCAGTTTATTTTCAGTGATCCTCCTTTTCGTTCTATTTGTATCCATATAGACGAACCTTCCTTGGTTTCTTTTTTTGGTCTTTGTTTTGTTTTGTTTTGTTTTAACCACAGGCATTTGTTTATTATTTTTATCAGCAAGAGAAAAATCTCTCAAAGCCGTTATCTTTGCCTATGGAAATACTATCTGAAACATTACTCAGCAGCTGTGGTTATTGATTAGATACTGAGTTGTGACTAGCTCATATCCACCATTAGTCTCAAGAGCTTCTTATGAAAGAAGAGACTTGAAAGTCACAGAGCTTGACCACTTGGGAGTTCCTGTTTCCCCTAATTACTTCTTCCTTTTAAAATTTCATTATTTATTTTATTACATTTCAGTCACTGCCCTCCTCTCTCAGGGCCCCTCCCACAGTTCCTCATCTCATTTCTCCTCCCCCTGCCTCTGAGAGGGTTCCCCTACCAGCCCTTCCCCTTGCCAGGGACCTCAAGTCTCTTGAGGATTAAACACATTTTCTCCCACTGAGGCCAAACCAGGGAGAATTTGCTACATATGTGCTTCCAGAGGCCTCAGGCTGGTCCATAAATACTCCTGGTAGGTGGCTCAATCTCTGGGAGCTAACTGGCGTATAGGTTAGTTGAGTCTGCTGGTCTTCGTATGGGGTCACTCTCCTTCAGCTTCTTCAATCCTTCCCCTAATCCAACCATAGGGGTTCCTGATTTTAGTCCAGTGATTGAATGTGATAGTCTGTGCCTATCACAGTTAGCTGCTGATAGGGCCTCTCAGAGGACAGCCAAGCACAACATGGCTTCAGTCATAGTTTCAGGCCATGGGGCATACCCATAAGATGGACGCAAAGTTGGGCCTTTCTTTTAGTCTCTTTTCCATTTTTGTCCTCCAGTTCATTTAAACAGAAACAATTCTGACTGGTTCAAATTCTTTTCTCTCAGCTTCTGACTCAATTTCTTGGCTTGAAAAACCTGCCTCTGAACTGGACAGTCTGAGCATCATTGACTACACCGATTGTACAAACTGAACAGAATGGAACTGCAGGGCTGTAACTGCCTTCATCTGAACTTCACTGAACTCAACTCCATTGCTCTATCTCCTTCCCTACACCGCTCTACGATAGGTTCTTTTTCCTGTCTGCTCTTGGGAGAGTTGGGTGTATCCTATCTCTGACTTATTCCTTCAAATATTTCTCAGATTTGTCACTTTGTCTGCTCCTCAATTAGAGTTTGTTTGGCATTGAAGGTGTGCATTAAAATTGTGTCTGTGTCCCAGCCAGACATATGACAGGTGTTTACTAAGGGTCTGTCTTCATTTCAGCTGGTTCACCCAGACATAGGACTTTGGATCTTATCTTTTGCCAGAGTAACTATGTTGCTAAATTAAAATTCCTCTATAGCGCCCCAGCATGATTTATCTCACCACAGATCTTCCGATTAGATTATTATTGTCCCCTTTTTGAGTATTACATTAAGATTAGAATTAAGTTCCATAAAAATATTTATTTACAATAGTCCATATTACATTTCAATATGTAGACATTATAATATACCCATAATCTACATGGGGCAAGTGGGTTGGAATAAACATGGAATTTCATCTCAAACTATACTGTAAGCAAGATAACTAGGTGGAGTGGGTTGTAAAATTAATTAAGTCTCTAGCAATCAAATCCTAAAGTTGCCTTGCTAGAGAGCAGACCTATCTAGCCAATCTAGTTTGATCATTTCTATAGGATCCCACCAGGAGCTGCTATGAATTCTTAGCATTTCTAGTTAATATTAAATGTCAAGTTGACTGAGTCAAGTAACGTGATCTAAGGAGATCTGTGAGGATATTAATAGAAAATATTTAGGGAAGGATGGACCTCCATTTTGCTACAACTTCATTATTGGGATTACAAGTACACCGTGATATATCTAGTTGAATTGTACATTCCTAATTGGACATATGCACACATTATGGTTCAGGAATTGCCAGCTTATTGCACGTGGTGGGAAGCAAGCAATGGTCTAATTCTTTAGAGCAACACGGGCATGCCTTCCATAAATGCTATCAGCGGAGGTTGGGGAATTTTATTTCTCATTTTCTTACTGCTGTTATCACTGTAAGGAGAGCTTAAAGTATCCTGGATCAAAGCAATTTGCAGCCGGTCCATACATTGGGTCTTTTTAACACCTGGTCTAGCAGTTGGAAGAGGAATTATGGAAAAACCAACTTTTGTCTGAAAGAGCGACTTAGAAGTAACAACACAGTATTACCCTTACAATTCCATCTGTGTGAACATATATGAATTCAAACAGGGTGCAAAGGTTTAGTTTGTCAGGAAGACACATTCCAGAGACATGACTCTTCTCACTTCCAGGTAACATGATATTTTCTGGGCACTTGGCTACCATAGTTAACGTGTATAGCTCTGTGAAAACCATTATTTCCATCTCTTCATTTTGTTTGAGTAGTACCAAAGACTAATTGTAATCAATACTTCTTTCGTGTCTTCTGTGTTATAAACCATGCTTTTGTCTCATTTAAAATCAGGAAAGTAAGATCATAGGCAGTGAATACCACACAGGATAGTGAGAGGAAAGAAAAGGACCACTTTAGATACTAAAATATTAATAATCAGGTTTCAAAGCAGTTGAGTTTAAGACTTAATGATCCTACATCTCATAATGTGTTACAATTTTCCCTTTAACCTGTAGAAGGAGAACTTGTTAGAGTGCTTATACTCTATGAAACTATTTTTTTCTAGTTGTAACATAAAGGGTTACAGAATTGTTGATTTTTAAACTCCCTACTACCAAAAAAAAAAAAAAAAAAAAAAAACAAAAAACAACAACAATATTACAAAACAAGATTTGAGCTTAGAATGAAATATACAACTGTATTGATTAAATAATGCCCTTGAATGTTTGTATCATGTGTGTACTTTTACTTATGTTTTTCAGTATTAAAATTATTTAGAGAATTGGTTTTTAATACGGTAGTACCTCTACAAGTATTGCTACTGCAACTTGAATTAAACTAATCAATCATTCAGTGAGTATTGACTGTCCTGTATATCATACATTCTGCTTGGTCATATGTGTGTTGGAGGAGTTGAATATGTGTTGTGCGTTTTGTGTTTATATCTGCACAAATGTTTATGTGCATGTCTCAAGCTCAAACCTAGAGAAGAAACAAGAGCCTGGAACACAAAACTCAAACCAACTCTGAAATAAAAACTATTAGAGGTGTGTTATTCAAGGCTCAGAAGCCACTGTAAGAAGCTACTGTATATTATAAATCTTAACTGGGTCATTCTATTACATCTTTGCATCTGTGAACTCAGACCAAACAGTAATAAAACATCATTTCCTACTAGTCTACAAAGTACCCTTCTCTCGGTTTCCTTCCAGGAGAGTGAAAATTATATAGCTTACCCAGAGATCCCTAAATGCCTTAAGTACCAATTAAGCCATTGCTCCATAGCAATAAAATATCCCAACTTCTGAGAACTAACCATATGAACATAAGGTAATGAAGTCAATTCAATTATCCATGGTAAGAGATGACAAGGAAAGATAAGACTAAATTAAATCTACAGGTGTCTCCAAACCACATTTTTCCGTTCACCTACACTCTTAACTAGCACACTGCTAATAAGTTACAGCAGATAGATTTGAATTTTATTACTATCCCTCTCCACCTCCTACTCTTGTGTGGCTTAAGTGCTAATGGGCAGTCAACCACCCTTTAAAACACAAGAAAAGCAGAGGCTGGACCATGCAATCAATAGACTGGATAATTAGCCCCTGAGTAATTGGGAGTTAACTGTCTCATATTAACTTCACGCCATTACTCCCAGAGTATGAACAAGCCAGAGCAGGATGGACATGATATGAGAGAGCTGGAGTAAATGAAGAAAAAACGCACATCTCTGTGACTTGGGGCTATCATATGATGTGAACCCTAGTGACATAAAACCAGGTGAGAATGGCAGCCAGGCAAGGCAGTGGGCAATTCTAACCAAGACAAGAGGGTCTGTAAGTGCTATAAAAGAGTTGCCCCCCACAACATCAAATTCACTCTCTCTCTCTGCACAAAAAGATTCATTCTAGGCTTTGGCTGTGCTCCCAAAGGGTTGGGTAATTAAGCAGGTATGATTTCCAGGGAGAAATAAATATTTTTCATTTACTACACACTGTCACTGGGCTTTGATTCAAAAGTGCATAATTTTCTAACAGGAAACATAATGAAAGAAATGTTTCACAAATTAATATAAAGCCCAAAGGCATACCTGGCATTCTTTTACATGAAGTCATTGTCTATCATAAGCCAAGAATGTCAGCAGAGTGCCAGTCTTGGAAAATGCTTTCCTCTTTGCAGTACCAACATTTGTTTTAAAAAAGAAAAACAGCCACGAAACCATATACAAATACACACACACACACACACACACACACACACACACACACACACACACACCCCAGATTCAGTAAGTTGTAAGTTGTCTGTTTGCATACATAATACATTACAGTTATATGTATTTAACAAGAATAGTCAAAGAAAATGAGTCTATAAACCTAAGAGTTCAGGGAGGAGTGGAAAAGGTTAAAGGGTCACTAGGAGGGTGGGGGAAGGAAGTGAAGGGCAAAGTAATGTAATTCTATTTCAGTTAATTTTTTTTTAAAAATTAAAAGAAGAAAATAAACTTAAATAAAGGTAGTACAAAATATGACCCAAGCCTGTTTATTTTTTCTAGATCTTCAAGTCCATTATTATCCTTAAGAAAAAAAAATGATCATTTTATTTATTTATTTAGATTATAATTATATCATGTTCCCTTTCATTTCATCCCTCAAAGTGTTCCCATATACATTCCTTGCTCCCTTCAAATTCATGACCTCTTTCAATTTGTTGTTGTTACATACAAGAATATATGTATAAAAAATTGACCATATATATGAATATATGCATTTACTTATATGTTATGAAATATTTAAATATAACCTGTTACTGAGAAATTTTCCTTTTCAATGTGGTTAGAAAGAAGCAAGTAAAAAAAGAGAGTTATTTTCCCCCAGCACAAATTATTCTCTCTCTCTCTCTCTCTCTCTCTCTCTCTCTCTGTGTGTGTGTGTGTGTGTGTGTCTCTGTCTCTGTCTCTGTCTCTGTCTCTCTCTCTCTCTCTGTCTCTCTCTCTCTCTCTCTCTCTCTCTCTTTCTCTCTCTCTCTTCCTTTTTTTAATGGTAATAGGTTGAGAGCAACCATTCTAGACCCTCTTTTTAGTTGTACCAATATCAAAGGGAAGGTAATTATTTACCAATGGTAGGAAATGTATGGGTATTAAGGTAATGTGTTATATGAGCTTCACTTCAGGTTATGATTATAATGATATAAGAATCTATTTTATCCACAATATCAAATGTCAGAATTTTTTAAAAGTAAGTGTATCAAAAATTACTTAACATTATTGGTGTTAAATTTAGTAATATAATTTACTTATCTTAATAAATCTCCTTTATTTTCTGTGAAAATTTAATTTATCTTAAATATAATTTTATGCTAATTTGAATTTGTACTATGTGCTTATTTTAATATTTATAATTGAATAAAACAATAGCAATAAATTTCACATTAGACATATGCTGTTAATAAATAATAATAAGTTTAAAATAAAATAAAAATGGCATAATATTTTCACATGATCAATTTATAACTCCCAGTATGTATACATTTAAACATAAAAATAATGATTTTAAACTTTTTAAAGCAATCACCTTGATGCCATACCCATGTTTAATACCACAGGTAAAAATTAGTAACTTGGTAATGAAAAGGTGTAAAAATATTAACAAAGGCTGTGTTATTAGTCATCTTATTATTCTTCAGTTCCAAACACATAAAAAATGAGAAGTATTTGTTTCTTTTTTCTTTCTTCCTTTATGTTTCTTATTTCTTTTCGAGATAAGTATTGATAGCTTTGCTGATAGCACTGGGGAAGAGAAAACACCATAGGAATTAAGGAAGTCCTCTCTGTATTCTGGTGTGCACCTGTGGCTTCTCCAGCTTCAGAGCTCTGTGGAACAAGAAGGTACCAGTGCCTACGGTTTCCCTGCTCATGCATCCCAGACTTAGTCGAAGATCTCTGGAGAGACAATGTAGAGTGAACATCTTTCTCTACCACTTTCAGAGCTGATTTGAGAAAATTCTGCCAACACAGAACAACAGTGACTTCTCTGTCACCAGGTGGGTCAGCACTGTACCATGGTAGCAAGGTCTGCACCTCACCTTCGGAGTGGTAACTCTTCCACAAGTTTCCAGGTAATTTCCAACACACTAAGTCATCCTTTGCGTTATGGCCTAAGACACCTTCCTGTTCCCTAGACAATGCCTCATCCCGGATATTCTCTGTCATATCGGCAACTTACAGTCATTGTTCATCTTCTCACCCACCTTCAGATTGTGTCTTTAGCAGGAACTCTGGCTGATACATGTATCAACTGCTAGGGCTCTCCACGTGCTGACAATTGAAAAGATAAATATAATGATCTAGGAAGAAGTGCTGTGGAAACATTTGTAAAGTGCTAGAGTTGGATGCATATTCTTTTAGCAGTATTTGTCCTTTACATGGATCCTTCTAATCTTGTGAACATTTTAAATGACACTTCACCATCAAGAAGGCACTCCCCTTGTGGGACTCTTCTACAAATATACATGCAAGCTTTTCTAGAATATGTTCACTGTTTGTGCCAGTCCAAACAATGAAAAAGCTTCATAAGTTCTGAGTCTGAATTTTTTTCTTAAATATAAGATCTAATATGCAAATACACACCTAATAATTACAAATGTGAAGCCACACTGACCTAAATTATCAAGTGGTTAAGAATGTTTTTATTTTATAAATACGTTATAAATACCACGATGCATCAGTAATTGCCACTTGCTATTACAATACAGCTGTACCTACTTGCATTTAATTGCCTTTGACAGACTACAACTGAGAAATAAACATTGAAGTGCATCATTCTCTTCTGATTGATTTAAATTAAAAGATGAGCATTTCCAGAGAGATGGCTCAGTGGTTAAGAGGACTGTCTGCTCTTCCTGAGTTCAATTCCCAGCAACCACCTGGTGGCTCATAACCATCTGTAATGGGTCTGATGCCCTCTTCTGGTGTGTCTGAAAACAGCTACATATTTATGCTTGCATACATAGAATAAATTTTTTAAAATCTTTTAAAAAATAATCTTTAAACAAAAACAATCTTCTGAATTAAAATGTTTTATGTTTAAAGCAGGAGCTGTCAGAAATGCATTTTCTGCCATGACTTGTATCATGCCGATTCTGTCTCGCCAAAGAGCTTTTTCTTTGCACAGGAAAAGAGCCACAGGGGGAATAAACTGCAAGTCAGAATGGATCAGCGTCCAGCTTGCAAACCACTGTGAATATTTATAGAGCATTTGAGCATTATTAGCCAAGTCTTTTTCTGAAAGTACTCTTCAGTTTAACATGTGACCAGAATAATATCTGACTGTTGCAACAGTAGAAACATGGGGAAAAAAAAATCTGTGTATATATGTGTGAATGTGCATTTGCTTATATTAGAATAGGTATGCTGGATATCTCAAAGTTATTCTCCATTTTCTCCTTATGTATGGTTCTGTGATTTGTGTCTCACTTCAGCTTTTTCACAGGATCTAAGAATGGTCAGCCTCTAAACACTCATGTTCTTGATGCATGGCAAACAGAGGTAGAGTCAAGTCACGTGATTGGAGCAAAACAGTTCACCCAGAGAAATCAAGAAATACAATTAAAAGTGTAAATCAGATCCAAAGTTCCTCAAATGTCAGCAAGTCAATTTCCACTGACAGCTTAGATGTACATGGATGTATATTATTGTTCATAAGCAAATCATATCCTCTAGAGTGTTTTACTAAATACATAAAATACATTCCTGCCCGTTCTCTAATGAAAACATTTATTTCAGCAATATACTTCATTTCCTTAGCAAAGCCCTTAATATTGCACAAAACAAAGCAAAATTAAGTGGTTACAAGTAGAATAGAAAATACAAAATGAGAACAAAAGAGCAGGAGAATTACTTAGACTTAGGACTACTAATTTTCTAATAATATTTTGGGCTACCAATTTTCTTATGACTCAGTCTTTCTTTTCTTTTTCTCAGATGAACTTCAATGCTACTTATAATCCTTAGAATCATGACAGTGGGACAGAGACTGCATGGAATACACCTGGATATACCAAAGATCATAACTATGTTAAAGCTTAAGATTCTCAGATTGAAAGAGGTCGCAGTAATCACTAAAATCGATCTATCTCATTGGCTGTCTATGAATTCTATATCTCATTCTAAATTATGTATATAATTTTCTATAAAGGCGATAATTAAAATATCTTAAGTAAAACCATGATTTGGTTGTAAAATCTCTACTACTGTGTAAGTCACAGTATAAAATTTGTTCTGCCAAGAAATCTATAAAGATTAGATTTTTTTTGTCATTATTATATAAGAACAAAATATTATTCCTACTGTAAAAGATGGAAAATTTGCTACAGTTTGTTTCTCATGCTAAATAATTCATTTGTGTGTGGAGATTTGAACTAAATTTAGTGAGTTTATCCAAAATAGTTTACTGCCTTCATACAGTAAATCCCCTGTCAAAAGTAATTCATATAAACCCAGCAGTGGTGGCACATGCCTTTAACCCCAGCACTTGGTAGACAGAAGTAGGCAAATGTCTATGAGTTTGAGACAAGCCTGAACTACAGAGAGAGTTCTAGTACAGCCAAAGCTACATGAAAAAAAAAAAAACTGTATCAATAAATAAATAAACAAGCAAACAAATAAATCACGAACTTACTATGCGTTTACTTTAAACTGTAACCAGGAACAAATATTATGAACCTTAAATATTTTCCTCTCATTAGAAATGTTCAAAGACCTGTTGGGCTTTTCAACCATCCAATTTGGCATGTCCATTCATGCTTCCCTTACTCAGCTCATGTTTGGGTATAGCTTCTGACATTACCAGGAGACACAATCCCACAGAAAGCTCCTTGATCCTCTGGTTCTTACATTGTCTCCCCTCTTCTCCAATGCTCTCTGAGCATTAGGGACAGAAGTGTTTTGTAGATGTAACTTTTGAAACTGGGCTCAACAATCTGAATTTTGATTGGATGTGGAAGGGAGATAAGGACAAGAGAGGGGTAGATAAAATGACAAAAAAAGGGTGCCTAAAGACTCTACAAGGAATCTTATGGTTAACAGGGTACCTGAAGAATTCTATTACACATGCCATTCTGGATATGAATATAAATATATTAATTATGGTCTATTAATATACATGGACATTCTATTGTTTGTACACATAACAAAATCCTAATACCAGACACAAGAAGCCATTTTTAAGATGTTGTCCAGGATTGCCTAAGAGATGCACAAAATATAGAGCCTATTACACTTATCCTTGGTTTCCCCCAGAGATGCAGAATAAGGCCTTGATATTGAAAACTATGCACTTCAAAAAGAAGACCAGAAACTCCTGAGCTGGAACAAACCTGAATGACTCTTCCCTGAGGACTAGCTTTATTGTACTATGCAAATACACATCCCTGCTGCTACAAAAAGGGAGACAACCAACATTCCCAGCCAACGTTGATGCCTATGGATGGCATTCATGGACAGCGTTGGAAGAGAAGAGTAAGCAGTAACAACATAACCATGGCAGTGGCCAACAGATCCCTCATTGCACTTAACACCTGCCTAACAAGAAAGGAACAATTGCTGGCACTGCAAACCTAGCTAACTAGTCAATAAAGTTACGATTTGTGGAGGAGATTCTTCAGCCACTAATTTACTAGACCATCACAATCCCCAAGAAAACTCTAGAAAAAATTGTCCACAGGTAAGTGTAGTCTTCAACTCTCACTCAGGAGACGTTCTTTTTCAGCAGATGGAGACCACCATACAAAGATCAGTTCCTTAAAGATAAATCTTGAAACCTTCCAGGATAATATTTTTCAGAATAATTTATATACAACTCAGAATTTCAAACTAAACTAAAACAACGACTAAGAAAATATTCTTTATGGTAGAGTGTTGCCAAATGACAAACTTCAGATGAAATAAATTTACCATACAAGCTTGAAAAAATCCGAAGTTTCTATAATTTTTCTTTCCAGATCCTGACCTTTCAAAATTCCAAATGAGAAATTTGAAGAACTCCAGAATCATTAGAAATTGGATATTGCGTTTCTTTCACAATTAAATGGCTGCTTCTACTAAAACCTATGAATTCTGCTTGGGAGGAAGCTAAAAAATGATCAAAAGTAGATGACACAAATATAAAAATCCTAAACAGAAGGCTAGTAAGAAAAAGCAAGCAGAAAACCCATATTTATAAATGTTAAGTAAATTTCGGTTTAAATTCAAATTATGAGGGTATTTATGAATTGCTGTATCTAAAATTTGTCATGTGTACATAATATTATCAGTACCCAGGAAACACGTTGTACTAATATAAGTAGAAAAAAAACCCTAATGGTTCATTTTATTTCCTCCTATATTGCAAAATTGTGATTAAATGCTCAGGAGATTAACAGTTTCTCCTGAGCACCTGATTTATACTATATTTAAAGCATTAAACAAAGTTCATGCTGGAGACCATCCCTTACTCAATTATGAATAATGAAAAATCTTAAAACATGTGTGCAAATATAGAAATTGGGAAATGAATTTAAATCACCAGAAAAATGTATTTAAGTGATTTAAATTGTGGAGTATATTTAAAGTTTAAAAGTGTGTACAAAATACAGGATAATTTAAGAGTGAGTTGAATAACGGCAAGAAGAATGCTCAACTTGTTATCAGACAAATAGATAGACAAACAGTATGAGTCACAAAAAGACTGCATGGTAAATGCACAGCACATACATCCAAATACTACTGGTAAGTTTTCTATTCTCTCATATGAAGTAATTTAATGTTACACGCACACACAAATTTTGAAGAAGAAGAGGCAGCAACTTCACTTATAAAAAAACATAGAGACTATAGTTTTGCAGAATCCTTAACATTTAATGCACAATTAGGAAAAGTTGAATTTCACATTGCAGTGATTTGGGGAAATTATTTTCTAATCACACAGCACTCTCTGTGAGGTTTTCATTTCTGCTCCTCTGAGAAACCTCCCCAGAGTCTTCCCAGCTCTGAGTGCTGACCCCCTGATACATTTTGAAGTGAACCACGGCTGACAGTTTTATTACAAATATGTTGCACATGTAATTGTTGTGTGAAAGAAAGTGATGGAAAAATTTGCAAAGATATAAAATTGGACTTCAGTTCTGCAGAGAATAGTAAAAAATGTTAGTTTTCAAACTAATATCCTGGGAGAGGTGTATATCAAGTGAAAAAAAATCAAATTTGATTTATTATTTACTTTGGGAACTGCTCTTTCTGATCTAGAAAAAAAGAAATGTGGGGTGTATTCCACTTTCCGTGAGTGGTGACGAGCCACTACTTACAGCTTTCTTTCCAAAAGCTTCACCTCTGAAGTCCACACTGTTTGCAGGGTTCTTGGTCTTGCTGTTTTACCGTCTCTCACTGCAATGTACAAATATGACTCTAACCACTGTGCCTTTGGGGAATTTCACAAAGCAGTTTCTTTAAAGGTTACAGGTGATGTTATGTCTTTTAAGAATGTCAGCTCTCTTGACAGTTCATGGTGTCAATATCATGGTTGATAGTAAAATTCAAGTAAACATCTTTAACAAGAGAGCTCTGATGATTACTATCACTATGTTTGCTAATTGTTTTGTATACTAGCTTCATTTTTTAACAAGACCTATATTAAATGTTTTCTATAGCATTCATCTTTGTTCTCTTCAGTCATTTGCTTTCATCTTTTAAAACTAATGCTGTTAAGAGCCTGGAAAAAAGATACCACATTTGGAATCAAGACTTTGCCTGCTCTGGGATTTAAAGGCATTGCAAAAAACCTCTCTAGTAATCAACACACACACACACACACACACACAGAAAGTGGTATAGACAGATTTGGAGATAAATATCGTCAAAATATGAACATTTAGTATTGAATGCAGTAATACAGAAATGACATAATTTTATTCTGAGGATTCAAAAATAGTCGAATGTACACAATAAACAAATCTTTGTACCACATCCACAGACTTAATCACATGATGCCCATAAAATATGCCAAAAATACTCTTTGACAATATATATTACTCCACAAAATAACCCTAAAGAAAAGCAGGGAAGAGACAAAAAAGCTTCTTGAGTAAATGTAGTTTGAAGGCATTTATCAGAACTTTTGAAATACAGTAAAGGCAGATCCATGTCTGACATGGAGCCAACATGTTCCAAATGTAAATATTTTAAATGTTTTTATTTAAAATGCATCATTATTACTTTCTGTACATGGGTATTTCCTTGCATGTATATCTATACACCGCATGTTTGCATACAGGGCTCTGGGAACAAACAAAGGGACCAGATCATCTGAGACTTGACTTATGAAAGGTTGTGAGCTGCCATGCTGATGCTGGGAATCGACCAAACCTTCCTTTAGAAGACGAATCAGTGTGCTTAACTACTGATCCATAGCTTCTACCCTGAAAGCATCCTTTCTAAAAAATCAGGAATTAAACAAAAGTGTAGATTCTCTTCACTCTTATTAAATCCAGTGTTCGATCTTAGCTAAAGCAGCCAGACAAGGGAGACAAATATAATATATGTTAATAAGAAAGAAAGGAAGGAAGGAAGGAAGGAAGGAAGGAAGGAAAGAAGGAAGGAAGGAAGGAAGGAAGGAAGGAAGGAAGGAAGAAAATGTTCACTAAATGGAGATGGCATGATACTACCCCTAAAATAATCTAGAAGTGCTGCAAGAAAGTTCTTAAATATAATACGTATTGTCAGTGTAAAGTATGAGGATAACAATCTACATACAATAATCATCAATAAGTTTTAATATACTAGCAACAAACTTGCTGACTACAAAACCATGAGGTGTGTGTAGAAAAATCTCATTTAAAATAGCATAAAATAAACAAAAAATAAATAAATGTATTCATTCAGACTTGGCTCCAAACAAAGAAAAGCAAATTAAAGAGATCAACATTTGCTACAACAATAAAACTAAACAACAACAAAAACATAAAATACCAAGTAATAACATAATCAATGGAGTTTAAATTTCTACAACAAAATCTCAGCACTGAAGAGAGAAATTAAGATGGTACTGCCACAGCAATGTTCTTCTGTTCTCCTGGGCAGGAATAATTAATATCTTGAGTGACCTTGTAGCCAAAGATGATCTATAGATTCAATGTTACCACAGAAAATCCCAATGATATATTTGTATAACTAGAAAAGGTAATCCTAAAATTCAGATCAAAGCACAAAAGACTCTAAATGGCCAAACAATCTGGAACAAAAAGAGATATTTTGGAAGTTTGATAATACCTAATCTTAAATTATACTACAGATAAACAAATTATACTACATATGCATAGTAACAACACAGCAAGTTGTGGCCCTAAAGCCAAAACAGGAGTGTGGACCCATGAGAGGCAGTAGAAAATCCACTAAATAAGTCATACACCTGCAATTACCTAGCTTTTAACAAATGCAAAAACTAACAAACAAACACCAAACAACATCGGAGAAAAGATAGTATAATTGTTGTCTGGTTCTAGAAAAGTAGGTATCCACAGTAGGGAAAGCTACTAGATTTGTGTCACATTTTAATTTTTACAGACTCAGTTACAATGTATCTAGAACTGAACACTTGGGGTACAGCTGGTAAGCAAGGCTAGGACTCTGCAAAGGTCTCTAACAGCTCAAGAAATAATCTCATGAGATTACAAATAGGGTTGCAAAGAATGGAGTTTCTGCATAAATAAAGAAAACAATGAACCAGGTGTAGAGACAGCCTATATAATGGGAGAAAAATTTTTACCATCTCAATATCTAGAATTTTTAACCAACTCTGAGATGTAAACAACACAAAACATCTACTCAAATATTAGACAAAGAGATGAGTAGAGAAACATTTAGAAATACACAGATGGACAATAAATGCATGGAAAATTCCTCTCTAAATCCTTCAGCATTAGAGAAACGAAATTCAAAACTGCATTGAGACTGCATTTCATTCCAAGTCAGCATAGCCATCATCAAACAGGAGTGGTGATAATCTCTGGTAAGGATGTTGGGACAATGAAACCCTTGTTAACTGAGGTTGCAATTTTAAACTACTGCAGATGCTGGGATCAGCATAGTAGTTACTTAGAAAACTAAAGTTAAACCACCACATGATGCAGTTGTATTTCTCTTGATTGTATATCCAAAGGATGGACCATAGACCTACCTTTGAGACCATGTTTTTATTGCAGCACTACTCATACTAACAAGAAATAAAACCAAATCAAATCTACATCAACAGATTGTTGGATAAATAACCATGATATATACATCAAAGTTTTATTCAGCAGCAAATAATAATTGTATAATCACATCACAGGCAAATTAATGAGAGTGAAAGTCAATGTGTTAAGCAATAAATGTCAGTCACAAAACTACAAATATGTATTTCTCAGAGAATCTAGATACTAGAGACATGACCTAATGCTTGTTTGATGTAACACAAAAAGATGTGATGAAAAGACTGAATGGAAGGGGTCACAATGAGTAAATAGGGGGAAAACAAAAGTTTGGAGTTTTAGTTTGTGAAATCTAATCTACAGTTCACAAACATATGAAGGCAGGCTATGGGAAATGAACAAGCAAAGAGGAATGCAAAGAGGTCTTAGAAGGGGGAACAAAATACTCACAGGAGAAAATATGGAGGAAAAATGTGGAGCAGAGACTGAAGGATAGGTCATCCAGAAACAGCCCTACCTAAGGATCCATCCCATACACAGTCATCAAACCCAGACAATACTGTGGATGGAAAGAAGTGCATGCTGACAGGAGCCTGATATAGCTGTCTTCTGAGAGGCTCTGCCAGAGACTGACATTTACAGAGGAGGATGCTTGCATCCAACCATTGGACTGAGAACGTGGTCCCAAATGGAGAAGTTAGAGAAAGGACTATAGGAGCTGGAAAAGTTTGCAACCCCATAGGAAGAACAACTATATCAACCAACAATAACTCCCACCCCCCGGAACTCCCAGAGACTAAACCACCAACCAAAAAGTACACAGAGAATGGTTTTATCAGAAATCAGTGGGAGAAGAGGCCTTTGGTCTTGTGAAGGCTTTATGCCCCAGTGTAGTGGGATGCCAGGGTGGGGAGGTGGGAGGGAGTGGGTGAGTGGTAAGGGGAGCACCCTCATAGAGGCAGGGCAATGGGGTATGGAATACAGGAATTCTAGAGGAAAAACCTGGAAAGGAGATAACATTTGAAATGTAAATTAAGAAAATATCTAATAAAAATATTTTATGAGAAAATTTTCTGCCAATCTTTTCATTATAAAATAAACACCACAAAGTAAATTACAAGTCTTGGCAAGATGGTATATCAAAACTCACAGAACTACTCTTTACTACAAAATGTTTATACTGCTTCACTGTTCCATAAGCAGTTTATGACATTTGTCATCATCTGCAATTCCTAACCCATTTTGGGGGACTATTAAATTGAATTTTCTTGTTTCATTTGTTAGTAATATACATGTTAGTTATAAAATATTTATGCCTCCTATGATCATACAAGGATAATTGCTTCTGTTTGTGTACATCACGATGTTGAAAGATATATGCTTTTCATAATTGCTGGATCCTACAAAAGTGTCTCTCAAATACATGAAACTAATTTACATTTTCATCCACAGTGTGTAAGAGTAAATGTCCTCCTTTTACTGTGGACATTTTGTAAATTACACAATTATCAGAAAGAAGATTTCAGGTATGTCTTCCACTGCACAGTACTGATTGTTTATTACTTCTGCGTTAGTTTTCTACTGTGTGTAAAAGACGCCATGATTACGGGAGAGTTTATTTGGGACCTACGATTGAGAAAGTCCACGCCCCTCATGGCAGGGAACATGCCACAGGCAGGAATGTCACTAGAAAGTACCTCAAAGTTCACATCTTGAGGTCCATACACTATATTCCAGAAAATTTTGAGATAATTTATAATATAAAATGTACAGATGTACTTAGAATTTTTCAATTAAAAAAGTATGTATCAATCTATGTCACTTATGATATGAGCAAAAATGTTGCAAATTGGCGGTCATATACAGAACAATAACAAAAAATGGAATTAGAGTATTGGATATTGATACTGAGCTCTTGAAATTCTTTGTCCAAGGAGCTAATAAACATTTCCTGAATTTATGGCACTGTTTTAAGCACCATAGATTTATCAAAGATCAAAATATGCAAATACTCCTCATTAACTTATATTTAAGTAGCATAAGTAACAATAAATACATTAAAAATTGATGATTTATGGTATTTAGAAAGCTTTGATTTAAAAATTAATAAAAAGATAAGAAGTATTTTAATTTTATCTTAAACCAGAGATATTATTTTTATAGTATAGTAGAGCATATAGGCACATTTTTATAGTAGAGAGTGGTTCAAATAAAAGCAATCAATGGGGTTTCATGTAAAAATTTGAAGATAAAACTTTTTATCCTATGTCTACATTTAAATGAGCCATTCAGAGTCCATGCCTTTAGCAATAAAACAACATGAGCAGAGGAGTAGAGACTGCTTATGTCAATCAATCCCTGCACCTAAAAAACATCCCCCCCCCCAAGATGGTATGTGTGCCCTATCATTTTCCACAAATGATTGGAACTGCTGATTTCTAATCATCTTTCATATTCTGTAGGGAGACAAAAGGAATTAAACTGCGTCCAATGAAAATTACTCGGAAGTGGAAAGGGGAGAAAACAACCAGATGTATTGCTTTTCCATAACTGACGAATTCAAAGAATTCCCCTTCCATTCAGTGAAAATTGTTTTCAGACTTCTCACTCAGACCTGCAAGTTTTCATTGCTAAAGAAAGAAATGAAAACCGACTGTGATTTCCTGAAAGTCAGAGATGAGACAAGTTGGGTATTTATGAGTCTCTTACACTGTCATGCTAGAAACTACAGAATGCTAAGCAGACGACTGATTCACTAGAGAGACATTCCCAGTCACCTCAGGTTTGTTTACTACAACATACAAAGAAGGTACATAGCTCATAGATCAGTGTGTCATAAAATAAAGACAGCTCACTGCCAAGGGCAAAGACAGAACTATGAGTGAAGTAAATACATTTACAATGCGGGCCCTACATTGGGATCCAAATGAGATGAAATGATTGGCAGAATTAGGAATTCCGATGCTCCGATGCTGTGTATACAGGAAATCTCACAAAAAAAAAAAAAAAAAAAAAAAAAAAGAAGAAAAAGAAAGAAAGAAAGAAAGAAAGAAAGGAAAAGAAAGGAGAAAACCTGAACACCACTATTGTAATTAGACATTAGTAGCAAAATATGCTCAAAATCTTGAGAGTAAAACCATTACCCAAAGGGTTCGAAGTGAGGTGCTATACCAAATTAATGATCATTGTCAAAGAAATTTTTAATGCGACACAAAAATATTAATAGTGTATGTATCATTGTGGGATAATAAATTTGTAGATATCAATGAGATACACTTAGTTTACAAAATTTTATCATAGTAGAAATAGACATTTGAAAAGAATAAAACAAGAAAATCCGGGCGGGGGGGTTAGTGAAGGATGAAATAAGTTACAAAATTTGTCCAAAGAAATATTTACCAGAAAATTATCTCATACTCTAAGGAACAGATAATTAATATGATTCAGTCAAGACCAGAGATGAAACAATGAATTATGTTGGATGGAACGATCTGGGGAGCAACTGATAAGATGCCCCATCAAATCAAATCTGCAAGTCCAAGTGTGTCAGGAAAGAGCACCATGCCATGAAGACTGCAGAAAGGAAGCTTGACATTCTCCATGGTTACTCCCATTCCCTAAAGAAGTTGTAAGAGAAAGATTTTTTTCTCATGTCATTTTTCAAGAGTCTCTGATCATAATCTTTGAAGTTTAGACTGTATCCCAACAGGACCAAGTCTCTTGCTCTAACATAAAGACCCTTATTTACCTAAATGTGACCTGTGGCTTTGGAAACTTCTACACACTTCTTCAGTGGCACGCCTACTCCAACAAGACTATATCTCCTAATACTTCCTAAGCAGTCCACCAACCGGAGACCAAACATTTAAGCATAGAAGATCATTGGGGGTAATTCTCATTCCCTGTTCTCTCTGTGACTCATTATTGTATACTCTTAACTACAAGCCCAGTGCCATTCCTGCCTGCATGCTGCCATGCTTCTGGCCATGGTAGACATCAACTCTGACCCCCAGAACCATAACCCTACACTTAAATCAATTAAATAATTTGTGGTGGATCTGATCTTGATTGGCAACCTAACAGGATCTAAAACCACCTAGAAAGCAGGCACATGGCTTTGCCTCTTTGGGGTTTATTAATTATGTCATTGCTGTAGGAAGTCCCGTGTTAACCACAGAGCTGCTTCCACTGCTGCAAATGGAGATTCTCTGAAGGCAAACTCAACAGCTGATACTTGTTTGTGCATTTCATCCTGATCCCCTGTGAAGTCATCTCTTCTGTTAAAGAAGGACATCTCACACTAGCCCCCATTATTGATCATTCTCATTAGTGCATTACCTCTGCCATTAAACCACCAGACTCCTTGCTTATAAAGGATCTTACATAGTGAACCCATTTCCTCTGAAGTAAAATAGATACAACAGTTCTGCCTGCACACATTCAGAAAGTACAATACAATTGTGGTTCCACAATTTGTACACTTTCAAAAATGTTAGCACAAAAAAATTTCGACTAATCATCTCTAAAAGGTGCGTGTCTATGTGTGTGTGTGTGTGTTAGTTTATTTTCCTGTAGAAACACAATATCTGTAGTAACTGTAGCTAGTATGTGCAAAATCAGAGGCCACTGCTTTTCTATGATTGAATGAAGTTTCAAAAACTCTGTCCAAGTCTGATCTAAAGGGACTACTGATCTAGGCCCTTTGAGAAGTGAAACTTTTTGACAATACAAAGTAGGAAATTGTGATCAGTAAGCCAGAGGTACCACTGTGATGTTTCCTGTGTATAGCTTATTCAGAGACCTACAAAAAAGAACACAAAGTAAGCTGGGGGCCTCTGAAGCTTCTACCCCATGCTTCTTCAAGGCTGCAAACCTGTGAGCTATTCTTGCAGTGGCCTTTGATATAAAATACTGAAAACATTGGATTATCCTAAGAATACCATTTTAAAGGGAGAAATTTCTAGGATTGCTTTTTTTTTCTACTGCTGACCCAGAAAGACCCACCAGTCCATAGGTAAGCCGACTGAACGTGCGACTGGACCAGCAGAGATGCCTCAGATTCAATCAAGAACCTGGAGACACCGTGTTCCACAACAGGGATAAAGCGGCCTTAGTATTCATAAGGCAAGAATCAGCTGGAAAAGGGCAGCTATTTATGAGGGAAAATTCCAGTTATCAACTCACTCTCTCACACTTGCTGGTCTATCTCTACCCTCCAGATGAGCACAGGAAGAATTCTTTTCCACCACAATTACTGATAAGTGTACACATAAAAGTAGAGAATTGTCTGGGAATACAACTTTTAAAATGTAGATGTTCTGATCAAGGTCTGACCTACGTTACTCAGTTACAGACCTGGTTTCTTTAGTGCTGTTGGCAATGCTGTTTCTTAATCGTCACCCCTTGAAACTTTACTAATTTAATCTTAGTTACACTAACTGCCTTGGATTTCTTATTCTAATGCTCTTTGTATTGTGTCCACAAAGCTCCCAATCACCCAGTAATTGTCTTTACCATAATATGTCACCCAACAACCAGCTCAGAGACTTTACCATAATAGTTACTGGAAATTAAGAGAAACTAAAGAACCTTTCTGTCTGCCCTGGGAAAATGACCTACAGAACGTTCCATTCCAACTCTGAAGACATCCCGAGTTACTGAGTTGTCTTTCGACTCAGCCCATGGCATCTATTCTGTGAGTGCAGCTTATGTGGGAACTTAAGGGACATGCCCTTAAGTGAACACACACTGCCAGCTTGAATCTAGTTCCCTACTCAGCTTTAGCCAGTTGTATCTTTTGCCTGGACATTCTCTTTGTTTTCCATCTGCCACCACGGCTGCTTGTTATCCTGGAGGTTGATCTCCCTCATTGACTAAAGTGCATGATTTATTTCTGCAGTGGGAGGAAAGGATTTAATTGGTGAGTAACAGTCACTTTTGCTCTCTTACATTTAGTGGATTTATGAGCTATCTCAGTATTTCAAAAGAAAAAACAAAGAAAAAGAAAGAAAATAAAATAGGCCCTCAGGCAGGAGTAGCATTTGAATCTGAACATCAACCATCTATCTACCCAAAGTAGTCAGAGCCTGGTGAAGTTCAGTTGTTACTTAGGAAGCTTAATGGGCACCCTGGGACCCTACCACATTGCCTGTCTCACATACAGAGGTAGTCTGTCAGCTTTCTAAAGAACAAAGACCTAGTCCTGCAAATCCCCAGCTACTTATCAGGGGCTGTTTCTACTTCTTAAGTTTTGTGTATCCTACATTAAAATTTAAAGGTATTTTCTCTACCAAAAATTACAAATAAAGTATTGACACAAAAAAAGGAAATGTCTGGCAGCCTTTCTCAGCAATGTGAGAATTTCCTTAAAGGGCACTGCTATTAAAAGAATAATGATATTGCCAACCAAGATTTGAAGAATAAACAGCTCTCACACTGAGATAAACAGAGGAGGCTTGAATAGATGAAATGACTCAAACTCCATACAGATTGCAATCCCACCATGCCATAGGCTCCCTCCAAATATGCGCTGTTGGGCTGAGCAATATCAACAGTGCGTTGCTGAACCTGGGGAAAGTCAGCTGTAAATACTCACAGGCTGAAGCCACACAATGTCCTACCCATTGACTTTGGCATATTTGTTTTGATCATAGAGTAGGAAGACACTTCCACTGAAACTGTAACAGGGCTTGCTGAATACCATAACTATGACATGGGCCACGTGAAATCCATGAACATGTATATAAATCAGGAAAAACCAAGTTCTTGAAAATCTGAAGGTTTTCCTGGCCAAAGCTCACTCTCACGTTCCTCTGCTCTGTAATCACACACATCTCATAAATGATAGTAAACTTTAAAATTTGCTATAAAAACTATACGGGAATGAAATGAACCTCAAGTAACCCTAGTTGAATGAATTTTACATTTATTTTTTTGATTGTTTTGGGGACAGGGTCTCAATATTTTGTCTTGGCTGCTCTGGAACTCACTATGGAGATCAGGCTAGACCTAATCTTCCTGCTAGAGCATTTACAGCTGTGAAAATCACAGAAACAAACTACTACACAGCTAATGTCTAACATCTCAATCCAAACTTTGCATTAAAATATTTTTATGTTTGTATCTAAGCCCTTAATATTTCAGTGTGAATAGAAACAAAACTGGGAATATGTAATAATGCTAGAAAAGTCTGTTTTGATTGATTCAGTATTTTACTTTATATATATATATATATATATATATATATATATATATATATATATATTCCTAGAATAACCCAGTAAGCTGATTTCATTCTACACATAACACTATAGCTATTTTTACAGAAAAGAATTTTATAAATCACTAATATTTAAGTAAATGGATCTGGTTTCAAGTAAAGGACAACCTGTTATGTGAAATTGAAAAGAGTTATGCTTCATTTGGAAAGAAAGAAAGATATTTGGGGAAGGTTTGACATGTTCAGTGTCCAGTAGCATGCTGTACAATGAGTAATAAGTGTTAGGTGGCATAGTACCAGGAGAACAGATGAATCATACAATCAGTGGCTGCTCACAGTCTGTCCCTTTAAGACATGGTTTGAGATCAGAAGATAGAAAATATGAAAAAACTTTGGAGAAGTTAGAAACTTGATTTTACAATATAGAAACTAACATAGAAGTGATTCACATCCATGTATAAATGCATGAAGCAACAATACTAGGATATACCAGATATCCAGTAAATCATAGCTGTCATTATTACTGACTAGAGAAATAAAACATTTCTAGTGAAAAGCCAAGTGGAGAACATTATTATTCACACAAATTTTATAATAAACACGACAAGATTTGACATAGCCTAGATATCAGTAAAACATTTGGAGAAAAAAATGAATGATAAAAAATGTAAATGGGAGGTTCTGAAATTATGAGAAAAATCAGAATATTGCAACAGTGCTAAATTCTAATAGCTGACAATTTTAATTTAAGACAATCCCTATGTTTTGGTTACTTCTTATGGCTGAAATTTCCTTTTACACACATACAGATTATCAAACAATTAGCACAGAAATTTCATTAGTGTTTAATCTGTCGGACTCCTGTTTCATGTGTGGCTATTTTTGTTTCATTCTTCATCCTTTTTCCTCCTTTTGTTCTCAGTTTATGACCAGCAGCCTAGATTCTCAGCTGAATCGTGGCAGATAACACAAGATGAATTTCTGATGTCACTGGGCCACAGAATGCAGATTAAGGTTGAGAAAAGTGAGTCACAAATGATCCTGTTTGAGCTGCCTCAAACTGGGTTCGTAAGGGCAAGAGTGGTTCTCTTGTTTGATATCCTGGGATGCACGTCATTGAAACAAGAACTTCACTTCTCTTTTGCACCTGGACACAAAATCTAGGCAAATGCTTTGCCTTTAAAACAGGAAGAGCGGGAGGAGCTGCAGGCCTACTTTATTTACGTCTGTCGCTGACGTCATTTCACTCGATGTAGCCCTATTCAAAATTTCAGTGAATTAAACAAGATTAAAGTGCAAAAAAAAACTGTATCCAGTAATAAAAGCGTGCTTAAAGGACAGATGATATCAATCATCAACATTAATAGCTACAGAGATGAGTTATCACTATTCCTCTTACCATGTTCAGATTATAGCACATTCCAGAAACATGATTATTCCAAACTTAAAACCGCATGCTCCAGTACAATCTGCTGTCGGCTCCATAAAATATAAATTTAGAGGTTGGCAAAAACACACCACTTTTTTTGCAATATTCATAAGGAAAGAGAACAAATGTTTCCTGCGAGTGGTGAGGTCTATTAAATGAAAACACTAAAAACGCTGACTCTGTCCCCTGATAAATCTACTATATGTGTATTTGTGGGCTTCAGAGAGTCTCAGCTGAAAGGATAAAAATGGATATTCAACAGAGATTAATGCCAACCATAAGGAGCACATGTGAAGGATTGCAGACTAGACCGGCATTTTAAGAGGGAAGAAAGGGAAGAGAAAGGTTCTGTTCTGAGAAAACCGCTGGCCCTTCTCCCTCCTACACAAGCTCTGATTAGCTCACTTGCAGTCTTTATGTTACCCAATGCCCTCAGCCTCCAGAAAGCACTCCCCTCTATGCAAAGCAATTAAAAGGCATGTGCCACACAAGGTGTGTTCTCAGTAATGATGTTGTGACGATCCAGAGCGCACAGAAAGCAGGGAGGAATAATGAACCCATATGCTGGAAGGAGCACTCATCTTCAAAATAAAAGGCTTTGTGAGAAAAGGCTTAATTTTATCTCTGAAGGCCACATAGTCCTTCACAATTGCTTCATTTCTGAAGATCATATGCTGAAATTAGAGAGTTCTCCTAAGCTTGCTTAGCAGCTGCTGAATCAGGGCAGCCCAAAGAAATCAACTTTAGCCTGATATGAAATTCAAAATAGTTTCTACGTGGGTCATTATTACTGCAGAGTTTATTGCAAGAGCACATATTAAATTATCTCGATTTAGTGTGGCCTGTTGCTTTAAGCATTGGAACAATGCTGGAACTCACCAAACAAAAGGCCTAAGCGTTGACTGATTTCAAGCAGTTGAACATAAAGCTAAAAGAATAGACCCTCAACGTGAGGCTCAACACTCTAACATGTTTAAATTTTCAGTTGTAAATTATGACTTAGGATTATATTTCAAGTTATTCGCTGTATTAGACTGTATTGCTCACAACTACCCTGGTGATACTTTTGGCTCCTTGTGTTCCTTTCTGTTTCCTTTCCAAAAAACAAGCTTCTCAAGCAGGAATTTGTGACAGTCTTGACAAATCATCAGTGATGTAACTTCACAAACCAGATAAAGTACAACAACTCCATTTCTAACTGAGCAAGCTTTGGGGGCCCTTAAAAAAAACAAAACAAAACAAAAAAACAAAACAAAAACCCAAAAACTGCTAGTCCTTAAACTGCCATTTTCTCTCTCTCTCTCTCTCTCTCTCTCTCTCTCTCTCTCTCTCTCTCTCTCTCTCTCTCTCTCCCTCTCTCTCTCTCTGTCTCTCTCTCTCTGTCTCTCTCTGTCTCACATACTGAGAGAGAGACAGAGATACAGAGATACAGAAAAAAGAGACAGTAAGAAGAACGGGGCAATTGTGTAAATAGAAGTCTGTAACCCATTTCAGGCCCTGGGTTGCAGGTCTTCCAGATGAGGTCAAAGAGAAGATGTATCAGAGATAAGCTGACTCACAATACCTTCAAACTACCTTCAAACTCAGTCCCTACATTACAGTCTCTGTGTAATTAATACATGGCTATTTTTTCACCACTGGATCTGAGTACATTTTATTTTACAATCACAGTAAAAAGAATGGGCACATGCGTGAAACAGAGCCACCAAAAGTGGACCTGGGAATAATGCTACACTGAACAGCCCCTTCCTTATATTGTTTTTGCATATTGCTACTTTGTTCATATCGATCTAAGAGTCCTTAATAAAAGCCCTTGTGTCATCGATTCACAAACTTACTAGATGTGATCATTAAACTCTTTGACTTGTTAAAAGCCAATGAGGTGGAAAGATTCCCAAATATGTGCAAGGTATGTGTTCTCTGTTCACTTTTACTGGGGTTATGGAATTATATGCATAAACACAAGCATTATCTAACATCACCAGAATTGAAAGCAAACACCTTGGTACATAGAGCATCTCCTGTTCTCTCATTTCAGAATAAGACAGATTTTCACTGTTTTCTTCCTGGCTTCCCTAGTTGAAATAAGAAAGAACCACTTGAGTCCCTTTTTGGATGGGGCAAAGAATCCTAAGTGACAAATAAATGTACAGTTACAAATAGATTTCACTGACAGATTTTTTGTTACCTCATTAAAATGCATGTAAATGAAATGTTCGGATTTTATTTATTTTAATATATTTAACAGCAATCACCATTATTGTGGCTACATTTAAAAGTTCGTTTAAACCACAAAATATCTTTTAATTACATCAGTGAATAAAAAAAAAAAAAGCTGCAGAAAGACACCTTTAATGTTCAACCAACAAGTATTTATAGAACAGCTAGAATGTTCAGGGGAAAAATTTTGATATTTTGAGGTATGAATAACCCATCAGGAATTTTAGTAGATGAGATAAGCTTAAATAAAGCCCTTAAAGAACATGGAAACAATAAAACACAACAAAAGCATACATGTTTTTTTCAAGAGGTATGAGGAATTATTTTGACAGGTAAGAAGGCAAAATTACAAAAGTTCCAATAATTGAAAAAATAAATATAATAATTAGGGATGGAGAAAAGTCTATGTGAAAGGTGCACATGTTGAAAGTTTAGATGCTAGACACTAGCTAAAGCAATCGTTCATGAAAGACAAAAAAAAATGTCAGGAAGGCATGCTAGCAAACGCCACTGGAACTGCAGATTAGCATCTTACTAGAAGACACATGGAAATGGGAGATGGGCTCCTTCGCTCTCTTAAAATTACTTCAGTATCTGATGATGTCTCTGAGGCAAGGATGAGCTTTCTAGTAAAGCCCTGAGCTACACGACTCCGTAGATGGATGAGAGAGAGTTGAGTAAGCAAGTTAGAGACCTCTGAATCAACACATTTGGGAGATGTTGGTCCTCGTGAAAGCAGAGACTGTCCAGTGTTAATTCCTTTAAAGGTTTATGTATCATTTGACCTGTTCAATTGTTTTGCCTGTATGCATGTCTGGCCTCTGAAGGCCAATGTATGATGTGTGCCAGGAAATGTCAGAAGAGAGGGCATGAGATCCACTAAAACTGGGTGTGTACATAGTTGTGAGCTAAAATGTAGGTGCCAGGCACTGAACCCAAGTCTTATAAAAGCAGTCAGTCCAATGATTATGAAACTTTACATTTTCTCCCGCATGTATTATCCACTAGAAATAATCTTATAAATCTCTGTTTAATAAAATTAGAACCTAAGGCTTGTTGCAATTGAACTGCTAGCAAATGTTTACTTTTAGTCAAAGTAAAATCTTGACTTAAAAATTATGACATTTTAAAATACTTCAATACTAGGTGATGAAAATGTCACACTATATCACTACAAGTAGAAATAGCATGAAAACTCAGTAATATAAAGAGTTTTATAGATTTAGTTATTTGTTTATTATTGTGGTGAGCATCAAACCCTGGCCTCAGGCACAGATAGTAAAATCTTTGAATTTACTCATCTTCCTGTAAGGAAAATGACTTCTAAACACCAAAATAAGGCATTTTTTTCTTTCTCATAAAACTTTTAAAAAAATCATGAAAGTTCTAGCCACTGTTAGGATACGTAATATACATCTAAGTAAAAAGCCTAGAGGTAAAGGCTAAGTTTTAAGAATTTGTAATTGTCAAAAATCAATAAGAAATAAACTACACTTGTGCTTGAAGATTTTTGTCAATTCCTAAAACAGTTCCAATATTTGTTTGTTTATTCCCAGTGCTCACAAAACAAGAAAGGGGATTTTCAGCATAATTGTGTTTCCCTATGAATAGTAACAGAGTTGTATTTATCATGTCTCATCTTGAGAATTATTACAGAAACAAAGTAATAATTTATAAACATGAAGTCACAATACACCAAAACTAACCTAAATGTACACACAATAGTACTAAGAATGTCCAGCTCAGAACAATGATCCTTTAGCATTTATACAAACAGGATACAGAACCCTAGTCTAGAAGCAATTTGATCAGAAAGTGGGAAAAAAAAGTTAAGATATTGATGAATTTCATTGGCACAGAATTACCTTGTTTCCTTCTCACCAACTCTGCCAAAGCTGCCCTCACAGTCAAACTCCAGAGGACACACTTCACAGAGAAGGTAACAGTCAATCCAGAGCAGCAGCATAGATTTGACATTAAAAATTGAGAGTGTTTAGCAAAAAATAAAAATAAATAGAAGACAAACTGGGATCAAGATTTATGAAATAAAGACAAAATCTATCTACCTTTTTATGGAAAGATGTTTGGCCAAAGTCTGAGAACAAAGAAAGGAGCCTCTCTTTCCGGAATAAAAGTGTTCATATCATTACTCAAACAAGCCAGGTCCTTGTGTGATTCTCTGGGCTCTTGACACAGGCATCTTCAGTCTTTGCCAGATGTAAGCAGGAAGTGCCTCGCCTCTACTGGATATGTTGAGTGGGCCCTTCTGCTTGTAAGAAGGCCACCAACTGTACTGAGGAAGTGCTGCGAGTAAGGAGGAAGTGGCATAAGTGTTCCTATCACTTCACTCCCCAAATACCATTTAGAAAACAAGCTCAAAACACTGCTGAAAGCCCTCTCTTGCCTACAGAAAAGCATGTTGATTTGATCTCAATTGGCATAATCTTTCCAGTGTGTTCATCTTAAGGGTCTCTATTTGGCTCAGACTTTTCCATTAGAAAAAGATATTCACACATCCAGTCATTAAGCAACTCGCTGGACTTGGAATTCACTAAGTCTCTGTAAAAAGTATTTCTGTTTTCAAGATGCTAAGAGGTTATAAACTCGCCAGTGTGAACTTCTAAAACTGTCAGACCTTGATATTTTAAAACTAAAACTATAGGTCATATGCATATTTT
The DNA here is from genome assembly GCF_963924665.1 of Micromys minutus. Classification (NCBI taxonomy): domain Eukaryota; kingdom Metazoa; phylum Chordata; class Mammalia; order Rodentia; family Muridae; genus Micromys; species Micromys minutus. The sequence goes on along the minus strand of NC_137954.1, from coordinate 46,364,230 downwards.
AACTCTCCCTGACTTTGAATATATGCATTCGATTCTTTCCCAACTGCATTAAATATCGACCTAATCTCTGTGTGCTCAGAAAATGGATTGCAGGATTTCTGAATATCCCACACAGTATGTTGGCTTTGCTCACCGTTATAAACATGTTGTCCTCAGAGAGACATAAAGACCTCAGGTGACTTGTTAATGCTTTGAATAACTGCATCTGCTATAAAACCATAGTAAGTTGTGATATTAGGGATGAGTTACCCATGGATTCAAATAAAGTGACTACCTAGGGCACCTTTGATAAATGTATCACTTTTCAATAAAAATCTGATATAAGTGCTACAATTGAATTTTGAAAGTGTCTTGATTAAACATTTAAGTTCTTCCTTTAATGATTTTGACTTATTTACACATAGTATATGCTTGATTATAGCTAGACACCATCAGAAACTATAAAGGGTCAAATATGTTTAATGAAGAAGAAAGTTGAGGTCCATTTTCACTTTTTATAGGAAAGTGCTTCTGAAAACTATTGCAGGGAAATGTATTGACTATTTGGTCCAAATTGTGACTTTGTTAACAGAATTAGAAACTATAGTGTTTTTACATAATGAAACTTTCCTTGCCAGTATTTCACCAAAATGTTTTCACACTTTTGTACTGAGGAGCTTTACTAAGTTACTCCTAATTACAACCGTTCCTTCCCTTTAACCTCTTCTCAGATGTGTAGGCCCCTGGAAGTTGTCTATGGAGCAGTTCCTGAGCATGAATATCAAACACATGCTGTCATTTTCCTATGAAACACTTCTGATGGCATCTCATTATTTGCACATTAATATTCTGACATTCTGGTCACCCAAAATCCCCATGTTTTTCCTCCTGAGATCCGCTTTGACATTTTTTTCTCCTCTGCTCTACCTTCTTTTCATGCTTTGACCAAGCTTTGCTTCCTTCTGCTTCTCGAACGATAAGTACGCAGTACACTGCCAATGAATAGCACCTTGCAAGTAGACTGTGTTCACAGCCCTGCCACACCCTAGCTGAGGGATGTTGACAAATTTAGTTAAGATCTGTGCAATACATGAAAAATAATTGTAGCTGCATCACAAAGATTTCATAAAAATGAAGTGGTTAAGACTAACAAGAGGTATCTGTATATGACATAACAGTGGTTAATGACATGAGTCACACATCTGCCTATATACATATATTTATCTGCATAATCTCCTCTGTAAGAAATGTCATTTCACTCCCCAGTTCTGAGCACACATGTCCACTTCCTGGAACAGGCTTTACCCAACTTTGTATCCAAAATAGCAAATGTGCTCACCCTGACAAATTATATCTCTCTAGTCATTTTACTGTTCTTTCTCATTAGTCCATCTAATATTTCATTTTTATTTCCTCCTTACACATAGGGAAGCAAGCTATATTCAGGCAGGAACTCTGCTTCTTTTAAATCTTTTGATCTCGACATAAAATTTGAAAAATATTGGCCAACTGTTTAGCTGTGTCTAACTCAGTAGCTAATCACATTGGGAAACCTGGATTCTAATCTCATTACTGAGGGCATTATTTAATTTCTCGGCTTTTCAATTAGTTTTTCTATTATTGAAGATAAGTATAGCCTGTCTTCCTCAGCCTTGGTGTAAAGCACAAATTGAGTCATCTGTGGGGAAATGATGCAAAAGTGAGCTATTACCCCAAAAGAAGTCCATGTTTTAAAGGAGATAACAGTAGAATAATTATGTAACTTAGTATCAAATGCCTTCAGATCTGACTATAAGACACAAGTTTCATGAGCTTTCCATTCTCTCTTCCAAGATATTATCAACAGTATTCGTAACTTACTTCACTATTTTACGAAAATGTAAAAGTCAATTGGCCCAGACCAACAGCCTTCACCTTCACACTGACATGAAATAATTTGAGATGTTGACTTTCTGTTAATTTGAGATATAAATCTCATTGTTTGACCTCTTGGCAATGTCACATCCATTGAATGTACTTTTCTGCCACCTAGATGCTATCTCCCTGAAAGGTCCTTGCAGAGATTGATAAAGCTGCTATACCTTCACCTCTGGGAAGGGGGAATTAACTTGATAAGTGACAATTAGCAAGCCAAGATAGAATACTCTCAACCATCATTCGCTGGTGCTCTTACACTAGTTTACCTTAAGACTTGAAAATCATTCAATTATTTATTTTAGCAGAGCAATATCCAGTCTTTCTCAACTGCAGTAGTCTTGAGTAAAGCCCTCCTCACCCTCTTACCTCACATGATAATTTTTTATGACAATTTTCAATAAATTAAGCAATGATGTTGATGACCTTTCCTGGGTAAATCACAGATTCCCTTAGTATACACTGGGATCAAACCACCCTTTGTCTACATAATTCTTTCTATATTTATATTACCTCTCACGTCCTGTCTTGCTGTGTCCAGTATATCCCTAAGAACCTGACCATCCTATAAGTGAGGTTAATGTGGAGTTGATGAGTTTAATTTCTTGTCTAACTTCCACAACCTTTCCACTGCTGGAGTTCCTCCACTTTCACTTCTGAATCTTGGGGTCTACTTTAGTGAAAGGAATGGGTTGCATCAGATGGTAGCTTTCCAGTTTAGATCCTTGATGAATCCTAAATGCTATTTGTCATATTTTGATTCTGCTCTTAAAGGTCATATGGATGCTAGTAAGGAGAGGAAAATGCAGATATGAGCCCTCTCTCTAGAGGAGGCAATAGAAACTTTCACAGAAGTTTTGGAAGTTTGAAAAGTATGGATTATTTCCCTTGCTTGTCTACCATCATCGTGTGTCTACTTTGCACTTAGCCAAAATCTACTTAAACTTCCCTGGGCTAAATATGGCTCTGTATGACATGTGGTGTGACCAATTTTAGATATCTGATGTCAAGATTAAATCGAAAGGAAATTACGACACTGATTTAAATTCCAGTGGTTATTTTAGTTTTTAGTTTTGTTGCACTTTTTAAGAGTCATCTATACTTTGAAAATATCACATGATTAAAAAATTGTTCTAAGCAAATTTAAACGTAATGATCGACTGCTTTTGATAAATGGATCTTTCCATTCACCACATTCCGGAGCACAGAATAGCCATCAGTTCTTAACAAGTCAAGAACTACTTCCATTAGATACACTTGGAATTACATGGATAGACAAAGTTTTTCCCATAAATATCAAATCTAATTCAGGTTTGATTTAGAGGCAGAGTTTCATTTAATCTACTATCTTGTTCCTTTGTTGTTCCCAGCAGAAATGTTGCAGTTTAACATCCTGATTATTCTTGTTAGATTTTTGGTTGTTTGTTTAATGAGTGAATATGTGATACTTATAAAACATGAATATAAACTTAAGATTTAATCAGTATGAATATACTTGAAAATCATAAGAGGTTTCTTTGTTTCACAAAGATAGAACAGTACAGGTAAAGCCAATGTTAGAGCCCAATTTTTCACTGCATGATAATCTCTGAGAGTTACTGAATTCATGAAGCCATACACAGCAGACAGACATGCCAAACATTTATATTTTAGAAATAATCACTATGCCTTATTTTTTCTGAAAACTAAGTTAACATAAGAAAGTGAAAGAAGCATACAAAAAGATTCCAAACACTATAAAATCTGGTATTATTTTTAGATACAGCCATATCAAAGAGTCAAAATGATTGTTTATTCATTTCCCTCAATTATCTTAAGAAAATTATAATAATCAAATATATTTAAGAAAATAATATAATTATATTCTCTTGTTCAGTGAAAGAAAAGAAAAAAGGAAAGTCAATAACTACTGAAGTTAATTCCTGTAACAACCCTGCCAGGGAAAATTGTTTTCATTTTGTAGTTGAAACAGCTAAAACTTGAAGTGTCTAAGAAACATTTATCCAAAATTATAGAATAGAAATGTGAGAACCATAATTAGAATCTGTTGTTTAAATTATGACCTCATGTTACCCTCTTACTTCCTTGTCGTTAAGATAATGTGGTGTCTGGCAATGGAAAGATACAAAGAACTAAGGTAGTTGATACAGTTTCCCAGTCCTATTTGCCTCCATGAAATAGGATAGATGCCTGAAGTGAAGTAAACTCATGTGGAGGCTTCCTTGACAATGCACATGACTGCGCTCTCAAATATACTGCAGTGAAATAGATCCTGCTGAAACGAACCAACTCATGCAAAGACATGATAGAGCATATTGTTAACATAAATTTTTCTTTAATATATTTAAGGTTATAGATCAAAATTATAGATCTTTTTTCTTGCTCTACAAAGTAAATTATTTGTTTTTATTGGATATTTTATTTACTTACAGTTTGAATGTTATCCCCTTTCCTGGTTTCCCCTTTTGAAAGCCCCAAATCCCATTTTTCCTCCTCCTGCTTCTATGAGGGTGCTCTTCCACACACCCATGCCCTCCCTTCCCTTCCCCTACACTGGGGCATCGAGACTTAATAGGACCAACAGCCTCTTCTCCCATTGATGTCCAACAAGGCCATCCTCTGTTACACATGTGGCTGAAGCTATAGGTCCCTCCATGTGTACTCTTTTTGGTTGGTGGTTTAGTGTTGCAGTAAATATTAAAAAATTAAAAAATTAAAAAATGGCTTATCTCTTTATCGGCCCAGCAGTCTCACTTTGAGGGCCCGATTCTAGTTCGGAGCCTGAAGCACCTCTATTGCCTGGTCTGAGCCACCACCCGGGTCTCACTCAGTTCACACAACTCCCTTCCCTTGAGAGTTTTCCTTCGCCTTCCCTATCGTCTCCATCCCGGGGTGCTTCTAGACCCCAAAATCCTACACAAACACAACTCTAAAAGCCTGAGAGCTTTTCATTCAGGCTTATGTGTTCAATTCTATATCCATAAACCCTCTACACAAACAGACGAAGATACAAACTGCCCTTCTATATGAGATATTAGACATATAAAATTCTTAATTTTCATAACTTTTTAATGCCAGTTAAGCCCACCTGAATCTAGCTCGTCTCTCTGAACTTCCATGTTGGGACCTCCTGTCCTCACTTGCCCTCTGACCTCTCTCTCTCCATCTCCCTTACCCCGCCCAGTCACTGGCTTTCCTTTATTTTACTTATTAAAACGGGAAGGTTCAGATAAAGTCACCTCATGAGTATATGACTAGGCAGCCCTTCTTGGGGAAGTGGAAATAACATTAAAATGTGAACAGCTTCGTGACAAGCTACAGTTTAGTCCCTGGAAGCTCTGGGAGCTCTGGGTGTTTGATATTGTTGTCTTTCCGATGAAGTGCATAGGAAGAACAGCATCTTCAGTCCTTTAATTCCTCCACTGGAGACCCTGCCGAATGACTGGTTGTAAGCATCCAACTCTGTATTTGTCAGACCCTGGCAGAGCCTCTCAGCAGACAGCTATATCAGGTTTCTGGTAACAAGCACTTCTTGGCTTCTACAATATTGTCTGGGATTGATGACTGTACTTGGGTTGGATCCCCAGGTAGGGCAATCACTGGATGGCCTTTTCTTCAGTCTGTGTTCCACATTTTGTCTCTGTATTTTCCCCCTTCTAAGTAGGACTGATGCATTCACCTTTTTTTCTTTCTTCTTGAGCTTCATGTGGTCTGTGAATTGTATCTTGGGTGTTCTGAGCTTTTGGGATATCCATTTATCAGTGAGTGCATATCATGTATATTTTCTTGTAACTGGGTTACCTCATTCCTAATGATATTTTCCAGTTCCATCCATTTACCTAAGAATTTTATAAAGTCATTGTTTCTAATAGCTGAGTAGTACTCTGTTGTGTAAATGTACTACAATTTCTGTATCCATTCCTCTGTTAAAGGACATCTGGGTTCTTTCCACCTTCTAGTTATTATAAGGCTGCTATGAACATAGTGAAACATGTGTCCTTGTTATACATTGGAGCATTGCTTGAGTATATGCCCAGGAGTGGTATAGTTGGGTCTTCAGGTAGTACTATGTCCAATATTCTGAGGAACCTCCCGACGATTTCCAGAGTGGTTGTACAGCTTACAATTCCACCAACAAAAAATGTTCTTCTTTTTCTACATCTTTGCCAGCATCTGCTGTCATCTGAGTTTTTGTTTTTACCCATTCTGACGGGTGTGAGGTTGTTTTGATTGCACTTCCCTGATGACTAATGATGTTAGACATTTCAAATACTGATGTCACTTAATTTTTTCATAGGTATCTAAACTCATTAGAGCATTGTTTTGTCCATATACTTAACAAATACACATTGTCATTACCTAATTATTCCTATATATAGCCCTATCCCAAAAGAGGCATAAGACAGTGCTTATGTAGCCTTTATCAGTTGGATTCCTATAGTCATGGATCTCTATCTATTATTGCTGAGATCTTTATGCCTTGACATGTCTATAATAGGTCTGTGAAACAAATATTTCAATGGAATTAGGTGGGTTTCTTTAGTCCACCATATCAAGGTATTTTGTGTGTGTGTGTGTGTGTGTGTGTGTGTGTGTGTGTGTGTGTGTGTGTGTGTGTTTAGATCTAAAGACAATTTCTAGGTAGGATTGATATTTACAACAATATATATTGATTAAAACTGACTGCCTCCTCTAGTCTCTCTCAGAAGTTTAGAAAATGATGTACATCCCTGAGAACCATAGAACACAGATGGCATACTACTGAATGTGATGTTCATCCTCCAATATCTCTTGCCTTCCAAACTGTAGGTTTTAGACATGCAAGAATGTGAGAAATTTCATGAAATGTATTATAAGTGAGTAGCCAACTTTTAAAACCATATATATATATGAAAAAGACAGAAAGAAAGGGAGAGATCTTCCTGACTGTATTTAGAACACTGCATAAAATGGTACTCTAGAAATTATCTAATATTTAATTTTGAGGAAAAACATCTCTTTCTGATTTTCTTGCATTTTAAGCCATTAGCTTGTCAAATAACTTAGGTGTTAAGTTACATTTCTAGTGCTCTCAGTCTCATGAACACTTCTGAAATAATTAGCCACTTGCAGTGCTTACTGTCATTTGCTCAAACTCCACCCTTTGTTTATTAACAGACACTTCTAATAGATTCAATTTCATGAGGCACAAAATTATATAATTACCTCTTTTTTATTGGATATTTTATGTATTTACATTTCAAAGGTTATTCACTTTCCCGGTTCCCCCCTCTACCATCCCCCTGCTTCTATGAGGATGTTCCTCCTCAAAACCACATACTTCCATCTCACTGCCCTGGCATTTCCCTATACTGGGGCATCAAGCCTTCACAGGACCAAAGGCTTCTCCTTCTATTGATGCCAGACAATGCCATACTCTGCTATATATGTGGCTAGAGTCATAGGTGCTTCCATATGTACTTTTGGATGGTGGCTTAGTACCTGGGAGCTCTGAGGGATGCATCCCATATTCAGTCACCAAACCCAGTCACTATTGCTGATACCAGGAAGTGTCTACTGACAGGAGCCTGATATGGATGCTCAGAGACTCTATCAGAGCCTTACCAATACAGATGAGGATGCTTGTAGCCAACCATCAGACTGATGATAGAGGACCCTGATAGAGAAATTAGAGAAAAGACGGAAAGAGCTGAAAGGTTTGCAACACCCTAGGAAGAACAGCAATATCAACCAACCAGAGCGCCCAGAGCTCCCAGGGACTAAATCATCTCTTTTCTAAGTGGCAGTAACCTAAAGGTGTGTGAAGGAATGGTTCTCTTTACCCCAGTTCATATTTTCCAGAAAATATGCAACATGATCTCTTTAAAATTCGTATTAGTTCATAAATTTACTATTTAAAGTCTACAGGACCAGAGCCAACCTGGTTGCTATTATCCCACTTCTCATGTCCAGACAAATAGCCATACTGACTCAAAAAGCTAAGTTTTTATAAGAAAGTAACAATTAAATATTTTGTTATCACTACCAAGACCTGCATGCACTTCCTCAAGAACATTCATTGGAGGGCTCTTTTTCCCATAAGTGCACAGCAAGAAAAACAGACCATCTTCCTCCGTGAAATCCCATTCTATGTTTTTAGAGTATTTGTTCTCAGCTTTTTATGCTATCAAGAATAATCACTGTTTTTAATAGGTTGCTTATTATCTGCTAGAATTTAAGCTGCTCGGGTATATGAAACTAAGCTAGTCAGGCTGCTACATACCTGTCATCACAGCAGGAGAGTTTAAGGCAATAGGACTTCAAGTCCCAAGATGATCTAGCCTAGGTAATAAGATCTACCTCAGAAGAAAATAGATAAGTATTGATTATTCTGACTTTTGAATACAAATAACTTTTTATTTATATTTCATAAATAGTTGGTGTACAATCTACTACAAGAAATTTTCTAATTTAAAATAAAAAACCATACACTACTGACTAACGGCCTCATCATTCACCTATTGAAAATAAAACGCATGCTAAGAGTTTGTCGGACTATAGTAAATGTAAAATTGAGGCTATATGAATGTGACTTAGGACAGACCAAAAAGAGAGATGACAATAGAACACTGTCCAGGAGATCATAGCACCAACAAGACAGGGTAAAGAAAACTCAACCTGTACTCTGTGGGAGTCTTTGGGGTCACACTGAACATTGACTCTTAATTACTCCCTAGAACTTGATGATGGTCCCTTACAGAAGATACTATATACTTAAGACACAGAATATGAAGCAATAGAAATGGCACTGTCTGGGGGTTTCATCTCTACTGGCTAGTTTTCATTATCTTGGAAGGTAATATCTATGGTTTGGAAGAGAAGAGTAATCACTATCTATAATTAGTTTGGAACCATTAGAGCTACAATAATGACTGGCCATGCCCACTGTTGAAATAATGAGATGAATATCAGGGGAGTAAACAACCACTTTATGACCGAAATTACATTTTTCTCAGGAAGATAATACCCATGTCTGACACCATTATCAAGCCAAGAACCTATGGAGAGAAAAGTTATAGGCTGTATGTGATATTCTACTACAATTGTTTTACTGAAGAGATATTATATTAAACTGACTTGTAAAGATATTGTTATAACCATAAATCAACTCATTTCTGACCCCTCATCTGAGAAGCTTCTATTTGTACTATATAGTGATCAACATAGAAATCAAGGACTGGCCACAGTACTAAGACTGCAGAACATTCAGCCATAAGTAAAATATATATGCCACACCACCTCTTACCATATTACAGGGATGCATAAGTAGGGATAGAAAGAATTCAAGAGGCAAAAATCACTACGGTGAGTTAAACAGACAACACAGGTCAGCTCATTCAGCCAACAATTTGCTTCTGGCTCACAAATGATAGTTTTCCTTTTCCAAACTGAGATGTGTCTTTTTACTGTTTTAATGAAATGTTCTCAGGAGTGTTTTTCTAATTTTGAAGAAATTCAAATCCAAATTTATTTTTAATGTATTGTGATGTTTGCAATAACATATAAATATTATCTGAAGTAGAAATTTCTAGTTTCTTTGAAAACTCAAGTCACGTCAAATGGTGTTTTGATGAGGCACACAGGTGAAAAAATGTTTTCCTGGAGCAGTCCCAGGAGATGTAGCGGACATGTGAAAGGACCTGTGATGAAGGATGAAATACAGCCCCACAGAGAGTGATAGACTAGCACTGAGTTTTTTTTTTTTTTTTTTTTTTTTGTTTTGCTTTGCCTCACTATTCTTTGCTAACAGCATAAATGTATTGGTTCGCTTTACATAGAGTTGCTGAGCTCAACTTGTAGTAATGCCGCCATCAATGAGAGAAACTGCCCAAGAACTGCTCTCAAAGTTCCTGAGGCAGCTTGCTGTTTCTATGGCCTCACCTCAGATCAGTCAGTGAAGCCTGGCAGTTTCCTCAGAATTGAACTACAGCTGCCTGGGGTCTTCCTGCCTACCGGACTGGCCTGCAGCTGCTGAGTTACATTTGGTGTTTGCTACAGGTTTAAACTGCTGCCAAAGAAGATCTAGCTTCTCCTCAAAACACTTTTGGTGAACATGACCACTTCTCCCATACTTTTCAACTACATCTGCTGAGTATTGGGCTAGATAACCCAATACTGAATTCCACCCTGATTAAAAGTAGGTTTCAAAATTTATGTGAACAATTATTGGTGTAGCTCTATATCTAAAATATTTTATCCTATTTTTCTGAAATACTTTATAATTTAATGAAAAATGTTTTATGTTGGGTATATACATCAGTGGTAGGATATGTGTTTCATCTTAAAATCCATGGACTTCCCCAGCATCTGAAATATACATAATAACTAATATCTTAATGTTTCATTTTTTTGTTTTCAACTTTATTTTACACTTTATTTTATTACAGTTAATTAATTTTTGCATTAAATAGAATGGATAAGTTGAGGCTCCATATGTCAGTCAGTAGATGTCTAATTAACCCCAAACATTTGTTCAGAAGGCTGTAATCTTACATTTAACACTAAAAAGTCAGTGCTGCCATGTCACTGATTTTATTTCAGCACTTCCATTGTTTTGCTAATAAATTTATCTTGATTATGAAGAAACTACATAAAAATTCTAAACTCTAATAATCCAACTGTTATATTTTTATCTTTAATTTTATTGTTATTTCTAGCTTTATCTGGAATTTTTCCTCTTCCTCCTCCTCCTTCTCTTCTTTCTATTACTAATTTAACTCTTCATGTCTAGACAGATAGCTCAGCACTTAAGAGCACACATGCCTCTTGTAAAGCACCTAAGCTAGACACAAAGCACCCATTTTAAACCTCTTATCACCACCTATACCATCAACTTCAAGGGAATCTGACATATCTAACCTCCATGGACATACACTGATCATGTGCAAACATCCACACAGAGGCACACATTAAAAATATTAAAATCTTTGAAATTTTTTAATAGCTTTGCTTTCTATATATATATTAACGCATTTTCTTTATATATCTAAAAGTTGTGAACTATTAGAAATTGTATTAAACCTTTATGGACATTTTGGGAGAATTGATTATTTTACTATGTATAATATTTCACCCATGTGATACATTTTCTATGTTTACAGTCTCTTTTATCAGTGTTTTTTATAGCTCTCCTACAACTTCTCTGTGATGGTTTTACAGATTGCTTTCTAAGTAAAATTTTACCAGCACATCTTTATGAATTGTAGACAGTATACATAGGAGGTATTTTTGATTGTTTGATTTCAGAGTTCACTGATTCATTGTTAGAACATAAACATAAAATTAAATTGGGAAAATTTTATTATATATTGAGTTTGGGGTGAAGTTATTATTAGCTCTCAAAGCACTTTAGACTAATTTCTTGGTGCCTCTGAATTACCTGTGTGCCTACCAATATGACAGTTGGGCTTCTATATTTTTTCCCTGAATGCCTTTTGTTTATTTTTACCTATTGTGTTGTATGAATTAAACACCAGTGCATGTTAAATACTTCAGCACTCTAGTCTTTTTTGTAGTCTAAGAAGTATGGTCTCCGGCTTGTTCAAGAGCACGATTTTAGACCAAAGAGTTAATGTGGTCTGGTTTTTGTCTGGATTGCTAAAACTGCAATTTGTCAATTTTCTTTTTATTAAGAACATGCTACTTCTGGTTTCATTGAATATACAGTGAGTTATATTAATTGATTTTTTCAGACATTTTTGGAATAAATCTCTCTTAATCATGCTCTTTTATGGATTTCTGAATTTTGTGTACTAATATTTTGTCTATATTCACAAAAGTGTTCTTACTCTGAATTTGATTTAGTCTTTGTATGCTAGATTCTTGATACTAGACCCTAGATTATTGGCTTCAGACTTACTGTTTCTTATTCAGCATAAGCATTTAATATTATACATTTTTACATGAAAATGCTTCAGCTATTGTATGCAAATTTGATTTGCTATATTTTAATTTTTGCTCAATGTAACTATTCAATTTACTTTTGAGATTTCCATCTAGACTCATAAGTTATTTAGAAGTTCATTGCTCAAAGTATCAGTGTTTGAAACGATGTCATTTGAGAAGCTGCAGCTGAAGTTGTTACACTCTATACTATGAAAACATTCCTGTGAAACTCATACTGGAATTTATATTGATATTGACACATACCAGCACATAGGAGAACATCATAACCTAAAAGATGACAGATATTCCTCTTATTTTTAAATTTAATTCTTAGTACTTGAAGTATAGTTCTGGATGGTTTTAAGACTTTTAAATTTAATGAAATTTTTTTCACCTCAGAAAGGTTGCCTTTATACATTTTCTAGGAATGCCAGAAAACAACTTGTATTCTGTTCTTATTAAATGTAATGTTTAACAAGTCTTGACTAGATTTCTCTTGATTGATGGTGATATTTATATTCTTGAAATCTTTCTGTCTATTCATATATTAATTTAAATGAATAATATAATGCATTTTTATTAATTCTACAAAGTTGAGCTTATTTTTATATGTTTTTGCAATAAAATATTGTTATTATTTTAGAATTTTATACAATACACCGCAATCACACTAGCTTCACATTCTTCCTAGGTCCACCTTCCCATCCCTGTATGTTGGAAGCTACTTTATCCCCCATCAGCTAAGGGCTAGCTGAACTGCTTACATGACTTGACTTTGGGAAATCAATAAGCCTTCCTTTGTAATACTAATTGGCCCAGTCACAAGCCTACTCCACACCTGTTTCTGTTCCTGCTTTTAGCTACCTCTTAATATAGATTCACCCCAGGGGGTGACACTTCTACCCAGTAGCTAGAGAATTTGCATACTGCCTTTGTAACTGCCTTTGTATATATCTGGAGTTGCAATTGGAGTTGGAGTTGGAGTTTGGAGTAAAGCATTTCTGGTAACATGAATAATTGAATTGTGTCTTCCTTTCAAACCCTTAGGTGTTCGCCCAATTCGGAGTAGCTGTTTTTGGTGCCAGCACCACACTTGTGCCCGCCCCAAGAAAATAAAAGCAAACAACTCACCAAATCCAGTTTGCGTGACCTACATTGTCATTGAAGCAGGGTCCAACTCTCAGAGGCCAGCCCCTTAAAGAATACCCAATTCTACCTGCCATATCTGAACTCTACCAAATGCAATTCACTGTGAAGAATTGTTCTTTAGCATCTTTATTGTAGTTTCTAAGGACTCCTTCAATAGCTTCCTGTGTGGAATGGCTTCTTGTTGTTGTTGTTGTTGTTGCTGCTGCTGTTGTTTTGTTTTGGGTTTTTTTTTTTTTTTTTTGTTTTTTTTGTTTTTTTTTTTTTTTTTTTTTTTGGTTTGAAATATAAATAGGTTATCCCAGCAGCCTGACATGATTCTTATTCCTAGTTCTGAGTCTCCAGTCATGCACATCACCATGAAAAAAGTTTCCCTGCACATAGAGACTTGAGCTACAGGGATTAAGGACTTTCACATGGTTTCCAGAAGCAGCTAAAATCTTGGTTTCAACCTGGTTTTCTGGCTTACTCTTTTACAGTGAATTCAGCTACACCAATATAGCTAAATATTAATATAGAGTTGTCTTGAATTTAAGGCAATGTCTAAATTCAAAGCCTATCTGTACATTTCATACATAAAAGCATCTGTCATTGAATAAGGAAGTATGATACAATAGGGAAAAGGGAAGAAGAAAGAGAAAATTGAGAAAAGTAAAATTTGCCTGCCCCTAGAAGCATTTCAGGTGTGGCTTCTGTGTCACATGTGCATCAGTAGGTGGCAGAAAGGACTGGGGCTATGTCTATGAGCATCTGTAGAATTAGTAGCCTAACATTTGCTGAAGAAAGCAAGCCTGAGCTGTGATAAGCAGACCAGGATAAGTTGGCAGGACAGGAGCAAGTCAGAGACTAGAAAAACCTCTCTAGGACTGTAGTTCAGGGCAGGAGTGAGCCCGAGATAAACAGCCCTCACAGGGGACCACCCGGGTGGTCTTTGAAAAGAGACAACCTGAGGTAGCTGGAAGCACCACGCCTGAGATAATCCCTGACCAGTGCCACAGTTCACAGGCAGGGCATAGCACTCCCTAGACAACTGGGACAACCCCAGACACTCAGAGACCCAAAGCACACTTCTAAGAGGAGCAAGTAAGTGATGGAGAAATGGAAGAGAGAGAAAGAAGGAGAAAGATGTGGGCACAATGAAGAGAGGCAGAAACTGAAGACTCAAAGGTAGTGAGGAACAGCCTGATGTGAGCAGCGAGTGATGGATGCCACCTGAGACCATGGTAGGGTCCTGGTCTGTGCTGCAACTGGGGGCCATGTCTGAGTTCATGGCCCTGCAGCAACAGCAGGAATCTAGAACCGTCAGAGGCCAGGTGAATGTCCCTGGTCTGAACTGCTGCATGGGGATATGTCGATATCTAAAGATTGTACAGAACAGATCCACCCCTTACTTGGGCTGGTCCTGAAAGCATGAGATCAGGAAAGATGACCCTGCCTCTAGCAAAGGCAGTATTTGAGAGAGTGTCCTACCAGTTACCCATCCCCCTCTCACCCTGTCAACCCCCCTGCTATTATGGGAGTTGCAAGCAGGCCCAGGAAATACAAGTGTGGAAGATTTGGATGAGGAAGAGCTATCCTCCTCCCCCTTTCCTATCTGCAGCAGGCAGAGATTTGGCCCTGGGAACAAGGCAACAGGGGACCTGGTCCTGCCCCCTGGGAGCTGCAGCATTGGCTAGCAGTACTCTGCAGCAGCTTTGCACCTCACTGGTCCTGGATGCAGACTATGCAGGTCAGGGGCATGAGACCATGAAAGCTGGACAGCCAGTGGGATGGCCAGCTCAGATCCATCTCAGGTCCAGATCCAGGGCTTTGAATTTGCCCACCCTAACATTTGCCTCCATCCCCATCAATAAACTACTCAAATGAATGAAGGGGCTGGTCCTACAGATCCAAAATTAGAAGACTTCCATGACACAGGGCAATAACGAGATATCCAAGAGGAGTCCGAGGGAGGTTCCAATATTGGTGGAACAACAGAAGCCAGAGACCTTGAAGCAGACCAACAAGTCATTGCAATGAACATCTGCCAGCAAAGTCAGGTGAACAAAAGCATATACTGTGGTACACACTGATACACTACAGCTTCCATGAGGGCTTTATTTTTTCCCTGTTGTTGAGGGGGAGATTGAAAGGGTGGAGGATAGATATGAGGGGTAGGGAAGATGCAAAGGATTGGGTTGCATGATGTGAAATTCACAAAGAAATAATAAACAGCTCTTTTAAAAGAGAGAAGAAATCAAAAACTAAAATGAAAAATTGATTTCAGAGGCGATATTCAATTCTTGTAGGAGAAAAGCCACCCAGCTGCAGAACACTCCTAGTGCAGTCTGACAGGGGCAAGTTATGAGAAGATAACACTGAACTCACTCAGCAAGTGAATACACTACCACAACGCCATTGTTCAGCTAAGCCAGCCTGGAAATTCATGCAAAACACAGGGGTGGTATTCACAATTTTATTCTGAAGTTTTTCTCTATTGCATTGTTGATCAATTTTAAATAAAATGAAACACTAGCATTTCTAAAGTCATCACGGACCCACACTCTAGTGAGTACACATTTGGACCCCTTTTGCTAAGCAAAATTTCACACTAAATTCTGGTCAAAGTCTCTTTCCTGGCTTATTTACTTTACATATCTTCCACAAGAAATGCTTAACATTGCCTAAAGACACTAAACTGCTTAAAGCACCTTATTAGAGCAATGCAATGTGTGATTTCCAATCGAGAATAATTGATAAGACAAAGGCATGTGACACAGCAGATGAGGAAGGGACAATTTCATTATAAAGAAATTGGGGAATTGTGCCTGTATTTATTGTGAGGTCAGGCCGAAATACATGACTACTTCTCTTTCTCATCAACAATACCTACTCCAAAAACCAGCAGAAACTAAAACAAGGCAATCCTTGTCCAGATTCATAATAACTAAATTGAGATTTAGAAATGAAAGGAACAGTGGAGTGTGGCACATGACAGTAATCTCTGTAGTCAGTGAACTAGGAGTATTAAAAATTTAAGGTCATCTCAGCTAGAGGTCAACTTCCAGCTCAGGTTATATGAGACCTACAAATAATAACAATAATACATAAAATGCTTTTTCTTTTCAGTAAGTAAATTTGCTATTTGTCATTTTATTCTCAAAATACAACTCAGTAAGTGTAGCACATCTTATTGTCTACAGCAAGGAACTGTAAACACACATGCTTTGTCTGTTTTATTTTGTTAGTTGGTTAGTTGTGGTTGGTTAGTTACTTGTTGTTGCTGTTGGTTAGTTGTTGGTTAGCTGTTGCTTGTGTTGATTAGTTGTTGTTGGTGGTGGTGGTGATGGTATAGTTAGTTGTTGCTGGTTCTGGTTAGTTGTTGTTGGTGGTAGTGGTTAGCTGTTTTTGTTGATGATGGTGGTGGTTAGTTGGTGCCATTGTTGGTGGTGGTGGTTAGTTATTGCTGTTGTTGGTTAGTTGTTGTAAGTGGTGGTGGTTAGTTGTTGCTGGTGTTGGTTAGTTGTTGCAGGTGGTGGTGATGGTTAGTTGTTGCTGTCGTTGGTTAGTTGTTGTTGGTGGTGGTGGTGGTTAGTTGGTGCCATTGTTGTTGGTGGTGTTTAGTTGTTGTTGCTGTTGTTGGTTAGTTGTTGTTGTTGGTGGTGGTTAGTTGTTGCTGGTGTTGGTTAGTTGTTGCTGGTGTTGGTTAGTTGTTGTTGGTGGTGGTGGTGGTTAGTTGTTGCTGGTGTTGGTTAGTTGTTGTTGGTGGTGGTCAGTTTGTTTTCACTCTGTAGCACTGCTCTTCCCCAACCTCTTGATACAGCCCAATCTGATCAGAAGCTCATGACAATCCCCTTGCCTCTGCCTTCCTAGTGCTAGATTTATAGCCATATGGCATGAAAACTGGTTTGAAATGTTATTTTAACTGGGAATGTGGAAATTTTAGATAGCAGAAAAAAACCTACACTAATTGAAATTATAGAACAAGGCAATAAAAAGTACACCAGAATGAACACTATGCATAACATAGTGAATATTAGGCAGTCACTGACTTCAATTTTGATATATACAAATAATAAAAGCTCAAAAGCATGCCACGGTGCCCATCAACAAATGAAAGATAAAATATCAATGTAGAATTGTTTACATTAGTTTGAATTTTGGAAACTATAGTACATCTGCATGTCATGCTATAGTGGAACTAAAATTTCAAGACTGGTAATATGACTTTGCATTAAATGTGGTCCTTGGATATTTTGAAAATAAATAATCTCCAAAAATAGAAAAAAAATGAGTTAAGAGGAAAAATTAGGTCATGAGATCAGTAGTTCAAGTTTAGGTGAATATACAGAAAGCTTACACATAAGTGATATTGCTGAAGTTCTCACATGCCAAAAATGTAGATCTGTGCTTTCTTCTAAATCAAAGATAAAAGTAAAAAATAAAGCAAAATTTCCAGAATTTCTGCATTTTTCAGTGTTTATTTGCTTTGCATGGCCTTTTCAAAAATTGAGAAATAAATATGAAGAAGCTATGGAAAAGGCTGGTGTGGTTTGTTGCCATTACTTGATCTCAGGCAACATACACAATACCATTTTTCTTCAGGAGTGGCAAATACTGGGCATGGTGAGGCAAACTTTTATCCCCAGAACTTGAGAGGCAGTGGTGGGTGCATCTCTGCATTTCAGACCAGCCTAACCTACAGAACAAGTACCAAGACAGACAACTATAACTGCACAGAGAAACCCTGTCTTGGAAAAAAAAGAAAGGAAGGAAGGAACAAAAGAATGAATGAAGAAACAAACAAAGAAATTAACAAAGGAAGAAGAAGAAAATGAAGGAAGAAAGGAAAGAAGAAAGAAAGGAAGGAATAAAATGGGCATACACAAAAAATGTGAAAATTAAAAAATCTTTAGTTCATCATAAGAGAAAACCCCAGACTTTTCAAATACCAAGCAGTATAGAAACAAATCATTGTGATTCCAGAAAAATTTTGCTCTCAAACAATACCTAAATTCAAATCCTTTCTATGCAACATAACAATATAGAATAAAACCTATTTCAGGATCCACAAACAAATGAAAATACTAGAAATACAACTTCACAAGGATGTGATCAATGGGTAAAAATGAATATTGCTCATTTACCATTGGTAATGGTTTAATGTGAAGATGAAGTATCAGTTTATGTCAAACTAGGTGGATTTTTACATTTCAGCAAGAGGGCAGAAACTAGAACAATTAAGCCAGTAAAAACAAAATTAGATTTAGTTTAGGAAATTTTGAATTAATAATAACATTAATTAATTAATAATAACATTATCAGAAATATAAATCATCAGTGGAAGACGTTGGAATGAAATGCCAAGTTGAGCCATTTGAATTAGATAAGAATTAGAGATGATTCTAAGATATGTCTAAGCACAGTAAAGCTTCTGAGAGATTCAAGGAGGGCAGAATCTGTGAAATGCAATAATATGACTGGATTTCTATCAGGTCCTTAGAGTGGTACCATTATGGTATGGTTAACATTCCTAAATGGCTTTTTAATGCAATCTAGACACACTCTAAGCCTAAGATGGGTAAAGCTGGAGCCATCATAACATGGCATTTCATTCTGCAGTGAAACATGGTTTTGATATTATGCAATTTGCTTTATTTGTGATCTTATCTTTAATTGCTAATATAATTATTGTTGTTTGATATTGTAATACAATTGCTTTTCTCCCCCTCCTTTCCTCCATTAGCCCTTCACACACACTCCCTTGCTCCCTCCTAAAGTCATGTCTGCCTTTCTTTACTTGTTACATATATGCACCTCTTCCTACACACATAAGTACAACCTGCTTAGTCAATATAACATTATCTGTATGTATACAGTCTCAAGATTGACTATATTTAATAGGTATCAATTAATGAGCTCTTTCCGGAAAGGATCATTTCTTCCACTATTAGCAAATCCAGTTTCTCATAGTTCTTTGTCCTTGGCTGAGGACACAGAAGCTTCCCCTCTTCCATTTTAACAGATCCACCGGTATCTTCATCCTTGCTCAGATCTTGTTTAGGCAGCTATATTAATGAACATTCATGTGCTTGGCCTCTCTGATGTTTCTAAGAGACACAATCCTACAACAAACTACTTAAACCACTGGTTCTTGTAATCTCTGGTCCTTCTGCAATTACTGCTGTGCATTCATTGTGGAAGTTATGGTGTACAAGTATCCATGAGAATGAGCTCCTTACCTCCACATTTTGTTTGATCATGGATTTCTGTAAATGCTCATCATCTTTGCAAAGAGATATATCTTTGGTGATGGGTGAGAACTACCCTGTCTGTGGGTATAAGGATTAATATTAACAGTGTAGCTAGGAATTAGGCTTTTTACTAAAATGGATGACATAGCTCTACTCCAAGATCTGTGGAGTTAGCAGTCAAAGACTTTAAAAGCAGAAGAACAGAAAATGTGATGCAATGCATAGGTAAACTAGCAATGCTCTTTAACATCACTATCAAACATAATGTGCTATAGGTAAATGTGTGCTCCCCAGTTCCGTATGATCTGAAGTATGGTGAGTGTGTTTGTGTCAGTATTGCTACAGATGTGTGAACACCATGTTGTATAAGGCTATTATGGTGACTGCACTGTCCCTAGGCAATCATTTTCAGCTGCATTGTGGGACCACTGCCACAACCCCAATCCATCATTTTCTAATTTTTTTTTAATATGGTGTATGAGTGTAGTTTCTATTCATTGTCCTGTAATTTGGGGAAATGTACCAGCAGTCCTCAGCACGCAATGACTCTGTTAATGATTTCTTGTTTTTACTATGGTGGGTACTTATTTCTGGGCTACCCATGTGCACTATGCTACTGTCCCTCTGCTGAGAAACCATCACAAGCCACAGCTAGCAGTCAGCTACGCTGTCAGGAGGGTAAACATTTGGTATTCTACTGTGTGCTATTGTGCTCTGCCACATTGTTCAGGACGTTAAACAGAGTGCATATATTTCCAATTTAATAATGCTTTCAGAGCAGAATGGGTTCATCACGTACAATCTCATTTTAAGCTTAAAAAGTGTTTTCTCTTAGTTAAGTTATTAATTATGTACACTCACATTCTTCATTATTGTTATGAAAGTGAATTGTGTTTTCATACATATGTCTGCTCATAAGGCAATATATCAAATTGTATACATTGGATTTTTCGCTAAGAAAATGGACAATATATGTCAAAAGAAAGACCAAAGAAATAAAAAAGGACAAAGACATGAGAACACTCACCATGGTTCTTAAAGAACCACAGTGACCACTGAAGATGAAAAACAAAACAGTTGCTACACTGACTGCTTTCCTTCCTCTTCCACCTCCCTCATCTAAGGAGACCACACAGCTCAGACATGAGTATCGCTGAGTGTCTCCACATGAATTTCCATGACCCGATAGCAAACGAAGACAATCAAGGTAGAAAGTAAAGATGTATCATAGTAAACAGAACTGATCGAAATTTGTCAGGGTTCACATATTGTCAAAGTTAATTTTGAAAACAGGTAAAGTACAAAAGTTTTTTAAAAGACCTGAGAAAAGAGGGAAGAAAGTATCCCAAGATGAAACAATGTATAAATCACAAATAAAAGCATTAATATCTAAATCTCCCCTCACCTCCTTTCTAGCACTCTGCCTGTTGCCATAACTACACACAGCCCTTCAAATGGAAGGGAATTCTTTCACTGGGCTGCTAGGTAAAGGAGGCGGGGAAAAATAAGAAACAGGCATGGATGGAGGAGAACATAGAGAGTAATGAGGAGGGTAAAGTCCAGGAGACAAGACAACTCGTGTAGGGAAAGAATACACAGTAGTGAGCAAGGACGCCTGTCTGACAAAGCAAGCTTTTCTCAGCACACACTGTGACATGCAGAATTGCACAGACTGCCTGCCGGAGTAAGATTTAGATAGAAAGCCATGGCAGAGTCTTCCCCATCCCCCGCCCCCAAGAACAGAAGCTGGAATGGACGTAACACAGAAAGCCTATCATGTCAAGGGTTCTCTGAAATTTCATTACTTCATTCATTCACCCATGAGCCTTTTCCATATTTTGTTACTGTTGTCTATGTATTAGATTATACGCCCAACAGAGGTCTGCAAGACCTAAACGTTTAGGTAAAATAGTGTCTAATAAATTATAATCATTCAAGGGAACTGAATGGAACTATGTGACCAATTATTTCTAAACTCCTGGAACTGTATCACACATTTTAAATTACTGTCCTTGATCAGCTTGATTGGGCAGTGACTCTCCTTGTGTGACATTTTCTCCTAAGTGCCCCTGTCAGTCCCTGTTTCAATACATTGCTTGGGATTCACTATATGGAGCCAGTTCCCACTCAGAGCTATGATGAATGAACTGCCAGGAATTTTAAATATTACATTAATATTTTATATTCAAATAATGGGTTTCTCTTTGACCACTAGAATGGAATAATACCCTTGACTCCTACCAGGAATGAAACAGAATTGTGGCATAAATTCCCTTATTTTTATTTTGAGTTTTTAATTTTGTGCATGTGGACAGAGTATGACTCTGGTGCCTTCAGAGACCAGAAAACGGTATCTGATTTCCTAAAAGTGGAGTTATAGATCGTAGTAAGTCATCTGCCATGGGCTCTGGGAATTGAACAGAGATTCTTTATAAGAATACCCATGCTTACACTCATGATTCATCCTCCCCATCAGCATGCAGGAAGTCAAGTTCACAACCACTAGCATTACTCTCTGAAGGCTCACACCTCCTCCTTGTGTATACTTGTATATGTATTGTATAATCATATGGATTGTGTACACATGTGGGATCATGTGCATGGAGAGGCCATATGTCAACATTTCGATTCTCCTCTACTGCTTTCTGTCTTACTGCTTGAAATGGACTATTGCTCAATCTGTTGTTCGCCCGGTCCCTGGCCAGTGTGCTCCAGGGATTCTCCTGTCTCCATGATCCCAGTGCTAAGAGGGTTACGGGTACAAATCAGCCCTGGCTGCACAAGTACACCATCAAAGTCCTGCTTGTGTGCCCAGAGCTTTGCTTACAGAACCATTTCTCCTCTCCCTAGTGTTCAGCTTACACTTTTTTTCTTCTTTTCCCAGAAGATAGACAATGTCTATGTCAAGATAAATTACCATTAGAGTCCAATGAATAAAAATGTAAAGATTCTGAGGTCAAAATAAAATGTTGAAGTTTAAAAATTTATAAATGTAAAGAAACAGGTTTGGACTCTCACTTTTACATCTTCAGTGAAGGGTCATGAATCACAGCTGAGGCAATCTCCAAGGCAAACTCCATCAAAATGAACATTTTGATCTTTATGTAGATAGCACTATGGGTGAAGTTCTTCACTTTCAAAGCTTCCTTTTAAGAGTCTCAACTAGTGCTGTCTTCATATTGATCCTACAAACACAAGGAGAAAGACCACTGACCACAAATTATAGCCAAATCCAGGCAAACATTATTCTGTGCTCACCAAATCTGTCTGGCAAGTGTCTCTTCCTAAACTGGGATTGAGCGAGCAGCCCTGAGCCAGTCTCTCAGGCTCTTTTTATAGAACGTAACTGCTGGAGGGCTTTTGAAAGAAGATGGTGACAGAAGTGAGATAGGCAGTTAAGAAAAATCTTCCAGGAAAATCTGTTACATAACCATGCTGTGTTCACGGGGTGAGGTGCAACCCAGTTCTGAGAAACAAACGTCAGTTTTACGGTAAACATAAATAAACCAGAACTAGGGTATGACTAAAATGGTTCCTGATTACAAAATGTAGTTGGATTTCTCACCAACACTTATGTCCAATAATGTTCCAAAAACATACAAGAGAAGTATCAAAAATCTAATTGCTGAAATATGCGAATTTTGTATTCAAGTGGAGAGAATACAGTCACAAGTCAATGTGTTTTAAAATGTCTAACAGTCAGATAAAATGTGATTTGGAAGACATCAAAGGAAAGCAACCTAAGTATCCACTACTGGGGATAGGCTGAAAAGCTTACTGTGGCCAATCAGGTGGAAGGCAAAACTCACCTGGAGTATGGGGGGAAACTACACAAGAGAGTCAACACAGAAAGATTACAAGCACTGCTGACAGAAAATTTAATAATGTTACTTCAAAACAACTTGAATAGGTGAGG
This sequence comes from Micromys minutus, assembly GCF_963924665.1. NCBI lineage: Eukaryota > Metazoa > Chordata > Mammalia > Rodentia > Muridae > Micromys > Micromys minutus. The sequence goes on along the minus strand of NC_137954.1, from coordinate 46,341,118 downwards.
GACATCCACCTGTAACATCAGAACTTAGGCACTGAGCCTGGGGGACCCAGATGTCCAGATTAGTGGGGCTACATAGCAAGACTCTAACTCTAAAAACCAAGTATTAAGAACAGGAAGAGGAAGAAAGGAGAATGAAGGTGGAGCCAGAGAGGAAAAAGCAAGTGAGAAGCCCTTTACACCCACAGTACAGGGATTTACTGAGAGTTGAGAAGTCTTTGTGAAAAAAATAAGAATGTAAACCAGAAGACATGGGGCTCAGTGGGATTCTCCAATAAGAGTAAAAGATAAGAGTCTGATGTTTCAAAGAAACATTGCCATTCACTGTCTCCTCATAACAATGACAGAAACCTGTGTGACTCAATGCCAAGTTTCTTATTTACACAATGGAGTATACTATTCAGCTGTTAAAAACAACAACTTCATGAAATTCCTAGGCAAATGGATGGAACCTGAAGCTATCATCCTGAGTGAGGTAATCCAGCCCCCACCCCACCCCCCAAAAAAAAGAAAAAAAAAAAAAAACACTCATGGTATATACTCACTGATAAGTGGATAATACTTGCCCCCACCAAAAAAAAAAAAAAAAAGCTCCAAATACCCAAGAAAAAATTCACAGAATTTATGATGCTCAAAGAGAAGGAAAGTCAAAAGGTAGATGCCGCAGTCCTTAGAAGGGAGAACAAAACACTCATGGGAGGAAATAAAGGGACAAATGGAGGAACAGGAATTGGAGAAAAGATCATTTAAAGACAACCTTACTTGGAGTTCCATCCCATATGCAGCTATTAAACCCAAGCACTATTGCTGATACCAAGTAGTGCTTACTGGCAGTAATCTAATATGGATGCCTCCTCAGAGGCTCTGCCAAAGTCATACAGATACAAAGGAGGATGATTGGAGATAACCATCGGACTGAACACAGGTACACAAATGAAGGAGCTAGAGAAAAGACTGAAGAAGCTGAAAGGGTCTGCAACCCTATGGGAAGAACAAAATTATCAACTAAACATACCCACCACAGCGTCCAGGACTAAAACACTAACCAATGAGTTTTCATAGAGAGACCCATGGCTTCAGTTGCATATGCAGCAGAGGATAGCATTGTCTGGCATCAATGAAAGGAGAGGTCTTTGATCCAGCAAAGGGTTGTTTTTCCAGTGTAGGGGAATAATGAGGTGTGAGAGGGTGGTTGGGAGAGAGAGCACCTTCTTGGAGGCAATGGGTGGGGGAAGGGGGAGGAGTTTGGTAGAAAGGGGATAACACCTGTATTGTAAATACAGAGAATATCCAATAAAAAAAAATAACTTAAAAAGTACTGAGTCAGAAATCTGTCACCTAATGGTGCAATGACAATGAGTGAAAGGGTGTGGCAGACAGGAGTACTAGATCTGACGTAGTGAAGAGTAAAAGGTTGTCAAAGGACACTGATTCCTTGCCCTAGGGATTTCCTCTGCCGCTCCCAGGAAATCCCACCCAGGAAATCCCACTTTCTTGAGATTTGAGTTCCCAATATACCACAGAAGGTCCGGATGACCTCTGTGGAATGTCCCAACGCCCTAGGTGTGCCTGGGGGTGTACTGATAAAAAAATGTATGATTCTTCCCCTTTGAATTTCCTCATTCCGCCTGTCCTCCCCCTCCTTTGTAATTTTTGCCTTTATAAGCCCATTACAAGTTCAGGCCGGGGTCGAACTCCTCTACCCCTGTGTGGTGTATGAGTCTCGACCCCAGCATGCTGGCCTGAGATCTCACTCTTTCACTTTCAATAAACTTCCTCATGCGATTGCAGCAAGTCTGGTCTCGGTGCCTCGCTGGGTGCGCGCCTCTCCTGAGATTTGAGTGAGGGTCTCCCTTCGGAGGTCTTTCAGTAGCAAAATACCTGAACAAGAAAGTTGAGTTTCACAAAGTTTTGGCTATGGGTTTCTTGGAAAACCATTTACTATGTTGGTACATGAACATGTTTCCCAAATTGCACTAGCAGAGCTGAAATGCGAAGATATTGTGGAATAGCCATTTAAACTGAATGACTGAATAATAACGGATGGGCAGAGATTGAGAAACAAAGCCTTTATACCATTTCTAGTACTCAAAACTGCCATGTGGCCTGCTGAAGTCATGAATAGCTTTAGTCCTAGAACTCAAAAGGCAGAAGAAGGAAAAAATGAGGCCTTTCTGGGTTACACAGCGAGTTTCAATCCAACGGGAGATTTGTGGTGAAACTGTATTTTAAAAAAGCAAAGAAAACAAAACAAACAAAACATTCTCTTTTTTTTTTTTTTACTTTTTTAAAGATTTTTATTGGATATTCTTCACATTTACATTTCAGAGGTTATTCCCTTTCCTTCAGTCCCATACCCCTCCCCCTCCCATTGCCTCCATGAAGGTGCTGCCTCTCCCAAACACCCTCTCCTACCTCAACACACTGGCATTTTCTACAAGCCTTTGCTGGACCAAAAGCCTTTCATCCCATTGATGCCAGATAATACTTGATAATTTTGTTCTTCCCATGGGATTGCAGAGCCTTTCAGCTAATTAGTCCTTTCTCTAGTTCCTTCATTGGGGTCCTTGTGTTCAGTCTGATGGTTAGCTGCAAGCATCCTCCTCTGTATCAGTATGGCTCTGGCAGAGACTCTGAGGATACATCCATATCATGTTCCTGCCAGTAAGCACTATTGGCATGAGCAATAGTGCTTGGGTTTAGTGGCTGCATATGGGGTTGATCTCCAGGTGAGGCAGTCCCTGGATGATCTTTTCTCTAATCCCTGTTCTTTTATTAGTCCCTTTATTTCCTCCTTTAAGGGTTTTGTTCTCCCTTCTAAGAAGGACTGAGGCATCCACTTTCTGGCATTTCTTCTCTTTGAGCTTTGTAAGTTATATGAATTGTTTCTTGAGTATTCAAGCTTTTTGGGGTTAGTATCTGCTTTCAAGTGAATAAATACTATGTGTGTGTTTTTTGTGACTGGGTTACCCCACTCAGGATGATAGCTTCTAGTTACATCCATTTGTCTAGGAATTTCATGAACTCATTGTTTTTTATAGATGAGTAGTACTCCATTGTGTATATGTACCAAAATTTCTGTGATTTTTATTTTATGTATATGAGTACACTGCAGCTATCTTCAGACACACCAGAAGAGGCCATCAGATCCCATTACAGATGGTTGTGAGCCACCATGAGGCTGCTGGGAACTGAACTCAGGACCTCTGGAAGAGCAGTTAGTGCTCTTAACCTCTAAGTAATCTCTCCAGCCCAAGTTCCAGACAATTCTTAAGAAAACCACTTTTATTCTTTCTCACTGTTAGAGTAAAAACATGTAAAAAAAAACAGAAAAAAGGATTATCCTACTAGCTCATAAAATCAAGAGAGATGGTTAATTTATTCTCCCTGATCTCCACAAGATTGTCTTCTATCACATATATGTTATATATATGTTATACAATGGACTCAGTTCATTGCAAGAATACAGATTTTCAAGTACGTCTGCCTGCTAACATTGACTAAAATCTATTCCTTGGGTCAGGACTCTGTATGTGGCTTTACAAAAATTTCAGCTGTTGGATTAAAACATAGTTTAATAAAAATTCCCTAAAACTTTGTCATTGTGGTAAAAGCAGTTGGTCAGGTTGACATTTCAGTTGTGAGAATAATTTTTAGGAATTTTTCTTCGTTCCAATCTAGACATTGACACAATCATCCAAATAGATCCTCAGGTCAACTTCCATGGAGAAAGGCAGCGCTGCAAACTGTGATGGGCCAAGGCAATTTTACTCTTGCTGACCTTTGCTCCAGGTCATTGTAATTTAATGCGTAGTAATACTATTTAGAAATATGTTGCAAGCAGCATAGTGCCTGCTGGGAGAAAGTGGTTATGCATGAATGGATCAATATGCACTGTGCGCTTCCAACCATTGACCAATCGATTCACCCTTGTTATGAGAAAATAAATGCCAAAGTCCCAGAGTTAATTTCTGAAGAGGGCCTTTATGCAGCAACCAGAGTATGAAAAGTTTCCAGGGGTTATCTTTTCTTTGTTTACGTGATCCTGAAATCTGTGCTGTGTCTCACAGTATTTCGTTCAAAGACTGTAAGAGATCCTAAAAGCAAATTCCAGCAGGAAGATGGGATGCATTTCCTTCTATCACCAAGGGGCTGAAGGCTTATTTAGACTAAAGCATTTTACAGACTCGCTCTTTTCTCTCCCCTTTAGTCTCCCTTTTAGGTAGACCAGCTGCATTTAATAAGTTATCAATGAGGCTTTCAGCATGCTCATCTAGAAGATGTCGGATTTTCTACTTCATGTGGTATTCGGTAATTTTCAATTTCTCAAATTTGTGCATTAAAAGAAGATAATGTATTCTTTACACTAGTCAAAAATTTCTAAAGTCTTCCTTGTATGCTGAGGGCTTTCAACATTTCCTTGTTACCATAGAAATGGGTTTATGAAGGGCTGAATCTGTGCAGCATAATCACAAACATTAAATTGGCATATAAAAGCTCTACAGCCTAGTACCGCTACTGTCTATGCTAATGATTTTCTTGCTTTTGTATCTCACCAGGCTGTAACTCATTCAGGGAGCCTTAAATAGTATCTTGCATTGAAGTGGATTTTCAGAGAAATGCCTTATCTGTGCCATTATTCTGTTAGCTAGGAGAGTTCTCTGCACACCATATTGTCACATCCATGGGTTTCTGTGTCTCCAAAATCAAACTATAGTACAGTACTATGCATATCAGAGCACCAAATGCAATGGGTGAGTCTGATTTGGCTTCAATTAAAATAATAATAGTAGTAAATGATATTCATTTTCTTAGATCCTAATTGCATTGTTACTAACACAATTGATTAAAATATATATACCTGGTCCTCTAGGTTCTTAAACTTGATAGTAGGTTATTCAATTTTCTTTCAAATGACATGAAACTTATAAAGATGAACACATTTAGGGTTTCATCTGTTTTATAACCACTTACTCTGCCAAAAAAATACTAGTCAAAAAATGCAAGATTGTCATCTAGATAGTATTTTGAAAACTTGTATTTGTTCACATGCCATAAACTTCAATAGAAATTTCCAGCCATTCTAAGAACACAAAGCTTTGTTAATAGCTCCCTCTAGATTAAGAATGCAGATGTTCTGTTCTGCCATCCACCCAAACTGAAGTTAAGTAGATTCTTTCCTATAACAAAAACTATAAAAAAAAAATAAAGACAACCCTTCCTTTCATTTCTGTACATGCCATGTTTCTTCCACTTGGAGAATAGACATTGAGTAGAAATTTTTCACCAGATCATGGAGAACTGCTTTTCTTTGAGATGATGCCCATGGTATTGCATTTATTCTTTCAAAGGTTAAATTAGATTCATGACTCTCACAAGAAACATTAAGCTCAAAAACACTAATTAAAGAGAATTCCCACTGTCATTGTTTTAAATAGTCAAGTGTGATTCTTTTCTCTACATTAAAAAAAATTTTTTTGGTGTTGTAGAACAGAATCAAAAAATCATATTTAGTGATTATTTGTTTATCCAGCATAAAACTTAGGATAACAGACTCATCTATTATTCAGGTTGGAGCTAGGGATACTAAAACCATTTTCAGATGTCTTAGTTAGTTACTTAGTTATTGCCATGAAACAACACCAAGGCAACACTTATAAATCATTTCATATAGGGGCTTGCTTACAATTTTAGCACCCAGTCCATGATTACCCAGGCAGGAAGCAGACAGGCATGGAACTACAGCTGCAGCTGAGAGCCTTTGACTCGTGGTCCTTAAGAACACTCTTGGTATGCACTCACTAATAAGCAGATACTAGCCCAAAAAGCTCAAAATACCCAAGAAACAATTCACAGAACTTATGAAGCTCAAAGAAAAGGAATGCCAGGAGGTGGATGCCTCAGTCCTTCTTAGAAGGCAGAACAAAACACTCATGGGAGGAAATCATGGGACAAATAGAGGAGCAAGGATTGGAGAAAAGATCATCCATTGATTGCCTCATCTGGCAACCTATCCCATATGCAGCCACTAAACCCACATACTGTTGCTGATGCCAAGTAGTGCTTACTGGCAGGAACGTGATATGGATGCTTCCTCAGAGGCTCTGTCAGAGTAATACAGATACAGAGGAGGATGCTTGCAGCTAACCATCCAACTGAACATGGGAAAACCAATGAAGGAGCTAGTAAAAGGACTGAAGGAGCTGAAAGGGTCTGCAACCCCATGGAAAGAACAAAATTATCAACTAACCAAACCTACCACAACTCCCAGAGACTAAAACATTAACCAATCAGTTCTTATGGAGAGACCCATGGCTCCAGGTGCATGTGCAGCAGAGAATAGCATTCTATGGCTTCAATGGGAGGTCCAGCGAAGGCTTGTTTTCCCAGTATAGAGGAACACCAAGGTGCTGAGGTTGGAGACATTCATGGAGGTAATGGGAGGGGGAGGAGGCATGGGATTGAGTAAAGGGGACAAAGACTTAAATGTAAATACATAGAGTATCCAATTTTTAAAAACAAGTAAAAGGATGTGAGACTAGACCTTGTTGTTGGCTTTGGAACCTCAAAACTAATACTCAGTGACACAGTCTATACCGTCTCCATCAAGGCCACACCTCCTAATCTCTCCTAAACAGTTCTACTAACTGGAGACCAAAGTATTCAAACATATGAGCCTTTAGGGTCATTTAGGTTCAAACCACCACGACATGTATAAATTGTGTGATACAAGTATCTAGCTAAGAGACATTTTGCACTGGTCAGTCAAGATTAGTCAGGGTTAGTTCAGGAAGAATACATCAATCACACCAGACCAATTATGGCCACACAGCTCCAAACTAGCAAATCTATTATTTATACATCTCCCCACATAAGTTCTGTGATGATGTAAGTTTGACACTTCTGAAAAGATTAAGTGAATATCGTAAAAAATACACTACAGGATAGGGAGAACAGAGCTGTCCTGAGAATTAGGTTATGATTCCAGGCTCTCAGTGAGATGAGTCAACTGTTTCTCATGGGCAATGAAAGGAGTACATTAATCTTCGGTACAGAAGACCATCCAGCAGTAGACATGGACTTCAAAGCATCATGGAGATAAGGAAAATACATGCAGCATAGCCTGTGAATTCTAAGAGAAAAAAATAGTCCGGGATATCTATCTTCTTAAAATGTGTTCTGTTAGAAAACACATTTGAGCACATGAAGCAGAGATGAAGTATGACATCTGTATGACATCTGTATTAGCTACTTTTGGTCACTGCAATATAACACAATGACCAACTCAACTTCTAGAAGAAATTGTTTGTTTGGACTACGGATTTGGAGAGATAGGACGAAGATGAGGTGGCACCAGGCTATTGGACCTCAAACATACCCCCAATAAATATGTCCTTTAACAAACCGACCCAACTTCCCCAAACACTGCCACCAACTGGAGACAGTGTGTGGTTCTTGAGCCTCATGGGGACATTCTTATCAAACCACCACAATTGAATTAAGGTATAGAATATTTTCTAAAACCTAGCATCAAAGCAAGAGCCCTTGGCTGAATCTCAAGTAAAACCTGTCCCTTCCACAGAACACTGTACGGAAAGTTATTTGTTTTACTTTTCAACCAACTCCTTACTACCTTCTAAATGTTAACACTTTCTTTAAAATGGTTACAAAAAGCATAGTATGTTTTTGACATAGATAGGTTTATCACTTATTGTTAGTCCCCCCAAGTTCTCTTGAATGTATCTTGAATTTCTAAGGGGATTATTCTCAAGTAAATAATCAAAGTAAATAATCAAGTAAAAGGATAGAATAAATAGCATTCTGCTCATGGTTTCAAAAATCTTTTATTTGAAAATTAAACAAAATGATAAATATCACAATGTTTTAATCTGCTAGGAATGTAAATCTTTATAAAATTTATTCCAAAAGAAAGTCAAAATCATAGCTATGATGAAACAAAACTATATGTGACTTTATTATTATATTTACTCTTGTGAATTTCTTAGGTCACACATTGGTTTCTCTTTAAGCCATCTAACATCTAGGGCCATGTTCATGACTCACATTTTTATCAGTAGCCAAAGTATAATCAACATAAGTTAAGGTCAGAACTTGAATTAATATCAAAATCTCTGTTTAAGTGTATAACAAAATGCCAACATTAGCGTGAAGCAAGAAAGGACACAACTTTCTACCCATGTTAAATATATTACTTTATATGCATACACCAGGAAGCTTGCAAAATATCCCTTTAAAAATGTCTTCTGGATCATAAATTTCTAGGTAATACAGAAAAAGTTTTGTAAAGCCACTATTGTCATTCTAGCTTTTTAAATCTCCAAATCGCGAGGACAGCTTAATCTCTCTCTCTCTAAAACAATTACTTGAAAGACATGTGTAGTTGACAATAGTTGTTTACATAATGAGAGTGAATATAATTTAAAACTTAAGAGTTTTCAGATTTCAATATATCAAAAAATGAGATATCACTTTCCTTTTTTTTTCTTTTAGTATTAATATTTTATTACATAAATATATCCATCTGTTGAAGGTATTTAGTTTTTTTAACTTGTGGTTATTAAAAACAAAGGCATTTTACATTGAAATTTATTGTGGCACTGTTAAATTTGAAGAACATTGCAAGTTTAAAAATGTTAAGTATAGAAATGCCGGATTCTTTAAACTTCCAAAAACACCCACCATCCAAGAGTATCATGTAAATAGACACTGCTGTTGAGCAAATCAATCGAAGCTGCTCTTGGACACTGTGGATCTATTACAGGACTTCTGTGTTTACAGATATAACAATGATGGGATATTTTTTAAAACTGTTACTTTAATACAACTCAGTAAGTTGAAGTCCTTGTCTTCAGAAAAACCAGCAGTATTTTTAAAAATACACTTAAAGTAAGAGTTGGTTTAAGCCCTAAATACCTTCCTGAACAGCTATGCAGCTAAACACACTCCCACACTAGGGAGAATGTGGAACATTTGCACTTTTTCCCTGGATCACAGGAACAAGGCAAAGCAAATTCAGAGTCATGTGAATGAACGGCTGCCATGTTTAATACACCTGACGTTCTACAAAACTAGAGCCACTGTCATATATGGTTATATAGCTATATTCTTTTTAATAAATTCTCTTGCTTGCATCAAAATTGAAAGATTTTTTTTTCCTGGTCAGTCATTTCAAGGGAACAATAAATAAAGTAGAAAATGATGAACTGTTTTGCATATTTCTGTTAGGATAACGGAAAACATTTATACTTTGAGAAGTTCAGAAAATTAACTGTACAGAATGAACAGCTTATATACACTATCTGTGCAGTTTTTCTGGGCTGGGGTATTTAAATTCAAGAGCTCCTTCAAGACAAGTCATATTCATTGTTGTCCAAATCCCTCTGTCTCTTCTATTGCAAAAAGAAGCTTTTCCTTTAGTTGTTCATAACTCTTATATGGTGGTAGATCCAAGCGATTAAAACATGTATGGCTTCTTGGTAACCAGGTATCTTTGCCAACTTTTTCAATACAAAACTTTTGAGGCCCATTATTTCCCATGAGCTTCGAAAATCCTCCTAGAGGCAAGCGGCAGGTTCCAGTGACAAACTGTAAGAGCCGCATTCGTACTTCATTGTCAGCCTCTCTCACAAACTGCCAAAACCAAATAATTCGCTTGCTGTTTCTTCTATAATGTCGATATACAGTATTTCTCTGCCAGTCTGCCAAGTCGATCTCTTGCATGCCACATAGCATAACCTCCAATTCCTTTTCATCAAAGTACTGCAGCCACTGAAGGGGAACAACTTCATTGAAGCCATCCAGGAAAGCTTTGGTCTGCTCTTGTACTCCTCGGGAAAAACGCCATTCTGTCATTAAACCAATATATTCATCTTTGTTTTCTTCAGTCACCAGGATATTGGACCCTCCCAACTTTAAATCATGTGAAGTAACTTTTCCAAGAATTTCCATGTCTACAGAAAAGTACATTTCTAAGCCACATTCTTCAATATTGTTATCTCTTATCCAGATTAGAGAGTTGTAAAATTCAGTATCGATAGATTCCAAATCCTTAAGAGTAAGTTTTTTACTTAGCATACGCTTGTAGAATGGTAAAGAGAAACCAGAATTGATAAACTTGCCATGGAATAATGCCATTGCAATAAAGCGACCAATGAAACAGAAGTATGAAAGATGATCAGGATTTATAGTTGATGCTGGATTTATCTGTAAACAATAGTTATTCTTGCCTGCATACTCAAATAAGCAATATATTGGGTTCAAAACTTCATGGGAAAGCAAGAAAAACCATTCTCTTGTGAGGCCACCATAATCAAGGCCTTCTTCTCCTCTAAATATTACATATAACCGCCTCCTCAAGTCACATGGTTTTAATGACATAATCTGTTGGAAGGAATCTTCAAATAATGTCTGTCGGGACACATTGATCTTTACATGACTGGGTAGTGCATTAGACTGGCATAAGTAACGGAAGCGAGCAAGCTTCCACCTAAAGGTGCGTTCATAAGCAATCTGTGAACCACCTTTAGTTACTGATGACTTCCCATTTCGAGGATCTTTAGATGTTGCTGTTCTCGTGTTATGATCAACAAAGTACCTGACACCTTTCCCAGTATACCTAATTTCCCAACCTTCTGGCAAGGGCTCTTCATTTGGTAAGCATTGAGTTCTTGGATCTTCCCACTGGGTTGTTTTTGCATTATGATTCACAAAGTAAACTCTGTCTTTTGAATCCACTCTTGTTTCCCAGCCTGGTGGTAAGGGTCCATATGGGTCATCTTCTGCAGCTAACATTGAAGCCAAATAGAGATATCGTTGGTTGAATTGTTGCATAGCTCCCTGCAATTGATTCCGCTGGGACTGCCACTGCTCAAAATTTCGAACAGATTCCATGGTAGGCTGCTGCCAGGTTGTTGTTCTGGTGTTATGATCCACATAGTAAACTCTTCCACGGTCATCAACTCTTCTTTCCCAGCCTGGAGGCAAAGGTTGTGGTCTTTCCCATGTAGTAGTTCGAGTATTATGATCCACATAATAGGTTCTCCCATGAGGATCTTTTCTCTGTCCCCACCCTGATGGCAAAGATTCCGTGTTGCTGTTTCCAGGTGGTGGCTGCAGAGGTTCTACATGCCCTTCTGGTTGCCTTACTTCGTCAAAACCCGAATTATTTCTAGAATCAGAGTCAGGGTCTATGAGGCTCCGAGCTTCTGGTCCCACTTCTGCCCTGGCAGAGGGAATATATTCACTGTGTTCTGAGGATGCTGAAGGTTCTTGTACAGGAGGCTCTTGGATGGTGGCGCTAGTGCAATTGGAAGTCGAGGTGGTATCTTCAGATAGTAGTGAAGTACTCATGGTTGGAGTATTATCAGCTAGGGCAGATGATGATTCTCCATTAACTCTGTCACTGGTGGGCTCAGATGTGAGTGGTTTTGGAGCTGGAGTAGTTTTGGGTCTGGCAGCAACCTGAGACAGGGATGAAGGTGAGTTTTCTCCATTAACTACATGTGAACAGCATGAGCTGGGAACAACAGTATTGGTTGATACATGGTTAGCAATTCCAATAGAACCTTCAACAGCCAACCTGGGAGCTGTCCTTATTGATGGGTCCCCATTCTCATGGAAGACATCACCATTCTGCTGAATTTCCATAGGTAGTGAGGAGCTGTGGTTTGTTACTGTTTCCTGCTCAGTCACTAATCCATCCAGGACGACTGTCAGCTCCCCAGTTTGCACCAGTCCATTCTTGGTTTCCAAGGAAATTTTCAATTGTTCTTTCACTTCCTCTAATTTTCTGTTGTGTGTTAACAGCACTTGTTTCAAGTCCACTGTTGCTTTTCCTGATAGAGCATCTGCCTTCAAAATATGATGACTCCAAACTCGAAACTCCAAGGTGGACTGTGGGGTCACATTTACCATCAGCTGCTCATCCCATTTTGGATTAGAGGAACTTCTGGATTTTGCTGTTTTCTTAATTTCTCCATCTACAATGACTTCCGTATATACTGCTGTTCCAAACCAGTTCTTTTTCCTTTTCAGTTTGGCACTACAAACCGTTACCTTTAACTGTAACGTTCCACTGTGGTTATCACTCGAGTCAGACCTTGGTGAAGCAGTGGCCATGTCCCAAAATTCACCTTGACTTGAGTATCAGGAACTGTACCAGACACTGAGGATAGAAAGATGAATAAGTCACAATTTCTTCTGTCAAGGAACTCAGTCTGTGAGGAGACAACCCTGTGCCAAACTGTTGCTCCCGGGGCCACAGCCACCGCCTCCTCAGCCCTCCATGCCCAAGATCACCATCTCTCATCAGGCGTCAGCCCAGACACTTGGATCCCACACACCAAGCAGGCTGACACTCGGCCCAACCCCACCCACCCCGGGTTGCACCTCCCTTCCTCGAGATATCACTTTTCAAATATAGGTTAATTCATTCAGTTCTCTGAAACTGAGAGTGTTCATAAAAAGAGTAGAATAATCTCCCTTCTCCTTCAGTTGAGAAAATTACATAAGATATAGTTCACAGAAAGGATATATACCTCTTAACACATATCTTTACAACACAATAAAACCTTGTACAAAATAAGAGTAACGGTGGCAGATAAGTTGCAGGAGTCCAGTGACATCTGACTTTAGAACGAATAACATATTTAAGTATAAACATACTAAAATGTATTTGTGATTCATGATTTTCATTTATAAGTTCTAATTTGAATAGGAATGTAATTTGTTTATTTGATGAATCAGACAAATCTGAAATTGGATAAAATTTGTTCCACACTAAAGTAGGAATTAACAAATTCTTCCACAAAGATAGCTGCAAAATTGAAGCTACAGCTCATCATAATTCAAAGACAAGCCTCTGGGTAATATAGCTCCATCTCAGACAGTCGTAATTAATAGACCTTTTGAAATCTATTTAAATTTGCATGAAGAGGAATATAGGCATATATACCTCTTTATGAAATTTTAAATATAAATTTTATATAAAATCTAAATATGGAGTTATATATATATGCTGAAGGTCAGTGAAAATTCTAAGACATGTGCAAAGGTTATGAAATTCAAGAAGCACATCAATGACAGACAGCCCTTTGTGTAGGGTTGAGACCTCACAGGTGTTTGCCCACCAAAGTGTGCATGTATACTGCTGTGTCCTTGTTCAGCTTGGGCTTAGGCAATCACAATGGTGAAATTTCCTGGGTGTTACTTTCTACACTAAATAAAAAAAATGATCTCACATCAAACTGTTTCTCTAGCTATTACAATATTTTCACCCCTTCTTCTGCAATAAGTGTGTGTGTGTGTGTGTGTGTGTGTGTGTGTGTGTGTGTGTAAAGAGAAAGACAGAGATATACACATAAACATATACTTGATACATTTGATGGATAATAAGAAAGAAGGAAATGTTGTTCAATAAATTATAATCACATAATTGGCTTTAACATGAAAAATTAATACAACATACACAAGAATAGAATCAAGTAATTTATAAACAGATATAAAACAAAATAAAAAAATCAATCGAAGATTTTTGGATAATATGTTATAATATGCTTGAGGCTACAGTCATATATTTATGTATACATGTATATATATATATATATATATACACTCACACATGTCCATGTTTGTATGTTGAAAAATATGTTGAACAATACTTATGAAAAAAGAGCCCATAATTTGAAAAAGAGCAAAAAGATATGTACAGGAGTGTGTAGAGGACTCGAAGAGGGGAAAATGATGTAATATTAAAAAAATGAAAATAATAATAAATTAATAGACACACTAACCATGTATCATTTAATGTCTGACATATATCAGAAGGATGTGTTTAGACCATTTTATCTCTGTGCAAATGTCAATATGTCGATTCAAATAAACCTTAGTCATAGATTTATGATATACATATGCTATATGTTGGATCTTTTTCTTCCCAATCTTTAGGTTTGTCAGGGTACTGGCTCAATAGGTAATTGTACTTACATATCCATATGTAACTAAATACATAAGATGAAGAGTAAAATAGTGGCTGACAGGAAGTGTTCTGGTCCAGTGTAACTATATGAGGTAGAGTTTGCACACAGTTATCCCAGCCACAACCTTGCTATGCAGTCCAGGACTATACTTCTCAATCTTGTGCATTTTCTATCATTCTTTTAAGGACTATTTTCATAAAAAGTTATAAGATGATAATAATATAATAATATACTCACAATCTACTCAGACTGACATTGAATTTTGTTTTATAACAGTTTCATAAATTACATAACTTATTCTTGTGTACATCATAGCAATTCTTCACAATAAACCTAATTGTGTGATATAATTTATTGAAAAACTTCCTTTTACTGTCTTGTTGTGCATAAAATATTTAAAATTTCTATTTATGTGAACATTTGTCCCTGGATTTTTCTTTTATTTTCCAGTCTTCTGATATTTATCTCTGTATTTGCTTCCTGGGTTTTTGCTGCAATGTTACTTTTCATATGATTTGTAAGCCCGTTTGCAAGTTCCTGCAGGAAATAAAGCCCTTTGTATTTGTAACTGGGACCGCCTTGAAGGTATAAATTGACTTGAAGGATAGCGTCATAATGCTTACTCTCATCAATAAACATGCTGTATGTCTCCATCTGATCAGGCTTCCTTCTATGCCTTCCTTATACTTTCCTTCTATTTTCAAAAGTTGATAATACATCCTGAAAATCTATAACTATAATGCTTCAAACAATTATTTTTCCCAGGTTGCATCCAGAGGGTTGTAGTATGTGCAAAACAAAAAGTTACTTTTGTCTATTTTATTTCCAAACGCTACAGTTTCGTGCAATGACGTCATACACTGCAATACTAACGGACAATAGATGTGATGTAGAAAAACCTGTTGTGTCCCAGCAACAGTTAGAACTAATGGGGATGAATACTGGTTCTCAGTCTTCATATTTGTACTGATTTTATCCTCTACAGTACAACAGTGCTAATGCCTCTGCTTTCATAAAGTGACAGAGATTAGAGGAAGAAAATAAGTCTGAGATACTCTGTCCTAGCCTCTGCTTCCTTCAAATTATTTCCATTTGGAATTCTAGCACATATGGTCCTGCACATAAATCTCATATTGACATGGCTGATGAAAGGGGGTTCGAGCAGCAAATGCAGCAGTAGAGGAAAAAAATGAGAGCTACTGTGGTGTATTAGTCAGAGTTCTCTAGAGTCACAGAACTTATGAATAGTGTCTATATAGCGAGGTATTTATTGGTGACTTACAGTCTGTAGTCCAATCCCTTAACAATGGCCGGCAGCAGCTGTGAAGTCCACGGATCTAGCAGATGCTCAGTCCCACAGGGCAAGCAGACAGAGCCCCAGAAGGCAAGCAGGCAAAGTCCAAGAAGGCAGGCAGGCAAAGTCCAGAAGGCAGGCAGGCAAAGTCCAAGAAGGCAGGCAGGCCCAGAGAGAGACCCTTCCTTGTTCCAAGGTCCTTATGTAGGTCTCCAACTGAAGGTGTGTCCCAGATTAAAGGTGTGTGCCACCACACCTGGATCTGGGACTTGCCTGATCCAGATGACCTTGAGCTCAGTGATCTCCTTGACTTAGTGTCCTAAGATTCTTATCCTCTGTGCCTCAAGATCAAGATCAAAGGTGGGCCTTCCAATTCTGGATTGTGGTTCATTCCAGATATGGTCAAGTTGACAATGAGAAATAGATACTACTTGTGGCAAGATACTTATCACATCCTCGTTTTTTTCCTTTGAAGATAATTCTGTTTGTTTGTTTGTTTGTTTGTTGCATAATATATCTTGATTATTCCATCCTTGATTCCTCTAAAATCCTCCCCATATCTCACTCATTTAAATTCACACTCCTTCTTTTTTCCTTACAAAATGGGTATTTACAGTAAGAAGTACATGCTGACAGGAGGCTGATATAGCTGTCTCCTGAGAGACTCAGCCAGGGCTTGAGAAATACAGTGTCGGATGCTCTCAACCAACTATTGGGCTGAGAACAAGTCCCCAATGGAAGAGTTAGGAAAAGGACTGAAGGAGCTGAAGAGTTTTGAAACCCCATAGGAAGTACAACAATATCATCCAACCATAACCCTGACCCCCCTCAGAGCCCACAGAGACTAAACCACCAATCAAAGATTACACATGGAGGCACCAATGGCTCCAGCCACATATGTAGCAGAGGATGGCCTTAATGAGCATCAATGAGAGGAGAAACCTTTGGTCCAGTAAAGACTCAATACCCCAGTGTGGGGAAATGCCAGGGCTAGGAGTCAGGAGGAAGTGGGTGGGTGGGGGATCAACTCATAAAGGCAGGGGAAGAGGGATGAGACGGGAGGATTCAAGAGAGGAAACCGGAAAAGGGGAAAAGGGGATAACATTTGAAATGTAAGTAAAGAAAATACCAATATAGGAAAGAAAGGAAGGAAGGAAGGAAGGAAGGAGAGAGAGAGGAAGAGAGAGAGAGAGAGAGAGAGAGAGAGAGAGAGAGAGAGAGAGAGAGAGAGAGAGAGAAAGAGAAGAGAGAAGAGAGGAGAGAGGAGAGAGGAGAGAAACAAAAGAGAATAGAACAAAACAAACCAATTGTAGGAGGAAAAAAAGGATCCAAAAAGCACACAGCAAAGAGACAAATTTATACCAAAAGAAACTCAGTAACAACTATAGGGTTAAAAAAAAAAAAACAAAGCCAAAAGTGTTAAAAGAGAAAAATATACCCCTGAGGTAATTTTCTGAAGGGCATTTCATTGGTCCTCTGCAAAGCATGAGTCCCAACCTTAAGAGTGGTTTGTATACCGAGCCAGATGCTGCTGGGGAAAAGCAATTTTTCCTTTGCCAGTAGTTAAATAGCTTATTTATGTTGGAGATAGCTTCTGGGTTAGGGACAAGAGCTTGTCCTTCTGTCTGCACTAAGCCCTCATGTGGCTTAAACCTGTGCATTCTGCACCTTACCACAGTCTCTGTGGGTCCATATATGCGCTGGTCTTGCTGTATTTAAAAGGCCTTATTTTCTTGGTGTCTTTCATCATCTTGGCTCTTAAAATCTATCTTCTGCTTTCTCATGGGGTCCCTGAGCCATAAACCCTGAGGTAAGAAGCTTGCATACGTCATATTCTTAAGAATCTTTGTCAGTAGTAAAACTATTTTTTATTCTTTTGCTTCCATGTATTTTAATTCTAAATCAGAAATGGAAGTTTCATTCTTCTAAAGTTGCATTGTACTACTTATGATTGTCATTTTAAAATTAGTTTTTAAAGATTTATTATATTGTGTATATAAGTGTTTTGTCTACATTCCTTTCTGTGTACTACATTTATGCCTGGAGCCAGTAAAAGCAGGAAGACGTAGTTAGATCCCCATGAACTGGAATTACAGATGGTTGTGAGCAGCTTTATGAGTTCTGGGAATCAAACCCAGAACTCTGGAAGGGCAAACACGGCTCTTAAACATTTAACAATCTTTACAACCTTATTCTTAATAATTTAAATAAATCTTTAAATGATGTATTTAAATTATGTTAAAAATAACTAATATATTTTATTTCTGATGGGTTAAACATTAGTTTGCTCCTAAGACCAATGCCTAACAAGCAAATGTACTAAAAGTTTAGCAAGTAAAAGAGAATAGGTAATTTTTTTAAATTTATATAGATATACATATAAATATATAACATACAGACATATATAATATATTACAGGTAACAACTTTTTTTCTATGTCTTCATTTAGAAATGTATAGTTTATTTTGTTTTTATTTTTTTACTTTATTTTAAAAAACAAAGATACATGTACAAATTTTCAGCATTTTTGCATAAAAATATATGAATACATTTTTTAAGATTGTAATTAAGTATTTGTGGGTACATATACATACACGTATGTATATATGTAAAAATAATATAGGAAAAGAGGCCATTAATTTGAGAGGATAGGAGAGAAACTCAAAAGGGGCTGTAGGGAGGAAAGGGGGATGTAATACAGTTCTATTTTAATTAAAATATATTCTTTTTTTTTTTTTTTTGTTGAACTTCACACAGTCTGTGAGTTGTTTCTGGGGTGTTCAGACCTTTCTGGGGTTAGGATCCCATTATCAATGACTGCATATTATGTCTGTTTTTTGTGAATGGGTTATCTCACTCAGAATGATATTCTCAAGATGCATCTATTTTCTTAAGAATTTCATTAAGTCATTGTTTCTGATAGCTGAGTAGTACTCCATTGTGTAAATGTACCACAATTTTTTGTATCCATTCATCTTCTGAAGGACATCTGGGTTCTTCCAGCTTCTGGCTATTATAAATAGACCTTCAATGAACATTGTTGTGCATGTATCTTTGTTGTATGTTGTAGTGTCTCTGGGGTAAATGCCCAGAAGTAGAATAACTGGGTCTTCAGGTAGTACTAAATCCATTTTTCTGAGGAACTGCCAGACTGATTTCCAGAGTGGTTGTATCAGTTTACAACCCCACCAACTGTGGAGAAGTGTTCCTCTTTCTCCACATTCTCGCCAGCATCTGTTGTCATCTGAGGTTTGCATCTTGGCCAATCTGATTGGTGTGAACTGGAATCTCAGGGTTGTTTTGATTTTCATTTCCCTGATGGCTAAGGATGTTGAGCACTTCCTTAGATGTTTCTCAGCCATTCGATATTCCTTAATTGGGAACTTTTTGTTTAGCTCTGTACCCTATTTTTAATAGGGTTGTTTGATTCTCTGGTGTCTAGCTTCTTGAGTTCTTTGTATACCTTGGATATTAGGCCTCTATCTGATGTGGGGTTGGTAAAGATCTTTTCCCATTCTGTTGGTTGACATTTTGTTTTCTTGACAGTGTCTTTAGCCTTACAGAAACTTTGCAATCTCATTAAGTCCCATTTGTCAATCTTTGAGCTTAGAGCTCGAGCCATTGGTGTTCTGTTCAGAAAATTTTCTCCTGTGCCTATGAGTTCTAAAGTTTTCCCTACTTTTTCATCTAATATTTTCAGTGTACCTGGTTTAATGTGAAGATCTTTGATCCACTTGCACTTGAGCTTTGTACAAGGAGACAAGACAGGGTCTATTTTCATTCTTCTGAATGCTGAGTGCCAATTGGATCAACACCATTTGTTGAATAGGCTGTCCTTTTTTCATTGGATGTTTATAGCTCCTTTGTTAAAAATCAGGTGACCATATGTGTGAGGTCTCATTTTTGGATCTTCTATTCTATTCCATTGATCCACATGCCTATTTCTGTACCAGTACCATGCAGTTTTCAGCACAATTGCCTTGTAATATAGCTTGAGGTCAGGGATAATGATTCCTGCAGATGTTTTCTTGTTGTTGAGGATGAATTTTGCTATTCTAGGTCTTTTGTTATTCCAAATGAAATTGCACATTGATCTTTCCAACTCAGTGAAGAACTGGGTTGGAATTTTGATAGGGATTGCATTGAATCTGTAGATTACTTTTGGTAAGATGGCCATTTTTAAAATGTTGAGCCTTCCAATACATGAGCATGAGAGATGTTTTCATTTTCTGAGATCTTCCTCAATTTTCTTCTTTAGAGGTTTGAAGTTCTCGTAATATAGGTCCTTCACTTGCTTAGTTAGAGTCACACCAATGTATTTTATACTTTTTGGGACTATTGTGAAGGGTATGTTTTCTCTAATTTCTTTCTCCACGTTTGTCCTTTGAGTACAGGAAGGCTACAGTTTTGTTTGAGATAATTTTATATCCAGCCACTTTGCTGAACTTGTTTATCAACTGTAGAAGTTCTCTCATGGAATTTTTGGGATCACTTACATACACAATCATGTCATCTGCAAACAGTGATGTTTTCACTTCTTCCTTTCTAATTTGTATCCCTTTGATTTCCTTTTGTTGTGAATTGCTCCAGACAGGATTTCCAGTACTTTATTGAATAGGTAGGAGGAGAGTGGGCATCCTTGTCTAATCCCTGATTTTAGTGAGATTGCTTCAAATTTCTCACTGTTAAGTTTGATGTTGGCAATTGGATTACTGTATATTGCTTTTATTATGTTTAGATATGAGCCTTGGATTCCTGTTCTTTCCAAAACTTTTAACATGAAGGGGTGTTAAATTTTTTCAACATCTAGTGAGATGACCATGTAGTTTTTTTCTTTGAGTTTGTTTGTATGGTGGAATACATTGATGGATTTCCGTATATTAAAACATCCTTGCATCCCAGGCATGAAGCCTACTTGATCATTGTGAATGATCATTTTGATGTCTACTCGAATTTGGTTTGCAAGTAATTTGTTGAGTATTTTTGCACCAATGTTCATAAGTGAGATTGGTCTGAAGTTCTCTTTCATTACAGGGTCTCTGTGTGGTTTAAAAGCCAGGATTATTGTGGCCTCAAAAAATGAATTAGGTAGTGTTCTATCTGATTCTATTTCATGGAATATTTTGGAGAGTACTGGTATTAAGTCGTCAATAAATGTCTCATATAATTCTGCACTAAACCCATCTGGACCTGGGCTTTTTTTGGTTGGGAGACGTTTGATGACTGCTTCTATTTCTTTAGGTGTTATGGGATTATTTAAATCGTTTACCTGGTCCTTGTTTAACTTTAATATTTTGTATCTGTCTAGGAATTCATCCATTTCTTCCAGATTTTCCAGCTTTGTTGAGTCTAGGCTTTTGTAGTAGGATCTGACGATTTCTTGAGTTTCCTCAGTTTCAGTTGTTATGTCTCCACTTTCCTTTCTGATTTTGTTAATTTGGTTACTCTTTCTTTGCCCTATAGTTAGTCTGGATAAGGGTTTATCAATCTTATTAATTTTCTCAAATAACCAGCTTTTGGTTTTGTTGAATCTTTGAATGGTTCTTTTTATTTCTATTTGGTCTATTTCTGCCCTAATTTTAATTATTTCTTACCGTCTACTCCTCTAGTGTGTATCTGCTTCCTTTTGTTCTAGAACTTTCAGCTGTGCTCTCAACTTGCTGGTATATGCTCTCTCCAGTTTCTTTTTTGAAATACTCAGCACTATGAGTTTTTCTCTCAGTACTGCTTTCATTGCATCGTATAGATTTGGGTATGTTGTGTTTTTGTTTTCATTGCATTCTAGAAAATCCTAAATTTCTTTCTTTCTTTATTTTTTGACTCTGCTATCATTTAATAGAGCATTGTTTAGTTTCCGTGTGTATATGGGCTTTTTGTTGTCTTTGTGGTTATTTAAGACCACATTTAGACTATGGTGATCTGAAAGGATGCATGAGAGTATTTCAATCTTCTTATATCATTTGAGGCTCATTTTGTGACCCATTATGTGGTCAAGTTTTCCAAAAGATGCTGTGAGGTGCTGAGAAGAAGGTGTATTTGTGTGTTTTAGGATGATATGTTCTGTAGATATCTATTAATTCCAGTTGGCTCATAACCTCTGCTAGTTTTACAGTGTCGTTCATTTTTTGTTTCCATGATCTGTCCATTGGTGAGAGTAGGGAATTGAGGTCTCCCACTATTATTGTGTGGGGTGCAATGTATTTTTTGAGTTTTTTGTTGAGGGCCGAAGGCTGCGCCCTTACAAGATGGTGCTGGTTTCAGGTGTCATGAATCAGGTAAAGTGTGGTAAATAACCACTGGGCACATGTGCAAAGAGTGGTGCGAGCCAAGTCACCGCCCATCCCGGGGCGTCACGATCAGACCACTAGTGGGCAGCCAATCACACAGCGACACGCCACCCTTTCCGGTATAAATTAGGGTGCCTTTTCCTGCCCGGTGTCTTCCTCTTCAAGATGCAATAAAGGTTTTGCTGCAGAAGGATCCTGGTGTTCCGCGTGCATTCTTGCTGGCGAGACGGTAGCGCGGGACAAGTTTTAGTAGGGTTTCTTTTATGAATATTGGTGCTTTTGTATTTGGAGCATATATGTTAAGGATTGAGAGTTCTTCCTGACAAATTTTCCCTGTAATGAGTAAAAAGTGTTCTTCCTTATCTTTTTTGATAACTTTTGGTTGAAAATCTACTTTATTTGGTATTAGAATGGCCACTCCAGCTTGCTTCTTAGGGCCATATGCTTGGAATGTTTATTCCCAACCTTTTACTCTGAGAAAGTGTTTTTTTTTTTTTTTTTTTTTTGTTTCTGAGATGACTTTCCTGTATGCAGCAAAATGCTGGATTTTCTTTATGTATTCAGTCTGATAGCCTATATCTTTTTATTGGGGAATTGAGTCCATTTATGTTAACAGATATCAAGGAATAGTGATTGCTGTTTCCTGCTATTTTTGCTTTTGGAGGTTGATTTGTGCCTGTATGTCTTTCTTCTTTTGGTTTTCTTGCTTAGGTATTTTCTTATTTTTACTAGGATGTAGTTTCTTTCCTTGTATTGGGTTTTCCACCTATAATTTGTTGTAGTGCTGGGTTTGTGGTCAGATATTGTGTAAATTTAGATTTGTCTTGAAATATCTTCATCTCTCCATCTATGGTGATTGATAGTTTTGCTGGGTGTAGCACCTTGGGCTGACACTTGTGTTCTCTTGGGGTCTGCATGGTGTCTGTCCAGGCTCTTCTAGCTTTCATAGTCTCTGTTGTGAATTCTGATTGGTCTGCCTTTGTATGTTACATGACCTTTTTCCCTTACTGCTTTTAGTATTTTTTTCTTTGTTTTGGGCACTTTGCATTTTGACTATTATGTGTCGGGAAAAATTTCATTTCTGGTCCAACCTATTTGGAGTTCTGTATGCTTCTTTTATGCTCATGGCCATCTCATTCTTAAGGGCAGGGAAGTTTTCTTCTATGATTTTGTTGAAGATATTTACTGTGCCTTTTAGTTGATATTCTATGTCCTCTTCTACGCCTGTTATACTTAGGTTTGGTCTTCTTATTGTGTCCTGGATCTCCTGGACATTTTGAATTAGGAGCTTTTTGCATCTTCTCTGACTGGTTTGTCTGTTTTCAATGTTGTCTTTGGCCCCCGAGATTCTCTCTTCCATCTCTTGTTGTCTGTTGGAAATGCTTGCATCAGTGACTCCTGATTTCTTTTTTAGGTTTTCTACCTCTAGGATTTCCTCTTTTAGTGTTTTCTTCATTGTGTCCATTTCTGTTTTAAATTCCTTCTTCCATTCCTTCATCTCTTTGGTTCTGTTTCCTCTAGTTCTTTGAGTTCTTTGAGTGTTTTTCTTGTTTCCTCTTTAAAAGCTTCTAATTCTTTATGCTTTTCCTCCTGTTCTTGTTTAAGAATCTCTATCATCACCTTGAGGTAATATTTCAGGTCTGAGTCTTCTTTTTCTGGAGTGTTTGACATTCAGCTATTTGCTGTGATGGGAAAGCTGTGTTGCCAGGTTGTCTTGGTTTCCCTGGGGTACATTCTTTTGCTTTCTTCTTGCCATCTTGTTGTCTGTTTTTATATGTGGTCTTGTTGTCAGTGATTGGTTCTTGCCTCTCCATTGATCCTGGCCTGTGTCCCTGGATCTCCACTGTTCCTGGTGGCGGATGGTCTGAGTGCTCGTTTTGATTTCAAAGTACTCCAGCTGGGAACAGCCCAATACCTGGTTACTGGTTCCCTGTACCAGCCAGTGGGGGCCACACTCTCTGCGTGCTCAGCAGAGATCTCTCTGCAGGGATCTCTCTGCACCCCGGCTTGATGGAACGCCTTCTCATCAGGCCTGTGTGCCTGGATCTCTGCTGTTCCTCTTGAATTTTTTTTTAAGATTTGATAGTATCCATTGAAATTTTACTAGTTACAATGAGCATAAAGTACATATAAAACAAAAGGTAACATGAAAATAGTCAAGGTTTCTTGGTGTGTATAGATTAAATATAATAATTTTTAAATACCAAAAATTGCTACAAGGCTATCTTCTTAGCTCTTGAGTTATTAATGATTTAAGGTCTAGGTGGACCACACTCTGAGAGGGTGCTATACATTTATTGTGTTTTTTGTTTTTGTTGTTGTTGCTGTTTTTTGTTGTTGTTGTTGTTGTTTGTTTATCTAAGAAGGGCTGAGGCTTACACTTTTTGGCCTTTATTTATTTATTATTTATTTTTTGAGCTTCATATGGTCTGTGAGTTGGTTTTTGGATATTCAGATATTTCTGGGGTTGATATCCATTTATCAGTGACTGCATATTATGTCTGTTTTTTTGTGACTGGGTTATCTCACTCAGGATAATATTCTCTAGATATATCCATTTTCCTAGGAATTTTATTAAGTCATTGTTTCTAATAGCTGAGTAATACTCCATTGTGTAAATATGCAATGATTTTTGTATTCATTCATCTACTGAAGGACATCTAGGTTCATTCTACCTTCTGGATATTATAAATAAGGCTACTATAAACATGGTAGAGCATGTGTCCTTAGTGTTAGTTGGAGCATCTCTGAGATATATGCCCAGAAGTGGAATTACTGGGTCTTCAAGTAGTACTATGTCCAATTTTTTGAGAAACTCCCAAACTGATTTCCAGAGTGGTTGTACCAGCTTATAAACACACCCACAGTGGAGGAGTGTTCCCCTTTCTCCACATCCTTGCCAGTGTCTGCTGTCAACTGGGTTTTTGGTCTTAAACCTTCTTACTGGTGTAAGGTGGAATCTCAGGGTTGATTTCATTTGCCTTTCCTTGATGTCTAGGGATGTTGCAAATTTCCTTAGGTGCTTCTCAGCCATTTGATATTCCTCAATTGAGAATTCTTTGTTTAGATGTGTACCCCATTTTTAATAGGATTGTTTGATAGTCTAGAGTCTAACTTCATGAGTTCCTTGTATACATTGGATATTAGATATCTATCAGATGTGGGATCGGTAAAGAACTTTTCTCAATCTGTTGGTTGCCATTTTGTTTTATTTACAGTGTCCTTAGCCTTACAGGAACTTTGCAATCTCATTAAGTTCCATTTATCGATTCTTGATCTTAGAGCATAAGCCATTGGTGTTCTGTTCAGAAAAATTTCTCCTGTGCCTTTCTAATATTTTCTCCACCTTTTCTTCTATTAGTTTTAGTGTACCTGATTTTATATAGAGATCTATTATCCACTTGAACTTGAGCTTTGTACAAGGAGATAAGAAAGGATCTATTTTCATTCTTCTGCAGGCTGACTGCCAGTTGAGTCAATACCATTTGTTGAAGAGGCTATCCCTTTTCCATTAAATGTTTTCTGCTCCTTAGTCAAAAATCACGTGACTATATGTGTGAGACTTCATTTCTGGATCTTCTATTCTTTTCCATTGATCTACCTGCCTATCTCTGTACCAGTATCATGTGGTTTTTAACACAATTGCTTTGTAATATAGCTTAAGGTCAGGGATGGTGATTATAGCAGAAGTTTTCTTGTTGTTGAGAGACAATTTCAATAGTATAGGTTTTTTGTTATTCCAGATGGTTTTGCAAATTGCTCTTTCCAACATTATGAAGAATTGAGTTGGAATTTTGATGGGGATTGCATTGAATCTGTAGATTGCTTTTGGTATGATGGCCATTTTTACAATGTTGATCCTTCCAATCCATGAGCATGAGATATCTTTCCATATTCTGGGATCTTCTTCAATTTTCTTCTTCAGAGATTTGACATTCTTTTCATATAGATCCTTCACTTGCTTAGTTAGGGTCACACCAGTGTATTTCATATCATTTGTGACTATTGTGAAGTGTATCTTTTCCCTAATTTCTTACTCTCACTCTCCCCCTACCTATTCAATATAGTACTGGGAATTCGGTCCATAGCAATTAGACAACAAAAGAAAACCAAAGGGATACAAATTAGAAAAGAAAAAGTAAAAACATCACTGTTTGCAGATGACATGATAGTGTATGTAAGTGACCCTAAAAATTCCAACAGAGAACTTCTATACTTGATAAGCAAGTTCAGCAAAGTGGCTGGATACAAAATTAACTGAAACAAATCAGTAGTCTTCCTCTACTCAAAGGACATACATACAGAGAAATAAATTAGAGAAAACATACCATTCACAATAGTCACAAAAACTATGAAAGACCTTGGTGTGACTCTAACTAAGCAGGTGAAGGACCTGTATGACAAGAACTTCAAATCTCTAAAGAATGAAATCGAGGAAGATCTCACAAAATGGAAAAGTCTCTCATGCTCATGGACTGGAAGGTTCAACATTGCAAAAATGGGCATCTTACCAAAAGCAATCCACAGATTCAGTGAAATCCCCATCTTTCAATTGGGTTGAAAATTCCAACCCAATTCTTCATAGAGTTGGAAAGAGCAATGTGAAATTTCATCTGGAATAAAAAAGGACCTAGAATAGCAAAATTCATCCTCAAAAACAAGAAAACATCTGTAGGAAGCACCATCCCTGACCTCAAGCTATATTACAAGGCAATTTTGCTAGAAACTGCATGGTACTAGTACAGAGATAGGCATGTGGATCAATGGAACAGAATAGAAGATCCAGAAATGAGCCCTCACATATATAGCTACTTGATTTTTGACAAAGGAGCTGTAAACATTCAATGGAAAAAGGACAGCCTATTCAACAAATGGTGTTGGTCCAACTGGCACTCAGCATGCAGAAGAATGAAAAGAGACCCTTTCTTATCTCTTGTACAAAGCTCAATTGCAAGTGGATCAAAGATCTCCACATTAAACCAGGTACACTGAAACTATTACAAGAGAAAGTAGGGAAAACCTTAGAACACATAGGCACAGGAGAAAATTTCTTGAACAGAACACCAATGGCTTGTGCTCTAAGGTCAAATATCGACAAATGGGTCTTAAGGAGAATTAAAGTTTCTGGAAGGCTAAGAACACTGTCAAAAAAACAAAATGGCAGCCAACAGATTGCAAAAGATCTTTACCAACCCCACATCTGATAGAGGCCTAATATCCAGGGTATACAAAGAACTCAAGAAGTTCGACACCAGAGAATCAAACAACCTTATTAAAATATGGGGTACAGAGCTAAACAAAAAGTTCACAATTGAGGAATATTGAATGACTGAAAAGCATCTAAGAAGTGCTCGACATTCTTAATCATCACAGAAATGCAAATCAAAACAACCCTGAGATTCCACTTCACACCAACCAGAATGGCTATGTCAAAAATTTAGATGACAGCAGGTTTTGGGGAGGATTCAGAGAAAGAGGAACACTTCACTGTTGGTGGGATTGTGAAATGGTACAACCACTCTGGAAATCAGTCTTGTTGTTCCTCAGAAATTCAGACATAGTACTACCAGAAGACCCAGTTATTCCACTTCTGGGCATATACCACAATGATGCTCCAACATACAACAAAGACACATAGACCACAATGTTCACAGCAGCTTTATTTATAATAGCCAGGAGCTAGAAGGAACCCAGATGTCCTTCAGAAGATGAATGGATACAAAAATTGTGGTACATATACACAATGGAATACTACTCAGCCACCAGAAACAATGACTTAACCAAATTCTTAAGAAAATGGCTGCATCTAGAGAATATCATCCTGAGTGAGATAACCCAATCACAAAAGAACAGACATAATATGCAGTCACTGATAGTGGGATGCTAACCCCAGAGGCTTGCACTCCCCCAGAAACAACTCACAGACTGTATGAAGTCCAAGAAATAAAGAAAACAATAAAAATATACATATATTTACAAAACAAAAAAAAAATAAAAAAATAAAAGAGGGAACTGATTCGTCCAATTACTAGATTTTTTTTCAT
Organism: Micromys minutus; assembly: GCF_963924665.1. Classification (NCBI taxonomy): domain Eukaryota; kingdom Metazoa; phylum Chordata; class Mammalia; order Rodentia; family Muridae; genus Micromys; species Micromys minutus. The sequence goes on along the minus strand of NC_137954.1, from coordinate 46,313,499 downwards.
GAAACAACTTTAATCATGTGGTACAGGAAGCAGTCTACTACATTATGCATGACAATATGGTTTATCCTATTACATATACCATCCATCCGTCATGACATCTGAAAATTGTTCTATGATGTGTTAATTCTTTTATTTAACTACTAGTGGTTATTCTGGCTCTAGATGACTCATTAGTCAACTGTGTCTATTCAGAATAAATATATCTACTCCTCATTGTGGAACATTACTGAAAGCAATACTAATTTCTTGGCAACATTAGCCAGTATTTAGAAATAGTTCAGTTTGTAAAATATCTGTTGGGCAGTTTAGTTAGTAAAATTATGATTTTTTTCTACTCACCTCTCCATGCCTACTCTAACACTGCTCACCTCTCCATGCCTACTCTAACACAAACTATAGTTTACAAGTCAAACACGTTATTCCACCTTTAAACTAATTCTTGGAAAAAAAAATAAGATTGTATGCCCTTCATACAAAACTTAAAAACTTACCTAAAATTGGTTATAAAGATAATCTAAGGTTCAGGATTCAAACAAATGAGAGGCAAGATAGATATGAGTTCAGGATGCATCAAATTAAGTTTTTTTTCTGTGCCAAATCTAGAGAAATATGATTCAAATTATACATTTATAATATTAGGGCATTTTATTTGATAAAAATTTATTCAGAGAATTTTAGATGTGACAGATTTTATACATCTAGTCATAATTTTCCCTCTTGAACATCCTTCAAAACAATAAGATGGTAACTTTGAAGGAAAACGAGGTGAAGGAAAAAAGGAAAACATCGACACCAACATGTGTTCCAGGAAGGAACAAAGTGAGTGAGTTGTAACATATGTGATCATTGACGAAGAACAAAGATCGAGACCTCACAGTGAGCCACAAAGACCCCATCAGCAGCCCATGAGGGTGTCATGTGGGTGCCCTATTAAAGACCTCAGTAAACAGAATATTCTGAGTGGTATTGAAAGCAAGAATATGTTTCACAACTAGCTCAACAATCTACATCCTTAACCCCAGACCATTCCCTCAGACTACTAAGCAATAGCTTCTGTAAACAAAAGAAAAAAAGAAAGACTTTGTTCATCAAAAAGGTAGACCAACTTAGAAAACAGGAAAAGTTTATAGAAGACCACACCAAGAACAATAAAGTTGAAATTCACACACTGAACAGTGAGTTCATAATATTCTCTTAGACTGGCATTTATTGCATCAGTAGCAGTTATTTGGTAAAAAAAAGTCAGTTAAGATCAGAAGAAAATAGTCAGCATAATAAATAAGAATGGTGTGTGCCCCACAATGAAACCCCAAACTCTCTATATTTTCTTCTAACCCACACTTTCGTGGATAAAAACATCAGACTTTCCAATCATTTTTTGCATTTTTATTGGATATTTTATGTATTTATATTTCAAATGTTATCCCCTTTCCCCAGTTTCCTTATTTCCTATTCCCTCTCTCCCTGCTTCTATGAGGATGCTCCCCATTCCACCTACCCACTCCTACCTCACCACCCTGACATTCCTCTAAACTGGAGAAACAAGCCATCACAGGACCAAGAGCTTCTCTATCTATTAATGCCAGAAAATGCCATCCTCTGCTACATATGCAGCTGGAGCCATGGGTCCCTCTATGTGTACCCTTTGGATGGTGGTTTAACCCTGGGAGTTCTGAGGGGTCTGGTTGGTTGATATTGTTGTTCTTCCTATGTGGTTGCAAACTCCTTCAATTACTTCAGTACTTTCTCTAACTCATCCATTGTTGTTCCCATGCTCAGTCCGATGGTTAGTTGCAAGCATCCTCATCTGTGTCAGTAACGTTCTGGCAGAGCCTCTCGGGAGACATCCATATCAGGCTCCTGTCACCAAGCACTTTTTGGCATTAGCAACAGTGACTGGGTTTGGTGGCTGCATATGGGATGGATTCCCAGGTGGGCAGTCTCAGGATGACCTTTTCTTCAGTCCCTCCTCAACTCATTGTGCCTGTATTTTCTCCTGTGAGTATTTTGTTCTCCTTTCTAATAAGGACTGAAACATCCAAAATTTTCTCTTCCTTCTTCTTGACCTTCATATGGTCTGTGAATTGTATCTCCGGTATTCCAAACTTTTGGGATATCAGTGAGTGCATAGCATGTATGTTCTTTTGGATTACCTCATCACTCCAGATATTTTCTAATTCCATCCATTTGTCTAAGAATTTCATGAAGTCGTTGTTTCTATTAGCTGAGGAGTATTCCACTGTGTAAATGTACCACAAATTCTGTATCCATTCCTCTGTTGAAGGAAATCTGAGTTTTTTTCCAGCATCTGGCTATTATAAATAAGGCTGCTATGGACACAGTGGAGCATGTGTTCTTGTTATATGTTGGAGCATCTTTTGGGTATATGCCCAGGAGTGGTATAGCTGGGTCCTCAGGTAGTACTATGTCTAATTTTCTGAGGAAAGACCAGGCTGATTTCCAGAGTAGTTGTACCAGCTTGGAATCCCACCAATGGTGGAGGAGTGTTCCCCTTTCTCCACATCCTCTCCAGCAACTGCTCTCACCTGAGTTTTTTATCTTAGCCATTGTGACTGGTATGGAGTAGAATCTCAGGGTTGTTTTGGTTTGCATTTCTGTGATGACAAGGGATGTTGAATATTTCTTTAGGTGCTTCTCAGGAATTCAATATTCCTCGGTTGAGAATTCTTTGTTTAGCTCTTTACCCCATTTTTAAAATGGGTCATTTGATTCTCTGTATTCTAATTGTGTTCTTTCTTTGAATATATTAGATCTTAGCCCTCTATCAGAAGGAGTATTGGTAAAGATGTTTTTCCAATATGAGAGTTGCAATTTTGTCCTTTTCACAGCGTTACCTTACAGACGCTTTGCAATTTTATGAGGTCCCAATTATCTATTTTTGATCTTAGAGCACAAGCCATTGATTCTGTTCAGGAATTTTTCCCCTGTGCCTAAGGGTTCAAGGCTCTTCCCCACTTTCTCTTCTGTTAGTTTTAGTGTATCTGGTTTTATGTGAAGGTCCTTGATCCACTTTGACTTCAGCTTCGTCCAAGGAGATAAGAATTAATCGATTTGCATTCTTCTGCATGCTGACTGCCAGTTGAACCAGCAACATTTGTTGAAAATGTTCTCTTTTTCCACTGGATGGTATTAGTTTCTTTGTCAAAGATCAAGTGAGCATAGGTGTGTGGATTCCTTTCTGTGTCTTCAGTTCTATTCCATTGATCTACCTGCCTGTCTCTGTACCAGTATCATACAGTTTTTATCACGATTGCTCATTAATAGAGCTTGAGGTTGGAGATGGGAATTTCTTTTTATTTCCAAAAATTTTTATTAGATATTCTCTGTATTTACATTTCAGATGTTATCCCTTTCCCACAATCCCATGCCCTCTCCCATTGCCTCCATGAAGGTGCTTCCTCTCCCAACCACTCTAAATCCTCAAGGACAAGCAATCATTGAACTTACTCATCGCACCATAAAGATGTATTTGTCTAAAAGAAAAAAGGGGGACCAAATTTCCACTCATGCACATCTATCCCTGATTTTATATATTTTAAATATTTTAACTGTAAATTCTGAAGGCCACCCTGCAGCTGATCAAAACCGGAGTGCATGCCCAGCTCCACAGGAAATAGTGTGATGAAAGAACCTTGCATCTGGTTTATGACTAGGCCTGAATCCCATTTTAAATAGAGCCTGAGACTCTGTGTTTTTCCTCAGGATTCTGAATCACCCATCTGGGCCCCTGAGCACTGTGTTCACTCAGTGAAAAGTGCAGATTAGTATTATTTCTATTAGCAAGGGGGATAGTTTTCATTTGTTCTCAACAGGTGAGAAGCCGGTGTGAGAAGCCAATGTGTGAAACCGGTGTGTGAAGCTGGTGTGAAAGCAGTGAGAAGCTGCTAGAGGAGTGAAAACCTTGCAGCGGTGACAAGAACCCCCAGAATCTGCACCTGTACCTGTGCCTGTGGAGCATACCAGAGGGAATCAACTGATTCCTGCCTGCATCATGAGGATTTTGGCTGCAGCCATATTAGTACTGTTTCAGCAGCAATTTTTGTAGCTGTGATCCTTTGAAATTACTCCTCCCCACCTTATTGCCATAGCTGCTTGGTAAAATTTTCCAGAAGTGGCTGAGGCCCGCTCCACTTAAGTTGATCTAATGTCTTTCATTCAACTGGATATGTATTCAATTAAGAATGTTAAATTTGAATTAACTCTGCACTGTTACAGGAACAACTCGGTGTGGTTCGTGAGGCTGTTAAAACTGAGAGTATTAGCTTTGGGCATGTAACCCTTAAATTTTGGGCTTATGGCCCTTAGAGCAATTTGGGCGTGTATCCTCTCTAATGTTCCTCAGGCAAGACAAGCCGGGAGCCCAGCTGTCAGCTGACAGACTAGCAGTAAGCAACCCTAAAGCTCAAGCTCGGTGGAGCATGTATAAATTAGGTGACCAATGACAGGAAAACTCACAGGGGTGCCCCTCAACCTAAGACAAAAACTCCACAGGGGCCTGCGTGGATATTTCCAAGATGGGTAAGAGCAAGTGCTGACATCTGTGCATGCCTAAGTCAGATCCTTAATTTTAAAAAATAATATTGGGGGAGATGTTGGAATAATTATCCCAACTCTCATATCTGCTTGGGGTTATCTTCACTGCCCACTTGCATGCCTTGACCTTGGAAGAGATACACACACCCCTTTTGTTATGCTAGTTGGCCCAGTCACAAGCCACTCCACACCTGGTCTTCCTGTTCCCAGTTGCTCAAAGATAATTACAAACTTCCACCCTAGGGGGTGACTCATACACCCAGCAGCTAAGGAATTTGCGCACCTCCCCTGTGATTACCTGGGTGTATAATACTGGGACCACTGTCTACGTGACTGTGACTGCAGGCTGTCCTGAGAGTCAGCAGTTCAAGATGGAGTAAACTCTCTGGTAACACGAATAATGGACTTGTATCTTTCTTTCAAACCCTTAGGCCTTTGCCCAGTTTGAGTAGCTGTTAGTGGTACAGGCACCACAAATGGAGGCCCACATCGCCTCCCACATCCTACCTCAGCACCTTGTCATTCTCCTACACTGGGAAAATGACCCTTTGCTGGACCAAAGACATCTACTCCCATTGGTGTCAGAAAATACTATCCTCTACTGTATGTGTACCTCAGGCCATGGATCTTTCCATGCAAACTCACTGGTTGGTGTTTTAGTCCCTGGGAGCTGTAGTGGGTTTGGATAGTTGATAATTTTGTTCTTCCCATTGGGTTGCAGACCCTTTTTGCTCCTTCAGTCCTTTCTCTAGCTCCTTCATTGGGCTCCTCCTATTCAGTCTGATGTTTAGCTGCAAGAATCCTCCTCTGCATCAGTATGACTCTGGCAGAGCCTCTGAAAAGGAATCCATATCTTGCTAGTAAGCACTACTTGGCATCAGCAATACTGTGTGGGTTCATTGGGTACATATGGGGTATATCCCCAGGTAAGGCAGTCTCTGGATGATCTTTTCTCCAATCCCTGCTCCTTTATTTGTCCCTTTATTTTCTCCCATAAAAGTTTTGTTCTTCTAAGAAAGACTGAGGCATAAACTTTCTGGCTTTCCTTCTCTTTGAGCTTCATAAGTTATGTGGATGGTTCCTTGGGTATTCCAAGTTTTTTGGAAAAGTATCCACTTATAAGTGAATACGTAATTTTTTAAACCATACTCCTACATTTGAGTATGGTAGAGTAGCCCAACAATGTGAAAAGGGAGACAGAAGAGACTTGGCAGAAGTAGATATATTGGAAAGCAGCAAAATGTGTCCACACACTTAAAATCTAAGTTCAGATTAGAGCTAAAGGTTTACTGATTTAAACAAAAGAGAAAGGGAATTTTTCCTGTCTTCCTTTCTGTCTACTTTTTAAAAGCAAAAGCAAGTAAAAGTTTGTTAGTTGAGTGGGAAAAGTACTTATTTAATTTTTTAAAGTAAGATACTTCCAAAGGATACTAAAATAGAAATAATCTATAAAATTTGACATAGAACACCTAATATAAATTTCCATTACAATCTTAAAAGGTTTAGCTGACTCAAGTTTGTATAAAAATGTGAAAATTGAAAAGAATGAGGAAGTAGAAAGAAGAAGAAAGTTATGGGTCAAGGTAAGAGATTCTGGAAAGAAAACCTATAAGCAATTTTTCCTACAGTTGATGTTTAGCTGTGCTTCAGCTGCTTGTTGTTGTTGTGATAAAATACATGACAAAAAACAACTTGAAGAATGAGATCATTTTGCCTCATATTTCCAGAAGAATGGATGGAGGTCATCATTGTGGGAAGACTTGACAGAAGGCAGTGAGTGATGAGAAGCAGGAGGTGAAGCCAGTTCATCTGATCATCATCAAAACACAGGAAGTAGGGAATCAGCGCAGGAAGTCGACCTTTGAGTAGAGCAGGCTCTAAACCCTCAAAGCATGTTCCCAGTGACTTACTTCCTATTACAAGACTCTCCTTCTTAAGCTCCCCATGCAGTGGCACTAACTTGGCACCAGATGTTTAAATCCACGACCCTACCAGGGACATCTCTCATTTACTGTATTAGAAAGGATTATGAAAGTCTGAACTACATTGAATTCAGGGGAATATATGAGTAAAACACAGAGTGTTTATTTAATAGACAATCTACATGATGAAGTGTCTGCCAACAATAGCTATGGGACATGCTTAAAAAATACTAACAAAAGCTGGGTGTGGTGAAATCGACCTTTACACATTGAGAAGCAGAGGGAGGAAAATCCCTGAGAGTTCATGTTCAGCCTGTTTGGCATAGCAAGTTCCAGGCAAGCCAGGGCTGCAAAGTGGAACCTTGTCTCTAAACCAAAACAAAACGAACAAAATTCTGAGAAAAACTGAACATTAAAACTATGATTTTATAATTAGCTAAATTGGGGAACGTATGGAAGGCCATGGTTAACAAGCTAATTTAGTCTCTTGTCCTGTGTTTGTGGGATCTACTAAAAAAGAGCCACCAAACTGAGGTAGAATGAACAAAGAGGAAGTAGAAAATAGGGATGATGGGAAACAGATCACAAACAGAAATGGAAGGAATATTTGCTTTTATAGAAAAGGCTCATGACCACGATGTGCTTCAGACATGGAAAACAACTCATGCCTTTTGGAAGAAGAAAGCAGGGAGCAGAAGGGCTGGAGTTGTACAAGCAGGTTCATGTGGAGGTGGGCAGCCAGGCACCCACCTCAGAGTGTGCATAAATGCTCAGACTGGGAACAAGATGCACAAAACATCTTGCACACAGAATGAAGCCAGGAGGGTTGCCTCAGACACTTTCTGACTTTAAAAACTGCCACTGAATTGCTGAACAAAAAAGTAAAGTATAATGTTATTCCTGTAAGAATCAAGATTTGGATGCACGCCATGAGAAAATGCTGCCATTTGTTTTAAATACGCAGATATTAGTATTACTGAGATAAAAATTAGAAATACATTTTGAAAATGCGAGAGTCAGACATTAAACGCCATTGTTCCTGTTTTGATTGCAGCTTGTAATGGTATTATTTTAATCTATTGATATTGCTTTAATGCTGTGATCTGCGACATGATTAAAATTTGATCAGTAGAGATACATGATGAGGAAGTTATTTTTCTGAAATCCTAAAAGCATCTTTTTTTGTCTTTGTCAATTTCTTTTAGAAAATAAAATCAAAAATAAATAGGGCTGATTACAGAGTATTAAGAACAGATGGATAATGTTCCCATCAGGAAGTGGACCAAATGGACATCTTTTCCCCTCCTCCCTTTCTAAGGCTCATCATCTGCACGGGATGTAAGAACAGGCACATATATACATATGCATAACGTGGATATTGACAACATTTCTAAAGTACAGGTTCAAAATAAAAGGGACAGTTTTATTTTCCTTCCTGAGACGCTATACAAGTGACAAAGCAATCTCCACATTTCTTAATGAGATCCCAAGGTAGGCATGATGGTCTCGAAGGTGAAACAGTTGAATAATTGAATTTAAACTAAGATATTCTTCTCCTTTTCTCTCTTTTAGAACCTTGTGCTTAAAGAAAGAGTGTGGTGGACATCATAGAAATAGTACATTTTCACATGTTGGGGAATATCAAGATAGATTTATTATCAGGAGCTCAGCATTGATTAATGAGATCATAATGAATACCAAAGGGAGCAAAGAGATTTGTTACTTTTTACAAAGAATAGTCACGTTTGTTTTGGTTTCTTGCTGTGAGTCCAGAAAGCCAGAGTCATTACTTTCTGAATGAAATATTGCATATATTACTAAGAGGGCATCTGGTGATCCCCAGCTCCCTGGATTATCATCTATGCAATGTGATTTTGGGAGAGAACTGAGTGAATTGTTTAGGTCTTTAGAATACTTGAAGTGATAGCATTGCCCAGGGCAAGACACTATCCCTTCAGGCCACAACTTCGTTGTATAACTGGAAATGTCCCTCAGGCCTCACTTGAATCCCTCTAGATCCCAGATTTATTTAGCTCCCTGCTTTTGGTGGGTCAAGGGGTTATTATGTTATGAATATACATTCATTACTGTCTTCCATGTGGCTTATATTGGGTGTATAAAATCTTATACTTAAATTGCAATTAATTCCACTTATCAGAATGCTTGGCTCTCTACTCAAGGACATAACTTAAATAGTCACAACTAATAGCACATTATGAACACAAATACTGGAGAAGCTTAAGTTTATTTTATAACAACTTAATTAACAGAATTAAGTATGTAACAGATGTAACTGCTCCAAGCCATGCACTTTCAACTGAGATTTAATTTCAACTTCCTGAAGTGTTCCACCATTTAAATATCTGTCTTAGTTGACCATATAGATGTGTGGTATATTACCTAATATATTCCTTTTAGTTTAAATCTTTCTCTCATAAGCACACACAAACTCCCTAATTAAGTTTCTAGAAATCTCATATCAAAACAGATTCTTTTCAAGCCCTACTAAATAAAATTTCAAGATCCCTAACAATCTAATTTTATGATTTATACAAGAAGTAGAAGAGAAAATTGTGTGGCCAAGTTGTAGGAAATTATATTTTATGTTTTTGTTTGTTTGTTTGTTTGTTTGTTTGTTGGCTGAAAACTTAAACCACATATTTATATCTAAGAGGAAGAACATTACCAGCCTCAAATAATCACAATGGAAAAATCTTAAATCTTTAACTACACATGGTAAAAATAAAATTAAATAATATATATTTAGGAAATAGCCAACAAAGAAATACAGTGTTCTCTCATCAATCAGAACCCACAATATTCTCAAAAGTGTGTCATGACACTGGATATTTGCTATTTCAGGTACTAAGGACTAGAAAGTTTTTATCTTACTCATTATGTCTCCATCACTAAACAAACCAGAGCTCCTACACTGTCCGTGTATGACAAGACTTGTGACATGAACTGGCATTTAACTTGATTGTCTAAGACCTCAGTACCCTTAGATCCATTTAGTCGTAGAGAACTGTTTCTCCTGAGGGAATCTGCTATTTCTAGCTTCCCTACTCGGCTATAAACATAGATGCATTGAACCATCTTCATCACAAAGTGTTTGAACACACTTGGGGTAGGAAGTGTTTTGTGTAATTTTTTTTTCCTGTGGAGTAGGAAACACACACACACAAACACTTGTCTATTTTATAAACTTTGTCTTATTTTATCAGACTTTTTCTCAGTCAGCTGAGAATGTGTTGAGAAGTGACCAAGACTCGACACTTTGCATAACAAACTACAAATCTCATTGCTCTTGGACGCTTGTTGTTTGGCAGTGGATGGAAGGAGGTCTGTCATACACTAGCTTATGCTTCCTGTGGGAGAATTATGGCACCAAAGTACAAGAGAAGAGTGTCTCACTACGTGAACTATTTGGAGCAAAGCAATTTCAGAAGGAAGTGAACATTCCAAGAGCGAACTCACAAAATCACTGTAAGGAAAGTTTTACATTTGATCCAGTCAAATCCACCATTTGATCATTCAGTTTCAGTCAGAATTCCCTGTCTGTAGCACTTTGCCATCTTCCTAACAACCTCTCATAAATTTAAAGGTCTGAAACCGAAATGCCGTGCACTCAAGATTAATGAAATGTATGAAGAAAGAGACAATGACTTCTGAAGTATTCAGAAAAGGCGTAAATTGACTTAAGGTAGGAGAACAAGGGCATGCACTAATGTCCAAGGGAATCCTTGTTTCTTCATTAAATTCTCAATGAGAAACATACCTGACCTCCTTGTTTTGTCATTTTACGTGTGTTTGTTAAATATCTAGTATTTGGAAGCAGTTGAATGTGTATATGCAATGTGCATATACTCTATCCTGTCAATGAGCTTAGATCCTAAGAGCCACTATGTTTTGTCTTGTTTTTAAAACTCAGGAATAAAGCAAAGCCAGGAAACTTGTATAACCTGAAGGGAGTTCCTTGCTGGTGTGATTTTTACAATGTCAGTAAATATTTGAACTAGGTACTTTAGGATATCTAAGGTATAGTGCAAATTAATCAGGCCCGTGCAAGGCTAACAGAATCCTAAGCACTTTGGAATGAGGCATATACTCTATGATATAATACTGTAATGACCAAATAGTCAAAAATTATATGTAGCTATATTTTCAGAAGTGTGGGTAGAAATGGGGGAGGGAGGTGTTTCCTCCAGTAGCACATGAATGATACTCACTGGGTCAAGAAAATACCCAGCAACTACTGTGGGGAGCTTTGGTTCTAAGTTAAATTAAGCCATGAAAGATAGATATGTTATAAAAGACAAGAATTACATCATCCATATCTAAATTTTCCTAGATACTTTACAAGTCAGGGAGTCAAAGAAAATTTACACGATTTTTGATGTAGGCAATTTACCTCCAAGGAATAATCACTATGGTTATACATAGAAGTTTTTCCTCTTCTGGTACAAAAAGAGAGAGAGAGAGAGAGAGAGAGAGAGAGAGAGAGAGAGAGAGAGAGAGAGAGAGAGAGAGAGAGAGAGAGAGAGAAGAGAAGAGAAGAGAAGAGAAGAGAAGAAAGAAAGAGAGAAAGAGAGAAAGAGAGAAAGAAAGAAAGAAAATCTCATTTTACAACCAGATGAAACAAGTTAAATTTCCAACCAGATGAAGGCATATCTCCAGCTGAATTTCTAAGGCATGTAAACCTGACCACTAGAATTGGCTGAATTTTGTATGGTTTTAAGAATACTAACAAAATATTTACTTACTATGTCTAGGCAAAAGTATTCTAATTAATCATTACAAACTCTTCATCTACTCAGATTAGGTGAAGGTTTTGGCTACAAGTTAAAGATAAACTTAACATCTGAACACATGCATCAATTGAGGTCCTTTTAAGCCCAAACTCTTCTTTTGGTGGTACCTAGGAGAAGCTCAGCCCTGCCCACTTTCTATATTTTCTTGCACACACAAATGTGCCGGGATTATTTTATCCTAATGTCAATGATATTGCTTTTTACAATTAATGGGAGAAATACTTTGAATGTAGGCATATAAGAGAGGCTGGATTTTTTTTTTTTTTTTTTTTTTTTTTGCATTTATTTTACATTTTCCAGATGCTTGAGAATTTTAGCACCAGCTTCATGGTAGCTTCTAAAAGTAACTTTTCCCAATCATAGGAACTTCGGATAATGTAAAGTCCAAGAAGACTTTAAAATGTATGTAGCTATAATTACTGTCTTAAGAAGATGAAATGGTTAGCTTCTATGTAGCAGAGAAATCAAGCCATCAACAATCAGAAAAGTAGGTGAAACTGGCCGCTGCCTAATAGGGCCAGTCGTGAGGTCCAGCAAGACAGGGACATCATGAAGCAATGGCCTTATTTGTGACCCTGATGGTAAGGTATAATGTCACCCAGAGAATATGACAACTGCCTACTTGTAGTAAGAGTAGGCTGCAAAATGAAATAAGACAAAGCAAACCATGTGAGGGATGTACATTAGGAAGAGAGAAGGTTGACAGGCATCTGATAAGAAGATTCGTCAAAGTCTACATGAAGATAAGGTGTGGGATTTGACAAAGATTTTTTTGTCTACAGATCTGAGAAGATAATTTCAGGAGACTCAAAATGTTGAAGCAACCTCCACATCTGTTTGATACCAGAGTACATGGTTATGAAATGACAACTGTTTTCAACTATAATCCCAACACTGAATAAATGGTGAAAGGAACCAGAGAGCATGCTCCATAAACTAGAGGGGGAATGTCTGGAGACAGAAAGAATGACACTGTCATGAAGACAGGGAGTGTGAATGTAGCCAGTCAGTGAGAGAAGACAGGGAGATCTTCAGTGCACACAGAAGGAAAGCAGGAAGACAACAAATGATTCTGGGGTATCTGGTTAAAGGGAAGAAAAATCAGCAGTGCTCTGACAAACTTGATGGGCTTTATTGTTTGTTGTTCTTGTTATTATTCTTGTTTGAAAGAGGAAGTGAGATTATGGAAAGTTTGGGGGTTAGGGAATGTGATTCAAGATTTGAATGAATATAAATGTTAAAACAAACTATACTTAAAACTTCACTGAATGGACAGGGAATTAAATTACATACAATGTAAAGTACATACAACCACAACTCTAGGTCAAAGATGCAGGGCCATCACATTGTTGGGATTACATGAAGGTAAGTGAGGAAAACCCTGAAGAAGCAAGGGTTTAAGCACAGCCAGAGAGAGGAAGAACAGAGTAAAAAAGGGCCTGTGTTATTAGATGTCTCTTAGAGGATCAATTCTGCAGTAACCACTGAGACTGTGTGACATGGGGGACATCTGAAACACAGAGCATAGCAATGTGGCAATACCAAAGTCGTAGCCACCTTCTTAAGCATCATCTTCCCAGAGCTTTATAAGCATCAAGACTGAGAGAAATGATACCGAACTTGTATGAAAAGATAAACAGATGTTGACCACCATTTAATATCTTGTGGTTAAATTTTTAGAACATTTGTGGGAAACCCTAAACTCACTATGGGGTGAAAAATAACCTCATATTACCATCTAAACAGCAGCAAGTGATTAACAGCCATCATCAAAATTAACTATGCTTGGAAGGCAAGATTAATCAGTTCACTTCTGCTCTTTATCTAACACATTTTATGCTATAAATCATGACTGGTGGAAATTATTGGTTTTCTAAGGACCCTAGAACACCATGGATAAGGACAGGTTCTTAGGGTATGTTAGCTAAGGTGGGTTTATTCACCAAATATTTTTGATGCATACTAAATGTTTGGGCATCATCATTATTAAGGAATCTGAACATGCACAGGCCACAGTGCTCTTTATATAAAGATCATTAAAAGGTGTTTTAACACTGGTTAAAGATATTGTAATCCTGTCCTTATTTTTATATTCATAGAGAATTTCATCTGCCAGTCCTCATGAGAGAATTTTCTTGTGTAGTAGTTGGAAATTATTAAAGAGACCCACAAGTAGTATAGTGCTAAGCCCTAAATGGGACAGCTATATCACATTCTCACAGGACTCATGATTCATATTACAAAATGGGGGTGGATGAACCAGTGTATGTTGGCTATGAGAGTGCTATTGTGCACATAGACTCACAAAAGCTGTGATGACATGTACCAGATTATGCATGAGTCATAATTCCAACCAGAAAGAATTTGGTCCTCCCATAACGTCTACGCCACTACTCTACCAGTGGTTTATCTGGTAGCTTTTGTTGTAGCTCATAGGTCTCACATCTGGGTAACTTGTACAGTATGGATTCTTGCATTAGAACATGTGTAACTTGGGGAGGGGATCTTGAGACTATACAGCCTTGACACATGTTTCTCTCCCTCCCTCCCTCCTCCCCCCTCCTTCTCCCTCTCTCCCCATTCCCCTTCTCTAGCAGGAAGAGTCAACATGAAAATATAGACTTGTTTGTGTACTATATAACACTAACAAAGGTAACAAACACATTATCAGAATATCTATAGAATTTTTAAAAGAAAATAAAAGTTGTTTTTGCTTTGTTTGTCTCCAGTACTAGGTTATACACTGGATGATACATAAATTTTTTCTAGTATTTATTTTCATTTTAGTTCATCTACATGAATAAAATTATTGCTCCTTTAAGACAATATTGCTTTTTAATCATTTTCTAGCTTCAAATAACTTCTTATCACAACACCTTGGGGTACTGATAAAGCAGTATCCTTTCTCTCTGGTATTCCATATGCAATCTCCTATCTCTGCTGATGTGACTGCAGCCTCTAACAACCACACACAAATCATTTCAACTTAACCTGAGAAAATCTGTCACTAGGCCTTGTTGAGTTGACTCCCATGTGCACTTGTAATGAGGTATAAAATAATAAGTGTTTCTTAGCAAGTGACTTCCCTGGCATTTATCCTTCTAAGCACGCTGCCTTTCAACCACACAATGCCGAGCACTGTTTCATGTCTTTTGATGACTCACCCCACAAGATAAAATTCTTCAGCAATCCTAAGAAACCTCTCCTGTGTATACCCTGGTGTTGCCTATTCTAACTGCTCTAGTTTGTGTCATTCACTCTGTACTTCCATTGTGTCAATTGAAAAATGGGGCAGAGGGAAGAATGCACACCCTACACTGACTATGAGGATGAAACAAGAAACTACAGCCATGACTTGAGAGAGGAGTAGAAAGCAGAGCACATGGCAGCCAGTCAGGAAATGACGTTAATTACTACTGGTATAATCACGTGCATCATCCCCATCATTGTTCAGAGTTGTGCCTTGCTGTCATGGAATACACAGAAGCATTTCAGGCCATCTTCTCCTTCATATGCAAACTGCTGTCGGATTTCACGTTTCCTGAGTGTACCCTTTGTCTTCTGTTTTCTTCCTCTCTAAGGCAGACTAGCACTTGTTCTGTGTCCATCCAAACTGATGTTATTAAGCACCTCCACCTGTAAAAGCAGTACTAAATACATAATTTGATAAGAATTTCTGAAAGAGAAGTTAAATTGTTTTCTGGGTAGCGTTACCCTTGGCAAAGCAAAAAGCAACAACTAAAGGTTCTCACCTATATTGATCCATTTGTATTAATTAGAGAAATATTTGGTACTTTTTAAACAAGCAAACAAAGGAAAATGCCCCAGATACCTAAAATCACTTACTGGTTGTTTTTTGATTTCTGCGATGGCCTAGAATCTTATAATGCTAAAATTAATTGTTGAATTTAAGGACTTATTCAGATTTTCTTTAATCATCTTAGTACCTTAAATTCAGAAGGAAAATTAAAACCATACTATTTAAATAGAGTTTTCCAGTGAAATACAAAGATTAAGTCTTGTTGGCAAACATTAAATAAAAACTTATTTCAAAAGTAACATGCTAATAACAATTTGTATGTACTTTGGACAATTTTCATGCCAAATGGTAAAGATATAAGGTATTTCCTTTTGAGTTATTGCAAAATGTCAGGTCAGGGTATCAGTCTATTTAGATGAACCAAACAGATTTGAAAGCTTTCTCAAAGATGTCTTAAAATCAACTTGGGTTGCCTGTTTTCCTTTTTGTGGGTCAGGGAAGGAAATAGTTCCCTTAGCTTATACTTTCAGAAAATATCCTCTCATTGAGGGGGAGCTAGGCAGGAACCTAAATACAGGAGCAATGGAAGAATGCTGTTTGCTGACTCACTCACCAGCTCATGCCTTCATTCAATTTATTTTATCCAACACAGGATCATCCTAAAAATGGTTTCATCTAACAGGACCCTGTTTCTAAATTAATATTCACTGCAAAATAGAAATTGTAAATACTAGTGAAGCATAGTACAATGTTTCCTACACGTGCATTCTATGGTGTGAACATCAGTTGCTCTATGCAGCTCTTTAAAGATTTGACATTTCAAAATTATTTTTTTAATTTAAAGTACATTAATTGCTCTCTATTGTGCAATTGAGCTCCAGAACATCTTACTCTTATCTAACTGTAATTTAAATCCCATTTATCAACCTCACTAGCCCCTCTATTTCTTTTATATGGTCATTATCAGCCTTACCTTCTGTGAAACAAATTATTTAAACTGAAGATATGAGTAATATTTTGCAGTGAATACAACTTGATAGATAGATGATAGATAGATAGATAGATAGATAGATAGATAGATAGATAGATAGATAGATAGAAAATACCTATACAGATACACAGATAGAGTGATAGAGTCAATGTGGAACATTGGGTAAATACTATATAACAAAAACTCTGATAGATATTTTATACTCTTTTGTAGGTTTTTACTTTGATTTTATCTAACACAGGAAAAAATGTTATCTTAATTTCTAAAAATAATGTAACAGAAATGGCTGAAAAATAAAAAGGGAGGGAAGAGCACCACTGCAGGGAGGAAGAGGTGTTCAGAACCCATGAGGCATCTGCAACTGAAACTCTATCTGTTGCCATTGGAAAGAGAACAAAGAAATTAAGAAATGAAGTCATTGAAAAATCTAAACAGGAAGCAGTTGAACCTTCCTTCTTAACACTGAAGTCTAGAAATTCTAACAAGGGGAAAATGAAAATCTATGAGCTTTAAACACATGAAAACAGGAGCATGAAGTGAACCCCCCAACCCATCCCTAGCTCTCACAGCCCTAAATCCCAAGTACCACTGGCCAGGTTTCCATGCTCATTAGCCTTGTTTTGGGAGTCTGTACATTGCACAATAAAAGACCTAGAGATATCAATAGCAGAAGGAACAGTAGAAGCCAAGTCCATCCAGAGTAAGGAACACAGGATATAAACTCATGCCAGTGTTTAGAATTTCCACCCAGCTTGCTGATGTCTAGTAAAAAAAATAAAATTATATGTATGACATCAATTTGAACAATAAAGACCACAGAAGTTAATGAAAATTTCTAAATGGATAAGGGAAGAATGGGAATGTAAGAGGGGATATTATTCATACTCAAATAATACAAGTTACAAAGAGAAAGAAAAAGGGGGATAGAAAAATTGAAGAAATACTTCTACTCTTCCAGAACTGATGTACATAACATTTTTAGCTGAATAAAACTCTAAACACCTGGTTTTAAAAAAAAAGGACAGTAGAAGCTCAGAACACAGGAAAGAAAGGATTTCTGGGTTTATAAAAAGAAGAAAAACAACATACAAAATAAGGTGAGTATCTAAAGTGCTTCAGACAGCCAAGAGTAAATGAGAAGCAATTTTAGTAAGACAATGCTTTTAAAGTTTCCAGTAACATTTCTTTTTAGCACTGAATTCCAAGCTCTTTCAAGTAGTTAGGAGTGCTATTCACTAAATATTAGATATTCTCACCTAACTCTTACTTCATTCTACGTTTGAAAGAAAATAATAAGTATGCCATATGTACAAAGTAACTTAATTTCAAGTACAGAGAAAATGAGTTCATCTGAAACACTATTAGCAATGGCTAAGAAATAGAAATAACCCAATTTCTTCATTAAGAGATGATAAATACATGTATGCAGGCACACATATGCACATGCATAAACACAGACATGCATAGATGCCAACACAAACACTATAATAATGCTTGTCTTTGGGAAAAGAAAGAACTTCTACCAAATGCAAAAATATAAATGAACCTGGAGATACATGCTAAACAAAAGAAACTAAGTCTATATTATCTCAATTGTATGTGGACTCTAAAAACCCAGATTCAGTAAACACAAAGTTTGACAAGAGATACCAGAAGCTGGGGAATGAGAAAACTAAGAACATAATGCTTAAATGTTATAAAGTTGCAGTTATAAAATAGTAGTCTATGGTTCTAAGGCACAGTCTGTGTGACAGTGGATGTACCAATGTGTGACAATCACCACACAACATATACATAAGCAAGTCATATAAAATCATTTTATACATCTCCAGTGGTTTGGAAAAAAAATGGCCCCATAGGCCCACAGATGGCATTCTTAGGAGATGTGGCCTTATTGGAGGATAAGTGGTCACTGAGGACTGTCTCAGATGCTCAAGACATGCCCAGAATGCAAGTCTTTTTCTGTTGTCTGTGCATCAAGATGTAGAGCTCTCAGCTACCCCTCCAGCACTGTCTGCCTTCATATCACCATACTTTTTACCATGGCAACAATGGATTAATGCTCTGAACTAAAAGTCAGCCCCAATTCAATATTTTCCTGCATAGAGGTTGTGGTCGTCATGGTGTCTCTCTGCAACAACAAAAGCCCAAGACAATATCTTCTATGTAATAATTGTCACTTACATTCTAAAGACATTTTTGATGGTTAATTTCTGAATAGCATTAAGCTCATCACATTTAATATTGATCTACAATAACATAATTATAGGATTTTAGCATCTTGACTAAACAGAACTCAAAGGAATAGGTCTGAGTGAGGAGACAATGAATGGAACAAGCTAAGAATGTGAGTAATAGAAAAAATAGAGAAGCATGTTCACGTGGAGGAAGAACTACAATCCAAATCATCAGTCTGAATGTCTTATATATAAACATGATTCTCCCTCTGGGTTCATAAAATTCAAAATTATATGTTCTTGGCAAGTAAAATAGCTTACTTCTTGTGTAATCTGTCCAAATAAATGACATTTTGATCAAAGTCAAAAATGATAAAAATCCCTCACTCTGTTTATTGCATTTTGAGAGACTGGATGTTTTGGCAGAGGACCATGTCACATTCTTCTCTTGGAGCCTGAAGAGGTGAGCTAGTTATCATGCATGTTGTACAAATGTGCTATCATTTGTGGCTTCCAATGACAAGCAGTGTGCCTGCCGAGGCATGTGACAACCACGCACCAGTAATCAACCACAAACCAGTAAAATGCAGACCTGCTCATTGTCTTCCACTTGTTTCCAGTGGTTTTCCAAGAGAAATACTCTCCAGAATTGTCCACTAATTTTCTCTCTTGTTAGGTGTTACCTCCACTACCTTGAACATTCCAGTTTCCAACACCAGCGTTACATGTTTGATGGGGTTTTAGATAGCTATATCCAGCTTATTCTTAATTCATTAAGGCCACTTAGACTTGTCAGTGTTTGTTCTATTCCCCTAATGACAAAGTACGGAGCTTTATGCATTCTCATAGAGACTTGAGAATGGAAATAAATGTATTATCAAAATATATATGAAATTGAGACAAGAGTAGAACAGGGGGTAAAATGAGAAAAAAAAGCAATAGTTCTTGGCCATAGTTTAATTTTTTTAAGTTAGAGGGTAACTAGATTATTTAATGTTGTTCTTTCTCAATGTTGATTTCAAAGGACTTTTATATACATCTAAAATAGCTACACTTTCCTACTACGCTTTGCATTTATTAAACTTATGAAACAGATGAC
Organism: Micromys minutus; assembly: GCF_963924665.1. Taxonomy (NCBI): domain Eukaryota; kingdom Metazoa; phylum Chordata; class Mammalia; order Rodentia; family Muridae; genus Micromys; species Micromys minutus. The sequence goes on along the minus strand of NC_137954.1, from coordinate 46,294,185 downwards.
CTGTATATTCACTGGAAGCCATGTGATTCCTGCCTGCAAGGAAAGTTTTTGACCTTGCAAGAATTAAAACTTTAATATGAGTTTATTTTGTCCTCTAGCAGGGAAAAGGACACATTACCACAACAGACCTCTTGAGTCTCATTTTCAAACTAATGCATTCCAAAATGCATTCAATTTCTAACAAAGAGCAAAGGATAAACAATTAAGCATTACATGTAACAGAACTCTTACCCACCTGCCAACAATTAAACCCAGTAATTAAAAATTGTAGAAGAGTACACATAAGCATATCCACAGCAACAGTCACAGCACGGTCAAAGGGGGACTCGTTCCTGATATGTTCCTTTCTCATTTCCCAGGTTACTTTACTTGACATTAAGCAGGCACAAGACTCTGTCAACTCTGTCTCACTTTCTTTATAAAAGAAAAGAAATCCTACCCTGTATCCCAAGGGAAGACTATTATATACAGATGAATGTATTTTGATATTCAGTTTAATAAGTGCAGTGTTCTGAGCAGATGTTAAAGCTTGAAGCTGCCCAGAGAACGTGCCAACTCAGGTGGCAATAACGCGGGCTTCCCATGTGCTGGGTTTTCTGCTTTGTCTTTGGAAACATAGCTTTCACAGGTTAGAAGGTATTACAGTATTTATAACCTCTCAAGTCCTCACTAAGGGCTAAAGTTGACAAACTGGGTGCTAATTAGGACCAGAAGTAGGGGTGGTGATGGTGGTTTTATGACATAAGCATCTGGCCAGTAAAGGAACTCAGAGCAACCACACATTTACAGCAGCACTGATAATGCAGTCATGCCCCCAGAAAAGAGCAAATGTGAAGATTCGTTCAAAGGGTAGACTTTCTCAAGAACTAGACTGTCTGGATTTCCCATGGCTACGGTCTCATGTGACATTGTTAATGAACTAGCTACTTATAACACCATAACCCAGGAGATGTCCAATAAAGGACACTCCTGAATATGATCTACTTCTCATAAAGGCAAGTTACTACTTGGCCAGATTGAAATCAAAATTCAACTTGAACAATGATCAAGATATTGTCCCACAGACTTGAAAACACGACAGCAATAAAAAAAAATCAAAGCACTTAAAATTATTGTGTTTTGATTAATAGTAAATTCATTGTACAATTTTATTGTTTATTTTCTTAATTTAATGAAATAAATCTATAAATTATGAAAATGTTAATCACTTACATTAACTTTAGTGTTTTGGGATTTACAGTTGCTATAGGAAAAAAAATGTAAGATAAAAAGAAAATAAATAAACATTTTTGAAAAGTTGTACCTGTAGAGGCCCCTTCTGTTGCCAGGAAGGAACCCTAGTGAAGTAACAAGGACACCAAGCCACCCACAAAATTTACTCTGTTTACAACAAATGCAGGGATGGGGGATAGAGCAGAGACTGAAGAAATGGTCAGGCAACAACCAGCCCAACCAGGGGCCCATCCCATGGGCAAGCCCTAATCCTGACACTATTAATGATAATCTGTTATGCTTGCAGACAGGAGCCTAGCATGGGTGTCCGCTGAGAGGCTCCACCTAGCAGCTGACCCAGACTGATGGAGTGACTCACAGCTAAATATTGGAGCTTGGAGACTCTTACAGAAGAGTTGGCGGAAGGATTGAGGGCCATGAAGCTGACAGGAAGACCAACAGTGTGGACTAACCTGGATACTTGGTGGTTCTCAGAGACTGAACTACCAACCAAAAAGCATACACAGGCTCATAGTTCACTGCTCCTCCACACTCACAAGTAGCAGATATTTAGATTATTCTTCACATGGGTCCTGAACAACTGGAGTAGAGGATATTCCTAAAGCTGTTGCCTATCTGTGGAATTTGTTCCTCTAGCTTGCTTGCCCTGTCTGGCTCAATGGAAGAGGATGCCCTTAGCTCTGCAGAGACTTGATGTGCCAAGGTGGAGGGATACCAAGGGAGGTTCTTCACCCCCTCAGAGGAGAAGGCAAGGTGGGTATTGAGGTTTGGTCTATTGCTATGTATTGTAATACAAAATTGTATACCTAAGACTAAGACTGACTTCTCATGTTCATAAGCTTTAGCTGTGAAAACCTTGACCCTTCATTTAAAACTATTGGTTAAATACAATTAATTAGCTATAGCCAGTTAGAGGAGGGATTAGAAGTAGATGGGTTAGGAATGACCAGGGATGGCAGGAGAAAGAAGAGAAGAAGGGAATGAAGAAGAAGCCAGCCTCCATGAGAGGAGAGCAAATGTTCAAGAGAAACAGCAAATCTCAGGGGTACACCATTGAGAGACAGCTAGACTTGCAGTAATAAGGGCAGATTTGGAGTGACCACTAGTAATTCTTAAAGCCAAATAAAATAGCCACAGTCTGAGTCCCATTCATTTGTAAGCTAAAAGGAAGGGAGGGAGAAAGGAAGGAGAGAGAAAGAGAGAGACAGATAGACAGACAGACAGACAGAGACAGACAGACAGACACAGAGAGACAGAGAGAGAGAGAAATCTGGACATGACATGATTAAGAATAAGAAGTCAACTTCCATAGACCATAGCTCCAAATGGACACTGGTTTGGTCTTTATCAAAGCAACTTCCCTAACCCTGAATGCCACACTTACAAATGTACACTATTGTGAAGGGCAGGGTGCTGAGTGATGACTTTAAACAATTGGTGCAGCCCTTAAACACAAAATGGTTAACATCTCAAGTTCACGTTTTAAAACTGTAGTATAGTGAACTGCTGTCATATGAAGTGGAGAAGTGAGGGTGGCAGATTTATCTATCCATGGTTTTTAGGCACAGCAAAACAATTCTCACAGAATATATATATATATAACCAGGAATTTATAGCATGTAAAATGTAAAGATTCAAAGTTTGGAAAAGCTTTTCATTGAACAGATGTTAGTTGAGTTTTTTTTTTTATCTATTAAAGACTTTTGTAGATACTGAATGTCTAGACGTGGTGGTGAATGAATTAATTATCTACATACAGTGCTGTGAGCAATATACAAGAACTTCCCCCTAGAAAGGTTCAAGATTATAATCTCACTAATATTTTATTACTCGGTCTTAAACTTTGGAGTCTCTGTGATATATTTTATATAGAATACTTAAATTATCCAAAAAATCCAATCATTTTCTTTATTTTTTAAATCACAAGCCAATAAAGTAAAAAAATAAAGCCTGGAATCATTCAACTGCTTGTCAAAAGTCACTATGGAAATGCAATGCAGATGTAGTTCTTCAGGTGTCCTCTAAGGGCAGTGCTGTCCCCTGAGCATCCTCTAACCAAAGCCTCAAGAATGTGGAAAGCCTGTGTTATGCTTTATTCTCTTTGACTTGAGCTGCCAAGTTCTATGTGCAATTCTTGACATAGAGCAACTTGTTCAGTGTTGCCTGGATATTGTATCAGTTTCTAATCTGTGCTTTTAATAAAAGGAAATTTGAAAAGCAACTTCTGGTTTTGTCTTAAGCGAAACCTTGAGCTAAGTGATGACTGTCAGACTCAAAAAATCACAAGTACCTGAAGAAAAATGTTAAACTTAGGCAACTCTTTTTTTTTTTTACCTCATTTTGGAAATCTCCAAGTCTGAGATGAAACTCTAAAGACAACTGAATGCCTATGAGCCTTTTAGATGAATCTGACATGCATCTGCTACTGAGGCTAGATAACAAATGACCAATGAAGAAAGCTTTAAAAGCCCACTCCCTTCCTTCCTACCATGTCCTTGAAAGAAAGAAAGAAAGAAAGAAAGAAAGAAAGGAAGAAAGAAAGAAAGAAAGAAAGAAAGAAAGGAAGGAAGGAAGGAAGGAAGGAAGGAAGGAAGGAAGGAAGAGAAACCTATCGCCTCCAAAAAACCCCAACAACAACAGTAATGTATTCAAGCAAATTTATAAAGCCTCTAAACAATAAATGTTCAATGATATACTGAAGTATGCAAGTGGGTACTAAACTGGGCTGGGGTATGTGAATTGAAGCCAAATTTTTTGATGAAATCTCCTTGAATGTTTACCTTCTTCTGCTTTCATAGTTAGATGGATTATTGTTTATTAATTCTGTGAAACTAGACTCCAAAGTTTATCATAAAGTGTACAGGATGACCACATGAAGAAGGGACAACAAATACTATATGAATTCAAATGAAGGGGGATCTAGAGGGATGGCTCAGCGGTTAAGAACACTGACTGCTCTTCCAAAGGTCCTGAGTTTAATTCTCAGCAACCACATGGTGGCTCACAACCATCTGTCATAGAATCCTATGTCCTCTTCTGGTGTGTCTGAAGACAGTGACAGTGTACTAACATTAATAGATAAATAAATAAATAAATAAATAAATAAATAAATAAATAAATCTTTTTAAAACAGAATTCAAATAAAGTATGTAATTTTCCAGAAATGCATCAAAGATTCATTCACTACCTTGAAAAATCCAAGGGAATAAGTGTGTCCAGTAGCAGTTGAATTTACAATCAAAAATTAATTCTGACTCTTGTCAGATTCCTCTTCTCAATCCAAATGTTTGCAAATTGATTCACTTGTCATGCACAATGGAAACAGCCATAGCATGAAAAAAAATAGTAAAACATTTCCATGCACATTACTGGACATATGCAATAAATGTTGTCAGGGTGACTAAGAAGCAGTCATCTGAGACACAACTCAACAGAGAACAAGGTCGAAAAGAAAGAAAAAATAAAGGTCAAATCTTTAGTAAAATAGCCGTGAGCTGGGAAACATGACCCATGGCACGGCCATGATTAAGTGGTTCATTGTCATTAACCAGCTGACCTTAGGAGGCCATAGAGAAATCAATTAAGCCATTTGGTCTGACCCCAAGGAAATATGGGAAAATTCTCTGAAAATCAGTTTCATAAAGATTATTGCTTAATGCATAATTGGTTTAAAACCTTACTCCAAAAGAGAAGTCTCTTTTGCAATATCATGATAATTGTGAGATAAAGGTTGGTGGCCTCATGTCAACATCAGGGGGAAAATGTGTTTTGGCAGATAATATGACAATTTTCCTCTGACGTTGCTGAACAATGACAACGTCGGGAGAACCATCAGGTGACATCAAACATTGTGCATACCATTTCCTAATTTCATCATCATGGTCATGTGACATCTCACTAATCACAACCCATGTTTCCAAATGAGAATACTAAAAACTAAAACTCATGTTGCAGTTTATCCAACATCACAAAACTCATAAATGGTCTGAGGATAGGCTGTGAACCCATTCACACATAAGGAAGTACCTCAGTGCTGTACTGAGAAAGTACAATTGGAATTCCAATGTATTTTTTAACTTCAGGAGATGAGTGTGCCAGAAATACTGATCTCACAAATACCAAGGAGGAAAGTGCAAAGTTCAGCAGGACAAATAAAAACAAAGGATTGTTTTTTTCTTTTTGTATGTTAAAAATGTATTTCCTGAGTAAGACAAAGTAAACATCGAGGCTAGTATTGTTCTGTAGCACAACAGTTAATCAGAATGTTGGTGGGGAGAAGAAAAAGGCTATGGATTTCAAATAGTTCATTTACTTTTAGCACTGAACACTAATCTACTGTCTTGATGGCCTAGAAAAGCACTTTGGTTACTTGTACGTACTGTGAAAAGAGATACTATAAATGATAGCGTGCACTTGCATTTCCAATCAACTTGGGTGAGCATCAGAATGTGTGACTGCTGGATTAGCCAAGTCCATTGGATTTTGTGAAAAATTTCCTAACAGTTTTCTGTGGTAACTATGCCATCAGCCACAATTGAAAGGTCCTATTACTCTCCATACATACTCACATCTGATGGGCAGTGGCAGTAATTTAGATGTGGGTTATTTGGGAGGTTTATAGTACTACATTAGCATTTTGTTTTAACTTGAAATGTGTAATATTGTACAGCCTGGAACATCTTTCCATGGAAGATCCTAGGAGCAACCCATATGGGAGGGTTGTCATGCTAGCAAGGTCAGAGCAGAGTTACAGCATCTTTGCAATGATATTGAATGAGTTCTTCCTTCCTTCATTACAAAGGAAAAAATTGTTGTGGTAGCAGGTCTGTGTTTATTTGAAGAGAGAAGAGTTGTGTCCCATGTGCTCAAACCTCTCATGGCATTATGTTTTTCAATCATTACTGAACTGTAAGTAATCAATACACAGAGGTATCCTGAGTATTCACCCTAGAACAAGTATGCATTTGTAGTTTGCATCTTTACCTGACCTTTCCACTAAGGAGTCTTTACGGATTTTCTCATAAAATATGTTTAAGGAATTATTTCTATCAACAAAAAGGTGTTTGTTTTCTGTCTTAAATATTAATCACATGCAATCATACGAAATTTTTGTAGTGTAAGTGTAGAGAACTACGATATTGATCATATATAGTTAATTTGTGTCATTTAATGACAGAGAGGCTTCTGAGAAAGCTGTTGTTAAGCAAAGCTGTCATTATACAAGCATCATGCCATATGCTTACAAAGACTAAGACAGACTAGATTATGTCACTAGGAGACATAACTTCATGAGGCTATCATTGTTGGAAATGGTCCATGCCAACCACTCAGAAGAAAACACTACAGTAGATAAATACATAAAAGGACTCTGAGGAGAAACAAACTTTGAAAGTTTGCATTATAACCTTACAGATTAGATAAAGTCTGCCGTAAAGGGGGAAAAATCCTTTAGGTAGGAGAGAGTGCTCACTTCACTCAAGTATCTCATGCCCTCTGTGGATGAGTGGTTCTGATGGTCCTTTAGTCTCTGTGTGATGGTGCCAGAAAGGGGCCCATACCTGGAACTGCACATATTAGCACACAAGAACTTCTAAAGGACCCTTTCACCTAAATGCTTTCTCAAGGACTTCACAATATTTTATGAATTTTCATTAAATTTTGTCTGCCCTTGAAATGGTCTTATATTTTTACAAAGTGTACTAATTTTTCCTCCCTAAATTGAGGCATCCGATTAAGTGGTTAAAGGTGTGTTTGTAATAGGATTTCTAGATGGAAAACATGATAAATTATCTCTTAATTTTCTATCCTCGGCATCAAAAGTGAAGATCAGATTGTTTTACTGGTTCACAAATGTTTGCAACAACACAATGCCCAAAGTCATTTAAAAAATGTAACTGTAGGGATTATTAACACAGGCTTTCCCCAAACACTTTTGAACACAAAACTATAACTATTCTAAATACTTGCCATCATTTGGAATACTTATAAAACAATTCTAATTTTCATTCATAGCTATGACTTTCTCCCAGAATATAAATTACAACCAAAAAAATCAATCAAACCATTGTTAACAAGACAAAATGTACTGATGAAAAGCTAAAACTAACCCAAAAATAAGTTACCTCAGAATTAATACCTACAAAAGAATTAGCTCTTTTCACCCCTTACTTTTCCCAAGAGTTCTTTTCTTTTCCTTGAGAACTTTGTAAATGCCACTTAATCTCTATCTCTCTGTCTTAGTTAAAGCTTTGCTGCTGTGAACAGACACCATGACCAAGGCAAGTCTTGTAAGGACAACATCTAATTATGGATGGCTTACAGGTTCAGAGGTTCAGTCCATTATCAAGACAGGAGCATGGCAACATCCAGGCAGGTATGGTGCTGGAGGAGCTGAGAATTCAGATTTTCATCTGAAGGCTGCTAACAGAATACTGACTTTCAGACAGCCAGGACTAGGGTCTTGAAGCCAATTCCCGCAGTGACACACCCATGTCAACAAGTCCACACCTTCTAATTGTGCCACTCCTTGGGCTGAGCATACACAAAACATCACACATCACATTCTCCCGTCCCTCCTCTACCTCAAACATCTCTCCTTCCTTCATGTTTCTTCTTTAATTATCCGTATATATGTATGTGTCTGTGTATATATATCAAAAATATGTAAATGTGTAAAGTATATAATGTATATTATATGAATGTATATGTGTATATGAATATATATGTATGTGTGTATATGATCTATATATACACATGTAGATGTGTACATATATAAATTATATATCCTACTGATATATATCTATGTTTATGATATATACATATCTTATATGTGTGCATTGTATATGTATGTGTATATACATATATCATATTTGTGTATGATAAATACATAACTTAATTAGTCTGTTTAATGTTTTTAATATGTACACTTATCAGGTATAACCATTTGATGTTGGATATTCTATGTGGAAACACATCACTGGAAAAAAAAAAACCCTCTGAACAGCCTTTGACAACTGTAACCACTGTAGTTCTTAATCTAGAACAGTAATTCCAAATCTTCCTAATTCTGCAACCCTTTAATACAGTTTCTCATGTTGTGGTGCCTGCCAACCATAAAGTTACTTTCATTCCTACTTCGTGACTGTGATTGTGATACTGTTATTAATCATACTGTAAATAGTTTTTGAGAGTATTCCAAAGGGTCACAACATACAGGTTAAAAGTCATTGATCTCTGTCCATGCAAGCATGACAGCTTTTGTTATCATGCTGAACTATCTCAAGCAACCATATTTTGAGATTTATTGGATATATTGTTGTCATGCCCCAGAGACACTGTCTAACCACTAAAATATCAGTCCTCTAGCTCTTATAATAATAGTTCCACCCCCTCTTATATGATGTTGTCCAAGTCTAAAGAATCAGTATTCAAGTGAAGATAGGTAGAGATACAGGGAGACAGAAAGACAGACAGACAGACAGACAGATAGATAGATCCATTTATAGCACCATTAAAATTTATAATAGTTAAAAAGTATGAATGTAGGTTTACTTTTTAGGTCTACAACCACACCAGCCATGGGCAATTAGCCAGGTTTGCAGTGTCAGGAATGAAATTTCTCCTATTGAGTGGGTCTTAGGTTTAATCAGACAACACTTGTTTACCCTGGGCTTTCTGTTCAGTTAGACAACACTTGTTTACCCTGACATGAGGATGTCACTGCTGCATGGTTGTGTACACCATCCTAATTCCAGCCATCATTGTGGTTTGTGGGCTTTACGGCTGGGTTGGACTTATTGCTTCCTAGCATTGTTAGCCTGTGTAACACTTTCTGATACTATGAGGGTTAATCCTTAGGAAGGAGCTTCTATGTCAGCTCAATTCTGCCAAGCTCTGTGTCAAATTGTGTGGTGTTTCTAGCAATAAGGTTTTACCTTCAAATTTAGAAGGCAGCTATGGTTAATGGCAATAGCCCATGTTGTTTGGATAGACTCTTATATTCCTCCAGACATCAGCCTCAGGTAAGATTTCCTCAACTAGCAGTGGGGTTACAACAGTCCAGGGCACTTGAGGCATATATATATATAGTAGAGTAGATTACAGTAAAGTACAGTAGGGTATAGAAGAGTACAGTAAAGATGAGGAGTACAGTAGAGAAGAATGGAGTACAGTAGGAGAGTACAGTAGAGAAGAGTACAATGGAATACAGTGGAGTACAGTAGAATACAGTGGTGTACAGTGAGGTACAGTGGGGTACAGTAGAGTACAGTGGAATAGAGAAGAGTACAGTGGAATACACTGGAGTACAGAGGAGTACAGTGGAGTACAGTGGGGTACAGTAGAGTACAGTAGAGTACAGTGGGGTACAGTAGAGTACAGTAGAATACAGTGGAGTACGGCAGAGTACAGTAGAATACAGTTGAGTACAGTGGAATAGAGTGGAATATAGTGGAGCACAGTAGAATACAGTTAAGTACAGTAGAATACAGTAGCATACAGTGGAGTAAGTAGAGTACAGTAGAATACAGTGGAGCACAGTAGAAAACCGTGGAGTACAGTAGAGTACAGTGGGGTACAGTAGCATACAGTAGATTACAGTGGGGTACACTGGGGTACAGTGGGGTACAGTGCAGTACAGTAGAGTACAGTATAGTACAGTAGAGTACAGTGGAGTACAGTAGCATACAGTAGATTACAGTGGGTGCAGTGGGGTACAGTGCAGTACAGTAGAGTACAGTTGAATAGAGCGGGATACAGTGGGATACAGTGGGGTGCAGTGGAGTACAGTAGAGTACAGTGGGGTACAGTGGAGTACAGTAGAGTACAGTGGGGTACAGTGGAGTACAGTAGAGTACAGTGAAGTACAGTGGGGTGCAGTAGAGTACAGTAGAGTACAGTGGGGCGCAGTGGAGTACAGTAGAGTACAGTGGGGTACAGTGGAGTACAGTAGAGTACAGTGGGGTACAGTAGAGTACAGTGGGTACAGTGGGGTGCAGTGGAGTACAGTAGAGTACAGTGGGGTACAGTGGAGTACAGTAGGGTACAGTGGAGTATAGTAGAGTGCAGTGGGGTACAGTGGAGTACAGTAGAGTACAGTGGAGTACAGTGGGGTGCAGTAGAGTACAGTTGAGTAGAACAGAATTCTATTTTATATGTAGGACGTGAGCTGAGAAAGTGTCTCTAAGGTATGATGTCAATCCCTTTGGACACACACCAAAGAGTGTTACACATGGGTCATGTGGCAGATCTACTTTTGTGGTTCATTCTCCAGATAGACTCCCATAGTGTCTATCAGTAAATAATGCCACCAAGAGTCAACAAGTGTTTCTTTACTCACAGCCTCACCAGCATTTGTTGTCAGCTGTTTTCTCCACCTCAGTCATTTGGCTTGAAGTAAGATGAAAGTTCAGAACAGTTTTAATTCCACTTTCTTAGCTGCTCGGGTATTGAACACTTTTAAGGCTACTTGTTAGCCATTGTTTCTCTTCTTTTGAGTGTTCGCTGCTCAGATCCAATCTATATTTTAATTCTCACACTTATTTTCTTTATTTTAAATATTTTTTAACCCAGAGATTAGTGTAGCCCTCACCTCGTATCAAAGAATTTATTCCTGCAGAAGACAGTGACACATACAAACATCCACAACTGGTCACAATTACAGTGGCTAAGGGTCTATGGGATGCCCACAGACATCTTCTTCACGCCTCTTGACTTTAGCGAGGTGTATGTTACTTCTGTCTTTCTGTGTAGAGAAGAAGAAAAGAAAGAAATGCAAATAATAGTGACAGAGGCATCTTGAAAGTTTATTAAATAATATTACTAAATTAAACTAAAAATATTATTTAATAAGATTTTTATTTCTCTATATTACAATTAAGTATAAAGAAAAATATCATTTTAAAATTATTTTTAAAGCCTTAAAATTTTAAAAATACAAATCTAAGTAAAAGTATGCATATATGACATATATTCATATATATTCACACACAAAAATATGTATATATGTTTATGTATGTATAATGAAGAAGGAAAATCCAAACTTTCAAAAACCAAATAAACAAGTAAGAGAAAACAGTGATGGCAAATATAGTTAGACACAGTCAGACATAGTTAGACACAGTGTGTTAGATGTAGTTAGACATAGTTTGTCATTCTTCTATTTCCAGTTCTGGGCAAAAGTGACAGTGACATAAGAAAATTACCATGAAACTAAGTCTGGAATAGATGATGTATTCAGTTGTAGATAAGCCTGAGTCACCAAGCAATACTGTCACAGAAAGAGAAAAGGGGAAGAAGGTAAGGAAGGTAGAGCAGGGAAGGAAAGGAGGAAGGAAAAGTGATAGGAAGAACAGAAGCAACAGAAACAATGTTTAAGGATTAAAAACAAACAAACTTAATACACCAGACAGTGTATGTTTCAACAGAATCCTTAACACCTTTCATGTTGACAAGATACAGAATCCAGTCCATCAATTTTTCCTCGATTTTATTGTAATTTCTTATATATTATATCTGTGTTTACAGAAAAACTACCCCCATGCCCAAAATATAGTTTCAGTACTGAGTTACTTAATTTGATTTCTCGTGACAATATTGTGTCATATTCTGTTCATTGATTCACTACAGATCAAAAATTATTCCTAATTCAAAATTAGCACATAATTTCTGGGAGTATTTATTAGTTAAATAAATACATAAACAAAGTACAGCATAATAGATAAATTAGAGACAGAAACTGCCCCGTATCTTTATAGGCTTTTGCATCTTACAGCTTCTAAATACCCAACTGTTAACTTCAAAGATCTATTTATGTAGTAAAACATTAAAAATATTTTGCAAAAGAGGTTTTTTAACAAGAAATCTGGAAAAGAAGTGATTTGTTGTTACTTTGTTTTGTTTTGCTTTGCTTTGTCATTTTGCAAATGTTAAGGGGGAAGAGGGGACAAGATTAATTCAGAGCTTAGGGACTTCTGAGGCTGGTGTGGGAGACATAAGAGCAAAGAAAAGTTCACTGGGAGGAAACCACAGGGCAGATAGAAGATCTAAAGCATGAGACAGACAGCAAGAGGAAGCAGACTGTAAGAAGCACCCCTGCTGTGAGGCAGCTGCAGAAAACATCTGTAGACACATCACCATCACCACCAGGAAGGAGGAGCCCTGCCACAGAGGCATACAAAAAAAGTTTAGCTACCTGTGGCATTTGGTTGAAAGGCATGCACAATGCCTCTGAACCAGCTTCTAATTACTTTATGACAACTCCACTTCTGCTCTTGCAATGGAGAGCAGATGTCAAAGCAGTACTTAGTTTTGATTGAAGCATAAGGAAGTCCTTCGATCCTTCTCTCTCCCAGTCATGTCATGCCTGTCTCATTTCACTCTCATTTGTCTGAAGGAATGGGGGCAAAAAAAAAAGTATTTCCTTTCAAAGAGAGATAAGATGCGCCTCTGATCCATTCATCATTTAACTGTTTTACTGGCTTTTACTTCTGAGCTAAGAAAAATTCTGTCAACACAGCCCTGTCAGACTGTCATTCCATGCAACAGTAGGTATGGAAGAGATGCCAAAAGCTGGACCAGTACAATATCTAAGCTAGTAGTTCTCATGGTTGGGCTGGAAGACTGCACAAGCCATTAGAGGGAGGCTGTGGAGAGGATCAGTCTCCCCGGTTTCTCCCCTGCAAGTTTATGCCCCTATGGTCCATATTATCCCATTCACAGCTCATCCAAGGTTAATGTAGCAGAAAGGAGACATGGGTAACTCAGAGTGAAAAATCTTGCAAATGGAAAGAAAATTCATTATTCTGACAAGTGGAGTTCATAGTTTTGAAAAAAAGGAAAAATATAGTGTAGATTTTTAGGCACACAGTACCACCTCTAGCTATTTAACTCATTCAATCAACTGAACATCAGCCATCATGGAGGGAGTGCATTTTCTGGGTCAATCACAGGCACATTTGTGAGGATGGACTGCTGTCCAGAACCAGGGTCTCCAGGTCAACGATGAGCCAAATGCTGTGGATGGTGCCACTACCAGAGTTACTGCTTCTGAGTGCTGGTGCTTTTGAAGTGTGGCCAGCTGAAAGAAGCAAGCAGCCGCACAAAACATAATGGAGCCCATACGAGGCCAGAGCATAAAATGCACAGACACAATTACCTGATTGTTAGGTTTTTCCATTCACTTCAGAAGTCTACTTTATCTTGACAATGACTTGCTGAGCAGTATTGGAAAGTCGTTAAACTTTCTATGCTACTGAGGCTTTCAATTTATGAAATAAGTTAATAAAAGCAATTTGATATAGAATACTGTTCCACATAAGCAGGTGTCCTTGAAACCATTCACTTTAAGAGATCAAATGGATTAGCTTCCTATTGACAGCTTCACATGCTGGTACAAAAAGTATCTATCTATGAAGGACAACAACCAGATGCCTAGGACATTCATAAAACCCAAATTTGTTGTTGGTAGGTATTTGAAGAAACCTCCTCTCTATTTTTGCTTGGGAAAATTGGGAACTTTTTTTAAATTAGGAAGGATCAAAGTGTTCAACCTTTCAAATAAGCAAAATAGTACAGTTCTTTCTATATTGGGAAGAAAAGAGTCATCCAGAGAATCCAAAGTTACCAAGAAGCAAGCAAATAATTGACATATGAACCATTGGGATGACTCAGTAAGTACATGTGCATACCTCTAAGCCTAAAGGTCTAAGTATTACTTTCTGAACTACATCATAAAGGAAAAAAGAAATTACTCCCATATACATTCAAACCATGACATATACATGCTCCCCTCATCTACAAACACACACACACACACACACACACACACACACACACACAAAATAACTCAATGTTTCTATAATAATATCTGACTCAATTCTTAAACATCTGGGCAAGATTAATCTCAGAAGAAAACAGTTTGAGGAAAGAAGTAACCAATCTAGAAACATAGTATAAGCAGGGCATAAAGAGTATTTTGAGGAAGACAAACTGTACATCTCACACATTTCCAGTTTTCCTCATCTGTGATCTCTGATCATCATACTCATGAGGAAAATATCATGTGCTTTCTTATGAATACTCCTTCGGCAAAGTTGTCATCATCACAATCACACACTGCTTTTAGTGGCACACCTGTTTTGGAGCTAACCAACTCCTCACTGAATGGATTGTGCTTCTTTCCACAAGAGACAAGGCATATCTCTTACATGTATAACTCTGGTATACATATAAGTATATTGTAGTTTAACTCTGCTCAAATACATACAAGTGGGAAATTCAGACCTTACAGGACAAAACAACATACTACTGTTGTCCTGTTAAATGGTCATCCAGATGAAGAGCTTTTTAAGTGTGTATGATTATACACACAGACTGGTACTGCTCTCAGCTTTTGTGGTGGCTGAAAGTTAATAAAGAAACTTAAAGTAGTCAAAGCACTAAGAGGTACAGTGCTCACCCCTGTCTTAAACATCTCTATCATACGATTTGGGATCCTAGGAACATCAGGGAGAGGTAGAAAGACTCTGAGGTGAATACGGAAGTCTGTGACACACTGCCCTTTGTAGATGACTGGGATCTTGAGTTCTATAGCTACATGCACAGACCTACAACCAAAAAGGAAAGAACTGAAAGTCACAGGAGGTCACACGTTTGCAAGAAGAGATCAACATGGTTAAGAAGGATATGGATGGGTACTGGAAGGTGAATATGATCAAACACATTGTAATCGTGCATACAGTTTTTAAAACCAGGAAAGTTCAGTACTAGGAAAAATTAATATCCTATATCATAGATGCTTGCATGAATGTCACACACTGTTAGTCTGGGAGTTGAATGTAATCACTAACCCTGGAAGTAAAAGTCACTTCCTGGAACCCTGGCTGGTTATGGCGTGAGCGAACAGAATGAGAGAGCCAGTGCAGAAACGAGAAGCAGCATTGCAATTTAAATGTGCGCCTGGATCCGTGCATAAGACTTATTTCAAAATGGATCAGCACTTGGCCCATGCCTCTGTACAATTAAGTTCCTGGAGCAGATGTTACTTAGCACACATATTTGCCCAAGTGAGACAGGCGCAATCACCTTCCTTAGGTAATAAGCTTCTTGAAGGCAAAGAACAACAGTCTTTTCCCTCTTATTCCCAACCAGCAGAGTGAACAGAAGAGGCTGACTTGGGGCCACCCTGTGAAAGCACTAGCTTTCTGTAATTCTTGGGTTTTTACTCATTCTGCTCCTCTTCCTGGGTTTTAACGTATGAGCCACCTGTGCTCTTAGGGCCTGTTGTTAAAATAAGCTATATAATTACAGGATATTCAATTTTTACATTTTCCCATCAAGCCTGCTGTTCATTATATTTGTCAAAATCGAATGCCTGCCCTTTGAAAGGTCATTTCTAAGGCTTAAGCCTGTTTGTTTGTGTGATTAAAGTAAATCTCACCAGCTCTTGGTGTTCAACAACAGCCACTCTTTCTTCTGCCCTGTGCAATAAATAAGAAAGCTAAACTCCATTATTTTCTCCTAGCTGTGCAGATCAACCTTTAAGCACATCTGTAGCTTAGGCCTTGCCTTTTTCACATTTCCAAGCAGCTACCATGACACAAAACGTCTACAAAAGCAACGTTTTTCGAGTTATTTTTGAAAGATGATATTATTACATATAAATTATCTTAGGAAGACAAAAAATTTTCATAATTTGTTCAGTGCAGTGTTTCTCCTCATCATAATTTCTAATTTTATAAATATTTAAGAACTAAGCAATCCTTTGTTTCATTTGGCACAATGTAGTAATGTGTTACCCAATAGAAAAAATTATAGTCATTTTAAAAGACTTGGTGACAGTATAAAATATATCAAAACATGACATTTGAATAAAATCAATAAAAAAGAGAAACTAAAACTTGTAAAGTTTTAAAAAATTCCCTTTAGCAGGAACAGTAAGAAGTATTAGTTATAACAGATGCAGAATGAATTTGACCATAGATCTCGGGAGGGTAATTGTGAAAGAGAATTACCATTTCTTATTTGAGATTTATCATCATATTCCCTGTGATATTACTCAGATCACAGAAGGGGTCATAGAACTAAATATTGGGATAGATTTTTAATACTGATAGTTATGATCTAATGGAATCAAGTACTGTAACTTAAAGTAGTAAAAAAAGACCCCAGCAGGACTCACTGATATACAGCACCAAAACAATACAACAACAACGAAACCCCCTCCAATTTAGTGAACAATATTAGAGTATTCAAGTTAACAATTAGGTCAGATATCATAGCAAAAAAGTGTGCATGCTAAATACATGGTCACAGATACCTAAGCAGAACTCTCTTATGAGGACTGTCTGTAGCTAACTCCAAGTTGCTTTCTGGTTTCATACAGTTGTTGCATGACGTTTCTGAGAATATATAAAACAAAATCTAGTCAACCTAGACTGTATATGAACAATGTCCCAAAGAAGTAATTTCACCCAAATCTAGTTTGGGGAGCCAATGTGAATCCTGGGATTACTCACAGAAGTCTATGTATGAGGTCATTTACAGAAGCAGGAGTGACACAAAGGCACTTCCATTACTGAAGAAGTCCATCCTGGCATTAATGAGGACCTGGGGACACCATGTGCCTGGAACTCTGTATTGTTTTTAGTCAGCTTAACCACTTTTCTCCTCTAAGCAGCTGTTTACTGTTCATACAACTGTGGAGGGTCCCTGTGTACCATGTAGTTTTGGAGGGACCAGGGCTTGCCATGGTTCATAAACTTGTTAGACCTTTAAGTTTTGTTGACTACTTAGCCTTTTGGCTCACCCTTACTCTCAAGAGGAAGTTTCAATTAAGATAAAATAATGATGTTGTAAGACACTGATCTCAGCAAGACCAAGTTCTCAGCTCAAATGAGATTTATTTGCCCCAAAAAGAGAGAGTGAAAGGATAAGGGACAAAAATAGAAGACAGAGGAAGCAGGAAATAAGAGTAGGAACAAGGGAGAAAGCACAGGAATATTTGTCCCTGAGTGGGACAAAGGATTTCCTGTAGATAGAGAGGAGACAGACATGGCCCATGGGAAAAATGGCTGTTTATAAAGGTAAAAGAGGAAATGCCATATTAGAAGGAGGTATTTAATTTTAATTTGTAATGGTCATTAGGTGAAACAAAGTGGCTTTTGATTTCTATACTTCAAGAATTTGATAGGTGGACTCTGATATCCTCAGGATGAGAATGTTATCAAATAAAGGAATAGACCTCTGCCACTAGCTTTAGAGCTATAATGGGTTCCAGCAAAGCAGAGTGAATCAGAGAGAAGGCAGGGCCTGTCAGAGCCATCTGCTCAAGTCCATTGTCAGCAATACTCTTAAAAACTACAACTAAAAATAATTATACTAGTTTTGATACCTTAGAAACCAAATATGAATGTATATTTGTTCTTATATTGAAAAGGTATAGTCTAAAGGTTAGATATTTAAACCAGCATTATAATTTGTTTGCACAACTAGAGGGCTAATGCTTTCCTAAATGTGCAGTGTCCCGGTTCCATTGTCATGATTGTTTTATGAATGGGCTGTGGTGGCCATAGTGTGAGTATGAAAGCAGACAAACTATACAGGAAAAGATACACTCAAAACTGCACTGTCTCTCCCAGGAAACATTGCTTAGCAACGTGAAATCTCATCTTTAATAGTTTCAAAGCAGTAATTACATAAACCTTGGAGCTGATTGCCAGCATTTACAGAGTAAGAAATCTTATCTGTGTATAAATGACATGTTACAGCCGCACAACTGACTTCATAAGAAAGCAACTGGGGACTGCAAGACTGCCTCAGAGGTTAAGAACACTTGCTGCTATGACAGTACCCCACATGATGGCTCAAAGATCTCTGTGACCCCACTCCAATGGGATCCTCCACCCTCTTCTGGCCTTTTGCAGCACTGCATACATGTATGTGGTCCATGAACATACAAACAGGCCAATGCTCACAAACATAAAATAAAAACAAATCACTTACAAAATTAAGTAAATTATATTCAACATATAATTTTGATGAAAACAAAACTAAGTCTGTAGTTTATGTAATTTAACCACAAAAGGGGGGGAGACTTATGGCTTAGTATCAAAGAATAGCTGTGTCTACATCCACTAGGAAAATACATTGATTTGATCCAAATAATAGCCAACCTTAGTGGTACTTAAGTGTTTCATGCCAAACCCTAATTTAAGAAGCAATTTACAAAATCAATATGGCAATGGAGGTACCCTGTTAATGAGTTCTAACATGTTTTATTTCATACACAGAAGACACCTACCTTTCTGAAAGCACAGCAACAAAGAATCACTCTGTCATGATATTCAAGTAACTGAAGAAATTAAGTTGTCAAAAAATAGAATTGATGTGCTTTATGAGTTTCACTTCATTTTCATTTCATTTTAAAAGAGTGGGTGAGGGTAACAAAAATAAATCAACTTCTTAGCTATGGAAAAATCAATTTTTAACAAGCCTAAAAGCTCTGGTTTGAAACTGTCAGCTGAGGAATTCTGTGTCAGAATTTTTAACTTGGATTTAATTATGCTCAAATTTTCCACCCATACTGATTCTAGGCCCTCTAAAAATTCCCTAACCATGAATACAAAAAATAAGAAAAGAAAATAAAAGAAAAGAAATGAATTTCTAGGCAAGATAATATTCTTTTAAATATTCCAGCTTCAGATAAGTCCATTCGGAAGGGTGTTTCATTTAAAACATTTTGCACAAAGGGTCATTAAACACCTACAGGGTAAAGAGATGAAAACCTTCTTGAAAACTGGACTGTTTCCATTTCTTAGTGCAGCACCAAATCTCAGCATTTGGATCTCTGCTTTTGCTTCATATTGAGTTTAGACACACCTGTTAGATGCTGAACTCTACATACACATTTTACAAGGATCTTCCATTTTTTACACATATTTACTCTGACATAGAAAATTGACTCATAGAATTTCACATAATCAGCCAAGACCCTAAAATGTTTACACAAAAATTTTATAAACACACACAGATTTATATCAATATATATTAATTAATTAACATATTGCTTCTGTAGACCAACTCCACCTTCTTGGTACCCTACCGTATTCAGTATTCCTTAATGTTTACTCCAAAATATTACACATCAGGACTTATGTTTCTGTGACACTGCTGCTATATCACCTAATCATCAATACCAATTAGCCATACATTAATTCAACTCCTTGGTGACATCTATTATAGTTAGCAACATCCATTAGGAATGTTTACAGCAAATAAAATTAACACCTAAATAAAATTAATTTGAAGTGCACAGATATGTGTTATCTTCTATGTCAAGAAGATTCGACCTCAAGGTTCTTGGTTGGCCTCATGGAATAGCTCATCTGTTCAGCATTGCTCAAGCTTCCTGCTCAGCCATGACTCTTTCTGATACTTTCTCCTTTCTCCCGTTATTTAAATTGTACAGCATCGACTTGTACAGGTGTCAAAAAAAAAAAAAAAGAAAAAAAAGAAAAAAAAGAACCAAGTTCAGAGAAAAGAAAGGATCTTCTCTTTCATGTGTCCTGTGATCAGTGACAAAAAAAAAAAATCCTCAAATGTCTCAAGTTCATTTTCCCTCACAGCTCATGTTCATGCCGGGGAGGACCAGGCTACAGAAAACACATTCTTTAGTCCGGGTTCTCCAGCAGAGCATAAAATCAACAAGGTATGTGTCTGGATTTTACGAAGAAGGAGATGTAGTTTAAGCAACAACAGTTTACAGGATCAGAGATGATTGCCAAATTTAAAGTCTCGTGGGAGAATGCTAGAGAATGAAGAAGAGCCAAGAACAATGCTATTATTGTTCAAAAACCAAAATTACCTAGCAGCAGGATGTTACTTGCAGAGGTCAGTCCCCTGGTCTACCCAGGTCTTTAACAAATTGGGAAACCTCCACCTTTGACAATAATGTACTGTACACAAATTTCGGAGGTTGAAATGTTGATCTCACCCAGAAAATGATCAGAAAATCTAATGTGATCTCTCATCAAATCTGGACATCATGGTCCAGTCCTGCAAACATAAATTAAGCAATCATGCCTTAGAAAACCCACACTGAAGAAATAAAAAGTTGAAATAGAGGAAAATCTACTTCCAGCTAAAAGTGACCTGTTCTGAGAGACACACTGCTTCACTCTGTCCTAAATCCTCAGGTTAAAGGGGAGTAATCAACTGGAAAGATAATGCATATTCTTAAGCATTCAAATGGATCAAATGAAGTGTGAAATGGGCCTCTTTTTTTATTGGATCTTCTCTGTATTTACATTTCAAATATTATCCCCTTTCCCTCCCAATCCCACTGCCTCCCTCCTCCACATGTTTTCACGAGGGTGCTCCCTCTCCCAACCACCCTCTTCACCTCAGTGCCTTGGCACTCCCGTACAGTGGGAAAAATGCACTTTCACTGGACCAAAGGCCTCTTCTCCCATTGATGCCAGTCAATGCCATCCTCTGCTACATATGCAACTGAAGCCATGGGTCTCTCCATGTATGCTCAATGGTTGGTGTTTTAGTCCCTGGGAGCTCTGGAGGTTTTGGTTGGTTGATAATTTTGTTCTTCCCATGAGGTTACAGACCCTTTCAGCTTCTGCAGTCCTTTCTCTAGTTCCTTCATTGGGGACCTTGTGTTCAGTCTGATGGTTAGTATCAGACTGGCTCTTGCAGAGCCTCTGAGGAGGCATCCATATCAGATTCCTGCCAGTAAGCACTTCTTGGCATCAGCAATAGTGCTTGGGTTTGATGGCTGCATATGGGGTGGATCCCCAGGTTAGACAGACTCTGAATGATCTTTTCTATAATCCCTGTTCCTCTATTTGTCTCTGTATTTCCTCCCATGAGTGCTTTATTCTCCTTTCTAAGAATGACTGAGGCATCCATGTTCTGGCCTTCCTTTTTTTTGAACTTTATAAGGTCTGTGAAATATTTCTTGGGTATTCAGAGCTTTTGGGGCTAGTATCTGCTTATCAGTGAGTACCATGAATGTTCTTTTGTGACTGGTTACCTCACTTCAAGTTCCATCCATTTGCCTAGGGATTTCACGAACTCATTGTTTTTAATAGCTGAGTAATACTTCTCCATTGTGTAAATATACTACATTTTCTGTATCCATTCCTCTGATGAAGGACATCTGGGTTCTTTCCAGCTTCTGTCTATTATAAATAAGGCTGTTATGAACTTGGTGGAGCATGTGTCCTTGTTACATATTGAAGCATCTTTTAGGTATATGTCCAGGAGTGGTATAGCTGGGTCTTCAGGTAGTACTATGTCCAGTTTTCTGAGGAACAGCCAGACTGATTTCCAGCTTGCAATCCCACCAACGGTGGAGCAGTGTTCTCTTTCTCCACATCCTCACCAGCAACTGCTCTCACCTGGGTTTTTGATCTTAGCTATGAAATGAGCCTCCTAATAAAAAGAGTTGATCCATGTGACCACCTCAGACACCAATGTGACTTTAAACACAGCTGTTTGAATCTTCTTCATATACAAAAGTTGACTCATTATTTACCACATAAACTTATACTTACATAATAACAATGACATGAAATGGTCTCCTTGTCTTGGTTAGTGTTTTACTGCTGTGAACAGACATGACCAAGGATGCTCTTATAAGAACAACACTTAATAGGCTTACAAGTTCAGAGGTTCAGTCTATTACCATTAAAGTGGAAAGATGATAGCACCCAGGCAGAGGCAGGAGCTGAGAGTTCAGTATTTTGTTCCAAAGGCAAACAGTAGAAGACTGACTTCCAGGCAGCTAGAAGAGTCTCAAGCCACTTCTCACTTCCACGGTGATATACTTCTTCCAACATGGCCTCACCTCTAAATAGTGACACTCCCTGGGCTTAGTATATTCATTATCACTTTCCTCAAAGCCTCCCCAACATTTTTTGTCATTTTTTTTTTGTGTAGCCATTGTGACTGTGGTAATATATTTATTAAGTGATGTATGTGGCCTGGTCTCAGAAACACAGGTAGCATTGGTTTTCTCTCATATGTGGAACCTAATATTTAATGTTTGTACATATAAAAACAATGGCTTGTGAGAGGGGATGCTAAGCATGACTCTCACATGCTTAGGGGATGTGAACAAGAGATGTTGGAAAGGGAGGGGAGGGGAAATATGTCACATGTGGACAGGAACATCAGCCTACGGGGATGAGAGAGCACAGAAAAGCAAGGGGTGTAGGGAAGAAGAAGACGAGAAAAGAATAAGTTTTGATTGCAAATGGCATGAAGACTAATTCATAATTCAATGATGTTTTAAATTTTTCTTTATTTTAAAGTAAAGACTAAAAATAAGTCACTGGAACTAGATTTCAGAAAAAAAGAAAGAGAAAGAAAACTGTAGCAGTCATTGTAGATAGGCAGTGTGTGGTGGTAGTCCTGGGATCTACTGTTTCTGTGCTTTGTGTAACCCTAGACCTTGAATATAGTCAATAGTTGTAACAACTTCTTCTGCCTGTGCTCCTGTGACCACATTTCTATTCGCACCACTGCACCACCATCACCTCTTGTTCTGAGAGTTCTAACCACATAACAATTGTATTGTCCAAGAAGCCAAAGTTGACCCAGGCTTGGTGACACAAGTCTTTCATTTCAGCACCCAGGAGACAGAAGCAGAGGATTTTACTGAGTTCAAAGCCAGCCTGGTCTACAAAATTATCCCAGGATAGCCAGGGTTACATAGTAAGACAGTCTTAAAACTCACAGCCTACTAAAACCAAAAGCAAAATATAATCCCACAAGTCTAAATTGCCTGAAAACCTTCAGTGAAAATATTATCCTGTTCAATCTTCCTTATTATTAGGTGTTTGCTATCATCACTGACTTCTATCATCTTATCTATTTTTAAATCACTCACTATAATTTCTATCAACACTTTATGGACTGAGGTCTGGAGTCAATGACTAAGAAGATTATTTGTAAAAACTGACTCACTCCTCTTTGGAAGTCTGAGAATCCCCAAAGCTGTTTTAGCTTCTTCCATTTAATTTTCAGATATCCCAGAGATGAAAACTGGCTCCCACCCTTCACCTTAATGCCACTATTCACTTCTCTAATTATAGAATAAGCCTTTCAGTTCATTTTATATGCAAAGAGAGGACACCTTTCACTTAATCAACAGAAATGCCCCTCTCTGGGTAACTTGTAAAAGCACCCTCCTAACACCTACACTAAGTAACATAGTGTAACGTACAACGCCATCAGAAGTGGAATTAGAAATTAAATCCTGTTTCAGCTGGTAATAGGCATCCTGTAAATAGGTGCATGATTCAAAGCAGTACCACATAAATGATACTATTTACAAAAAAAAAAAAAGCATTGCTTCAAGCTCACTTCTATATTATGCAAAACATTTTAAAATATTTTCCTTAATTTTTGCAAATATTAGTATATGATTTCAAAAAAACATATACTTCTTTCCAAAAGCTTCAACTTCTTGAAGAATCTTCTTAATGCATGTTCTTCATATTTTTTCCTAATCCACAGGAAGAAAATACAAGGATAATTATTAATATATTTGCAGTTCCCTGTAATTTTTCTGTCAACTCCTTTCATCAGCTTCTGTTTTCTGGTGAAACTTTTGATGCAATGAGAAAATGAGCAAAAATAAAATATATAAATTCATTTTGCATTTTTCACACCTTTGTAAAACATTTCTAAAATGCACTATTCTCTGGTACTAACTCATTTGTGGTGCATACATGTGATTGTGTGTGCACAAGGGCACACATGGTATGCTTTTGAATGCTAGAGCTCAAAGCCAGGTGAATTTCTCCATATCTCAACATCTTGGTTTTTTTGAGACGGCATCTCTCTATATCCCTGAATCATGAATCAGCAGGTCTGGTTGGCTAGCAAGCTCCTGGGATTTTCCTGGCTTGGGCTTCCAGCAGAGGGGCAGCAGGTATTTGATGGAATGCCAAGCTTGTCACAGCATCCTGGGAATAAAACTCAGGTCCCCAGGCTTGGCCAGCAACCATTTACCTACATTCTCAGCCCAGCTAGCTTTGACTACTTTTAGGTGATACTCCTTGAAGGTCAGTGTAATAGGCATGATTGATATTGCTGATCACAATTTTCTCTGAAACTACTAAATTATTCAGTTGTATGGATTGTTTTGTCTCACTTTACAAGCAGGCAAATTGAAAAGGATTAAACTGTTCTTGTCTTGGTAAATGACAATAACTTAGTGGTCAACAGCCCAGTCCCCATTGTGCTGTCTTTTCGGTATAGACTAAACACCCTGATCTAGATAAGGCAGGAGTAGCCCAACATTCAACTAGATGCATGGACCAGTCTTTACAGTATCCCTGTGCCTTTTAAGAGGGAAGAATTATGAGCATCCTAAATCCAGGTGTCTTTTAAAGAGGAAAAAGGACAACAACAGTTATCCTCAGAAGGGCAGAGCCAGTGTAGACGGAGGAGGGACAGTTGACACTAAACCAGATATCCCTGCTTGGAAGTTAATCTTGCTGACTGCACTTTGCTTCAGCCTGTTTGTCAGCAGATTGCTTTCTCTTCATTATAGCTCTCATACTGGGGAAGAAAGGGATTGGCCACGCCAGTGATATAAATGCACCGTAGGCACTACCCTCCCTTTTCATGATTAATTCTGCCAGTGGCACAAATTTGCATGAATGAATGTCAGTGTGTTTTCTGCCCTGAACATTTCCTGCTGGCTTCAGTTCAGCCCTGCTGACATTTATTACAAATAATAGCTAAATATTCCTGATTTAATAGCTGCAGTGGCTCCACATCTGAAGGTGATGTCTGTAATAAAAGCAGACAGGACAAGCTTATAACAAATACTAATCAGATTGTGTTTGCACACGTAATGGATAAACCTCACCCATACAGCCTCACCAAAAAAAAAAAAAAAAAAAAAAAAAATAGTGCTGGTTACTCTCTAAATACAGTTGTGAAAAGTCACAGTTCAGGAACATATTGGTTGCTTTATTTCCTTTGAATTGCTCCTCTTCCTCCATCTCCTTTAAGTAACCAAGGGATCTGTGCACAATCAAGATTGAATATTATTCCTCTTGTTATCAGGGGAAAAATAGGACACTAAACATAGAAGACTGGCTGTGCCCTGTTATTCATCTTTTGTTGCTCCTTCTAAACAAAGGGCATTGTCCCCTGATAAATTCCATTTTCGACCTCTTATTCAAAGGTAGTTTACACACAAGCTCCAGCAATTCTCACACAATGAAGTGACTGGCAAAGATACAAACAACTTTCAAAGTTCTTTCAACCTGTTGACCCAGATGTCCCTTCTGAAAGATAGAAACTAGCCCTCCACACCTCTTACAATTGATAAAGGAGACTGTAAAACCCGGATCACAAAAAGAAGACACACAGTGCCTACTAAAGGCAAGCTTAAAAGCCGGTGGGAATAAAAGGTGCTATTCTCTTTATCCTGCCCAAACTTCACAAGCCTGTACATGGAAACTGAAGGTCAAATTAGCATTGTCTTCACCTTGACATTTAAACATGTAGGAATCTCACTTGTGTGGCATTAATTGTGATGATCTTTATGAAAATACAACTTTTCCCATTTTCCCATTTTTTTCCCACTTATTTTTCCGGAAGAAATTGTGCAGAAAATTGTACTTAGAGGTGATTGTAGCCACTAGGATTTCCATGCACACTCTACTGAAATGCACTGTTTGAAAGGCTTTAATTTTTGTGTATATAATTTATCTGTAGCAATGGCTACAGACGACGTCTCCTTCACAAAGCACTTAAAGGTCTTCCACAGTTAGCAACTCAGTGAAGTCTGAATATTCTAGGCTCGGGTAGAGACTGGAAGAAGAGTTTTGTGTGTGTGTGTTTGTGTGTGTGTGTGTGTGTGTGTGTGTGTGTGTGTGTAAAATAAACAAAACATACATATGTATGTGTATGTTTGTGTATATGTATACATTCTTTGAAATTTTCATTATTGTATGCAATGTCTTTTGATCATGTCCATATATCTCAGTTCTCTCATTCAAACTGTCCCTGGGAATCTCTTCCAACCCTAGTCTCAATTCCATGTCCTTTTCTTTCTTTTATGACCAACTTCATTTCCTATTGCCGAGAATCACCTGAGATATCATAGTTTTTACCACCTTCACTTCCCTCTTCCTCTCACACATTAATGAGGGCAAAGAGCACAGAATATAAATTGTAGACCAGCTGGCTCTTCTAACACTCGGCCCTGTGCCTCTGCTACAATAATCCGAGCAGTGAGACATCACTGCTTGTGCAACTACAAATGGGTGCTTCCAGGAAAAGCAAAGGGACAGAGTCAACAGCAAGAAAAGTTCTATCACCTTCTGTTCGGACAGAAGTTTGCACTGTTGACTTTTTCCCATTAGTTGTCAGGGTCTCCTATTCCACATTTTTATCTTCATTATTATTTTCAAAAGAAAATTAGGTAAAATATACCAGCATGAACCAGGAGTTTCCTCAGGAATCACCAAGAATGTTAACCTTGGAAGTGAGTTGAGAAACTACCTTCATTTTACCTTGTCATTTAGGACAGTGCTGTCGAGGAAAGTGACAATATGTTAAAATTCACACTCTGAATTGACTGGAGTTGAATTATAGCTCCTCTCACAAGTCCTGGCTTGATCTTCTTCTCACT
Organism: Micromys minutus; assembly: GCF_963924665.1. Taxonomy (NCBI): domain Eukaryota; kingdom Metazoa; phylum Chordata; class Mammalia; order Rodentia; family Muridae; genus Micromys; species Micromys minutus. Next base: position 46,267,283 of record NC_137954.1, on the reverse strand, counting down.
GTCCCTGCTGCACTTACTTCTCCATTGCAAGAACCACTCTCTATAATTTACTCCATCGGCAGGAAAGCCAAACAGGAAAGTTTTCTTGGCCCTTAAGCCCATAGATAGCTCAGATATCAGAGCCTCATGATTCGCAGAGAAGCCTGGTGCCATCAGTTTCTGGTACATCTCTTTGACCCTCGATGAGAAACAGATCTTGCTCTAAAGAACAAAGAACAATTTAATATTCATGTGTTGCTTATTGCCATGGCCAGAATTCAGAAGTCCGGAGTTTGGGTTGCTGAGTTTTACACTCTATGCTCTGGTCCTACTATCTCAATCACTAATAGTTATGCTCCTCCCAGAGACAATTCACACTTTCAGCCCACTAGGGAAGTCTCCTTCTGTCTCCCACCCTGCATATATTTCATTTCACTTATATGTGAATTATGGTCTGCAAACATCGTACATAAATTTATCATACATATTCCCACTATGCTTCCATATGGGAATACTGCTTTGCAATGCTGTTTTTCTTCTTCTCATATGGGTCTGGTCCTTTGGACCTGTTCACAAATAACCAGGGGTAGTCTATTCCTACTCTGAGCTCTCAAAGGCTTTCCTTTCATTCCTTGCTTCACAGAAGCTACAAACAGTCCTTCCTACACTACTGTTATTTCCCCAGATCTCTTTGATGCTCAGACTACACATTGTAGAGCACAGGTCCCTATCCTTTGCTGGAAAATACTAGTATGCCCATGAAGTTGATTTATTCGGATACCATCTATTTAAATTCTTAGCAAAACAATGCTGTTTCTACCATGAACCAGTGTGTCTTTGCACTGGTATGTTAACACTAGGGAGAAATGGATGTTACTTTGATGTCAAAAGTGTCACATGAAAACTGAAGAGAAAAAATTGGATTTTCGACTTCACTTTGTTTAGCTAGCTGAAAATGTATGGCTGACAGTTGAGTGTCACATGGGAGAAGTATGGATCGTCGGAAAGCCATGTCTGGACTCACCCGCAAAGGGGTGCAAGCAATTTTGGTTGATAGCTCCACAGAGCAGTGTTATGACAGGCTGTCTTGTGGAGGTGATTTTCACTTTTTAAATGACTGCATCAGTCAATTATTGGCTAGGAACCCAACAAACTATCCATTGCACATTAGAGCTGGATTAAGGTACTTTTTGATGTGATGTCTTTAGCTGAAAATTGAATGAAAAGAGAATCTGGTTCTCATTGTCTTTGGAAACATCACTCACCCACTCTATAGTCCCCAAAATACCAGGAACGTTTATGACGGAGAGAGCAATTAGTCTCAGGTCTCAAGTCTTGTATCTATAGCCAAGCTCAGGACTTTAGAAAAAAAATTCTAAGGAGCTGATACCAAGGATCAAGAAGAGAATACCAAAATAATCATGCTGAGGCAAATTTTAAAGATTATGTTAAAACTCTTAAAGGGTTTATTCAAGGAAGGAGGGCAGAAGAAAGAGAGCTGCACACAGGAAGCAGAGAGAAAAGCTGATAGAGAGACAAACAGACAAGACAGAAGACTAGCGTCGCTGTGATGGAAGAAAGGTGTGGAGAAGAAGTAGTTCTGAGCAGGACTGCAACCTCCTGTAACTGTCCCCTCCACAGCTTCACTGTAACCAACCATATCCAAGAACGCACATTGGCTCTTACAGCCTTTCCAAGGCCACATACTTTTTGAGACTTAGATCTATTTTAAAGTCAGTTATCCCAACGCAAGCTCTTCAAAGGATGATATGCTTGAAATCACTACAAACCTCATTAGAGTGCAGATTCTGATTCTGATTCTCTAGAACCAAGGAGGATTTCTGTACCAAATAAGAATTCATGCGTCATGCTGGTTCCTGGGCCACACTTTAGAAGGAAACGTCTGAACAATACATCAAATAAAATTTGACCTAAAATCAGGAAGGTTTAAAAACTACTACCTAATGCTTAGGTCCTGTTCTCATAATAGCCTCACTGGGTATAATTTAAATATCATACTACGTACAATAAGAGTTTATATTGTCTCAGACTCAGAATGTATGTCATTATATTCCCTGACACCATAAAAGGAACATTTTAATCACTTATTTTAGTATTTATCTCTTGTCTCTATTATATTGCTGGGTTCGAACTGAGAAATGTTCACTTCACAGATTGTAATTACCTAACATCCTCGTTTCCTTATTGATTACCAAAAGCAAAGTAGCTTTTTGAGTTAACATCTCAAAATGTCCAATTTAATTTACAAATACTGTAGTTTTTAGCTCAGTGTGTACGGATGAAACGTACTGTTTTCTCTTGAGTTTTTGTTTAATGTCCCACGAAAAGACCATTTTTATTACCCTCCCAGAAATATGCCTCAGATAAAGACATACTGTAAAAGTTCTGGAACAAGACTGCCCACAATACACTGGAAGTGTCTGAGGCATCTATAAAACAACTGCAACTTCATTAAAGAGAGCATCCCTCAACTGCTGAGAAAATTAACTTTAACATCAGATCATGATTAAATTGCTTGGGCGACATCCCATAGTAGTGTAACTCCATTCATGTCTCTGAAAACAAAAGCATAATACTCTAGAATTTTCCATGCCAACTAAACATAGGCATTTGATCTAGAGATATCTGCAAAGGAGCGTAGGGCTTTGCTGCTAAAGTCATCCTGAGTCATCTGAATCCAGAGCGCCCATTACTCCAGACGTGGTGGCTATTTTGAGAAGCCTCAAGGTCACAAGTTACACAGAGCTTAATTGTAGTCACTTCTCTGATGCTTTCAGCAACTGTGTGCTCCTTTTTATACATTCTGGGCTTTGAAATTCACACAGTAACTTCACCGTCCCCTCCCCATCCCAATCAGAAGGCTTTCAAGGCAGCCGCTCTGCAAAACACAAAATCAGGGAGAAAAGCAGTTAAATCAAAGGCAAATAAAAAGCAGTGATAGAAAGCTTCAACAAAGTCCACACAAGGAATCAAGCTTGCTTTTAAACAAAAATATTGACATAGCAATTTAAAATAAATACCAGCCTCATATGCTGAATACTTTATTATTGGCTCACAGGATGGCAAAGGCAAAGAACACATTCTTCTCTGAAACATTGCCAAAGGCACACATCTTCAAAGCAAACATTGTGACATGCTCTTAAGTAGCTTGCCATCATGTTGATTATTGCATTTGGTATAAAATAACGCCCGTGTGTTCACTGAGCCTACATTTTTGCAATTAAGGTACATATGTTCAGCTTCCACAAATGTCTGAGAGCCAGGTGGAACAAGTCAATCGCTCTGGTGACATTGAGCATTTCTATAACAATGCTGAATGCTAGCTTGGTATTTTACACCCTGCCTATTAGACAGGAAAATGGAATTGCCGATATGCCGATATGTCCTTTTGTGTAAAACTGTAAAAGCTCAGATCTTAGCTGACACTGGCTATGTTATGGCAAATGTACGATACAGCAGATGTCTACACAAATGTTTCCTGTTTAAAAGTTTTATTTTAAAAGACCCTTCAAATGCAGTTCTGTTGCCAGTAATTGTGAATTAATTGGCATCGTTCAACTCTGAAGGTCTAATGGGGCATGCCCTCTGATTTGCTGTCACCAAAGCACACTTCATGATAAGATGGTGAGAGGATCTTTGTTCCTTCACTGTCTTTTCAATTTTTAGGTAAAGTACCTATATACATAAGTCAAGGAGATTCCAAGCAGATAATTAATTTCTCCTCCAGCATTTAAAAAGCTGAAACTATCAATGGATTTTATTACAACTGGAACAGCTACTACCAGAGTACAAGAGGCAGATACAGAGTAAAAATGTTGACCTGAAGTTAAGGCACTAAGTTTCAGTTCATTGGAAACTTGAAATCCTGTGCTCTTGGACAAATGAAATGTTAGGTGTCAAGTAGCTAAACGAAATATGGCTTTTACAAATAAATCCCAGCCAGGCTGCAGTTGTGTGACCTTGCCCAATCTACCTCTCTGGGCAGAGCATAGTATAACTCTCATTTTAATGCCAGGACACGCTAATTAGCTGAAAGCTATATCTTGGGTTAAAGGGCAATGGGAAGGCAAAACAAAGATTGCTTCAAAATTGTTCTCCCTGTGTTTTCTGGACAGGGGTTCAGAAAGATTGCCTAAAGTGCACATGCTTTTTCTGATATTTCTGACAGTTAGAGTACCCTAAATTGGAACACGCTCCTGTGTAACATGACAAAGGAGAAGACAATTGTAGAGTGTTGATGGCTAAGGGAACAGCTCCTCCAGCAACTATAAATACCTGTGCAGTTTGTTGAAGTTTCTCTTTAAAACTTTGAAAGTTTTCCATTCACATCCTGTACACAGTCTTCCGTGTCTAACCTTCCAGCCTGGAACATCTAACTGCCCAGAGCTCAGCACCACTGTTCACAGGACCTGGGCAGAGGTCAGAGGACAAGTCGGTTGAACCAGTTGTCTCTTTCCTTCATGTGAGGTTTGGAATCTAATTCAGTTGTCCAGGCTTCACGGAAAGAGCGCTTACCTACTGAGCAATCTCCCCAGCCTAAATTTAGGTATTAATTATCTCATTAATCTGAGGTACCCTTCATTTAGAAGTACTAATCTTAAGAGTAATAGCCAATGAAAAGCAAGTTAAATATTTCAATAAATCTAAATGCAAAGGAAAATGATGATCCTAGAATACTAGGGAATTTTTTGAAGTTGCCAAAAACCTTGCAACTGTTAAATGAAGCCCTAATAACACAAGGTATAAAAAAAAATGAAGTTTGGAAGACTATGAAAATGCTTAAAAGAGTATCCAACTACAATACCAGAGTAATTCATATTAGAACATAATCTCAAGTAAGAACCCACTAGTGAAAAAATAAGTACAAAACTTTGTATGGAAAGAAAGTTGAACAAACCACGCCCCTGTGCAATAACTTCTTCATCAAAGGAGTAAACAACGAAACAGCATTGAGCCCAAGTGCTGGGAACACACCTCAGTTACCCTCATATTAGGAACCATAGAGATGGGAATGAAAATAAATCTTTCACTCAATCAAAAGTCTACAAGAAATGAGTTAGAGTAGAAAACTCTCAACTTATACCAGACCAGCATCAGATAATATGGTCAGGGTGTGAACCTAATGCTCAGCAAATTTAACAGGCAACTCCACGTCCACGCAAACTTCATCTAGAGCATGAAGTCTGGCTTATCTCTCCTTATTTGTTCTAGAATAACAAGAGAGACACCAAGGTAGGAAACATAAGGACAATGGATGACAAAGATCATCACTGATATCACATAAACTATTCAGAAAAGCAAAAGAGAGAAGGGTGGGCAAGGAATCACATCCCTAGACTGGACCTCTAGCACCTGGGAGACAGAGGTGGGCAGTTGTGAGTTCAGGTCTAGAACAGGACACTAAAGAAGATGAAAGGCCAGGAGATTAATGAAAAGATTTAACTTATTTTAAAATTATCCTACTCAAGATTAACTGAGAATTCTTTGATTAAATTCAAGATCATAAATCAAAGAAATAATAAAATCCAAGATCATCAAAATCAAAGAAAATGAGTTTGGATCATCTAACACTATAGATAACTAAAATCATCCATGGGATACTATCCTTCAAATCATCTTCAAAGTCGTCCATTTGAAGAGTATTAAAAGTTAGGTAAAAACTCAGGGACATTTAAAATTGTGTAAGAAAGGTGATGAAAACTATTTTACCACCTACATGAAAAGCATGTTTCTTTCCACAACCTATTATCTCTTTCCTGCATTTATTTACAGACACTACACATGCTTCAAAAATAATACCAGTAGTTTGCAAGACTGCACTATACTTTCCTGGAAAAACACTGTCAACATACCAAACACATGTATGTATTACATAGTATATTTTAGGTAAAGAACAAGAAATAATTACTATGAAAAATGAAATTTGGAGCAGAATATATTGCCATATGCTAACTTTCTCTTTAAAGTGAATTATCTGGAACTATCTCTCTGTATCTCCTAATGTAATATTTTTAGATATCTACCTTAGAGAGAATATTTGAGCTGTCTGTCCAGGAAGTTAGATTATAATCAATGTCATCTGGTTTCTCCCATGCAATTCTAAGTGGTTCAAATGTTAGTTGAAAAATCTGTGGTCAAAACACTTCACATTTCTGAAGTGAAAATATTTTCTAAAGACATTTTAGACAACACCAATGAACAAAGCCACAAGAATATTTTTAAATAAATCAAAGCTTTGGTTATGCATTATCTGCTAATTGCTGCTGAGTCAGGGTTTTTGTGCACATGTTTGGTAAATATTACTACTATTTCTGCAAGCTCCCTGCATATTCTCATTATATTGCTCTTGCTTAGGACATAAGGTCGAATATTGTAATAGACAAGTCCCAGTATACTCTGAAGAAATAGTGTCTAAACCTTCAAAGTCTCCAAAAATAGAATATGATATATATGTATACATAGTTCATATAAATATTATCATTTTTGCAAATATAATAATATATAATAGTATAATATAATAAGCATTTTCATTCTCAGAATTTTAAAGCTAACATATAACAAAATATAATACAAACTGTTGACATTTGTCTTTCCTAAACCCAAAGATATTAGTACTTGGAAATTTTGGTCTCTTCTGAGATTCATAGTATCCTTAAAGGCTGATAATTAAAACCATCTAAACCATCATTATTAATCCAAAAAGAAACCTATTTGTTAACTTTATACCAGTGCGGTAGCCTTAATATACAAATACCAAAACTGGACTAATATGGTGGTGAACAATATTCTAATTTACTGCTTCATAGGTTTTACAGTAGCATGTAAAACTTTGGGCTTTCACAGCTATATCTCAAAGTAAAAATGCCTTCCAAAGGAAAAGACGGGAGGTTTTGAACTTAGAATATTTTAATTAAAAACCCCACTGCCTGATTTTTTTCCACATTGCAGCTGCTGACTCTCATATACATAATGCGTGGCTATTTTTTCTTCTGTCTCACTTTGTAAGACAGAAATACATTCAAGACAAAAATTAGTCACTCATCTTTTCTTTTTAATACCCATTATTGGTGAAGTTACAGTTCATGACAATGCTAAGTACTACAGCCTAAAAGTAGCTTCTCTACCAAACACACGTGAGGTTTTGTTTCCTACTGACCAAAAATATTCTGAGACTATCCACTTCCGCAGAGGTTCTCGTTGCTACTCTGATGCCTGGAGTCTCTAACACTTGTCGTCATCTTGTAAAACAAATTCGTTTCCAAAGACGTAGATTTCAACCAACTTGGCCTCTGGCCTCCAGCCTACAATGAGGTCCTTCGTATTTCTCTCTCCCCTCTGATGTTATGCCATCCAAATATGATGCGAACCCATAAAGCAAGGTAAAAGCTACCTGTGTTCATTCCAGCCAATCGTGCATCCAGTAAACAAACTCAGCACTTTTCAGGTGGCAGGCGCTGTGCGAGGCGCTGCGATTAATGAGTCAAGTAAAAAGGCTGACACCGGAAAGTTATTTTCTCATTTAAGTTTTTACAAGTAAATACACAGTGTGTCAGATATTGATTAGAGCTGAGGATATGGATAAAGAGGCCAGTCATACAAGGATTGCTGGCAGGGTATTTGCTTTTCTGTATTGACTTACAAGGAAGGCTTTTTCTTAAAAATACAGTAGAGCCCTCTACATGTGACAGAGAAGCTACACCTATAAAATCCAAGCAACAAGGTTACCTAAACAAGGCCTTCTTATGATACCCCCAATCGACACGCCAATGTTGATCAATATAGTGCTACTTTCTTGGACCATCCTGAGGTATAAATGAGGCACGAAGGCTGCTAATGAAGTTTAAAGCTAAAGGCTTCGGCCGGGGCAGTCTCCCAGCTACCTCATTGAACTTATCCTCACTATCTGGCCAAAGATCTGATACTTGGATCGCTCTGTACCTCACATTCATGTCTTCTCCCTACCTCTCCATTCAGCTTTCTGTTCTCCTGCTTCTGCTTTCTCCTCTGGGTGTTACCCCTCTGCCCGGAAGTTTCACCCTACTTAAGAAGACATAAAAGATTGTACCAAGATTGTCACTAGGTTGGAAGTGAAATTGGGAAAGATAGTCTGTGGCACACACAGAAGGAGCCTTTCCTAGAAGAGTTACCATAAAAGAGATAAAATTAATTCAAGGTAGAATTAAAGTATTTGGCTGTTACTTGTAAGGTAGGACAATCCTGGAAACAATCTAATAAAATCAGGAAGTGAAGGAAGAGAGGCAAAATCTGCCAGCATAATGTCCTTGAATAGGCCAGAGGCTACAGTCTTGACACTAAAGAGTGGGTGACAATAGAGGGGCGTGTTCAGGATTGTAACTTGGGAACCCATTGCCCCCACAGTGACTTAGGGGGAGAACTTACAGCAGCAGGTACAAGAGGCTGAAAGATGTGATGATGACAAGACCAAAATTGCTTCTGATTGCTTCTGTTTTGTGAAATTCAAAACCAAGGGAAGGAAGAAGCATTGAAGGTTTGAGGAGAAAGGAAGGGGAAAGCCTTCTTCTCCTCTGTCTAGTGCACAGCAAGACCAACCTCCGCCCTTGCTTGAGTTAATAGAAAAGTGGAGGAAACTACCCACTCTCTTAATTATCCACACCGCTGCTCCCCTACATAATCAAAAAGTGACTTCATGTTCCAGGAAAATTGGCACAGGGTTGTCTTATGAGTTTCACCTTGAAGATAGTTCTCCTATGTTGCTCAGTGCACATCCTTTTCTCCTTTGTCACCCTCGTCCCCGTCATCATGGCATGAATGTCACTGTAGCATTCTCTCTGACTTCAGCTGAGACAAAAGCTCCTTGCAGATGCATTCCCATGAGAATGAAGAAGAGTCTCTCTCGCTTGCTTTTCTCTAACCTCACATCATCACTTAGTCACTGCGTTTTGTATACTGAAAAGACAGGACGGGCGTTGAAGAAAGGGAATCACAAGAAAAAACATCTGGCGATGCCACACTCATTGCTGCTTTCATTGTTTAATCTTAGGGCATAAATACAGTTCAGTTCACACCATAGGTCTTTTTCATCTCCAGACAAAGCATTCTGTTTGTAAATGGAAAGATAAAGTGAAAACAGCAGGGTCAGGAGCTCTCAGATATGCCTGATACCACTAAGCTTACTCTCTGACGGGCAAAATGTTTACCCTAACAAGAGGAAACTTACATAACCGGTTGGTCATAGAACTGGGAGATATTCGAGTGGCAAGTCATATTTTGAATAAGTCTACATAATTCCCACACAAAGAATAATGATATTTTAAAAGCTGCTTAAAAAAAAAAAAACTGTTAAGTTCAACAACATTCTAAATGCTAGGAGCATAGGAACATAAATAACAAAAGGGACTTCTCTTGACTATTCATAGGATGGCCCTTACATATCTGTGTCATATTCATTATTCTATGCTGTAAATATCTCAACAGAATGAATTTGGTATGAATTAAAGCCATCTTGTGACCTAGGAATAAATGGTCCCACACTGAAGGCAGAAATCTGTCAAAGGAAGAAATTCCTATGATCACTTAGAACTATGTGCCTGACTGAACTTTTCTATCCAGAACTTGAGACATGAAACTAGTAACTTCTTTTTTTCTCTTTTTTAAATTAGATACTCTGTATTTACATTTGAGATGCTAATCCTTTATCACCCCCTGCTCCCATCCTCCTCCCCCTCCAGTTGCCTTCACAAAGGTGCACTCCCTTCTGATCCCCCTCTCCACCCCATTGCCTTGGCATTCCCCTACATTGGGAAAATATGCCCTCTCTGGTACAAAAGCCTCTTCTCACATTGATGCCAGACACTGTTATCTTCAGCTACATACACAACTGGATCAATAGGTCTCTCAAAGTGCGCACAAAGGTTGGTGTTTTACTCCATGGGAGTTTTGGAGGGTTTGGTTGGTTAATAATGTTGTTATCTTCCCATAAGGTTGCAACCTCTTTCAGCTCCTTAAGTCTTTCTTTAGCAACCTCATTGGGATCCCCGAGTTCAGACTGATGGTTAGCTGTGTGTTCAGCTGTAGCTATATGACTCTAACCTAGTCCCAGAGGGGTCATCTCTGACTGTTCCTGCCAGTAAGTATTTTTTGGGACCAGCTATAGTGCTTGGATTTGGTGACTGCATATGTGGTGGATCCCCAGGTGAGGCGGCATCTGAGTGATTTTTTTCTTCAATCTCTGCTCCTCGATTTGACCTTGTATTTCCTCCCATGAGAGTAACTTCTAAGGGCAGTATTCTAGAGACCACTTCTTCCTGTGGAACCTACCCAACTGTCTCAAAGAGCTGTCATCAGTTCACTACACATGCATTCCTTTTTTATAGATACTAATCTTAATCTTTCATATCAATAAAATATACAAAAATCTTGTATTTCTGAGTCTATAATGTATTCTTACAAATACTATGTATTTGACTTGACCATTGTTTCTTAGACATTTTCTGTTCTTTTATTGTAATATTTTCTATAAACTTTTTGGGAATTTCACACAAAGTATTTTTATATGTTCATCCTCTACAACCCACCTAAAGTCTGTCTACCTCCATCTTTCAGGAGAGTAGAAAACCTGAGGTATTGTGTAACTTGTATGAAAACAAGGCCATCATTCTTGACTATGACATAACACTAAGTAGTCTTCAACAGAACGTCATTTTTGTGTTTATATCAGGTAGAATGTGTCTGTTGAAAACCAGACACTTTGATAGAGGCACAAGACTGATATCAGTGCATAGAGTAAACTTCTACTAATCCATAGACAAAAACTGAAAATTTTCTACCCAAACATAAGCAAACACATAAGCAAAACAGAATATGTAGTTTATAAAAATATGAAAATTATCGTATATTGGAGTGTCTCTGGAGTATATGTCCACTCTGGACACAATTTTATTTTGTAACAGTTCATAGTGATAAAACTTCAGGGTACTCAAGTGGTGGCAAATGGAGAATTTATAACTAAAAATGCATTCATACAATGAGCCATATACCATGGAAATAGATTTCACGTCAATCCTCAAACTCTCCTAACTTCTCAACTCTGTTAAATGAAGGAAGTCAGGCACAAGATGACATGCCACATCATCCTGTGTCTAACACACCCACATTCAAGGTCACTAACCTAAAAGTTAAGTGAAGGCATCACCTAGGTGAAAGGATGTAGAACCAGAGGATGAGCAGAGAACTGCTGTGGGTCCTTCCTTGGTGGGACAGTCAGTCAGTGACAATTGGTCAGCTCTACATTTATGTTAACTGTCCTCCATACTTACTATTTCAACAAATAGATAGGAAAAGGAGAAGTACACGTTCGTTTCAGTTCTTCATAATCTAGCTATGTTCATTAGTCTTTATTCAAGACTAGATTGCTTTCTCCCTCAACCTGAGGGGAAATCTGCTCTTAAAGACGCCAGCTATGTATACCGATCTGTCCCCTATTTCTATCAAATAGTACATATTCTTTGCCTTTCCAGTGAGGCTAAGGATGCTGTACAAAATTCTCAGAGTGCTATATAATATTTAACCTTTCTAAGAGGAAATGTGTGGAAATATATAGCCCTGTCCAACCAACAAGCTCGTGAGCACAGTGTTTACATAACTGTGTACACCATACAACCTCCAGATTATTTTAAAAGAAGATTGGGTTTACAGTCAGGAAATGATCTTTCCAAATGCATGAAAACTAAAACCAAGGGTTATAGTCTTCTGCTCCGGGGATTTTCTCACCTGAAAGAACAGTGGACAAAGTGAAATTAATTAAAATATTTATCTAGTCACGCACATGCAGAGAGGTGCAGAGAGCATTAGGCTTGGAGTCAGATGGACCTAAATTTAATCTAGCCTCAGCACTTCTTAGTAGTTTGAGTGACCTTGGCAAAGTTTTACCTGCAAAGGAAGATAATTATATACCTCATGCAGTTTTCATGAGGTATAAAAGACAGGATGCATTTCCAGTTTCAGTATAGACCAAGTATAGACCAAGTTCTTTCATAAGTGTCTGATACTAAGAATCCTGTACTTTCTTCATAAATATCACATTAGAATTGTATTGTTTTTCATAGTTCTCAAGAAAAATCTATCATCATCAATATTTCCAAGATTTTTTTTGAATCTTTCAGTATTTCTAAAGTCATAGGTTGCTTCCCCTCACTGTCAAACTCACATGTGAAATCATCATTCAATCCTCATCTATTAAGTTGAGCAAAATTGTTTTCCCAAAGTGATCCACCTTTAATCCAGTCATAAAGAGTTAGCCATTCTCAATTTTAATTGACAAATCTAATTACTGTGATGAGTTTATTTATAGTCACTACTCAATATCTATTGATAGTTTCTTGACCTTGAAGAATATCACCCAATTAACATGGCAATATGTGTTAATGGATTTTTAAATTACTTCACACTGAATAAAAGGTGAAAGGGAAAAAGGAAATTTATTTCCAGAGAAAAGAATCACAATTGGCTAGATATGCTGAAAGTGCACTGTTAGGATTTATTTTGAGTTTATTCCATATTTGGAAATTCTGTTATTTGTGCAGTAGTACATTTTTGGGAGTGTTTCCAGAAGGATTAATTAAATTTCATAAAGATTAAATGATTCATTAAATAATTATTAATAATTAATTAAACTCTGCACAAATCCATGTTTCTTTTCTTTTAGAAATTTTAATTATTTTAAATTTATTACTTCAGAATAGAAATTTAGATCTTGAATGATGTAGTGCCAATAATCAACTCCTTTAAACACATGAAAAACAAAGATCTATCATTATGACAATGAAGAAAATGACTGAAGCGAGATTTGCTTCCAGGGTAAGAGGGGTTGCCATCCACTTGCCGAGTCAAACTTCCCCTTTTTACCCTCCATATGTTTCAGTATGTACATAAAGCCTGATTTTAGACACATAGTGAGAAATCACAGACTATCAAATGCAAAAGCACTTCAGACACCAGATACTGTACACCTCATTTCCAGAAGGAAAAGCAAAACAAAACAAAAAAACACTGAGAAGTAAAGTGACAAACTTGATCAATTGACCCCTATTTTCTGTCTGGCTTCTCCTTCCTCTCATTACACCATAAGCTTCTCCAAGATGGATTCCTTATCTTTGGCTGTACTCTGTGCCAAACTATGACCCCATTAAAAATTTATTGGTTGAAATCTCAAACATGATCTTTAGGAATAAGATCTTGGACAGGGTAACTAGCCTGATATCTGCTAAATTGGTAGTCTTGAGCCCAGTGTAACTAATGTTCTGGGTGAAGAGATACCGGGATGTATATGTTCAGAAGAGAGGCCATTAAAGCACATAGTAATGAGGCAGCACCTCAAATCCAAGAAGAATGGCGTCCCGAAGCTGCCTGACATTCAGATTGATTCAGACCCTTAGAACTATGAAAAGTAAACCTGGGTGGTTTAATCTGCACAGTCTTCAGTATTTTTCTATGACAAACTGGTAAAAAAGCAGACTGTCCCTGCAGGATCTGCCTTTGTAACTAGCACATAGTTGGTACTCAATTTACAATGGAAGGAAAGGAAGACTGAAGGGATTGGGGAGAAGGAGAAGAAGTGCCAAGGATATTGAAATTATTGGCTCCCACATGAACTCTCCATCTATCTATGCTTTTCCAAGGAAAGCATCGCTACATCTAACAGTTCGAAAAGTGATGGTACTTGTTTCCACAAATGCCTGTGTACTTTCAAACTTTTACGTTCATGATTTATTTTTATACACCTGCAGGACAGTCATTTTATTGGGCATGGACCCGATATCTATACATTTAAAGTCAGCAGTCATATCAGAAGAGAGAAAAATAAACCCCACACCTGTGAAATCTCTATTTTTTCCCAGTATATATTTAATGCATTAGCTCATGATAAATCATAAAGATTCCCATACTCACTACAGATTACTTTGTTCTAACATCTGATCTTTTAAAGATAGGAATATGGAGGGATAGGAGGGAGTCTTTCTTCAATATTTGCTTCTTGTTAGAATGGGATACTTTTAGCCTAGAATACATAAGGAAGGAAAAGCTAGCCTCTAGCACCATGAAAGCAGTAGTTTACCTGGCATAAAATAAATGGCAATAAATTGTCCAATCATAAACTACCTCAGAAAAAAATGGAGTGCGGCACACAAGCTCAGTGCTGCTCACTGGACAAGAAGATGATGCAGTGAAGTGCAGTTGAATACAGTTATAAAATTGTCCTGTTATTCTGAAAGATGCCTGTTTAATAATCTATCCAAAAGGATGCCCTTTATTACTGTATCTTCCCTCATCCAGGGTATCGGCTATGGGAGGCAGTACTCAAAGCTAATCAAAATAGGTCAAAACAGGAGACATTGCTGGAGACCAAGAAACTTAGAAACTAGGTTCATTAAATGGCTGAAATCAGAGATGTAATTTTCTGTCTTTAAGCATCCATGGTTCCTCCTTCAATATCCCTATAATCCTCTGGACACCCGGTATCTTCCTGAAGGAAATGAAGCTCTAACACTGTTACAACTTTCTTTTGACATAACTCTGACCTTACAATTTACTTGCTCCTGGCCTCAATTTTCTTCTTCATAAAATCCAGATAATAGGACCACCCTGAAGTTAAAAGAAGACCTACTGTTAATCACTTATAATTATTTATATCGCAGAATGGTAGCAATATAAACTACGGAAGATTAGTAAACTTCATACTGTATTAGAATTTGCCATACTTCTCTGACATCTCTTCTCCCACTAAACTACATATGACTTAAAGGCATCACTTCCTGCACTGTAACATTTAATATAGTCACTTTCCCGAGGAAAGAAATATTAGTTGGTTATTTCCTTTAAAAAGAACTCAACATGTATTTAAAAATCACAAAACGTTGTTTAAAGAAATTGACCGGAAATCAAGGTCACCCTCCTGCTAGTCCTTGGCTCTTTCTAAATATTTAAATCACTTTAAGGCCAGCGTATTGCACGGGTCCATGGCAATTTGTTCTACGATCAGTTATAATGAGTGTGTTTCAAATCCCAGACGTATAATTTCCTCTCTAATTTACTCTCTCCAGTCTGCAGTACAACAGACAGGAACCATTCATGTCCTTTTCTTCTCCTTTAAAAGACTGGGAGAGAGTTAGGGTTAGATGGAACAGTTGGTACATGCAGGGCAGGCTTGTGTGGATGGAGCCCCTGGGTCTTTCTCACCTGCTTTTACTTAGATTTACAGAGGTTACATCACAAAACCCTGACAGGGTGCTTGTAAAAATGGAGCCATTATTATCCACATTCTTTTCTTCCCCTACAGCCCTTGTTCCCTTTGAAAATAAAGAGTAGGTTCTAGAAAGGGAGTGTTACAAAATAGAACCCCCATATTTCACAGCTTGAAATTCCGAATTCTGAAACAGATAACACAAATAGAGTTTCACAGGACAGTCCCGCATAATGACTGCTCCTCAGAACTTTGGGAGGCAGGCTCTAAGCATGGACAGTTAAAGGCATGTCCAAAGCCAACCTAAACTTCTCCTCCATAAATTATATTGAAAATGTTAAGCAGAAAGCACTAGTCAGTAACCAATCCAAAAGTATCCCTATTTCAATGATTTGGATGTCGCTTCTGTTGTGTGCAAGGGGGCTAAAAACATAAAAAGCAGTTTAAATTTGCAGATATTAATACTAGAGCTTTTCAAAGAATATTTTCAAGGTAAATCAATAATAGAATCTGGGCCATTGCCTTGTGTAGGCAAATGGGTTATATGCAGTTTTACGTGAAGGTGTTTAGGGACAGGTGGGGAAATGTGGGGATGGTGGAATTAATAAGGAACCTGAGGCTTTGTAAGAAGCCAAGTAAATACTGAAAGGTTAATGAGAAATTATGTAAATCATGCAGAGAAACCTCTCTTGAATTTTTGACTTGAGCAACAGTCAAGTTTGAGGGACGTGCTATATAAAATTGCATCACTCTCTTAAGTTCTTCAAATAAATATTCATTTCCTCCTCAGCATCAGGCCATGAACATGACTTAGGAGAGAACACTGAACCTGGTAACCTTGTCTACACTAGAATAAATGTACAATAATCCAGTATGTGTGCATGTGGCTTAGGAGTTCCTAAAGAAAGATTATCATATGTAATTCTTTGTAAAACATAACCTGTGTAAGCATTATCTGGCTCTCTGTTAAAGTATGAAGACCCCAAACCCAGAAAATATACTTCCAAGGAAGAAGGAAATATGCTTACAGTGATAGAATGGCTGTAACTTTGAATGACAGAATTATTGTAAGCACTTAAGGGAGATATAAAATTTGTAGGAAAAAATTTAACACCAGTTGGCTAGGTACCTAGTTTTTAATGCAACCTAAATTAGCAGGTCCCTGTGGCTGCTATCTCATAGCACTGAAAGCAGGGTTCTTACTATTACTGCTAGCCCAAAAATCTTGGGGGCAGGTGTTGGCAACAAGTTCCTACTGTGAACTTTGCCCTTTCTTAAGCTGATAAGGAGACAGAGTCAAATGCTCCAATGCCTTTGCTGTGGTCACAGCCCTCAGACTAGGGAATAGCTAGTCCATATGACTAGATCCCAGTACCAAGGGACACTAGCAAAGGGAGTTTCTAATATTTCTGTTTGCCTGAGGGGAAGTAGATATGCCCTTCCCAAAGCTCATAAGTCAAAAGAAATTTCTACACTTGAAAACAAGATTCAGATGCTGACCACAAGAGGGGAATGCCAAGCAATGAGATAACCTCATGTAGCAGAAAAAATAATTTGAGAAAAGTTTTGAAGATCTTCACTTCCTCAGTCATTTGTTATGTATATGGCATCTTCTCTTAGATCCAGATTCTAAACTAATTAAATGATAAAACAATCCCTACAATTTAGTTTGTGAGAAGAAACGAAATCTATGAATTATTTACATATTTAAATATATGGTTTTCTGCAAGATAATAGGTATTCAAAGAATGGTAGCTATTGTTTGTAATTGATAAAGTTGGAACTTTTTCTTCTATTTATGAATTTTTACTTACAATTAAATCTCTATATATTGTTTTAGTCAATTACAGATGGTAAGAAAAACAACTCTTTAAAGCTTATCTATAAAAAATTCAAACCTATTCAACAGTAACGCAGAAGGGAAGTATAGAAGAATTTCCTCTTTTTCTCTACCAATTGCCGAGCATTGGTAGTTTCCACAGATATTGCCACTTTTAAGAAGAGGATTTTGTTTGAGCCAAATAAAAGGAAAGAGGTAGTAAGAACAGGCAAAGACTGTTCCCATAGGTTTTCTGGAGTTAGAGAGCTGTAGAGCATGCCCTCAAGGTACAATGCCCCCTCTCCAGTGCTTCAGGAGGGAACCAGCATTTAGAGACTACCTAGACTGTGTGGTTTGTGCTGCTATTGTTAAAAGAGGAGAATGCTCTTGTATACAAGTAAGTATCTAAAGCCCACACAAAGAACACTAGTCTCTCACAGGAGAAGCAGGGCTGTGCCTAAACCTTGGGCCTTATTTTACTACACATAACTGAATGAGAAGGCAAGCCAGTGCCTTTTGACTGGAAATAGACATTAACCATATCAAATATTGATGGTGACATTCCCAAATAGTCTGAAAATACTACGGTGTTTTCTCTATGAAGATATTGCTTCTATTTCTTTAGCCTTATCAGCAGCAAGAACAAAAAACAAAAAACCAATATTAATTAATAAGGCATTGGAAAGACTTGAATGCTGCATGTTTCCATGGTACAGAGTTGTGTTGTTCAATACACATGCTTTATAATTATTTCACAT
The DNA here is from genome assembly GCF_963924665.1 of Micromys minutus. NCBI lineage: Eukaryota > Metazoa > Chordata > Mammalia > Rodentia > Muridae > Micromys > Micromys minutus. The sequence goes on along the minus strand of NC_137954.1, from coordinate 46,249,486 downwards.
TGGTGTAGACTTCAGACAAAGGTAGGATGGAAGTGAAATTTGAGGAAAGAGAAAGAAAACCTGCAGGTAGTAACCTGCCATTGACAGTCTCTGACAGAATCTGTTGTCTTCACTACTCTCAATTCCAACTTCTAAAAATAAAAAAAATAAAAAAAACATTTTTGTTTGTGATGAATCAACCCACATGTTTGAGGCCATTGATAGGGAAATTATTAAAAGACGATTATACCAGAACATTGTATCTACTCCAACACAATTGTTATTAGCATTTAAGCCAAATTCTTTGTTGATTTTTCGATGAGTTATTTAAACCCTGCCTTGACAACGTTCATTTCAAAACACTGCTAATAATAATCACTAGCTTTAATAATAGCAATAATCTTCATTATCTAATGTGTCCTTCTGAGTAGCTTGAAATAACTTCTCGTTAACTATGCTGTTTGTTCCCAGGCAGCTCTGTTAAGACCCAAAAAGAACAGGAGGTATATTGATCACTGTAGAGAAAAACTCAGTGAGGTTAAGTATTAGTTCAAGGTCACAAAGCTGGTCTATGGCAGATTCTTGATAGATACCTCTAAGGGTAACTAAATAAACTGGAGTTGAACTCAGCCTCCCTATAACAAATGTGATTACAGGCCCTATCTGTGAGGCAGAGGGCCTGCACTTCCTTGCCACTGTCATGAAGTGTTTGCCCTCAGAGACCGAAATCTCTCTTTGTAAAAGTGCCTTCAATCAGCAAGTCGCGCCTGCGTCATTTACTTTTTTCACGTTGCTGCCTTTCAGGTCTGAACAGAGCTAGATATTTGGCCAAGACAATGGGCAGTTCTGTTCCCTGGGATTCTGGCAGTGCAGTGTTTCCTCAGTCAAAGGGAACTACTCTTTTGTGACAATAGTGAAAACTACAGTCTCCGTAGTGTAAATGTATGCTAACTTAATGAAAAATATAAGAAGTTGGCATCCCTCCTAGTTAGGGTTTCTACTGTTATGATTAAACACCATGACCAAAAAGCATCTTGGGGAAGAAAGGGTTCCTTTCATTTTAAAGCTGGTTGTCCATAATCCGGGGAAGTCAAAACAGCAACTCAAGCAGGGGCAGGGAACCAAAGGCAGAAACTGATGCAGAGAAGATAAAGAGGCGCTGCTTATTGGTTTGTTCTTCACGGCTTACCCGGCCCTATGTCCTATAGACCTGGACCACAAGACCAGGGGTGCAGTACTACCAATAGAGATCTGTGGCCACCCAGTAATAAAATAAAGTACCCCACAGACCAATCTGGTGGGGGCATCTTCCCAATTGGGATCTTTTTTTCCATATGAAACTAGTTTGTTGTCAAGTTGACATAAAACTAACCACCACTGCATCTGATCACTTAATATAATGACATTCTCTGCCCCTTTTCATTTGGAAGAATTCATCTTCATATATCTATGTGAACTTCACATTTCTGGTTCTTGCTTTAGCCCAATTCCGTGTCTTGGTTCTGTTAACAATATCTCCATATACTTTCCTCTATTCTCGCAATTTAACGACTGATTTGTTTTCCTTCTTTACTCTTAATTTTAATTACATTAACATATATATATTGAAATATACAAAACTTCTTCAATATGACTGTAGAAATATTGGCAGGTAGCTTTTCTAAAACGGTATAGGCTCTTGGAAGATTTCTTTAAGCAACAAACCAAATACATTCAGAAGTTGATAAAAATGGAGTCTTCTCACATTAGCAGGAGTTTGAGAATCATATTACTAAAACTTTATTTACTAAAAGAACACATCAACTTAAAATATTTGATGGAAATTGCACTGGCTTTTCCTCCCTGAAGATACTTCACAAATTTTCTGAGAGTGGTAGCGGGCAGCTTTGCAAGTACCTGTCCTTCCTCTGCATGGGCGGCAGTGTGGGTAAAGAAGTTTATCAAGCTGCATTTCTACCTGATGAAAGACTAGAACGATGCCCTGAAACATAATCCGGTATGACAATGGGGAATTTCTCTATCTGAAGCGACATACTCAACCAGGCCATACTTAGTAAACACACTCTAATTGTGACAAGAATGTCTCTAAGTTTCTCTGTACATTCCCTTCAATGTGTATTTGTTAAGAATCAAACAATAAAATATGTCATGAATTTGAAAGAGAGTATAGAGGGTTATATGGGAGGAGCTGTAGCAAGGGAAGGGGGGAAAATAGTTATAATTTCATTTTTAGATATATATTTCTAAGAGCCGGATTGCTAATGGTGCGTTTTCTATTTTAGTTCATTTTTTATTCACTGAACATCAATTTTCATATTAGAATAGTGGGGTCAAAAATTCCCAGACTGCTTCTCATGAAGGACTTTAAGGATGAAATAAAATAATGGCAGAGATGCTTACTACGCCATGAAGAACCACTCAAACACTCAGCAGACAGAGCTGTGATTCTTTTTTACTGTACTCTAGCTGGGAGTGCATTTACTCTCTTCTTTCAAGGAATGAACAGCACTTTTCAAGCCCTAATAAATGTCAAGGTTATAAAGGTACAATACCCTCTGTAAAGTTCATCTGAAAGGTAAACAGGGTAGCTTATTAGCATATGCAAGAACTTCAAGTTAATTTTAACCTAATAAATATCCTGAAAATACTTACAAGGATATATTCTACCATACCAGAGAAACTGATGCTTTGAATTCATGACATTTTCTACCTATTTCTGGTGGCATGTGGTTAGCATAGGCCTTCTGCAGTCTTTTATGATACTGCTACCATTAGCTACAGGGTCCATTTGGTGTACAGCCTAGGCTACTTTTCTTTCTTTTTTCCCCCTCTCTTACAACCTTATTTTTATAAAAGAGGGATACATATACAATTTTTAAGGCATTTTGGCATAACACTGTATGAATACTTTTGTCAGTACTTAATTCTTTTAGAGGTCTGATAGCATGCATTGAAATCCCTCTAGTTACCATAAACATAAAGTACATGCCGGACAGAATGTAACATGGAAACAGTCAGTTTTCTTGGTGTGTAAAGATTAAGCATAATGATCTGTGAATGCCAAAAATTTCCACAAGGCTATATTCTTAGCTCCACTTTCCTTTCCCATGTATGTTATTAGTTCTATAATTTTGAATAGTGGGTAAAAGTTCATTATGCCTCGATTTCTTGAATTGTCAGATAAATAATGACTGCTTCTTAAGAGAATTTTGCCGGTTACATAGACTAATGTACAGAAACAATTGTGCAGTATATTATACATAGTAATATGACTCAGGTGTTTGCAATTTTATGAGAATAATGAAAATTACCATAGCTAATAATTTCACATTATTAGAACATGCTTGCACATTAGTAACTTTCACAATAATATTACTATCACATGATTTACTATATAAATATCGACATTCCAGAATAAGCAAGGCATTATGTGGAGCAAAATTGAATTGTGACATACATTGCTTTCAACATACATGTGAGGTATAGTCATTTCCTACATGTCTGTTTTTCCATTTTAGTTAATATGTATCACTATCCGATGGGAAAAATTCTCTCACTTGTATTCATTAAAGAAGTCTGAGGTACTGTACAAGAAAGAGATGAAATGTAATTTAGGAAAGTAAGAGCCAGAAACATGATGCTAGCCATATACAGCCATCACAGGAGGCCTTGAGCACAGCGGTACATTTTACTTACAGGCAACAGTCAACAATTCACTCCACAGACTCAGTTCTTCATGCTGCACAGGCTTTAACTGATAGCAAACCACAGTATTCCCTCTTAAGATCAACAGTCTCATAGGCAATTGTGTACCCTCATGAACAGATTTTAAGAGTTGTCTGGAGATCAGTCTTCTATTTGATCATTAGAAAAATAAAAGAAACAAGTTAATGTCCAGATCTGATGCACATTTCCAAAGTCAGCCTCGGGTAACTAAATCATCTCTGTGGTCCCTTAGTCTACACTTAACCTCTGCAGTTCTCTGGTTATAACTCACTTATTGGACACGAAACAGCCAGCATCTGTGTATAAGCAAATGCAGACCACCTTTGGATTTTGGGGTCTGGGTTGCCTCAAACAGGATACTTTATTTCCTAGGTCCATCCATTCACCTGTGAATTTCATTTCATTTTTTAAACAGCTGAGTGATAGTCCACTGTGCAAATAAGCCACTTTTTCCTCATCTAGTCATTGTTGATGGGCATCGAGTGTGTTTCCATGTCTGGTTATAATGACCAACACAACCACGAGCATGGTTGAGCAAATGTATTTAGTGGAATGTAGACTTCTTTGAGTATATACATAAGACGGTAGAGGTGGATCTTGAGATAGATCAGTTCTCATCTTTCTGAGGTTCAGCCACACTCATTTCTGCAGTGACTCTACAAGGCTGCACTGCCACCATCAGTGGATGAGCATTCCCCGTACTCCAGACCTTTCCTAGCTGAGTCTGTCACTTCTTTTTTAATTGATCTTCTCCATTCTGATGGGTGTAAGATAAAATCTCAAATTAATTCTAATTTTCATTTCCTTGATCACTAAAGCTTTTAGACACTTCTTAAATAGTTATGGACGGATGAGGGGTGAGGCTGGAACAGGAGCATCGAATGGGAAGGGGAAGGGAACAGAGAGAAGGAATGAAGTGAAGAGAAACAGCTATAATGAAGGGCCATTTGAGGGGTTGCATGGAAACCTAAGACAGCAGAAGTTTCCATATGAGACAGTGATTTAAAAGGAATTGTCAAATAACAGCTGGAATCCAATTAGACAGCCAGTAGTGGTAGTAGTAGTAGTAGTAGTAGTAGTAGTAGTAGTAGTAGTGGTAGTAGTAGTAGTGGTAGTAGTAGTAGTAGTAGTAGTAGTAGTAGTAGTAGTAGTGGTAGTAGTGGTAGTGGTAGTAGTAGTAGTAGTAGTAGTAGTAGTAGTAGTTGTTGTTGTTGTTGTTCTATTCAGGTTTCTGTGGTTTTACTTTTTCTTTTTACTTTTTTTAAATTACTGCATTCTAAGGAGAGATAGCAAGAAAGCATTTGGATTTGGAAAGGTAAGGAAGAGCTGGGAAAAGCTGGGGAAGAAGAGAGGGAACCTATGTCATCTATATGTGTGTGTGTGTGTGTGTGTGTGTGTGTATGTGTGTGTGTGTGTGATCATTCCCTTGGATACTGACAATTAGTAAAGACATGCAAACACTTTGTGCATGTGTGCTTGCACACACTCACATACACAAGTTATATGAGGCATATTTAAGCTAGTCTGAGCTCAGTTTGCTAGAATATTGTTTCCTCTTTCATTAGGGAACCTTCCACTTTTAGCTTCTAACTGCAAAACTTGTCTATCCCAAGAACTTCTACTTTCACAGAACTGGCTTTTGTTTTCCATTCTTGAACACTGGTCTAGATGCCTTTTTAACTGTTCAAGCTTCCCAGATTCCATATATCTAGATGGCTCACCACTGCTAAAAACCTCCATGATACCTTGTATTCTGCCTATGTTATCTTTGTAACTATCCCCGCTGCTATCTCTGCCCTCACTGGGAAATAAATCTAATGAAACCATATGATTATTCTGGCCTTCTAACATGCTTCATATGGAGCTCCATAGATTTCTCTGTAATGATGATTTTTAATGCTAACAATCCAATTACAAATAAAAAATACATAGTTTTGTGCTTCTAGTTTTTCTTATATATATGTATATATGTATATATATACATATACATATACATGTACATGTCATATACATATACACATACACATACACATACACATACACATACACATACACATACACATATACATATACATATACATGTATGCATTGCTATCATGTAATTTTATATTTTTCAGGACTTACAAATAAGCACTTCTTGATCAAATTCTTTAAATCAGTGAGATGAGTTTGCTTCATTTCTCTACTTGCCAAACAAGTATGACCTAAGAATTCTCTAATGCAGCTCACCCAGTTTGGTTCTCTCAGACACTAAGAGATCCACTTGCATGAAGAACAGACTGAGAAGCAGACATCAAAACATGGCTATCATTTACACCTTCATAAACAGAAAGGCGATTAATTCCTCCTGTATTCTCACTTACAGGGTTCTGATTGTTTAGGATGGTTTCTGACATCTCATGCTGACTCTTAAAGGAGAAGAGTTCAGTATTTACAGGTCCAAACACAGCAGACACTGTAGCTTGCCTGGGGTGACACTATTATTTCTAAGTGTTTGTGAGTGAAGCTCTCTGGAAATAAATTTGAGATTCCTCTTAATGAAACATTTTTTAATGGGCCAGAAAGATGGCACAGTGGATAAGGCCATATGATGCCATGCCTGATGACATGAGTTCTGTCATAGGAATCTACAAGATAGAAGAAAAACCGACGCCTGGAAATTGTATTGCATGCTATTCGTACTGCAACATAAATGAGCATGTCAGAGAAGACGTATCCGTGTCTAGGCCTCTGTCATTAGGATACCAAATAATTAAGTTTGGAAAAAGAACAGAGGATGGAGGATGCTTAGGAAACTTGTAATGAAAGACAAAGCTAGAAAACCCAGGAAGGAGAACACCATGTGAAGCAGGTTGTGAGACCATAAGGGACAATGCTCCTTTTCATTGTGATTATGTTCTAAGATATAACCTTGGCCTATCTTACATTCATTTCCTGAACAATCTACCACACTGCCAGCATTTTCTGGACTCTGTGTTTTCTAAGTAGAAACAAGCGAGTATAAGAAAGTCTTAGTAGAGAGACAACTTACACAAATGTGCACAATGGAAAGAAAGGAGCATAGTCATCGAGGCAAGGGCTTGGTGGAGGAGGCTCGTGGAGGGGAAACTGGGAAGGGGGATAGCATTTTACATGTAAATAAATAAAATAATCAATAAAAATGAAAGACAGAAAGAATTTGAGTTTAAAAAATGAAGCAAACCCTGAGTAGGGAGATGGTCCAGAAAACTTTACAACCAAAACTCTACAGATATTGGTTGACTAAAGTTTGAAGAATGGTACTTTACAATTCATATTTAAATGGATGCATAAAACATTAAAGTTTATATATTAATGAGGTGTTGTAACATATTTTATTGTATTTATTTATTTATCTGAGTCTCTTACTGCCCTTATTCATGCTCTATCATCCTTCAACCCTGTTCTGTCCCTCTGGCTGGGTCCTTTCACCTCCCATACGGAGCTCCTTTCTGCCTTCATGACATACATTTCCCATTGTCTTCGTTTTCCTAAAACTCTTTCTCTTTAGACCTCTTCCTTCCACATCATGTAGTTAATTCTATAGGTTTTCCTGGGGTGTCCTTCACCTCCCTAGATCCTTCAAACCTTCCTCCTCTTCCACAACATTCTGCAAGCTCGATGTGATGTTTGGCTGTGGGCCTCTGCACCTGTGTCCATCACTTGCTGGGTGAAGCCTCCCAGAGGACAGTTATGCCAGGCATCTTCTTCTAGTAAATCAGAATAACATTAATTGCATCAGGAGTGGGCTCTCCCTCACGACATGGGTCTCAAGTTGGACCAGTCATTGGTTGGCTGTTCCTTCAATTTCTGTTCTATTTTAATCCCTGCACATTTTCTAGGCAGCACAATAAAGAATTTGGGAATTTTTTAAACCAACAACCATTGTAGAATAATTGACTGGGAATGAAGTTGACAGAGCTGTAAATCTGTGGGACTCCAGTGCACCCTGAAAGGATTATATTTTATGTTGCTTAGATACCATATTTAGTAATACAGAACTGTGAATAAGAACTGGGTATGAAAATGAGTACAGTGCTTACTTTCAGAAAAGACTTCACATCACACTACAAACCAGAGTACTTAGGGCCCTCTGTTCCATGCAAGCATTTGCTCAGCTCCTTCTCACTGAGTGGCAAATATGGCAGTGTCTACTCCTTCACTGGAATCCATCAGGACCAGGATTTCAATGATATGAAGACTCTTATGGCCCAGGTTCATCTATTGCCCATGACTGTCAGCTACAGCTTAACTCCTGTGCTTTTCTTGCCTATATTCCAAGAGGAAAATTATTTGAGCATTCTACAACCCTAAGCAACTACGATGACCTAAAGCTTGACATGAGCAAGTTAAATGTTGAAATTTCTGTTAAAAGCAAATATTAAACTATTTGCATATGAATGGGCCAATGGATTAACCAATACATTACTACATAGACATAGAATGCAAAATTTACTTTTAAGCAATACCTTAACTGTGTGAAAGGGACATTTAAATTACATTGAGACAAATAATTACAAAGTCTAATACGATGATTTCAATGCTATTTCAAATCTATCTCTGTAAACTTTGGATCATATAAGGTGGTGTGATTAGCTATGTACTCTGCTACAGAAGTAACTAAAATGAGTAATTTCTAACAAATAGACATAAAAATGTTCAGGCACAATTATATATTACATGTATGCTCTGAATATGCTCTAGACTTTTTTTTAACACTGAATTAATCAGAATGCCATAAGTATAAAATAAGAAAATGTCCATTTTTGCACAATCTTTAACTTTACTAAAAGAAAGAAAGAAAGAAAAAACTGTGTGCCATGAATGTGGTCTCACAGTAAGAAAACAAGTGAGAGTCGAAAAATAGCCATTTAAATTACTTCTTATCAATAGCCCATTTTGGCATGTAAGGTGCGTAATGCACTGCCTAAGAATAAACTAGTAATCTGCTTTATGCTTAAAAGGGGGAATGGCATTCTAAGATACAGCTGTGTCGACTGTATAATGAATATTCAACATGAGAAACAGGCAAATTTATCTTCACTCCATCATTAAGCATTTTTTTTGACAAGCTGGATATTCATCCCATTTGGGGTCTTTTTTGTGTGTGTTCTTTTTGTCTAATGCTTCCTCATGCCCTTTCCTGACATCCTGAAAGACTAGGCTTTTCTTTTCTTCTCCCCTCCAAATTTCTGATTACCCATATTGTTAGGAACTAGGACTCAGAAATTAAAATTCTTTTCAAAGATACAAAAGCAAAACCTTGGCCAAAACTTTTATTCCATGACCAAAAGCTTATCTAATATCCTCTCCTGCAGCCTCACAAAAATTAGTATAAAATATTGTTTTTTATTGAAAACATGTATAAACAACTTGTACTGATGAGCAACTTTTCCTTATTTATTCTTCCTGGTTGTTTCTAAGTCAGAAAAGGTGTTATCTCAAGATACCACTTGCAATGTTTCATCTTCACAATTTAAATTATCATCATCACTATTATTATTGTTGCTGTTGTTGTTGTTGTTGTGTGTTACTAGTGATTGAACGCAAAGTTTCCAAAGCTAAGCAAATGCTAAACCACCCCTTAATATTTAGTATTTTCATAGTATTCATTTTTTCTTATAAGTTCTTAATCTGCTACCCAGGAAGACTCCAAATTTGAAGTCCCCCTGACTCAGCCTTCCAAATAACCTGAGGGGTGGGGTGCTGTCTTGGTAAGGATTTAAATTGTTATTATAAGACAACATGAGCCAAAGCAACTTTGGAAGCAAAGCTTTATTCCTTCCTCCATTTCCCCAGTACAACTCGTCCCTGAAGAGCTTCAGAGGCAGGTGAGGCAGATGAAAGTGTGCTCCTACAGACTTCCTCACTTGTGGCTTCCTTAGTTTGCTTTTTGTATCAATCATGACAGCCTGTCCTGGGATGGCATCACTCACGATGGGCTGGACCCTCCTCGTCAGTCACCAATCTAGAAAACACCCTACAACCTAGCCTACAGGCTAGTGTTCTGGAGCCACTTTCTTCCTCAGAACAGTAGTTTGTACTGAGAGGACCAAGACAGATGTCAACCTGCCCAGATTAAGTTAGTCTTTACATACATCTCCCATTGCTCCGTACATGGTGAAACATCTGACATATGAGGTTCCGTCCACTTTCTTCGTAAGTCACTAAAGCAATGTTGACCTGATGGTTTACTGAATCCGTCCTCTCAATTCATGCTGGCTTTGAGCTAGAAGATAAGACAAGACTGTTAGAGGAGCAAATGTGGCTCTTCAGAATCTCTAATGCAGTCTCTCAGAAGCTTACTATGAGATTTAGTGTGTAAACGTGAATTTCAGCCCACGTGAATACTACTTCCATTCCAAATAATTAACAGTAAACAGATCCTACATAGAAAAATCGCATAAGATAGTAAATCAAAAATTTAATTCTTGTTAGGTTGTTAGTTTGTTATATATTCAATAGCCTTCTTGGGTGTATCACTACCTCAGAGTTCATGACTAAACATCCATAGCTGTTAACACAATTTCAATACCTATAAGCTGAAGGCTTAGATCCAACAGTTATCAATAATTATCCTCTCGGTCTCACTAGCATCTCAATTATAAGCCTACTCGGAGATATACTGAGGACTTATGCAGTCTAACCGTTTTCAGAAATCAAATTTAAATCTATATTAGAGTTAGAATGCCAAATGCCTCATGTAAACTGTTACTTCACCCCCTTGATATATTTTCTCAAGGGGAAAAATGCCTTGTTTGCTGCTGACAGAAAGTAAATAATTGAGCTCCAAATTGTACTTTCATGGTGATCATACAAAAGTTAGGGGGGAAATAGCATCACTTACTAATACAAATATCAGTGGCTAGTAAGTAGGATAGATAAATAGCAGAAATTCATGTTTGTCTGAAAAAAAAAGATGTTCAAAAAATGGTACATATTTACCATGAGAACCGAGGAGCCAACTGCAGCTTGCTTCACTTAACACCAAACAGAAGTTGCTTGCTTCCTTAAGGAGAATGCAATGGTCCGAGCAAGAGGTTCTTCAAATGATGCTGGTTCCTGTCAGCATCACACATGCACAAAACTGGCATACAAAAATCTGTTTGCAAACATGAAATGCATGTCAAACATGGTTCAATGTTTATTTCTAATCAGTTTTTATTTGTAAGATATTCTATAAGGTCAGACAAAGCTATTCTCAGGAAAAGTCAAATCAACTCTTTAAAAGTACTGCTGGTTTGGTATGGAGTTCAACTAAAAGTTCTAGAGCATAGGGTGAGACAGTAAAAATGTCTTACTGAAAGTTATTTAAAAACACATACTTATCCTTTGTATTAACACATTGTCTTAATGTGCTCACTTGCTTCATTACTTATGAGTGAAATTGCCTTACATTTGATATCTATGTGACTCACGCTTCTAATATAAAGATGTCTAATTAATATTTTGATGACTACTCACATAAATAAGCCCCTGAATCCAGACACATGTATTCGTGTCCAAAGTGATAGTTCTTCCTGTTGGAAAGTAGTTTCAATCATTCTGGGATAAAATACCTCTATGATGTAAAACCATCATTAGCAAACACCGCCAAGTGAACAGTCCTTTCTGCATTTTTCTCCAAACTCAGTGGGCTGATATATACCACTATCTCCAAAATAAACATAAACACTAAATAAATTAGGTGTACCATAAAACAGAAAGAAGGCAGGATTGTGTGTGTCTGAGAGCAACCTTGAAGACTATGGTGACTCTTCAGGAAATGTGTAGAAATAGCCAGAATTCTGGGCCAACCTTCATTCCATTTCTCTCTGTATCTGTGTCTCTGCCTCTTGTCCCCTAACATCTCTCTCCCTCCCTCCCTCTCTCTCCCTTCCTCCCTCCTTCCCTCTCTCTATCCCTTCCTATGTTCCTCACTTCCTCCATCCCCCCACTCTCTGTGTCTCTGTCTGTCTGTCTGTCTGTCTGTCAATCATCATATATCAAATGCTTTTATATAGGACAGTTTTAATTATTACAACATTATGACAGTTATTTGGTATTATTGGCATTGCTTACAAATAGTTAAATACTTCTGCCTCCAGTTGTCCTGGAGGCTAATATCTCTGGAATATTACTAAGAGCTAAAGCTAAAGTTTTATGTTAAAAATTACCAAAAAAAGCAAAAGAGAAGTCACAGTGTGAGAAACAAAAACAAAATTTTGGGTTCCTACAGTGAAATGTGTCTTCTTAAACGACCAGCAGCTATTATTTAACCTTACTTAGGGAAAAATTCTGAAAAGTTTACATGTGATTCATCAGATTTATATTATATTAATACATAGAACTGCAGAGTGCGGAAGGCATAAACAGAAGATGGAGAAGGAAGGAAATTGCTTGTTAAGAGTTAAATGGTCTCAAGGAAGCCAGAATGGTCATTCTTACTAAAGTTCATGAGAATCCATAAAAATGCTCAGTGTCAGAAGAATGAATGTTTAATCTGATTTTGATACAGTACTGCATATACAGGTGTCAAACATGGTAGTACCTGATTCATAGGAATAATTTTATTTTTCCATATATCAACTGAAGTCACACGATCTAGAATATATTATCTATTAACTAAACTTCATTACATAAAGCTTGCTTAGTTGGGATCATTATACTTGATATACATACAAAATTAATGACTTCAGAGATACAGTTCCCTACAAAGTAGTTTAAAATCTACAGGTTGATAACAAAGTCATGTATAATTATATATAAAATGTACATGAGTGTATATATACATATATATATATAACAATAAATTTACGAGTGGTAGTCCTACATGAATTAGTGCTTAAACTCAGTGTGTTCTGATATCACATATTTAGGTATATGAACAGCACTGCCCATCACATACTAAAGGAAAAAGGAAATATGAAAAACTTTATGCTCATCCAGAATAATAAAAAAGAGGTAATATGAAAATATTAATCTGATTAATGACAGTGGGCTGATTCTGTCAGAGAACAAAGAAAGAAATTATATGAAAATCAAAGGCAATAAGTGAACTAAAAAGCAGTAGAAGACAGCCAAGAGGCACTACAAAAGGAATATTCACATCAGATGAACTCCCTAACACAGGGCAGAGAAAGGGGCTCTTGCATCTCTGACACTAGGGCTGCAGAAGAGGTAGCTTGGGGGTGGCTTAGTAGGTAATAACCTTGCTGTGCCATTATAAGCACTTGAGTTGATACCCTAGGATGTGCATAGCAAGCTGAGTGTGCAGTGCATCTGTAACCCAGGGCTTAAGAAGCTGAAACTGGCTTCGTCTGGCAAGGCAATCCAGCTACAGTAGTATACCTGAAAGGGTGATCAAACAAAGCATCAACCAAAACCTCCACTCAATAATAATTAAGTAGAGTGAGAGCCAATGCCACACCAAATTATGGCCTACGCATGTGTGTGCACACGTGCACAAGCACACCTATGCATATTCTGCACGTGTCCACATGCACCAAGTGCCACACAGTTAAAACAAGGGAGAAAGGAAGAACCAGATATCATGCCTGTCTTACATGCTTTGGAGAACATCTGGACAGCAAAGACGATACTGTGACCAGCCTGATCCAAGTACCGACTTTCAAATGTCTTCTCGGACATAAAAAAATATATAATAGATAACATTCTATCCAATGAAACAAAATGTTCAGCATCTGTGTTGAAAATGAAGTAACTAAGTTTAAAGGCTTTGGCTTTATAAATAATAACAAACCTTCGGCCGTGAAATAACGGGTGCATAGATCTGTGCTAACATATTTGAAACTGTTTTGTAAAATGGGAAGATCATTAAAGTATTTGTGTTCATTTTTCTCCCAACTCTAACATTTCCTTTCTTTCCCTTTTGTCCTTTGTGTAGAGGACAAACCCTATCAGGATTCATGCCTGCAACACAAACACAGCCATTGGCTTCCACTAGGTCCCAGCCCAACTGCAGATCCATCATTTCAAATGGCAATGCCATAGGAAATCGATATTTTGAAAGGAAGATTGCTTCGGCTAGTGTGCTGTGGACTGTGGGTGCAGGCAGAGAATTCAGGAAAGCAGATCTGTTTGTATCTGCGGCTCATTCTAGCAGGATTGATTGCAGGGCGCTTCTGTGAGAGGAACTGGGAGGGCTATTCACTGCCTCTTCTCTTCCAACCTGTGGCGTCCTCCATCGTGAAACTAATAACAGCGGTGCTCAATTGTAAACAGCAGCAGGAGACACGCAAACATCCTGCCCCACTCAAGATGCTAAGAAATCGCTCCACTGTTTAAAGATTGACGATCTTTCTAGTTAATATCTTTTTTTTTTTCATATTTTGTGTCACTACAAGTGGCTGAGATGACGCACGACTAAAAACATTATTAATGCCTTGACTCAAAAAGTTCCTCTCAACACTGCACTCAAAAACAATCTAAAAGTCTTAAGAAAAATCCTTATTTTCTATATTCCTTATTTAAATGAGTGTGTTAGTCCCAAGAATGCATAATAATTAAAAGGAAAACTAAAATTCAAAAGAGAAAAAAAAATCTACAGATAATATATTTCCATCTACCAATGCCAAGCTGGTCCTAACATTTTCCATGAAATCATTTATATGATGAAGATACAATATTATGTCATCATAAAGTACTTAAAGCACATAATTATCCTTACTCCCCAATGTCAGTGACTAATATATATATTAGTATAACTTATTTTGTGCAAGTTGCATGATCATTTTTACAGCTTTATTTAAATTATATTCAATAAGGTATTTTTGTTTCTATACATAATTCAAAAATCTTTCACATGTATGGATAACGTTTTTTACAGAGTTCAGTGTGTTTTTTTTAACAATATGTATTTTCTCAAATTAATCTTTTTTGCACCCACCCCTGATATAAACAATCACAACAACCATTCATTATTGTGCCAGTATACAAAATCAGTTTTATCTAAGAGAAGTTGGAAGTGAACAGCCAATGAGAAACTTTGTAGCATGCAGTCCTAATGGTATGTCCTCCCCAAACCCTTCCTTTCAAAGATCAGGGATCCTGCAGAAGATACAGTAATACTGTAAGAGCCAGAGTGATCGAGGACTTCAGGGAAGCAGTGTCTCACAGGCATGGCAGACCTGGTGCACCTATGCACTCACAGAGACTGTGGCAACATGAACAAAACCCAGGTTCAAGCCAGTCCAAGTGCCAGGCCTAAAAGGAGGAAGTGAGCATGGGTCCCACCCTTAACCATGGCACTATTTCCACCTGATTTCTGTTGACAAAGGAAAAACAATTTTCTCCAATGGAATATCACTGGTTATACCAAGCACACTCTAGGGTTAGCCTCATCTTGAGGAGAGTTGGTCAACATGAAATGAACTCCACAATTTTTTGATAGGTTTCTTGGTTGATTTTGATTGTTTGAGCAATTCTGTAAAATTAGGTTTTTGTTTGGTTTGATCTTAATTTTGTTGTCAGTTTTTATTTCTTTTGAGAAGGAGAGAAGGAAAGGGATGGGAAAAGAGAGAGGTAGGGAGGGATCGAGTAGGGAGAGAACATGAAGTTAGTGGGCAGGGAAAGGTAGATCAAAAAGCAGGTGGAGGAGAGAAAATGTCTTATAACCAGGGCAAGAAAAGCTCTTTCTTAGCATGTGATATGTGGGACTCATTATGACCAAGAGAACATAGAACTACAGACAACACTCAGAATCCAGGGATGATGAAGAACAAGACAGGAACAATGAAAAGCTGATGCACTGGTTCCCTCAGCCACTGACCCGCTAAACTCAGGACAAAAAAGAAGAGCTAACTTTAATCAACCCCATTCTATTTTAATATGGCATTTGTATTTTAAAGTTATCATATTCAGGTACAACATATGCACTTTCTACATTCCAGAATGGTCTGGATCGTGTTAAATAAAGGAACTGTGACATGACAACCAAGGATCTAGGCCCAAACAAACCTTGTGACCCAGGACAAGTCAGATGAGCTGCCAGCCCAGCAAGGTCTTCAGTGAACTACTCGGGTGAGAAAATCAATCCCTGTGTTTGATTTTCTCTTCTATTTCTTCCCTGTGTGCTGATTTACAATTCCATTCAGCTTAGTCCTGATTTATATGCAGCAAGATGAAAACCTGTAGAATCTTTCTCTCATTTCTCTTCCCATTCTCATTTTATATATCTGGAGACATTTATTATCAAGGACTGAGAATGGTATACAAAACAAAAAAAATCATTCAAATGAGTTTTTGAGGAGATATTTTGGAGCATAGAACATACTTAGTGTCTCTAGAGGTCAAAGCCTTTCCCATTTGTAAGATCCAGATACTTGACAGGGAACTGTGCTTACTAAGTTTCCAAAACCCTGTGTTTTCATAAGTATTGACTAGGACTCAAAAATAAAGGTTTATAAAATTGTCTTTCAAACTTCTAAAGATTCATACACAAATCAAAAAATCAGTTTGAACAGTCGAGAGAAGAATTGGTCTTTTTCTGAGGAAGTCAAATAGGATAAATTGAAGTTATTAAGAAAAAAATTTAGTGTGTGATTTGTAGGGTTAGTAAGAAATTATATTTCTCATAGAGGATTTCTAGCAAAATATTTGAAAAAAAATCCTTCAATTTTAGATTATAGATCACAGTAGGTATAAAGAAAACTTATACTTATGAAAGCACTGTGGAATTGTGGATATTCATCTGTGAGTTGAGAGACATGACTTGGAAAGGCTATGTAGTAAAATTACATGAAGCCATCTCTTTAGCCTCTCCTTCTCTCCTCTGTTATAGCCTTTCTATACAGAAAAGTGGAGTATCAGAAGTCACAAAAGTAGTCAGAATGCAAAGACAGCACACTTCCATCCCGTGTCAGTTTCTGGAAAGTTGAATCCTAGCAGAGTGACAGTGCCAACTGGTATCAGCTGGTTTTAATATACAGGTCAAGTCTCAGCAGGCAAGAGTCTTGAGAGCCAACCCACTTTCTATCCTTTCCAGAGGTTGAGCCAATGTAGGTAGAATTCCAAATAGTCTTTCCTACTGAGGCACAGAGAGTGGCTGGAAAGAGACTCTCTGTAAGAATGAGAATGGACTCAATAGGCTGGTCAATTTGAAGGCTTATTCATCAGAATGTAGAACTATTTAGAAAAATTAGAAGGCGTGGCCTTATTGGAGTAGGTGTGGTCTTGTTGGGATTGGACTTTGAGGTTTCAGAAGCCCAATCAAAGCCCAATATCTCTCTCTCTCTCTCTCTCTCTCTCTCTCTCTCTCTCTCTCTCTCTCTCTCTCTCTCTCTCTCTCTCTCTCTCTCTCTCTCTCTCTCTCCCCCCTGCTGCCTGCAGATTCAGATGTAGACCTCCCAGCTCCCATGTCTGCCTACACATCACCATGCTTTGTGCCATAACAATAATGGACTAAACCGCTGAAATTGTAAGCAGACCCAAATTAAACGCTTTCTTTTTGTAAGACCTGCCATGGCCACGGTGTCTCCTACCGGCAATGAAACACTGATTAAGATACTCACGCATCACCTGAAGGAGAGAAGATAAGAAAAGTGAAGGCCCTAGTATATAACGTGAGCTTCCCTAAGCAGTGGCTGCGTGGTGCATACCGTGAGGACCATCACTGAGTGAGGACATGCACAGGACTTCTCAAGCCCAGTCAGGAAAATGAAGGAGTATCATGATCTGGAAGACCCCAGTGAAACAAAGCACAGAGAAGGCTGGCAGTGACTTGCTTAACCCAGACCAAAGAGAGCTAACCTGAAAGCTACTTTGATGTGCCAAGATTGTTTTGCATTACAGAGGTAATAGGGACCTGAAATGTATGACAAATTCATTTAAAAGTTCATCGTAAATCTGGCTTTGTGACTATCACTCTTCACTGTAGGTTTAATTAGGGTTTAACTAAACTCAAAAGCATAAAATATTTTGGTTCTATTAAAACCACTTTTAGTCTAGGCCAGTACCTTTGGTGTCTTGGTTGTCAAAGATGTGCTGTGTTTAATGCTTCTCAATATTTGATTGAAATGGCAGCCACATGTGAATTCACATTAGTCGCTACATGAGAGAGATGAGGCCAACATACTTATGGTTCCTACACCTCGTGGATGTGTCTGAATGCTGAGTATCAACCAACGACAGACCAAAAGGAGATGGACTAGATGAGACCTGAGCATGTGGTTCACGGCACTCAGTGGATCACAGCATTTTATGTGTACCACACACACAACACCAAGACACTTAGAGAATGTCTGAAGATTCGTACAGACAACTGAGTTCCAACACAAGTACAAGTTCCATATAACTATGAAGAGAATCAGATGTGGCAAATGAAAGGCATATATCCTAAGTACTTTGTAAGCAACCTGCTACACTCTCTACTAAGCCATGGTTTCACTGCTAAGCCCCTGACTAAAACAATGCCAGAGGTCTTGTATTGTTAGTTACAAACTGGCCACATGCTATGCTTTCTCCTGCTTCGAAATGCCATGGTAATTTTTCCTGTATAAAAGTGTGCTCCTCTTACAGTTTAGACTGTTTTTATTACTCCAAAAGGCCATTTTGAAATTTTTAATTTTAAAAAGCAGATTTAGCAAAGTGACCACATTGTTTATTTGATCTCTAGCGAATAGTATTCATTTTTAATGACCTATTGGGTTTTTTAAGGGATTATTACATTTTAAAACAACTCTCTAGCTGAAATATGCCAGTTGACAGCAAACACAGACACAATGCAAGATATTGGTGAAATAATAGAAACACTATATCATGTGCAATATATTTTAATGTTACTTTCTGTAACAATGGCCAGAAAAAAAAGGACCAAAGGGGTTTTGTTTTGTTTTGTTGAAACAACCATCACCAGTTGGGCCATTAGTATTTATTTATTTCAATTATTTGTTAAAACAATAATGAAAAGAAATATTAAACTTTCTAAAAGTAAGGGCAGGAGATTTACATGAGGAGAAAGGAGAAGCAGCCCAGAGGAAAAGGTATGAAGGCAGAATAAATTGTGGAATTGTAGTAATTTTTTTTGAAAATATTATAAAGAATCATCTTTTAATTATATAGATGATATAGATTATATATATATATAAACATAGAGACAGAGAGATAGAGACAGTTTAAATATAGATTAGATATAGATACATTAGATGTAGATATAGATTAGCTATAAACATCAAACTAGATAATGAGTTTTTACCCATAGGGTGATAGTACTCCCCACTAAATAAATAAATAAATAAATAAATAAATAAATAAATAATTTTTTTTTAAAGTTTCGGGCCCTGGAAACTGCCTTTTGAATTGTTGGTCATAGAAGACTAAAAGACCCTCAAAACAATCTGAACTATTGCCTTTGCCCTTCATTGCCACACAGAAATTACAGGTAAGACCCTATCACTAAATACTTCGTACAGAGGGCTTAGAGGAATCAAGCAGAAACAGGCCTGGAAACTTCCACCCTGGTGACAGTTGTCAGGGTACCAGAAGGAGTTACATATGCTGCCAAAGGAAAGAACGAGATCAATACTGTTATCTGTGTATAATGTCTACAAATCACAACAATGACCAGAAATGCAAGATATTCTGAAAGGGGCAACAGTGGCATTTCTATCCTTGGGGTAACCTACAACCTTCTAATTGGACATAAAGCCTGACTAATAGGACATAATAAGTGCCTGACTGCAATCCTAGCCCACTACCAGTGGCTGGTAAGACCATGGTTCTTAGAGGAAAACTTACTACTGTCACTTCCCTAAAAAGTGCATGATCTAACTAAGCACTTTGCAATACATATCCTTGTAGCTACAGATAAATGTACCTCTCTTGCTTCACCAAGTATGGTTCTTTTTGCAAGAGACAGAAACTCTCTATTATAGAAAGTTACAACTTGTCAAAATGCAGTCAACAACTGAGTACTGGGTGCACAGCTCCAACTAATACATCTGCAACACAACTCTTACACCTAAGGCCCACGGGGCTTTGCAGAAGTGAAGGAAGTATGATTGTAGGAGCCAGAGAACCAAGAGATCTACTTTGCGAAAGTGTTTTCTATGTGTAATAGGGAAGCTGCACCCTTAACATCGCAACAATATGGTAGGCTGCCTAACCAATACCTAAACAATGTCAACATCTATTGACATGGCAATGTGCATTTAGGAAGCTTCACAGTGCTCTTTCCACAGATGAAAGGCTACAGGTGGAAAACCAGTCTTACCTGGAGACAGGCCTTCATAGGTTATCTGACTCTGAGTAGTCAACACTAAATGTAAACACACACAAGCAATACTATTTAATTCAACAGTTTGCTCTTATAAATTCATGTTCATATGTATAAAACAATTAAGGAATAAGAGGCCATGAATTTTATGAGTAGCAGCAGCAGCAGGGCACGCAGGTGGTTGAGGGAGGGAATGTGAAATGATGTGTGAAATTCTCAAAGAGAAAAGAATACACTTTTTCAAGGGAGAAATACTTTATATGAAGCCAGCTTAGTACATTACATACATAATTAAAGTGACTACTGTTAATATCAATGGCCTCTTGAAACAAATAATGTGTAAGGCACAGATCCAATACCACCTTTATCATGAAGCCTTTCCTTATCCTTCTAACCCGGCCCCTGAATCTGCATCTCTTTGAATCCTGCATCACACTGCATCAGGACCTGTGATATATGTTTTTATAAAAATGATTTTAGACAAAAGATCATCCACCATAAGACAGAAGGGACATTAGAAAATTTAAAATGATTCAATAAAGGTCATGGCCATATGTAGGGGTTTTCTCATATCATTTGTATTTTTAAAATCTCTTCCCAAGAGAATAACAAAAGTTCAATACTGCTGGAAGAAATGTAAAGAGAGAAATGTTTTCGCTATCATGGTGTTAAATCTTTCATTGTAAGGCCTCAGTTCATGAATATTTTATTTATTAATATATACACCAAAGGAGTAATTTACATATGCATGTATGAATTCATAGCAACATGACTTGTTCTTTTATGCAAAGCAGGCTTGTACCTTATTTATCAGCATTTAAATGCCTATAATAAACACTAAGGTCGTTTGTAATAAAATGTGTATTTCTCAAAAACATGAAATGCATTGGTTGTGCTTGGCAGCATGTTTATAGCCCTTCAATAAGCACCTGGGTTCCATATAAAGTTATTTAGTTTTTATTTGTCCTTCTGACACTTATAATAATATGTTGAAATTTCATTGCAACCAAAAGAGAACGATGGATAACCCTAGCTTGCAAATTTCAAAATGCATGTTACAGGTTTAGAACAGTGCCTAGCTCCTCGGTGGACCGTACTTTTATGAAACAGAACTTTATCTACACTTGCCTAGTGGGAGAGAAGGAGATCATTTAAAGGACATTATCTTATTTATGAATCTAAGCGACCATAAAAGACTCTTTCAGACTGTTAAAGAAAAGGAGATAGGGAACTCAACATCAGCAAGAAGTCTCCTGAAAGCACATTCTTTCCTGCCTCAGCCACCCGAGTTCCAGAATGCCTTGTTCGGCGCTGCTTCAAACAGAACTTCTGTTCTTATTCAAATGAAATAAAAATGTGTTTTACACAAAAGTCCATATTCACAAATTACTGGATCTGGTTTATGCATAATGTCCTGACACTAGAAACAACTCCGCCAGACTATTACTCAGCAATAAAATAAGTCATGATGAATGTAACAATGATGCGCCCTGGATGGTCTGCACCAGTAACAGAAACTCGGCAGTCTTGATACTCTAAGATATCATCTGTATCATACATCAGAGGGAGCCAGAAACTGAATGGGAGAAACCACAAGGGGGCGCTAAGGAGTTCAGAGGAATGTCTTGGTTGCTCCATGTCTTCTTGTGAAGCTGTTAAAAGGCCCTGCAATTGCTATCAATCCTCTAAAAGAAATGCCAAAATGCTTTTAAAAATCTGTACACGTATCTCTCTTCTTTAAATAAAGTTGTACGAAAAAAAATACACAGATAATAAGAACTGATTGCCTGTGTGGGTTGAAGGTATAGCTACCAGGCTAGAAGTGTGACAGGTATTTCTGTACTGTTTGGGTGGTATACCATGCAGGGAAGCAGGGCTCGAGTTGTGTGGAAAAGGTGTGTGCAAAGCTAAAGAGAGGAACAGTCGCTGAGCAACGAAGAGTAAGGCCGACTTCTTCTGAAACTTAAACATGCTGTGGTTTGAGTCCGGCAAGGCATCCTCAAGGCTATCAGATTGGAACAGTTAATTGAGCCCCAGCTGGTGGCACTGTTTGGGGAGGCTGCAGAACCTTTGGTTTCCAGCTGGTGGCGCTGTTTGGCGAGGCCATAAAAGTCTGGGCAGGAGGAACTGGGGCACTGGGGCTTACTTCAGAAAAAAAGAAAGGCCCTGCAATTACCCTAACACCCATGGGACAATACGCTAAAATTGAGAGAAGTTTTACTTGTTATTTTCAAATAATAAAAGGCAGAAATAAATTAGGAGAAAAGAAAAAACGTTGAATAAAATACTAGGAAAGTTATCTTTGAAAGATAATTCAAGATATAGATCCCAGGATTTCCTGAAAGTTAAATAATTAAAAGGCAAAGTAACATGACTAATGTTAAACTTCCTGATTCAAGGAGACCTTCTGGAAGTACAGACCTGAAGGTGCAGAACCGGAAGACCCAATGGACTTGACAATCTGTACAATGATCTCTAAGATCTACTCCTGTGAAATGACTGAATTTCCAAGGGGAAAACATTCTCTTTGGGTATTTTTAATAAAGAGTACACAACTTAAAAAAAAAGAAAATTGGATTCTCGTCAGATCTTAAAAATACTAACATTAGATGGCAATAAAATACATATCGGAGTGTTTTAGGTCAGAATGTTTATATCAAGAAATTTATATCCAGCAAAGTTGCATTTTAAGTACAAATAGCACTTGAGATGACATATAAAGGCAGATTTAAAAATAAGCATCAATGGTGAGTACTATAGTTATTAATTACATTTACCCTAAACTAAGTGAGAGCTTAGGTGGAAACAGAAGTAACAGCTATATGCTCAGATCTGGTCAGTATAGTACACCTATGAAAATATGGATAGTATATAGCAATTACTACTGTTCTATAGTCATATCAATGGTGATCATATTAGTATTGATATTCTGAGTGTTTTATATACAATAAAGGCAGAAAATGGTGAAATACATATAATTCTGTCACAATTTATAGTCTTGAAAGTAAGACAATGTAACAATAGGGAAGCTGAATTCAAAACATTAATATTAACTCATGAAGATATTATCTTTACATATGTACATATTTAACGATGTGTGTGGACATATGAGGGTCTGGATACATATTAAATTTTACTCAAATGAACATTGAAATGACTGTCTTTTCATCCACATTCACTGCTGAATTCTTCACCGTATCAAGACAATAGAATCAGTTGAGATGTTTATCAACAACTGAATAAAAAAAGCTCTGTAATTTCATTGGTAAAGAATTATAAAATTTGTAAGAAAATGGATGAAACTAAGCATAGAAGTCAATTGTTTTACAATAAAAAAAATTGGATTCTTTAAAAAAAGTTTGATTCTAGTAATGAACCAAAATATACACAAGAATCTCTCTCTCTTTCTCTCTCTCTCTCTCTCTCTCTCTCTCTCTCTCTCTCTCTCTCTCTCTGTGTGTGTGTGTGTGTGTGTGTGTGTGTGTCCTTTTCTTATGCAAAAAATATTCAAATTTAGCATCTATCTAATAAATTCACATTTAAAAGCATTCCTGGCTATCCATAGCTACTACCAAGTGAACAGAAGGACAAAGTAAAGTGTTAGAAAGGGTGTGGGAATAGGAGCCTTTGTCTGCTGTTGATAGGAGGGTGTGGGAAATGGGAACTGGTAGGAGGGTGTGGGAATGGGAGCCTTTGTCTGCTGTTGGTAGGAGGATGTAAACTGGTGCAGCCATAACCGAAATCAGTGTGGAGACGTCTTTAAAAAATAGATGTACTATTTTCCCCAGCTATTCTCCTCCTGGGAATATAACCAATGTGCTGCACATCCCACTCCAGAGACATATTTCCATCCATGTTCACAGCTGCGTTTTTCACAGTATCAAGAAAACAGAATCAGTCCACATGTTTCTCAAAAACTGAATAGATAATAAGAAGTTCTGGAATTTTACTGGTAAAGAATTATAAAATTTGTAAGCAAATGGATGTAAGTAGGAAATATTATACCAGATGGGGTAGCATGGGCTCATAAAGGCACACTGTGTGTTCCCTTGATTATGCAAATATTATCTCAGTGTGTGGGGGAGTAGAGGCCAGGAAACAAGAAAGAGGCCCATGAGATGGAGAAAATGAGGCTCCATAAAAATGGGAATGAGATGCATTATAGAGCACCTCTGATTCAAAACTGATGGGAAAATATTAAAAGTGTAAGGGTGCAAGAGAAATGTGTGACAGGGTGGATAATGTCAACGAAGAGTCACACAAAAACTAAGTCTGCAGGAAAATGTTATGAGGGTACCTGCTACTTTGTTGACTAATGAAGGAAAACAAAAGACACAATTTGAATCCATTAGACTTGAGCATTTATTTAATTATTAATAAACATTTAATGAAGCTATCAAGAAACTTAGGTACTGTCACACAATGGGTTTTTTTTTTTTTTTTTTTTTTTTTTTGCATGAAAATCTGCCAAAGCATACAGCAATTTTTTTATAGTTTTAATTAATTTGTTTATTTTTACATTACATGTATGAGGGTATGTATACATGTGTGCATACAGAGAAGGCCAGAAGACATCACTGTAGTCCCTAAAACTGAAATAAACAGGCATGTGGGCGCTGGGAACCAGAGCCAGGTTCTCTGTAAGAGCAGCGCTTGCCATTGGGAACTGATCCTTGACTCCAGCCAC
Organism: Micromys minutus; assembly: GCF_963924665.1. Lineage (NCBI taxonomy): Eukaryota > Metazoa > Chordata > Mammalia > Rodentia > Muridae > Micromys > Micromys minutus. Next base: position 46,224,863 of record NC_137954.1, on the reverse strand, counting down.
AGAGTGAGGTAAGAACCTTCACAGACTTTTGGTTTTAATGATTTTCATATTTTCTTTTATTTTGCTGAGTTCTGGGTGAATTCCTATGTCTTGTTTCAGTAATTACTAATTGAACCTTAATCTATTGCCCGTCTATTTTATAGTCCATTTCTCAAACGTTTTCTGTACACCATCTCCAACTGACTCTTTTACAGCAATTTTTCTATTGTTTTCACTAGTGAAATAACTTAATTTTAATTCTTCAAAAATAATAATTACACTCCTTAAAGTCCTTAATTCCTTTGAGCTTTTATGAATTTTGATTACCATTAAAGGTTTAAGAACACAGAATCACTTACTTATTGTTTGGGTCTGTCTTTAAGATTTTTATTATTTTCATTCCTATGATGCTTTCAAAATAAAGAAAGCATTCTAGGCCTCTTCTAGTAATATGGGGTAGAGTAGAGAGACAGCTCACTGCTGAGATGCCAAAACTCACCTTTTGACTTTAGTGTAAGACTCAAGACTCTAAGACTAATGGAAGAAAGCAGTCAAGGTACAAACACAGGTAAAAATTATCTGAAGAAAAAAGATTCCAGTCACTCCAGAAATAATAGCAAGCCTTGGAAAATGGTATTACATGAATTTAAAAGATTTCACCCAGCAAAGAAAATAATGAAAGAAAGAGACAGCCTACAAGACAGAGAGAAATCTTTCCCCTTTCTTTGACAGGGAATTGGTATCCATGTTATGCAGAGAAGTAGTAGACAACATCTTCCAAACCAAGTCATCTACTCAATAAACAGGCAAACGGAGTGAGCAGACTGTTCTCAAAAGGAGACATGCAAATAGTTGGTGGACACATTGAAAAGTGTCTTTATCCATGGATGACATGCAAATGAATGGAAACCATACTGAGAACCCATCTCACCCCGTCAGAGTAACAATTATCAAGAACAGTACATGTGGAGCACACAAACTGTGGGAGTGTGAACTGGCATGAAATTAGTATGGAGGCCACTTAACTGCCATGAGATCCAGCTATACCTCTTCTTGATAGCAATAGAAATACTATTTAACCTACAACATGGGTATCTGCATGCCACTATCTACTATAGCGCTATTCATGGTAGACACTCACTGAAATCAGCAGGTCACAAAGTAAAGAAAGTATGGTATGGACTCAGGATCTGCCCACAGGAGGATGAGCTTCCAGATCAGCTGCACAGGTGCTTTTTTGGACCAAGGGTGAGCCTGAGGCACAGGCCCACCAGCTGTCCTGTGAGACAACACAGGAAGTTCTCAAAGTGCAAAGAGCTGGTGCTCTCTGGAAAAGGGTCCTTTTTGGCCTAGAAAAAGAGCCAGGTCCTTGCTATTAGAATTCAGGACTTGTGGGCAGGAAGCTCAGCTCCCAGAACAGTCTCTCAAGAGCTCTCACACCTGAGCCCACAAAGACAGAACTAAGTCACTGCCATCAGAACTCACTGCCTGCCCACAAAGAGACAAACACCCAGGAATAATTTCCCTCCTGAGCCCATGGGACCTCAGACCCACAGGAGAGACAAGCACAAGTCAAAAAAAAAAAATATATATATATATATATAAATATAGATATAGATATAGATATATCACCTACAGTCACTGCCAACAAGATGGCAAGAGGCAAACGCAAGAACCCAAGCAATGAAAACCAAGACAACCTGGCAACATCAGAACCCAGTTCTCCCACCACAGCAAGTAGTGGATTTCCCAACGCTCTAGAAAAAGCAAGATTTAGACTTAAAGTTATACTTCCTGATGAAGATGGAGCTCTCCAAGAAGCACATGAATAACTAACTCCCTTAAACAATTTCAGGAAAGCAGGAGAGCTAGCTGAAGAGAGTGTGACTGACCAGCAGCTTCCACCCGCTCTCCCTCGGCTCCTCCACACTAGCACAGCACCTTACTTCTCTCGGGCTTCTCCAGCCAGTGGTTTGCCCAACTACCGAGGTGCTACTGCAGTGTGGCTACTGCTTCAGACAGAGTCTGTGTTAATAGGCAATCATTGCTCAAAGAGTGCTTGTAAGTCTGCCTAACCTTTCTCAAATATCCACTCTGTAATAGGCCAGATATTTTTAATAGTCTATCAAGAAGCATCAAGAAACAGAGACTAAGTTCCCTGAGAAAACAGAGCCAACGTATGACTTCAGTTAACAGTTTTCTAAAAGGAATAAGTGCCATTCTTCAGGACATAAATGTGTATGCATTAAACCGGAGACCTCTATATGATCATCGATGTAGGGATAATACACGTACTTTAGAGCCAATGATAAAATCAGGCTTGTCCTTGCTTTCTATCACTTTAAAGATTCACTTGAAGACTCTGTTGTATATTTAGCTCATGTTATTAGTTAGGACTCATACAACATTTTTCCACTGAAAACCTGAAGGAGAGAAGGCTCAGCTAGCTAAGTAACTACAGCATACTGAGGATGGATCTCGAGTACCCCATGTAAAACTGCTCATTAAATGACTGATCTAGATGGGAATGCCCAGAGTTGACCTCTAGCTTTTGCACATTCATAAAATACCTGTTTGTGTGCACATACCCACAGATAAACATTTATATGACAGAGATAATAAAAAATAGATAATATATGTATATTATACATACTACAAATACACATAAAAACCTTCTTACAAGTAGTGATTATACTACATCCAACAAAACTCTTAATTACCATATATATAGAAACCAAGATATTCCAGGACAAAACCACATTTACATAATATCCATCTACAAATCCAGCCATACAAAGGATAACAGATGGAAAACCCCAAAACAAGAAGGGAAACTACTCCCTAGGAAAAGAAAGTAATCTTCTTGCAACAAAACCAAACGGAGAAAGGCACACAAACATAATTCTACCTCTAACAACAAAAATAACAGGAAACCACAGTCACTATTTCTTAATATCTCTTAACATCAATAAACTCAATTACGCAATAAAAGAAAAAGACATAGACTATCAGACTGGATACAGAAACAAGATTTAGCATTTTGCTGCATTCAGGAAACTCATCTCAGAGACAAAGATAGACACTACCTCAGAATAAAAGGCTGGGAAAAAAATTTCCAAGCAAATGGTCTCAAAAAAACAATCTGAAGTAGCCATCCTAATACCAAATAAATAGATTTTAACCAAAAAGTTATCCAAAAAAGGTAAGGAAGGACACTTTTTACTCATCAAAAGAAAAATCGATCAAGATCAACTCTCAATCCTGAATATCTATGCTCCAAAATACAAGAACAGGCATATTCATAAAAGAATCTCTACTAAGCTCAAAGCATATAGTGAACCACATGCAATAATAGTGAGACACTTCAACACCCCACTCTCATCAATGGACAGATCACGGAAGCAGAAACTGAACAGAGACACAGTGAAAATAACAGAAGTTATGAACCAAATGGATTTAACTGATATCTATAGAATATTTCATTCTAAAACAAAAGAATATACATTTTCTTAGCACCTCACAATAGCTTCTCCAAAAATGACCATATAGTCGGTCACAAAACATGCCTCAACAGATACAAGAAGATCAAAATAATCCCAGGCATCTGATCAGATCATCATGGATTACAGCTGGTCTTAAATAACAACAAAAACAACAAAAGCCCACAAACATGTGGAAGCTGAACAATGCTCTACTCAATGATAACTTGGTCAAGGGAGACATAAAGGAAGGAATTAAAGACATTTTTTTTTTAATTTAATGAAAGTGAAGGCACAACATACACAAACTTATGGGATACAATAAAAGCAGGACTAAGAGGAAAGCTCACATCTCTGAGTCCCGCCAAAAAGAAACTGGAGAGAGCACACATTAATGGCTTGACAACACACCTGGAAGCTCTAGGACAAAAAGAAGAAGATACACCCAAGAGGAGTAGATGGCAGGAAATAATCGAACTCAGAGCTGAAATCAATGGAGGAGAAGCAAAAAAAGAAACCATACAAAGAAGCAACAAATCCAGAAACTGGTTCTTTGAGAAAATCAACAAGGTTTATAAACCCTTGGCCACACTAAGTAGAGGGCACAGAGAGAGCATCTAAATTAACAAAATCAGAAATGAATGGGGAGACATCACAACAGAAAGTGAGGAAATTCAAGAAATCATCAGATCCTACTACAAAAGCCTATACTCATCAAAACTGGAAAATCTGAAAGAAATGGAAAATTTTCAAGACAGATACCAGGTACCAAAGTTAAGTCAGCATCAGAAAAACCATCTATTTGAACAGTCCCATAAACCCTAAAGAAATAGAAGCAGTCATCAAAACCTTCCAACCAAAAGAAGCCCAGGACCAGATGGGTTCAGTGCAGAATTCTATCAGACTTTCATAGAAGACCTAATATGAATAAGCTCCAAATTATTTCACAAAGTAAAAACAGACGGAACACTACTCAACTCATTTATTGAAGCCACAATTACACTCATAAATAAACCACACAAAGATCCTGGAAAGAAAAAGAACTTCAGACCAATTTTCCTCATGAACATTGATGCAAAATTACTCAATAAAATTCTTGCCAACTGAATCCAAGAACATATCAAAACAATCATTCACCATGATTACATAGGCTTCATCCCAAGGATGAAGGGATGGTTCAATATACAGAAATCTACAATATAAACAAACTCAAAGGAAAAAAAAAACCACATGATCATCTCACTATATGCTGAGAAAGCATTTGACAAATTTCAACACCCCTTCATGTTAAAAATCTTGGATAGATCATGAATTCAAGACCCATACCTAGACATAGTAAAATTAATATACAGAAAACCAGTAGCCAACATCAAAATAAGTAGTGAGAAACTTGATGCAATCTCACTTAAATCAGGGATTAAACAAGGCTGCCCTACCTATTCAGTATAGTACTGGAAATCATAGCCAGAGTAACCAAACAACAAAAGAAAGTCAAAGGTATACAAACTGTAAAGCAAGAAGTCAAAATATCACTATTTGCAGATGATATGATAGAACACTTAAATGACCCTAAAAACTGTACCAGAGAACTCCTAGAGGTGACAAACATCTTCAGCAAAGTGGCTGGATATAAAATTAACTCAAACAAATCAGTAGCCTTCTTCTACTCAAAGGATAAACAGGCTGAGAAAGAAACTAGGAAATCGACACCCTTCACAATTGTCGCAAATAATTTAATATACCTTGGTGTGACCCTAACTATACAAGTAAATAATCTGTATGACAAAAACTTCAAGTCTCTGAAGAAGGAAATTGAAGAAGATCTCAAAAGATGGAAAGATGCTCATGGATTGAAAGGATCAAAGTTTAAAACTGGCCATCTTGCCAAAAGCAATCTACAGATTCAATACAATCCCCATCAAAATTCCAACTCAATTCTTCATAGAGTTAAAAAGAGCAATTTGCAAATTCATTTAGAATAACAAAAACCCAGGATAGGGAAATTGATTGTCAACAATAAAAGAACTTACAAGGGAATCACCATTCCTGACCTCAAGCTGTATTACAGAGAAATTGTGACAAAAACCACATGGTGTTGGTATAGAGACAAGATAGGCAGATAGATCAATGGAACAGAACTGAAGACCCAGAAATGAACCTACACACCTATGGTCACTTGATCTTTTACAGAGGAGCAAAAAACATTCAGTGGAAAAAGGACAGCCTCTTCAACAAATGGTGCTTAGTTCAACTGAAAGTCAGGGGAGGCCTTAGATACAGTGAAAGCTCGTTTTCCCAGTGTAGGGGAATGCCAAGGCTGAGGTTGTGGGCAGAGGGAGCACCTTCATGAAAGCAAGAGGAGGGAGAGTGGAGATGGGAGTTGGAGTGGAGAAGAGTAACATGTGAAATGTACATACAAAGAATATCCAATATAAATGAAAAAGAAAAACCATAAGGATATTTTTGGAGCCTGGCAAATATCCACCAAGCTTGATAACCTGAGCTGAATTCTTAGAACCAATTTGGTAGAAAGACAGAAATGCCTCTCACAAGTTGTTCATATATGTGCTATGTCATAAGTATCTATGCACAAACAATGTGCACATGTAGAGACACACCATAAATAACCGCTTTTTTAAAAGTTTAAAAATTGAACAAGTCATACTCCCTCCAGTAATAAACATTACTAATTCCTACAGTCACACTTTTCGAGCAGGTTATATAACAACCTTTTACAAACAGAAAAATCAATATAACAAGATTCCTTCTCGGAATCCAGCAGGCAACATAATCCAACAGCAGTGCTACAAGTACATGAGTTCCTATGTAATTGTTTAAGCACAAATCCCGAGGGCACTGTCTACAGGCACTATCTAGTTTAGTTGTAATCAACTTATCAAGAACATTAGTCATTCTGGAAGGAACTATACGAAATAAAATTTCCTTGGATAAATTAAATCTTGTTTGTCATTTTAAGACACAAAATACCAAGCAGTATCATTTTAAATGAAGTTAATTTAATGCATACCAATATGATGACCTTCTGCTTCCATGATTATTTTTAAATAGTACTGCTACACAGCACTTTGTAGTTTCCCTTGAACCTCAAAAACCACATGGGAGCTAGTCAGAAGCAAAATTATTCTAATTTTTAAGACCAGAAAACTGAAAGCAAGCAATGTAGTCTGATTGATAGTACGGAATGAAGTCAGCCCTTGAATACATATCTTTGGAATCATTTCTCTCTAAAAAATCCAAACACTTGAACATAAATATTTGGAGCAAGAAGTCGATTTCTATGGTGACTCTGTAATTACCAGCTACAGGAACATCAACCACCAAATTAGCTACTCTAAGCCGCAGCTCTGCACAATCTTATTCTCCATTAAGCAAAGGGGGATAAGAAAATAGCCAAGCATTTGGAAAAATCCATTATCCAATTATCTGTACATTGATGATTGTTCAGTGAATTGTTTACTCCTATGATTCTCTGAAACATGATGTTGTTCTCTATTTCCTTTCTATGAGACAGATGCTTCTCAGTGTCTTGAAAGTTACTGCTATGATTTGTCCTACGACCATAGGTCTGCTAAAGCCAGGCCAGCCACCTTCGCTGCTTCATCATGCTGTGAATTAACTAAAGGAATCAGACAATCCTTTTCCACTTCCATCGTCTACCTTCTCCTCCAAGGAACCCTTACCTAGAGGTGACAGTGTGTGCCAACCTTATGACCTGTCTCCCCAGTCTCCAGCCACCAAGTCTTCTGCTTTTTTAAGTCCTGCTAATCTTGATAATAAACCAGGCTCAGTCAAGGGGCCCTTTCCTTCCTGTTCTATTCTCTGCATACTTTGTCCAGCATTAGACGGATCTGGAGATTAACCAGTCCATCCCCAAAGAACACAGATCAGTTTGACAAACAATCCCATAGTACTTTCCATGATGGCAACACTGCACTGCTGCCAATTACTAGATACATGGGATACAATCCCTACATTTAAGGAGCCCAGCGCTTATGAAGGGAGAGAGATCATTAACTGAGCCATATTACTATAACACAATACATGCAGCGTTAAAAGGTAAGTTCAAGATGTTATAGCAGCAGAAAAGATGAACAATTCACATTGTGCAGGGTGAGGATCCTCTTAATGAAAGGTTATGAGAAGGAATGATATCTGATCTTTCAGAATGAGTAGAAGTTAGAAGAAGTAGAGGTTCAGATGTGAAAGTAATATAAGGAATTACATAAATTCATAAGGCCACAGATTTTGTTCAGCTTACAAGCAATTGGGTATTATCTCTACATAAAATAGGATTTGCTTCTTGAATATATATGTTCAAGGGGATGTGGGATACTTATGTGAAAATATTTATCAATAAGCTTAGGAGAAAAGCCAAAATTAAATATTTAGCATAGATTAACATCTTGATAACATGAAGAAAAACCACAAAAAAGAAAAAAAATGAAAGAGAGGTCGTTAAAGAAAATAGTTGGTCCAAGGTTATGTACACTTAAGGTGATTTTTTTCTTTTTTAGTATACATCTTAACTAAATAAGAAGCTGATTCTTAGGACAATCCTGGGAAAGCCTTTCAGGCAGAAGAAAACACAAGCATGAAAACCTTAAGGTAAAAAGAGTATGCTTGTGATATTTGAGAAACATTTCAAGACCAGTATGAGTGAAGGACTAGTGATAGAAAGAAGAGAAGACTAAGCCAGAGAAACAACAGGGCACACATCAAGAAGGGCCATGGGGTAGACTTTAGCTCCCATTCTTAATACAATGGAAGCCATAAAACATTAGTTTTGGGAAATCAACATGACTCATGTTACAATAGACCTATTCTGCTCTCATCTACAGAACCTAATTACGGGTCAGTGAAAAAAAAAATGGAGATCAACACCATGTTTCAGAAGATGTGCCACCATTTAGAAACAATGTTGGCAGTAAATGCCATACACAGAATTCTCTATGTTCAAGAATGTGAAACATAAAACTAATGGTCAAAAGACAATAAAATAACTCAAGTCAGAAAGAAAGAAGAGCTAGGAAGGCATTTTTGCAGTTACGGCATTCACTGCCCTTGCACCAGACCAGGACTTGTTTCCCAGGACACAGACGGTTGTTTCAACCATTGGTAGTTCCAGCTCCAGTTTATCTGGTGCCCACCCATAAACAGAAACAAACCACTCATATACATAAAATAGAAGATAAATAAATAAATAAAAATAAGGATCAATCAGGGTAAAGGAAAATGAGGTGAGAATGGCAGACTGTACGATTTCACAGAGGCCACCATGGCAGCATTGTGTAGTTTTCCCGTGGCAGAAAGCCTGCTGTTGAACTTACACTTTACCAAAGGAGCTTCAGTGAATGGAAGAGACAAACTGAGGGTTAAGAATAGTGGCAGGCAAGGAATTAGACACAGTATTAATGTCCTCTGCCAAACTTGACAGAAAAAAATGACAGGATTATAGTAGTAGGTATTAAAATAAAGAAGGGCTTTACTCATCCCTGAGATGTAGTGTGTTTCAGAACCAAGAGAGAGCCACTGTAAGCTCTTCTAATCCAAGGTTGAAAAATAACCCAGTGCATTGGTCCCCTTCTCTAACCACACTTTGATATCAAATTTCCCTATAACCTGGGTCGGTGAGAGAGTTCCAGAATAAAAACTCAAGTTGACTTATTAATCATCCACCTGAAAGCATTAGCATTGTATGTGCAGAACTCAGGGAGACAATAATTAAACTCTCTGTGAAGCTGCCATGTGGAGTAAATTTATATGGCATGTTATTGATCCCTGGTTTAATAATCTCACCTGTTTATCATACTGTCATCCCCAAGTTTTTCTAAGAAAATAGGGAAAGGATAGGTGTGAGGCTGCAAAGAGAACTGAGTCGGTTAAGTGTTTGCCAGGCCGGTATGAGGACCTGCACTCTATGCCCAGAACATATATAAAGAGGTAATTAGAGTATTATGCATTTATAATCTTTTTAACTGAGAAAGCAGAAGAGGTATACCTGAGGCTTGCAAAGCAGCCAGACCAGCCTAACCAGCAAGATCTAATTTGCATAAGAACCTGCGTCTCCAAAACCAAAGCAAAAGACTCCTGAGGAATGGCCCTTGAGGTTGACTCTGGCCTGCATACATGCTTTTACTCACGAAAGTACATGAACTCTCACAGAAACATAGTGGAAACCTCCAGTCCTGAACTTCACTGGTTCTCTGTCTACTGAAGCTGCCTATCACACATTCTGGGCATTCCTTAGAAAGGGCATTATGATATGACTACAAAATTTAAAGATCAAAATAATTGGCCCCGTCCTCTACTTCCTGGGCGTCGTTCTGAGTTGCTACATACATGACTTCATTCCATTTTCAAAGCAACTTAAACGATGAGATCCTATTATCTTGTTCTGTGACTACAGAAATTGAGATGGCAGACACTGAGGTGTCGAAGCTAGAACGACCCCCCAGGTTCAAGGCAGCCAGCCCATCTACTGATGCAGACTAAGCAGTTTTCAGGACTCTGTTCAGGAACGATTAACCGAAAGGCTACTCTGGGTAACAAATTTGCCAGGGACTTCAATCGTTTAAACCTATGGTAAAAGACAGACGTTTACTACTAGCTGTGCTACAGAATAAAACTGATAAGAAGTGGTTTTTAATAAGGAAAAGATGATGCAGAAAAATAAGCAATTTGAGTCCTGGGGAACTACGGACATGTAAGTCTGAGCCTCTATTTTATGACCTGTTGAGATTTGCTTTGGACCAACCTATCACCAGAAAATCCTAAGAGATACAGAGCACATTAATTGATCTTCTTGTGTTCTTCCATTTTTACTCAGCTCAGCCTTTCTCCACATCATGCACAGCATGGCCATCCGTGCACAGACATCACACTGCAGTATCTTCAACGTCCAAAGCACAACGAGTAAAGAGCAGCAAACAATCAGCTGTGCCGAAGCTTTTCAGTCTAGCATATCGTCTTGGTGGAAAGTTACTAGAGGCTGCCAAGACTCCGTAAAATAGCCCACTTTCCTTCATGGTCTACCTAAGCAGGAACCTCTGCGTTTCTGATGTATCTGGTAGATAATTAGCTGCCTATCAGCCCACAGTGAAACTGGCAAGATAACACAAGTGCAACCAAGAGGCAGAGTAAAGAAACCCACTCTGCCCACTACCCCCCCCCCGGGGTATGCAAGAACCACCCCCTTCCAGTGCAGTGTGTTGGCATAAGCTGAAGTTTGACTTATTGGACTTCTGTCTATGACTGAAGTGCTAGTATTTTAACTATTTTAACTGATAAGTTATTTTTAAAATACACTTTATTTTTAAATGTCCAAGTAGTATAAAAAAAACTATTTTGTGAAAAGAACAGTGGAGCAACTGTTGCTTTCTGTATGCCTTTATTAATATGCTCTCCTGTTACAAGCTAATTTGCACAATCAGGAAGCATGCCTGACTGCTGGTAAACAAAGTATTCTCTCTCCCTTTCTCTCTCTCTCTCTCTCTCTCTCTCTCTCTCTCTCTCTCTCTCTCTCTCTCTCTCTCTCTCTCTCTCCCCCTCTCTCCCTCCCTCCCCCCCATTTCAAGAGCAGTTTGTTTGTATTCACATAGACACAGTCTATCCAATGAACTCATTCAAGGATTCTATTGTTTTCCCTGGTGTAGGACAAGAGGAGGTTATAGCCCCTCCCAGGCACCTGCGTTCTTAATATTGAGATAGAGTATTATATACAACATTGAGATAGTACACTGGAGAGTTTTTGGCACATGCTGATTGGTAAAACTTTCCCCAGAATCTTTTGTAAATAGAAGAATATTGGAAGAACCTCCCCTGGATCAATGCAAGCTAAACTCATTTTATGTGTGTAATGTTGTCATGACACGTAACTTCTCCCTGTAAGATCACACTCGTAAGTACTTAATATTCTAGGTTTGGGGTTTGTTTGTTTATCTTTTGTTTGTTTGGTTTTTAGTTGGTTGGGTTTTCATTTTTTGGTTTTGGGCTTGTTTTATTTTGTTTTTGTTTGGTTCGGTTGGGTGGTTGGGTGGGTGGTTGCCTTGGTTTTGGTTTTTTGAGACAGAGTCTCTCTATAGTCTTGTCAGTTGTGCAGCTTCTTATGTACATGAGGCTGGCCTCAAACTCACAAATACTCTCCTGCCTCTGTCTCCACAACCAGATTTTAGTTTGCATTAACTCACTTGTTTTATTTAAATATGCTTGCTTAAAAAACAAAACAAAACACCTTTTATTTGGCTATTGTAAATGAAAAGACAATAAGGTGACAGAAAATATAAGAAAGGTTGCATGCAACCCTTCTATTGTGCCCAGATTTCAGGGTCCTCAAAGACCACCAGGAGTCCGAATCAGAATCTGTATGCAAAAATAAAGAGCCTTTATTCAAGTTTAAGCTCCAGTCCTCAGGCTCATACTCAGTGGATTCATGCTGAGAGCTGAGCCCCCATCACTAGGTTTGTATGCTAGTTTGAGCAGGTAACAGGGTCTCTAGCCTAGCAGTTGCCTTATTTGGCAAGGGATATTTTGGCCCAAGGAGATAACTTCAGCCAGCTTGAGCAATTTATCTATAATGTCTAGAATTTTAGGCACTTTCCTTCTATTCCCTGATTGGCTGGGCCCAGGGCAATTTCTTCCTGGAATTGTTTATGGTATTTCTACTAACCAGAGTTCAAACATGGGACAAACAGACTCAGTCTACAAATCAGAGTTTCTCCTGTTGCTTGTGTTCCTCAGAACTTGAGTTTGAATTGTCAAAACTCACAGGTGTAGGAGGCTGTCTCTGGAATCCCAGTGTTCACAATGACACTGGGTAGAAACAATTCTCTGAAGCCTGTGGGCTACTGAGTCTAGTATGCTTGACAATGAATAACAAAGCACTGGAAATCAAGTTTGTTCTCTTCCCATCACATGAAGGCTATGGTATATGTATGCCCACAAATACACACACACACACACACACACACACACACACACACACACACACACACAAACAAACTTTAGAAAGGCCTGCTCTTCCATAATATATAAATAAATAAATAAATAAATAAATAAATAAATAAATAAATAACTTGGGAAACCAGTCCAGAACAAGAGTGATGTAAGAACATGTCCAAATCCAATCTCCTCCTGAGACCAGCAGAAGCTAGCTAGGATAGTTCCCTCCTTGCTCTGGGCATGCATGTTCTTGTGCATGTAACCCCCACCTCTGCCACCCTGAAGGTAGCCATTTAACCTGGAGTCCAAATTACAAACTTCCTCTCTTTCTATAAAGACATATCAAGTATGCATCTGGAATTCTTCTTCATGCAAATCAAGCATTCCCAGCACCTTAGCACCATCCAATAAAGTACACTCACCATGAAAGCCCCTACTCACACCCCAAGACTGATATAGCCCTTGTTACCTCCAATAAAAGGAGAGATATTTCACTGCAAACTAAGGTTGTTTCTCCCCACACTTGCAGCTGACCAAGGTCCTGCTGAAACCAATCTGCCCAGGTAAGGTTCCTTCCTTCCAGTTGAGCCACGTAGACAATGCTGCCTGGATACCTCCAGGGCAGAAGTAAATCAAGGCTGGACATATTAGCACAATAATTATCTACAGTTCTCAGAATCCTCTTCCTGCCACTTCTAATAAACAGAAAATGAAAACTGTCCTTTCTGTCTTACCTGACCTCCCCTCCCCCACTACACTTACATGTGCTCTGTTTTCTCGGAGCAACACTAGTTTGGTTGTCTGAATTAAATGCTTCATGTATCTCCTAAAATCACTTTCTGACACATTTTTTACATTTTACTTTTAATTTTAATATTTGAGATTACAATATTATTATATTTTACCTCTCCCTTTTCTCCATCTACATCACCCCATATAATGCTCCTTGTTTTTCATTAACTATTATTACATGCATATAAGTATATGTGTTCATATACACATATACATCCCTAAATTAAACCTCCTCAATGGACTCAAATCCCCAATAAAACGGCAAAGGCTAATTGAATGGTTGGAAAAACAGGATCCATCATACTGCTGCATACAAGAAATACACCTCAGCAGTAAAGATAAACACTACCTGAAAGTAAAGGGCTGAAAAAAGCAGCTAGAATAGCCATTATAACAGTTAATAAAGTAGACTTCCAACCAATATTAATCAAAAGAGACAGGGAATGACATTTCATACTCATCAAAGGAAAAATCTACCAAGATGACATCTCATTTCCAAACAACTTTGCCTCAAATACAAGGGTACCCACATTTGTAAAAGAAACATTGCTAAAGCTTAAATCTCACATCAAACCCCACACATTAATAGTAGAAGACTTCACCAATTGGCAGGTTATCCAGACAAGCACTAAGTAGAGAAATAACAAAACTAACAAATATTATGGACCATAATATAGAATAGAATAGAATAGTTTATCCAAAGACAATAAATATACCCACTCAGCATCTTATAGATCCTTCACCAAAATTGACCATATAGTTGGTCACAAAGTAAGCCTCAACAGATATAAGAATATTGAAATAACACCTTTTATCTTATCAAATCACCATGGATTAAAGCTGGATGTGAAACAAAATTATCAACTATCCAAACCCACTACAGCTCCCAAGGACTAAAACACCAAGCAATGAGTCCGCATGGAAAAACCCATGGCCTGAGGTACATATGTAGCCGAGGATAGCATTTTCTGACATCAGTGGGAAGAGAGGCCTTTGGTCCATCCAAGGCTCGTTTTCTCAGTGTAGGAGAACTCCAAGGTGCTGAGAGGGGAGAGGGTGGTTGGGAGAGGGATCACCTTCATGGAGGCAATGGGAAGGGAAAGGGGATAACATCCGAAATGTAAATGCAGAGAGTTTCCAATAAAAAATCCTATTTAAAAAAGCTGGACATCAATAACAACAGAAACATGAGAAACCCTACAAACTCATGGTAATTAAACAACTCTCTACTCAATGATCTCTGAGTCAGGGAAGAAATAAAGAAAAAAATAAAAGACTTTCTAGAATACAATGAAAATGAAGGCACAACATACCAAATTTATAGGACAGAATGAAAGCAATGCTAAGAGGAAAGCTCATAGCCCTAAGTACGTCCATAAAGAAACCACCAGCCTAAGAACATAAGCAGGCTGGACCTGGGCGTCCCTGCACATATGTAGGAGATGTGCAGCTTGGTCTTCATGTGGGTCCTGAGCAAATGCAGTGCAGGTTATTCCAAAAGACAGTTGCCTGTCTGTGGAATATGTTCTTTTAGCCGGGCTCCCTTGTGTGGCCTAAGTAGGAGAGGATTCACATAACCCTGCAAAGATTTGATGTGCCGAGGGTGGGGTGTTCAGTAAGAAGAGAGCCCTCACCTTCTCAGAGAAGAGAAGAAGAAGGAGAGGGAAACATTTTGGGAGGGGAATGACCAGAAAGGGAATAGTAAATTGTACAAATAAAAAATAAAATAAGAGTACCCTTCCAAAAACAAAACTCTGCTCAGTCAGTATAATGTTACTTGTATGCACATTTTCAGGGCTTAATGCTTAGTTTTATATAAACAATTGGTGTGGTCTTCCTTTGGAAAAACATTTTCTCCCACTTTCAGGCTTCTTTAATTCCTTGTAGTTACTAGTTTTTAGCAAAAGCAGAAATGGTTGTAGATCCATTATTACAAATCATATAGCTTTGTTTATTACCTTAAGTTTTACATTCAAAGATTAGATCATTTGTTACAAGTAACAAGATTTCTAAAATGACTTGTCAACCTTGAGTGTGTTTGCCCAAACCTTCCAGCACTATTCTAACATGAGTCATTTCCTTTGTGCTCCATGTAAATGTCACCACATTTCCCTGGGAAAGAAGACTCATGTTCTCTGCTTTCCCATAACTATATTACATGGAGTCTCCTCAATATTAACTTTGGATGTAAAATGTTTTATCCACAATGTCATTAAACTGGTCACTTCCCTCACAGCATGTCTATGACAACACTCAAGCAAAGCCAGCACACACAATTCATACTATTCCTTTGAAACTACACTGAGAACAAGGTGACATTGTAAGGAAGTGTTATAAATCCAGTTAAGGTGTTTTATCCTATATTGTTTTCTCCTCCCCAATTATCCAATGCAAAGAGAACTATTAAATTTAGTACTGTTAAAATCTAGGCAGCTCAGCATCAATAAGATTCCCAGATCTGAGCTCAATATAGCATCTTTGCTTCTTCCTCACAAAAACCAATCATGATGAGGGTGTTTTCCTAATGTTCCATGGGATCCAAAAGCTAAGAGATCACTATGACTTCACTCACAGTTCCCTACTTAAAAGTGGGCTGAGGCGTTGGTGTGCGTACATGCAGGAGACTAACCCCTAAAACACTTGAGACACCAAGGAATGGGGAGGTCTTGAAAAGTGAGGTGGGGAGTGAAGGTGTGGGAGGTTGGGGTGGAGACATCCTCTTGGAGATTGGGAAGGTGGAATGGGATAAGAAACAGTTGGAGGTCAGCCTCCAGGAGGGGGACAATGACTAGCCTGTTATGCACTCACTGTTAAGTGGGTACTAGCCCAAAAGCTCAAAATACTCAAGATACAATTCACAGACCACATAATGCTCAAGAAGAAGGAAGACCAAAGAGTTGATGTTTCAGTCCATTTTAGAAGTGGAAACAAAATACTCACAGGAGGAAATATGGAGAAAATGTGTGGAACAGACAGTGAAGGAGAGACTGCCAGCAATTCTCGGGGCTCAGGTATATTACAGCTGCTTGGAAATGGACTATTCCAGCCCTCATCTGTGCCCAGAGCCAGAGCTGGCTCACCACCATCGGGATTCACAGCCAACCTCAGAGAGTTGAACACCCAGGAACAATCTCCATCCTGAGCCAATGGCCCACAGACACACAGGAGACACATGCTCCAGACAGAGACAAGAAGATCATCTAGCATCAAAGATAACAAGATGGCAAGAGGCAAGCACAAGAACCAAAGCAACAGAAACCAAGACAACCTGTTAACATCAGAACCCAGTTCTCCCAACACTGCAAGGAGTACATATCCCAGCACACCAGGAAAACAAGATTTATACTTAAAATCATAACTCATGTTGATGATGGAGGGCCTCAAGAAGCACATGAATAACTTCCTTAAAGAAATGCAAGAGAACCAGGGGAACGTGCATAAAGAAATAGAAACCCACAAAGATGAAACACAAAAGTCACTTAAAGAACAACAGAAAAACACAACCAAACAGGTGAAAAATTTGAAAACATAAATAGAAACGACAAAGAAATCACAAAAGGAGACAGCATTGAAATTGGAAAACCTAGGAAAAACATCAGGAGTCATAGATGCAAATATCAACAACAGACAATAAAAGATGGAAGAGAGAATCTCAGGGCCAGAAGATAACATAGAAAACATACACAAAACAGTCAGATAAAATTCAAAACCCAAAAATCTCCTAACCCAAAATGTCTAGGAGACCCAGGGCTCAATGAGAAGACCAAACCTAGAGATAATAGATGTAGAAGAGGGTAAAGAATATCAACTAAAAAGCACAATAAATATCTTCAACAAAAATCATAGAAGAAAACTTTCCTACCCTTAACAACAAGATGACCTTGAACATACAGGACGCCTACAGAACTCCAAATAAATTGAACCAGAATCAGAATATAAACAAAGACCCAGAAATGAACCTACACACCTATGGTCACTTGATCTTTGACAAAGGAGCTAAAAAATTCAATGGTAAAAAGACAGCCTCTTCAATACATGGTGCTGGTTCAACTGACAGTCAGCATGTGGAAAGAATGCAAATCGATCCTTCTTATCTCCTGTACAAAGCTCAAATCCAAGTGGATCAAAGACCTCCACATATGATCAGGTGCACTGAAACTAAGAAAACAGAAAGTGGGGAAGAGCTTAGAACACATAGGCATAGGGAAATATTCCTGAACAGAACATCAATGGCTTATGCTCTAAAATCAACAATAGATAAATGGGACCTTATGAAATTGCCAAGTTTCTGTAAGGTAAAGGACTCTGTCAAGAAGACAAAATGGAAACCAACAAATTTAGAAAGAATCTTTACCAATCCCACATCTGATACATGGCTTATATCTAATACACATGAAGAACTCAAGAAGTTAGACTCCAGAGAATCAAATAATCCTATTAAAAATGGGGTGCAAAGTTAAGCAAAGAATTCTCAACTGAGGAATACCAAATAGCTGAGACATACTGAGGTGAAGAGGGTGACTGGGAGAGGGAGCACCTTCATGGAAGCAAATTGAGGGGGAAGAGGGAAGGGAGTGGATGGGAAATGGTATAACATTTGAATTGTAAATACAGATAATATCCAATAAAATAGAAAAAAAAAGAGAAATTTCAACATCCCTTGTCATCAGGGAAATGCAAATCAAAACAACCCTGAGATCCTACCTCACACCAGTCACAATGGCTAAGATCAAAAACCCAGGTGACAGTAGATGATGGTGAGGATGTGGAGAAAGAGGAACACTCCTCCACTGTTGGTGGGATTGCAAGCTGGCACAACCACTCTGAAAATTAGTCTGGGGGTTCCTCAGAAAATGAGACATAGTACTACCTAAGGACACAGCAATACCACTCCTGGGTATATACCCAAAAGATGCTCTAACATATAACAAGAACACATGTTCCACCATGTTCATAGCAGCCTTATTTATAATAGCCAGAAGCTGGAAAGAACCCAGATGTCCTTCATTAGAGAAATTGATACAGAAATTGTGGTACATTTACACAGTGGAGTACTACTCAGCTCTTAGAAACAATGACTTCATGAAATTCCTAGGCATGATGAATGATGGATGAAATTTGAAGCTATCTTTGAGGTTAACCAGTCACAAAAGAGCACTCATGGTATGTACTCACTGACAAGCAGATACTAGCCCAAAAAGCTCGGAATACCCAAGAAACAATTCACAGAACTTATGAAGCTCAAAAAGAAGGAAGGCCAGAAGGTAGATGCCTCAGTTTTTCTTAGAAGGGAGACAAAAACATTCATGAGAGGTAATACTGGGACAAATAGAGGAGCAAGGATTGAAGAAAAGATAACTCAGAGACTACCTCACCTTGGGATCCATTTATGCAGTTACCAAACCCAAGCACTATTGCTGATACCAAAAAGTGCTTACTCATAGGAACCAGATATGGATGGACCCTGATATGGATGCCTCCTCAGAGGCTCTGCCAGAGTCATACATATACAGTCAAGAATGCTTGCAGCTAACTGAACATGGGGACCCCAATTAAGGAGGTAGAGAAAAGTCTGAAGGAGCTGAAAGGATTTGCAACCTCATGAGAAGAACAACATTATCAACCAACCAAATTTTCCAGTGTTCCCTATACCACCAACCAATGAGTACACATGGCTCCAGGTACATATGTAGCAGAGGATACCATTGTCTGGCATCAGTGAGAGAAGAGGCCTTTGGTCCAGTGAAGGCATGTTTTTCCAGATAAGGTGAATGCAAAGGTACTGTGGTAGAAAAGGTTTTTAGGAGAGGGAGCACCTTCATGGAAGCAGGGGGTAGGGATGGGGAGATGAGAGTGGGGAAAAATGGGATAACATTTGAAATGTAGATACAAAAAATATCCAATAAAAAAGCCATCCAGAAGTAGAAGAAACATCATATTAAAAAAATGTATGTATTGCAAAGCAATGACCCAGACATCAACCATAATTACAATTGTTTAAACTTTCTTTTAACCTTCAGAAAACTTGGGGGTGATGAAATTAAACTATATGTGTGGTCATCCTGAACTCTTGATGCAGCTCCCCATATTTAGCCTGGCTTTCCTTTAAGGACATGCTTGTGAATAGTTGGGATAATACTGAAAGAAATTTTAAATTCATTGGGCTTCCCAGATTATCACTCTACTTAACCTTTAAACCTTTGCATTTCCTCGTGTCTTGTTTGCTCTCAAGATCTATTCATGTTACCATTAATTCTCTTTATAACACCTGTCAAGTCTTTGAACCACAAGGGTCAACCTTTATTATTATTTTTTAACCTGCAATGTCTGTTGTGTAATAAGGTGGAATAGGAGAAGCCATTATATATTAAGATGGATATTATAACATGAACAGTGTTAAAAGGTTCCACATTTGTGTGTGTGTGTTTCACCAATAATTACTTATCTGTTGGACTGAGAAACTGCAATGGAAGGAATACTTATCTACATAAAAAAACAGACTTACCAGGGTTCTTAATGCCAACTCCGTCAGGTCCAGCATCCTCAGTATGATGGCATTTTTGTCTCAACTGGACCATCCAAAGAAACTAGCATTCTAGTGACGTCCTTAAATATTTGTGCAGAATATCAAAGCTTTGGGGCACAGCTGAATACTTCAGTACATATTTAAACTTAGTATTGTAAATATAGAACCTAACTTCTAGTCCCTAATAATATATCATTGACTTCAAAATTTAGAAATACAAGTTATTCATATAATGTCTGTGCAAAATGTCAGCTGTGATTCTTCTTACTTATCAGTTGGATAAAATTTTCAATCCCAATTATTACATTTAATTAAATTATATTTAAATGTCCTGATAATAAACGGAATGTGGTGGCTGGAGTTGCTGAATTCAAATTAGGATTTTTAGGTAAGCATAGGAGCTTCACAGACCGTGCAACACAGAATTTTATACCGAAACAAAACTGCCATCTTTATGAGGACTATTTGTAGGCTGTTAGTTACTATATTGCTGGAAGTAAACCAAATAAATCAATGTTTTCAAGAAATCTTACCCACTTTAAAAAAGAAAGAAAGAAAAATTCCTAGGAATCTGCAGCCTTATTATTATCAGCCTTATCTTTAGTGTCCCTTCTAAAACAAAATATGAGAACAACACCATATCAAGATCTTTAAAGACATTTTTAACATTCCAAACTTCTGAGCAATAAACAGCCATATTCTCATTTTTTTCAGTAAGTTAAACTAGCTAGAGTAAGCTGTAGGGGAGATGTTCAAGAAATATATCCATACAGAAGCAAGTGTTTGCTATTTGTTTAATAGCTCAAAGTATTTAACAGCCATGTATTTCCTACCTGACAAACCCAGAGCAAGGAATTCTCAACAGAAAGTCATGGGTCTTTAAGGATTCGATTTATAAACTACACGATATCAAACCACCACATCCTATTACCATTCCACACCTTGTTGAAGACCTAGTATAAACGCAGACTTGAAGTCAAGCACCCCAGTGCTATATGAGCTAGCCAGTTTTTTCACAGTAACACATCCATGGAGAGAAACTGCTCTCCCTAACAGGTTTGAGACACTGAACTGTGACTGCTTCTCTTCAGTAATTTTCCATCAAATGTGCAAGCTACCTCTCAACAGCGACCATCACTTCTGGTTCACATTCTTCAGCAGATTAAAATATCCCTTCTCTGTAATACGAGTCTCTCGTCTTCCTTAAATACAACCAAAGTTATTCTCCGTGGCTTCATTTCTTTTCCCAAATACTTCCTTACTAAGAGAGAAATGATTTCTTAGTTCAGAGGATCAGATAAGGACATTTCTCTTTAATACTGCTGCCTGGGTTTGAAGGGAATGTGCTATTTAAGCGGCACTGAGTCAGCCATGTTCAGTGGCCAGCCTTGCTGACGTCGGCCTATCTACTCGCTGAGAACTTCAGCTTCAAAATAGGACAAAATTTAAGTTGTACAAAGTATGTGAATCACTGAGTCAGTGCATTGGGACAGCTGGGACCAGAATATTTTAATTAAAGTGAAACATTCCCAATGGTAAAGGTAGAAATAATTTTGAAAAGTTAAAGTCTCAGTGGCTTACACATCTACAACAGAACTCCTGCGGCTACAGCTTGGAGATGATTGCAGAAGAGGGAGGTAGAAAGCTTGTGAAAGCCAGAAGAACAGGGAGTTTGCTGTGAAACTGTGTCTCCTAGAAATGTCAGAGAAGCTATACTCACAAAGTCTCACTAACAAGGCTGCTTAAACATCACATGAAGAAGGATGGTACCAATGAACATTCTAAGGGAGAATGGAGAAAGCTCAGGAGTCTGAAGC
Organism: Micromys minutus; assembly: GCF_963924665.1. Taxonomy (NCBI): domain Eukaryota; kingdom Metazoa; phylum Chordata; class Mammalia; order Rodentia; family Muridae; genus Micromys; species Micromys minutus. The sequence continues at coordinate 46,203,312 of NC_137954.1, read as the reverse complement.
CCTACAAAAACAACTAAGTACAGGAAGCAGAGGAAACCTGAGAGCAGGAAACATGGTCCCCAGGGATGAACACAACACAGACTGAGGAAATTGTATGTGTGTGTGTGTGTGTGTGTGTGTGTGTGTGTGTGTGTGTGTGTAAATTAAAGAGAAAGTGCCCATGAATTTAATATAAGAAAAAGGAGATGTAAATATAAATGGGGTTGGAAGGGGGAAAGAGAAAAGAAAAAATGATGTAATTAAATTAATCTTAAAAATATAAAAAATATATATATATTTTTAAATCTCAATTAATAAAACTCCACCTACTATGGCATAACAAACCAGAGTAAATATCTGACTGTAATATTAATATAAATCCCTCCCCCATAAATAAATCAGAAGTCACATGAGACACAATGTTCATTCCAATCTGACAAAGAATCTGTCTCTGTCCAACAATGCCATCACTTTTCCCAATTCCCAGCATAGTAGCTTATGCAGTAAAATAGTAGGTTGGGTGCTAAGTAGTGAGAATGTTTTTTAAACATTAAAATTCTCAAATAATAAGATTCAAAAACTACAAATAATCTGAAGGGCTTTAATTATTAGAAAAGTTTCATGAGAAAATAATTTTAAAAGGTTGTATAAGATTTTTCCATTTTGCATGTATAAGCAAGAGATTACAATTTATCAAATGACATTTAGACTATATTTTATACTTAGAAATAAGTAAGGTATGGTCACACTTGAAAGACCAAAGCTCATAATTACTCTGGTTAATGACAAAGAACACTAACTCTTAGACAATGCAGAGGTGCTAGGAGAAAGCACTCTTCCTCCTAGGCAGGTCACAAAATGTACCCATGAAGTCTCACTAACATGACTAATGTGAACTGAACAAGGTCATCAACAGATATGCCAAAGAGGATAGAGCAGACGCAGATGCAGGGGCCTCATCTCTACACAGAGTTACAGACAGCTAAGGACTGCTGACGGCAGAAGAACTGGGTTTCCTCCAGGAGAGCGCATACAAATTATCCAATGCCATAAGGTCAATTCTGAAAATACACCTACAAATAACATTGTACAAACTGAGTAGGTTATATTTAGAAATATATATATATATATATATATATGCATTTAATAACAATTAATGATAAAAGAGCTCATGATTTGAAAGAAAACAAGAACTATATGGGGGAGTTTGAAGAGAAAAAAAGGTAGAGAGAAATGATGTTATTATATCAAAAATAAAATAATATTATTTTTAAATATATGAATTAAATCATCTTTCCTTACTTATAAACCTCTTTAACCCTTGCTTTGATTTTAGATTGACCAAGTTGTACTTTCTGGACACAAATTTCTTCTAATTTTTAAGAAATGCACAGAAGAGGAACATATTCTTCTACTGGGAATTCCCACCAGTTAATAGTATCTGGTGTTGCTATGATGCAGGCCCTCAGACATCAGGCAATGGCATTCATATTGATATGAAATATGAAAGTCCCATTATCGTCAGATGCTTAGATAACTGGTCATTCTGCAGAAACATGAAATTGTACTGGATTCTATTCGACCTTCTGCCATAATTCTTAATTAATATTCATAGGCTCCGCAACATGCTTCAGAAACAACAGTAAGTCATTACACTTTAGACAGTGATTTGTGATTAATTTCTAAGCACCACAAGTAATTCTGCTATTACAGGCTACATTTAGATCATAAATTATTATGGGGACCTTGATGCCTGAGTCACATAAATATGTCACTAAAATGTATGAAGATAGTAATTTTGTAAAAGATTTGGAGCACAATAAACAAAATTATTTCTACCCTGTGGTCAGACCCTCTTGGGATGAAAAATGGCTACCACAAACCAGGCAAAGAGTCCTTGACACAAACATGTTTGTGGTAAATTGAGTCCTCTTTAGCAGACACCAGAGAGAGCAGGCAGCTCCTTCACAGCTCAGACTGGGAGTCTCTCCTTGGGACTAGTTTGAATTGCTACAGGGGAAGATGAATCAGTAACTATGGCCAGGTGGCAGCCTAACAATTGCTTGTTAGTAAAAGGAGGAAGTCTACAACAGATGATGCTAAAGAAAATGTCATGCTTCCAAAATCTACATTAAAAGAATTCTTTAATCCATGAACTTAAGAAAACTATTTTTTTTAATTTATTTTTATTTCTGTGAGGCCAAAGATGTATGACTAGAAGTCACAGGAATATTTGATCTTTTGATAATGGCATTAAACACCAGAAATCTATTCAAGAATTGACTTAATGTACAACTCTTAAAATATTGTACAAAATTTATGAGACAGAGGCCAGAGAAATGATTTCCTGAATATCAGATTGAGATAAAATAGCCTAAATTATATTTGATAACAACACCAGCACAGTGCAGGGAGCCAGCAAACACTGTCTAAAGAGCATTGGAGTAAATGTTTCCAGGGTTGCAGGAGCCATACAGTCTACCAGGGTTCCTCAACTCTGTCTCAACAGTAGGAAAGCGGCCATAGTTGATGTTAAATAAACGGGCCTGGACACATTCCAGCCCCATTTACTTCTGAAGAAAGACGGCCACATAGACTTGGCCCCAGGCTGTGTGTGTTTTCTCATCCTGCTGGAAAAGTATTGATCCTTGTTTAAGAAGCAAAGAGCAGCTATTGCTGCTTCTGGAAACCACAAAACTCCTTGTCCGTGTCTTACTTCAGAATAGGAAAATTCCCCTCTGTCTGGTTTGATCGCTTGCTTCTGCTTCACTGCAATTATCTTTTCTCTTAGAGACATCTCTTTGTCCTTCAGTTTTCAGAGCAGCAATGAAGGCTTCTCGTGGGCTCTAGCCTTCAAAAACTACTGAGCAGTGTTGATGCTTTGCTTTGGGTTTCAGCTGCAACAACCCTGCTTTTCCTCCCAATGGGCAGTATAATGGAACACCCACATTGGGTGCAGAGAGGACAGCCGGAAGAATGGAGGCATCCTTAAAATGTTTACTAAAGTTGCTTACATAAAAGCTGTTGAGGAAGTTTTTAAGGTTTTGGGTATGGGTTCAATCTCATGGAGTGGGCCTTAAATCAAGTAAGTAATTGGTTGGTTATTCCAACAAGCTTTGCACCAACGTTGCCCTAGCACATTCTGTTTGTAATTTGCACCATTGTGGACAAGGATTTTTGTGGCTAGCTTGGTGTTTACGTCTCTATTTTGATAGCGTGATGTTGAGGGATTTTAATCCAACAACATGACTTCTCTGGTAAGGGGTCACATCCAAAGACTTCTAGGTCTGTGTGGTTCAGCTGGCAACTTTGATGCCCCTGGCTGGAGTGCAGACACGTTAGGTAAAATTGATTTGATAGAAGGAAGCAGTGATGTTTAAAAGTGCGGGAAGTTCACTTAATGGAGTTGAGTTGAGTTCAGGGCAGTGAAGCTGAGTCCACTGGGAGTTAGTGAAGTTCAGGTTATGGGACTCAGAGACAGTTTTTCTAAGCAGAGGAATTCAGTGAAAAACTAAGAGAAGCCAGATTGAATCGGTCAGCTTGGAGAAGAGGTCAAGCCAGAACAGCTGAGTTGAATCAACCAACTAGAATTCAGAAAGAGCTAGGAAGGGTGAGCTTATTTCAACAGTAAGCCTCAGAGATGGCAAATCATTGGGCAAACAGAGGATGCTTTTACAGCATGCAGAATACCTTCCTGTACCAAAGATGCTAGAAGGTGGGGGTGAAGGCTCTATGTAGGTACCAGCTTGACAGTTCGGTGTTTAAGGACTTTCACAAGATACCTGAGGGTGCAACTTGAAAATGTGATAGCAGTCCCTCAATGCCCCACTTGTGTGGCCCACTATCAATCTGGACAGTATCTTTTAATTTACACTATTGTTTTGCCTTGAATAAAGTCATTTTTAAAAACCTGAAAATATACCAGAGAGAAGAAGTATCTACTAAGGAGAGCAGTCAGGAAACAGAGCTGATCTTACCATTCACAGAGATGGGCAGGTTGCACCTATATAGTAGCAGAAAATAGTATAAAGGGAACAAAATGATGGTCATATTTGAAAAAGGTATTAATATGACTTTTAAAAGTTTATATGTAAACATGAGGAGTATGTATGTTGTCATAGGTTATCTATAGGTTGGCCCTGAGAAAAAGGAATTTGGCATCAGAAGTTACTCCATATAAAGAACACTTTTAATAAAGTAAATGTGGGTGAAAGACAATAGTAGTACTTTATTTTGAAATAACTTTTGTGTATCTAAATGCTCAAATGATCATATATATGATTCTGGAATCGAAGCAACGTTCTGGATCAAAGATGGCAATTTGGCAGTGGCCATCACTGGGTAATAACAAAGCCACAATGCAGAACATATCAACAAAGCAGTAGAGATAGACAGAAGACCAAAGTCTAATTCTGGACCAAAATAAAACAGAGGTCAATATACGTATAGACAACTCAAAAAATGATATGAAGAGAGAAAAGGCACTGAGTGCTGTTGAAAGTAATCCAGGGCACTGTGGTACCCAGGGAGACAGTGAAGAAAGAGTGCTCAGGAAACAGGAATTGTTATCTGAGTGAAATGCTGCTAATGGTTAAGAAAGATAAGGGCTGAGAATTGGATTTAGTGCCTGAGGGTCTTTGTTGGCCTTAATAAAAGCAACAATGGCTAGATGTGGAGTGGCAAAAGCCTGAGAAGGGATAAGAGGCACATGGAGAAAAAAATCAGAGACTAAAGTGCTTTGCTTTGTTTTGCTGAGAAAACATAAGAGGCAGAGAAATAAGGACAGAGTTAAGTTTTGTTGAGAGATGATCTAATACTAGGTTGTTTCCAAAATGCATTAGCAGTAAGATACTAGAGACTCAAATACAACCAGAGACTTATTCCAATTTACAGACTGCTTTCAATGCTACTGAGAGTGGCACAATTCTTATGTTTTGGTCCTCAGCCTAGCCTTTAAGAGCATAGCCATCTCTCCAGCCCACAGCCTAATATTCAAATGACTTCTTCATGAAAACAAAATCATTGTGTTTGCCTTCAGTAATTAACACAGAAAATATGTTTACATGACCCTGCTAACGATTTATTACTTTTAAAACATATTTTACCAACAAACACCGTCTCTTAGTCATCCTTAAAGTTAGTGTAATCATCACCTTGAGAAAATGTGATAGGTGCATTTATCTCTCTGCTCCTTCCTGCCAACATTTGACATGTGCAGTTGCCTCTTGTTTTCTAACCGTAATTATCAAGATGCTTCTCTGGGCTGTTTTCTTAAAATAAGCTTTATTTTCTAAATTTAGAAGGAAAAAAATAATATACAGCTCTTTAATTGAAAGTAGTAGATTTATTTTCAGGAGATAAATCTGGATCCAAGCATCTCAGTTCATCCTGCACCCAGCATCATGCTCAGAGCCATCAGCTTACACTCACTGTCAGGAGGGTCTCTAGATCTCTAGAGTAGCCTACATGTTGCTTGGTATTCCATCCCTCGGGAAAGTTCATGTGAATGAATGAGCCTTAAACGGGCTGTTGACCAGGTCTCATCCAGGAGCATAAAACTGGGGCTTTCGAGAATTGATATTAAAGGGTTCATGAGAAAAAAAGGCTAGATGCCAATGAATATTCATCTATTCTGCTACACTAAACACATAAAATTTAACTTCCTGAGCCATCTGTTAGCTCCAGTACAGCAAAGACACTGGATGCTGGAAATGCACAATGCAACATTTTCAAGGTCCCTTCAAGTGAACATTGAACACGTAAATAATTGTAAAAAAATTATAGTTAAATGCTTTTCTCAATATTGTTATTATTTAAGTGGTTATCCACTAAAATAAATGCAAATATAATAGAAATGCATACAGTTCCTTTAACTGAATAAGCATTTTAGTAGAGTCTAGAATGTTCTGTTTAAAATCCAGGGATGAAACCACACATTTTCTTTACTCTTAAATAACTTAGACTATATTGAGAAAGAAAGAAATAAAGTGTCAAAAATGTAATATACCAGGTATCCTACTATAATACTAAAATATCTACTAACATACTGAAATAGGAGTAAAAGATATGAAAGCAGTACCACCAACCCCATTGATGACAATAGAGAAAAAAACTAAAGAAAAATATCAATCTTTGGAAAACAAAAATATGTTTGTAGATGTGAGGGAAGTTTGAGAGAAGCCCAAAGAGAAAGGTTGACCAGTGAAAGAGAGAGTTAACAGCAAGAACAGAGGCAGATAAACTCAATGATATTGTTAGAGTAGAGGCTTCAGTGAAGAACATCTGGAGGCCTCTCAATAAGAAGGTAGAGAGCAGAAGACAGATCTGACTCCCCAAGGAGTGTTGCTGTAAGCAACATGACAAGGGGTTCATGCTTAATATGTGGTGAGGCACAGAGAAAACAATGTTGGGGAAATACTGAACCCAGAAACTACTTGAGGGAGAAAAGCAACCGGACAGTAATCATCATTGGTGCATCTCTTCTCTGCTCTACCACCTTCCCAGCCATCATCTCTCACTAGCCTTCTGCTCAGACCATCACACTATATGTTATCTCTAACCATGGCTTGTCAAATGTTCTGACATCCCATAAGCCCAAGCCATCACCATCTCTCTTTCAGATTTCTACCCAAGTGAACCTGCCTTTCTGCCATTTTTCTTGGCCCATGATATATTGTATTCCCTCAATTCTAGAACAGTCATTTCATTTCATAAATCAAATTATAGTGTTACCTTACTAAAATACATCTAATGGAATCATCCTGTAATTATAATCAAAGTTTAAATGTCCTCCTTTTGTCTGTAATATTGCATTATTTGCCTTCTGCCTGTAGCCTTTCCCTTCTCTACTATTTAATTTTTAATTTAATTTAATTTTACTTATTCCTTTTATATCCCACTCACTGCCCCCTCCTGCTCACCCAGCCCAAAATCCTTCCCACATTCTCCTTCTCCTCTTAGCAGGTGGGAACCATTGGGTATCTTCCTCCTCACAACCCTGGCATTTCACCTCTCTGATAGGATAGACACTTCCTCTCCCTCTGAGGCCAGACATGGCAGCCCAACTAGAACATATCCCATGTACAAGCAACAGCTTTTGAGATAGCTCCTGTTCCAGTTGTTCAGGAACCACAGGAAGGTCAAGCTACACATCCTGTTTATTTTCTATGCTACTGTTTGCCTACCTGAGATTCTTTACAATGTTCACTGTCACACTACAGGTTTTCAGTTCACATATCGGTTCATCTAGTCCTTCTCTCTACAATTATTTTAGTATTCCCCAAATATTCAAGTAATTATCCTACCTGATGTATCCCTCTTGCTTCTTGCAGTAGGGTCTAATGCTGAATAACACTCCGTAAACTAAATTAAAGTAAGAAGGACTGAAACATTTACATTTTGGTCTTCCTTCTTCTTGAACTTCATAAAATCTGTGAATTGTTTCTTGGGTATTCAGAGTTGTTAGGCTAGTATCCACTTATCAGTGAGTGCATACCATGTGTGTTCTTTTGTGACTGGGTTACCTCACATAGCATAATATTTTCTAGTTCCATTCATTTGCCTAAGAATTAACAAAATACTCACAGAAGGTAGAAGAAGGGAGGGACTTCGGAGAAAGGGAGGACGAGGGAAGGAAAAGGGGAGCAGGATCAGGTATGGGAGGTGACAGGAATGATACACAGGAATTTGATCAGAGATATGTAGCAATAAGGAATGGGGAACTGGGGATAGTTGCCAGCAAGTCCCAGATACCAGGAAAGCAAAAGGCTCCCAGGAACCAACAGGGATGAGATTAGCTGAAATGCCCAAAACCTGTAGGAACCATATCCAGAGGTTAGGCAAAGCTTCGAGTTGGGGAGTGGGGCCACCCACTCTTCTCAAAAATTTAACCCAGAATTGCTCCAGTCTAAAGGAAATACAGGGACAACAAGTGAAGCAGAGGAAGTGAAGGAAAGGCCAGCAAGAGACTGCCCCACCTCCGGATCCAGCCCGTATGTAGCCACTAAACTCAGTCACTATTGCTCATGTCTGATATGGATATTGTCTTAGTTAGGGTTTTATTGCTGTGAACAGACACCATGACTAAGGCAAGTCTTATAAATGAAAATATTTAATTGAGGCTGGCTTACAGGTTCAGAGGTTCAGTCCACTATCAAGGCAGGAGCATGGCAGCATCCAGGCAGGCATGGTGCAGGAGGAGCTGAGAGTTCTACATCTTCATCCAAAGGAAGCCAGGAACAGACTGAGCATCCTCAGGCAGCTAGGAGGAATGTCTCCAAGCCCATTCCCAGACTCACACACTTCCTCCAACGAGGCCACACCTTCTACTAGTGCCAGTCTCTGGGCCAAGCATATGCAAACCATCACAGATGTCTACTGAGAGGCTCTGCCAGAGCCTTACCTATACAGATGAGGATACTTGCAGCTAATCAGACTGAGCACAGAGACCCCAATGGAGGAGTTAGAGACAGGACTAAAGAAGCTGAAAGTCTTTGCAACCCCACAGGAAGAACAACAATATCAACCAACCAGATCCCCAGAGTTCCCAGTGACTAAACCACCAACCAAAGAGTGCACATGGAGGGACCCACACTCCACCCAAATGTGTAGTAGAGGACGGCATTGTCTGGCATCAATAGGAGGAGAAATCTTTGGTCCTGTGAAGGTTCGATTCCCCAGTGTAGGGGAATGCCAGGGTGGTGAGGAGGGAGTAGATGGGTGGGAGGGGGAGCATCGACAAAGAACCAGGGGGAGGGAGTATGGGAAAGGGGAATAACATTTGAAATGTAAATATATAAAATATCCAATAAAAAAAGAAAGTATGAGATAGTTTATGAAGAAGAGGAAATATACCCAGAGAATGCTTGTTCTGTGCTGTTTTGTACAAAATTCCTGTGTACCCACCTCTGAAGCCTGTTACAAGGCTTATATTTTTCTTCGAGTTATTTGGAGAAAATTGGAATTGCCTGCATATTCCATTTAGTCTTAGATATCAAAGTGAGAGAGGAGATACATGCCGTATGGACTACAAGTGCAAGTCCTATTTGGAGACTCTCTCATAGGCAGTCCATTTTTTATTCAAGTAAAACATGTATTTAGCCATTCATGTTTATATTTTCTTTATTCTAATAGTCAGAACCAAAAAGAGTTAAATGAAAGCTAACCTTTGTCTCGCGCCCCACGTCCCGCCGGCAACAACAGGATTCTTCTGCGAACAACCTTTATTGTACAGTACTCTGAGCAGGGGACCACATGGAAGGAAAATGCACTGCTTATAAATGCCCAGAAGACTCGTGTCGCTACCTGATTGGTGCGCCCTCCAGTAACTCATTAGCATGCCCTGAGAGCGGGCTGTGACGTCTGTGGTACATGCGCACTACGTCTCTCGGGCTGGGCAATGGCTCTGTTTGCTGAGTCATCGGCGAGAAGCCGGCGCCATCTTTGGGTGCGGCACAAACGGCTCCCAACAAACCTTCACAAATGAGCGACTGATAAGTTTCTTCCAGAAGAACTAGAAAGAAGAAACAAATATCATGATGAAGTAAGTCCTGGTATCTGGCAGACCTGAAAACTTTACATTTTGGGGCTGGAAAAAGGCTTGTTATACTGTCCCACATATTCCATGGGAAAGAACCCATGTCTCCATGACCTGAACAGTCACTAAGATACAGTCCTTTGCTATTGTGTGTTCCTAAGAATTTGCCACTAGCTATAAATTTTCTACTAGTCTCTACTACCTACTCTTTCATTTTCTGATTTTTTTAAAAATATAAACTTATAATGATAATTCAGTTCCCTTTGTTCCCTGGTGCTAGAAACAGTGTTGAGCAAGGCTAAGGAATTCCAGTCACTGGAAGAGATTTGCTGGCTGGCAAGTCTGCTTTCCTTGCCTGGCTTCCCAGATGTTGACCCAGAAAGCACTCCTTAGCATAGTTCCTGAATGCTAATCAGTCCCTCTCACTTTCTTTCCCTAGGAAACCAATTTGGAACCTCTGCCTTTAAGCACAGCATGAATCAGGAGTTCCAATGAGATTGTGAGAATTTGACTCTAGTTTTCACTTCTACGTTAAATTCATCTCAGTAAAGCTACAACCCTTTATGATTAAATGACAGTTTCAGGACATTTCACCCAAATTCTCTATCGCAATCAACTCCATGAAAAATAATTTTTCAAATGATAATTTCACTGCAGAAATTTTGATAAATGATCACTAGAGATAAAGCAAACTGATATGCTATTTGAGAAATTGTCAAAAGAAATCATAAAATGCTAAAATCAGAGGGAAAAATTACATCAAAAGAAATATACAGATTCTCTTATTTCTCACAAAAAAATAATTGGAGGTAAGAACTTGGGAATGATTCTTTATAAGACTTGAGTTTAAAGGTAAATTTATAAAGTCAGGTTCGGTGGTGATCTATTGACATCCCAGCTTAGGAGGCAGAGACAGGGGATTGCCACAGTTTGAGTCCAGCCTGGTTAAGGAGTCAGTTTCAGGCAAACTGGAACACAAGGAGACTTGGGGTCAAACAGGATTAATCAAAATAGCATGTGAGAAATTAGAATGGCCAGAATTCATTATTATCAGTAGTACCACTGAGCGACTACACAATATTTAATACACATGAAACAGGAGCTAGGAAGAAATATATCAACTACAACCTAATAATAATCCCTAGGGTATAAGGTAGCTGTAAATAGTAAGAGGTACACTCACACTATATATTGAAGTTTCCCACCATGTTTCAGAAATAAACTGAGATTTAAATGGAAGAGTGGCAGAGAAGTCTTGGCAGTACTGAAATATGATGATAGAAAAATGACAATAAAAATGTCTGAAGTCAGAAACTAAAACCATTTTCACATAGACTGCCACTTGTTGTTGATGAAGACATATTGTTTTCTAGGTGTTGAACATATAGAAGACAAATAAATCATTCTGTATTTCTTAAAATTCATCAGTTAGAACACCTTTTAAGATGGTGCTATGAAGAAAAAGTCTGGGGAACTAGAAAAGCTTCCTACCCAGTACATATTATGGTAATTTTGTAATTATTTTGTAATTATCACCAATATTCATTATTCAATACTTCTGGCTGATAAATAGGTCAGGGTTCTCAACCTAAAATAGATTTGACATGTTAGTTATTAAAAACAGCTTTAAGTATAAACTTTAGGCCAGCAAGGTGGTTGGTGGGTAGAGGCACCAAACCTGACAATTTCAGTATTTTCTCCAGGGCTTACATCAGGACCCTCCAACTTTCACATGTGAACCATGGCACACACACGCCCACACACATGACACATAATAAATGTTTTGAGGTTTTTTTTTTAAAGACTATAATATGCAGACTTTTTGATGATTTCCATTTATTTTAACTTTTAATACATCATTAGTTCTCCCATAGGTGATGGAAAAGTACCTGTGGAGAAACAACTTGAGGAAGGAGAGGGTCGTTTCCTTTGTTCACAGCCTCGGGGCACACAGTACCCTGGTGGGGAAGCATGAACCTAAAGCAGCTTGGCCTTCAATCTAGAGTGGCGACACCTAGCTATACAGTTGCTGACATCTTGGCAGACCAGAAAGCACAGAGCATCTCCCAGACTGAGAGCAGTTGGAACCTTCCAAGGCCCAGTTTTGGCAGATTACTTCTATTGGCTGAGCTTGGTATCCCAAAAGGTTCCACAGCATCTCCAATAGTGCCACCCGCTTAAGACCAAGTGTTCAGACACATAAACCTCAGGGGGAACCTTTCAGACTGAAACCATAATATACATGTACTGTCCATGCTGCATCTGTACCATTTTTATCTCCATGTCAATTAATGTTCCCTGGGTATTTAGAGTGATGTATTTTTAATAAACTGAACCCTTCGATGATACTGAAAATACTTCCATACTTATTCCTTTGATGATTTTATGGCATACACAGAGAAGATGGCAAGATCCAAAACCTATTTCAAGTACTGGAAATAGACGCAAAGCCTCCTGCATTTTTAAACCTTTCTAACAGTGAAAACAAGTGAATTCTCTAGGTCTCCTGTGGGTAGATACTGTGGAATTTAAAAGGTTGGGGACAAGGTAATCAGGAGAGTGAACTGTTTTTGTCAGATTACTCAGAATTTGGTGAAGAACCTCAGGGACCAATACATAACAGTTATGTTCATTGAGGAAAATATGAATAAGAAACTAAATGACACAAGTTTTCCCGGTAATGCTGACTCAGTGAAATAGAGCTGAGACCCATGGACATGCCTTCCCAGCATGGAAACCCTAAGCTGTAGAGACAACACCAAGTCACTTGTTCTCAGCATTAGAGACGTCCCACTTCCCCACACATCAGGCTCCTCTTACAGAGGAAAAGGCAAAAGTGGTCTGGAGAGACCTGTGTGTCCTGTACACAGGCAGTCCCAGATACGTAGAAAGAGATGCTCTCAATCCCCCTTGAGTTTCCTAAGTCACCAAAGTCACTGCTGATCCCCTAATGCAGAGCAAATGAGGAAAAGGAGATAGGAAATATCTGTCACTAATGTCCCTCATGGAGGGAGGCAGGAGAAGGAGATAGAGAAGGTTCTGGGAGTTACGGAGTGGTGGGGGGAGGCAGAGGAGGGTGTGGGATGAGAAGTGACCCAAGTGTCTACAGGAAGTGACTGCACTGACAGACTATAAAACGTAAACTGGGTAAGGAGAAGCCAAGCCCATTAAAATCATGAGTAAGTGCTGCAATAAAGGAAGAGACGGATCCTCGGTAAGTGGCCTGGAAATATCAGATAATTCACTGATAGAGAGCACAGCAGCTGACTCTGGACAGCTACCTCCTGCTTCCCAGAACCTGTGAGTAAGTTACCTTACCCAAAAGGCAAAGGGGAATTTGTAGATGTGATTTAATTACAGATTCTAATGTGATGAGGTTTCCTTGGATTTACCTGAGTGGGCCTGGTATTATCAGAAAGGCTCATAAAGAAGTCTTTATTTGAAAATACAAAGAGAATAAAAATGTGACAATAGAAACTGTCGGTCAGAGACAGGTCACCAGGTAGTTAGAAATTGTCAGCCTTTAAGATTATAATTGTGCCTGCCCTTCATAATCCAGTCCTACCCTCCTGTCCATACCTCACTTCTGTAAATGAAAATCAATAATAGGAAGAAAAGCAGATAAATATCAAATCCTCCCCTTCAGAAATCTGAAATGTAAATGCAAAGAATATCCAATAAAAAATTAAATAAAATGAAAAAAGAAATTCAAATGCCATGCAAAGGAAGAGAGAAAATGCTACAGTTTCTCCTCTGAAAGATTTTTTTGTGAGGTTTCTGAAGGACTGGAAAGTCACTCTGTCACAAGAGACTTTGAGGTAAAGAAAGATACATCATTGTCCTTTTCCTTAAGAATTAATCCAAACTAGTCTGCCTGTCGCCTGGACAGGACAAGGCCTCCTTGGTAAGGCTGGCTGTTCTGGAAACTTGAGCAAATATTAGTTAAGCAACCTGGAAATGAAGGCTGGCACAATGTTCATCTCACCTCCCTGCACAATGGCCTCACAGGCCATTGTGCGCTCTGATGCTGTGAGATTATTTTTCTCCACAATGAACTCTTTGACAGTCTCCCACTCCCATCCCTTTATGATATCCCCCTTTTCTCTTTACAATACAGTCTACCTCCTATATTATGTTCTGTGTATCTTGTCTGAATTCTTTCAGTGGAGATCACAAGGATCAGAGAGCCAATGGAAGGCCAAAGAGAAATCTTGGTAAGATGACACATGGCTGGCTTTGAAGAAGGAATGGGGGTCACAAGTCACAGCAAACAGATGGGTATAAATGTTTAGAAATCTAGGGAAACACATTGTTTATTTAAGAAAAGCAGCTCATCTCAGATTATACCTGTTTCTTGGGCTTGTGAGACCCATTTTAAGGTGCCTTAGACCTGTACTATAAGATTTCTTAATGGTTTTATTTAACACATGTAGTTTTTAAAACAGGAAGATATCAATAGCTGCTTTTTAAATGCAGTATTTTGACAGTGTTCTAGAAGAACAGAATTATAGCATATATCTGTGTGTGTGCATGTGTGCACATGTATGTGCATATAAACCCACATATAATGAATATTGATGTTTATATATGATATATTATTATGTATGTATTAATATATTATTTTATTCACTTTGCTTGTATGATCAGGACTATGTGGTCAAGCACTATGTGCCATGATTGACAGACTGATAATCTTGTATCTGTAGTGCACGAAGCTGGGTGCCTCGGGAGTTACACTCTAGCAATAAAAGGCCTGAAACTCTGTCAAGAATCTTTGCTCATCATTCTACATTGAGAAGCCAAGAAAGTAATCACTGGTCTGTGAAGGGTAGCATCAATAATGGGATAGATGCGCTCACCAGCAAATGTGAGGACAGGCAAGCAAGACTCACTCATTATCCCTGGAGTTATTCATACATAGGTCACTGACTGGTCCTACAGACTTTGACAAAATGTTGTATCCCCTTAGTACATGCATTCTGGGAATGCCTTCCCAGACCCATCCAGAGATGCATAAGTTAAGTGATGCGGGGTCCACCTTGTGAAGTTGATGGTGCAACATAGTCTAGGGCATAACATGTGTAGACGTAGGGTCAGAGAGAGTGAGGCATAGATGGAGTGCTACAGTCTGGAGGGGTTTGTCCAGTAATGAGTTCCCTAATGACAATCTAGGTACTCAAATCTTCAATGCATGAAGAAGAATTTGGTAGACACTCTAGAAGGGATGTGTGCTTTGCAGGACTGTGTCTTTTGTGCGAACAGTGAGACATGGGTGATCTAGCAGAAACCAGGAAATGAAAGAAAACACTAGTGAATAGACACTAGTGGGGAGAAAGCAAAGTTATCGGTGTCCTCAGTGACAGCTAGGTGCTAGTGAGAGGGATACAGGGAACTGGAAGAAGAAAGTTGAAGACATCAGAGGTTTTAAATTGTCATGGTCCTGTAAGAACATAGTAGACAAGTTTGGAGGACTGAGGGAAGGGTTGGTGGCGGGGTCATCCTGTTCAGGCTTCTGTGCCATAAGCCCAGGTCACAACAGGTAATCAAACCTTCAGTCTTTTTAAGGTGTCCTAGCAAACAGGGGGGTAAAACACAGGGTCATTGGCACCAATGGCTTCCAAAAGATTAATAGGTGATCATTTTGAGGACTGTGATTCTGGGTAGTTGTAGTAATTGCTTGCCCTGCAAGAACCAAGAGCTCTCCATTCTATTCTCAAGTTTGTCAAAAGGAGATATGCACATCTGGACACCGAACTGGCACTATGCTGAAATTCTGGACTACAGGGAGGCTTAGAACATTCTCTTGAGTTCTGAGAATGAATCATAGCTAAAGAAGTGGGGATGAGAATGAGCAGCATTCACAGTGTCATAAAAAGGTTGGTGTCCTTATGGAAAGCTTCCTGTGCTGAGGAACAGCACCACAGGATCAACAGGATAGGCTCCCCCAGGTCTGCATGCCTAACATCCCTATAAACTCACAGAAGATCGCCACAAATATTACCATTAGGAGATAAGCTCCTGTTGGTAGGAGGAATAATTTACCGTAAGAACACACAGTTGAACGTGAGTAGGTTGCAACAGTAAAGGTAAGAAAAAAAAAAAAAAAAAACTGCAAATGAGGAACCCCTCAGACTGAAACAGCTTTTGTTGACACAAATGAGAGCAAATTTTCAAGACCCAAAAAATATTTGGGAAATCTTAAAAAAAAAACTCAAATACTTGGTAGAAAAAAAAAAAAAAAAAAAAAAAAAAAAAAAAAAAAAACCTGACACAAGAAAAAAGGGCATGCTCATCTTTTTTTCCCTAAAAATGAATTCTGCTTCTTTATAAAAATAACACTGCTTTTCTAACTATTTTTCTTTTCCTCAAACAGCAGGAACTAGAAGAAATGTACAGGCTTCAGGTTTTGCACATGAATTTTGTTGTTTTGTTTTTGACAGACACATATTCATGATGGCTGTGTCATATAGAACAATTTTACTGCTCTAAATGTTGTCTGGGTTCTTTCTGTTCCCCTTTTTAATCCTCCAATTCCTGGCACTGTGGCATTTCCTGTTTTTCTTTTTCTTCTGAAGGTTGCTGTTGATATCGTTACTTTCCTAGTAATTTTGCTTTTGGCAGAGTGTCATGTGTTTTGAATCATTTAATATACAGATGTTTCATAGCTTCGAAAAGTCACAATTTGGATTTAAATTTTGTCCTGTTTTTCTACCATTGCTTCTGGAAAAAAAAAAAAAAAAAAAAAACCATTGGTTTAAAAGTGCTGGCCAGGCTGAGAAAAATTAATTGAATGTAGCTCGAATGGCAGTTGGGCTTCAATTATGAGACCCAAAGTCATGAAGGGAAGACACGACAGTGGGTTAGACTTCGGGAGACATGAGTAAAGATAGTAATACATTTGGGGATTTTCCAAGGGTCGCTTTCATGTCTACACGCCACCCCTGGAGGGATAGTTAACGTTCCCTTTCATGTTCATTGTTGAACCAATGAAGTTTGTGAATTCTAAAGAAAGAAAGGAAGGAAGGAAGGGAGGGAGGGAGGGAGGGAGGAAGGAAGGCAGGAAGGAAGGAAGGAAGAGAAAGAGAGAGAGAGAGAGAGAGAGAGAGAGAGAGAGAGAGAGAGAGAGAGAGAGAGAGAGAGAGAGAGAGAAATACATTTGGCAGCTGGCTACTGCCTGTATCAGCTCTGCCCACAGCCACAGGGCAGGCAGAAGTAGGAAGATCACATCTTAGAGGCCAGATTGGGCAACAGAGAGAAAGCCTATGGCACAAGCAAGGAAAAATATAGATTTGAGAATTGTTAAATATTTGGGTATGGGTAAAGAGAAAAGGAAAATTATCTGTATGAGAATTATAAATTTTTGTCTGGGTAATAAGAAACAGGCAAAGCTCCTAAGCAGTTCCTAGAGCCGCCAGGCTGGATGCATGAGGGCAAAGGATACACTGAAATAACTAAACAGTTCAATAACACATCTCAAGAAAAGAATATAAGAGTAATATTTCCATATTTCACAGCTTCCTCTTTTTCACCTCTAGCACTAAGCCAGAAATGTATGGTTTCTTAGCATAAGTGAAACTTCATTCAACTTAAAGGACAAAGTTTTATAAGCAAAACATTTGAAATGTAAAACACTGAAGTTACTTGAAATATTTTAAATATTTGAAAGTTGTAATAAAATCCAATTTCAATTGAAGTTCAATATCAACAGATATTTATATGCTTGGAAGATGTGCCCTCCCATATACAGTAGCTGGCCAGCCTTCCATAGAAAGGATGTATGCATCAAAGGCAATTTTCATCCCCAGTTCCCATCATTCAAACATTAAACCTAGCAGCACCCATGTCCCGAGAATTCGAAACTGCATTGTCTCCTAAAGCAGAGACTACGAAGCCAAGATTCAAATAATTCAGGACTTTATAATTCATAATCAAGACTTTGAATTTCATCTGGAGCTAGGGAGATCACAGAACACAGATATAGAATTCAATGGAGATATTAGCACAGTTGGATTATATAGAAAAAATGATGCATTTCTCTGGGTGGCTTCATTAAAACAGCACTACATTCACAAAAGTCTTGAATAGACCACTTCCAGAGATGTTAGTCAAAATTACTATCGTATTCAAATGTGAGTCTTATATCTGACAAACACACACACACATACACACACACACATACACACACACACACATACACACACACACACACACACACACACACACACACAAAGTATCTTATTTGCTTCAAATCTCCATATAGTGATTAATGTAGCCATGGGTCAGGGGTCACCCCCAGAGTCTTGTAAGAACCAGTTCTATCTCCCTTGGCAACTGATAATCTTTACAGATGAAGAGTAAGATTAGATCTAAATTTCTCTAGAATGACAATGTGTAACTTTTAAAAAAAACTCTCTTTGTACAACTCCGGAAATTATGATGGCTGTATTTACATAGATCAAGTTTATCAACCCCCACCCCAGAAAGCTTCAGAACAGGGAATTAAGAAACCAGAGAAGCAAAGCCTACTCTCCGTGATCCTTGGAATGTCATTCCTAGACCCACTACCTCAGCAACAACCAACCCTAGGCCTTCACCAACAACATAAGCCAATCCAGTCTCACCCTTTTAGGTTAGTTCTCTTAAGGTCAGCTGTCACAGCATTTGGGGCAGTGCCACACCTTGTTAATATCAAAAGTCGTCTTCTCCAGCAGAGGGTTGGAAGAAATAGATGTGGCCAGGGACTGTCGAACAGAGAACTGTGGGGTTTCATTTTGGGTTGGTTTTTTGATTTTAAGGCATAAAGAAGATATTCAGAAATATTCCCAACTTCTGATTCTCTTAAGTCATACACATACCCAACAACTGTTCTTATTTCAATGTTTCATTTAACAATCACAGGATCAAAGTTGCATTAGCCAGAACAGAGAGATGCTAAAGCCACCAGAAGTCATGCATCTTCTCCATAAAGCCATCGAAGAAATAAGTAATTACCACCACCCTCTCGGGAAGGCTAATCATAAATAATGTTTTACAGCACACTAAATGGTCGTCCCTGGTTCTTGTCTAAATGTATAAGGGTTATTCCACATTAGGATGAGTCACCAAGTGGCTTATAAATTTCCTGTCCCTGGACACCTTTAAAAAAGCTAGCCGTCAATCTGAGCTTGAAGAATTCCATGCTTCAGACAGGTTAGTCAATGAACTAAATAATAGTTTGCTGCTCTCACTGCCTCATGGGTAAGAAGAAAAAGATAAGACCACGGTATAAACATGAAATTCTTCCTTTTAAACATCAACTCTTTGTTTCCAGGATTGCTCTTTCCTCCTTTAAAACATGAATGTGCCTGTCACTCTGACACTAGGTGTCAAATCAACACAAATTCTATGCTTTTAAGGATCAACTAATTGACTAGACACAACTCCAAAGTACCCTAATGAACCAAACAAGGCCAAAGTCTATAGAATTAAGATAACACAAGCACCGTCCATCCCATCTTCACACCTGGGTTTGGCTTTCTGCCAAATTACTCAGAGTGAACAGGGTGTAAGGAAAAGATGACAGGGCACCAATGAAAGGAAAAGTCACTGAAAGGAAAAGTCACAGAGCACCAATGTTGTGAAAAGATGATGTCCTGGGTTTTGGCACCAATGTTAGGGGAAGGATGAAGAGAGTGGGGGGCATATGGCCCATGGAGGTGCAGCAAGGCCTGGGGGCAAGGGAGATGCCTCTGGGGCGTCCATGTTGGGAATCCCTTTCCCCTGAGGGACTAGCCATACAACGGTATAGTACAGAATAGAGTTTATTCAGGTCATGGGAGAGTTAAGAGGGTGGTAGAGGAAGAGAGAGAGAGAGAGAGAGAGAGAGAGAGAGAGAGAGAAGTAGTAGAGGCTGGCCATGAGCACATGGAGAAAGACAGGGGGGGGGGGAGGGAAGGGGAAGAAGGGGTAGGGTTGGGAGAGCAAGAGAGCCAGGAGGCAAGAGAGGCCAAGAGAGAGAGGAGGGGGCAAGCAGCCCCTTTTATAGTATCAGCTCACTAGGACGGAGCATATCTGGCTACTGCCTGGTAATTGAGGGGTGGGGTTTATAGATTCCCAACACAGGGTATTTCAGTATAACTACTAAGATATCATTGTCTTCTGTGTGGACAAACTCTAAAATGAATTCATTTCATCTCCTTAAAATTTCACGTGGCAGCACTGGTGAAGTGGACATGGGCTCCTAGCCAGCATCAAGAAGCTATTTCCAAGTGCTATCTGCATGCCCAAGAAAAATCTGTCTGCTCCAATGCAGTCTCACCTGTTCTTCTAACTTAAGGGCAGCCCCACCCCCACAGTGGATGGCCGACACAAAATGAACTTAATAGTATTTTTGTACACATTCTGTCTCATATTGGTTTGGGATTTTTTTTTTTTAATTTGTCTTACTGGTCTTTGCTTATTTGTAATGGTCTCTGATTTTGTTAAAGATTTTGTGTATCTATGTGCATTTCTTGTGTTTCTTTCTTTTTCCTTTGAATTGTGAATTGTTTATCCATTTGCCTGTTTGTTTTCTAAAGAGAGAAAGAGCGTGCAGAGTTGGGTGAGTAGGGGAGTGGGGGAAGATCTGGGAGGAGTCGGGGAAAGGAAAAGCCAGATCAGAATGTACTACATGAGAAGGAATTTAAAAAATACCTCCACACATGAACTAGCTAAGAATTGGTTGATCAATGCCTGGCAGATGGTAACTGAATGCTGAGTGGGTAGACCAGTAGACCACAGGTAGATGTGTGTGCTCTGGCCTTGTAGAAGCAGTGTATCTGAATCCTTAAAATGTACATAACCTCTCTGTCCTTCACACATGAAATCTGGGTTGGTGTAACTCTTTTCCTTTTCATTCCAGAAGAGAATTGTTTATGAGTATAGTTTCCATAGCTCATTTTACATAGCTGAGGTTTTCAGTGGTTGTTTGGTTTGGTTTTAATTCTGGAAACTGTGGGTCTTCCAAATCACAGCTAAACTATAGTTTTGAGAATTCATCAAGGATTAATTTATCCTCTAAGCTAACCATTTTCCTCAACTGTAATTATAAATGTGAAGGTCAGATGAGGACTATCACATGGGGTATCACAAACCCCAGTGACAATTTCTCACTTTCATTTATAATCCTATGCTGTATTTGAACACCCCAAAATTCTCTATAATTATCTCACTATAATGAAACTGCACAGAGGTGAATCAAAAACTCTGCTATTCTTAGAACCGATGGGCTATAGTTAGATGCCCATTTCTAAGAGCAATCTCGGTGAGTTTGCTTCCCAAATTTATGCCAATGTGGAGAACCAAGTTATCTAACCTCTTAAACTCAGCTCTGATGAATGATGGTCATCCAACAAGAATTAAGATTCTTTGGGCCATCCTGAGGCCTAAAGACCCTGAGAGAGAAAAAAAAATACGAAATTCTGTGAGCTTTGGATGTACCCTTTCAGTCGATTGCAACCTCTGAGAACAATACAAATTTTCACTGACTCATTATCTCCTATGATTCACCTCAAAAACTAGATTTTATTTTTAAAAACTGACATAAATTCGCCACAGAGATTATTTCTAAAGAAGTTCCTTTAGCTATAACTTTAAAATGAGCTGCTCAACGATCACATGTTTAAGTTTCCTCTCATAACTAACAGGAGATGGGGTGTATAATTTTCTATTTGTATCACAGAATAAATAAGAACAACCTGTTATGTCTTTACAAGTTAACATCACTTAATTGTGTAACTAAGGCCACACAGTTAAAATGTATAAAACACTAGTGCACACTTAGAGGCGTTTGCATTTTCTTTCTGTCCATCTAGCAATATTGATAAATGTATTCTCTCTTGTATAGGTCAATCTTGCTTCTTTCTACTTACAGAGGACAAATTATTCTATTGTGAGCATAAAGATCTGTTTCACAAACCTGGCAAATAATTTTAAAGCCAAGAATTTTAAAATAAATGGGAACATTTTTCATTTTGTATTTAGTAAAGATGATTTTCAGTACTTTGCTCTTTCAGAAAATGCCCCAAACCTTTTCCTTAGGATCAATTTTCTATCCCCAAACAAATGTTCATTTCTACAGAAAAGAAGCAAGAGTTAGGGTCTACATTTTTTCTAACGTGGTCATCTGTGGCTTAAGAAAGCTAAAGCTGTTTGACAAGCAGCAACTGGAATTCATTTTTCACCTCCTTTAACACCGATTTGCAAATGTACCCTATTTAAGCTCTTCAAAACCAGTATAGTGACAATTTGCCCAGACAGAAGAAATCAAGTAATAAAAGTGGGATTATCCTCAGAGGAGCATACACTCACCACATTCAAGGGCGTACTCTTAAAGGGTTGAATATTTTCTGAACTATTCAGCATTTGGTGGTAACAATATACTTCTGAGTACGCTTCACTCTGGGAAGAGATCCTTCATTTCTGCAATGCCCCTGCACCCTCTAATGGTCGATTTTAGATTCTCTTCATTAAGAACAAGGCTATTCAAAGGGCTCATCTTATAAATTTGAATTTTTATTAAAATAGTGACATTTATACACTCTACCCTTTAAATCTTCATAATCCAGAACCTTCATAATCTCAAACGTTAATTGAAGCTCATACCTCTTCACACAGTTGAGGAAATAGAAATATGTAGAGTTGGGGGTAAGATAATGATTAGAAAACACTTTATATTTTCCAATTGTCTCTGATATATTAACAGGCTAATAGGAATTTAAGATTCTGACCCCTGGACACAAAATAATGCAACAGTAAGAACTCCAATTGATATCAGATATCCTACTTGCTGATACTAACATAATACAATGATAAACTCATTAGAATCCATTTGAGCCTACTTGTGCAAGACATAGCAATGACCTGTCATTTGCCCAGTATCCTAAAACGAATGAAAATGAAGCTTTCTCATTATCAATAGCAAGATTAACCACTACACACACACACACACACACACACACACACAGAGAGAGAGAGAGAGAGAGAGAGAGAGAGAGAGAAATTTTATAACTTAGTTATATGCTGTCTCAGAAACATTTAACTCCCTTAATTCATAGATCATTATAAATCTAATGACGAATAATTACCTTTCTATTACATTTAATTTTGTACCAATAATAAAATTGCCTTTCTTGCTTCAATTACTTACATTTTCATGTGCACATAACACTTAGAAAACAAGAAAATTTCACCTTAGGATTTCTCCTCACTTTATTAGCAAGGATTCATTATATTCATTATACCAACTACTGTCTCATTGTTTCCTTTACATACATATTTATCATGTACTCAGATTCATAACCATCTCATCTCTCCTCACAAGCCTAATGCCTGAGTCTGTGCCATTGACAGCGATAAGGACTCATGCTTTCCGATAAAGAAAACAACTGATAAACCAGATCATGTCAGAAAAAGAGTGCTGGAAATGTCTGTAACAAGCGATGCAGTCCCGTGTGATCGCACCCCACTCGGGCTGATGGTTCACACTGGAGAAGGACAACATGAGCTCTCTGAATCTCATATCCCCAGCTTATACCAAAACCACCCTTTCAGCAGAAAGAATTCCATATCCTACATCCTCTTTCTCCTCTTTCTCTTCCCCCCTCATTCTGTCTCTCTCCCACTCAGTGTGTGTGTGTGTGTGTGTGTGTGTGTGTATGTGTGTGAAACAATAATTTGGATTTCAAAATAAAATAATATTTGGGTATGGTATTACCCTGCAGTCAGAGAACTTGCTAGGTGAAGACATAGTATGTTAGAAGCCAGCCTGGTATATATGGGATTCACTCTTAAATAAATAAGTAAACAAACACATACCAAAATTTCAGCTACTATCATTAAGGACACAGCAATGGAGCATCTAAATGAGTCACATCTGCAGAGACAAAACACATAATAATGTCAGACTGAACTCAGATATCATATAGGATGGTGAGCCAAACATGTAAAGTTTTCATTAATTTCTGAATTACAGGTGAATTTTAAAACT
The DNA here is from genome assembly GCF_963924665.1 of Micromys minutus. Lineage (NCBI taxonomy): Eukaryota > Metazoa > Chordata > Mammalia > Rodentia > Muridae > Micromys > Micromys minutus. The sequence goes on along the minus strand of NC_137954.1, from coordinate 46,179,793 downwards.
AAGTCAGGGTTGAAGAGATGACTCTGGTTAAAAGCATCTGAGTTCCTTTCCCAGTGCCCAGGCTTGGCTCATCGCCACCACCTGTACCTCCAGCATGAAGGGATCAGACACCCTCTCTGGCCTCTGAGGGCACCTCGACTCACATATACATTCTCATATAAGCAAACACACACACATGTATATCCATATATACGATATTTAAATGAAATTCTAAGTGGTCTGTCTGAAAATGTGATTGTTTCTAGCATCAGTCGAAACAGGACTTAGCAGGCTCTCAAACTCTTCAAGGTCGTGTCTTAGTGTGGCAATATACAGCTTTATGTGTGGCGAATACAAACACAGCTGATACATACCTACATTAGAACATGAAGATTTTAAAGTTAAAGTTCTAAAAACTATACTTCCAAAATCTGAAATTCTAGAGAGGCGGGGAGCATCTGCCCTACAATGCAGCCATGCATGCTATTGTACATGGTCCCTTATTGCTGTCTCATAAACACTGGGAATCCTGTGAAACAGCCAAACAGGCAGTACCCACACTGTCACGGTAATCCACACTAAGCACTGAGCCTTATCTTCAAGTGCACTCTTTGAGCGCACATTGAGAATAGCTACTATGAAAATTCACCCTGCTGATAGTTCCATTACAAGTTTACTGTGCAAACACTGGATGGATTAAAACTCATGTGACTTGGAGTTTTAATCACTGGAGTGTAGATTCAAGCTACGCAACCATTAAAGTTGCTCATATTCACATAAAAACCATTTTAGGAAGTCGATGGAAGTTGTGCCAAAGCAGAGTTACCTAGGAATTCAAACCTACTTAGCACAGAGTTCCAGGCTCTTCAAATCAGACAAATATCATTGCTTTTGCTTATTTAGATTTATGTATCTTATATTGAGTAATTAAAAAATTACTTCTCATGATTACAAACAACTCCCTTCCCTTGATCATTGCTATAAATTGCCCAGCAACATGAAATATATGTTAATATCTTACAGACACTAGAAAGTAGTGACCCAGTGCCTGATGCACGGAAGGAATGATTCTGCTCAATAAATGTTACTTGAATTTATTTTTCACAGCCTCTATTTCCATTTATATATTAAGTGCAAATGCTTTCAGAATTCTCAAAATTCAGATTACCATATTTTTTTTACTTTCTGTCATATGCTATAAATTAAACATAACCACAGCTATAAAAATAATGAAAGCCACTGTGTATTCAAACAATTTAGGCACTTGGGGGCATTAAGTTTAGGTTTTTCAAGAATTAAAATACTTGAAGTAAAATGTCCTCTGAAAAGGACAGTAAAGAAAGGAAATTCACATTTATTTTCTCTTCTGCATCTCACACACACACATCCAAAAAGCTATGTTTCAATATTTATAAGACTAAGAATAATGGGCGTGCATAATATTGCTTTAACATACACTTTTGCCTTTTAAGACCAGTTCAAACTCTGTGACAGGCCAAGAACATAGACTTAATTATGTAGGAAAAAAAGATGATTTAACTGCAGTACTTGTTCAATAGACAGAAATCCAAAGAAGGCTGTCCTGACTGAAACATTTACAAATCAATTCATTACATTGATTTGGAATGAGTTGTACTGTAATTTAAGGCATAGATTACTCAGAATAAATGATAAAATTCTATTTCTAAAGCACTTTCATTTGACTCTACACTTAACCTGAGAATTTTTCAAGAAGCAGTGTTTTTTCTGTAGCCTTAATAAGCACTGCTTTATGTAAATAATGGGTTTTGAAAGCGAAGGATAAAGATGTAATTATAACTAAATTCGTGGGCATCCCAAAACACGTGTGCTTGACTTAATCAATTCAATAAGCCATTGATGTCTTATTAAGAAATGGTGTTTGTGTTTGAAAATGATTTAACCTACAAATAATGCACACAGTATTATTGTCTCGCTTCCTATTTCTAATGTAGTGTTGAAGGAAAAGTGAAGGCTCTGGCTTTATTCAATAATTAACCTGCATCTTTTTTCCTCCTCAAATCTCCTGATGATTTGCTCTCTTATTTTTCTGTGGTTTAGATGTTTTATTTTTCAAGTTTCTCATTGACATTCTTAAAAGGTAGAGACATAAGAGTTTCAACAACACAGTGTACTTCCTTTTTTATTGGATATTCTCTGTATTTGCATTTCAGATGTTATCCCCTTTCCACCAATCCCATCCCTCCTCCCCCTCCTATTGCCTCCATGAGGTGCTCCCTCTCCCTCCTCAGTGCCTTGGCACTCACTCCCCTACACTGGGAAAACGCCTTCACTGGACCAAAGTCCTCTCCTCCCATTGATGCCAAAGAATGCTATCCTCTGCTACATATGCACCTGGAGCCATGAATCTCTCATGTGAACTCATTGGTTGGTGTTTTAGTCCCTGGGAGCTGTGGTGGGTTTGGTTAGTTAATAATTTTGTTCATCCCATGGGGTTACAGACCCTTTCAACTACTTCAGTCTGTTCTCTAGCTCCTTCATTGGGGTCCCCGTGTTCAGTCCAATGGTTAGCTGTAAGCATCCTCCTCTGTAATAGTATGACTCTGGCAGAGCCTCTGAGGAGGCATCCATATCTGATTCCTACCAGTAAGGATTACTTGGCATCGCAATAGTACTTGGGTTTGGTGACTGCATATGGGGTGGATCCCCGGGTTAGAAAAAGCCCAGAATGTGGGTTTCTGAAAGACTCATCCAATAGCACGTCAAACAAATGTAAAGGTAGGTCAATCAGGTACTTAACACAGGATTCTTGATTCTTGAAGAAGATAGAATACCATCATATTCTCTCTTCCTCTCCCTTTTCCCCCTCTCTCACCTCCCTCTCCCCCCTTCTGTCTGTCTTTTTGTCTGTCTGCCTGTCTGTCATGTCTTTTTTTGTTGTTTGTTTGTTTTTGAGATAGTCTCATGAGTCCCAGGCTGGCCTTTTCCCCAATCTCATCCCTCCCCTCCCTTTGACTCCATGAAGGTGCTCCCTCTCCCAACCACCCTCTCCCCCCTTAGCACCTTGGCATTCCCCTACACTGGGAAAACATGTCTTCCCTGGACCAAAGCCCTCTCCTCCCATTGATGCCAGAGAATGCTATCCTCTGCTACATATGCACCTGGAGTCATGGGTCTCTCCATATGAACTCATTGGTTACAAAATAGGTTTTGATGCCATCCTCAAAAATTCTTCATTGCTGCAAATAAAATAAAGAAAAACATTAAAAATGAAATAGAAACTGAAATGAAAATAAAACTGTCTTTCTTATCAGGTTTCCTGAAAATGAAGAAAGAGGAGGGGGAGAAGGGGGGGACAGAGACTGTAGTTTATGCAACAAATTATAACTAACAACTTTTTAGTTACTTCTATAAATGTCAAGAGCAATTTAAATGTTCTAAAAATGGTTACCCTGTTGAACCACAGTAGTTTTGTTTTCAAATAAATTTACTGAACTTTGCCATAAAATTTCAAATCAGCTACTGTTCATCAATAGATATAAACGATGTTGCTGTGACATTTCTCCTATAAATTTTTAACAGGATCCGAGCTGCCTAATGTTTCTAATTGAAAATTTTCTCTTTTTTCCTCTGGTTATAAATAGGCCAGAAAGGAGACAAAGCAACACGGGTGTTCTCTATTCCTTGAGACACAATTATACCGAAATTCGGTGTCTAAAACATCAATTTAAAATACATTTGTCTCACAGTTTTCAACTTATTTCTAAGGTAATTCTAGAGTTGAATTTAATTATAGACAAATAGGCATCTTTATTTAAATATTCGATGTTAACCGGATTACTCACAAAGGTTTGAAAGCTAACGCCTTTTCAAGCTGGGTACAAGAATCACAACCTGAGCTATCACTGCCACCTGCTGTTGACTATAAACAATTTCCTAGCATCTAGTAATAGAATTAAGAGAGCAGAAACAAGAAATTGAATAGGTAGGGAGGTGAGGAGGACCTGGGAGAAACTAAGGAGAAAAAAATTATCTTGTGAAAAGTTTTTTAATAAAAATTAACAGAGTAAATAAGAAAATAAGTACATTGCTAGAAGACAAACACAAAGGATGATGTTAAAGATGTTCTCTGTGCAAGCTGCTGATGGGCTTTTTTCCTGATGATGAGTAGGGTTGTATCTCTGCTACAAAGGGAGCCCGAAAGTTCTCCTGACTCTCTCCTTCTTTACATTCGATTTGGGTATTAAAAAAAAAAAGATGCATGTTTTAATAAATCAAAAGGGGGTGGCGAGAAATGCCATACTGAGGAGCCAAGAAACAGCCACCATAAGGGACGTAGATTCTTCTGGGAGAAATAACAAATTTCTTCTTGAGAAAACAATGTTTAATGTACATGGAGACATACAAGCCTTCAAGGAGATACTCAACCAATGGAGCTAAAGCTGGTGCATCCGGCTGAGGAAGATGTGGGAACTCACGGCTCTAACTCTTTTGTCTTTATTAGGCATAGGCAAATCTCTAAAAAAAGGAAATCGAGGGAAAAGAGACACTTTGAATCAGCATTTCACCTGGAGCCATGAGCCAGCTCTGCTGGCATCACAGGACTGGAGTTTGCCTGAAATAGATTTAAGATCACACAGGAAATTGAGAAGGCTGTGGGTATCAGAACTTTGTTAGGTCATTAAAGAAAAAGAATAATAATTCCTCTTGATATACTCTTTCTTAATAGATTAGAAACTCAGTTCTACTTTGGAACCAGGGTGGAGACATGATATTCTAAACTGTCCAAAACACAAGACTACAATGATATATTTCTGTTCCCTCAATTCGTTAGTATGTTATCTAGTTTAATGTCAACTTGACAGAAGCTATCGTTACTTTGGAAGATGAAACTTTAATTGGAAAATGCCTAACCAAGCTTTTGGGATTTTTTTTTTTTTTGATTAATAATTGATGTGGAAAAGCCCAGCTAACTCTTGCCCATGGCACCCCTGTGCTGGGAGCTCTGCTACTACAAGAAAACTGACAAGGGGAGATGGGAACTAGACAGACAGAAGTAGACACCGATGTGTGTGTGTGTGTGTGTGTGTGTGTGTGTGTGTGTGTGTGTGTGTTGTGACAGTTTGCACATGCTTGGTGGTATTGCTGTGATAGGCCTGGCTGTGCATTTGTTTGGCAGAATGTGGATTTAGGGATATTGGATATAGAAAGCAGCAGAATGTTTTATGTGGGGTTTAATAAGCTATCCTAGTAAGAATATGAAAAACATTGTCGCTCAGATTGATTTGAACTGTGCAGACCTGGCCCAAGAGGATTCAATAGAAAGGAATTTCAGTATGTGGTCTAAAGACTGTGTGTTTTGGTATTTTGGTGAAGAATGTGGCTACTTTTTGCCCTGGTCTACCTAAATCTAAGGCAAAGAGATTTAGATAATTGCTTTGAAAAAGGAAGTCTCAAAGCAGCCTTGTGTAAATTCTGTTGTGTGGTTACTATAGTACACTCTTATGAAGAACATTATAATAAAAAAGAGCAAGTGAAAAAAGAAAAAATACAAAATATATAGTTTGAGTATTAAATGGATGCCAGGAAATGAAATGGAGCAGAATCCTTTGTTCAAGGATATTAAATTGAATTAAGGGAGTAGTGATCTTGGGGCAAGATTCCACACAGACAACCTAGCTCCAGACAACCTAGTACAAACCTTTAATCCCAGGAGGAAAAAACAAGCAGATCGCTGAGTTCAAGGCCAGCCTAGAACTGAGAAAGTTCTAGGTGAAAAGATTAAACCCGGGTGTTATGGTACACACCTTTAATCCCAGGAAACAGGCATACAGATCTCTAAATTCAAGGTCAATCTACAGAGCAAGATCCAGGACAGCCAAGCTTAGGTAGTGAAGAAGCTGGAAAAGAGGAATCTTGTGATAATGTAATAGAACAAGGGGGACATGTTCCAGCTCCTGCAAGCAGCAGAACTGAGCAGCATGTGTCTCTGGCTTTATATTCAAGAGGAGAAAGAGACACAGAGAGAGACAGAGACACATAGAGGCACAGAGAGAAAGGTGGAGAGAGAGGGAGGGGAGGGAGGGAGAGGGGGAAGGGGAAAGAGACGGGAGAGAGAGAGAGAATCCATGAAGAGCAAGCCCGGAAACCACTCCTCCATGGCTTCTGTGTCAGCTTCTGTCTCTGTTCCTGTCCTAATTCCACTCATTGATAACAATGCTGTGGAACTACAAGCTAAAATAAATCCATCCTTGCCCAGTGTTGTTTGTTGTTTGTTTGGTCCTTTAATTGGTTTGGTTTGGCTGTGTTGGGTTGGTTGTTTTTGTTTCTGTTCTTTCGGTTTTTGTCATAGTATTTTAACAAAGCAACAGAGCCCCTGACGAAGATAAATAGGCAGAAGACCACATGGAAGCTGATTCACCTGGTAGTGCACTAAAGTGGGGGGAGTAATTGTGTCCATAATAAGGTAATGCTGTTAGTTGTATGCCCAATACATCTGAACCCTGTCTTCTTGTCTGCCTTTTAACTAAAAGAACACAACCTTTCCTCTTAGAATTCAAGCTAAAAATCCTCAGCAAGGGATGTTTAATAAGAATATATAATATTATTTAACTACCCATGCCTCTAGATCTAGACATTCTCTCTCTTCTTTTGTGGACCCCTACTTGCTCCATGGCTGAGCCTACCCACTTGCTTGCATTCTAATTCACTGAGGCCTGATGATAGCCTTTTCTATCAGTGACTGGTATCCCTCTTTATGACCCAGCTTCTCCTTCCTGCAGTTCCTAGCTTCTGTTCCATGTTGTTTTCTCTGAAACGCATGGTCTTCCAGCCTTCCAAACCATTAAAAATTGTTTAACCAATGAGACCAAGAATCCACAAAATGGACCCTGATCCCCTGGTGACATATTTTAATTTCTTGGACCCCAAAGGAATATTGACATTGACAAACTTGATAGACATTGTGGAGTCTGGGAAGGGCAGGAATGTTTTTCTAGACAATGGTAAGGACTTCAGAGAAGCCTGATTTGAAGCAGCCTTACATCGTTCGGGAGGTGCCTGGCTGTGTTGTTGGAGCCCTGACCTTACACTGTCTCTGGGGTAAGGCTGGAACAAAGCCTATGAAAGAACTTGAGAATGCCCAGCGCTTCTTTTTCTTTAACAATTTAACAGCTTCAAAGTTGTCAGTTCAGTTGCCTTTAAATCATTATCAAAGTACTTCAGTTTCCCAACAGATAGAGAAAAATACTAAAGAACTTTCAAAGTACTGCTACATGAGGATTGAGAATTTTATTATTCAAAATGAAACTTCATTTTAAGCCTTTCATTGAAATAGACACCTAACCATTGAGTAGCAGACCACTTTTGGCTTATCCATCCTCTTCCTGTGAATCTTCCCCTTTTCTCTATACATACAAATTTAAATTCCACAGTCTCCACTAGTCATGACCTCTACCAGCTGATGTTTCTCTCCTCTGAGAATTCTAAGTGAGGATTTAGGAACAAAAATTCAGTCTTAGTGTGTTTTGTAGCAGCAAGAGGCAAACCGTGGAGCTATCATTAAGTACTAAATCTATGGAAATAAGCAGAGATGCCCATATATAAAGAGTAAGGAGAAAAACACACGTAAAGGAAAGGAAGGAGAAGACTGACTATAAAGACGGTTGACAGCTGCTTCTCGGCCTTCTCGGAGCATGCAGGTGCTTTTGTGTGCTGCTTCCAAAGGACAGCCCTATATTCCACATACCCCTGCCTATCGCAATCACACAAGTTTCCTGTAGGATTCTACTTCAGAATCCCAAAATCTTTGACCACCAACAATTTACTGACGCAAGAAATGCAGGAAAACTTTTGATACAACAGCAACAAAAACTAGAATCCTAGCCAATGAGAAAGCAGAGAAATATGTGGAAATCTGATCCTTATATCAAGTTTTAGAGAAAAGCACCCTTCACAAAAAACTGTATTCATCTTGAGTGGGGTCCATATCTAGGACTTATAAATGCCTTTAATGGATTGTATTATTAGTTCTAAGTGTTTAGCTGTGTGTCTTATGAATTCCCTCTGCAGCAGCCCTTCATGGAAAGAAATATAACCCTACCTCCTCAAATCCAGATTTGACTGTGTGATGCATTTGGGACAATCAGAAAGGATTGTAACTCCTTTCCTAAGACAATGGCAGTTAGCACCACTGCCATTCCTTGGTGGCTTTCTTCCCCTTTGATCATGTAAAGACAACAACAAGAGGACATCTACCAAGTCAGCCTCCAATAGACATGTTACAAGAACAAGAAATAGGCATCCATTGTTAGAACTGGAATTTGGAGATGGATTAGTACATAATATAGTGTGGCCAGGCTGACTTAGGCATGTCTCAATAGATCCTCATTAGGAGACATGACAAGGGAAAGGAATATGAATAGTGTACTGGAAGGTCCATTTACTCCTTACTAAGAAGCCTGCTCTTTAGACCCCTTTAGTTTTCGAACAATCATGCAGTTCATGATTTTAGAACTCTGCCCACAGTGTTTGTTAGGGGATAATAAATCCATTCAAGTTTCTACAAATTGACAATTCATTTATCAAAAGGACCTATTTCTGGGACTGGAGAGAAAGCCGTTCAGAACACTCACTTCTAGAAGACCCTTATTTCATTCCTGCCCCTACGTTGAACAACACACAAACACCATAAGTCCAGCTGCAGGAATCTAATATCTTTTTCTGGCCTGATGGTACTTGTACATATAGGGTATGTACGCACATAGACACACACACACAAATAAAAGTAAATCTTAATAAGCCAACAATTCTTAAAATATATTTCAAAGACATTTTAATTTTATCACTTGTTCCTTAATAAAAACTGAATGTTACTTTTTAAAACAAAAATTAATAAAATGTTCTTGGCATATGCTATACTTCTCTTGCAATATTATGCAAACATCTAACAACAAGGATTCTGACACTTTCAAACAGTACAATTCCAACAACTGCAACTAACCAACTCTCCACATAAGCCTTACTCTCAGCTGTTTTATGACTATTGCTTTAAATGTAATAAAAATCTAGCTTCACCAAATTAGAACTGTTATGTGTATTAATATAAGAAGCTACTTATTAGTGTATTTAGGGAGACACATACCTCTGTATGCATATGGAGGTCAGAGAATCGCTTGCACGACTTGGTTCTCAGGAAATTGAACAGAGGTGTGTAGCAATGGGAGATGGGGAACTGGAGGTAGCCACCAGAAAGACCCAGATACCAGGAAATAAAGAGGCTCCCAGGACCCAAAAAGAATGACATTAGCTGAAATACTCAACAACGGGGAGAGAGAATTTGTAGAGACCATATCCAGTGGTTAGGTATGGCCTCCATTTGAGGGATGGGGCTACCCACCGATCTCAAAAATTTTAACCCAGAATTTCTCCTGTCTAAAGGAAATACAGGGACAACGACTGGAGCAGAGACTAAATGAAAGGCCATTCAGACTGTTCACCTGGGGATCCAGCCCATATGCAGCCACCAAACCCAGTCACTCACTATTGTGGATGGCAAGAAGTGCATGCCCACAGGAGTCTGATACAGCTGTCTCCTGAGAGGCTCTGCAGAGCCTGACCAATACAGATGTGGATGTTTGCAGCCACCCATCTGACTTCACACTAGGACCCCAATGGAGGAGTTAGAGAAAGGACTGAAGGAACTGAAGGGGTTTGCAACCCAATAGACGGAACAACAATATCAACCAACCAGACCCCTCAGAGCTTCCAGGGACTAAACCACCAACCAAAGAATACAAAGAGTACCCATGGTTCCGCTGTATTTGTATCAGAGGATGGTCTTATCTGGCATCAATGGGAGGAGAGGCTCTTGGTCCTCTGAAGGCTCTATGCCCCAATGTAGGAGAATGCTAGGGCAGTGAGGTGGTAGTGGGTGGGTGTGAGGGGGAGCACCTTCATAGAAACAGGGAGGAAGGATAGGATAGGGAGTTTGCAGAAAGGAAACCAGGAAGAAGGGATAACATTTGAAATATAAATAAATAAAATAACTAATACAAAATTTTAAAAGCCAGGACACATAAAAAAAAAGCAGAAGCATGCAAGCAATGTAAAGTATGCTTTTCTAAGGAAAGATATTTGTTCTAAAGCAATGAGTAGTGTTTCTGAAGTCATAACGAAAGACATGTACAATGAACCCTGAGTGGATGTGGAAGCCTAAAGGTTTCCACAAAGCAGTGGTATTTTGTGTAGTTCTAGCTGTCCAAGGCTGAATACTTTGTATTTTAAGGGTCTTTTTCTTAAAATGATTTTAATACCTGGTGCTAGGATATAAAATGAAAGTGTCCTGCTTGTTGTGCGCCCCCACCATGTTTTACAAAGTTTTCCTGGGTTATTGGTGTGTTTCTAATAATGAATTGCAAAAGGGGAAATAAAAGACTTGGTTCTCTGTCCATCCTATAGACACCAAGAATCCACCTCAGGTGTCAGCGTGGGTGGCAAGCACTTTCATCACCTAAGCCATCCTGCCACCCCTGAAGCCACATTTTTCACAATGCTATATTTGATAGGTTGTTTTTGTAACCATAAAAATTATCAAATAGATGGTAAAGCAAATGTGAGAGCAGTTCCACGGCCTGTCACGTGACCAGTTCTCAGCTTTCAGATAAGTCACATTCATTAACGCTCTGAGCTGGTAAGATTTCACCAAAAAAAAAAAAAAAAAAAAAAAAAAAAAAAAAAAAAAAAAAAAAAAGTAAGTTTTGCCTTTTGCACAGAGGAGGAAACATCACAATATGTTTTCTGGTTTCATAAAGGTATCACAATTACTTAACTGTGGATTGGTCTCAGGCACCTTGGGGTTGACCAGTGTACCTGCTAAAGGTTTAAATCAACGGCTGTAAGCACATACCTGTGACTCCTACTCTTCAAAAGGGTGCCCTGAGACCTTGGGATAAACCAAGGAATTGACAGCTAGATTTAGTTACCTAAAACCTTGCACAAAATTTAGTCTATTGAAGAACAATGACCTTCCTCTTTTCCTTCTTTATATATTTTTTTCTCTTTTGAGATACTCTTGCTGTGTGGCCCTAGCTGGCCTGAAATGTTCCATGTAAGCCTGGCTGTCCTTGATATTATTTCCAACTAGCAATTACAGGTTTGTGCCACCAAATTCTGTTAAAGACCATTGGCACCTCTCCGCAAACCAAATCATGACGACCACAGTAAACCACATTCATGAGAAAACTTACTTCTTCAATGCCCTTAGTCTTCTAGATGAGAATATAACTACTCTCCATTGCAAGAACGTACATTTATCTCCATACCAATAAAGAGATTAAGAAAGAGCCAAATGATTTTCACATATTTACATTTTTAACCATATAGTAATTGCGTGAGGAAAATAATACTAACCATCCTGATATTCATAAAAGAAAACTGAGGGACAGGTTAGTTAATTGCCTCAAAAACACATGTTATGAATAGCAGGAGAAGCTTGAACCCGGGCAGGCAGTATTAAAACTCATCAGTCAAATGTTATGTACCTGTGTACAATGGAGTCAAACTGTTGGGGAACAGAAATAACAGCATTCAAGCATGTGTCTTCTTCATCTGAATCTGTTACTTTCATCACTGTCACCTCCTGTTGAATGTCCACTTGGCACAAAGGACAGTCACCTGGGAAAGGGGACTCAATAAGAATTATGTAGATTACATTAGTCTACGGACATGCCTGTGAGAGATTTTTCTTAATGGGATTAATTAAGGTGCGAGGACGCACCCTGAATGCATGTGACACCATTTCAGGGCTGAGCTCTGAGCTGAAGGCGAAGGAGGAGTTGTTGCACACTAGCACACAAGCATTATTTCGCTGCTCCTTGCACTTACTCAGGAATCCGATTTGATTAACTGCTTCAAGTTCCTGCTACCTTGATTTACTCACAGTGAAGAACTGGAACCTGGGATGGTAAACCAAATAAGCCCTTTCTTCCTTAAGCTGCTTTTAGCAGGCTGTTCTATCACAGCAGCCAGAAAGAAAACTAAAACAACCGCTATAACGTATTTCCTTTGTTGTCTTTGAAGAATCCTTTTTTTTTTTTTTTTTTATGTCGCTGATGGAGATAGAAAATATGTGCTTATAAAACAGATTTTGTTCGTGGTAATGAAAACGTATAGCTGAAGAAGTTAAAACCAGGAACAAGTAAGAGCAGAGTAAATATATAAGAGCAAGTAATGGCTACTGCACCTAGAACATAGCGTTGCTGCAGCACAGTATACCACAGGAATGCATCCAGAGTATACATCCAGTGCCTGTCTCTCATACCTTTTAAGGATGAATTCATATGGGCTGGGGTAGAGCTCACCCCGGCAACCACCAATTACTTACTTAGTTAATTAAAATATGTAGCAGTGATAATGGAAAATGAGTCGTGATAATATCAGTGTAAATACATAACTGCTGTGTAAAAATACTTAATAAAGAAATATTCTTAGACTGAGATTTGAACACCATTGGCAATTTCTCAAGAGCTGTTGCTTTTTGAATATTTGTAAACTTCAAGAAACAATCACAAAATATACTTTAACTTAAATAACTAAAATTTGATATACACATGATTTCCAGCTTAGCATTCAAAGAAATACAAAAGAATATATCAGAGAAAGGTGACAAAAATTTATTACCTGCATAAGTCAATCACTTAGAAAAAGACTATTAGATTCTTTCAAAGAACTAAATTTCCTTAAATGTTCCACAATTGAAATTCTGGTGGTGGGGGCTAGAGAGATGGCTCAGTGGTTAAGAGCACTGACTGTTCTTCCAGAGGTGCTGAGTTCAAATCCCAGCAACCACATGGTGGCTCACAACCATCTGTAATGGAATCTGATGCCCTCTTCCGGTATGTCTGACAGTTACAGTGTACTTATATATAATAAATAAATCTTTTTTAAAAAGGGAAATTTTGCTGGTTATAAGAAGAGATCTTACTTTGTAAAACTAAATTTGAAATGAGAAAACTGAAATGTACTACCTATTAAAAAAATCCCATACATTTTATATCCAGATTTGCCCAGAATCAAGCTATCAGAAGAAAGGAAAACGGGTTGTATCAAAATGCTACTGAATAATGATTACTCTTGTGAATTAAATCACTGAATATCTGCTTCTGTAAATCCCCAAAGCAAGTTTCCTTACCAAATCATAATTGGAAGATGCCTACGTTTTAATTTTTTAAAAGCCCCAGTGAAGATATTTTCCCCCATCATGTATTTGTTGCTTTTCTAACACTGTCAGTAAGGTCAGGGGCGTGTCTATAAGTTTCAATAATATCTAAAGTATTAAATAACTAATCCACCATCATGCACTGTTTCAAAGGAGAATGTGTAGCCAATATACTTCTTCAGAGAGCCATCGTAATTGCTTTACTCCACTTTCAATACGTGATCTATAATGAGACTTGCTCTTTGGGCTTAACCTAGATCTGTGACCTGTGGGGGAAATTGAGTCTTTGTAAAATGTGTTACAGTTTACTCCTAAGAATGCAGAAGCGGTTCGACTGATGAACCAGCAAATCTGCTCTGACTTATTTAGACTTTGCTGAATGAATTTGAATATCATCAGAATACATTATCCCATGATTCACTCTAGCCTCACTTGTTTGGAAAAGAACTTCGAGGACATGCTAGTCCTGTGGCATTATATGAAACTAAGAGAAGATATCATTAATCCTTTTTTATTTTTGAGAAGTTTATACATGGATACAACAAAATATAGTCATACCTGCCCTATGCCCCCTCTGCCATCTCTTCACTTGACCCCACAGGCAACATTCCTTTCTCCCAATTTCATTTCTCATTTTCACAACTCATAAGACCAGCTAGTGCAGCATGTATTTACATGAGTATGAGGCCTTGTGCTAGATCATGGGCTACCTACCATTGGCCACATCATCATCATCAACAGTAATAATAATAATTAATAATAACAAAAATTTTCTTTTATCCAGCAACTATGTACTGTCAATATGTCCTCAAAGGGGTCAGGGAGGGAGGGACAGGAGATAATCTACCTAGTCTATGCTGCAGTTTTGACTTGAGTTGATAGTGGGTAGGTCCTGTGCAGGTAACTAACACAATAGCATTAGTGCAGGTCCACGTATGGGATAGCCATGTCATGTCAAGAAGACTAAATTTCCCAGCATTCCTTCCCATTCCCTAGCTCTTCCTCTCTTCCAGCTTCCTCCTCTGCAGTGCTCCTTGAGCCCTGGGAGAGGGGATTAATGTCTTTGCCTCATTAAAGATGGAGAACTCAGTTCCTTTTTCTTGGCATTTTGACCAGTTTTGCTTCCCTCTGCTGACTGCTGCCTATCACAAGAGCAAGCTTCTTTATTCTTGACTGGGAAGAGCCTGTATCTATAGATATAAACTGTTGCCCAAGAGCTGGGCAGAGCACAGGCTGTGAGAAAAATACTGTTTTTTAAATGACAGCAGTGAATCTGTCAATAAAAAAATTTAAACCAAGAGAAAGAAACATTACATAACAATTGGTAGTGGTAAGTAATTAATGAAGTTTCCTTCCTAGAATATGTACCATTGATCATTCAAGAACCATAAAGATGTAGATTAAAAATCACAGGACTACCGGTAAATGCATATCTTACATATCTTGTTAAGTATGTTCCATTTTGTGTGGGTAGAGAGTATACATGACCCAGGGCACATGTGAAAGTCAAAAGCCAACTTTTGGAAATAGATTCTTCCTTTCCAGCGTGTGAATCCTGAGGATTAAACTCAGGTCACCAGCCTTGGCAGCAGGAACCTTTGAGCACTGAGTCCTGGGTCCTGTCTACCCCTTATCAACATGCCTATTAAATTTCCCTCTCCTTCCCCTTCCCCACCCCCTTTGTTTTTCCTCCCGACCTGACATGCGTGTAGGATATGACAAGTGTTAGACACATCTTCAAATGTAAAGATGGAAAGATAGTTGTTTCTTAAAGATCCTGCTAATCCTCCTGATGCCATAGAAGATGAGATGGCATTTATGTAGAGATGGGAGTTGAATACAAAGGCCTGTCCTTGACATGCTGCTGTAGTCCAGTTCTAGCTTCTGTGAGAGGGAGGGGCAGTTTAAGAATGTAACCTCTGAAGAGCTGACCACACACAGAGAGAATATTTAGGCAGCACAAATTGATCTTGGCAGTTAATTTTTTTTAAACCACAAAGTTACATGGGTAGGAAAGAGGTATAGATTTTAGAAAGTTGGGCAAATTAGGTAATATGATCAAAACACATTCTATATATATAAACGTTCTATATATAAACATTATATAGATATATATATAAACTATATAAGTAAATGGATATATAAATATATTTTAATTAGTGGCATTGCAGTTTAAAAAAAAAAGGACCTTCTACATGCTCTCTTGAATTCACTGGATAGTAATTAAATATTTTAGAAAACTGAAGAACAAGGGGATTTCAAAAGAGCACTTGGCTCTATTCTGGCAGGTAAATGTAAACACATATTGGGAGGAAGCAGATGACCCATTACCAAGCCAATATAACAGTCCCAAGGGACACCCTTTGATGATGATGATGATGATGATGATGATGATGATGATGATGATGATGGTCTAGTCAAAATGCCAAGGGCAAGGCTGAGACTGATTGTTGCAGTTTATAAACTATAAATCAGGGTGACTTTCATCATCCTTTACATTCTAGCCCTACATAATTCCATGTCCTTCTAAAATGTAGGCTTACAAGTCAAGCTATAATAAACTATCCTATTTGAGTTCAAAAAAGCATATTGATAAAATTATGTTATGATTTCATGATAACATTTTTAAAAAATAAATGTAATCACTCCTTACCATTTTATGATAGTTTTTACAATCTTTTCCAGTTAAGTGGAATTAAAACTTGATTATGAAGAATAGGAGGGAGGTCGAGGGCCTGGGGAGGTGAAGCGGATGCTGCTGTCTAACACACAATAAACTCCAGCATTGAATTAGTTCCAGCGTCAACCTGGAGGAAGAGCAAGGGGGTACTATTTCTCTTGTTTCTCTTGGCAGGCCAAGGGCTTGCAAATAAATCTGTATCCAAATATATCAAATTTCCTTTGCTAAAGAAATAAGAAGATAAGCCAAAAAAGAACAATGTATACCACTCTAGTGGAGATTAAATCTTTGTTTTTAGTGAATTAGAGTTATTGTATGTGACTGGTCTTCAGTAAGTCTCAACTCTGGAAAAAAGAAAGACTTGGTAACAGAATTGGATCCATCTTGACCTTCCTGGAGGCTCTGTTCATCGACAACATTTTAAGAACTCTTTATGGGTATTTTTGAATAAATGAATGAGTCATAGTTTAAAGAAGCCTGCAGGTCAAGGAGCCTGATCCTTCACAGGCTGTATCACGTTGGAGTCTTGTTGCCAGGAGAGCTCTGAGGGCTTCATGTTGAAGGTTTTTTTTTTGTTTTTTGTTTTGTTTTGTTTTACCAACAACAAACAACTTTTGAACTAAGACAAATAGAATATGATATGAGCTATGGCCACCAGTGCTTTTTAAACAGGTAAGCATTCTTCATCATGGCCTTCCAAGAATTTCACGTGACCTTCAGTAACAACTCTAGCCTTCCCACAATCCTGTCTGCTGAATTTATATTGGAACTGGATAAACAGTATATTGACAAAAAAAAAATAGATTTTTAATACTCTTCCATGAAAACTGGAAATAGCTAAAGCATTTGACCCCAATGGTTAAAGTCATTAGAAAAATGCCAAAAATCCATTTTACCTGTCATCTATTTATCTATCATCATCTATCCATATATATGTATAGATATGTATTGTAGATATATACATATGTATAGCTAATAAGCATATATACGCATATTCATGGCCATTAGAAAGACTGTATTCCTTAGGAAAATGAAACAGAATATTAATTTTTTCAAAACTCTGGAAATACATTGAATTCGGATTGACAGCTCTGTTTAGAGAATAAAAACAAATGTTCTCTGGCAGATTCAAAAAGTGTTCACTAATCACTCTAAATGTTATTCCTCTTTTTAATGTATTCTGAAAATATTTCAGCAATCAGCAACATATTATTGTTGTAATGACAGCTGAAGAAGCAACAGAAATCCTCCCTGAGATACTAAAATCGGAGGAGTTGTGGGCAGCAGGACAGAGAGCTTCGTTTAGAAATAATAGGTAAGGTGTCCTCAGATGACTAGGTGCTTCACTTCCCTCATTTATTCCAAAATTCTAGATTTACCTCCGAGGTAAGCTTATATGGGGCACAAAAACAGAACATAATCACCGGCAACAGTAAATTAACCCACGTGTGCACATGTAACATGTGGCTGTAAATCAGCACTAAATTACCCATCGGCTGTAGAGAAAGGATAGGCTCCGATTCATAGAGCAGGTAAGAAACCCAAGACTCTCAATCACGGCTGGGAGGATTTACTCGCACTGCAGACATTCACTCCAGTAGAAGGTCATCGCCCCACAGCCTGGGAAATAATCCCTGCCAGCCGACTTGCAAAGTGCCGGAGGCATCACTCCTGAGAGACGTAGCTCCTCTTCTTTCAAGGTTAGAGGTCGGAGCCATGATCACAGCTCCATCAAATTTAAAGGAAAAAAGTATCTCGGGTCAAAAATATCCCGAGGAAAAAAAACGAATAGTGAAATTCAGAAGGAAGA
This sequence comes from Micromys minutus, assembly GCF_963924665.1. NCBI lineage: Eukaryota > Metazoa > Chordata > Mammalia > Rodentia > Muridae > Micromys > Micromys minutus. The sequence goes on along the minus strand of NC_137954.1, from coordinate 46,162,129 downwards.
AAAAATATGTTGCGCTCCTCTGGGCTTTGGCAAGGTGATGGGAAAACCTGTTGCAGAATATTAAATGTAGATTTTTTTTTTCATCTGAAAGCTTCAAAAATAACTAAACTAAAACTGAATACGGAATCTGATGGATGTCATACTACAGTCAGCTCTGAGGACATTTTAAAATGCTACCAATCTGTTTAAATGCTCATCAACCTAGACGTTTTAAAGAAGAAGAAGGAAAAAAAAAACATCAAGTATAAGTGGCTCACACAAAATACACATGAGATGTGAACAGCAGCTCCGTGATTAAATCACCGCACCAATTAACTCGAGTACACAGAGAGAATGCTGCTCTTTCAAGCAGTGTTAATCCTGTCTCTGATCAGTCAAACTCCTCCTCGCTTCATGGTGGCTGCTTCATAAAACATTAACTCATACAGCCAGAGTAGAGAAATGATCTGTAAATAAGAATAAAGTGATGTTTGGGAACTAAATGCATAAAGTAAATTGATGTTTGTGTGAAAAATACAGTCATTTCCATGTACTTCCAAGAGTGAAAACCTGAAAATTGTTTTGAAAAAAAAAAAAATTAGGACAGATGAAATCACCATTACAGTGAACAGAAGCATCTTGGTACCCATAGAAAACATAAATGAGCGCACTGAAAGATTAAGGGCACTCCTGGATGGACACATCGCAAAGGGTAAGATACTTTATTCTGATCATCTCTGCTGACCGCTATTAGGTGCTGTCATTTGCAGTAAAGGGGGAGGTATCTGCAGAGACAGAGTGAGCAGGAGAGGCTATCACACAGACAAGGTGGTAAGTGCAGAGTGAGCCAAGGACCCCTCATCCAGCCAGGACTCCTGCATATCAGAACTTTCTTACTGGATATTTTATGTACTTGCATTTCAAATGTTATCCCCTTTCACAGTTCCCCCCTCCCATCCTCCCTCCCCTTGCTTCTATGAGGAGGCTTTCCCTCCCACCCACCCACTTCCACCTCACTACCCCGGCATTCCCCTACACTGGGAAAATGAGCCTTCACAGGACCAAGGGCTTCTCCTCCTATTGATTCTAGACAATGCCAGCCTCTGCTACATATGCAGCTGGAGCCATGGGTCCCTCCATGTGTGCTCATAGGTTGGTGGTTTAGTCCCTGGAAGCTCTGGGCAGGCTGTGGGGGTGGGGGAAGGAGTCTGTTTGGTTGATGTTGTTCTTCCTATGGGGTTGCAAACTTCTTCATCTCCTTCAGTCCTTTCTCTAACTCCTCCATTAGGGTCCTCATGCTCAATCCAGTAGTTAGCTGCGAGTATCTCATCTGTTATAGGTAAGGCTCTGGTACAGCCTCTCAGGAGACATCTGTATCAGGCTCCTGTCAGCAAGCACATCTTGGCATCAGCAATAGTGACAGTTTGGTGGATATCAGGACTTTATATCAAGATGTTCTGGCATGGTTTTTGATACATCTGATACTAGTACATCTGTTTCTATGCTCTTAGCATTTTGATGCATCTTACTTTGAGCCCCCAGCTTGGTGCTCCTCTCTTGTACTTTTTTATTAATTTATTCTTTCATATATTACATCTTGACTGCAGTTTCTCCTCCCTCCTCTTTTTCCAGTTCTTCCTCCACCTCCCCTCCCCCTATCCATGCCTTCAGATACAAGGCAGGCCTCCCAGGCACAACAACCAAACGTGGCATATCAAGTTTCAGTAAGAGTAGGCACCTCCCCTCACTTTAAAGCTGGATGCAGTAACCCAAGAGGTAGACAAAGGTCCCAAATGACAGGTTCTACTGAGGTGAGGATAAGCTTTTGGCGGAAAAAATCTTTCCTGATTTCACTGTGACTAGCCCTTCGGGTCTCAGTCAGGGGTCATCAACTCCTTGCTATGTTCTGCACTGCTAAAAAGACACTGGTGGCAAGGCTAGCTCAAGCCTGACTTTGTAGATTCTTATACAAAGGTCTATTTCTTGTTCATACAAATCTGTTGAAGGTCTTCCAGTGTTCTCTTACACCTGTCTTCCAAGGATGAATGCCAGTCCCGTCTCCTTTATCTTACTATGCTTGCAGATTGCTATAGCAGGGTCATAAATGACTGCCTCTTAACTGCTTCAGCCAGCAGGTCACCACTTCTGTTGTAGTGTAGTAACTAAAAATTATCAAATCCCAAGGTCATGCTTAGATGCAAGGAGCTTGAGTCATACTTTGTTTGCAGAAGACCCTTCCGGGTAGACCAGAGCAGAGGTAAGCCCTAAGCCCCCACTATACCTTTTCTGACCCTTCCCTGCAAATCTGTGTTCTGTATGTTCAATGATGCATCTCCTTTATTACAGCTGAGCACTTGTTTGTCCAGTAAATTACTTCATTATACAAGGAACCACAAAACAAACAAACAACCATATTCCACTACCGAACTCCTATGGGCATAAAGTAAACATAACCCTGAAGCATTAAATGAACTCCTGACCAATGTTACTTGAGAAAGTGTGGTAGCAATATTCCAAATACACCAGATTTAATAAAGACAGTCACATCAATGAATATTCACTGAATGTCTTTTATATGTCAAGTGAAGACTTCAGACCCAAGAAGGAGTAAATGAGGAAGAGGAGGGTGTTCGTATGTAGTAGCCACCTTCAAACCCGGAAGTGCACTGGATAAACACCAGAGACAAGACATAGGAAAGAAAAGGAAACAACAATGGGCAATTATTTTCATTTCTCTTCCTTGTAGCTGTTATAAAACACACTGGCAAAGGCTACTTTAAGGAGAAAGAATTTATTCTGGCTCACGGGGCAAGAGTGAACTATCAGGACAGGAAAGTCCAAGCAGAAGACACTTTCTGCTTTTGATCACAAGCCATTCACAGCTGGGACAGAGGATAATGAGGTCGTTTCTGCTCACTTTCCTTTGTCTGTTTAAACTATTCAGGATTCCAGCAAGAGAGCAGTGCCACCCACAGGGAGTGGGTATTGCCACCTCCATCAACAAAGTACAGGTAATTTTCCACACAAACACATATGTACCTGTTCCCCAAATAGTTCTAGAGAGTCTGCAGAGGAGACTATTACTAGCAATGGGGAGCTATTCTAAACTGGGCTACCAGGGAAGATGTCAAAGAACATCTGAACTTGAACATGAATGGCACAAAGAGTCTTACAATTAGAAAATCTAGGGGAAGATTATTACAAGACAAGAAAATTGCTAAATTCAAGGTTCCAAGGGCATGGTTAACCTGGTATCTACCAAATTGTGATATGCATATTTCTCAGTTTGCAGTAGTTTTTCTTTTCTATAGGAACATATGTTGATGTGCATTAGGAAAAACAGAAACTCCTACATTTGAAGTACCATGTCAAACTATCTTGTATTAAGAACCATATAGAGAGTTAAGGATATTAATGAGCATGAAGGAACCACTAAGTACACCAGGAGCTGAGTTAATGTATTTTGTTGGCATGAGCTAGTCACATCATGAACTCTAGCCTTAGATCCATGGAAGAAAATAGCAATGCCTCCTCCTTGGGTCTGAGGCAAAGAGGAATGGCAAAGCTTTCCTGTGATTCTGGTGCAGATGTTGATAGTGTGTGCAGAAAATATCCACCATAGCTTCCCTCCCCTGGATACTTATAACTCTAAGGTTGCTGCCACACAGAGACTGCGCCTACAGAGAAGAGCTAACCCCATTAGCTTCTTTTTCCTTCAGTTTGCTCAGCTGTAGGCAATAACAGCGAGTCCCTGTCCAGTATGTAATACACACTGAGCTCTCTGGTGCTGTGTTGCTCCATCAGGGAGCCCAGGCTACCCGATCCCAGCTTTTCTGTGTGTTTCCTGTATCTGTGTGTGCTTGTCTCTTCTTCCGTCCTGCACTGACCCAGTCAGTCCATCCCTGGAGCTACACTGAATGCAACAAGTGACACCAGAACAGGGACAAGGATGTGGACTCTGGCTGTGGAGAATTCTCATCAAGTAGACAGGAAGGACTCCAAAGAGAAGTAGTACTCTTAGACACTAAAAAATAAAAAATAAAGGAAAAGGAAGAAGCCAAAGTAGAGATGGGGGGGTAGAGGGAGGGAGGGAGGCTAAATAAAATGATAGAAAAGCAAAGTTCAGTTAGTGGGTATGAGAAATATGAGACAGTAGAATCTAGAGAAATGATGGATGTAAAGCAAAACCATTACAAGTCAAGCAATTCTTAGATTATGTTCGGGAGACAGAATGGTTTCCAGAAAAAGAGACAGTACATTTGACCAGTTGGGAGAGAATGTGGAAAAAAGCTGGGGACTATCGTCCCCAACCTCGACCAGTAAGGAAGACATGACCGGGGAAGATCTTCTTCAAACAGTTTATTCAGGATCCTTGAACAAGCTTCTGCTTCCGCCTCTGTCTCTGCCCCCGGGGGAAATGCCCACACAGGCTTAAATCCCCTTGTACCTACCAACCCCTGTAAGCCACGTGGGCCCTGCAGATAACAGGCACAGCCCCATAAGGAGTTTACAACTGAGAGCACTCACCATCAAGGAGGTGGAAGGCGAAACCAGCGCCATCTTCAGGCCGGCACCTCGCAGCTCTCCACAGGGGCCTGTATCCAGGGCCAGTGGACCTGAGCACATTCCCACTTACACTCTCAGTTTATGAAGCCATACACTGTGACTCCGTAGACCCATAGCCCCTACCTCATAGAAAGCAGGCTTCTTCCAGATGGATGGAGAAGTCTGGCCTCATCGGACTTTCTCTCAGATTACCAAGAACCTACCCCTTCTCCCTGAGAAACAGCCAGTGACAGAGATCTGTTTGCCAAGCCTGACGTCAAAAACACTGATAATGAAGCTAATGATTGAGGGGACAAGGCCACCCAACCCATGACGTTATTTTTCCTTAAGTCTGGATGAAGAGATGCAAAGGAGAATGTTTCATCCTTTCAGCAAGCCAAGTTTAGAAAAGAGGTTAGGAGAAAGACATTAATAGTTTGACATCTTACCCATATTTGAGCAATCCAAGGAGTTACTTGTTAATTAAAAGTGGGTTTATAGAATTATGTTAGAACCACAGGCAACATAATTTCCAAACTATGGAATTTCTAGAGTCCCAGACATATTTCAAGGTATCTGGCCTTGTGAAGAGGCTGACAACCAATTAGAACAGTTCCCTACCAGCAAATTACAAATTACACAGGCCTGCCAACAAATTAGTATAACCACTGTAAGGGCATGGAGACAGTTACCCACCAAAGGGAAAAGGCTTCCTCACTGACAATCACCAGGCTCTGGAAGAGTTGTATACAGCTTTTATGGTCCACCTCTTGCAACAGTTAGATTCTGTGCTAATAAAGGTTCTATCCACCTTCAAGATCAGTGGCTCTCTTGTCTCCCGTTAAGGAAGTTGTATGCCCTGGGATAACAAGAGATGTTTGCTATGCACACAAAGGAAGGAGACATTCTGCCAGTGAGAGCCACCACAGGGATTTCAAACTTAAAAAGAAGCAGGGACATCCACTCCCTGGATCCACAGCCCTCTGTCTGAGATGTCAGGTAAGAACTCACTGAGAAAATGAAAGTTGTTCACAAATGAATAATCACAGACAGCTACTGGATAGCTGGGGAAACAGCCTCTGTGGACTGCTCCACCCCAATGAATCAGTTGGGGATATCACCGTGGGGAGCTTCAAGAACCAACAGGGCAGACAGGTGATGCCCAGTAACAGCAGGCAGTAGGGATTAGACTTAAGCTCTACCAACCAATTTATTACAACCCCTAACTTGGGGACCCAAGGCATCCCTACTGGTAAATTGACTGCTGCCAGTGTTTTGGAGGAGAAGTCACTACAGACTGGGTATGCAGAATGTTACAATAGTCCTTGGAACATCTCTAGTTTTGTTCTAAGAAAAAGAAAGGAGGCAAATGGAGGCTGTTGTAGGACTTAAGAGCTATGACATCATGCAGCGATGGTGTTTCTTTTGTCAAGACTGACAAAGGCTTATTTTCAATTAATTATAGTTAACTTAAAGGTTTGTTTTATTGTCGTTTGCTTGTTTATTTCCACTGTGATAGATCAAATAAGCCTGCTCCCCATAAGCTCATATAGTTGAATGTTTAGTTACTAGGTAGTGGAAGTCTAGGATTAAAAGAATTAGGAGGTGTGGCCTTGTTGGGGTAGACTTTAAGCCTTCAAAAGCTCATTCCACGCCCAGTGTCTCTCTGGTCCTGAGGATCGGGATAGAACTCAGCTACTGCTCCAGAACCATGGGTGCTGCCATGGTGATAGTTGACTGAAGCTCTGAAGCCAGCCCTCAATCAAGTGCTTTCTTTTATAAGAGTTGCCTCGGTCATGGTGTCTCTTCACAGCAATGGGACAGTGACTAGAACATTCACCTGTCTGCTAACTACTGGTAATGATAAATTTCCTTTAACCTCTCAATGGAAAAATACACCATAAGTATGGGAGTGTCTCATACTCCAGGGTATGAAAAGGAACCCTTATGTGTCAGGAATTTGTTGCTGAGGTTATTAAACCCATATATACCGAAACCCCAAGGCTTTGTGCTGGCTAGTTTTATGTGAATTAGATACAAGCTCTTGTCAGCCATCTGAGGACAAATTTCAGTTAATAAAATGGCCCCATATTCAGCTGTAGGCCAAGTTCTTAATTAGTGATGCATGCAAGAGAGTCAGATCCATGCGGGTGGGGCAGCTCCTAAACAGGTGGCTCTGGGTTCTATGGGAAAGCAGGCTGAGCAAATCATCATGAACAAGTCCTTAAGCAGCATTCTCCACAGCCTCCCCAGCTCCTGCCTCCAGGCTCCTGCCCTGTCTGAGTTCCTGCCCTGGCTTCTTTCAGTGATGTGAAAGTGGAGTAAACCCTTCCCTCCCCAAGTTGGTAATGGCATTACATTGTAGCCTAACTAGCACAGGCTTGCTTATAACATCAATGATATGGATAATATTTTAACCAGTCATTTTGACTCTTCTTAATTGACAGCAATCTTAGTTAATCACAAAAATAGCCTTTTAGGCCTAGGATCTTCAGTTTACCCCAGGAAAGGGTCAAGGGTAAAATTACATAATGCTCTCAAAAGCTAGGAATTCACAGGGATTCTCTCAAAACTCTTCATGATTATCAAAACTGTTGCATGATATTAACTGTCTCAGACCTTACTTAACCTCACCACACAGGAACTTTCTTGTCTTTTCCAAACTTTAAGAGCAGACACCCAAAGTTTTTTCTCCACACCATTTTACTTCTGAGGCTAAGATGATTCTAACTGCAATGAAAGTGGCTATGTCCAGTAGTCAAGTACAGAGCTGGGACTTGCCTTGCCTCTCCTAAAATTGCCAATAACTTTTAATGAGATACTCTGCAATAGCAGGGCATTTGGGGCATTCTCCCTCCATGGTACTTAACTCTTATTAGGATTTGGTGGCAAAATTACTATCAGAGGGACACAAATGCATTAGAAATGCTAGGAACAATAATACTGGCTCTGCTAATAGTCCACTGCCTGGCGATAGCCTTTGACTGATTAACCTGCTCAGCTTGATTCACATCTTCCACTATGTAACATACTGTACTTTTCATCCACTCATACGGTGCAGTCTCAAGCCTTTGCTGCAGTTAACACTGTCAATACTTCTGGCAACTGTGAAGTTGCTTAGGACTCTTCCTTGGGTCCTAAAGTACAATGCACACCCCATGCCTCAGCTCAATGAGCACAATTCTTTGCTGTTTGAACCATTTTAGAGAATTTTGCCTTTGCCTCCATCAATAATCACAGCGACAGACCCTATGTAACGGAAGCAATGGAAGCAATGGGAAGCCTTGGAGACAGTCTATATTGGTTAGGATCATCAGCCATAGCATCTTTTCCACGGGACTTGGGAACTATTGAAACACCACCAGATTTCTTGCTATGTTGGTCATATTAAATTGCACTCATACCTCCCTGGCTACTAGCTGAGCATGATATTCAAGACAATACCATGGTCTTGCTTCCCCACCACTAAGCAGCCCCCACAATACAAGCTCATGTTAGTCATGTTTTCTGTACTATCAAACTACCTCTTTTTTTTTTCCTGAATGGAATTTTGCAATTCCCCCAGTGCTGGGCTGTGCAGAGTCCCTCAAGACAATGTCTCTTCAGCATATCAAAACTTTTGTTCCCAACACAAAATAGTTCATGACACAGACATTCCATATAACCCAAATGGACAGGCTACTGGAGAGCTATTTAATGAACGTTCCAAACAACAATAAAAAAAAAAAAAAAAAAAAAAAAGGAGATGAACTCCCCACCCCTACCGATGCTTTAAACAAAGACTTGCTTACACTAAATTTTTTAAATCTCAGAGGATAATCTCACTGCTTTGAACAACACTGATTACCAAAAGGCAAGTGCAAAACCTATGAAGGAAAAATGGCTTCGCCCATTCCCCATACTAATGTTAAAATAAAGATATGCTTATATTTTCCCTGAAGGTTTGGAACAGCCACTTAAGGTACCTTCAATGCCTATAAATATCCATGGACCGAGCGAAAGAACAGAGAGTGGGACCTACAGGGGAACCTTAAGGGTGGCTATGAAAGCTGACAGAGTCATAGCCTAGGGCTCCTGCTAGCACTACGAGAAAGATGCTGTAACCAACATATGGTGGAGCAGGGAGAATACAGTGTGAGCTTGGGAAATATCTAGCGGCTATTTCTCTGATACGTCTGGTCATTGTATCTGCGTCACTTAGCTTTTCTACGGCTGTGACCAAACTCTAGGCTGAAAGTGGCTTATAGAAGGAGGGCTTATGGGGCGACCTTACAGTTTCATGCACTCAAGAGGCTCTGGATTCAGCTCCCAGTTCAAGCACCACACTGTCTACAGATATCAGTACCTTAGTGTGAGAAAGGACCTGGAAAACACAGAAAGCAGCGGCTGGTCTTAAAATACTCCTGCAGCTGTGGCTGACGAGCAAGTCCATGCCCTGGTTTGGGGATTAGAAGACCACTAAAGACCAAGCTATTCAAAGAGTCACATAATTTTTGTGGGCTTTGGAGAATTAAAATGTAGGAAATTAAGTTGATCAGAGCGAGAGAATATTGTAAAGTGGGTATCAACTCTAGTCCCAAGAATTTTTTCATGCATCATCTTCTGCAGACCATTGACTGCAGACTATCAAGGAGCAATTATGGAAGCTCCAAACATACTTTATAAAGATTACTTAATAAGGTAGACAGACTCTGTGGTGGCATTTTATAAAATGTGAAGTGGGACTTTTACAGCGATGAGAGACCTGCTTAAGGCCACATGTCTAAGTGGCTTGTGCAGCTAAGTAAATTTCACAAACTGTGCAGCAAGAGTTTGTGGTAAGTGATTTGAGAGAAGGGAGGTTGGAAGAAAATAAGGTCCCGAAAGACTGCAATTCTGTTTTAATATTTTAAATTATTTTAAAACTTCATTATAAAAATTGGAAAGCAAGATCAATCAAATCATATGTAGAGGTTGCTCCTAACTTAATTTGTGATGAGACGTTAACATTTTCATGACAGTAGAGAAAACTCAATGGAACTGAACTGTATTATTGTCTGAAGGAAAGTTGGGGAGCTGGATGAGAAATAGTAGAAAACAAAATCATTTCCACAGACCTTGTTAGCATAACGCCAGCACTTGGCTCCACACACTTCCATCTTGGGGAAGAATTAGTAGTCTCTCCCAGCACCTAAATTCCGAAGTTCAGTCCTCACCTCTTCCCTACCTGCATCCTTATCTGTAGCCTGAACCTGTCGATGGCCTTTAAACTACATCTCCCATAAAGCCCTGCGAGGACCGCCGGAAGTCCGGAAGGCTGCCTCCAACAACGGGGAAACTGACAACTGAGTTTGCCTGGGAGTCTTCCGTCACGGTCGCGGTTTCTCTGGTCACCCTTGGGTTAGTAGCGTTAGTCGGCCCCGGGACGTTCGAGGACAAGGGCGTCCGTCGCGGGCTTGAAGTGCAGCCTGGTGCAGGCTAGAGAGGGCGCAGGCGCGGGACTCCGACCTGCCGCTGCCTAGGCAGGTGGCTGCTAAAGTTCCCAACCAAGTTTTGGATGGGGTAAAACAAACTACTTCGGAGGTGTCCCCTCCTTGAAAGAAAGAATCTGACAAGAAAAAGAAAATAATTATTCGAGGCATTTGGCCGTTGGGAGAGACTGTGCTTGCGTGGGTTGCACGTAATGGGTTAAATCGGTCTTGACAGCCCCAGCCAGCGGGTGGAATATATTAAACCATGGTGGGTGGGCTAATTGACCAGTCCGCTATGAGGCCCTGTTGTAGCCTGCTGGAGCCATGCTGGGCAGCTCTTGGGCATAATGTTAGTTATTAGTAAAAATGGATGTTGGTTTGGATAAAATATAGGTCCTTTAAAATTCAAGTCTCTTCTGGTTGACCTCTTCGAATAGACTTGGAACTCTTGGGCGAGGCTTTTACTACCTTCCCTTCCACAGAACCTGCCAATACATGATTAGTGCTGTCATGGGTCAGGTCTTCCGAGCGCTCCTGGAAGGAGTCACGGCGGTCTTACTAAATGACTGGTATTGAAAAGAGCTAGAGAAGGGGGCTTATTCTTCCACCTGGTAGTCCGGAGAATGTTTTATGCATACATGTTGCCTTGTGGTAGTGTATGTAGGACACTAGTGTAGTTTGGATGTGCAATGTTGAAGTCACCGAGGGTGACCTGTGAAAACAGTGAGGGAGACCGTGAACTCTGAAACCATGACCTCTGAACAGGCAGCAGTGAGCTGTTAAAAGTAAACTGAGCCAGAGAAACTATAACAGGAGTTTGTTAAAGTGAGTTAAGAGAAGGGGAGTTCGAAAGACACGTAGTGGTGCTTCCAAATAAAGTCCTGGAGTATCAAAATGGGGACTACAGTATTTTAAAGAATTTTAAGGTTTTGGTATGAGAAAGGTGGGAAAATGAGTAAAACACACCGAATGAAAGTGAATTGATACATGTAGAGGTTATTCCTAGTTTCATTGCTACACAGATTTTTCGGCAGGTTTCTTGGATTGCCTTAAGTATTTTTAAATTATTTGTAAACAGAACAGGAAAAGCACATGCCAAATCAGAAAGTTAATCTTGGATCCATTGTTTACCTCAACTTTGTGCAGACTAGGCTGCGGATTTGACTAGCCACACTGCTGTTTAAAAATCCAGGAGACAAGGCTCTGCAGTACTAAGAAGGAAGGAAGAGTATTTTGAAGTTAACACCTGAAACTGTTTTGACTTAAACTATTTTTTATCTGTATTTTTTTAAAACAGAATTAGGGATTACATGGCAGTCATTACAAAACATGGCTTTGCTTTGTTTACAGCCAAACAGCATGACAGGGCAGATTACAATGTTAGTAATTTTAAGAATTGCCTCAAGGACAATAGAAAGGCCAGCAGGGCCTACACCCAGCAGGGGACACAGAAGCGCTTTGTCATCTGATTCCTGGTAAGGATAACGTCCAGAAAGGTGCCGAGTCAGGAATTATTCACGAATTAAAATAAATCCTGACCTAGTCTACCACACACCACGAACAAAAATCAGTACCATATGGATCACAAAATTAATTATGTAAGGTTAACCAGTAAATTGTTTTTATGTGAAGCTTTAAAGGCTCTTGAATAACTGTGGAGCCGTAATTTCTTTGAGGGATGACATCTATGGCATAGTACAGAATCTGAACACTGCTCCCATCTTCGTAAGCATGCATCTCTAATTCTGTCTCCTTTACCCTCCCCTCCATGCCCCGGCTCCGTCCCTCTTCTGTAACTTCAGTAGCCACTGACGACTATGAGTTATCTTTTGACAGGTGTATTGGTTTGGAAACCTACTGTCTTCCCCAGATCAGCATTTAAATAATGTTCATCCATTCGTGCAAAAAAGCAGTTGTAAATAAGATTGTTCTCACTTTATTTTTTTTTTTTTAAAGGAAGAAATGTTCTCTGTTAAAAGAAATCCCAAAAGGGAAATGATTTCTGAGCTCCACCGTTCAGCTGCAGAAGGAGATGTTGCAAAGTTAGCAGGAATACTCAGCCTTTCTCCATCTCTTCTCAATGAGACTTCTGAAAACGGATGGACTGCTTTAATGTATGCTGCCAGGAACGGGCACCCTGATGCTGTTCAGTTTCTGCTTGAGAAAGGGTAAATATCTTAGGCCTGTACCATCTACCAAAAGTTTCCGCTTTAATGTCTGGTGTCCTGTCCTTTCACGTTTTCCTGTAGACAAACTTATATCAGTGAGCTAGGAAATAGCTCACTGCTCAGTTTATTATGTGAAAAGTGGCCTAATTTGGGGGTGGGTGGGTCACTGTTAGAGATTGACCCAAAACCTGGTGCATATCAGACAAGCAGTCTAACTCTGAGCTACATTTAAGAGACAGCTGTCTTAATAGAGATGCTGACCCTTCATACTTTGTTGGAAACAATGCCCAGGAGGAGTTCAGTTCCCCTCTTTTAAATAAAAAATGTGCATCTCATGATGGTTACTATGATATATAATGTTTTCATTTCTCTCTGGCACATACATAAAAACACTTTTTTATCTCATTTAAATGTGCACCATCATTAATCTTCCATTTCTTAGAATTATTACAAGATTCTTTCAGCCTTTTGTAGTGATCTGTGAACCAAATGAGAAAAAGGAAAAAGTAAATAAATAACAGGGATATGTGTGTATTTTACTGAAATAAATACAAGAGAAACATTTTACTTATTTTTTCCTCCCCATTTTTCCTCTGTCTAGATGTGACAGATCATTTGTCAATAAATCGAGGCAAACCGCCCTGGATATTGCTGTATTTTGGGGTTATAAGCATATAGCTAACTTGTTGGCTAATGCAAAAGGTGGGAAGAAGCCCTGGTTTCTAACCAACGAGCTAGACGGATGTGAAAATTATTTTAGCAGAACACTACTGGACCGGAAGAGTGACAAAAGAAATAATTCTGACTGGCTGCGAGCTAAAGAGACCCACCCTGCCACGGTTTATATCCTTTTCTCTGACTTGAACCCCCTGGTGACCCTCGGTGGTAATAAAGAAAGCTCGCAACAGCCGGAAGTCAGGCTTTGCCAGCTGAACTACACGGATATAAAGGGTTACTTGGCCCAGCCTGAGAAGATCACCTTGGTGTTCCTTGGGGTCGAGCTTGAAATGAGAAAAGGCTCTCCCGCCCATGCCGGAGGAGTCCCAGAGGAAGAGGAGGATGGTTTGGTTGCGTGGTTTGCCCTCGGTATAGAACCTGGCGCTGCTGAGGAGTTTAAGCAAAGGCATGAAAATTGTTATTTTCTCCACCCACCAATGCCAGCTCTTCTGCAGTTGAAAGAAAAAGAGGCTGGTGAGGAATGTATATGCTTGCCTGTGTAGGTAACAGTACAGTTTGGCGCCGCGGGTTTGTGTAGCATCTGGGTGGCGCGTACCAGTGAGGTGGAAATGTAAGAACCCCCTCAGGGTTTCACTGCAGGGCGCTCTGGTAGTCTTGGCAGCCATTTCAGTCAGCCACAGTTAGTTTCCTTGGAGTTAACATCCAAGTGTGGTCGTTTCATTTGATAATTTTGTGAATAATGTTTAAGTCCTTACTGTGCTTTGAGCATGATGCCGAAGAACTCGGCTGTTTTATTTTGTGTTGTTGGGCTCTTGGATATCTTTCAAAAGAGAAAAGAAAAAAAGGAAGGAAGGAAGAAAGACAAGTAGAGTTTTATTTGAAATATTCGTGGTGTGTGTGTGTGTAGGAACAAGGTTAATGCTGGCTACTACATACAGCATGAATTGTAGTTATATAGGTGGAGTAGAGGTCAGGAGCCTTATTACTAGTGGATTAGTTACTACAGTGGCTTAGGAGAGAGACAGCAAGTTGGAATGGTGGTAATGAAGACAGAAAGTAAGGACTCGTGTGGGGGACTACAGAGGTGGCAGTCATGTAACTTGCTCTGTAGATTGGAGTGTTTTGACTGAAAGAAATGGTAGAACCATGGTTGGTGGGCAGATTAAAGTAAGAGCAGAGGCGGAGACGGGAAGAAATAATGGACTCGGGTAACAGAAGTAGCAATTAGACCCATATGCAAAGCTTTATGATTCTGTCTTCTTAGTGAGCACACTGCATCTTTTTTTCCTATTTTACTAGCAAGGAAATAGTGATAACTAGTATATAAGCTTCCATCTCCCTGTGCCTCAGTTTCCCCTTCCAGAAAAAAGAATAATCATAGTCTCCCTCTTCAGAGGGATACTGAGAATATAATACACACACACACACACACACACACACACACACACACACACACACACATAATGGTGTAAGGTGAATATGAAATATTAAAAACATAGTTTTATATATAGATTCTGATAGATGGTAAATACTATGGTATACATTAGGTTACATATTCCAAGGTAACAGACAAATAGTTAATGATACCTGCATTTCTTTAAATATCAGCGTCGTCATTTTTATTCACTATTCCCACTTTAAATGTTGCATTATATTTTAAGGAAAGTAAGCTCACCAGACTCCTGAAATGTCCCTGGTCTAATGACCTTGATTATACAGGTTCTATTATAATGTCCTGGAAGAAGCAATGTAAAAGCTTGAGCCAGAGTGTATATATCCTGTAGGTTGATGTCAAAGCGACACATGATTGGATAGTAGAGAGGTAGGTGGGCAAAAGTCTAGGAAAGCGGAAGAGGAGGAGTAGGCGAAGATTAGAGAGGAGGCAACATGGAAGCAGACGTGGATGTTTCTCTTGACACATTTCTATGAATAAGGTCGTTAAATGTTTTATAAGGATGGAATTGTACAAGATCATTTGACTTATCTAGGTGGGCAAATTATATTATGCCTATTGGATCAGAGTAGTTTGGTGTGTTCTCTGATGTGATGACTTAATTGCGTTCAAAGGGTGTGGTGGCGGAATGCACACAGCCCACCAGGGAGTTGGGATAGGTGTGTGCAAGGCTTGGCAACCACATGCCAAGGGGAAGTGAGTGAGAACAACACGCCAGGGTGGGTAGAGTGGACCGTGGTGCCTGGGCCAAAGAAGCCGGTGTCTGTGAGTTCTTAGAGGCAGCGTGGAGCTGCTAAGACACAGACACCGGAAATGCCATGTGCTCCTACAGAAGCCAGCACTAGCACGGGATAAAAGGTTATCGTATTTTATTATTACCGCTACAAGATCCTAAGATAAATCCAGTTGGGCATGGTTAATGGAGTTAACTACAAATACATGCTATGTGCTATGTGCTATGTTCAGGGACTAAGTGAGAACCAGTTATGTCCCACAGTGGTGGGAAGAGCAGTGCCTTAATACCCTGAGGAAGATGGAGACAGCTCCCTATGGTTTCCTAGTAATAGACCTCTAAGTCCAATATCACAAATGTAAAGAAAAATGGATCGCTGGGGAGTTTTCCTTTTTTTTTTTTTTTTTTTTTTTCCTTTTCTTCAGAACTACAAAGAAAACCTAAGGACTCACAAACACTAAAAGAGTACTCCACCACTCAGCTACACCAGTGGCTCAATTTAAGATTTCATAATCTCTGTTATAAAGTTGTATCTGAAAGCTAACTGTATATTCACATCATGTGTACACGATCTTAAGTACCAACAGCCAAAGCCTGATCTACCAATACATCTGTCTTGTCCAAATGGAAATTAACTGATTCTCACATGTCATATAGAAAAGTAAATTGAAAAGAAAATCTCTTACTTGAGTGGCTACAATAATATAGCCATGCAATATTTTCATCCATGTCATTATTACAATAACGTGCTTAAAACTGAAAACAGAATCGAATGATAATGATACATCATAAAATAGGTATTAAGGCCATTGACCAAGCAGGGGTTCAGAAAACGATGCATGTGCTTACAGTTGCTGTTAAACATTGTGTGTATGTATATTACCCCAGCTTCTCATGGAATACAATTTCTTGTACTTCGCTCTAAGGGGTTGTGGCTCAAGCAAGATCGGTGCTCGCATGGCATAGTCGGTACAAGTTCTGCCCAACCTGTGGCAGTGCAACTAACATTGAAGAAGGTGGTTACAAAAGAGTGTGTGTACGAGAAAACTGCCCTAGTCTCCAAGGTGTCCACAACACCTCTTACCCGAGAGTCGGTAAGGCTTTTCTTTCCTTAGAGTGTGTGTGTGTGTGTGTGTGTGTGTTGCATACAGATGTGAATACGTGTGTGAAGGTGTTATGTATGACCAGAAGAAGGTGTGTCATACCACTGAGCTGCATTCACAGTTGACTGAGAACTGCCCAGGGTGGGTGATGGATTATGACCTGGTCCTCTGTCAGAGCCGACAGCACTCTTAGCCATTGACTACCTCAGTAGCATCTCAAAGCTAGTCAGTTTTACTCTTCTTATGCAGCCGAAATGAAGTCTCCAGTGATTCAGTGCCTGCTGGAGACATTACCCAGACATGGGGTCTGAAGCTAGGTTTTCACCCGGGCTCCTCATGTCTCCTCTTTGCTCTGCCTTGCTTCTGTGTTTCTTCTCTAGCTGGATAAATCCCGTAATCTGGGAGGAGTGGAGCATTTGGTGTCTGAGTCCCGTGCTCTTGCTCCTGGTCTCCTGAGGAGGAGTTTCTAGGTTCATGCTATCTGGAGAGGTTAACTGCTACCTGAGGGCTATTATTTCAGTGATTCAAACACGACTGAAGAGCCACACTCACTTTTAAAGCAGTTTCGTAAGGACTGGGATGAAAGGGGAAAGGAATGTAGTAATTACTAAACTGCCATTTTCAGTGACTACATATCACCTGCACATACTTGTGCCTAGTGCACCCTAGACGTGCAGTAAACGTTGCTAATATTGGGAGTGAGGACAGCAAAAACCATCTTCCATTCACTTGCTAAAGATAGTCTTCTCAACTTCTCAGATGTTTACTGAGCACGTTGGAGCAGAAAGGAGGAATGTTGTACAGGCAGGAGTCTTGCTCTTGTAAGAGATGTACCTACCTGTTATTAGTGCAGAACAAGTCTAATTATATTTGCTGTTACTTGTATGTCTTGTTTTTCTTTCTCAAACAGATCCAGTCGTAATTATGCAGGTCATTCATCCAGATGGAACCAAATGTCTTTTAGGCAGGCAAAAGAGATTTCCCCCAGGCATGTTTACTTGTCTTGCTGGATTTATTGAGCCTGGTAAGCCTATACTGACTGATTCTTAGGATTTTATAGGGCAGATTTCATATGAGATATATAATTTATTACGAGCCATGATGTAAAACAGAAAAATTAATTTTATACAGCGTTCTTCTTTAGTCTGTGTGTACATATGTATGTGGAGATGCACTGTTGAAGTCAGAGAATAACTTTGTCAGTTTGCTCTTTAGCCATGAGAGTTCAAGTGCCTGCTGAACTATCTTGCCAATCCCATTTCCAATAGTATTTTAATCGTGTGATTTAAGCATTGTATCACTTGCCGATCTTTACACGTAGAGTCATTTGTTTATTTAAAATGTAGTGTGTTCTTTGTTATACATGTTTTTACCAGCCCATTTGGGTGGCTTACACTTCTGTGGCAGGTGTGTCACCTTTCCTATGGGTACATGACTATGCCATGTAGAGTCTTTAGCAGCCATACCTGCATTCACAATCCCAGCATCCTGCCTGACTCTGCCTATAGTAATCAACACCACCTTATAACACGTAAGTTTGGATTCTGGACTTCCTCGGCATGAAAGTTCCCAGAGATAAAATGATCTCTTTCATCCATTTTTATAAGTCAGTTAGAGGCAATACTTCACATGCAGTAGGGTTTCAGTAAGTATCCCAGAGCAGATGAATGAACCTATCTGGGTCAGTAATGCTCAATCTCAACATGCAATGCTAATTTGCACTGTTAGGTAACAATAGTGTTAAACATATATTACCTGGCCCTCAGCTGGAAGCTTGTCTGCATTAAATCTTGGGCTCCCCTTCCAGCCTTCTAAAGTGGGTACTGTTACAGCGCTTCCTCAGGTACGGGCACTGTGGCACAAGGACTGCCTTGGCCCAAATCATGGCTGATAGAGGAGGGACTCAAGCCCAGGCAGTCACGTCTTAGTCCTTGCTTCTAGTCACCATGTTGTGCCGAGAAGGGGAGGTAGACACAAAGGACCACCTTTAATGAAGGTGAGCAATTAATGCATTCTGTGGAAAGGAAAATCAGTTTCTCCAGTGGAGTGTCCCTGAGCACATCAATCACTCTCCAAGACAAGTTCCA
This sequence comes from Micromys minutus, assembly GCF_963924665.1. Lineage (NCBI taxonomy): Eukaryota > Metazoa > Chordata > Mammalia > Rodentia > Muridae > Micromys > Micromys minutus. The sequence continues at coordinate 46,143,933 of NC_137954.1, read as the reverse complement.
TTCCCCCCCCCCCCCGTTTTGATTTTGTTATTGTTTTGTTTTTCAAAAGAAAAACACCATGAAGTTTGATAAGTACAGAGATATGGAGGATCTTGAAACAATTTGGGGAGAAGAACAAAATCAAAACATGATAAACGAAAGAAAATAAAAAATTTAAAATTATAAGCCATTTAAAAACTACTAGGTTATATTTCCCTTGGATTTCCTTATATTTATATGTTCTGCTATGGATATTTAATTTCTTTCACATTTTTTGGCTATTGAAAAAAGCACTGTAGTGAGTATTTTTCTTCATCTCTTTATGGACATTTGCTAGAGTTATTTAAGGTAGATAGAGTTATATTAGCACATTAAACTTTACTAAATTTTGCAAGTGCCTCTCTGAGGTGTTCCTCCTAAGTCACATCACTGCCAGCAGCACATGAAGGTTACATTACCCAATAGCTTTCGCACACCAGAATTTCCACCCTTTGGTATTTGAATGTTTCATCGATAGCCTAGAATGGCCTCCAACTTTTGGTGTTCCTCTTGCCTTGGCTGTCCAAGAGCTGCGATCATAAGCAAGTGCCCCAGGCCCAGCGTGGGGTTTTCAGTTTTCAGATTTTGTACTTCGTGTTCAGAGAGGTAAGAAATAGGGTATTGTTCCTGCATGAACTTCCATTCCTCTTCTGATGGAACATCATAAAACATCCATTACACATCCAGTGTTCCTCTCCTTTTCATTGTAGATATTTGTGTCTCTTGTCTACTTTCATTCATTTCAGCCTTTGTTAACATTGAATGTAGGCATGTGCTCAGACAAATCTCTCCCACCAGACTAGGACTTCTTTTCACTTTTGGAGTAAACACAAGAACTCTTGTGTATAGAGGATGAATCAATCTGTTTTAAAAATATGTCTCCTTAAGCACTGTTTTAAATTTTAAAATTTCTAAGCACCCAAGTACATCTTACTTAAAATCTTTCAACAAACTCAGAGCATTCATTCACAAGTAAAACAATGCTTAGAAATGCTTCATTCTGATTTGAGTTTCAAGGTTTTAATGAAAGCTTGATGTCATATCGCATGCATGTTTGTCTGTAACCCCAGTACTTGGAAAGTGTGGATACTAGACTCAGGGATGAAGGATAGCCTCGGCTATACAGCAAGTTCAAGGCCAACATAAGCTACATAAGACCATAGCTCAAAATAAAACATTAATGGAGGGGAAAACTAGCCACTTATAAACTCATGAAATAACACCATAGGAATTGTGATGCATGAGATAATAAACATTTTAATAGTATTTAGCCAATGCTACATTATAGTTGCAGAGTTTGTAATTGTTCCTTTTATGTAACTGACAAATTGTGGCTTTTAAGAAATGAAAGTTCCCCGAGGCATTTTGATCCTCGATTTGTGAGTACTTGCAAACGTAAGACTTTTGTTCGCTTCCATTTTAGAATGAGCATTCATTGAGTGGGGGCTCTTTCCAGAGTGGTTTCAAAATGTTTGAACTGTTTTTAGCTCACAGTGTCCAAGTCACGCTGACACTACTTGTTCCTTTGCCTCATCTGATTAGGGGAGACAATAGAAGATGCTGTGCGGAGAGAGGTGGAAGAGGAAAGTGGAGTCAAAGTTGGCCATGTTCAGTATGTCTCTTGTCAGCCATGGCCAATGCCGTCCTCTTTAATGATTGGTTGTTTAGCTGTAGCAGTGTCTACAGAAATTAAAGTTGACAAGAATGAAATAGAGGATGCCCGATGGTTCACTAGAGAACAGGTAAAGTTCAATTCAATTTCCTTGTTGTATTGATTGTTCCATGATAGTATTGGTTTGGCCATGCAGCATGGAAGCATATTGTCAGCAAGTCGAACAAGTGACTGCAGCCTCATTAGGAATGGATTATAATGTTACTAATAATTATGTCTAGAAAATGTGCCTTGTTGATGTGCCCCCTGACTCATTCCGTGGTTTCTCCTAAAGTGATGGTGCTACGCCATTTCAGCTTTCACATGTGGGACGTGGTGATGAGTGAATGATAATCCCTTCAGTGAACGTAAAGACTTCATACTAGTTCTGACATCACAAATATTAATCTCAGACCTTTATGTTAGAAATCAGTAAGATACTTGAAATTTTTGAAGTTTTATGTATTTTGAAAGATAGTGCTGAAGCGTGTGAATTACTGAGAGTTTGAGTGCAATACATAGTAAGTCCCAGGCTATCCTGGACTTCATAATCAGACTCCATCTTTAAAATAGTGTGTGTGTGTGTGTGTGTGTGTGTGTGTGTGTGTGTGTGTGTAGTAGTAGTAGTAGTAGTAGTAGTAGTTGTAGTAGTAGTAGTAGTAGTAAGTAGTAGTAGTAGTAGTAGTAGTAGTACAAAAAAAATTGAAGGAAAGAAAGATATAGATGTCACTAAATATATAAATATATGCCATAATTGTTATAATATATATTTATAAGAACTTTTAAAAACTATACCTCTAAGTAATAAAGATAAATTATTAAAATGTTTTTACCAAAATATATAGAAAAATGAACACAATATATATTAAAATTAGAGATTCATTTATGGTTTGTTCATATGAAATTAATTTTTATCTTATATTCACAAAAGAAATCAGATTGTTGTTTCAGAACTATAGAACTTGAACCCATACCAAAATGTTGCCTTCACACTGAAGTTAAATGCAGAACACATATTTCACTTTTGTCCATGGCCTTGTTTTCATATGCCTTTCTGAAACTTTGAAAAACTGAAACCGTGATTCACGGAAGCATCTGAAATGCTCCATTAGCTGGCCCCCTCATGTGTTCTATTATGATCATGTTCCAGGTTGTGGATGTTCTTACCAAAGGAAAGCAGCAAGCATTCTTTGTGCCACCAAGCCGAGCTATTGCACATCAGCTAATCAAACACTGGGTTGGAATGAACCCCAGTCTCTAAGTGAGAAACACTAGCCTCTGGTGGAGTATGACTTCATTTTTAACACTACTTATTTTTCAAGAAAGAATAGATATATTTATTGATCTTTAGAATCTTATAAAACTTGAGAGCTTCAAAATGTATTAAGTGTTCTTTCATTAACAAACTACAGAATTCATAGTTTTATAAACTGGAATGATGCCTCAGATTTTCATAAATTTGGAGACAGCCTGTGAACATTTCTGTTGTGTTTCCCAATTTTATCTCAGAAAACTAACTGTATTTCCACCACAAAAGATCATGTTGTGATGAAGTGTGCTCCAGAAATGAGATAAGCCTTAATCTTTGTACACAGTAGATTCCTTGTTGGAGATAATTCATCAAAATAACTTTGATGAATTTTGAGTTTCATGTATATTTAGTAATCTGATTATCTCTCTCCTAGTTTTTTGTCTAGTGGTAGTACTGTTATAGTATTATTCCTGGCATAATATGACCAGTATTGAGAATGATTTTATTTTAACAATTTGCCCCTTGCTGATCTCAGAATCCTATACTTGTGGGCAGAGACGTAAAGAACAGGTGCACACCGTTGTATCTGGCATTGCACAGTTAACTCCCAAGCCAACTCCTACATTTCTGTTTTACTCAAGTTGCTATTAACACACATGACAATTCTCCAAATTTTCACCTGATTATTAACACTTTAGAAAAGAATTTCTGAAGGTCACACACTAAATATCAAATCTGTTTACATATTAAGTAAAGCACTAACCCAATTTAATTTTATGATAAGGGATGTATTTGTTTTGGAAAAAAATATAATAATTAATGTCAGTATTCACTGTGTTGAAATAGTGTTTGGCACTGACCGTTTCTTCGTGTCCTCAGAGCCTTACACAGTGCCCCTTACTGTGGGCTGCTCAGCTCTCGAGGAGGCCATTGCGGTGGCTCACAGTTTTACAATAGAGATATGGATGTATATTTTATTTGATTGTCTTGCAATTGCTTAAACTGTATAAATTTACAGATTTTGCCTCTTTACTAATTTAATAAAACTTGAAGAGACCATAAGCACAATAGATGTTGAACATAATCACTAATAGTTTGTCGTATGCAATTAAGAACTAGATTTCCAGTGTAGTAGTAACTAGAAGCTATTACTAAACTTATGTGTAGAACAAGGACCAGATAATGGCTGTCATTGAGGTGCTTGCTGTGCAGGCATGAGTGCTTGAGTTCAGATCTCCACAACCCTTTCAAAAGCTGTGTTTAGTAACATGTGAATCAGCCCAGACTGAGAGGCAGAGACATGAGTCTTCTGGGGACTTGTTGGCCAGTCAGTCTGGTGAATCACTAATTGGAATAACACACCTTGTCTCAAACACAAGGTGGAAAGGTGAGATGGATCCAAGATGAAAAGCACCTTATGTTCCAGCAAAGGAACAGAGTCTAGTTCCTGAGGTCCTCAGGCAGGCCACAACCACTGCACTACACCTTTAGGGGATCCGGTGCCCTCCTTTGGCCTCCGTGTCTGCATGAGCATTCACCACGGACACATAAATAGAAAGATTGAAGAACACACCTGACATCTGTCTCTGCCCTACACACACACACACACACACACACACACACACACACGCACACACATGCTCCCACTCACAGGCACATGCACACATAGGTAAAAAGAGTGATGATAGGAAAAATGAACTTATCAGATGTTTTTAATTCAAAATTTAAGTATAATACTTAAAAGCTATTTAACCTAAATAATATGACATTTTTAGAGAATTTACTTTACTAATGAGTACTGTTGCTAGCAGTTAATGAAGGCTTATTAAAATCAGAGCTTTGGCCAAAATAAAACCTACACAGGACATTTATTCATATGGTAAGTTGGACCTTTATAGTTATATTAAAAGAGTATACTCTGAGTATTATGAAGTATGATCAGCTGAATTTCATCTTTGCTCCAAATGTGCTTTTAATAATTGTCCATTCTTATATTACATTATAAACTCCCCACATCCTTAATGTTAACCAGGATACACATGATAACTAGCAAAGTAAAATACACATGTTAAAAATATACAAATTTAGTTTTAAACTCCTACTGTACTTGGAGAAATTAGTGAGTTAATTATTGTTTCTAAGAGTCATTCCTAAGTTTTGGCTTTGGAGAGGTGAGGACACTGTAAATATAAATGGTGGCTGCCTTAGCTAGTTCTTGAGGGGCAATAAAGATCAATGTAGCACCACATTAAAATGTATTGTTTATGTGCTGTATATGTTTAACGTTTTGATGACTTTTTTAACACAAGTGTAAATTTTAGCCAGTATCATCTGCTTTTTAATTATGTTCATAAGCAAATGTACAAGTCTCTCTCTTTCTCTCTTTCTCTTTTTCTCTCTCTCCCTCTCCTCCTCCCTCCCTCCCTCCCTCTCTCTCTCTCTCTCTCTCTCTCTCTCTCTTGCTCACTCGCTCTCACTCTTGTCTTGCTCTTTTTTTTTCCTGAGCTTCAATCACTATAGCCCAACCTATATAGTTCTTGGATTACAGGTGGGATACATCATATCTGGTGAAAGAATTAAAATTTTGATTTGGTGTACAAATGTAGCCCAAGAGTAATTTACTTGTGTAATGCCTCTAAGGTACTGGGTTTAAACCCAAGCAATTTTTATGTTTATTTTGAATCTTAAGTTTTGTAGTTTGGGGTAAAACGTGTTAACAAGTGGGCCTGTATGATCTTATGTTGTGAATAATTAAAGTCTTCAGACTTAAAGTTATATGTGTAGCACAGTCTACCTTAATTGCTTGTCTACTATGGTCAGTATTTGTACTTTAAAATATTCCTGGTTTGTGATGAATTGAAAGTTCACAGCCTGGCCTAGCAAAGCAAGCCTGTAATTGCTGATAATCTGTCTGAGCCTGGGGGATTGCAACTTCAAGACCCGCCTAACTACAAAGTGACTTGAAACCACACTGAACAACCTAATGAGATCCTATCTAAAATATGAAATAAGAAATAAGGTAAAGATAGTCCTCAAAGATAGAACTCTCACAGATCATGTGATTCAATCCACAATAACATACACATACATTCACAGCACTAAAAACTTACATTGTTGTGAAAATTAGTCAGCCTGTTAAAGATACATATAGAGATGTGGGTAAAGAGAAGACAGAATGGAAAAATGAGAGACAACAGGAAAGAAGGAAGTATAAGCTTTGATGCCACAAGGGACTATTTGAGCTAGGGCTGCTTTGAGGAGGGAGGCAAAGGTTGTGTGTAATGTTGGCAAATGCCTGTATTTTCCCAGTTGTTAAATAAGCAAGAACTGCTGAAAATCATTGTGAAAATAAATACCCAAAGGAGTTCTTCTTCCTCTTCTCTATCATTCTTTGTTCTCCTTCTCCAAATATCAGGGTAGAAATCAAACAGCTTCCAAAAAAAAAAAAAAAAAAAAAAAGATTTGTTTGGTTTTGTTTTACATTCGTTTTGTAGTTTCATACATGGGTGTATATAATGAATTATAACTATTTCCAATCCCTGTTTCTCTCTTTCATTTTTCATTTCCCTCCCTCACCTTGCAACAAATCTTCTTTTGTCCTATTTTGTATGTGAACCATGAATTTAATTGCTTGATCTTGAGTGTGAGGTTATTTACAGGAGGATGGACAACATATCTGTGTCTACACCACTGAAGAAAGTGACATACATTCATACATATATACAAACATACACAAACACACATGCACACATGCACATACACACACACACACACACACACACGCACACACACATACACACACACACACACACACACACACACACACACCTGACCCTACCTACCGATCCCCAACCACAAACAAATATTAACTGGCAATAATAGTCTCCCAAAAATGAAGTGAGGACTCTTGGCTCTCTCCCCATGTATGCTGAAATGTTAATTAAATTTTGTGAAGAATTTTGTCATATATAGCAAATTTCCAAATAATTATTTGTTATTATTTAAATAAAAGTGATCAAAGGTGGCATGGGGAAGTGTGTAATCATCAACATAAATTCTTTTCTGAAAGCATTAATTGTCAGCTGCAGAATAACCATCTAGACATGTGAACTGAACCAGCATGGGGGTGGCTCAGTATGGCCACTGAAGGGACATTGTGACAGGGTTCCTGACCATGGAGCAGAGCTAGTGTGGGGCCCTAAAGACACAGAAATGGCTGAAGTCAAATTCGGGGACTTTCTAGTCATCCCAAGGCCATGAGAAATAACCACCTGGCCATCCAGAAAGCCCTAGATAGGGTCCTGACACATGTCATAATTAGCTCATGCTCTAATCACCCAATCCTGAGAAACACAACAAGGGCAAAACCCCACAGAATTTGCTGGCTGACAGCCACAAGGTCTCAGGAGATGAATGCAAGCAGATTTCTGAGTTCAAGGCCAGCCTGGAACCGATCATGTTCTAGGTAAAGAAAAGCTTAGGTCCAGGCATGGTGAGACACACTTTTAATCCCAGCATTCAGGAGACAGAGCCATGGAAATCTCTGGATTCACGGTCTATCTACAGAGTAAATTCCAGGACAGCCAAGCTCAGGGAGTGAAAGAGTTGGAAAACAGAAGGCTGGTGATAATGTAACCAAACAATGGGGCCATTTTCCAACTCCAAAGCAACAGAACTGGCAGCTTCTGGCATGTAGCTCTCTTTGTCTTTATAGTCAAGCAGCAATGGTTGTAAAATGCTGATTGATGGGATAATCGAAATGGAACCTAGATTGAACTGATAAGCAATTCCTAAGGAAGTAGCTTATGCAAAATAAAGACTTTCGTCTGCAAGAGAGAGATCTCAAGCTAGGGGAGAGCTGTCTCTAGCAGAACACAGTTGTCAGCTTGCAGCACCACTGACTCTGAGTCTTTAATCCACCGCTCCCTAACTGAAAATAGCACCCCTTCCTCAGGACTTTCTCCCAAGCTAAGGCTGGTCCTCAGCAATCCGTACAGCTATACATTGGTGCAAAGTAGCACCGTGATTTTCCTAGTCCTTCCTGATGGTATTTCACAGTTTTTTATTGCTTAGCAAACCTGAGGCAACCACCAATCGGCATTTGTCTTTTGTACAATTCCCATGAGAGTAATGCTCCTCAGAATAGTGGAAGTGCCTATGAAATTTTATCATAAACTATAAGTTAAAAAAAAAAAAACAGCCAAACTACAAAAGCAGTCTGTTAATAGGTTTCTTTTTTCTTCTAACTAGAAGCCTGATAGAAAAACTGCAGCTGAAGGAATAAAAAGCAGTCCCGGCTTTCCCTGTTTGCTCAAGGGAACTATCCTTGTCCAACTCAGCCTCTCAGTCCTGATGGATTAACTTTTTTCTAACCACTTAGACTGTGAAGTGGCTTCAATTTCAGGATGACTTTCCACCCTAGAGTAGAAATTGAAAATAGCACTCTTACCTGTATTAGAGAAGAGAATGGACAACTGATCAAATGTGGTGATGGGGTTGCTCTTGATGATGTCTTAAAGAACCTGCCTATTTCACTCTAACCTGAAAATGTAGTCTATTGGAGCAGTGTAACATTCTTCAGACTTGCAGCACCTTATAAATATTTATTTTCTCAGGTGGCAAACAGCTGACGTCATCTCTGTTGGTAGAGATAACAGTGATTTTAGATGCCATCTACACAGCAGCTTTCCTGAAATTAGTTTACATTTGAGTTAGGTTTCCTTGTATTTGTAGAATGGATTTGAAGATTCTGGTATTCTGGGTGGTGCCAGTTTTGGGTGGGGTGTTTTTGATATTTTGTTTTGTTTGCTTTTGTTTTGTTTTAATAGTGTGAACATCATTTTAAAAGGTGCCCCAAAGACATGTTCAAATTGAAATCTCAGGGGCTTGTTTGGTCCTGATTATTTTCATACCCTCTGCTTCATGGATAAGGGCTCTGCTGGAAAGGTGAACACAAATGTGGAGCCAGTAGGAGATTGCTATCTGGTGATGGAAAAATACATCTGGAAACCTCGAAGTTACCATGGCTGAAAGGGTATCTAAGAATCACTTCCAGTGAGACTCTTAATTTGTTTTGTACATCCTATTCAGTTTGCCATATCAATCTCTTAAGTTCCAAGCCACTTAAGAACCAGACATGGGCTAGTAGTCTCATTTGATCCACAGTCAGGAAGCAGGAAAAGGGATCCAGCCAGAAAACTTCATGGCCTTTTGTTCAGTGACATAATTTCCTTCAGCAAAGCTCTCCCTCCTAATGGGCCATGTATTTCCCAAATACTACCATCATCTAGGTACCAAGTGTACAGCCTGTGGGTAACATTTCACCCCTTAGTATACGAGCTACTGAGGACATAGGATAGCTGTTTGCCTTATTCTCATAGTAAGACTTGCACGGGATATTATGCAGTCAGTGTGCCAACAGGTTTACACTTATGTAACCTGTTATGCTTGTTACTGTCAGCTTGACAGGATCTAGACTCACAAGACAAACTTCTGATCGAGTCCTCAACAAAGACCCATAAGGGTGGCGCCATTCTGTGGGCTACAGTTCCAGACTAAGGAGGGGGATGCAGTGGAGCCCCACCGTCCTTTGCACTGCCTGTGAGTGTGACACACAGTCTCACACCTCGACTGCCACACCTTCCCTACCATGCTGCTCTGAGACAAAATAAAATACACCTTTCCTAATGTCCATTCGGTCAGCTATTGTGTTGCAGCAACGTGTAAAACTGAACACATAACTATAGAGAACAGAGGGCCACCGGGCTCTTTGGAAGCTTACACTATGACTTTGATGTGGATTTCCAGGAAGAGTTGGGTAAAGCATAGCCAACACTGGATATCAGCTAGAGATGACTGACCCCGGACATCCAGGGAATCTGAAGTAAACTGTAATATAATCTACAAAATAAGTGTCTCTTATTAAAGAATGTCACTTCATGAGTTTTGTGTAAACATGCCCTTGGGGACCAAAACAAGTCCCTTCACTTTAGCTTCCACCTTTGCATGGGTGTGCCTACCTGTGGGCTGTGTGCACGTCTGCATCTGTGACTTTGCCCAACTGTGTGCAACCCATGTCTGCTGCCTGGTGCCATCTAGGGTAGCCTTCACCCCATGTCTTAGTTAGGGTTTTACTGTTGTGAACAGACATTATGCAAGACAGACAACATTTAACTGGGGCTGGCTTACAGGTTCAGAGGTGCAGTCCATTTTCATCAAGGTAGGAATGTGGCAGCATCCAGGCAGGAATTGTGCAGCTGAGAGTTCTACATCTTCACCAAAAGGAAGCCAGGAACAGACTATTTTCAGGCAGCTAGGAGGAGTTTCTCAAAGTCCACTCCGACAATAACACACTTCCACCAAGGCCACAACTACTCCAACAAGGTCATTCCTCATAATAGTTCCATTCCCTGGGCCAAGCACATTCAAACCACCACATTCCACTCCCTGTCTATGGAGACCATACCTAGTCATATCATAATGTAAAATACATTTAGTCCAACTTCAAAAGTCCCATAGTCTATAACAGTTTCAACAATGTAAAAAGTCCAAAGTTAAAGTCTCTTATGAGATTCATGCAGTCTCTTGACTGTAATCCCCCAGGAAATCAAAAAGTAGATCCCATACCTCCAACATCACAGGATTTACATCACAGGATATACATTAACCTTCCAAAATGTCATAGTGAGGAAAGTCTGGACCAAAGCAAGACCAAAAAGCCAGATGGACAAACTCCAAATTCTGCTTCTCCATGTCTGACATGAAACTGCTTTTCAGATCTCCAACTCCTTTCATCTTTGTTGACTGAAATAAACTTCTTTCTCCTGGGCTTGTTCCACTCCCTGTTAGCAGCTTTCCTCAGCAGGTATCCCACAGCTCTGGCATCTCTAACATCTTGGGGTATCTAAGGCAACTTCAACTTCACACCTTCTGGTTCCAGTATCTGGGATCCACACACAATCTTCTGGGCTCCTCAAGCGGGCTTGGGTCATTTTTCCAGCTTTGCCCTCTGTGGAACTCTATGCTGTTTGACTCCCCTCCACTACTGGTGCTGTTCTTGGTGATCATTCCATGATACTGGAATCTCCTATATGTTAGTTCTTCCACTGCAGTTAAGCTTCACCAATAGCTTCCCATATGTTCTCTTTATGAAGCTAAGCCTCAACTTCTTTGTATGATACCTTCAGTCCTGGGCCATCAACTGCAAAGGAGACTGTATCTTCACCAATGGCCTCCCATGACCTCTCAGTGTCAAGCCTCAGCTGCTCTCCATGACCCCTTCATGCTTCGAAACCAGTACCACCTGGGTGACTCTTACACATTACCAAGTCCAGATGAAGTATGAGATATAACCTTGGCTATTCCGAAACAGCTTTTTTGTACTCTCAGAAAACTCTTCCCAAAAGGTTTCACATCAGTGATGCTGGTCTCTTCTTAATCACCATTAATATCTTAGCTCCAGCTGACCAGCATCAATTGTCCTAGTAGTCTTCTACTCTTGAGGCATATGGCTGAAGCTTACTGGAACTAGAACATCACACACACACACACACACACACACACACACACACACACACACACATACACCTTGTTCTATTACATTACCATCAGTTTCTCCCCCCCCCCCCCAATTCCTTCCCTGTCTAACCTTGGCTGTCCTGAAACTTGGTCTGTAGATTGACTTTGAACTCAGGAGTCTGTGTGACTCTATCTCTTAAATGCTGGGATTAAATTTGTGTACATTCATGCCTGGACTTAAGCTTTTCTCTACTTGGAACTTGATCTGTACCAAGGTAGTCTTGAACTTAGAAATATGCTTACCTGTGTCTCCTGGGATTAAAGGTGTGTACCACCGCGCCTGAACTTGCTTTGAGGACACTACTTTTTTAAATCTGTTTATTTCCTAGAACACAGGGTTCAGCTCCATTCTACTTTTTAGTGCCCCTTTAATACTTGAACTATATATTTTGATTTTTTTTTTCTTTTTAAGCTTGCTTCACTTGATCAAGATGCTCTTCACGAGACTAAACCACAGCACAGAGTCTAAATTGGGTTCTTTTGAGTTCTCCTTTGTCAGTGTAATTCATTTGACTCTCTTCACCTTAGCCTGAGACAGACTCTTCAGTCGAGTGCAAAAAGCAGCCAAATTCTTTACCAACATATCACAAGAACAGTCTCTCAGCCACATACTAAAATTCTTCTCCTCTAAAGCTTTAGAGCTAGAATTCCACAGTTCAAGTCACTATCAGCAGCAAAGTTTTCCATAGTCCTACTAGGATGGCCCATTAAACCCCACTTAAAGCATTCTACTGCTTTCAAAGTCCCCAAATGCATATTCCCCCAACAAAAGCATGGTCAGGCCTATCACGACAATATCCCAGTCCCTGGTACCAACTTCTTTCTTACGGTTTTGCTGCTGTGAACAGACACCATGACCAAAATTAACAACATTTCATTGTAGTTGTCTTACAGGTTCAGAGGTTCAGTCCATTATCATCAAGGTGGGAGCATGGTGGTGTGCAGGAGGAGCTGAGAGTTCTACATCTTCATCAAAAAGAAGTCAGGAAGAGACTATTTTCAGGCAGCTATGAGGAGGGTCTCAAAGACCACCCCCACAGTGACATACTTTGCCAATAAGGCCACATTCACTCCAACAAGGCCGCGCACATCCTACTAGTGCCAGTCTCTGGGACAAGCATATTCAAAGTACCAAACCCAAGTGCATAAAGTGTGTTATCATTTCCTTATGGTTTCTGCATCTTCTTCTGCCTCCTGTGACTCCCTCCTATCTTGGCTTTGGAGCTTCAACCTTCCCGCTGCCTTATGTGTTATCACAGATTTACAATTGTCTAAACAGAGGATATCATTCTTAAAGGCACATTGCTTATAAATAGGTGAATCGGAGCTTTAGGCAAAGAGTTCTACTCCAAATCTAGATAGGTGTTTGTGCTTGGCAGAGAACAAAACACTTTCTGTCTCAGGTGTATTTAGATACATCTCTGAAGTATGGGTCCTTTGCAGGGTTTGGTCTTCTCTTTCTGTTACTATATAGTTCTGTTTTATTTTATGCAACTGATCTTCAACATCAAACACACCTCCTCAGGTGTCGCTGAGCCCCCTAAATCTTATGTCACCTTTCCTCCCCAGCAGGTTCCTGTTTCCTGATTCCCTGTCAGCAGTCCTGTTTAACATGTGAGTTTGGGTATCATGGCTTGTAACTTCTTTACATAAACACCTCACAGCACTACCCCCTTTCTTCTTAATGCTTGGATATCAATACCTGCCTTCCCTCCTCAACTACACTTTCTTCCTCCTCCTCTTCCATTCTTCCTTTCTCCCCTCCTTCCCCTTCCCTTCCCTCTCTCCTCCCCCTCCTCCTCCCCCTCCTCCTCCCTCTCCTCCTCCCCTTTCCTTGTCCTTCTCCCTCCCTTTGCTCTTCATTCACCATTACCATTATTTCCCCACCATTCATCTGGTTTCTACATCAGCTTCACTAAATTCAGTTTTATTTTAAATCCATTCTTTATCATACAAACAAAGATGTCTGCTAGGGAATTAATCTCATCCTTTGTTCTTACAAAATCTTCAAGGATCTGGAGAGATGCCCAGTGGTTAAGAGAGTATCTTTTAGAGGACCCAAACTCACTTGCCAGCACACATATGGAGAAGACTACATGCCTGTAACTTCAGCTCCAGGGAAATCGCAGCACCTGTACCCACATATTCACCCACATCCACATCTCCATGCTCACAATAAAAATAAAATAAACATTTCTAAAAGACTTCCAGAAAGACACCTCTTTGGGGAAAGAGAAGAGCACTATTTCATAGTATAGCTCAGTTCTCCAATTTTAACTCACTATTTACTTTGAAGTTCAGGTGTCATAGTTTAAAATTTTTAAAAGAATGATAGAAAACCGCTTATGTTTTTGCATAGTAACATTCTTTAAAGATGACAGTGCATGCTGTAATCCTTGTCTTTGGGTATCTGAGACTCCTTAACATGACTTGAGTTTAAGACAATTGTAGATCTCGATAAAAAATAAAAAAGATGAGAGCCTCAGAAATTATCACCAACATAATATGCTCCTCTTCCTGGAGAAATGGGGCATCATCACCTTGGCACTTGGGTGAGGCAATCTAAGGTTAAGGACACCTGCCCTCACTGGCATCTTAACAAGGAATAAACACAAGTACAGAGGACAGGTCAAGGTAGCTTTTAATAAAGTCTAACTCAGGACATTCTTCATGGAAGGCCGGATGGGCACAGTAGAGGGAACACAAGGTAGTGAGCCTCAGAGTTTATTTAGCACAGTCTATTTCAGGGGTGGAATGACCACTGTACTGTCTGGGACAAAAGGAATCTCAGACACACACACACACAACTTTCCACTCCCAGTCAATAGAGAAATAATTAGCCGCATCCCATTACTGTTAGCTTTAATATTGCCTTCTGTTAAAGGCTGTGATGTGCAGCCCCAAACTCTGGACGAGTATTTGACAGGAGATGGTTAGCCTCACTTGTTGGTAACTGGGCTCACTGTTCAGCTTTCCTTAGCTTTGGACCAGGAGGAAACTGCCCACTATATTAATTGTCATCCGTTTGGCCCTCCATTTTGTACCCAGTCTTGGACCCTGAGCTTCTTGCTGATTTTTTTTTTTTTTTTTGTTTTGATTTTTTGTTGTTGCTAGTTTAGCACAACAAGCAATTTGAAGGTTGCTGAAATGTTAGTGTTTGAAGGTTTTAAGCTGCCTCGAAAGAACCTATCTCCTCTTCCGATTCCTCCTTCCCTTCCCTTCTCTAACACTACAGCATGTTGCAGTACAGATAAAAATAATGTTCTTTTCAGTTAAAAATTCTAAAGACACTGCACCTTTTAAATTTTGAAAAATTCCGTGTCACTAAATGTGGAAATGGGACTTTAAGTTCTTGTCTTCCAAATCTGAATCTCCAACAGCTCCAACTCGATAGAGATAGGCTGTTTTCATCCACAACAGCAACATAAAGTGATGTCAGTCTCCTATTAATTAACCCCAATCATATGAGCTGTGAATTACATCATTTACATTTTCATTTTGGTGTAAGTTTCTTTCTAGTCCCCATGTGAACACCATGCCAATGTTTCTCATACACCCACTATCAAAATTCTCAACCATAAACATCCACAATGCATCATTGTATACCAATGGTGTGTTTAAAAATAAGTTATTAGGAACAATTAAGACAGCTAATAATAGACTGATTAGGGGACGATAAACCATTCCTGACATTGCATAAGATTAAATATGCTAATCAGATTTGGGACCTAGAAAACCCAGATAAAACCAAAATAGAACAAGACTCGCCACCCAAATCCTACTTTATCTCCTTGCCTTTCAAACTACATATTTGCATTTTATCAATGTTTCTCTCTGAGCTGAGCAATTCGTGAAGGCTTTGCCCAGGTAAGCTGATTATTTGTATGTGTATATTTCAGAATTGGAGTAGTGTCTATTTTGATATTTGCTGGTCTGAATTGTTTGTTTGGCAAAGGAAAATGGCCAAGGAAAATGGCTTGAACATTACTCGTGAAGCTATCCAACAGCTGTTTGTAAGTTAACTCTGTTAACAAACAAGATGGAGACATCCAGAAAAGTAGCCTACACAATGTATTTAGGCCGTTGTTATTTATGCTAAGAAAGACATCACATATTCATTTGAAGAGGCATTATCCAGATCCTATATTTGGTTATTCCAAATAAATTGTGCATTCAGAAAGCAAGTAAAATGTGGTTGACAAACAAGGCTTCTCAGCGTAATTGAAATTCACTCTGCAGGAAGGGTCAGTTTCATTTCTTAGCTGTAGACCTTGTTTTGAATTCTTACACTGCCTGGTTTCTATTACAAAATTAAACATAAAAAATGACTCCATCTATGTTCATAGAATGTTTCCTCATTTTATAGTTAATATTGCTTAGATGGTCATTTGTCCCTTATATAAATCATCAAAAACATTAACCTGAGATCAAGAGGAAAAAAAAACTTAAGGACATTACATTTTTTTATAACAATGTCAATTTTATTCTGACATGTTTGGGGTCAGAGAAAAATAATCTGACCATGGTATTTGGGATAAATTATCTCTAATTAGATCTTCCTAAAATAAATCAATGTTTCTGACCTAGGCTGGTTCACACCTCGCTTAGGCAACCTAGTGGTTCCCCGCTTCTGGGAGGTCCTCATATTGATGCTAAACTTAGTACGAACATCTGATCACAGCATAGCACACTATAGCCCAGAACTCCTGGACTTAAGCTATCCTCCTGTCTCAGCCTCCCGAGTAGCTGGGACCACAGGTATATACCATCAAGAGGTTTTGGTGGGGAAGCCACTAAACTCCTTCATAGAATGTGCTTCTTTCATGGTCTGCTTCTTGATTAATTTTTGCAAAATGCAGAATAAAAGTTCTGGATATGATCTCACTTGGGAAATGCATTTGTGCCACCAAAAGTGTTGAGACTGACCATACTTCAGTGAGTGTGCGCTGGTATATTAGCACAGATTAAATATCTACATAACCATAGTCCTAAAGTATTCAAGGTAAATTGGCAAATTAATTCTAAACAACTTTCCATTTTCCCTTCACCACTGACAAGATTGCAATTTGCAAACTTTAATTGTTTGTGTGCATGTTTATTTGTTTGTGTCTGTGTATCAGTGTGTGTGTGTGTGTGTGTGCTTGTATGTATGCATGCTTTTCCGTGTGTCTGTGTGTGTCTGTGCACACGTGAAGGTCAGAGAAAAATTTTCAGGAGTATGCTCTCTTATTCTACCATGTGAGCTTAGGAACTCGAACTCAGATCATTGGGCTCTGTAGAGGTAAAGCCCTTTACACACAGAGCCATCCTGCTAGTCCAATCTTTAAACAAAAAAGGTATGCAAAAAATACCAAGCATATGAAATTTTAACAGCTTCTTGCTTGCAAAAAAAAAATGTGTTAGTTTTGATTATGCTACAGAAAGTTACTTAATGAATAACATGAACATGAAAAATATTTTAAGTGGCAACTCTAAACTTGTCAGATATTTCTCTATTAAACATTAGTTCAACTCCCTTTGGTGCATTCTTTTCCCACTAACATTAATACTGTTGCTATATTATTTATTCTGGTGTAACAAAGAACTTCAAGGTACCTAACATGAAAATTAGGCAAAGGCAGCGAGGTTGATATTGCTCACGGTACTCTAAACAATGCTTAAATTATTTGGCTTGGTATGTATCAATGCAATAACATCGAGATTAAAACATTTTAAATAACACACTCACCTCAAATATTTAAAGATGTAGAATTTAGTCACAGACACATCTTAGCCTCCTATGAGCAACGCAGTGCTTTGTTTAGGAAATATTGGTATTTATTAATAGTATGTGAGAGTTTTATTACTGTCCACAATTGATCAGCGTGGTTATAAATCAGTATACCTTGAGTCTCAGGAAGAAAACAAGAAAGATGCTTCAGGGGTCCTGGGCTGAGCAATCCAAACACTTCCATTACACTGTAATCCCAGATGTACTCACAGACAATTTCCTCTCATACAAGCACTTAGGTTCAAAGCACAGAAACCCTTTGACTCTGTGAAGCTGAATGTCAACACAATGTCACAAGAAATGCAAGTAATCAAAAAGTCAACATGGTTTGTCTTCTTACTCCAACAGCCCTGGCCTGCTAATTTGACTTGCGAGATTTTTTGTCACAAGTCATGGTTAGCAGGAGATGAAAGGATATTGGGGAGCTAACACCTGAGATTAGAACACAGTTTGGGTACAGCCTGTGAACATTCACGGAGTTGAGGGGGGAAAATTTAATTATCTGTCACAGAGCCTTCTTCCTAGGAACTTGTTGATACAGAACGAAATGGAATCTGCTCTTACACTGAGACAACACTGAGAAATATATAAGCTAAGGAGGGAAATGGGATAGAACAAAGGCAAGCTGAAGTCATAGCAAGGTTCCTTTAGTCTTCCAGATCCTGACACATTAAAGTTACCAAGATTCTCTGGATGAATTGTCATTCACCTTGTCCAATTCTATCTTTTTTTTTTTTTTTTTTTTTTGAATGGAAGTTTTTGAGTCAAAAGCACTTGGTTCATGTAGAACAAAAGAATGGGCATGTATTAAAAATGCATATGATTGGATCTTAAGTCTTCAGGATGGGGTTCTAAATCTACATATTTATTATGTTTCTCAGCTCAAATAAATTCAAATCAGAGAATCCCTATGCTGTGCTATAAAGCCCTTGAAATTTGCATCGTATTTACATTTTTATAACAAGTCTATCTTATAGCCCAGCTCCTAGCTCAGTGTACTAAATTTAAAGATTGCTGCTTCTAAGCATACTGGGTTTTCTCTTTTCTAATTAAACTTCCTTCACTGAAGTCATTCTCTAGGAAAGTAGAAGACAAAAATACCAAATGATGTAATGATGTGAGAGAAGATCCCCTGTATTTAACAGAGCAAAACAGTGAGATTTTTTTTAAAAAAACACATCAAGTAAAAGCATCTTGGCTTTCAGGGTCTGGCATGATGCAGAGGAACGTGTAGCTGCTCTGTGCATCATTCCCTTAGATACTTTGCAACCTTCTTATTGTCTCTGATAAGAAAGGAGGACTGGGTTGAGGAAATCGTCAAATACATGATGGACACAGAACAAACTATAAAGGATTCTTATGTTAGTTCCCTCTTTCCTTCATGGTGTCACTTAATGCATCAAGCTTTACTACATGTGGTCATTTTCCTTGGTTTACTACTATAATTCTGTCTCCCAGGACCTTAATAGACCAATAATAATAAACAATAGCAAATTATGCTAGGCGGTATCTTTTCCTATTTGCATTTCATTCCTTTAGACTGTAGGAGACTCTGATTTAATATACATGCGGAAGACTTTTCTACTCGTCAAGAATTAGCTTCACCCATGAAGTTACATTTGGTCTACTATGGGTCAAAGAGGATAGTGACATTTATGCTCATGTTAGGACTCTTTCATACCTAGTTTTCAGAACCGTAAAAGATTTACATACTTGGGAACACCAGAGGCCTTATTAGTAGATTAACATAACCAACCTTTGGGCACCTCAGAAACTTTCCTGTAAAATATTTCGAGAAATGGAAATCAGTTGTACTAATTATGAGATTTGGTTGTTTCTATTTCAACTAAACATGTTCAAACCTTTTATGCATGTAAATGTGTATAAATAAAAATATAAATAAGTCACCATTTCACAGGGGCAAAGAAGCAAAGGTGTAAAAAGTAATTTTCAAAATGCACTGAGGCTTCCTCAAACGATGTTTCCCTGGGGATACTTAATTCCAAGACACTAGCAGACTATTCAGCAGGAATTACCTGCACGTTCCGTATTTGAAAGCGTTAATCCTCATCACCTTATGCTCATTACATACAGGTCTGAAATTCTGTGTGAGCAATACTGTAATAGCTTTATTCCTACAAATTATTTTCCCCCTTCTTATGTATTTTTATAAATTACAGACAGTTAGAACTACAGTTCTAACTCCATGCCACCCAAAGTCAAGCGTGATGTTTAAAGTCAGAATTTTATACTTTGAGCATATTTGCAAAAGTAAATGTGAATGCTAGACTTTGAATATTTTTAAACTTAGGCTTTTCTGAATTTGTTTTACTGTTAAAGATTTTTTTTTTTTTTAATGTACAGTGTCTTAGAGAAATGGCGCAGTTAGGAAAATGCTTTTCACAGAAGTATGAGGAATTTAGCTTGAATCCCCAACCCCATGGAAAACACAGGAATGACAAATAGTGTGTGTCTTTCCCTCCTGCACTGGGGAGATGGAGACTGGGATTCCTGGTGCTGTTTGACCTTCCGGATAGATGAGCTCTGGGCTCGTCAGGATTCTTGAAACCTAGCCAGATTGGTGAACTCTGGGTTCATCAAGATATTAAGATGGAAAGTCTCTTAGTTTTGGTTTCAGTTGCTGTGATAAAAGACTTTGACCATAAGTGATTTGTGAATAAAGGGCTTATTTTCTCTTAAGATTGTAGTTTGTCATCCAAGGATCTCAGGGTGGGAACCTGGAGTTAGGAACTGAAGCAGACGCCATGAAGGAGTACTGCTCACTGTCTTCTTCTCCATGGGTTGCTCATTCATTCTGCTTTCACCCAAGACCACCAGCCCAGGAGTGGCACCACCACAGAGAATTAAGTTCTCCCATATCAATCAAAAATATGCACCACAGATTCTGGTGGGAATATTGTTCAGTTGAGGTGCCCTCTTCCAGACTTAATCAAGCTTGTGTCAAGTTGACATAAGCAAGCCAGTAGAGAGAACAATTGAGGGAGGTGTATAGCATCTACCTCTGGCCTCTACGTGCCTGCATGTGCACACATACCCACACACACACACACACACACACACACACACACATACACACTCACACACACACATGCACATATACACACTCACACACACACAAACACGCACACATACACACTCACACACATACACACTCACACAGACACAAGAGCACTTACAGTCTTTCTGATACAAACTTTGAGCTAAAATCTAGAAAATATAACAAAAAATTTTTTGATTCCATACTGAATTCCTAAAAACTGAAGCCAGTTGGCTTCACAAGAGGGACTAGATGATATCCTGCCTTGGAATTTGAGCATTTAATATATGAATTTATTCTATAATTTAGTCTTCTAGAATTTGAATACTGAGAATTATCTACCCTTTGTGAACTTTTCTTTTTTTCCTCGGTAATATAATATTATATTTCAATGCTTCAAATAAATGATTCAGTTCTGCAAAAAAATAGAAGAATGTTGAGCAATTTGTCAGAACTCTTACACTAGTGAAAGATTTAGACAATACTTTCCGTTGTCTGAGTGCACTGGCGTCGTGACTGGGTCCCACAGTCAGCACAGTGCTGGAACTTTCTGTTTATTCCCTTTCTTATTCTTCTGTGAGGTACAGCGATGAGTCCAAGCCCAGCTGAGAAAGAAGCATAAAAGGCACAACACGAAAACAACACATATGGTAGGACTCAGCTCACATAACAGCAGCCATTGCATCCTTTTCAAGCCCCACTGCTGATTAGCAACAGAACAACTAGGCATTCATGAAAAAAACAAACCCATGGAATTTGTAACAGAATAGATTCCTCAATATATACCCAAAGGTACAGTAGTGATGCATTTTATTTGAAATAGAATAAATCTTGGGTATGTGTATACAAAATGAAAGAGTTTAGACTTTTTAAAATATGAAATGGGAGACCCTTAAAGACTGTTGGGCACAAAAGTGACATGATTTAGTTTCTATTTTAAAAAAATCAGTCTGGCTTCTCTGTAAATCATAAAGGAATATGAATTCTAAAGAAATAGATTAGAAAGCTACTGTAATAATCCAGATTTTAAACATATGTTTACATATAATACATGATCTATGTGTGCACTTGGAGACAGAATAAGGCAAATTTGCCAGTGAGTTGGGAGAGGGAAAATGAGATGTTGGGTAGAAGCTTGGTTGTCACTTATGGAGACACTACTGACAGAGACAAGCCACCATCATCGGAGAAAGATCTGAAACAGCAGAGGTCTTCGCAGACTCGGGAGGGGACATTGGCTGGAATAAAATTCCAGCCTAATTTTCAGGAGGAAGCTTCTATTTAACAACTGCATGTTTCATCCTGAAAGTCTAGCTACAGGAAATTAAGAGTTTCATGAACTAAGGTATCAACTTTACACTTGGAAGGATGGTGGTAAAAACACGGAAAAGAAGATTTCTTAGAGAGTTTATGAAGAAATGAGTAAGCTATGGGCAGACAGCTTGTCTGAAAGGAGACCAGTGGGTCACTGTAATGTCAAGACAGTGTGAAATGATGCTTAGAGTGCAAATATGCTGAAAACCAAGAAGTGACTGAGTTGCGGCAATCTGGCTGTCAGCCTCAACCTGGACAAGAGCCTTGTCAGTGGGGTCCAAGGAGATAATAGCCTGCTTGGAGTCAGCTTGAAGAACGATGAAAGTTGAAGAGCGTTGAGTCAGAAAATAGGCAAGTTGTTAATGTGTTGTTGTAAAGGTCTGTGGCAGTTGATAAAGAAGTAAAGCTGGAGAGGGAAAGGAACACCGAGGCAGAGGAGATGTTAACTGCAAGAAAATGGTCCAGAGAAACATCCTCCAGAAATGCTTACATTATCCACAAATTAAGGACTTTGTTGCAGTATGATACAAATTCAGAGAAATGTGTCATGTTGGTCGGAAAGCAGAGGGACACAGACTCAGCTTCATTTTAGCAGGGACTGAGTGGCAAGTTCATTCTCCCACAGGCAGGAAAACGGTGGTAGGAGACAAAAAGGAAGGAAAAGATCTGCTTAAAAGATAGGAAAGAAGGAAACTTTATTTTTTTGGGTAGGAGGAGGCTTCAGGATGACAATGAAATCTCCATATAAAATTAAAAACTAAAATCTTTGAAGTAGGCATGAGGGTTTTATTCTAATTTTTTTTCTGGTGACACCAACATTAAAACTTCTTGAAATGGTTGAATTCCTTAGTGTGGTAAAGCCTTGGTTATGTTCTTTGAAGAATCAGAGACAGATTTGTTATGATTTTTCTCTTTTTCAAGAAAGAAACGAGGTTACAGACAGCATTGAAATGAATGACTTGAAGAAGGTGTCATGTGGACCAAAGTAGAGAGACAGGGGTCGGGGGCACTAAGAGACAACTGCTCTAAGCCCTTGTTTTACTGGGGTTCAGTAGACACTGGGTGCAGCACAGTGCGCTACACAGACAAATAGAGAGACACTTTCCTCTCATTACTGGATAACGAATTACACCCTTCGTGCTGCTCACGTGACTCATATATATCAGTGATTCTAGGCACTTCCATGAGCTCATGTTGGTGTTTTGCATAAAATTGAAAAACAAAGGAGATATCTTACAGGGAAGATTTTTAATATTTTGATATAAAACTGGGACTTTATTAGCTACCAACAAATCAAATGCATAGAAAATACATTGTGAAACATGAAAGCACACTATTGTAAAACGTAATTAGGTGTATGTTGGCACAACCCATGAAATTCATTTATTCATGCCTCTATGTGTGCTGAGTGCTATGGAAAAATACTAGGTGTATAGTGAACAGTGCACTAAATTTTCTAGAACAAAGTTGTACTCCCTCATAGATAAAACACAAATCAAGTACAAAATGTTGCACTATGAGAAGCAATCCAGGGCAACTAAGCCATTTGTGAAGTTCGCCTATGTCCTAGTAGCCTGAGTCGAGGTTCAGCTTGAGTCTCAGTTCCTCATCGGCCTGGTATGAAATGACTTTGTGGTCACTATACAGTGCTAGTTATTGATGTATTTCATTAAATGTCCATATAAACTATAAATGCATAAAGAGCAACTGGTGTCGTTCGAATGGAATGAATTGTAGCATTTTCTATTGTGTTTTTTTGTTTAAAGAACCAGTTCCTGATTTTATTGATTCTTTTTTTTCTTTTTTTCTTACAACTTTATTTAAAAAAGAAAAGAGGGATACATATACAGATTTATAAAGGCATTTTGGCACAACATATTTTATGTCAGTACTTAATTCTTTTTTTTTCTTAAACTTCATATAGTCTGTGAGTTTCTGGGGTGTTCAGAGCTTTCTGGGGTTAGTATCCAATTATCAGTGACTGCATATTGTCTGTTCTTTTGTGACTGGGTTATCTCACTCAGGATGATATTCTCTAGATGCATCCATTTTCTTAAGAATTTCAAAAAGTCATTGTTTCGTATAACTGAGTAGTACTCCATTGTGCAAATGTACCACAATTTTTGTATCCATTCATCTACTGAAGGACAGCTGGGTTCTTTCCAGCTTCTGGCTATTATAAGTAGAGCTGCTATGAACATTGTGGTGCATGTGTCTTTGTTATATGTTGTAGCTTCTCTGGGGTATATGCCCAGAAGTGGAATAACTGGGTCTTCAGGTAGTACTATGTCCAATTTTCTGAGGAATCGTCAGACTGATTTCCAGAGTGGTTATACCAGTTTACAACCCCACCAACAGTGGAGAAGTGTTCCTCTTTCTCCACATTCTAGCCAGCATCTGCTGTCATCTGATTTTTTGATCTTGGCCAATCTGACTGGTGTGAGGTGGAATCTCAGGGTTGTTTTGCTTTGCATTTCCCTGATGGCTAATGATGTGGAGCACTTCCTTAGATGCTTCTCAGCCATTCCATATTCCTTAATTGAAAACTTTTTGTTTAGCTCTGTACCCTATTTTTAATAGTGTTGTTTGATTCTCTGGTGTCTAGCTTCTTGAGTTCTTTGTATACATTGGATATTAGGCCTCTATCTGATGTGCGGTTGGTAAAGATCTTTTCCCACTCTGTTGGCTGACATTTTGTTTTCTTGACAGTGTCCTTAGCCTTACAGAAACTTTGCAATCTCATTAAGTCCCATTTGTCCATCTTTGACCTTAGAGTATGAGCCATTGGTGTTCTGTTCAGGAAATTTTCTCCTGTGCCTATGTGTTCTAAGGTTTTCCCTACTTTCTCATCTAATAGTTTCAGTGTACCTGGTTTAATGTGGAATTCTTTGATCCACTTGCACTTGAGCTTTGTACAAGGAGATAAGAAAGGGTCTATTTTCATTCTTCTGCATGCTGAGTGCCAGTTGGACCAACACCATTTGTTGAAGAGGCTGTCCTTTTTCCATTGGATGTTTACAGCTCCTTTGTCAAAAATCAAGTGACCATATATGTGAGGGCTCATTTCTGGATCTTCTATTCTATTCCATTGATCCACGTGCATATCTCTGTACCAATACCATGCAGTTTTTTGCACAATTGCCTTGTAATATAACTTGAGGTCAGGGATAGTGATTCCCACAGATGTTTTCTTGTTGTTGAGGATAGATTTTGCTATTCTAGGTCTTTTGTTATTCCATATGAAATTGCACATTGTTCTTTCAACTCTATGAAGAATTGGGTTGGAATTTTATGAGGATTGCATTGAATCTGTAGATTGCTTTTGGTAAGATGGTCATTTTTACAATGTTGATCCTTCCAATCCATGAGCATGGGAGATCTTTCCATTTTCTGAGATCTTCCTTGATTTCCTTCTTTAGAGGTTTGAAGTTCTCTGTTCCCAGGCTACTTGGCTACTTGGAGCACTGTCTCACCAGGCCTGTCTTCTATTGTGTTTCTTAGAGACAATTCCTTCACAAAGAATGTGTTCTCATTTTTCTCAAAGGCGAAGAAAACAGCTTCAGAAATTGTAAACCCAGACCTCCTGAGTCTATATCCATAGTGTTTGCTGCTGAATACAGTGAGACAGTTTCTGCTCCCACTGTATACAACCATAAGGAAATCATTTATAAGCCACACAAGTTTTTTTTGAAATAGTTTCAAAATTTGAAATACCAATATCCATATAAAACAATGATAATGAATTAAAGATATTAAATTGTGTATTTGTAATCTGTACCCAATCAAATCCCCATATTGTCTTTCTATGGGAAATATTATTAATCACTTTATCAGTTTTAGGAACTTATTCATACTTGTTGGGAAAGAGAATAGGAAGGATAACTGGAAGTCCCAGTAGATGTGGTTTTTCCAGAGACAAAGGTGCCCTGAGGAAGAGAAATATGCAGAAAGGCATAATGCTGCCAGAGTTTGGGGAATAAGGAGGTTCTGCTACCAAGAGATATCGTGAGCTGAGGGACAGGAAGAACAATGGGTTGAGGAAAATTTAAGTACATCTTTACCACATGGGCCAGCTCCATTTGATTTGGAGAAATAAGCATCCTGCTTGATTAATTCCTAGTCAGAACATGCTCATACCTACACATAAATCTGCCCTGTGCCTATCCATGCAAACTTCTTTACTTGGGTTTTAAAGATCACGTAATCATTGTAAAGAATAAAGGCAATGAAAATCAGATGCAGCTATAAGCAAAAGCAGATGCCCACTGACAGCACTACCTGACTAGTTCGGGGGATACTTTCTCCCAGATACCTCTTCCCAATATCTGCCGTTACTTCCGACATCACCAACAGGGATTTAACTGATTTACAACAGAGATTAAAAATTTTGCCTTCTAAGAACTGCCAACACTGCTAATGTGTGTCTTCAGTTTCATAATATTTAAATAAAGTATGTCATTCTGAGTGAGGTAACACAGTCACAAAAGAACACTCATTGTCTATACTCTCTGATAAGTGGATACTAGAACAAAAAGCTCCGAATATGCAAGAAACAATTCACAGAAATTATGAAGCTCAAAGAGAAGGAAGGCCAGAAGGTGGATGCCTCAGTCCTTCTTAGAAGGGAGAACAAAACACTCATGGGAGGAAATATAGGGACAAATAGAGGAACAGAGATTAGAGAAAAGATCTTCCAAAAACTGCCTCACCTGGGGATCCACACCATATGCAGCCACTAAACCCACACACAATTGTTGATGTCAAGTAGTGCTTACTGGCAGAAACCTGATATGGATGCCTCCTCAGAGACTCTGCCAGAGACATACTGAGAGAAAGAAGGATGCTTGGAGCTAACCATTGGACTGAACTTGGGGACCCCAACAAAGGAGCTAGAGAAAGAACTGAAGGAGCTGAAAGGGTCTGCAACCCCATGGGAAGAACAAAATTATTAACTAACCAAACCCACCACAGCTCCCAGAGACTAAAACACCAACCAATGAGTTCTTATGAAGAGACATATGGTTCCAGGTGCATATGCAGCAGAGGATGGCATTCTCGAGCATCAGTGAGAGGAGAGTACTTTGGTCCAGTGAAGACTCATTTTCTCAGTGTAGGGGATGCCAAGTGCTGAGGTTGTGAGGGAGGTTGAGAGAGGGAGCACCTTCATACAGGCAATGGGAGGAGGAGGGGAATGGGATTGGCAGAAAGGGGATAATACTTGAAATGTAAATACAGAGAATATCCAATGAATGAATGAATAAATAAATAAATAAATAAATACGTTGGAGGATAGTGTAATGGAGGTAAAACTTCCTCCTCATAACATTTAATTAAACGAGGCTAAAAATCTAATGTTTTTAAACTTAGGTAAAAATCAAAAAAGTTACATTATTTTATTACTATTACAATGAAGTACAAAAAAATCATTGAAACAGTGGCTGAAAATATGACTTGTCCTCTTGCAGAGGATTCTGGTTTATTTCTCAGCACCCACATGAGGACTAATATCTGTCTAGAACTCTAAATTTAGGAGACCTGACAACCTCTGCTGGCCTCTGCAAACACTGGGCATTTATGTCATTTAGTGATACCTAAAAATCACTATGCATATGAAATATAATAAATACATTTTAAAAATCCAGTAAACAATGTGATTGTACAGTTTTCATCCTAGGGCCCTAAAAACCTGTTTGTGCATTATATGTGTATATGTTATATGTGTTTAAATTTTCATGTTGTACAGCCCAGTCCAATAAATTGTTGAGGAACAACAAAATAGAAAGAGAAAATATTTTTAAGACAGTAACATACAGTCAAAGCAGACTACTACAGAGAAGGGCATGATGCTGACAAGTTGATAAATGGGCTCATTTGTAATTTGATGAAATCTAAATTCTGACTGAAAATAATCTCAAGTTTTGGTACTTTCAAAGGGTAGAATTATCTGAGGATCTACATCTCCCAAAATGAGAAGAAAACGAAGAAAAGCATACAAAAAATGGAAAGTCTTGAATACTGTTGTATGTAAGTCCAGTTCCATTGTTTGTTGGAGGGGTGTACAAATTAACTACATCTATGCATTATTTTATTATCACAAAGATACCTGTATAAAAAAGGAAGAGATGTACTGAGAAATGCTGTAAAATAGTTTAGTGATTTTTATGTTAGGATTATATTGCTGTGAAAAGATACCATGACTCCTGCAACTATTACCAGGGAAAGCATCTCACTGGGGCTGGCCTACAGTTGAGAAATTCTGTTCATTATCTTCATGATGGAAAGCATGGTGACACACAGGCAGACATGGTGCTTGAGAAGTAGCTGAGCTTTCTACATCTGGATCCACAGGCAGCAGGAAGAGACAGTGAACCACTAGGCCTGCCTTAAGCACTTAAGACCTCAAAGTCAGCCTCCAGTGACAATTTTCCTCCAACTCCACACCAATCAAAAAGGGTCACACCACCTAATACTGCACCCATTTAGCTAACCCTTTAGACAAGCATTCAAACAAACATATTGATTCTATGGGGTCATTCTTATTCAAACCACCACAGGGTTTGACTACTATTAACGTACTTCCATAGTAGTTACTATTTATATGTACTGTGAGCTAAAAACTTTTAAATAGAATGTTTACTCATTTCAACATAGTCAATGAAGATCCCACATTGTTATTAAAATCTGTTGCTAATGCAGTGCTATATAATTTTCTCAATATTGGCATGCAGCACTTTAAGAATGAATCATAGACGTTAGTTGTGGAAGGAAGCCTGTTCATTCATAAACTGCTACTGTGTCCGTGCTCGACTGTAAATGACCTTCAGAGTGGTTGTTCTTCGTGTGTCCTCCTCCATACCATCCACGTGACAGCTTTCCAATTGTAAGCAGGCTTATGGAAATTATCCTAGTTCCTGACAAGGGTAGCTTTTCCTTCAGGGCTGAAGAGGGACAAATGGGTATGGTCAGACTCTTCAAATACTGTGCTATACTTCTGCTCCTTTTCTTGTCTAGGGATCCATGAAACTAATGTATATTCTACATATATGCATATAAGTACATATATATAATGTTTAAATTCATCACATTTTAAATAAATTTATAAAAAATTATAAGCAACTTTTAACTTAATCTTTTTTTAAAAAAATAATTCTTCTGATGCGCCAGTGAGATGACTCAGTATTTTTGTCACTAAATTCTGTGACTTGAGTTCAATGTTTCAAGCAAATTGACTTCCTCAAATTGTCTTCTGACCTCTCCATGTCCATCATGATACACACACACACACACACACATACACACACACACAGTTCACTTTAACAACCTCCTTATATATTATTTGAAATACAACACATTTTGTTCACAGTAATTTTGTACAAGAGCAGATGCCTCATATCTATGTTTCAAACCTCATAAAGTAAAAGTGAGGTTTAATTTTAGTAAACAGTAAAATAAAAAGAATACAAGATGTCTGCTGACAACCCTTGGGTCGCACGTGGTGTTTTCATGCATTGATCTCCAGTTTGAGAAAGAGCTTTAACAATGTCATCCAATCCTCAAGACCGAGATGATTTCAAAGTAAATGAACAGAGAGTCTAAGTGCTCTCTTGAAAAATGGGTGAATCTAGCAGTAAGTGATCCCTCCTTACACACAGCAACTATTGGCTAGAGATAAATATGGGTATCCGGCCTGCTTTATTTGTTAACATTGCCTGGGTGCCATGGGAATTTGAATTTGTGAAGATATTCTACAAAAAGTTTAAGGCAATGGAATCTATGTGATGCCTTCGAAAGGAAAGGCAGTCTAGGGTTCATACTCCTGCATCCTCTTTCCCAGAATCTTTCACCCTGTGCAGTTAAACATAGCCTGGGAAAGAATGCTACGCTTAAATTTCAGGGCATGTCACTTAGCTTATCAAGAAGTTGCATTTAAAAATTAGTTGCACCCATTTCTTTTGAATTTAACTCAATTTTAGAAATTGTCTTAAGTATATTTTCTAAACTACCAGGTTATTCTGAACTCTAGGATAATTCATATAAAATTAGACATTTATGTGGACAGAACGTTCATGGAAACCAAAGGAAACTATTACCCAAAATAGTTACAGATGATTTTCCTATATTCATTTTATGATTTAGAACATCTGTTCTTTAAGTGGACATAAAACATTTCTCTTTCCTCTCCCTTCATTTTTAGGTACACCTCAGCCATCTGGTCAAGCATGTCCCAAAAATGTAAAAGATTTTGAAGAGGACACCAAGGGACACACATTAGAGGCTGGGTTTCATCAGACTAGGGCATTAGGGAAATTGAAGGAAAACGGAGATGACTATATATCTGCTTCTATAAATGGAAAACAGAGTTCCTCTTTTCTCATCAAAGATGAGAAACAAGCTCCATCTGACAGCAACGTACACAGGAGGATGGAGAATGGGTCTCCTCCTCCGGCCATCTCTCATCAGCTAGAAGAAGGCTTACCGGTGGCGGTGTTTAATGACTGTAGAAAATTGTTACCAGGGAAAATCACAACACATGAGTTCCCAAACACAGTAGAGGTCTTAAAGCCGGCCAAAGGCCAATTGATTAGAGAGGTAAAATGTGGGACTGTCAATGTGCAAGTGCAAACCACACAAACCATTCTCTGCAAAACAGGAGCACGGTTTCTCACAAGAAGACGATGTCCAACGTGTCACCAACATTATTCTGTCCAGCAAGTATGGAGGGGCTCCAAATCTCGGGGTTGCTTCTCTAAATACAGTACTGTACCAGCAGAAGAATTCAAACATAGGGTTCCATCTACATGCACAAGAGAGGTTTCTAGAAGTGAGGTCCCTTCAATGAACATAAGCATTGTAGGAAAAGAGATTATGGTTGAATACATAAGTAAAAAACAGAACATATTCATCAATATAACTCGTCCTAAAAGCATAGGGAAGTCAGCAAAACATAAGAAAAGTTCCTTGAGTCCCACTGTGAATGAGCCCTGTCAGTCTCCTGCACAGCCTGGCATAAATCACGTTGAAAACCAGAGGCTTGAAAACCAGAACCAGAGTTTAGATGCTTCTCATGATGCTCCCTGTAGTGCAAATACTGTCCAGAAAGAGAACTCAGACACACTTGTGGTTTCTCTAAGCTCACCTCCCATGAGAGAGAAAAAGAAACCCATCACACTGCCTTCTGCCCTGGCTGACTCTGAAGAGAGAGATTCTGCTACCCCTCAGCAAAAGGTCTTACAAATTACTCAAGACAAGCCCTTAGAGCAGCGCTGCTTCCCAGCTGATCCTTTCCTTCCTACCTCATCTGAAACCTTAAGGACCACAAGATTAAATGATGGGGATTTAAGTAAAATGCCTTCTGAGGATTCTAGGGATGTGGACGAAGAGAGAAAAAACAGCTCTGATGTCAGGGAAAGTGTCACCTCAGATTCCCAAGTTCAGCCAAGCACAGCAGGAACAAATGTTCCCCTAAGTGCTCTGAACGGCGTGCTTCCCACTCGAGAGGCCTCAGACTCTGAGTTTTGTCCTTTGTCTTTTTTAACATGGCAGCTCTTGGGAGAAAAAGCAGATAACATTGGCTTCGGAGGTGACAAAACTCTACCAAGGGATGGGTATGAGAGCACAAATTCTGTATCTCTTCCTGTCAGTGACGAGGCTACGAAACCTCCTTTACTCGATCCATCTCACTGTGTCACCAGATGTTTGAAACCTGTAGAGACTCCTGGGAACACATTTTCCCTTAACCAACATATTGAGGTTGAGACAGAGCAAGAGACAGTACCTTGCAGAGATGTTAGCAAGGTTATTTTACACAGCGACACTTCTGCAAACACACAGCCATTAGCAAGGAAGAACACACAGAGTTCAGCTGTCAGGATCACATCCTGCAACAGTCTAGTTTCAGAAAGCTCACTTCATAGCAATATCCACAGCTCTGTGGAAGGGGATCAGACAGAGAACCATGCAAATCGTGTAGAGAGAGCAGGCCTCAGCAGAACGGAAGTCCCAGTCACGGCCTCCACAGCTGATGTATCAGAGCAGAGACTTGGTACTCAGAATTACAAAGAAGGCACAGTTGATTCTCACTCTCCTGTGACCATAGGAAACCCTAGAGAGTCAATCAGCTCCCTGGAAAATGTTGGAGGCGACACATACCAGGCACTGGCGGTGATGAAGAATATGTGGCACAGAGATTTTGAAGGCTTCACTAGTGAGAATCAAAGTGAAATCTGCTTCCAAATGGACGTTCCACAAAACGCTACTGAGCCCACCTGTGTAGGACACACTGCAGAAGGACTGTTCCCTGTGGATAAGACACAAACCAACGCTGACGATCCAAATAGTCATGGACACCATGAAACCTGCGGACTGAACAACTTCCCACAGGAGACAGCAGAGTGCCAAAGGACTGTGTCAAGCATGCACCCCGAGGAAGGTGGAAACAAAAGGTACCTCACAGAAGCTTCCTACCACCCTGTGGACATACTGTTGTCACCGCAGAAGCCCCTGAAAGGTACAATGGGCAGAATATATAGATTTTATTATTGTTATATTAGGAGATTTGAACATATTCTTATATGTAGGAGATTTGGATGAAGTAATCTCTACTGCGTGAGATACTTTTTCTTCACTAGCAAGATGTGTTAAGCATTTTAGAGTTAGACCAATATGAAGGAGAATCTGTCAGCCTGTTTCTTTACACTAAAGCTAACTCTACCCATAAATGTGCAGAAAAAAACACCATAGCTGCAGCTTAAAATAATTTTTTTTCTTTAAAAGATTGATGTATTGGCAAATCCGTTTTGTTAAAAATGTTGGTCTGTTCCACTCTTAAATAATCTACTGTTCTTCTGATCTTGCAAGGTAAGCATGTTTAAGAGAATAGGAAGAATATGCTTGTAGTAAGATGCGCTTTGAAATCTTGCTGGGCGTTGCACAGGGACTCATGTCTCTAGAGAACTGGGGACTGGAAATTAAACCAAAGGACAAAAAACAGAGACACCCTTAACTAATCCCGACTAAGCCATCCATAGGACCTGTAACTCCAGCTACCCTCTGACCTCTACTTAGGGCTGCCTGGTCTTGCTCAAGCAATTGATACAACCCAGGTGCTCTCGAGAAATCAAGAAGGGCTAAGATGGAAGCTTTCTCCTAAGTGCACAATGCTGTCTGTCTGGTTTCAATCTTGGAACAGCAAAACGTCATTCTGGTCCCTTCATAAAAGATCCTTCTGTTTCTCAATGAGTCCAAATCATTTAATAGTTAATGTTAGCATTATTTTATAGTATAAATTAAAACAGTTTTCCAAATCGCAGATAGCATGCCTAATGTGCTCAGAAATGAGACTGGGAACGAAGAAAATTAGAAAAGACACCATCTTTCCTGGTCTCATATTATTGCTTTTAATGAAAGAATTTAAAAGAAGGAGCAAAATTATTTACTCCAAAGTTTTTTTAAAAATTAAGCATAGATAAAATACGAGAAGCACAAGCTATTGCATAAGTGTGGCCATTAAATGTGAAATTTGATTTCTTAAAAGTGAGTCTTCTAAGAAAATGTAAAAGCTGTACAGTTCCCTCTATTGTAGGAAAACCCTAACGAAAAACCTCTGACCCCAGTGGCTACTCGCCAGGACCTGTGTAGCTCCAGACACCAGGTCGTCCCATCAATTCCAGGATCTGTGTCAGTGCGAAGTTATTTAGAACTGCAAGGGAGCCCACGGCATGAGCACTTAGGCTTCCCGGCGAGGACATGTGCGCACCTCAGTAAGCATCCGTCTCAAGCTGTCTTCCTTATTCCCGGAAGCGCACTGCTCCACATAACCTCTCCCAGCACAGTCAAAACTCCAAACACGAATCCAGCCACAAATGTGATTACTCTCAATAAACTGAAATTGTCCCCACTTGGGAAACAACCACAGTTCCCTACATTTCAGGAAAAATCTGTTCCTACAATCTTTTACTTCTTTTCCCCTTGATAAATCTGCTCCAGGAAGTTTATCTATTTGAATTTCTAGAACCTTCTATCCACCATGCATGCTTCCTTGGACCCTTAGCATCGGCTGCTTCTGCAGTTTGGACTAGACTTTCTCCATAAACCCACATGGTCATTATTTCTTTTTTAAATTAGTTTATTTATTTATTCACATTACATTTGATCACAGCTTTGCTCCCTCCTCTATTGACAATTTTGCCCTCAACCCCACTCTCTATTGCCCTTGATGTTGCAGGGCCATTTTTATCATGTCTCCTTCTATAATTTTCTTCACATAATAATCACAGTAAGGAACCCTCAGAAACCAAATCTCCAGTTGCATCTGAGCTGCCCTTGCTCTAGCCCAGGTTAAACCCTTTTCCAAATTTTATTCTCATATATAACGTTTTCTTATTTTTAATATTCTGTATATTTTACTTGTTTGTTTATATTCTCTTTATCAACTAGACTGTAGATTTCATGAAGGTTTGTTTTAGTTTTTTCCTTTTCTAATCAGTTACGCACCTGCAGCATTATACAGTACCTGCCCTTTAATATAAAGACTCAGTGAGTGTTTGTTGATTGAATTCAGGAAAGTGATATCAGGTTGCTCTGTGTAATAACCTGCTACCAATACCCTTGTAATGAAAAGACACATAAAGCAGTTCAGGAATAAAATGGTTACAAAAATTCTATTTAAATGTATAAATGCTATCATAATTTTGGTTTTCCTGGAGTTATAAGTACCTTTAGACTTTACCAATGCTTTTGTCCTGCCCTCTCAAGCCAGAATTACACAAACTTTTCAGAGTAGAAAGTGCTTTGAAGGGCTTGGGTTGTTTCACAAGAAGTTTAAAAAAATCTTTGTAGTCACAAAAACCCTGATATTTTCGTTTTGCAAGAGATCCTTTCCCACTCAAAGTCTGTGTGTAGGTATCAAATCAATAAGGCCGGGTGTGGCAGGAAGTAAGAGAGACGGTGCAGTGGAAAGTGTCTGAGTCTCACCCCTTTAAGAATAAAATTCTAAGTTCTTTACAGGACAAGTCGTAGTCTTCTTGGACTAGATTTTTTTTTTCAGCTAAAATTTAGCTGAAACCTGTGCATAAGACCCATGCCAATGAGCCAGGAGGTCTGCATCATACAAAGAATAAAGACCCATGCCAATGAACCTGGAGGTCTACATCATACAAAGAATAAAGACCCATGACAATGAACCAGGAGGTCTGCATCATACAAAGAATAAAGACCCATGCCAATGAGCCAGGAGGTCTGCATCATACAAAGAAAAAGCTAGAACTAAAACCAGAGAAGCCTGAGAAAATGACAGACAAGAAGAATTCCTTGTTCTATACAGTGTAGACATATTCATGACTAAACAGTGACTTATATGTGATATGGCATAAAATTCACATACAGTATATACCATAGCTTGCTTCTCGGTAGCTCTAAAAAGGAAGTAAGTGATTCTTAGAGGCCTGACAAAGACTACAGATTTG
Organism: Micromys minutus; assembly: GCF_963924665.1. Classification (NCBI taxonomy): domain Eukaryota; kingdom Metazoa; phylum Chordata; class Mammalia; order Rodentia; family Muridae; genus Micromys; species Micromys minutus. The sequence continues at coordinate 46,108,830 of NC_137954.1, read as the reverse complement.
AGGACATTTGAGATCCCAAGCATTTCATCAATAGCTAGGAACAGAAAGATGAATGAAATCCATCTATTCTGTGTACAAAATGACAACTGTTGTGACAACTTTCACTACAGTGACGTGTGGTGAACCTGGGACTTCCCACATGTGTGCTTCTTAACGAGAAAAGCCCAGCCTATCCCAGTCTGGGACCAGTGCTGCTCCAGTTCCTTGGCTTATCCTCCACTGCCTGGATCCCCCACCTTCCCAAGGGGACAACTTTCACACCCACTCTTAAGCTGTCCTTCCAGTCACACCACAATATGACAAAATTTCGGCAATGAGATAATTTTCAAAGAGCAAGACTGGGGAAGCTGGGCAAGTGAGGGAGAAGGCATCTGTGTTTAGTGTGGCGGTGTGCCTTCTTCCTGATACAGAGATCTCCTCTCCTGCTGTGTAAGCTGGGCAAGACAAGAGGGCAATATGGCTAGGCTAGTTTTCTTCAGAAAATATATATGGGACATTATCCTATTCATGAGGTCAAGGAAGGCAAGATTTCATCACTTACTAAAGTCCCAGTATCTCAAATGATTACATTAGGTCTTGATTTCCAAAAGAGGAATTTTCAAGGGGCACATATGTTCAAACCATAACTTTTGTTTCAGAAATTAATACATTGTCCTACAAAAGTGAGAGCATTTATTTTGAGAAGGTTCCCCCAGGAGCGTTAGCGTCTGCAATCCAGCCCCAGCACATCACCTGATTCATAGAAAAACTCACTGCATATGCTGGATATTCATAGAAATAGGGAGAGGCTCACACATGAAGAGAGGTTCTTGTGGCCTAGATTAAAAATGCCACACCAAAACTATCTATCTAATTGAGGTATACTAGGAATATGGGTAGTAAACTTAAATTTTGGGAGGTATTTATATTCAGTCACAGATTGAAATGTCAGCTCTATACATTACTAGAAGTGATTTGATTATTGGCCTTTTTTGTGTCTCCCTTGCTGAAATAAACACTGACTAAAATCAACTCGCGGTAATGAAGGGTTGTTTGGCTCATATGTTACAGTCCGTGTTGAGAAAGTCTGGCGGGAACTCAAGGCAAAAGTGAGATCACGAAGGAACCCTGCTTACTGGCTTGCTCTCATGACTTGCTCAGCTTTCTCACAAAAGCAAAGAACAAACCTAGGGGTAACACCCATGGGGGCTGCTGAGCACTCCCACATAGGGGTAATGCCCACGGGGGGGGGGGGCTGAGCACTCCCACATAGGGGTAATGCCCACGGGGGGGGGGCTGAGCACTCCCACATAGGGGTAATGCCCACGGGGGGGGGGGGCTGAGCACTCCCACATCAGTCTTTAATTGAGCAAATGCCACAGACATGCTGCAGTCCTGTCTACTGGAGGCACCTCCTCGATTCATGTCCCCTCTTCCCATATGACTGTGGTTGGTGTACAGTTGGCAATACCTAACTACCACAAGGACGTACCACGAGGTTGGGTGAGATTACATCGATATTATTTTGCAAATCTAAGAGTACTATCCCCAAGCAATAAAATAGAAGTAAAAATTTATAACTTATAATCGGTGGAATTCAGTACTTATGTATATATCAAAGCCTAAGGATTACAGTCCACCCGTTTTCTCCCAATTTAAATATATGAGAAGATTCTAAATTGAAACAAAGAAAAAAGTAAAAACTCATTTGTTTTTAGGAACAGAGTAAGTTCGTTAAGTTTTCAAATCTATGTTGCTTGTCTTTTGTATAGTATGAAAAAGTAAAATTTTAAGCTATTTTAAATTATGAAACTATTTTCTAGGTTTTGAGTTTTATGTTTATGGATTTCGGGTTTTCTTTTTAATTTTTCAGTTGAATTGCACTGTGATATTTTATTGGTAAGATTTTTCTTCTAATAATTCAGTCATTGCTTATAAGTGACAGAAGGCAGTATTTGGGACTTTATAAACCTGCATCTTAATTTACATCTCTGTTTCTCTCTCCAGCGTAGCAAGGGCGCCATGAAGGAACTGAGTGAAAAGATTTTACGGTTCTGTATTTTAAAACTGTGTTTCATATTCAATCTTGAACTGATGTCTCACTTTGATATTTAATATGGTTTCATCTAGAGCAGAATTTGGAGATCAATCACCCCCGAAAGCTATCGCAGGAATTGGCTCTAAGGGGTGGAAGAGGCAGTGAAGGTTCCCAGGAAGAAGCAATAGACCAGTGGGCTCGGAGGAGGCAGCAGTTCACAGACAGGAAGAGATGCAGCTCAGCGGGGGGCAGTTCTGTCAGCAGCTTCACCGAGGGCTCTGGTGAGTAGAAACCCCAGCTCCTAAGCAGCAGCAAGGACAGCCGCCCCTCATCAACTACATTCCTTCTGCCTCCTCTCTGAGGTGCAGATTCTGGGTATATTTTGTATTACATAACTTTGTGTATAAAATATGTATAATGTAAAAGGATAATGTAGCTGATTATAAGTGAATTTTTTTTTCTCATTTTAACATTTCTGGAATGGAGTCTTGAAACTATCTGCGCTTTTGTGAACTAGTTTCTTCAGGCTATAGTGTGATACTTACCGACAGTGGACCTCGGCTGCACAAACAATGGCCTCTGAGAACGGATGATAAGTTATTCCTGATGAAAAGTGACTAAACTGAAGCATGGAATAATGCCCTGGGGACCTGGGGGTGGGGCACTTGGGTACCTTTTGTAGATATTAAAACTATATGGGTCAGAGATTACAACAGCTGATGTTAAAGGAGACTAGCCCAACTAGTAGGCATGTGCTATTTGAAAATTATTTACAAAAGCAAAGTGCTTTTGAGAAAATGCTCACACCATGACCTCTGTGAGCTATGATTGATTTTTCCCCCCAAAGGAAGAAAACAAAAAAAAAAAAAACAAAAAAAAAAAAGCCCATTGCCATTCTACAGAAAATGTCCTGTGAAAAAAGAATAGTGAGACTAGTGGCCTGTGCTCTGTGGGCAAGCTGATGGGTGCCACCCGTGTCACCATAGGCAATGGTGTCATTTCTTTGCCATGATAAAAGAGAAGGCGGTGAAACACTAGGGTTGAGAGAAGTCATAGAGTGGGGAAAGGTTATTCATAACATAAGACCATCAAGGGTAACAGCGATTGTCTGTGATATTTTGAGAATCTCTTGGGCAAACCTACCCAACAAGCAAACGAGGGCTTCGCATGCTTGGTACTGGGGGTTTGTTCAGCAGATTTGGATTGTGAAGGGAAGATTTTCAGGCCAGATGAGCAATATTCGCTTCTTTTCTTTCCTTTACTTCTTTTCCCTCGCACCACTCCTCCCAGTTCTTCCCCGCCATCCCTCCCATCCCCATCTATCCCCCTTAGTTTCTCATTAGAAAAAAAACAAGCTTCTAAGAAATATTCATAAAATATAATGCAATGTAACATGATAAAACATGAATCCAATGAAGCTGGACAAGACAAACAGAAGGAAAAGAGCCCAAGAGAAGCCAAAAACTAGACACTCACTCATTTGCACACGCATGAGTTCTATAAAAACACGAAACTGGAAGCTGTAACATACACAGAGCACCTGGTGCAGACCCTGCAGACACGTGCAATCTGCTTCCGTCTTTATGACTTTATATGAGCTTTACCTGTGTTGTTTTCTCAGTGCTCTCTACCCCCTCTGGCTCTTGTACTCTTTCTGCCTTCTCTTACACGGGGTTCCCCAAGCTCTGAGAAGAGGGGTTTGATAGGGAAATGTGATTTAGAGCCGATTGTTCCAAGGTCTTGAATGTATGTCTGTGGGGCTCTATATTTGTTCCCATCTCAGTTTCTGCAGAAGGAATCTTCTTTGATGATTCCCAAGCAAGACACTGATCTATGAGTATTGAGAACGTTGGTAAGAGTCATTGTATTGCTACAATGTTGATGTTGCTGTTCTTCTGTTTGTGTGTGTGTATGTGTGTGTGTGTGTGTGTGTGTGTGTGTGTGTGTGTGTGTTTGGTTTTACCTCTGGTCCATGGGATATCTGGTTTCAGGGTCTAGGTCTGCCAACTAGCATCATGTGTGGGTTCCTTCTCATGGAGTGGGTCTTAATCAAATCAGATATTAGTTGGTAACTCCCACAAGTTTTGTGCCCTAGCATATCTCCCAGGCAGAACAGAACTATAGACCAAAGATTGTATGGCTGACTCAGTGCTAATGTTTCTCTTTGGTAATATGTAAGGTATGCTTCTGTGCCAAAGACGCTAGAACATAGGGTCAGCCCATAGGCAAGAGTCCAACTTCTTCATGTTCAGCCATTTGTGCAGGTTCTGGCTCCAGCCAGAAGGCCTTGCTGTTAGTTGCTGGAGAATAACAATCTAGTCTTAGCAACAGTCTAGGTTATTTGGGGATTTCCATAGGGCCCCTATTGCCAAGAACTCAAATAGATGTAACCCATTCTGGTACCGGACACTTCATTTGGTGAAAAAAGATGTACCATTGGGGCTCTGTTGCCCCCATAGTTTTACAATTTTATCTAGATTGTCTTCTAATATGTATATGTATGTATGTATGTATGTATGTATATATATATATATATATATATATATATATATATATATATATATATGTTATTTCACTGTAAATTTTCTCCCTCATCTACTTTTCCTTTCCTCCTCTGTATTTGATCCTATTATTCCACCCCCACAGGCATCTATAACTATCTATTGTCTTTCTCTTTCTTAAGAAGATCTGTCTGTGCCCCATAGGCCCTTACTCTAAACTTACCTCTGTGGGTTGTGGATTGTGGTTTTGTTATCATTGAGTTAACAGCTACTATCCACACATAAGTGAGTACATGCTATATTCTCTAGGTCTGAGCCCCCACAAGTTCAGTATCGTTGTTTCTGTGAGATACGTTCTCCTGGTGTCCTCTTCTCCTCTGGCTCCTACAATCCCTCCTCACCCGTTTCTGTGGGATTTCCTAAGTTCTAACTAATGTTTTGGATGCTCTCCATGTCCAATCCCATCAGCTTCTGAAGCAAGCCTCTGTATGATGACTGTAGCACGCACTGATGCTCTGAGCAGAGTAGAATATCTTTAGGAATTCCTTCACTGACTTTTTAAAAAGTCCACTTTGGCTCTATCCTAAGTCTCAGAGCCATTCAGCTTCCAGATTCTGGCCACCCAGGCAGTGTGAGGCATGAGCTCCCTCTCGTTGCTTGGGCCTCAACTTAGATGGTCACCCTCATAGTTCCGGAAGCTTCCACTGTCCCAGGTTTCAGTATTGCCCCCTAAAGGCCCACATATTCCAGCTGTCTCTCCCTATACTCTCTTCAAGTTGAATTTATCTATCTCCTGAAGAAGTTATGAATTCTTTACAATTTAAACATCCAAAGCTCTTTCTTCTTTATATGATACACAACACTTCTCAGTAATCAATCTATGCAATAGCATCTCTGATACAAGCCTAATGGGAACTTTGCTGGCCTTCAAATGTCATAGAGATGAGTCTGGTTCTTCCTCACTTATTGGGTTCTTCAGTGACTTGAAGTCCTAATAAGGGTCTCTCTCATTCAATTTAACGGAAAATCTTTCCCATTGGTCTTAGACATTCATGTCTGCTTTTTACTTTTTGAAATAAGGAACAATCATATGTCTGCCAGGGCTACTCACCAAGCCAGCCGTTAGCTTCGCCTTACCACAGCGCAGGAACAGTGGACTGTTACCAAGACACTGGCCACCCTGGGGATATTTATACTAAGAAAAGTGTTAAGCACAGCAAATCAGGGATTTTTTTTTCAATTAGGAAAGTTATTTAAAACATTTACCAATAGTTCATTTTGAAATAACACAAGATCAGCTGTAATGCTAATGTAAATTCACATGTAATGCCCAGGCATAATTTTAATTAAATAATGATTGTATTCCCTTTGGGGTAGATTTTGTCTTGAATGAAAACTCATTCTAACAATTTAGTTCATGTTAGATACAAGAAGAAGTGTCTCCCTCTTCTCTCTCAGCTTACCCAAGCCACACAAACACAGAAGGCATGTTACATTTCTTGAGAAACTTCCGGTACAGTCTGTCATTCACTCAGAGCTGCTTGGGCTAGTATTGTTTAATATGTAGTTTGGTTTTTTTTCTCATTTACAGAGTCAGGACAAGCTACTAATATAAGAGTTAAAACCTGACGGCTTTATTGGGCATCGTTACCTCTGGCATTTTCCCTGTTAACCTCACTCATCTCTGACTTCCTACACAGCAACTGGAAAGGACATTCAGAGTGACATGTTTATGTGTGTTGACACAGTTGATCAATCCATCTGACTGTGGGAAATGCTGACTAAGGTGTACGAGGTAAATAACTTGAAGGCCAGTAATGGGAGTAGGAAGGGACTGAAAAATGAGACTTGGATTTTTATAATCATAAATGGCCCCTAGATCATAAAAAGATGTGGCAGGAATTTGGGGTTAATCATGTGAGTATAGCTCTTAGCATCTCCCATACTTCATTTGGCTAACAAAAGTATTGTGGAACGGTACTTTCTAAATATCAATTGCCACTGAGAAAGAAAGAGAAGGAAGGAAGGAGTGTGTGTGTGTGTGTGTGTGTGTGTGTGTGTGTGTGTGTGTATGTGTGTGTGTTTGTGGAGGGAGGGAGAGAGGGAGGGAGGAAAGGAGAGAGGGAGAGAGGGAAGAAGGAAGGAAAGCAAGGGAATGAATTCTAATTCCTAACAACAGCTAAGCCTAAGTGGACTAGAGGGCAGCTGAGTCGATATGAGCTATCAGAAGAGATCCAGGTTTAGTTCCCAGGACCCACAAGATGTTTCACAACCACCCGAAAATCCCCTGGGATTCACTACCCTCCTCTGACCTCTGTGGGTACCAGACATGCTCATGGTGTATAAACATACATGTATAAAAAAACACATAAAGTAAAATAGATGTCTATCTAAGATAAACTATAATGTACCTGTCTAAAAGTTTTATTTGGTAAGAAGTAAGGAATGTGGTGACCATACTTGATGCCAGGTGGTTCTACTCTAAGCCACTCATGATACATTTTCGTGTTGACATGATTCCCAGTAAATTTTTGAGTTATGTTACTGTACTTCCAACCTCATTTTGCTAATCACGGCCTCCTGCAGAGGATAAGTGACAGGATCCAAGTCATCCAGCTGTATATAATTAGTCTTAGAACTGAGTTTCAACCTTAGACAGTCTAACCGGTCCTACACAAAGCAGCAATTACTCAATCTGTTGAACTCAAATCAAATCCTGATCTTTTTGGACCTTGCTTCTTTACATACCCCAGCCTCATTTTCCTCAAATGATACAACAGAAGGAAAGAGGTATATGAATGCCTAAGGTACTCAGAGGTAACGTGTGCATTCTGTGGCTCTTTTTAAAAAACTATACTTATTGTTGTCATCATCATCATCATCATCATCATCATCATCATCATCATCATCATCATCATCATCATCATTAACAAGGCCAAAACTAAAAATGAAAAGTTAAAGAGCATGCCTGTAATTTTTACTTAAAATGCAATTTCAATAATATCAAAACGTTTAAGAGCTCATGTTTGAAATGTTTATTTATTAAGTGTTTAATCTAGCAAACCTAATTTGGTAACAAACTTCATCTGACAAAGAGTTACTTGGGCTTGCCTGCTTAGATCAAGGTTCAATGTGGAGCAGATGTTGAGACCTCTAGCAGCTATAAATCTCCAGCAGGTGTGTGGCTTGCTGCTTCATTGGGTTTTAACACAAATTTTATGTCGCGGCTTATGTAAGAGGACGCTCCTTAGCTGTGTTCTGCTAACTGAATGAATACAGAGCTACTCTTCCACAGACTCACATCTGTTTGTGAATAAGTGAGTAGTTTGAACAGCCTCATACATGTTGATAAAAACAATGGTCCATAGAAAGACCTGATCTCAGACCCTCACATGACAGGGGATGACTGTGTATCTAACACGGTCATTTATTGTCAAAGGGAAACTATTATAAGGTAAACCAATTATTCCAGAAATTTGTGGGAGCTATATCAACATACATTTTTAAAATAACTAAATTTTTAATTATTAAAGTACAGAATATAGTAAACAAAATGAAAACTCTAGAAAGTCCTATTATAGCTAAACAACAACAAAAGCTTTCATTTAGCCTGAAAAGTCAGGAAGGCACATTAATAGATTATTATATAATTTTGGTTTACATTTCCTATCCCTTTCAAATGTCACACTCAAACTTACCTAAAAAGGGAAGCTTTTTCAAAAAAGAAGTTTGAAGTGTTTTGAAATATGCCATGCAAAAGCATGTTTCACATTCTGATTCATACTATTTCTATTATTCTGCCCTAAATTCTTTAAATTTTAATCTAATAAGCAGCCTGTTCCATAAAGCTCATATCATTTTTATTCCAGGTTTATAACTGAATATTATTATCATATGTCATCTCTTTTTCCACCCAACATAACATAGTATACCTACTATATTGGCATGGCCAATGGAAGTATTGGTCGGATATTGAGGATTGCAGACTTCAGATTTGGGGGGCTTTAGAGTGTTTGTGAGGACATCTGGGAATAGGGTCTATACGACAGAAAAAAGCTTTCAGGATAGATATAGACATATAACCTGCACACAATTCCATACATTATTCATACTACACCTATGTTCTGACAGTGACTTCTCAAGCAGATATAGTATATTCATACATGGTGGTCTGCTGACACTCAAAATGTGTTAAATTTGTCATTTTATAATTTTAAAAATAGAGACATTTCCTCCCTGTGTACCTGCTCCTCCTTCCCTGCTCCTGGTTCTCTGGATATGTGTTTCCTTTAGACATGCCTCTCTTTATGGATAGATGCCTCACCCTCTTCCTCTGAACTCTCACACTTCACCCCAATGTCTTACCTGTCACTGTATCCCCAATGTATATAAAATTAATCACACCTGCCTTATAGGAGAAGAGCATTTATTTCAAATCAATTTAGCGAATGAATGAATGTGTCTGAGACCACCCAAGCTATCAAATGCCTATTGCAGTCTCACATCGCTTAAGCAAATGTGGAAGTTGGAAATCTATTGTTCATTTGTCTATGTGTCAGGACAATGACTAATAATTATTCTCTGCAGTCCGGTTCTAAGAAAGCAAAAGTAGAAATGAACAAGAACCATTAAGAAAGATTCTCCAGAGAAAGCTGGGGGAGCTGTGGTGGGCTGGGTGGAGGGTGTAGAGTGCTTTCTATAATTGACCTGCAGTAGAACTCTGCCTTGCTAGGAGCGGTAAGGATGGAAGTAAGGGATTTCTCCCTGAGACTCTCTGAGGAAGGCAGAGGAACCCCGTATAAGGAGAAACAGGGAGGGAGGTAAGATGCTCTATTATGCTTTAAGAAGCATTGCTGAACCACATACCTACGGTCCCCGGAAATGACAGGAGATCAGGACATTGGAGGTCAGACCACACTTCACTTTGCTGTTTCACAGAGCAGGAAGAATTGTTGTCTTCTTTAAGCCCTTCATTCCTAACACCATTTTTAAAATGCAAAATAAATCATGTAGTTTTCTTGAAACTAAATTTTGGTTCTGAAGCTTGACTTTTTTTTTTTTTTCAACTATACCTGCAAGAAAGACTGAAGGAAACAGAGTTGGATTTTACTCAGGTTTGAGCTTTCTATCCCAGGCACAAAGAACATGGAAGGTAATATGGAAAGACAAACTCATTGCTTTTAAAGACACAGCCTTCCACACCGACAGGACACTCCTCCGCACAGGGACGAGCTAACAGATGAAAGTCACACAGCTCTTCCTATACACTTCTCTGTATAGAAGCTCAAGGTGAGATTTCTAGAAACACACTTTCAGTGCCTTCTTCAAGGCACAGAGAGCAACACGACTGTGTCTGATAATCCTTTTCCTTGAACTTGATGTTTTAAGATTTGTTTTGGCTCTTGGCCTCTCTTGCTCTTGTGCTTTTGCAGCCTTGCTCTCCCACCCCTACCCCTCCACTTCCCTTTCCCTTCCCCCTCTCTCCCATGTTCCCATGTGCTCATGGCCAGCCTCTACTCCTACTTCCCCCTTTCCCTCTCTTTCTCTCTCTGCCTCTACCACCCTCTTAACTCTCCCATGACCTGAATAAACTCTATTCCATACTAAAAAAAAAAAAGATTTGTTTTGATTATGATATATTAAGAATATGTAAAATATACCCAAGAAAAATGCACAGCAAACTTACAAACTTCTTTCTGTTCAGGGATAATGCTCTTCATCCCTAGGGACCTCACCTCTGCATCATTTCTGGGTGATTTCTCACCATGACCTCCACAGGAACGTTGGTTCTTATTTCCTGTCAGTGTATCACTTAACTTCCCACCTTTTCTGTTCCTCAGTCACCTCAGATGATGCTCACTCTGTGGATTTTGGCTTTCGAGTTGACGTTGGAGAGAAAGGATTCTACACAGAGAATTTCCACTCAACAGCATGGGTTTTCCGAGGCGATGATGGAAATCCCGAGGACAGCCCCAGGTGTCTCAGTAAAAAGCCACGATCAGTAGCTGGTAAGGATTCTAGAGTTACAGCAGGGCGTGAATATCTCAGCAAACCCTTAACGAGACCCCTAGACACTGAAGAATATAGCTAGTTGACATGTGTTAAAGAATCTGAAATTACTGAAATAATTTATTATTTTAAGACATATTTCTTAAACTATGATAGTAGGGATTAATATATCAATGTCGATGGTGGAAATATCACAGGGCCTTCACTCCTAGATGAAGAACTACAAGTAATTAATAGCTGCTGAAAGAGGAGGAATTAGTCTTCTGGAGGGGCAAACTCCTGATATATAATACAAGTCCAAATAGTTAGACCTATATACATATGCATACGAACAACATTAAATGAAGGAATCCAGCAGATTGCACTTATAAATTCATATGTATATATCTGATAAAGAATAAGACACCGTAAATTTGAGAGGAAATCAGGGGAATAGGCAAAAGTTGAATGGAGGAAAGAGGGTGGAATTTTGTAAAATATACTGATATACATTTCTCAGAAAGAAAGAAAAAAAAGAAGAACTATTTCTTCAGAATAGAAACTCCAGATCTGGAGTATGAAGTTATATAAGCTGGGCACAATAGCATACCTAACATCCTGAACACAGGAAGTGAAAGCGGGGTTGGGGGCCAGAGAAACAACTCAGTATAGTGCCTCTCTTACAGAGGTAATTAGTAGCATTGAGAAATAATAGCAAGGAGACTTAGACATTAGGAAAGTGAGCATCAGACAAATCAACACTTTTTACAAAAACACTTTAATAACCTAATAATATTTCAAAGATACTATAATGCTAATTTACATGTGTCGCAATATATTTTCTGAAAAATAAAATTAATACTTATAGAACAAAGCTCAATCCTTAATTTTCAAAAAGGTCTGAACTGGAAAATAAGCAAACAAAGTTATCTTCCCAAGCAATGCTGCAGCTACCTGAAGGATGTAGGGTATTTTGGTGTGAGAGTTTTGTTATATTTATGGAAATATTTGCCCTTAGTTTGGATTTTTACAACCAACAAGATGATGCAAAGAAAGTGCTGTCTAGAGGGATATGTTACTTTACGATGCACCCGCAGTCTGTGAAACAACAATGACATTCATTTGTGGCCTGTCAGCAGCTGTGAGGCACTTATAGATTATTCCCTAGACAGAGCCATGGGAAAGGGGGTCTATATATCTTAAAATACAAGAAAATCGTCTTCAGAATGCAAAGGAGCATGTTACAGACATGTTGATTGTGTTCTCCCACAGGAGAGTTCTGTAGTTGAGCTCACCATTTCAAGACTTTATTGAAATGTTTACTCTTCCATGCATGGTGTTGACATTCAAATTGCTTGACTGAAAAACCAAAACCACAAGAACACGACCTTGAAAGCAATAGCTATTTAATAGTTTCGTGGAATAATAAAAAAAATATGATTTGATTTGAATCAACATATAAAAAACTTTCATTACGAAAGCATTTGTTGGGTTAATCAATCTGTCAAAAAGAGAAGATAGTATCAAGAAGTAACCTAGAGGGAACAAGAAACCTTGAAAAGCAGAGATGTTAGAAAATTATTGTTACAGCTGTCAGAAATGGATTTCTGCTTTTTATTTTTTTTATGATTAGCTACCAGCCTATCTCAGAGTATTGAAATATTAATTCCTAAGTTCTGCCTCTTAAATTAGGAGATTCAATAAGACATTGAGCAATCACATGTGCCAAGAGAAAATTCCTTTAATGAGAAACAAACTTACCCAGAGGCACAGAGCATTAAAGAAAACAGAATACTTTCTCATCAATGTTACTATGCTTCTCCTGGTAACAAGAGAGGAAAAACATGCTTTCTTCAGACATTTTACAAAAGCAAACATCTCTTCAAGAATCCACATGATGACATTGTATTGCTCTATCCCTCCCAAATGGTGCCAGTTTGGGTAACGATTGCCCAGCACTTAAGCTTCAATAGGATATGACATTTCTCTGTCATTTTAGTACAATCCTGTTGCACAAGAATTTGCCTAGGAGTAAAGCAGTGCACAGTAAACATTTGTAAACTAATGACTCCGGCTTTTGACTACAGTGAACCTTTGAGTAAGAAAGGAGGTCTTGTTAATATCAGATGCTTGTCTTCCTTATCTGACAGAACAGGACATCAGAACTGAGAACGCTTTGCCTTCTGCTACATTTGTCACATCTCACAAGAAGCCTAATGAAATGTAATGATTCATCCCAGAATATCTGAATGAAAAATAAAGAGAAAGATTAAGTACATCATCTTACAAGCTCTGAAAAATAATATAAATTATAATACTATTTTTACAAATGTTATGGGCAGCTTCATCTAAGACCATCCGTAAGCAATGACACAAAGAAATTTTACATCCTGCCCTACCTTTGGGAGCCTCTTTATCCATCACTTCAAAGTCTCAAGATTTTTGCTTTTAACTTCTGACATGTTTTTAATTCTGCACATATTTTGTCTACAGATAGGTATTCTGAAAATGTCTTTAAATGTGGACTTTAAGGTAAGACCACATACAAAAAAGAAAAGAAAAAACAAAAGAAAGAAAGAAAGAAACATCCTTGAACTTCAACCTGGAGATTTAATTATAATCTTATAAGTAAAAATTAATATCTATATAAGAAGAAGATGGAGCAGATTGAAAAGAAGAAGCAACAGACCTCAAAGATACAAGAAGATTAAAATAGTCCCATGTATCTTATCAGATCACCATGAACTAAGGCTGGTCTTCAACAACAACAAAAACAAGAGGAAAGCCACATACACATGGAAGTTGAACAGTGCTCTACTCAATAACAACTTGGCCAAGGAAGAACAAAAGAAAAGAAATTAAAGACTTTTTAGAATTTAATGAAAATGAAGATACAACATACCTAAACTTATGGAACACAAGGAAAGCAGTGCTAAAAGGAAAACTCATAGTTCTGAGTGCTCAAAAAAGAAACTGGAGAGAGCAGCTTGACAGCATATTTGAAAGCTTTAGAACAAAAATAATCAAACACACCCAAGAGGAGTAGAAGGCAGGAAATAATCAAACTCAGAGCCAAAATCAACCAAGTAGGAACAAAAAGAACTATACAAAAAAAAAAAAAAAAAAAAAAAAAAAAAAAAAAATCAACAAATCCAGGAGCTGGTTCTTTAAAACAATCAACAAGACCAATAAACCCTTAGCCAGACAGTATCCAAAATAACAAAATCAGAAATGAAAGGGGAGACATAATAACAGAAACAAAGGAAATTTTAAAAAAGTATCACATCCCACTACAAAAGCCTATACTAAACTAAACTAGAGAATCTGAAGGAAATGGGCAATTTTCTAGACAGATAACAGGTAACAAAGTTAAATTAGGATCAGATAAGCCATCTGAACAGTTTTGTAACCCCTAAAGAAATAGAAGCAGTCATCAAATGTCTCCAAACCAAAAAATAGCTAAGGACCAGATGGATTTAGTGGAGAATTCTATCAGACCTTCAAAGAAGACATAATACCAATACTCTTCAAACTATTTTACAAAATAGAAATAGAAGGAACACTACACAGTTCATTCTATGAAGCCACAATTATGCTTATATCTAAACCACACAAAGACCCAACAAAGAAAGAGAACTTCAGACTAATCTCTCTCGTGAATACCGATATAAAAGTACTCAATAAAATTCTCACAAACCAAATCCAAGAACACATCAAAACTATCATCCATTATGATCAAGTAGGATTCATCCCATGGATACAGGGATGCTTCAATATATGAAAATCCATCAACATAATCCACTATATAAACAAACTCAGAAAAAAAAAACCACATGATCATCTCTTTAGATGCTGAGAAAACATTTGATAAGATTCAATACTCCTTCATGTTAAAAACCTTGGAAAGATCAGGAATTTAAAGCTCATACCTAAACATAATGAAAGCAATATACAGCAAACCAGTAGCTAACATCAAACTAAATGGTGAGAAACTTGAAGCAATTCCACTAAAATCAGGGACTAGACAAGGCTGCCCAATCTTTTCCAACTTATTCAATATAGTACTTAAAGTCCTAGCCAGGGAAATTAGACATTAAGAAGAGGTCAAAGGGAAACAAATAGAAAAGGAAAAAGTCAAAATATCACTATTGGCAGATGCTATGAAAGTATATTTAAGTGACCCCAAAAATTCCACAAGGGAACTCCTAAACCTGATAAACAACTTCAGCAAAGTGGCTGGATATAAAATTAACTCAAACAAATCAATGGCCTTGCTCTACTCAAAGGATAAACATGTTGAGAAAGAAATTAGGGAAACAACACCTTTCACAATTATCACAAAACATATAAAGTACTTTGGTGTGACTCTAACCAAGCAAGTGAAAGATCTGTATGACAAGAACTTCAAGTCTCTAAAGAAAGAATTTGAAAATCTCAGAAGATGGAAAGATCTCCCATGTACATGGATTGGAAGGATTAATATAGTAAAAATGTCATCTTGCCAAAAGCAACCTACAGATTCAATGCAATTCCCATCAAAATTCCAACTCAATTCTTCATAAAGTTAGAAAGAGTAATTTGCAAATTTATTTGGAATAACAAAAATCCAGGATAGCAAAAACTATTCTCAACAACAAAAAAACTGCCGGGTAAATCAGGATCTTCAACCTGAAGCTGTATTACAGAGCAATTATGATAAAAACTGTATGGTATTGGTACAGACATGCAGGTAGATCAATGGAATAGAATTAAAGACCCAGAAATGAACCCACAAACTTATGGTTGCTTGATCTTTGACAAAGGAGCTAAAACCGTTCTGTGGGAAAGGGACAGCATTTTTAACAAATAGAGCTGGTTCAACTGGAGGTCAGCATGTAGGAGAATGAAAATTGATCCATTCCTTTTTTTCTTTTTATTAGATATTTTTGTATTTACATTTCAAATGTTATCCCCTTTCCCCCATCCCCATTTGCCCTGCACCTCCCCTTGCTTGTATGAAGGTATTCCCTTTCCCTACCACCCTCTCCAACCTCAGTGCCTTGGTATTCTCCTACAATGGGAAAAGGAGCCTTCACTGCATCAAAGGCCTCTCCTCCCATTGATGCCAAACAATGCTATTCTCTGCTACATATGCAACTGGAGAGCCATGGGTCTCTCCATTTGTACTCATTGGTTGGTGTTTTTAGTCCCTGGGAGTTCTGGGGGGGGGGGTTGATTGGTTCATAATGTTCTTCCAATGGAGTTGCAAAACCTTTCAGCACCTTTAGTCCTTTCTCTAGCTTCTTCACTGGGGCCCCCATGTTCAAACCAATGGTTAGCTTCAATCATCCTCAACTGTATCAATATGATTCTGGAAGAGCCTCTGAGGAGGTATTCATATATGGCTTCTGCCAGTAAACATTTCTTGGCATCAGAAATAGTGCTTGAGTTTGGTGGCTGCATATGGGGTAGATTTCTGGGTGAAGTAGTTAGTCTCTTCTTTTCTTTCTTGATTTTTTTTTTCAATCCGGGATCCTCTTTCTCTTTCCCTGTATTTCCTCCCATGAGTGTTTTGTTCTTCCTTTTTAGAAGAACTGAGGCATCCAGATTCTGGCCTTCTTCTTTTTGAGTTTCATAAGGTCTGTGAATTGTTTCTTGGGTATTCCGAGCGTTTTGGGCTAGTATCTGCTTATCAGTGAGTGCACATCATGTGTTTTCTTTTGTGATTGGGTTACCTCATTCAGTATGTTTTCTAGTTTCATCCATTTGCTAGGAATTTCATTAGTCATTGTTTCTAATAACTGAGTAGTACTCCATGTGGTATAAATGTACCACATTTTCTGTATTCATTCCTCTGGTGAAGGACATCTGGGTTCTTTTCATATTCTGGATATAATAAATGGGCTGCCATGAACATGGTGGAGCATGTGTCCTTGTTATATGTTGGAGTTTCTTTTGGGTACATGCCCAGGAGTGGAATAGCTGGGTCCTCAGATTTGCATTCTTCTGCATGCTGACTGCCAGTTGAATCAGCACCAATTGTTAAAGATTCTGTCCTTTGTCCACTGAATGTTTTTAGCTCCTTTGTCAAAGATCAAGTGATTATAGGTGTGTGCATTCATTTCTGGGTCTTCAATTCTGTTCTATTGTTCCATTCTTTTCACCATGTACAAAGTTCAAGTCCAAGTGGATCAAGAACCTCCACATAAAACCAGATACACTGAAACCAATAGAAGAGAAAGTGGGGAAGATCCTGGAACACATAAGCACAGGAGAAAATTTCCTGAACACAACACCAATGGCTTATGCTTTAAGATCAAGAATTGACAAATGGGACCTCTTAAAATTACAAAGCTTCTGCCAGATACAGGACATTGTCAAAAGGACAAAACAGCAATCAACAGATTGGAAAAAGATTTTTACCAATCCTACATCTGATAGAAGGCTAATATCTAATATGTACAAATAACTCCAGAAGTTAGACTCCAGAGAATCTAATAACCCTATTAAAAATGAGGTACAGAGCTAGACAAAGAATTTTCAACTGAAAAATATCAAATGGCTGAGAAGCACATAAAGAAATGTTCAACATTCTTAGTCATCAGGGAAATGCAAATTAAAACCACCCTGAGATTCCACCTCACACCAGTCAGAATGGCTAAGATCCAAAACTCAAGTGACAGCAGATGCTGGGTAGGAAGTAGAGAAAGAGGAACACTTCTCCACTATTGTCAGATTGCAAGCTGGTATAACCACTCTGGAAATTAGTCTGGGGGTCCTTAGAAAATTAGACATACCTGAGGACCTAGCCATACCACTCCTGGGCATATACCCAAAAAAATGCTCCAACATATAACAAGGATCATGTTCATAGAAGCCTTATTTATAATAGCCAAAAGCTGGAAAGAACCCAGATATTCTTCAACAGAGGAATGGATACAGAAAATGTGGTACATTTACAGCACATGGAGTACTGCTCAGCTATTAAAAACAATAACCTTGTGAAATTCTTAGGCAAATTGAAGAAACTAGAAACTATCATACTGAGTGAGGTAACCCAAACACAAAAGAACACACATGTCATGTACTTATTGATAAGCAGTTAATAGCCCAAAAGCTTATATTGCCCAAGATTCAATCACAAACCACATGAAGCTCAAGAAGTTGGAAACCAAAGAGGGGATTCTTCAGTCTTTCTTAAAAGGAGGAACAAAATATTCACAGGAGGAAGTACAGAGACAAAGTTTGGAGCAGAGAGTAAAGGATTATCCAGAGATTGTCTCAGCAGAGGATTCACCCAATATATAGTCACCAAACCCAGACAGTATTATGGATGCCAAAGCATGCATTCTGAAAGGTTCCTAATATAGCTGTCTCCTGAGAGGCTCTGCTAGAGCTTGAGAACTATAGAATCAGATGCTCTCAGCCAACAGACTGAGAATGGGGTCCCCAATATAGGAGTTAGAGAAAGGACTGAAGGAGCTGAAGGGGTTTTCAACTCTACAAGAAGAGCAACAATATCAACGAACCAGACCCCCAGAGTTCCCATAGATTAAACCATCAACCAAAGAATACACGTGAAGGGACCCTTGGCTCCAGCTGCATATGTACCAGAGCATCAAGGAGAGGAGAGGTTCTTGGCCAAGTAAAGGCTCAATGCTCCAGTGTAGGGGAATGTCAGGGTGCAGAGATGGGAGGGAGTAGGTGGGGGGGTGACACTCTCATAGAGGTGGGGGAAGAGGGATTCAATAAGGGTATTCCAGAGGTTGAAATGGGAAAGGGGATAACATTTGAAATGTAAGTAAAGAAAAAATAATAAACCACAGCTATCATGAAAAACAATTTTTTTAAGGAGCATTTTTTTTTTACCCAGAAGTTCTAATGCTTTTCTTCTTTTTGTGGAAGGGCATCCTATTAAATGTCTGCTGTAGGATGTTAGGTTACACTATTCTTTTTAATAGTTGGTATTCTTATCTTACACTTGCTTAGCGTTTTCACAAATACCTCCAAGTCGATCTAGTATTAAGATCCTACTCCTGAAATCAGGAAAGTTTCCAATTCTGCTTTATTATTATTTATAAGTCTTCAAAGCCAAGTGCTAATGTTGTTCACAATCTGCATTCATACCTTTTCTTCATTTCTGAGGGATAATAACCCCAAAGAGTTCTGAGGAGAGAAGGTTGTGATCTGTGAGGTGCAGTCTGGAATTTGATCTTGGTGAATTTTCTTTATTTTGGGCAAAGTGTATTGAGGTAGAGAAAAGTCAAAAAGGTCGATGGATGGGTTGATACCATGAAAAAACTAAACTGATTGACAAGCAGAACTTGTGAGGAACACACACACACACACACATACACATCAGAGAAGAAGATATAGGAAAGAAGATGTAAACATAGCAGGAAAAAAACTCCAGGAGGAAAAATGGATTGATAATTGGACTACAGTAAGTAAAATTAGCTAGATGACTAAAAATTCATGAACTCTTACTGTAATGTTCCTTGGATTCTCCACTGACATTGCAGCCAAATGTGCCAGTTCCAACCTCTTCAAAACTAATTGTTCTTATATTTTTCTTAGAAAGCCAGGACTTTTCCTCCTCTTGGCTTCTTGTAAAACAGCATTTTATGTGCTGTGTTTAAGTTTTATCATGAATAAAATTGTAATAAATTCTCTTAGTTACAAATGTAAGCACCTTAGGTTTGCATTTGAGTAGCTTTGACAGAGGGGTTCAGTGTGAATCCTAAAGTGTAGTGCTCCTTAACTCTAGTAAGCTTTGTATTCTTGACACAAATATTTAACCCCCTATTCTCTACATGCCAGTATTCTCTCCTCTAAAAAC
The DNA here is from genome assembly GCF_963924665.1 of Micromys minutus. NCBI lineage: Eukaryota > Metazoa > Chordata > Mammalia > Rodentia > Muridae > Micromys > Micromys minutus. Next base: position 46,089,506 of record NC_137954.1, on the reverse strand, counting down.
ATATTTACCATCATCATCTGCTGTGAAGATTAGATTAGATTACACTATAGGAAAATGTTATGGTGAAACCCAGACTTTTGTGTAACTAATATATTCTATTACTTAGCTTTGCTTGGAACATATATATTAGGCCTGACAAGGAATCAAAAAGCAAGCATGCTACTTGTACAGAACTGTTATAGTGTGTAGTATGGAATGTCAGCCCAAGCAGTGCATTCTTTGCTTCCTTTGCAGTGCGTGAGCGAACCGTGAGACTATGCAGAGGAACGGGGGATTATCCCTGGGGGTTCCGGATTCAGTTCTCCAAACCAATCGTGGTAACAGAAGTGGATACCAGTAAGTGCTCTCATAAAAGTTTAATTCATCCCAGAACAGTCCTCTCAGTCCTATCAAAATGAACCAAATAACCTAACCTAGACTCTCACCATCTCGTAAAGTGGCAACTTCTGAGACTGTTTTCCAAACAGAACTATTTACAACAGTGTTACATCACCCTATTCCTCCATTCAATTCCTCCTTACACTACCCCAACTCACTTGCTCTCTAATTCATGGTCTCTTTTTCTTTAAATAGTATTTCTACAAATATGTTATTAAATATAAAACCATGACATGCTGATTCCATTTTGTGTCACTTTTATACATTTTTTTTTTTTTTTACCACTGGCCACTTTTAAGGGGTTCTGCCTTAGTTAGGGTTTACTGCTGTGAACAGACACTATGACCAAGGCAAGTTTTATAAAGGACAACATTTAATTGGACTGGCTTACAGGTTCAGAGGTTCAGTTCATCATCATCAAGGTAGGAAGGAGCAGGATAGAATCTAGGCAGGCATGGTACAGAAGAAGGTGAGAGTTCTACATCTTCATCTAAAGCTTGCTAGTGGAAAACTGACTTCCAGGCAGCTAGGATGAGGGTCTCAAGCCCAGGCACACAGTGACACACCCACTCCCACAAGGCCATACCTCCCATAGTACCACTCCCTGGGCCAAGCATATAAAAACCATTACAGTCTCATTTCTGGGGAAGACTAATCCAGTTCCTCAACAGTCACTAATTGACTGTATTTCTTCATCTTGTGATATTTTTCCATTGACTATATTTCTTCATCTTGTGATATTTTTCCCACACATATAGTGATATCTACTGGTTTGGATATTGTTCAGATCTTATTGACGCGACCATAGTACGGTTGCTTTCTTTTCATATCTAGAAGACATGCTCTATCAACAGATTTCCAGATAACTGGTTCTTTTAATTTTTCCAACCCTTCTTCTTCAGTGTCTCCTGAGCCTTTTGCATCATTTGGGACAGGGCACCCTTGTGATATATTCTTATTTTAAACCTAAGGGGTGCAAAGAATTTGTATATGTGGTTCATTAATGTTCATCAGTGGTTTAGAAGAAATAATTTAAATTTCTTTTAATTTCAGGTTAGAAATTAATAGATTTGAATTTATATTTCAAAACTATGTTGTATTTCAGAAAATCATTATGAAGAACTGTTTTAAGCAAAGTAATATTTATATATTATTCTTGGACTAAATATTTGTTTCTCTTTTACTGTTTTTAAACTGAGACATTACTAGTTTGTGGGTTGAGGGTATTTCAGTCATGTTGCTACTCTAGGGAAATGTTTCTCTTGCCCTTCGTGTATCTGCAGGTCCCTCGGGCCAGAATGTGTCTATGGCAGTGGACTCTGACCCTTTAGCTCGGTCTAGCAGCCCCCAACCCCCTACTTTGCATAAAAGTATACGAATACATTGTTGTCAGTGCTTGTTTTTTTCTTTTTAAAGGTTTGATAGTGTGCATTAAGATCTTACTAGTTACAATGAACATAAAGTACATGTGAAACTGGATGTAACATAGAATAGATCAAAGTTTTCTTGGTGTGTAAGGATTAAGCATAATGTTTTTTTCTTTTCCTTTTTTTTTTTTTTTCTTGAACTTTACAGTCTTTGAGTTGTTTCTGGGGTGTTCAGAGCTTTTTGGGGTTAGTATCCAATAATCAGTGACTGCATATTAATGTCAATTATTTGTGACTGGGTTATCTCAGTCAGGATGATATTCTCTAGAATCATCCATTTTCTTAAGAATTTCATAAAGTTATTGTTTCTGATAGCTGAGTAGTGCTTCATTGTGTAAATGTACCACAATTTTCGTATCCATTCATCTACTGAAGGACATCTGGGTTCTTTCCAGCTTATGGCTATTATAAATAGAGCCACTATGAACATTGTGGTACATGTGTCTTTGTTGTATATTGCAGCATCACTGGGATTTATGCCCAGAAGTGGAATAGCTGGATCTTCAGGTAGTACTATGTCCAATTTTCTGAGAAATTGCCAGACTGATTTCCAGAGTGGTTGTACCAGTTTAAACCCCACCAACAGTGGAGAAGTGTTCCTCTTTCTCCACATCCTAGCCAGCATCTGCTGTCATCTGAATTTTTGATCATGGCCAAACTGACTGGTGTAAGGTGGAATCTCAGGGTTGTTTTGATTTGCATTTCCCTGATGGCTAATGATGTCGAGCACTTCCTTAATTGCTTCTCAGCTATTCGATATTCCTCAACTGAGAACTTTTTGTTTAGCTCTGTACCTCATTTTTTTAATAGGATTGTTTGATTCTCTGGTGTCTAGCTTTTTGAGTTCTTAGTATACCTTGGATATTAGGCCTCTATCTGATGTGGGGTTGATAAAGATCTTTTCCCACTCTGCTGGCTGCCATTTTGTTTTAGAGACAGTGTCCTTAGCCTTACAGAAACTATGCAAACTCATTAAGTCACATTTGTCAATCTCTGACTTTAGAGCATGAGCCATTGGTGTTCTGTTCAGGAAATTTCCCCTTGTGCCTATGTGTTCTAAGGTTTCCCTACTTTTTCTTCTAATAGTTTCAGTGTACCTGGTTTAATGTGGAGATCTTTGATCCACTTACACTTGAGCATTGTACAAGGAGATAAGAAACAGTCTATTTTCATTCTTCAGCATGCTGAGTGCCAGTTGGACCAACACCATTTGTTGAATAGGCTGTCCTTTTTCCATTGAATGTTTACAGCTCCTTTGACAAAAATCAGGTGACCATATATGTGAGGGCTCATTTCTGGATCTTCTATTCTATTCCATTGATCCACATGCCTATTTCTGTACCAGTACCATGCAGTTTTTAGCAAAATTGCTTTGTAATATAGCTTGAGGTCAGGGATAGTGATTCCTGCAGATGTTTTCTTGATGTTGAGGATGGATTTCACTATTCTGGGTCTTTTGTTATTCCAGATGAAATTGCACATTGTTTTTTCCAACTCAGTGAAGTATTGGGTTGGTATTTTGATGGGGATTGCATTGAATCTGTAGATTGCTTTTGGTAAGATGGCCATTTTTACAATGTTGATCCTTCCAATCCATGAGCATGGGAGATCTTTCCATTTTCTGAGATCTTCCTCGATTTCCTTCTTTAGAGGTTTGAAATTCTTGTCATACAGGACCTTCACTTGCTTAGTTAGAGACACAAAAGGTATTTCATATTTTTGTGACTATTGTGAATGGTATCTTTTTCCTAATTTCTTTCTTAGCCTGTTTGTCCTTTGAGTAGAGGAAGGCTACTGATTTGTTTGAGTTAATTTTATATCCAGCCATTTTGCTGAACTTGTTTGTCAGCTGTACGAGTTCTCTGGTGGAATTTGTGGGGTCGCTTAAGTACACTATCATGTCATCTGCAAATAGTGATGTTTTTACTTCCTTCTTTCTGATTTGTATCCCTTTGATTTCCTTTTGCTGTCTAATTGCTCCAGCAACGAATTCCAGTACTATGTTGAATAGGTAGGGGGAGATTGGGCAGCCTCGTCTAGTCTCTGATTTTAGTGGGATTGCTTCACATTTCCCACCGTTAAGTTTGATGTTGGCTGTGTTTTCCTGTATTTTGCTTTTATTATGTTTAGGTATGGGTCTTGGATTTCTGTTCTTTCCAAGACTTTTAACATGAAGGGGTGTTGAATTTTGTCTACTGCTTTCTCAGCATCTAGTGAGATAAAAAGGTGTTTTTTTTTCTTTGAGGTTGTTTATATGGTGGATTACATTACTGGATTTCCATATATTATACCATCCCTGCATCCCAGGGATGAAGCCTACTTGATCATGGTGAATGATCGTTGTGATGTGTTCTTGGATTCGGTTTGCAAGGAATTTGTTTTGTATTTTTGCATCAATATTCATATGTGAGATTGGTCTGAAATTCTCTTTTCTTGTAGGGTTTTTGTGTGGTTAGGAACAAGAGTTATTGTAGCCTCAAAAAACGAGTTAGATAGTGTTCCATCTGATTCTATTTTGTGGAATAGTTTGGAGAGTGTTGGTACTATGTCATCAATAAATGTCTGATAAAATTCTTCACTGAAGCAATATGGACCTGGGCTTTTTTCTTTTTTTTTTTTTTTTTTTTTGGTTGGGAGGCTTTTGATGACTGCTTCCTATTTCTTTAGGTGTTATGGGATTATTTAGATGGTTTACCTGGTCCTGGTTTAACTTTAGGATCTTTTATCTGTCTAGGAATTCATCCATTTCTTCAAGATTTTCCAGCTCTGTTGAGTATAAGCTTTTATAGTAGGATCTGATCATTTCTTGAGAATTTCCTGTTTCAGTTATTATGTTTCCACTTTCATTTCTGATTTTGTTAATTTGGATGCTCTCTCTTTGCCCTCTGCTTAGTCTGGCAAAGGGTTTACTAATCTTGTTAATTTTCTCAAAGAACCAGCTCTTGGTTTTGTTGATTCTTTCGATGGTTCTTTTTGTTTCTATTTGGTCTATTTATGCCCTAAGTTTGATTATTTCTTGCTGTCTACTCCTCTTGGGTGTATCTGCTTCCTTTTGTTCCAGAGCTTTCAACTATGCTGTCAAGTTGCTAGTATATGCTCTCTCCAGTTTCTTTTTGGAAGCACTCAGAGCTATGAGTTTTCCTCTCAGTACTGCTTTCATTTCATCCCATTAGTTTGGGTATGTTGTGTTTTCGTTTTCATTGAATTCTAGAAAATCCTTAATTTATTTCTTTATTTCTTCTTTGACCCTGCTATCATTTAATAGAGCATTGTTTAGTTTCCATGTATATATGGGCTTTCTGTTGTCTTTGTTGTTATTAAAGACCAGCCTTAGACCATAGTGATCTGAGAGGATGCATGGGACTATTTCCATCTTCTTATATATATTGAGGCTCATTTTGTGACCAGTTTTGTGGTCAGTTTTCGAGAAGGTGCCATGGGGTGCTGAGAAGAAGGTGTATTCTTTTACTTTAGGATGATATGTTCTGTAGATATCTATTAATTCCAGTTGGTTCATAACCTCTGCTAGTTTTGCTGTGTCCTTGTTCAGTTTCTGTTTTCATGATCTGTCCATTGGTGAGAGTGGGGTACTGAGATCTCCCGCTATTATTGTGTGGGGTGCAATGTATTTTTTGAGCTTTAGTACGGTTTCTTTTATGAATATGGGTGCTTCTTTTGTATTTGGAGTATATATGTTAATGATTGAGAGTTCCTCCTGACAGATTTCCCCTGTAATGAGTAAAAAGTGTCCTTCCTTGTCTTTTTTGATAGCATTTGGTTGAAAATCTACTTTATTTGATATTAAAATGGCCACTCCAGCTTGCTTCCTGGGGCCATTTGCTTGGAACTTTTTTTCCCAACCTTTAACTCTGAGATAGTGTCTGTCTTTGTCTCTGAGATGAGTTTCCTGTATGCAGCAAAATGCCGGGTTTTGTTTATGTATCCTGTCTGATAGCCTATACCTTTTTTATTGGGGAATTGAGTCCATTTATATTAACAGATATCAAGGAATAGTGTTTGCTGTTTCCTGCTATTTTTGCTTTTGGTGGTTGAATTGTGCCTGTGTGTCTTTCTCCTTTTGGTTTTCTTGCTTAGGAGTTTTCTTGTTTTTACTAGGATGTAGTTCCCCTTGTTGTATTGGGGTTCCCACCTATAATTCGCTGTAGTGCTAGGTTTATGGTCAGATATTGTGTAAATTTAGTTTTGTCTTGGAATATCTTGGTCTCTCCATCTATGGTGATTGAGAATTTTCCTGGGTATAGCAGCTTGGGCTGACACTTGTGCTCTCTTAGGGTCTGCATGGTACCTGTCCAGGCTCTTGTATTTTTCATAGTCTCTGTTGAGAAATCAGTTGTGATTCTGATTGGTCTGCCTTTCTATGGTATATGACCTTTTTCCCTTACTACTTTTAGTATTCCTTCTTTGCTTTGGCAGTTGGCATTTTGACTATTATGTGTCGGGAGGAATTTCTTTTCTGGTCCAGCCTTTTTGGAGTTCTGTGGGCTTGTTTTATGTTCATGGTCATCTCATTCTTAAGGATAGGGAAGTTTTCTTCTATGATTTTGTTGACGATATTTACTGTGCCTCTTAGATGATATTCTTCTCCCTCTTCTATTCCCATTATCCTTAGGTTTGGTATTCTTATTGTGTCCTGGATCTCCTGGACATTTTGGGTTAGGAGCTTTTTGGTTTTTGCATCTTCTTTGACTGTTTTGTGTATGTTTTCAATGTTGTCTTCAGCCCCTGAGATTCTCTCTTCCATCTCTTGTAGTCTGTTGAAAATGCTTGCATCTTTGACTCCTGATTCCTTTTTTAGGTGTTCTACCTCTAGGGTTATCTCTTTTAGTGTTTTCTTTATTATGTCCATTTTTGTTTTAAATTCCTTCTTCCATTTCTTCATCTCTTTTGTCTTGTTTTCCTCTAGTTCTTTGAGTTCTTTGAGTGTTTTTCTTGTTTCCTCTTTAAAAGCTTCTAATTCTTTATGCTTTTCCTCCTGTTCTTGTTTAAGGATCTCTATCATCATCTTGAGGTATGATTTCAAGTCTGAGTCTTCTTTTTCTGGAGTGTTTGGCATTTCGCTGTTTGCTGTGATGGGAGAGCTGGGTTCTAGTGTTGTCAGGTTGTCTTGGTTTCCCTGGCGTACATTCTTTTGCTTTCCTCTTGCCATCTTGTTGTTGGTGATTGGTTCTCGCCTCTCCCTTGTACCTGGCCGGTGTCCCTGGATCTCCTCTGTTCCTTGTGGCGGATGGTCTGAGATCCTGTTCTGTACACAAAGGCCGCTGGCTTTGAACAGACAGCCCAGTGTCAGGTTCCTGGTTCCCTGGACCAAGCAGTGGAGGGCGCACTTTCTGCATGCTCGGCAGAGATCTCTCTGCTTCCCGGCTACTCGGAACACCTCACCAGGCCTGTGTCCCTGGATCTCCGCTGTTCCTCTATTTCTTTATTTGTTTGTTTGTTTGTTTGTTTGTTTGTTTGTTTGTTTATTCAAGTCACCTTCTGCACTGACTCTGTGGTTTACCATTGCTCCACTAGGAAACCCTCTTCCACCCAGGATTTCTTAGGCTCTCACTTGGATTCCCAGCCCCATGTTCAATGCACCATTTGTAACCTGAGACTTTTTCACTCATGCCCAAGTTCCTGAATGAGTCCAGGGTTTATTTATTCATGAATAGTTACTGCAACGTGCTTGCTTGCTCTCTCTAGCATATATCTAAATAAATCAATACATAATAAAGGAACATATATATTCATTATGATATAATCAATATTATATAATATTCATTCTTTTATATACATGTATGTGTATGTATGTATATATGAATAGGATTAGGATTCCTCTTATCTGGGCAGACCAAGAAGCACTGAGAGTTGATGCTTAGTTGCTTGCTAAGCATCTCTTTTCTTCTTCTTCCTCCTCCTCCTTCTTCTACTCCTTCTCCTCCTCCTCCTTCTTCTACTCCTTCTCCTCCTTCTACTTCTTCTTCTCCTCCTTTCCTCTCTTCTTCCCATTCTCACTCCTCTCCCTGTTCTTCTTTTTTATTCAATTTAAAATATAAATATAAATATTCATCCTTTATTTTCTGTTTCTATAAAGAATGCTGACTAATACACAGGCCATGGTAACAAGGAAGGCATACCAGGTAGTACAGTGACAGAGAAAGCAGGGTACACGGTGGCAGGAGTATGGGACTAGGGCTCTTCATATCTGGGCAGACTAGGAAGCAAAGAATGGTGAGAGCTGGTACTTAGCTGCTTGATCTCTCTCTCTCTCTCTCTCTCTCTCTCTCTCTCTCTCTCTCTCTCCTTCATTTTTTCTCTGTCTCTTTTCCCCTTCTCTTTATTCTCTGAGGCCCAAGCCAGTGGACAGAATAGCACTACACACTTTCATCTGCACTCGCGATGTCTCCTTGGTGATCAAGTCAATTTAATCATGAAAATTCACCATTACAGAGTTAATTGCTGATATCTTTGTAACTACTCAGTTGTGATGGTTAACTATATTCTTGTCATTCTAATACAAAACAAATAATACTGTGTGCTCTGCAGGGAACTTTTAATTTACTGGGCCCCGAGGGGTTTTACAATAGGAAAGCTGAAGCATCTTTTCTGTTGCAAAAATGGTACAATACATAGTTAACCCAGGATTTTATTCAGCATAAGACAGTGCTGCCCTGGCAGGGATTTGTGTAGCTGCTGAGTGTAGTTCTCTCATTTTCTTCTTAAATGTATTTCTCAGAGCTGAGAATCCCTCTGAAATCCATTGTCTACTCAAATCTACTAAATGAGGGGTTGGGGGACTTTGAAATTACACAGATTTTCAGCCCTTCTGAGAGTCTTATTCATACTATAAAACATTGTGCTGGATGCAGTACAGAGGCTTAATTACAGACTAAAGATGAAAAAGATAAAGAGAAGAGACCTGTAGGTGGGGTGGGAACGATTATCCATAAGTATACAGAGTGTGAGCTTGCGTGGCACTTACACAACTAATTGCCCACACCGGCTGGCATCTGCATGAAGAGTTCTGTGAAAGCGGAGCGCCTGTGAGATCTGTTGCCATAAACAAAGGAAACAGATGTTTCCACTTTGATAGCGGAAAGAAAACTATACATTTAAGGCAGGATAAGCAAGGGAGGACTTGATGAACAAAGCCTGACTTTCTCAACCTCCAGAATGTAAAATGCTACTGTTAGACGATGAATTTCAAAGGGAAAAATGCATCCTTCTTTTAAAAGAAAATAAAAGGAAGGTTTTCAGAATCTTCATTATATGTAAATATGCATGAAGTAACTTCTGTTTAGCTTTCCCTAATAAACTTACAAGTCTATCTATTGGAGGAGGAATTGCAAGTTTAGAAAACCATAGTCATTTTTTTCTTATTACCTTACACCTTCCTGAGCAATTTATGTTGAATACTTCTGTTCCAACACCAACCTCAAATACAGCAAACATTTGCGTGCTGTGTTTCCAAGTCACCTTGGAGCATTCTGTCCTCAGTGGATCCTTATATTACAACTCCAGCATCATTATTAGATACACATGAATCTTGTAAAATGTCTGACAGTCTACAGTACAAGTCATGCCCACTGTCTAATATTAAAGGCCGTTCTCTGAACCAGCCACAAGAGTAGCTCTCTATAATAATCCCTACCAACAATCATTATACTTGGTATCATAACCAATAATATAGAGAAAGTACAACTTAAAATGAACAGAGCCGTGTATAGACATTTACCTGAAGACGATAAACAAATAATCAATAAACAGATGATTGGGTTTCTCATCAAAGAAAGAGACCACGGATAATGATTTTTGCTCACACGTATGATTAAAATAAAAGTCTAGATAATAAAGAAAACAAAGGAATCTCAAACAATACTGCAAAAAAAGAAAATAGAGTAAACTCATCTAATTGTATAATTATAATAGAAACATCTTCATAGTGATAGAGCCTTTTAATTAAAAAATATTTTAAAGCAAATTACACTTGGAAAACTTACTATTAAATACATACTTGGTTTTAGATGTTCTGGTGTTTATTGACTTATCTAGTGAATCATTTAACATATTGATTAGTTAGTACAAATGCTCATTTGTTTGTCAAATTCCTCCTACTGCCCTCTTCTGAAAGGAGTCCTCATTTTTCTTTTTCTTTCTTTCTTTTTTTAAACAAAAAAAACAACACGAAAACCCACATTTTATTTTCATTTTAAAAAAGTTTTAAGTCACATAAAAGAAGGCAACATTTACTCCTTCTCGTTCTCAGGCACTGGGTCTGTGGCGCTGTTGCTCTCTGAGCTGGTGTTACTGTCACTGTCCCTTCTACCTTTGTGCTGCCAACTCCCTCCTGCCCTCTCTACTCATCCTCAGAAGTAGAAGTGCCTTCACCATTCTGCTGGCTCTCAGCCTTGTCTTCAAGGTGTGTCTCCGGGATATTCCCGACTTGCTCTTCCTCAGGGGCTATGCTGCCTTGACTGCGCCCAACTTGCTCTGCGGCCTCTTCCCTCTCCTCCTCCTCCTCCCTCTCCTCCTCCTTCTCCCTCTCCTCCTCCTTCTCTCTCCTCCTCCTTCTCTCTCCCCCTCCTTCTCCCTCTCCTCCTCCTTCTCTCTCCTCCTCCTTCTCTCTCTCCTCCTCCTTCTCTCTCCTTCTCCTTCTCCCTCTCCTCCTGCCTTTTGTGGGTCTGTTCCTCTGCCTGTGGGATCTCAGCTACAATCCTCTCCGTCTCTACTTCCACCTTCAGACCCCACAACCTTTCAAGTTCATTGTTAAAGGAGTCTGTGCTTTCCAGGAATTTCCTTTTCTTTTCCCGGTGTCGTTCCTCTCTCTGAAGAAGCTCGGCTTCTAGTTTCCGCTGATGAACCATTAAAGGACTGGACCTGTCGCTTGAGGACCTGCATTCTAGCTGTTGTGACAACCGACAGCACATCAGGTACCCTCGGGATCTCACTGAGGATCTCACTGATGAGGCGGTGGTTTCTCTGGAAACGGGCGGTGGCTGTGCTTCACTGAAAAGCCATCATGATAATCATCCGGACCCTCAGCAGGCTGAACGCTCATGTGAGGTTCTCCTTTCTCCTTGTGAGACTGTCTCTGCAGCTTCGGCAAGACGTTTTGCATTAATGTACCCAACGTAGGCAGGGGAATTGTGATGGGCCTTCACAGACTCTCTGTACTCAATCTTCTCTGCTTCGTATTTATTTAAATATTCTTGTTTCTCTTCATCAGTGAGATCTCGCCACATGCCACCAATAATCTTGCCAATTTCCCACAACTTTCGGTCAGAATTGGAAGCCTTTACTTGGTCCCGGCCCTTTCTACTTTACCATCAGTGGCTTATCTGGTGGCTTTGGAGGCTTTGGAATTGTAATGTCAGAGGACGCCGTGACCCGGCTGTTGGTGCCCGGGTTCCGTCCCAGCCTGTAGCTATTGTAGGCGAGATGACTGCATGGATTGTATCCCACAAACCCTGGGGTGCCGGGCATTTGTGTTGCAGGAGCTGGAGTGGGAGGTCGGCATAAGATGGTCTTTTTGACATTTTGGAAGATTACGTTTTCGGTTCCTTAAGAATGAATCTGAGGCACTGCGGGCACAGCTGTGGTTTCGCCTTCCCTTTGTCTCGCCTTCATTTTTCTTAATGTCTTGAATAGATTAAGATTAATTATGATGTTATTATTGTTGATTTAATGGCCTGTTGATATTCTCTTTATTTTTTCTATTGTTTCTCTGCTTCTGTGTGTCTCCCTCTCTCCCTTCTCTGTGTATCCATATGTGTCCATGTGCAAGCATGTGTGTGTGTGTATAATTCTGCAAGCACGTCAGTGCTCATGTTAGTCAACATCACGTGCTCCCTTACTAACTTCCCACCTTACTTTTTGAGACAAGTCTCTCACTAAACCTCAAGTTGGCCATTTTGGACTGAGTCCCTCACTGGGGGTCCCCTGGGATCCTTCTGTGTCTCTGATCCTAACACTGCCATTACAGCTGCCTCCCTTTTTCCACAGATGGTGAGCAGCCCAGCTCAGGGCCACATGCTACACTGTAGCAGCTAAACCCTGACGTCATCACTGTCTCTATGTCCTCCATCTCTCTGCTCTGACTTAAGTTTTTCTTTGTCCAGCCTCCTTTCTCTCCCTTACTAATAGTAACAGTTTTTTAAGCTCTGTTTTTCTCTCCTTACACTGTCTGAGTTGTGAATCTATTCCTTGGTTCTATGTTAATATCCATGCTTCAAATCTTCTCTCATTTTGTCTGGACTGAACCTCATGCTGGCCTCACACTGGGCAAGCAGTGTACCATTGAGTTTCCCTCTACCCAAACACACTTTTCATCCATCCCAACGAACAGATTATACTATATACTCCATGCTTACTCCAATGCATCTGAGACACTTCTTCCATGTTTCAGAGTTTATCTGAGCATAGAAAATACCATAATAAACAAATGATAAATTGTACTTGCTGGTGGGATGTTTATGGTTCATTAAGGATAGATAGGCGGGTGTCCAAATCTTTTCAAGTCATGTGACAGGTCTCTAATCTCTAGAGTTGTTACAGGACTGTAGAAATTCTAGTAATGATATCCATGCTGGTCCATTCCACTTAATCTATATCTAGTCTAAATTAATCTTCCTAAAGTCTGAAGTGTAAAAAACATACAATGTTTGCAATGTTTAATATCTCTCCAATGCCAGAGGATCTGGTAAAAATCCTGTGTCTTCACCTTTAACACTGTTTCTCCTTTGCCTGACTCCTTTGTGTCATCATGAAGGCCCATGCCACTTAACCCACAGCCTCTGTGCCAGCTCACCTGAGTCACTAACTTTGTCTGAACACCTTTGTTTAGAATATTAACTGGCTTGGGTTTGCCAGTGTTTTGAAATTATGTTAACTTGGCAACAAAAAAAAAAAAAAAAATAAGCATGACTCAAGACAAACGAAACAAAAGGTCATTAGACATGGTAGTAGCCGAAAGTGGATGTTCTTTGGAGAGAGTTTTGTCCCAGATAATGTTTCATGATCTGGGTTTTATCTTTCGTTATAAATCTATCATCCCCTAGGACTCTGAAGTCACTGTGCTTTCTAGACAAATGGAAAAAGAGAGAAGGAAAGGGTGGCTTTTCTGTGTGTTTAGGGTCTAGGAACCCACTTCTGGTCACATTTCAGTGGCTAGGCCTTCTTCGTATTGTAGGCCCAGATGCACAGGAATCTGAGAAAGACTGACCAACTGTGAGCCCAGACAGCAGAAGAGTTAGGTTTATATAGAACTAGCAGCCTCCACCACTCTGTCGTCCCTGACACTCATTATGAGACAGAATTCACTGACTCATTAAGACCAGAATCATCGCTATCAATTAATATTGTCCTTTTCCTGAAAGTCATTTTATTATCACCATGAATTGGAGTGAGAATTCCTTTCTCCACAATCACAATATATAATCTTCTTTCTGTAATTTGTCTTATATTTATCACCTGAATCGCCTTTTCTGTTCTGTTCTTTCTTTGCCAGAAGAATTGAAGGTCCTTGAGAAGAAGAACTATAGCGTATAATTTGGAGTGCTTCATTTAGCCATTCAATATCTATTTGTTGAGTGACTGTTAACCTTTAAGACAATGGCTGGTATTATGAGAAATATAGAAAATAGTAAGAAATGTCACTGGATCTATGTTGTTATTTTGTAATGCCATAAAAAAATTTTCTGAGCCCTTTTAGGCAATGGAACAATTGCAACTGATTCAAATCAATCAATTATGTACCATGAGATGTAATGAATAGTGTATAACTAAACAGGACTATCAGGGATCACTTCTTCCCCTTTCTGAATTGAATGAGATGTAGCTTATTAGTTATGGTGCCCTCAGCAACTGAGTCACATTTTAAAACTAAGATTCTTGGTCAGCCATTGTGACTCATACCTCAGTCCCAATACCCCAGAGGCAGACCTTTGTGAGTTCGAGGCCAGTTTGATCTACAGGGAAAGTTCCAGGAAGTCAGGGATACACAGGGAAATCCTATCTCAATGAACCAAAAGATAAAAATAAAAACGACATAAATTAATATTCTTTGGTTCTAGAGATAGGGCTCGAGGTTTAAGAGCACTGGCTGATCTTCCACACAATATTGTTTTGATTCCCAGCAACCATGGTGGTCACAACCATCTGTGTCTCCGGTTCTAGGGGAGGTGACTTTCTCTTCTGCTCTCTGCAGACACCAGACAGCCACTCACTGTACAGACATACATGCAGGCAAAGCACTCTTATGCATAAAGAATAATAAAACACAATTAACATGTAAAGGTAATATTTAAAATCAATATCCTCTGAGGAGGTGGGTGACCGGCTCCATATTAAAACTTTCTGTGGCTCGTGTTTCTCTGTGAGCCCGTGAACAGCACAGAGATGCTCAGCATGTGCAGAAAAGAGAGAGGAAGTGGGTTTTAACTAAATGAAGACAGAAAAAGTGGATCAAAACTACTTGCTGTAAGGAGAATTTTAGTCAAATATAGGGAGACCATATATTTAAAAATGAATTAACCTTAAAATAGCATATTGATATAGACAGCTGTTGCAGAAGTGAAAGTGATGAAATCCAAGGGACAAAGTGCCCATCCCCCCAAAGGGCCTCCACCCTTTTCAGCTCAATTCCATACCTGAGGCTGTTTTCAATTTCCTATCTGAAAAGATTCAAAGAGGAGCCTAAACAATTCAAGTGAAAGCAACTCAGACACTGCTCCTTTCCTCAACCCCACCCCCTACTACTCCCTGATCTGGTTTTGCCACAACTTCATAAGTATTTCAATTACTTGTTCCTGAACAGGCCTGTGGAGAGGCTCTGCCCCAGCCCCCTTCTTAGAGATGAAGATATTGAGGTTAAGTGATTTTTCTCAGAGTTACAAAGAGGCCTCCCAGCAACAGGGAAGGAGAAGCAATAGTTAGACCTCCTCATGGATGAATAGATTGAGTTTCAGAGCAGCTTGGCCATTGTATTGCAAAGGCGCCTCTCAAATGCCTGGCTGAATGTTTAAGTCCTAGAAATGAAAGGGAGGCCTGGAGGAGAACCCTTTCTTTCTTATTAATGACATAAGCAATTGTCTAATGTTGGAAGGAAAGGCCCCATAGAAAAAGTCCTTTAAAAAATACGAACAGCAGGACAGACACTCAGTGTGGGACCCTCTGTTAAGGAGACCTTTGTCATCTGTCTACTTACAGACAGCGCTGCTGAGGAGGCTGGACTCCAAATTGGAGACGTGGTGCTGTCTGTCAATGGCACTGAGGTCACCAGTGTTGAGCACGCGGAAGCTGTGCACCTTGCAAAGAAAGGTAGGTGGGCCAGTTACAAACTGCAGAGTTCACCCAGATGTGGAGAGCTCCATACAAAGGCAGCTCAAGGTGAGAAGGAGGTAGGTAGAGAGGGGAGCCTTTATCAACGTGATACTGTACCCTAGTATTTCATTCTCACTTCTACAAAGGCATCGTCGCCCACAGAGTGAAACCGGAAAACTCAGTAAGCAAAATACACTCCATTTCCAAGACATTTCTTTAATTAAAAAAATATATATATATCGTCATTATAAGAATTCATTTACAGTTTCATTTCATTTCTTTTTACATATGTTCCTTCCCTTATTTCCATTTCCTTGCAAAATGTTTGTGGAGGTAAACAAAATCTTAGGATTTTAGTATGGCATAGATGTGTATGTGTCTCTATGTGTGTGTGTCTGTGTGTGTCTGTCTGTGTGTGTGTGTGTGTGTGTGAGAGAGAGAGAGAGAGAGAGAGAGAGAGAGAGAGAGAGAGACAGACAGACAGACAGACAGACAAAGACACACATCCCAGTTCTGAAGCTTTTAGAAATTCTGTTAGGACCACCTGAGGCCTGTGTGCCAAGCAGTTTCCAAACAGTTAAACCACCACAGGATTAGAGATAACATATTCTCCACACCGTTGAATCCATTCACAGTAAATGTGTGGACAGACTGATGTCACTGTTCTCTCTGACAAATAACTTTCTTTGGTACCTTTTGATAAGTCCTTAAAGTCTCACAGAAAAACAGATTTGACTAGAAAATGTTGAGTTCTATCACGGGATTATGTGATATGGTATCTTCTTCCAGAATTCCTGAAGGTTGTATGGACGCTGTGATACCCTGAAGGGTTATTAGACAATGAGATGGTATTTAAAGTGTGCATTTGGAATACGCCACTGGTGCTCTGATAAGGGTCGCTTGCCTTCTTTCAAGCTGTGGACTTAGCAAGAGCCAAGAGTTCTCTGGTACAGACTAACATTTGAAAACCACCAACGAATGCATTCTACTTAACCATTCTGAATTGTTTCCAGGTAGAGTTTGGCTTTGTATTTTATGCTCTGTAAGATGTATATTGGGTATGCCAGGAATGCAAGGTCTTTATCAGGTAGGATGAGCAACAACTCTCATAGGTCTTACCCTGATGTTTATCCTTTGTGAAACAGTTTAAGAATGTGGGGTTTATGCTCATGATTACATGAATAATTTGATAATCTAAAACAGTAAGGCAACGTTATTCATTATTTTTCTTAACTGTTCTCAAAGACAATTCCTTGTTATTTTATTTTCTGTGTCAACTAGTATTTTAGCAATACTTTTGCTCCTAGTGTTTTTTATTTTGCTTCAAGAAGCTTAATGTTGTTTATAAGACTTAATCCTCATTCGGAAGTTAAAAGCAAACAGAGACCATCTCTAAACCTTGGCTGGAGGAGTTTCTGGCTTTGGATAAAATGGTGAAATGACAATGACAGTTGTAGAAAAGTGACTTCAACATCTTAGCTTGAGCTGCGTGCTCTTGGAAGTGACCCAGAAGATGAGTAATAACTTTATTATCATTTGGGTTCAACTTTAACCTCCCTCTCTTAAAAGGACTATGATCCCTTGTCTTTGCCAGCCCCCAAATTCAACACTACAGACACCTTTGAAGCAGACCAAAAATGTGCATCTGAGATATTAAAGAACAACATAGAAAGAGAAAGAAAATGATGACATCATGCTTGTATTTTTGCAAGGGTGAGAATTACAGTAAATACCAGACAGCTGGGGGAAGCATTTACTATTGACTTTGTCATTCATGGATTCCGAGCAAGCCTTGTTCTACCTCAGTTCCACTGAATACTAGAAAATTCACAGCACCTGTTACGGACAGTCATTGAGATTCGCCAACCTGTATGAAGGCATAGGTCAGTCCATATTCACAGGTGATCTCCTGCTCATACTTAGGGGTAACTGCATATGGCACAGCTTTTAATTCAGAAACAGTGAAATCTCCGGTAGAATAATCAAGAGATTTTCTGAGATTCTTGATCACTTGCCATGAAGGCAAACAGGACAAACACAGCAGCTGGACCAAGATAGCACCCTAAGAGGTCCAGTACCCTGAAGAGCACTGTCCCGCTCCCCAGGGCCGGGCAGGGTTGTCAGAGAGGGTCGATTGCAGGTTTAAACTTCCTGCAGTGCAAACTCTCCAAAATTATTTTCAATAATCACAAAACAATAGGTGATACCTGGTTAAAAAAATAATAAGGAATCTACTAAACAGTGAGAGGAAAGGGTGTCAGTGCATGAACAATCTGAAATAAGCAAGGGAGAACAAATACATCTGAGAGAACAGGCACTGAAAATGCAAAATAAAATCAATATACATCATTGAGTTGGTCAAGGAGGACATTTGTAGGATATGAAACAGAAAAGCAGTTATAAAGAAGAGCCTGTTGTCAGCGCTTAGTATAAGGAAGACAGATGTTGAAAAAAGTAGTATGTGAACAGAATAATAAAATAAACTCAATGAAAATAACTTAGGTAGTCCAAACTACTGTGTAAATGCTCACAGAAAGTGTCAAAGAGAAAGTGAGATGAGAGGAAGGAAGGGAAGGAAGGAAGGAGGGAGGGAGGGAGAGAGGAAGAGAGGGAAGGAGGGGGAGAGAGAGAGGAAGGAAGGAAGGAGAGAGGGAAGAAAAAGTCAGGCAGACATAAAAACAGTTAAATGCCAAGGACAAAAACAGAAGAATAATAAACTATCTTAAGAATGCCTAGGAGAAAAAAAATATGGAAAGGAAAATTTGGCGCACGAGTGTGTGGGCACGAACGTGCATGCGTGAGTGAGTGTGTGTGTGTGTGTGTGTGCATACATGTATTTGTTTCTGCTGAGGTGTACACTTTTGTGGATATGTACTCATGTCTAGAGACTTGAGTCCCCAGGGAGTTGGAATGTCTGATGGGGTGGGAGTGGAGGCTGGGGAAATCCTCTTGGAGACTGGGGGAGGGGGAGAAGGTATGGGATGAGGACCAGTCAGAGGACCAACCAGAAGGGAGTAAGAGACTGGTTGGTAAAAAAGGGGAAAAAAATAAAAGAAGAAGGAGAAGAAGAAGAAAAAGAAGAAGAGGAAAGGGAAATATAAAGCAAAATAGCTTCATGTTTAGCATAGAATAGGTGTAAAGAAATCATTTTAAAGTCCCTATTGATTGTATCAGTCATATATTGAACCAAAGAATTCCTTAATGAAGATCAATGCAGTTGTATAATTTCAATATTCCAAATATAGAAAAAATAGCAATTTCCTAATAAATGCTACTTATATATCTTTTTATTGCTATGACAAAAATATTTTAGATAGCAAGTCTACAAGAAGAAAACTTTATTGTGACACATGGCTTCAGTCCAAGGTTATTTGTTCTTGATGCTTTGAATTTTGGAGGTATCTGTCATGTCAGTAAAATGGGCTAAAGGGTGACGCTTACTCTCTCATAGCCTGAAGGCTACACACAGAGAAAAAAGGCCTGCAGTCTCAGTAATGTCTCAAAGATCCACCATCAATAAACTAACTTCCTTGCATTGAGACCTAGTTCCTAAGGTTGTCCACCTCCCAACAGTGCCAGAGGGTGACAACTCACCTTTTAATATACAAGATTTCGACGAA
Organism: Micromys minutus; assembly: GCF_963924665.1. NCBI lineage: Eukaryota > Metazoa > Chordata > Mammalia > Rodentia > Muridae > Micromys > Micromys minutus. Next base: position 46,070,761 of record NC_137954.1, on the reverse strand, counting down.
CATTTAAGTTTTAAACCATAATATAACCAAAAATCCAAAACAATTAAAACAGAAAAGCACAGGCACATGACCAAAAAAAAAAAAAAAAAAAAAAAAAAAAGTTAACAGAGAAACCTTGGAAATACTTCTTTTGCAATTGACAAAAGCAATGCTACTTGTAACAAGCCTGCTCATCAGAATCAGGAATGTCCTGGCCAAGCCAATATAATGCAAGCAAGAGAAACAGTAGTATTCATTCTAGGAAGAAACAGAATCATTCTTACTGAATGTGACTATTGCTGGCCAAAACTTATAACTAAAGGAGAAGGACTCAGCAAACTAAGATCTCCTATACAAAATGGTTATCTATGGGCAGCCCTAAAACATACACACAGGGACTGGGCAAGTTCTGTATATATTCATTCAACAAAAATTATGAAAATTGAAGCCATGACTTTAAAAAGAGAGAAAAAAGGGATATATGGGATGGATTGGAGGGATGAAAGGGAAGGAGGACACGATGTATTTGTAATCTCAAAATAAAATAACTATTTAAAAATTAGCAGTATATACCTGTGCTAACAACAAGAAATAATTGGGGGGCATTTCACATGGTTATAATAGCAACAAAAATTTAATGTGTTTAGAATTAATCTCTCAAAGACTGAAGAACTTTATGGAAAAATAAGATTTGAGGTCCATACAAGATCTAGGAGAGATAAATAGCTCACTGTAAAATGCTGTGTGCCTTGTTCAAAGCTTTTAAGCTCAATCCTGTAAGATGGGGGAACTAAATGCCTGGAAATAAACACAATTTTTATGCATTCATAGGTTAAAAATGAAAATGTCTTAATTCTCCCAAAAATCACTCTAAAATTTATAATATCACCATAAAATGTCATTAAAATTGATGGGTAGTTTGGAAAACTTACCTACAAACACGCAGAAAAGCAAATGTAGTTTTTAAAAGAGACATTATTTTCAAATAGAGCAAGATATTGAAAGAACACTTGTATTAGACATGAAGGTATATTCCGAACTCATAGTAGCATATAAGAATGCAGTTATTTTGTAGGAACATAGAATAGACTAGGGATCTGCAAAGGACAAGAAAGCTCAAAAATACTCAACTATTCATCAAAACTTTGACGAAGATGTATATATTCTATATACAATGGTGGATTGCAGTTGTATCCAGTCTCAATTTTTAAGTTAAAATCAGTGTCATTAAAAGAAACTATGGACCGGCTTTGCCACTAATCAAAAACCAATGTAAATTGTCAACAAGATGATGTTTTAGTTTCCGTATTATTTTAAAGTGTCACATCCCAGCTTTGACAGGGGCGTAACGGTAAGAAAATGAGACTCTGTACACTTACTGGGATATGGGAGTTTAGAGAGCCATCGGTGCTTCCTAGTGAAGTACCTAATAAATCTTAGGTCCTAGCAGTTGGACTTCATGACAGATAAACCCCAAAACTACTTGAGGGACAAATCCAAGGGCATTTGTGTTTTATGTGGTAGAAAGGAATTAGAGTCAGCCTGGGCAAACATCACTAGGGGAATGTGTAAACCATGTTGTAATGCATGCAGGCTCTGCATTTCTATTCACTTTGAAGCATCACAGTTAGATTTTTTTTTTTAAAGAATGATTTCAAGTTGAAAAAATGGAAAGGACAAGAATAAATAAAGTGGGGGATGGAGAAAGAGCCAGGCAGGCATACAGCAAAGAGACATGACGTCACTTACGTAAAGTAAGAAAACAGACGTACGCAAGAAAATATGGTGGCCCTCCTCTCTATACCAAGATTAATTTGTGAAACCTAGCATGAAAACAAAATAAATTAAATAAATTACTGCACTTGAAGAAAGAATAAAAGCAAAGCAGGAAATCACACCTCCAAAGACAGTCCTGGGGCGTGACCAAAGCGTTATGACGGGCGCTCTGCCCTTGATTTAGCAGCAACAGAAGATGCCCCGTGGATGGAACCTACCAAGCAGAACTGTGGCCAGAGCACTGTTATGAAATGCACAGGCAATGGTGGTGAAAGCAAGTTGAGCAAAGCAAACCGGGTTGCTGAGAAACACTGGGTCTGTAGGACATACCGGATGGACCTTGGCACAAATCCTGATGTGGGCATCTGTACAAGTTCACTTCATTCTTTTGACAAGGGCACCAAAGCTGAGTTTTGAAAGGCACTTGGCATCATATCAAAACTGACAACACTATCTGTGCCTCTTTAGGGCTTTGTTTGCTTATATGCCTTTTTGAGGCAAATTCTCATTATACCTAACAGGCCTTCAGTTTGGGATTCTCTTGCTTGCCCTCAGCCATCGGTGCTGGCATTAAGTCCCACATTCTGCTCAGTCTTTATTGAGTCAGATTTGCCCTCATACAATATTGGTTTTGGCTCTTTACAGGGCTGATAGTTGGCAGTCTCCGATATGACATACACAGGATAGGATGGTCATATTTAATCACCAATATAGATTGTAAAAGAACACACGGAAGCTCAGTGAGCAGGCATACGTTTGCTCCATGGGGACCTTTCTTCTAAGTACAGGCTTTAGGAAAAGCAAACACGCAAGCTCCCCTGGAGGCCAGGTTCTCAGCTGCAGCCCCTGGCGCGAGCCCTCGGGGACAGAACACGTCTTGCACATTTCTCCTTGTCACTTGCAAGGGTGGTAGAGTTTGTCTGACAGCGGAGGTGCGACTCTGACACAGTTTAAGATTGGTGGCATAATAGGACAGTGAGCCAAGGAGAGAGTGTGAATTAGAAAAAGAAATTATTTTTCTGTTCCCTGTAGCTGTCAATAACCTCACCAAATACTACACTTCCAAACATGGGCCAACATGTGAGGAAAGAAGAGATTTCTGGGGAGCTTTTGTTTTGAAGGACTTTGTCCCTAAAGAGCTGGGGTGGGTAAAGAGATGGTTTAAAAACTCCTTGATCTTATAAATCTGACACATTTGCTGAGTCTTTCACTCCAGGCTGTAGACAGTCACCTGTCTGCATTCTTCACAGGTATGACTCGAAGCGAGCATAGTGTCCGCTAGATAAAAGCGACGGTTACATATTTTCATCCTGGGGTCAGAAAATTCATAAGCAGTTGTAATAGGGAGGGAAGAAACTAATGGTTTTGTTTTCTTTCTTTCTTATGTTTTAAGGAGATATGTTAGGGTTAAAAGGTAAATTTGGTCAAAGATAACTAAACCATAGTCAAAGTAAGGAAGAAATGTTGTAGTCGGTGGCAAAGGCCTAGCAGCAGGGCCTCCTGGAAACAGGAGTTGCCTGGAAACCTGCAACTGAAGTTGTGTTTGAACATCGTCTGAGAATTTGCTGTAAATACAGAATGCTATGCTCATGCTGAATGAAGGCACAGAATTCAACGAAACGCTGGCTGATGTTTGTTAACTATCAAATCAAGACATTCCTAGTGTTAGGCTTAGAAAGTGAATGACCACAGGAGGTTTCAAATGTTGACCCTTGAATCTTTAGTTCCCTTAATGCATTTAGTACAATGGCTACAGATATTATGGAAAACGGAATATCAAAAGCCTAAACTCTCCTTCAAGCCTTCTGTGAATGTCAAGCCCGAATCCTCTGGGCCCCCAAGTAGCTTGTGGCGTTGAATATAAAATCACCGTCTCCCGGCAGCTGTTGGGAGCTCAGCATCTCCCCGTGCATCAGGCTCCTGTCCTCACTCTGGGTATGAGCAACGGTCGGTCCTCTCATGATGAAAGCGTGCGGCAGAGAACCAGCTGCATCCTTGCCCCAGAGAGGATTTTTCATGGTGCACCAAGTTATGTTTATGACCAGACTGAAGAGCAAGCTTACTCTGATCAGTACCAGACAAACTAGCATGCAGTCTGTGTAAGCAAGAGGAAAATGACCTCAGGGGCAGCCACTGCTGCACTCCATAAATAAACTGGCAGATGTGTCAACTGCACGCATTCGTCCAGGAGTGCAGCTCTTTGGGAACTCTAGTCCAAAGACAAAGACATTTGTGGGTTGCCGGTCAATCTGGAGCACTCCTTCTAATTTTTCTGGATGTGTTTTTGACAGGAGCTTAAGGGCAGTTCAATAAATTAAAATGTATTTACATGGCAATGAAGAATTAGCTTGACATACTGAGAGTTATTTAATTACCAAGGTACTTTGTGAGCTGCCAAAGTTAAGACCGTGTCAGCCTTTCTGGGACAAATCTTTATTTTCAGGGCCATGTGGCTCAGCCAGGAATGATCTCCTGGGTTGGAGCTTGTCAGTTATAGAAGATGAGTCTCCTTGCTGACCCCCATTTCCATACACAGTTCTAAACAGATCGGTAATCTCAATGTCAGCCACCATGATGAAGCCAGCACTACCAAGGCCAAATGTCCTCCTTTAGGGATGTGGCCTCTCTCTCAGAGGAATTGTAAATGAAGTCATACCCCATTTGCAGTCTTCAGAGCGCGTCAGGGTTGCTGTCTGTCTGTGTGGCATTCCAACTGCTGTCTTTAGGCATCAAAAGGTAGGTGTGTGTTACCCAGGCTAACAGCAACCAAACACAGTGGTAGGCAGCGACCTCGTAGTAACAGGGACAGAGACAATTCCAATGCTGTATTCTATAGTCCAGCAAAGAAGACATGCCCAAGGAAGACGGTAACTGGAAGCTCAGGTGAAGACTTGACTTAACCTGGGAAAGGAAAAGGGCCAGACCTAGGACCCTCCAGACCTCCTGTTTCCCAGATCAAGGATTTGGATGAGGAACAGTTTCAGCAAAAGACATAAGTAGTGACTTAGATCAAGGAGGATAATTCTTGCAGATGAAAGAGAAATAGAAGGGCGAAGCCTCTTCTTCCATATTCCATATGCTTCTTCGGAAATAAATCAAGATGCTTCAGGAACTGGCTTGATATTACAACTAGTCATGTCACTCAGACTGACATCGTGGTTATGATGAAGGAGTTTTATACTGTCCAGGAAACCTGAGACACAGAGAAGCTCCACCACAGATAGATATAGAGAAATAACTGTTCAGTTCTTACTTTCCTTACACACACACAGGTTTGAAAGTCAAAGGGATCTAGTTTAAACCAATGGTCGGATCCTGTCTGTCTGTTTTTAAATTGTTTCACATTCGGATCACTATGTCTTCATAGTCTCTGCCCCTCCAGAAGATCATAAACTGCCAAGTTCCTGAACTCTCCCAAATTCATGCCTGTAGGTCCAGACATCCTGACCATGGTTGTGGGATCCGACATCAGCCGCTGTCCCAATACCCCGTGGCCCACCTGCCGTGGTTACCTGCACAAGAGGACTCACTCGGGCTTTGTGAAGGGCTGGAGGAAGAGGTGGTTTGTGCTGAAACATGACGGCTTTCTTCTCTATTACAAACACAGAAAGGTAAAGTGTGAGGACGTTACGGTGATGTGGGTGAGAATGAAAGACTTTGGGAGGTAAAACCTCCTTGGACTATCCCACATCCAAGAGTGACCCTTCCAGACCGTACCCTGCAGGACTCTGGAAACAGTGCTTTGCCATTTGACTGACCAGGAATTGTTCTTTCAAGAGCCAGAGTTGTAATTTATGCTCTCTTCTGCTGCATAAATCATGGCATATTCTTCTTGCTGTTTACTTTGGTTTTGAACCCACATGACCATTTCCTTACGCTATAAAGAAAATAAGAACAAAACTAAGTTTCTGGCAGCATTCGTAAATAAACGTAGATGACTGAACGTAGCTCTTCTGGCCACAGTGTGCCGTGGTTGGCAGGAATCCCTGCTGTTGTGGCTTTGAGGCAGAGAGCTGAGCAAGTCACCAGGAATACTTATTCAGCTTTCCAGATTTTGTGAGAACAGTAATGCCTAACTCCCCGGGAAAGGCTGGGGTCCCCTAGGGAGTGACCCCAATCCTACGCTAAGACTAGTGACTGAGTGAAGTCTGGGCTGATGGACTCATGCACTTGGAGAGATCTTCTTTAGATGAGTCTAAACACAGTTTGCTATCATGTATGTTTGCTCAGATTTAATCTAGTGCCTGATTTTGTTAAGCAATTGTAACAGTGTGCTTAACAACAACCACACAGGTTCCACGTAAAACTCCGACTTCCCAACCTCTCGTGCAATATTTTCAAAGGCTGTCGGGAGCTAAATCAACTCGTGTCACAAGAAGCACATGGAGTTTCCCATTCAGCAAAGGATGTGCTGTGCACCCTGTAGGCATCCTGTAGCCTGTGGATCTGTTGGCTTTACTCCAGGGACATTCCCAACCCACCTCTAATCAGGGTTCAAAACAAGAATTTTGGCTATTTATCTCATTCGTGACACATCTTATTTTTTGCTCTGTCTTTATTTTGCATTTCTTGTGTGTATATGTCTGTGTGTGTGTGTGTGTGTGTGTGTGTGTGTGTTAGTGTGTGTGTATATATACACATGTACTTGTGTGCATGTAGAAACAAACTTAATTTCTTCCTGAAAATAAAATGACAATAAGGGAGCCAGTGCGTTGTGAAGGTGAAGATGTTCTCCTGTTGAGTTATTGTAATTTATGTTCCCTTATGTGGGCCAGCATTATGAGCCACTTACTTGTGGAACACGGTCAAGTGCAAGTCAAGCAGACAGCTCCTTTGAGAAACTTTGTCTCCCTCCAGTGCAGGAAAAGAGGATTTTCTCTAAACAGGAGGAGAAATTGCTATCTGTCCTCGGTTTCTATTCTCTTGAGTATTGAAGTAAAGCAGACAGGAAGTTCTCAATCTAGAAAACATTGTGGAAACATCTGACATAGTTTCTAGTCTGTGGAAACATGTAATTCATGTATCAGAAGCCTAGGGAGGCGCTGAGCTGTGCCTCAGTCTCATGCTCTTTTTTCTCTGACCTCCTGAATAGGCAAGAGTGCAGCCCTGATAATTTGATGGGGTTTTTTTCTTTTTAAATGTTTAAAGAAAATTCTAATTTTTAATATTTGAGACACTTGATTGTGAGTAAATATCACAATCAAATGTCTCACAAACTAATCAATAGACAATGAACAAGAGAGAGAGAGGGAGAGAAGAAAAGAGAGAAAAAAGAAAAGAAATCAACTAATTGTGTTTGCACACTGGCCTCTGGAGATTGTAACCCGGAAGTTGACCATTTTTCCCTGCACTGGTAACTTCTGTCTCCAATTATGAAATAAGGCTTGTGGTGCATGTTTGTTTTTAATGTTCTTCTTCAACCAAATAAAATGAGAAACACTGCTGAGTCACGCATCTCTTGTTGTAAGATCTTTGATGGCTGAGATTCAGACTGGTCCCAGTATTTTTCATCTGAGTTTTCTAGGTCTGGACCTGGGTGCTGTGTTTGGCTCCCGTGGACACTTTGAATTAAGTGCATTCAAAAGAATATGCTACACAGTGTAGCCTAATTCCAACTAGTCTTCATTTCCTTCCCTACTTACTTCTATTACCCACCAAGCTTCTGGCATCGTATTTGGAAGGCACGAGGGCTGAAGTGGAAGGTATATGGGAATTATAAACTACGGTAGTAAATGTATTTAAATTTGACATACTTTTATCTGCTACTAGTCTTCTGTGTAGGAGGGAAGGATGTGGACCTTGTGATTAACACACGGGGAAGAAAAGCTGACATGAAGAGTGTGGTTGTGAATATCATTGCTGTATTAGTCTTTCATGTAGCTAAAGTACAAAAGTGTAACTTTAGTCCAGTTCTAAAGAGCCCAAAGCACATGTGCTGTAGAGCGACACATTCCAGAGCACGTTGTGTCCGCACACAGTGCTTGAGGAGAGTTAATGAAGCGTCCATGGCCATAACGGGATAAATTAGCAGAAAATGAACTCACCCATTCAGAAGTCATTCACGCAACAAGTGTCTGTTAGTGCTTTTTATATGGAACACGTTACGTAAGCACCCAGAAGAAGGTGAAACAGACACAGTGCCTGCCCTGTTTGAGTTTATAGTTCCATGGAAGAAGCCAACGTAAGAAAACAAATCCACACATCAATGTGTAATTGTGGTCAGTATTAGATATAAAGCTATATAGGGAGAGGAAGGTTATAGCAGTCTGTTGTCATCAAGAAGTACAACCACCCAGCCCTCTGCCATACAGCCGCTAAATGGGGAGAAAAACAATTATGGGATATAAGAAAACTGAGTATTTTTCAAAGAAGGCATATCCCATGAAGGACAAACTCAGAAGGGGCCCGTCTCCTCTCCAAATCTGGGGTTCGAGGGAAAAAAAATAAAATTAATCAACTGGGCAGCCTGTAGCTCACTGGTTTGCCAGACTAGAGCAGTTTATTACCCCAGTGCTAGCAGGAGGCGACTTTTGGGGGGCCCCACAAAGCAGAAAACCTCAGTGGGTGGTTGGTACATAGTTATACCATAGATGTGAGAATTCTTGTGTGGCTGAAAGGACCTGGAACATGAGAAGCCCTTGTCGCGAAGCCCCTGTCAGAGAAGTACTGTTAAGGAGACAACCCTCGGAGAAGAGGGATGTAAGCAGGAAAGTCAGGCATCAGAGTGCACAGACCTGCGCAAGTTCAGCCATATTGCTAGGCTCACAGACAGGCGGCTTCAGGCTCTGCTCAAACTGCAGGGTCCCAGAGAGGCAGCATATGCTAGCACATGGCTGGAACAAAGTACCTTCTGATCATCACATACCCAGACTCCGGGCCTACCCTGCCGGTATTGGACAGAGCAAAAGCCTCCTTTCCCTTACAATGTTCCTCTGGCGCCCTCTGCTGGGAGACCGTAGCAACACCATAGTTAGTACAGAACTGGATAATGAAATGAGTTCATTAGTGAAATAAAACCCAAGGTTTCTTTAAGGGGCTGGCCACTGGGACGACCACGCCCCAGTGAGTGTGTGGGTAACACTTCATGGATCTGCCTTTTCTTTATATTCTTCTTTTCTTAACTTCTTTCTGTGGGGAGAAAGTAACAGGACTGGGGACCTGGAAAGACAGGGAAGCATGTGATCAGGGCACATTATGGGAAGCATCCAGATAATCAGTAAAAACATCATGTTGGAAGAAAAAGGGCAGAGAGTAAGGAATGATTAGAAGCTGGGAGACATTGAGAACTAGGTTGACAGCTGGGAAAGGTGAGGTCTGGGTGCATTAGGAAGAGATATGAAGACATGATGTGTGTGTGTGGTTGTGTATGTGCGTGTGTCTGTGTGAGAGTGAGTGTGCGTTGTGTGTGAGTATGTGGGGTGTGTGTGTATGTGTGTGTAAGTGAGCATGTGTTTGTGTGTTTTCTGTGTGTGTGGTGTGTATGTGGTATGTGAGATTGCGTGTATGTTGGTGTGTGTGAATTTGTATGTATTATCTGTGTGTGTGGTGTGTGTGGCTATGTGTGTATATATGTAAGTGTGTGTGCTGTCTGTGTGAGTGTGTGTGTTGTTGGTATGTGTGTGTGGTTTTGTGTGTGTGTGTCTGTGTGTGTGTGTGTGTCTGTGTGTCTGTGTGTCTGTGTGTAAGGGTAAATGTAACATTGCAGCTCAGACCCAAGAGTTGAAAAAGAGTTAGCCAGACAGAAAGTTGTGATAAGTATTTATTATCCAGACCAAAACCAAGATATATGAGTTCTCTACGCTGTATTTAAAAAGAAAGAAGGAAAGAAAGGGAAGGAAGGAAGAAACGAGAGAGAGGGAGGAGAGGAAATAAGGAAAAGAAACGGTATGTTGCATTTCAGAAACCTAAAAATCTCTCCTGTGGCTAAAGCCAGAGCCTAAGGAGAAGCACAAGGAGAAGGGGGGATGCGAGTCTACAAGATAAGCAGGAGGCAGCGGCTCGGGGACCCCAGATAAAAACAGTGGCTTTGAGGAGTTCTTCTGACTGAAACAGAACCCCAGAAAACACCCCGGGTAGTGGGATAGTCGAGCTTACTCGAACTGTTTTGCTCAAATGATTTGGAGGAGATCAGGACAGGAACGGCAAGGCGGCGGGCGACTGGAGTCCTGATTACGTGGAGTGCTCTGCAGAGCGTTAGGTGGCAAGAATCAGCGGGATCTGGTGATTGACAGTGGTGACCCATCTCATGCCACCAGCTGCAGACCAGTATTTCTCACAGAGGACTCACTTCCAGCTTGTTCCAGGGCAGCTTCTCACTGTGTCCTCACATGAACAAAGAGAGTCTTGGCCACTGAATACACCCTAATCTCATTCTTGTGTGTCATTCTTGTGACCTAATCTTTCAGGAATCCTACCTCCGAATTCCTTCTTACTAAGGATTAGATTTTATCCTTTGAACCCAAGAAACATGGATATTTAGTTTACGGCATAGGAGAAGTATGGGTGACTCAGCATTTCCTGGAAAGAGTGATTGGGGAGGTGAAATTCTAATTCACTGGAATAAGAACAGATCAAATGACCGAATCTGAAGTCTGGACTGAACCAATTATTATTATTACTGTGATTGGCAGTGTGATTAGCATGCTTTGGTAGGGTATTCAAGGTTATGGTTAGGAAGCTTTTGCTCTATTGAATATATATAATACGGTAGGTAGTAAATGTGTTCGGCTGTAATAGTTGATAAAGGTGTTACGTGAGCCATCTTTAACTTAAGCTTCGACGGTCTGCAAAGAAAGAAGGCAAGGCAACCAGAGAAAGAGAAGCTAATTTCTCAGCCTTTTTAGATGGGAGTTTTCCCCCTTGTTAAGCTAATTTCTGCTAGCCTTTGCCTTCGTCTGTCTTTGTTGTCTTCTTTACTTGGTGGAATATTCAAAGAACATTTACAAATTCAAGCTTTTCCCCGTGTTTTCAGCAGTCAGATTGATACTAATCAAGTCTGGTGTGATTACACAGAGAACACAGCGAAGCTGAGATGTCGGCTGGTGTGAGGGCAGAGCTGTTTGCATCACGAAATTTAAATTCATGTCCCACACCAGTTTAAATGTGAAAGCCATCATGGGGTACAGGAATCAAGCAGAGAAAAAATATGGAGGTACAAAAGAAGAGGAATAACAGACAGATAATTTATCCCGTGTTTAAAACGTAAATGGTCCAGACCATCATCGACAGCAAAGGGTTAGACTACATAAAAGACATGGCTGAATTTTCAAACAGGCTCAAAACAAGCAGGGACAAGCATTAGTAACAAGACACCACTGTTTGTTCCATCCTATGAATCTCGGTGCACAAAACCGAATGTGGGTGTATGTGTACGACTTGAAGGCATGGCATGGTGAAGATTCGGCCGCTTAGAGAGAGAAAACCCTGTTTTGCTTAAAATACTGACTCCTTTTCGAAATCTGTGCTATTCACTCTACTGGAGGAGTAGTTAGACCATGTCATGGCACACGATGAGAAGAGAGTTTCTTTTGAAGAAGAAGAAAATTTAGTGCATGGAATCCGGTCGTTTTATTTGTGTGTCTCAAGTATCTCTTGCAACTGAGGCTCATTTGTTTGTGTTTTCTTTTAGCAAAACAAAGTGAATCACAAATCGACACCATGCTCTTTTATGCTCCCATCCTGGGGACCCAATTGGGGGTCCTTGTGCCTGCAAGCCAGGTCCTCTACTACTAAATTACATTCCCGTGTACTCTCCAAAGCAATCAAGTTAAACAGCTCCACATGGGCAGAGCAGAAAAATGGAACAGCGTGGGCTGGAAAGGTCAGGCGAGCTTTGCAGCCCACAGTCTTACAATGAAGAATTCATGTCACAGTTCCGGGTTACCAGAAAAACATAGCTGTTGGGCCTAGTGCTGAATTTCATCAGAGGAAAACCAGTGCCAAAGAATGGGCTTGGCTGGACTGTGGGAGGAAGCCATTGGTTTCTATAGATATGTGAGATTTCTATTTGTCACCTTATATATGACTATTAGACACACGGTGAGAAGGTGGTGGTGATGGTGCTAGAACTAGAGAGATCTAGAGTGAGATTCTGTTGGGTTAGTCACACGAACAGATAGATGGAGTTTTATGCCATGAGGTCACCCAGACCCAGTGTAGGTGTGTAGAAAAACCCAACACCAAACCCAGGTGGAAGTCCCTGGCAAAGGGTGGAAGCTACAGCAGTAGATTGTGAGGGAAGCCAGAGTAGTCTAGAGTTCATGACAGAGAAATACAGCCTTAGTGGGTGAGAGGATCTGTCCTTCTGAAAGGGCTTTCCTTGGCTTGTCTTCTCTGTGTTTTTGTCTTTGTCTTTGTCTTTGCTTTTGTGTTTCTTCTTTCCTGTGTAAAACACAGTCAACTCTACCATTCCTGGGGGAAGGCATAAATTCCCTTGAATAAACATTTCTAAGAATTAGCTTCCTAATTATCTTTTTTAATGATTCAAACATTTTGAAAGAGCTATTACCATTTTTTTTCTGTAAATCACCACCTCCTGTAATCATATGCTTGAGCAATGCAGACATGGGTTGGAGCTATGAACCTACCCAAATGATCCAGGAATGGTGGGCAGGAAGAAAAGCTGTGGGCTACCAGCACGTAGTAGGAAATCGCATTTTCCCGATGTGTTCTATATGGGTTAAGTTAACATGTAAACCACTTATTATGGGGTATGAGACAGCATTTCAAATGCTGAGCTAGAATTCATCTTCTCTTTTCATTTTACCCCGTTCTTAGTAACCTCACTGTGTTCGTCTCATAAAGGAATATGTCAGAGTGAACATAAATTCAGATTTGCTTTTTTAAGAGGGCCTAGGAATTTCTCCCCACAATGCCACACTTCCACACTAGAACTTTGGTTCCGATTTTGTATCTACTCAAAAATTAATTGAAGTTGGAGACTATATGCTCTCCTCTAAAACCCTCCAAGGTCACATGTCAAGGTTCCTTTTGTGTCTTTACTTGGCTCTCTCTCTTCTTAGCCCACCTGCCCTCATCTTGATGGCATTCTTCCCTACAGGGCTTCTTAAACTTCTTCCAGTAAGGTCTCAGTTCCAGTGTCAAACTTTTTATGGTACTCTGGGTTGGAAGTCTATTAAATAGATATACAGACCAAACACTTACTGATGGTAAGTCATGAAAAGATAATTCTAAAACAATTTTTTGGTGTACAGATAATTTTGCTGTTTATTAAATATGAAAGCAGATATTCATACCAAAAGATGGATATGAGCCTTTATTTTTACATAAACCTTTTCCAGAAGTAGTGAGCCTGGTATTCTTCTTTGATCTCAGAACTTGACAGGCAGAGTCAACTGGAACTTTGTTGTTTAAGCCTGATCTAAATAGTGAGAGCCAGGACAGCCAGGCTTATATGGTGAGACCCAGCACTAAGGAAAAAAAGAAGGAACGGGGAGGAAAGGAGGGAGGGAGGAAGGGAGGGAGGGAGGAAGGGAAGGAGAGAGAGGGGAAGGAAAGAGAGGGTAAGGAGTGTGAGAAGGAGGGAGAGAGAGGGAGGGAGAGAGGGGGAGAAGGAATGAGAGGAGGGAGGGGGAGGGGGAGAGAGGGGGGAAAGGAGGGAGAGAAGGAGGAAGGGGAAGGAGGGGTAGGGGGAGGGAAAAAGAAAAGTAATTGAGTATATATAACACCTTAATTTTTTTTTCTGAGTTGACTGACATCTTGAGTTTAAAATGATGAATGATGAAATTGTTGTTTTATATAAATTAAAAGTTCAAAATGGCAAAAGTATGTTTAGGGCCACTTCAGAAATAATGGAAATTCTGTCTTAATCACAAGTCAAAACTCAAGCTACCATTTTCTAATAAAATTCAAGTCAGCAACTGAAACAACGAAATTTTAAAATCATGAAGTTTGAACACAGTTCTAAAGATAAAATTTGATACCCGAGGAATGGTGGTCAAATACTTATCAAATTCTTTAAGTTTATCCTTTGATGTATGTAGGAATAGAAACCTCCATACTTACAGTCAATAGGCTGTAACTTCTAATCCCCAATAGTCTCAGATCTGAGGCTGAGGTGCTCAGGGCAGCGTTTGTTGGTGCCAGACAGTGTAGTGCATGCACAAAACAAAGGGTTCATCAAAACAAAAGCCGCAAGGAAGTGCAGGTGCAACGGGGCAGACCCTGCTGGAAACGCCAGGACTCACTCCCATATTTGGGTTCCCTGCCAAAGTTTGTTTTGGTACAGTTGGAAACCTTTTACTGTCGCCTTTAATCTTCAACCCAAGCATTCAGTTCAGTTAGTTTAAGAACTGGGGTTTGAAAAAAGAAAAAGGAAAAAAAAAAAGGAAAAGTCTACAAGAAGGTAAGGAAACTCTTGAGTAAAAGTTGAGATCATCCTTTTCTGGGCTCACAGAAATCAACCAAAGAAAAATATAATGGGGAAATAGCCATTCAAAAAGAAGGGAACAGGTGGGTTTGAAGATAGGTATGTGCTCCAGAAACTTTTTTTAAAAAAACAAAGAAGACTGTTTTTATTTTTTTCTGAAAAAAATAAGACCCTAACAGAAAATGATGTAGGTTTCCACTCTTTTGGGCTGTCTCCTCCCAGAAGGGCCCTGGAAGATGTCTGTTTATTACTTATTTTGTTTATTTACATTTCAAATGTTGCCCCCTTTCCAGTTTCCCCTCCAAAAATCCCCCATTCCACCCAGTCCCTGCTCCCCCTCCAACCCCCCACGTCCTAGCATTCCCCTACACACCAAGCCTTCACAGGCCTCCAGAATCCTTTTTCCTTTTTTTTTAAAAAAAATTGGATATTCTCTGTATTTACATTTCAGATGTTATCCCCTTTCTCCTAATTCCATCCTCTCCGCTCTCCCCCTCCCATTGCCTCCATGAAGGTGCTCCCTCCCTCTTCCAACCACCTTTTCCCACCTCAGTGCCTTGGCATTCCTCTACACTGGAAAAAAGAGACTTCACTGGACCAAAGGCCTCTCCTCTCACTGATGTCAGACAATGCCATCCTCTGCTGCATATGCACATGGGGTCATGGGTCTCTCCATGTGAACTCATTGGTGTTTTAGTCCCTGGGAGCTGTGGTGGGTTTGGTTAGTTGATAATTTTGTTCTTCCCATTGGGTTTCAAACCCTTTCAGCTCCTTCAGTCCTTTCTCTAGCCCCTTCATTAAGGTCCCCATGCTCAATCCGATGGTTAGCTGTAAGCATCCTCCTCTGTATCAGTATGTCTCTGGCAGAGCCTCTGAGGAGGCATCCATATCAGGTTCCTGCCCGTAAGCATGACTTGGCAACAACAATAGTGCTTGGGTTTAGTGGCTGTATAGGGGATGGGTCCCCAGGTGAGGCAGTCTCTGGATGATTTTTTTTCTCCAATCCCTGCTCCTCTATTTTTTCTTTTATTTCCTCCCATGAATGTTCTGTTCTCTCTTCTAAGATGGACTAAGACATCCAACTTCTGTCCTTCCTTTTCTTCAAGCTTCCTGAGTTCTGTGAATTGTTTCATGGGTATTTCGATGTTTTGGGGCTACTATCTGCTTATCAGTGAGTGCATACCATGAATGTTCTTTTGTGACTCTGTTACCTCACTCAGGATGGTAGCTTCAAATTCCATCCATTTGCCTAGAAATTTTATGAAGTCATTGTTTCTAATAGCTGAGTAGTACTCCATTATGTAAATGTGCCACACTTTCTGTATCCATTCTTCTCTTGAAGAACATCTGGGTTCTTTCCAGCTTCTGGCTAGTATAAATAAGGTTGCTATGAACATGGTGGAGCATGTGTCCTTGTTATATGTTGGAGTTTCTTTTGGGTATATTCCCAGAAGTGGAATAATTGGGTCTTCAGGTAGTACTATTTCCACTTTTCTGAGGAACCACCAGACTGATTTCCAGAGTGGCTGTACCAGTTTGCAACCCCACCAACAGTGGAGGAGTGTTCCTCTTTCTCCGAATCCTCACCACCATCTGCTGTCATCTGCATTTTTTATCTTGGGCATTCTGACTGGTGTGAGGTGGAATTTCAGGGTTTTTTTGATTTGCATTTCCCTGATGACTAGGGATGTTGAGCATTTCTTTAGGTGCTTCTCAGCCATTGGATATTTTTTAGTTGAGAATTTTTTGTTTAGCTCTGTACTCTATTTTAATAGGATTGTTTGATTCTCTGGAGTTTAATTTGTTTAGTTCTTTGTGTATATTGGACACTAGGGCTCCAGATCATTCATCTCCAAGTCTCTATCTTCCTTCCGTAGACACTTTGGTGTAATTTAGACTGCGTCCGGCAGGGGGCGCAGCTTACTCACAGTTAGTTTTCAAAGTTACTGGTGTAGTCTTTAGAAACACGTCTTGTAAATGCTGGAAGAAAACTGAGAACTAATCAACAAAAGAAGAACGTGAGTCCTAAAGATGATACAACATAAAACTCATTAAGTTAGGCGGTTGCTCGCTTGAGAACCTCTGCCGACACAAGCTTACAGGTTCGGGTGGCACGGGGAAGCCACGTCCGGTAATGTAAGCGTGTTAGCCAGGTACCAGGTGATTGGATGAGTTCGTGTCTGCGGAGGTGCGCCGGTAGAACTATATACAGTATTAAAAGGGCGCTTCCCTGCAGAGGGATGTTTCCGGAAAGGAATAAGCCTTCCTTGGCCTCCTGAACATTTGTCCACTGCCTTCTGCATTTCCTCTGCAACGTTCCTTTTACGAAATCAATGTTCAAGTCACAATTGATAAGAATATTTTCCCAACTGACGTTCTTCCCAGACTGACCAGTGCCCAGAATTCTTGGGGACAAAGTTCCCTGTTCGCCTTTAAACAGGCCATTCTTTAGGGAATTTTACATGCATTCAATTATTCATCAATTACTTGTTGACAGTTTGCTTTATACCTGAGGTAGTACCGCAAAAGGAAGGATGACGTCACAAAACACAACAACAAACAGACCAAAACCTCCCCAGATGAACGTTCAGATGCTTGAGCGAGCCTTCAAAGCACCCTGTTCCATCTCCTCTCAACTTCTGTTATCTTTCAAAACTATCTATGCAAAGCTAGACTCACCTGGAAGCTTGTCATATATCCCAGGCCAGGCTCAGCTCTGAAAAGAAACTCTATTGAAACCTGATAGTTTCCTAGTCCTTTACCTCTTAAAAATCAAAACCAAACAAAACCAAGACAATACAATTCTACAACCTCATAGTACAGTTCTTCAGAAGAACGGAGAGAGAGATAAATTCACGATTTCTTTCTGCACTTAAGCAAAGTTGGGGCATCTTTTGCTTCTCCCTCGGATGGTGGAGTTTTGAGATCAGTGATGTCCTGTTTCTAACTCTGCAAGCTTTGAGCCTTCTTCTCAGCCTGTGCTTGGGATTCAGTGAGGAAGAAACCCTGGTGGTACGGAGCCAGAGGGGACGAAACCCGCCCCGTCCACTCCTGCTGCTGCAGAGCTGAAGACGCAGCGAGTCTTTTGAGACAGCAAAGAACATCACCGGATTCTCCGTGTGCACTGGTCTGCTCGTATTTGTCTTGGAAAGCAGATTATGAACAAAATAAGCTAAAGTAAATTTGCCTTGTTTACCCACCTTCTATTTTTAATTAAGTATTAGGGCGTTTGGTAATCTTTCTATCTATCAACTTCAATAATCAAAGGAAAAAGTCAGGTTATCCGTTTGGTTGGTATGTGGTCCTCAGACAAACTTAATGATTTCTTTTTTAATTTCTTACATCCTCAAAAACAGGAAGGGAGAGGATCTGACTTCTTTATAGTTTAACTGATTATTTATTTACATGTCAAATGTTGTCCCTCCCTTCCCAGTCTCCCCTGGAAACCCCCATCCCATCCTCCTCCCCTTTGCCACTGAGAGGTGCTCCCCCACCCGCCCCTGACGTTTTTCTTGTACTGAACTTTCTAGTGCCTCTGTAAATCTTGGTCCGGATGACTGAAAACCCTTTTCAGAGACTTAAACCACTAAAGATATTCTTCAGAGGCTTCAAACCGAAAGTCTTCATCGGGAAAGAAATCATTGTATGGTTCTTCTTGTGGGGATGCCTCTCACGTGTGTGAAATATTTACTACTTCAACAGAAGGAGAGTCAGTCAACTAAGAGACATTTATTTATCACAGGAAAGTCATGGTGCAAACACTCAAGAGCAGACTGCTAAGATAAACTACCCATGAGGTGGAACTGTCCCTTTATTTTCCTGCTGGGATAGGTTTGTCCTCATTGTTTACATGAAGATCATCTGCTTGCAGATCTGACCTTTTGCTTCAAAGCAAAGATAATGTTTCCACTTAAACTGAGTCATCCTTGTCCTAAATATTGCGCCATGTCACAGTCTGACATCTTCAGTTCTCTGAGGCCAAGCACAATGACAAGGCCAGCCAGGCCAAGGCCCTGAAATCTCTGTGCGCTCTGCCATTTTACGCAGTGTCCGGATGAATGCATTAGCTCATGGGGAATTGCAGTACTGAGTGAGTTACACCGAGTGCTGCTCAAGAAATGTTAAAATCTAAACCTTGGAAATCAAGTACCTGGCCAAGCTATAGAACGACAAAGGCCCTGAAGTCACAGAGGGAACATCTGCAATTTGAAGCTTTTTTAAAAATAAGAAATAGAGAGAACTCAAGGTCAGTTTAATATTAATTCTCCTTGAGTTCTTTCATCCAGATATCAGGTTGCATTTGAATCCAGCAAAGAGTTATGAATTTAGGTCAGTTTGGCCTTCAAAGCAGAAATTTCTCGATAAATATTCTGTATCTGTCTATTTGGTCTCCAATATCATTAGGTTATTTTAAAGTGAAAATGACCAAAACTTGCCTTTTCATGGAAGGGAAATTCATTTCTGCTAAGCTGAAATTGCCTCTGAATAATTCATAGGGAACAGTGAATTCGTCAGAGCTGATACTACCAGCAGCTCGGAAGCCGCATTGTTCTGTAATGGGTGCCATGGGAACAGGGAGGCCGGAGTCGGTTAGCATGAGAATTTCAATCCAGAATCTCATGTAGGTCACAGGCACGCAACATTTTAGGAAGGAAAACCCCAAGTTAAAACTATATAGAAATAATCTTTAAAAGAACCCTCACTATAAGTATATAAATAAGCATATGGATGTGTAAGATAAGTTTTTGTCTGCTGAAACACAATGTTTTTAACCCTCTCTCGTCAATTAACTAATTTATGATATTAGGTGATCTCCAAAGCACCATGTTTAATCTCCTTCAGTTTGCTATGTTTTAAATGGTTTTATTGGTAATCTGTTATTTGTGAAGGATGCAGCTAATCATTATTATAGAACCAAGGTTTGTACAAAGTTTGTCCTTTCATAAGATTGATCTTAAACATGAGTAGGATTTACAAGGGTATTAAGATATGAGGCAAAGAAAACTCTAAATAAGACAGGGGAAGGAAAAGCTACACCAGCTTGTGCTGGGACCAACCACTTGGTGGCTTTATGACTGAGAACGTCCAAAGTCACATGCCAAGGATGCTTAATTCAGATTTAAAAGTTCCACTCTGCTTGAGTGCTGGCTGTCATTTCAGAAGCATAAAAATGAAGAAATGTTTTAGTATTATGGGGTGATTCTGGGTGCTTAGAGGGAGGGTAGGCTAAGGACCATTTAATTAAGTTGGACAGATAAGGAAATTGAAGAGATAATCCAAAAGCAATGTGGCTGAATTTCAATGGTGGAACTAAGAACCCAGGGAAAAGACTGATGTCAAAGCTTATGCTAACTTGGTCTCTGTTCATCTAACTTTTTCTTTTCCAGGTACCTCTTTCCAGTCATAAATCATCTCCAGTACTTACGTACCCTCTGATATTGTCCCTTGACTACTACAAGAAATCGGTTCAAGTAATGCATTATTAATGAAGTAAATACTATCATTTCCGCATTCCCTCTCATGTCTGCATAGTTTGGATAATGGTGTTCCAACCGAGTTAGTTTGCTTTATAATCTTACATCGCTTGATTCACACATTTAAGAATATGGGTCTGAAGGAGCTTGAAGGGGTCTGCCACCCCATAGGAAGAACAACAATATCACCCAACCCAACAACCTCCCCTACCCCCAGAGCTCACAGAGACTAAATTACCAACCAAAGAGTACACATGGAGGGACTCATGGCTCCAGCTGCATATGTATAGAGGATGGCCTTATCTGGTCGCAATGGAAGGAGAGCCCTTTGGTCCTGTGAAGGCTCGATGCCCCAGCATTGGTGAATAATAGGGTGGTAAGGCGGGAGTGGGTGGGTGGGCGGGAGGGTGGGTGGGTGAGCATTCTCTTAGAAGCATGGGAAGGGAGATGGGATAAGGAATTTCAAAAGGGAAACCGGGTAGGGGGACAACATTTGATATTTAAATTAATAAAATAATTAGTACAATTTAAAAGAAAAGAATATGGGTCTGAAATCCACAGGCTGGGCAAAGATCAGAACTGTGTAGTTTCTTCAAGGGTCTAGATTATGGTTTAAGTCATGGCTGGACTCGTGGTTTCCAGATTCCCAACATCTGGGTTTATACTTGTGGGAAAACACTGTGACACTACTCACAGTTTCTGAAGGCAGCCTTGCCTCCTTCCATCACCACTACCTCGCTGGCTCTGTTACTTCTTTGTTGGAATTTTTCTGTTGTATGAGCAAGTCTCAGAAACACCTTTAGACTATCACGGCCCTTGTAGCTAAAACCGGCCTTAACTTCTACACCACTCTGATCTCCTTCTGCATGGTTGTTTCCATAGTGAAGAATACACTATATTCTTCCTGGATCAAAGTTCACTGTTACTGCTGCATACCAGAAGCTAATATCTCTCAGGGTGGACGCCAAGTCTCCAGTGATTCACTTCTTTCTAGATAGGAACAAGAGGAAATAAGGCTTCAGAAGGCTCATTAAAGCCACTCAGGATCCCACAGTCACCGCTTAGGCCAAAGGAACTGAAAAAACAAGCCTCCCCCAAAAAAATTGAAAAAGAATCTGCTGAAAATTATGATAATTTCAAAAGAATGCATGTCCATAAAGTTTCCATGCATTCATGTCAGGTATAAGTGGCATTGGCCATAGAAAGACTGTACCTGCTCTAGGATTTGGGAAGCTCACTGCTTTTTCATTTTTCCTTTAATAGAAACATAAGCTGACTAATAAACAAAGAGATAAAAGTTAGTCAATATTTTCTTGTGTTATTAGAAGGGAACAGTGATGGTTCTGACGTTGCTCTGAAAATCTATAGCATGCCTTTGTTAACAATAACAAAGACAATCGTTAGAGAGGCCGAGAGCCACAGATATAAGTCTGTGTCAGGTCATATGAGGTAGGATTAACATTGTAATGACTTTTGCCTTTGAAGATGTGTAGGGAGGTATACCGAGGATGAGGCAAAGAGCTAATGTGGGCACATGTTATTATGCAGGCATGATGGTTTCATAGATGAGTTCCATGGTTTAAGACAACTTAGACATCTCACTTCTTTCTTCGGAACATGAATTTCTTTCCATTCTTTTTTCTCATCTGAGTTTAAAATGTAACCTTCACTTTCAAAGGGCAAATCAAATCTCATTTTTTTTTTCACTATCTTTACTCTAGCATACAGCTGACAGGTACTTATCAAACACACACAGACAAACACACATGTGCATATGCACACACTCATCCGTGAATGTGGAGGACTGGTTATTATTAAGTTTTAAATAAGTAAGGAAAGTAATAAGTAGGTGGTTCATCTTAAAGTTAAAGAATCTTTTATGTTATGCAACAGAATACTTCTTTCTGTGTTGGACACAATATTGCAATACCGCACACCATACAAAACATCTTAATTTTTAATAAGGAAAGATAATTTATCCATATACTTAACTACAAGTTAATTTGATATTGCACCGAGAAGAAGGGGGGAGTGATGGAACACACAGTATGGCAGGTGCACCTCCATACTGTGGAACTCACACCCTGCTCTCAGTCAGAGTTTTGAGCAGAAGGTAACTTGAATTGTGACTTTTGGTATCTCACAGTCTTGAACAATGTCAATAGAGTGACAGTTCATGGCCAAGTTTCTAAGAGCCTGAAAGAGCGACCAGTTGTCTTAAAGCCATAGTTAAGTTATGTTTGCCCAACGATATTACAATATTGTCAACTGACTCAGAAACGGCCTCAGATTAACTCCAGAAATGCCACATTGCATAGACTAGCAGGACATCTGTGACAGAAGAACCAACTGTATGATGGTGTCACAGAGAGGACATATATGAAATGCTCCTAAAGCCAATGTTTAGCAAAGGCCAGTGGCTCAATAGTACCATCCATGTATAAGTGTTTTTCATTTTCTTCTTGAACACAGCGACTCTCATAGACTGTTTGATCCTAGGTTCTGCAATTCTACCAAAAACAAAATAAAAATAAAATATATCAAGACTATAAAAGAATTGTGGGTAGATTACAACAAAGAATGTTCTGGGAGTGGATTTCCTTTAAAGATCTTTTTTCTGTGAATGTCTATGACAGTGGGGTGACTCTGATCTTGGAGAGTTATAATAAAGGAAGGCAGATTCATAAATATGGAGTCCCCAGATAACAAATATCTACTGCTCCTAAGAAAGCATTGTGTACTAAATAAGATAAGGAAATAATTTCATTTCATCATTAAATTTTACTTTTTAAAAAAGTACACAATAGTAAAAAACACAGTAAGAGCTTATTATACACAAAATGGGAACTTAAGGTGATTAAACAGCTTTAAATTTTAACAACCACCATTTAACAGCATTGTTATCTCATTTACAGATGGGAACAGCAAGGCTTAGGAAGGAAGTTGCAAACCTAAGCTCATGTAGGTACGTCTTAATTGAGCCTAGACTCTATCCAGATGCAAAGTCAAACTGCCCTGCTGCTCTATGTCATATGGCATTTCTGGAGTTAATCTGAGGCTCTGTTTCTAAGCCAATTGATAATATAATCATAATCCCATTGTGCAAATATAACTTCAATATGACTTTAAGACAACTGGTCTCTCCTTTAGTTTCTTAGAAACTTGACCATGAATAGTCATTCTACTGACGTTGTTCAAGACTGTGAGATTTTTTTTAAAAGTCAGAATAATCCCCCCCCTTTTTTTTTGGAACCCTTGCATTTGAGTTTAGGATGCCTTCTCAGACAGACACTTACAATGCATGCTTCAAGGACATAAATGGTAAAACTGTGTTGTACTTGAAATGCAGAGCTGGCTCCTCCCTGTGATTTTTTTATATAAATAATAGAAAACTGCATGACATCTATGTCTAAATATTTCAGGAATCCCTCTTCATTCAAACTCTTGGGTGGGGCACTTATAATTTAACCTAACCTTCAAACCTTCCCTAGCTGTGGGTCTCTTCTGATTTTTCTGCTCCAGCCCACTGAACTGCTACCCCAGCACACCAACGTCCTGGACCTTTCCTTCTGCTTGGTACCTCTCAACTTCCAGTTCCTGCAGTTGCTGAAACACAGCCTGTGCTCGAGAGACTTGAGTTTCTTTAGGTCATACTTATTTCTACCCCATTATTTTATGTGCCCCTGTCCTCAAAAAAAAATTGCTTCACATGGGAGTTGTCTGGTAAATGTTAGATAAGGAACTGAAAGAACATTGAATGCCTGCGAGTTACGCATGCCTCTTAGAGATGGTTTCCACTCAGGAAATTGAGATATTTTTAACTCTTGCTCAATGATGATTGAAGTTATTTAATTTTAATCCCATTTAATCCCACCATAGTTTTGTTCTTTGATTTGGTCTAACTTTTTTTTTGAGAGGAGAGAGAGACAGAGACAGAAACAGAGAGAGAGGGGGGGGAGAGAGAGAGAGAGAGAGAGAGAGAGAGAGAGAGAGAGAGAGAGAGAGAGAGGGAGGGAGGGCGGGAGGGAGGGAGGGAGGGAGAGAGATTAGTTGGCTAGGGTAGAAGAACAACCTGAGAGGAGTTAAAAATGGGGGAGAAGATGATCAAAACATGGAATTCTCCAAAAATAAATAAAAATTATATTTTTTGAAATGATTGAAATTTTCACAAGAACAGAGTTTCTTCTTTGAGTACTTGGTAATTTACTGAGTAAAAATTTTCACTTGCCAAGATCTTCCTTCTTTTGCTGGCATTCTCCTAACAGTCTAGATCATCCCTGCAGCTTCTGAAGGCATTTACTTCTCAGAGATCCCCAGTCTGCATCACATGCTTGTACAGTTTAGGTCCTAAGAACTCTGTTCTGCTAAAATAGACAGCTCTCGGTCTTGCAGTTCTTGTGAACATAGAGGTTTCTGTGTATGGTGCATTTAATTCCCAGTGTACGCAAGTAGCTACCAGAACCTTCTGCATAAAGAACAGAGTGTGCTGAGCCAATAGGAACTGAAGTCTCGAGTCAAGAAATAGAATTCTGAAGGTCTGTTGAAAAGGAACCACAGAGAGACACGAAACAGTAATGTGCTTGAGATTTATTCTGAAAGCCATGAAGACTTGTTGGGGTTTCTTCTTGTTAAAAAAAAAAATTGTCTCTTAGACAAGGCAGCATAATCTATATTGGCTAGAAAAGAAATTAACAGCATACAGACTTAAGATGTATGCTTCATTCACTATTTTGAGGATGGGTTGGTAGAAAATTTATAGCTTTCTGGAAGTGTCTCACAAGAATGTCAGTCTTAGGAAAATAAAAAGCAATTTTCTGTCATTCCTCTAGAAATCTATCCAGCATCCTTCTTTCCCTTATTATCCACATTGAGCTATTTACCCAAAGAGTTTTTTGATGCAGGTTAAAAAAAAAAAAAAAAAAAAAAAAAAAACCTTTGTCTTTTTCCTGTAAGTTCTGAGTGGATTGCAAAATGCTCATTACTGGTGAGGAAGCTTGTTTCAGTAAGTTTAAGCTCGAGCGCAAATGGAACGAGAAGCAATGATGAAACAATCACAGATTATTGGCCAAGTGATTGGCAAGTTTCTCACTCAATTTTCTTATATACGAGAGGATAGCAAAGACATAACTAGGCCCCCTTTTCGAACCATAGCCTTGGTTACTAGGATCTACCATACAGGGAGCATTTGATTTACTACCAGACACTGTATTAGACACTTATTTTTATCTTGATGTTATTCAAAGCAGTCATATGTGCTGTGGAAGTACAGGGACACTCAAGATCACACAAATGCCAAGAGTCATGGACAGGCCTTAAGTCTAAATCCATCCCAGACCTTTCCTCATGGCTGTGTTATCTCTTATATTTGAGACTCACACAAATGAAGGTACTAAATTGGGTCTCAGAAAATGTGTATTTAAATTTCCCTCCACTAGTCTTGTAAATCTAAGCAAGGTGTTAACATGAGCCTTGGCTTTGTCTTTAGGAGAAACTCAGAATATTTCACTGCTGGAGTCACTAGAAGAGCTAGCTACTCAAGTAACATAAGATGTCTTTGCCAGTTAGTAAAGAATCCTTTGTCAGAATAGTATTGGAATCTATCACTATTTCTCACTAGCTGATAAAGCACTTATGATTTCTGCAAACCAACTGGAACAGCAGAAATCAATGACATAAAAGGGGAAAAGGTATATTATATACTGAGCTTCTCCCTAAGATTCTGACACTTCAGATATTTGATGGAAGCCAAGTATTTGCCAAACATAGTAGGCATTGGGGATACAACTGATAAACTGTGTCTACACTTACTGAGCTTTCATTTCAGGGAGGTGGATCTCAAGGACCCAACTCACCTGCTGACACAGATGCTAAGGTGACCAACATAGTTGTTTTCAAGAAGGTTCTTTTAGAAAACAGAGCATTTGGCCCAAGACCAGGCAGCCACACACGGAGTGATTCAGAAGGAACAGTGATCTCTGACACTCCAAACAGGAAGGGTTCTGAGGGTTAACTTCCGGGAAAGCATGAGACGGATCACATGCATGCTATGGAAAGACTATGGATTTTGCTTTGCAGTGGTAAGTCAGCAGTGGATCTTAACCAAATAAGAAGTGTAATATCTATATGGGAAAACATCTGTCCTGCCCAGCAGAGATTGTCTGTGTGTTATCTTCTAGGGCAAAAGAAATTGGTGAATCAATTTAGCTAAGACTGTTGACATGGAGATTCTATTCTAGATGTTCCAGACAGACTCAGTGTTGTCTTAGAGGCCTTATTAGAGGGAGACTCAAAGAAGAATGTGACAATGGACACAGAGGTTGACTGATGACATAGGGAACTAGGAATTCAAGCAGCTACTAGAGTTGAGAAGAAAATGATGTGTCTTTGCCTCCTGACCTCTGGAAAATGAAATGCTCTATCAGTATGTTGATTTTAGCCCAGTGAAACTAATTTTAGACCTGGCCTCCAGAACCATGACAGAATCTATTTTTGTAGGTTTAAGGCATTGTATTGTAGCATATTTATTATAGCAATAGGAAACTAATAACTCCTATAGATTCCAACATAAAGATGGCTAGAAAGGAGATCAAAGAAACTGAGAGGCCTGTAGGTGTGTGACTTCAGCAATCCTAACAGTGCTGATCTGTGAAATAAGTGTTGTGCATACAAAGAAAAGATCTGCTCAGGGGTGTGTTTTGGAACTAAGGCTGCCAGACTCCCTTGGCTCCTAAGCCATTCTTTGCTATGGCAGAGCAGGCATCCCGGGGTAATATTTGGCACATTGCAGTCATCAGTCTCAGAGATTAAGTGCCGCTTTGGTAGGTGACTGATTTGACAAGTAACTTACTTACTGGCCAGAAACATCTAACCACTGGAAAAACAGAGCTCATAGCCCAGAATTTCCCTTGTAAGTGGAAAAGTAAAACTGAGAATGGTAATTAAAACAAGTGTGGATGCCTTCCCAGGTAAAATAATAATAATAATAAAATAATAATAATAATAATAATAATAATAATAATAATTCTAAGCGTATAGAACTTCTTTCTATGAAGTGAGCATGCTATTTTTCATAGTAGAAAAGAGGAAACATAATAATTTGATTACGCAGTATCATTTCTCAGACCTCCCTGGGCACTGTGTTTCACTCTTTGCTTTGTTCCAATGAGGAAGCAACCTGGCTGATTGTAATATGACATTTTTGTATGTAAGATTTCAGGCTGTGGCCTCTGCTCAGAGGCCTATCACTGAGGCTTATAGCTGCTTTCTAAATTCTAATTGGAAGACAGAAGAGAAACAGACCTATAGGAAGACAGGAATCCCTGTAGGGTACCAACAGTGTTGCAAAACCACATTATAAACAGCAAAGACTACGCCTAAGCCTTTCCCAAGCTTGCCTGCAGTATTTACTAAAGTATCCTATGTTCTCATTCCTGAAGTATTAACCAGTTCCATCCACACTAGTAAACCACATGGGCTTTGTAAATTTGGGTTCCAAGTATTTTATTCAGAAAAGTTTTAAAGATTTGTTTATTATATATAAGTACACTGTAGCTGCCTCCAGACACACCAGAAGAGGGCATCAGATCTCATTACAGATGGTTGTGAGCCACCATGTGGTTGATGAGATTTGAACTCAGGACCCTTGGAATAGCAGTTAGTGCTCTTAACCACTGAGCCATCTCTACGTTCATAAGAGACATTTTTCTGTAGTTCTCTTTCTTTGTGGGTCCTTTATGTGGTTTGTATATAAGGCTAACTGTGGCCTCATGAAATAAATAGGGCAATGTTCCTTCTGTTTCTAATTCATGGAATAATTTGAGAAGTATAGGCGTTAATTCTTCTTTGAAAGTCTGGTAGAATTTTGTTTAGGAGATGTAGTAAATGACTGCGGCTGTTTCACTAGGGAGCACAGGTCAGTTTAAATTTCTCATCTGATCTGAATTTAACTTTGGTATGTGGTACCTATTGAAAAACTTATCATCTTTTAAATTTTCCAGTTTGGTGGATTTTTAAAGTTTGTCCTTATCATTCATTAAGGTGACTATACCACCTTGCTTTTTGGGTCTTTTTTTTTTTTGGAATATCTTTTTCTCAACCTTTCACTCTGAATAATGTCTGTCCTTGATGTTGTGTGTTTCCTAGTTAGAGCAGAAAAATGAATGTTGCTTTCATATGCACTCTGTAAGTCCTTGTCTTTTTATAGGAAAGTGAAGACATTGATATTGAGGAATAACTATAACCAATGATTGTGGTTCCACGTTACTTTGTTTGTTTTTGTTGGTGGTGGTCATGGTAGTGATGGTAGTATGTGTGTGTGTGTGTGTGCATACACTTATACTTTCCTTCTTTTGCTTTTGCTGATCTGAGATTAATTTCCTGAGCTCAGCTTCCAAAAGTAGATGATTTGTCAGCTTCTTCCTGGCCACCCTTCCTTTTACTGTGTCCAAATCCACCAAATGATTGTTAACTTCCTACCCTCTAGGTAGGAGGGATGTGCTGCCTTGCTTCCTAATAATTTGTCCTGAGCAGAATGCAGACCAGGCTAGGCTTCCATCTTAGTGAGGACTGAAGTATTAAATTAAAGCAACAGCACCAGCAGCATGTTTAGTGAAGACTTTAGGGAGAGGTGAGACTATCAGAAGCAGAATTAAGCCTACTCAGTCCTAATAGGTGACAAATACCATTGCAAAGTAACACACGAGAAGCCATGGACTTGTTCTAAAGGGAACCATCATGCTGGGTCCCATGGTGAAGTCCTATTTCACGGTTCACCTGATGTTAACAGAGCAGTTCCTCAGGACTGGGCACTGCCCAGGCTCCGAAATGGGCAGAGACGTCTCACCCTACTCTGATGGGCTTATGGCCGGGTGAATCCACAAGTCCCAGATGAAACAGATTGTCTAACAAGAGATTAACAAGGCCTGTGCTAGGTGGTCAAGACTGAGAAAAGCCCCAGCTCTGCCTCGGGTCCCTGAGGATCTGACGCAACCTTTGCTCTCAGCTAAGAGATAGAAATTCATGGCTTCTCTGGCTTCAGGGTTAATGTGAATGTGACATTTACAGTGTTGGGCATTTAGAACATTAAATCTCATTTCATGGAGACAGAGGTTGAGTAAATTTTCGTTCATATCCTGATCTTTCCATCTATTAGCTGCATTTCCTTGGTCAAATTATTTAACTTTGCTTGCCTGTTTCTTTGTTTGTAGAATATAGTTAATGAGGTACTCATAATATATGACTTTATAATGCTGTCAAAATCATTTAGGATTATTAAAATAAATATTTCAGGAAGATGCATCTGGGCCAACAGGTTAATTTTCACTGGAGAAAAAGCTGGACACCATATGCATTAATATTTGGCTAGTAAGATTTCCTAGTAAATAACGTCTGTGCCATTTAGGTAAATTCTTGAGATTTAACAAAAGAATTTGATATAAATTCCTAACCAGGACTCTGGCCATGACAGAACAACATTTGCAAAGTTAGACAGGCATTCTGACCCTTCTAAGCCCCATGAGGCTTCCCTGTGAATCAAGTCTTCTCTTCTGAGAAACTGTGAAAGGGATTACTATCATTTATTAAAGATACTGAATCATCAGACCTCTATAGCATTTTGAAGTATGAAGATTTGCCATGGTAATTTAGCACGTGTTATTTTCTCCTGCCTGTTTATATTTATGATCTATATTTTGGTAAGGAGTACCCTAATCTTAAACCTTCTTACTTGAGAATAATAAACCACACTTCCAATTTGCTAATCTCATTTGCTGCTTTAGAGGGACGAAAAGGGAGAACTTTTAATTATACAGTGATTATCAAGGGAGTATGCAGACCTAAACGTAAAGTAATGATAAAAAGTTTCAGAAGAGATGATTCAATAATAGAAATTACTGATAATAAGAGTTTAAGTATTCTTTACAGAGAAAGTAATTATATATATATGCTCACTTTACAATAAATACATATTTTCATTGTAATATATGTGGTAAAACTATTTAAATTAATCAATAAAATTTTGATTTAATAAATAATTAAAGCCAGGTGGTGGTGGCACATGCCTTTAATTCCAGCACTCAATAGGCAGAAGCAGGCAGATCTGAGTTCGAGGTCAGCCTGGTCTCCAAAGCAAGTTCCAGGACAGCCAGGGCCACACAGCAAAACCCTGTCTTGATAATAATATAATAGTAATATTAACAATAATATCAAAGAAAATGGAGCTAAGGAAATGGAGACTCGTTCCTGGTGAGTCAGAACCTCAGCTTGTGAGGATGAAGAGAAATTTTACAAATGATGGTGATGAGCTCACTCAAAATGCTTAAAGTCTTAGGTTCTATCTAGTATGTAGTTTTACTGTGGTTCTTTTTCTTTTTCCTTTGAAGGTAAAAATTTTATTTTTGAGGAACTAGTTACTGCACATTTCAGAGAGAGCTATGTAAGGAAGCAAAAGTGTTCTCCCCCTCATCCTAGGAATAAATAAGGGCATAAATTTCTTCTTAAATCATGACACTTGGAAGTTTAGCACCAGCATCCAAAATGAACAACAAAGGGAAAAGAGTATTTACTATATATTTCAGATTTCTTTGGTTGGGTCAATCCCCATGTGGTACTAATATTTCTTCTTTTAATTCATATTAACAAAATAGTAAAAACCAGGAAAAAATATAAAGCACTAGGTCGCTGAAACTAGGGAGGCTGCTCTCCTGGCCTGTGCAGGTTCCCGGGGTACGGCTTGATGGACACTGGCTGGCTCGTTCCCTTTGCGGTTGTTAGTTTCGTAGAGAATAGCAGTAAACATTCTAAGGTCCAAATCTTGGTTAGTCTTCCGTTTTATTGCTTAGATATTTCTTTGGTGTTGGTAAGGTCGTGGGTGTGCTTTTTTTGCCTTGTTTTTGAATGGTCATTAATTCTTAAGGTCACCCTGCTGGTGGTGAAGGTGCCTGGGAGCCATGGTCACTCGAAACTGCTCTGTTCAGTGGCCAGAGTGGGGTACTCATTTGATGCTCCACCTGTCTTGGTCTCCTTGCCATCTGGTGAAACAGCACTGAGGGGACGAGGGCGGCGCCTATAGTTGTAGGGGTGTCAGAATCCAAGGCGGGCAGACGGCTGGTTTGGACCATTGGCCGCTTGCTGGTTTTCTTTATCTTCAGCATGGGCACGCTTCCCAAGAAGGCGGAGATTGATGAAGGCTTCAAGAGCAAGGTTTCAGGAAGAAAGAAAAAGATTCCAAGCAGGTCCCTGAACTATGGTTGGGATGGCGGGAAAAATGAAGGGAGAAGGCAATGGAAAAGGTGGTGATGGGGAACTCGAACAGAGCCCCAAGAAGAACATGTGACCCTGTGACACGCCGCACTGTTCTGTTAATGACGTTCATGAAAAGGGTGGTTGAGAACCCAGAGCAAACTGCTTGTTTCTGATATCCCCACAAGTGCCAGTCAGTTCACAAATAGATGGCAGAATAGAAGGAGGGGGTAACTTAGTTGTTAGACAGCACAGAGAAGTCTGTGGAACTAGTTGTAAGCACAGACGAAGAGAGAAAAAGGAAGGAAGGAAGGAGGGAAGAAAGGAAGAAAGGAAGAAGGGAGGGGAGGAAGGAAGAAGAGAAGAAAGGAAGAAGGGAAGAATGAAGGGAAGAAAGGAAGAAGGAAAGGAAGGAAGATGGGAAGGCAGGAATGGAAAGAAGGAATGGAGGAAAGAAAGGAATGAAGAAAATTGAAAAGACTAATTTCTTCTTTGTAGGAGGTCAATATTTTTTCTTTAGTATTCAATTAACTGGCTGAAACTTTTCCAAATTATGGAGCTAAGCTGCTTAACTCAAATTCTCTTGCCTCAAACATTAATCTTGTCTGGACACCTTCCTACAACACTTAGGATTGTTTGACCAAACACTACAAAGTTAACAAAGAAAATGAACCATCACACTAAGTAACTCAAACAGGAAATTTAATATGAAGAACTATTGCCTAAGGACGTGGGAGAGTAACCATGAATGTAAACAGGTATCCTTGTTTTTTTTTTCTTCAATAAATTTTGCTCACTTTACATCCAGATCAAAGCCCACCTCGCTGCTCCTCTCCTCCTAGTCCAGCCCTTACAAGTCCCTCCCACATTAGCACCTCCCCTTCTCTTCAGACTCTTCCTAAGTAGGGGACAGAATCCTGATGTTTGACTGTGTGTCTTTCCATCTGTTTACATCAGCTACTGGACAAAGCCTTTTAGAAAGCAGTTATGCTAGGCTCCAGTCTACATAGCAGAGTATCGTTAATAACGTTAGGGATTAGATCTCTCACATGGGCTAGGTCTGAATTGGGTCAGTCTTCAGTTGGCTGCTTCCTCAGTCTCAGCTCCATCTTTATTCCTGGGCATCTTGTAGGCAAGATAAATTTAAGGTTTCAGGTTTTGTGGCTCATTCAGTGCTTCCTCTCCCTCCACTGGAAGTCCTGTCTGGCTACAGGAGGTAGTCACCTCACGCTCTGTATCTCCTGCTGGTAGAAATCTCAGCTAGGACTCTCCTGTCCTAGGCCTCCAGCTAATCCCAGAGATGATCTCCATCCATTTCCATTCTCACTCCCTGCTCTCAGTTGCCCCTTCTCCCCACATCTGATCCCCATCCCTGTTCCCCCTCCTCATCCCTTCTCCCATCCAGTCCCCTCCCTCCATCCACCTATTATGACCATTTAGTTTCCCCTACTGAGAAAGATTCCTGCATCCTCCCTTGTGCCCTCCTTACCAGTGAGTTTCTCTGGGTCTGTGTAGCATGTTTATCCTGCACTTTATGGCTAACGTTCATTTATAAGTGACTACATACCATTCTTGGCTTTCTGAGTCTGGGTTCCCTCATTCAAAATGATAGTCTCAAGTCCCATCCATTTGCCTGCAAATTTCATGATGTCTTTGTTTTTATTACCTAAGTAGTATTTCGACAGTTAGATGTATCTCATTTCTTTATCTATTCTTCAGCTGAGGGACACCTAGGTTGTTTCCAGCCTGTGGCTATTATCAATAAAGCTGCTATGAACATAGGAGAGCAAGTGCCCTTGTGGAATGGTGAAGCATCTTTTGGATATATGCTCAGGAGTGGTACAGCTGTTTCTTGGTGTAGAACTATTCCCAATTTCCTGAGAAACCACCCAACTAATTTCCAAAGTGGTTATACAAGTTTATACTCCCACCAGCAATGAAGAAGTGTTTTCCTTGCTCCATCCCCAACAACAGGTGCTATCACTTGAGTTTTTTATCTTAGCCATGCTGATGGGTGTAAGATGAAATTTCAGTCATGCTGATTTGCATTTCCCTAATGACTTAGGACATCAAACATTTCCTTAAGTGCTTCTCAGCCATTTGAGATTCCTCTTCTGATAATTCTGTTTAGGTCTGTACCTCATTTTTCAATTGGGTTACGTGGTTTGTTGATGTATAATTTCTTCATTTCTTTATGTATTTTGAATGTTAGTCCTCTGTCGGATATAGGGTTGAAGATCTTTTCCCATTCTGTAGGTTGTCATTTTGTCTTATTGATGGGAGTCCTTAACCTTGGGAAAGCTTTCCAGTTTCATGAGATTGGATTTATCATTTTTTGATCTTAGTGCCAGATTCTTCAGGAATTTGTCTCCTGTGTCAGTATATTCTAGGCGATTCCCCACATTCTCTTCTACTATATTTAGTGACCTTTGGTCCACTTGGACTGGAGTGTTGTGTGGGGTGACAGATATGGATCTATTCTCTTTCTTCTACATGCAGTCATCAGTTACACCAGCACCATTTGTTGAAGATGGTTTCCTTTTTCCATTGTATGGTTTATTTCTGGGTCTTTTTTTTCTTTTCCATTGATCAACCTGTCTTAAAAGGTATCTTAAGACAAAAGAAAAGTACTCAACAAAGACATTTGGAAGTAAAAGTTCAGAAATCACTAAAGACATTTGTTTTGGCTCACTGTAGCTAGAATGCTCAGCCAGAACCAATCCACCATCTCTGGGGAAACAGATTCAAAAATGAAAAAAGCCAACTAGCAGTGCTCAGGTGAACCAAGGCTGCTAAACAGGAATGTAGCAGGTGAGGATGTGAATGGTATCAGGTTACTGAAGCAGTCCTGAAGCCCAGAGAATGTGAACTTTGCATCAGGGTGGGCATGAGAACTCTTGCATAAGAAAGCCATGGCTGATCCTTCACCACAGAAGAAAGTCTGCTGCAGCAAAGCAAATGGGAGATTGTGGTATTCTACTGGATCTGGCAGATGGTTCAACCTTTTTCTTAGGGGAGTGAAAGCAAATTCTCAAATGTCCAACTTCAGGTCATACAACAGAAGCATACAGAGCAAAAATCTGGACTAGGACACAGGTTTGATCACTACCATGTTTGTTCACAGTAAGAGTCAGGGGAAAGCCCTGGACAAGCTGCATTTAACACTAGAGACTGTCTCAAAGCCACAGAGAAGGAAAAGGCAGCATTATTTAGACTCTTTCAACCATCCACAAGACTCAAAAGGATTGTCATATTAAACTATCAAAAAGTTGACACAGAGAAACTAAGTCCTCATATATAACTGGTTTATTTCTGTGTCTAGAACACTGGAATGTAATGTCAGAGCCTTTAGGTTGTGAACTATAGCCCACACTTTGAAAGGCAGAGGATTCAGCACTAAGCTCTAGATGAACCAAATGCCAAACACTTGAACAAACTTACTGTCAGGAAGAAATAATGGAACTGGGGTGAAGACTTCAAAAGTAAAGCAGAACTTTTCTTTCATGTTATCAACCCATTTTGAAAAAAGAAAAAAAATTAAAAAGAGAAGGCATGGAGTCATGTGTCCTATGTTCAATGAGGCGGAGTAACCCATCGTGTCTGTAGATAAACATCTGAACCCACGGCAAAGTAGAACAGGGCTAAGACTTTTTTTCCACCAAGGGCACAGTGCATAACCAATGATTACAGGGAATGGAAACACTAGCCTTGGGGAAAAATCCAACAATCAGAGAACAAGGCCAGAAAGGCAAGCAGAAGAACTGGCATGAGTAAGAGAAAGCACTTGCAGCTCAGCGGAAGAGCAATTTGCCCAGCGTTTGCCATGCAAGCTCATAAGTAGGATGGATGGATGGGTGGATGGATGGATGGGTGGATGGATGGATGGGTGGATGGGTGGGTGGGTGGGTGGGTGGATGGATGGGTGGGTGGGTGGGTGGGTGGATGGGTGGGTGGATGGATGGGTGGGTGGGTGGGTGGGTGGATGGATCGATGGATAAATAAATGGATGGATGGATGAATGGATAAATGAGTAGATAAATGGGTGGATGGATGGATGGATGGATGGATGGATGGATGGATGGATGGATGGATAAATGAATATGTAAGATGCCTAATCAGAAATTAGTGTAACCCTTACATCCAGGTAGAACTTGAGTGCCCAATATAACAGCCAGCAGACAATACAAGAGCCACAGACTGGTGGAGAAATGGATGGAAAAAGAAAAGTATCAGTACTCAGGTTGTTAATCCAGGTTTGGGAGAGACAGGAACTGACAAAGCTTCAGAAGTTACCTGCTGTGAGAGGCTCAGTAGCAATGGACTGGTTCTCTGCAGTGGAATTGGCCTCTGTCTAGAGGTGGCAGGAACTTCTTACCACAAATATTATCATGTTTGAAATGTCAGGCATTATCTTAAACACTTTACACATGATCAACTCTTACAATAATCCCATTTTTCAGATAAGAAGTTGAGGCACAGGGTGAGTATGAAATCAATAGCAAGTCATTTAAGGGACACATGAGGGGGTATCATGAGGCTCAAAGTCCATCACTCTGGGTGTAGAGCCCTTCTACAAAGAAACAGCATGGCAGTCCTCCCTTTAACTATGGCTTTACTTTCTGAGATTTCAGTTTTTCCGTTACCTACAGTCAATTGTGTTTCACAAACCATAAATGGAAAATTTCAGGAATAAATAATTCATGTTGTACCAAATGCCTTTCTGAGTAATGTGATATCTTATCATCCAACGGCATCCCACTCTGGACATAAATCATACATTTTGGTGGTGTATCTACACTCTACACACTGCCACCTGTAAGCCACCTTGTGGTTATTTCAATGATCAGAGCCCTGTCATAGTGTCCTGGTTGTTTGTTCTTTAAGTAGAGAAGTATTGATGTGAATGAGTGACACAAACCCAGAAAGATCAGCATAGTCTAGGATTAGGAGGCCAGACTGCACATACGAGGCTTGAGTCCTCGGAGTGTATCCTCTGAGGATAAGTGAGCTCTGCTGTGCATTGTGTTTGGACCCTTTAAGACAAGCATTTTACCTAAGATCTGTTGGTGTAGATGCTTGTGCTGTACCCATAGCTTTCAGGCTGTTAAACCCACAGCACTGTCTCATAGGTGTTTTTATTTTTTCAATAGTGTGGGCATTGAGACGGGACCTAGCTACACACCTCAGGTTTTCCTTCTATTCCCTATATAGTTTAGACTTGCCTCAAACTTTTGCTAATTTTGTTTGCATGCCGCAAGCACCAAGATTCGTAGCATATGCCATCATAGCCCAGTTCTTCTTCTTCTTCTTCTTTTTTTTTTTTTTGTAACTATTTTTTGTCATGGTAAATATTGCATGGTACTAGTTATCCTCTGAGGGAAATTTAGGAGCCAAGAAAAATGGTAACAAATGAACAATTCAATTGAAAACATAAATTTCTCTTCAAAGTTGTAGAGCTTGGTTAGCCCCAACTCTAATACTATTGGCAAACCTCCCTTTGGCTAAAGAAAAGAAACCTGTTTGTCTGGGCATAGCATCAGGATTTGTCCAATGAAAAGTTCCTTCAGCTTCAAGGGCTCCCAGGGCCTCCTGGAATCTGGAGTCTTGCTGCTGCCAGGAAACAACATGGTGCAGTCAGCCTGTATTTTTCACACTGAGAACCTGATTCCTGACTCCAGGCAAACTGAAAAAGAAAGCACAAAGCTCTCAGTTGGCCGCCAGTGGCCTCTGCTGATGTCACATCTGCAGCCAGGGATTTTTGTAAAATCAGAGAAAGCCACAGCTCTGTGGAAAAGTGAACAACCTTATGGGTGTACTTCTGTTGAAAGGTTTGTGGCTGCCAGTTTAGAGGCAGACAAATTGCCTTTATGGTTTGTTTCGGTTGGGTTTGGTTTGTCATTACTTGTAAACAAGGGTGTGATTTTAATGCCCATTTAACTTTCTGATTCCTGCCATTTCTGTCGGATCTTGTCTGCCTGGAGACAAAAGATGAAACCACAAATACATACATACATACATACATACATACATACATATGTAAATGCATAGATACAGAAATAATGTCAAATAATGTAGAGAGAAGCTCATAGTTCCTCAAGAGTCAGAACTTCTGTTTGGCAACGGGCAAAGCAGTGACATCCTTCCTCATCCCCACCCCTTCCCCCTCACCGCTCCCTTTACTGCTCCTGATCCAAGGGGATGGCTGCTCATATGCATCTTCTCATGGCCATTGAGGAGTGCTGATTTTAGTTGCTGGCAGGAAGAAGGTGCTCCAAAGTGCCACCCAGACATAGACTGCTCAGTGTCTTTGCCGCTCTCCAACTGTATGCCTTCTCCGCCTCCATTTTATTCACTCTTTCAGGAGATGTTTCCCTTTAAGACCGGCTTTCTCTCTGTCTTGTCTCTTATTTTCTTCACTCAGAAGGATCTTTTTCTCACAGTTAAAGATGCCTTTCCCGACCTCGTTTGTTTCTGTTGTTGCTTCTTTTTTTTTTAAAGACTTGGAAAGCTGGAAACAACATTTTTTTTCATGTTCAACCCAAAGTTTTGACCAAACCAAAAAATTTAAAGGCATCTGTAGATAGGGGATTATTTTAGTGGGGAATCTCACAAGTACACAAATGCCCTTGTCTACACTTTTCTGTGTTAAATCTATTTTAGAAGCGTGCTCATTCGAACTTGGGTTTTGTCTTCATTATTGCTTGGTGTTTCTCTTTTCTCAACAGTCTGACCTTTGGAATTCATTCTGTAAAAAATATTATTTCCATGAGAGAAAACGCCAACATTATCCAAGAACCTCCGGCACAAACAGCCCGGGTTCCTTTATTCTCAGTCTATAGCCTTTGGACATCACTAAACAATTCCTGTTTAAATCCCCTCAGCATTTCGGTTATTTTAATCAATTCTGCACACAGGCAGCAGCTGAACCTGTGAACTGGCCCAGGAACAGAAAGCCTGCCAGAGGATTTGTGTGCCTTGGAAAAAAGAATAGAAAGTTGTGGCAAATGTAGCCCTGAAAAAATTTTCATTGCTCCATCTGAGCTAAGAGGAACTTTTGGCAGAGCTGTAGGGAAGGGATCAAACAGAGCCAATTTAATAGTCATTGCCAGGCTAAAAGACTGAATTTTGCTGAAGGAAGTCAGTCTTAAAACTTGATAGGAAAAAAAAAAGCTGGGTTTTAGTTGTTCTTTATCTATAGAAACCATTTGACGGTGAGAGCGGTACCACAGCAGTCTTAGGGTCAGAGTGAGTGAAGTCTCCTTTTCAACATCTGGACCTCATGAAGAGAGGGACTTAATTGTTCTGGCACAAGTGAGACCAAGATGAAAGACTAGGCACAGAAAGTTCAGCTTCAGGAGAACGCACACCTGCAGTAATACACTATGACCAAAGTGTCATGGCAGCTGCTACCAGGGACACAGAAGGCTCATCAATGGGAGACATGAGACAGCAGCTGAGATTAGTCAAAATGCCATCATGGCCATGATACATAGCATGTGAGAGAAAGTAGCTCTGGGCTTAAAATCCAATCCATTAAGTTGCCATTGACTTTTCTCATGCACATGGGGCTTGAGCAAGCAGGGAAGACTAGAGACTCTCATCCTGGCTGTATAGGGTGCCATTAGTAAACTGTCAAGTTCTTCTACATCAAAGGATGTGGGAGGACCCTGACATTTCCTGAGTAATCAAACAACGCTGACACTAAGGCCAGATTCTCCTTGACTGTAAAATAGGTCCACACAAGGCAGACGAGTGAGTATTTGCTTTCAGCGAATGAACACCAAAAATCTTGGGTTTCATTTCTATTTCTAATTCAACTTTAACATGTTCCTGGAAATGTAATTAAGTAACCAAAATGTTGAATAACTCATGCATTGAATATATATCCCAAAAGCCAACAGTGCCTCATGTCCCAGTGATCCAAGAAGGCACACATTTGAAAGACACAATATGGAAAGTCACTTCTGGAAGACAGGGGTCATATTCTATTCTATGCCATTCCTGGTAACGCTAGGGCATGTGACTGAATCTCATATTCTTCCTCTAAAGAAGCTGTTGTGAAGATTAAGGCAGGATCTTTTGAAGCCCCACAAGAGAAGGGGTAATACTTGTAGAAGAAGAATATTCTTGCATTTACTTAGCTGTATGTCAAAGGCATGTATATAAATATGCACAGAAGTGCTTCTCAAAATAGCCCCACAACAGAAAAAGAAATCTGTCACCTTATTTGTGAAGAAACAAAATGTGACATCTCCTACAACAGAATATCAATCTTTAAAAGGAATGAAGTGCTACTTTCTGCTTCAACTTAGTCATTTCAAGACATCACACTAGGGGGAAAATCACAAGTTATATGGTTCCCCTTATATTAAACACCTCAGACTGTTAGATGGATAATGACCAAAACATGTCTGTTTATTTGTGATTTTGGAAATGGTAACAACTACCTGGAAATAAACTCAAAGGAAATTTAGAGGTTAATGAGAATATTCTAAAACTAGATTAAAATGGTGATTTCTTATCTCCATAAGTTTACTGAAGTGTAATGTCCATTTAACTCCACATTGAGTGACGTCATGCTGTGTAAGTTACGTCTCCATGCAGAGGTGGTAAAGCAGATGTGAATAACGATGATGAAACTTGAGAAAAAATTATAAAATAAAATAAAAACTATTCACTTGGGAAAATATTTTAGTTTTACATTAATATCATAGTACGATAAAATGTTGTCCTTTATATAAAAAAATATTCTTTAGTGTTTTTGTCCGACTGTTTTCTGACGTATGATAGGAGATGATAAAGATGATTGTTTCAGGAGCATTTGTCAACTGTAAATGGATGGAAACAATTTATCAGGTGACCTCACACACCATGACATGGAACCTACACTGTAGGTGCTCTCCAGACATGCCACATTGTGACAAGGTAGTTGTGTGATACAGGTTTCTTTTCATGTCCTGTTTTTGTGATAGGAATACTTGCGTTAATAATACTCCCAAATGGGCATGAATAAAGCTCATATTAAAAATGCCTATTCATGAAAGGCCATCCAGAGACTGCTTCACCTGGGGATCCAGCCCATATACAACCACCAAACCCAGACAATATTGCTGATGCCAAGGAGTACATGCTGACAGGAGCCTGATACAGCTGTCTCCTGAGAGGCTCTTCTAGAGCCTAACAAATACAGAGTAGGAAGCTCACAGCTAACCATTGGACTGAGCACAGGAACCCCAATGGAAGAATTAGAGAAAGAATTGAAGGAATTGAATGGGGTTGCAACCCCATAAGAACAACAATACCAACCAACCAGAGCTCAAGCTGCACATGTAGTAGAGGATGGCCTTATTGGGCATCAATGCGGGGAGAAGCCCTTGGTCCTGCCAAGGCTCAATGTCCCAGTATAGGGGAATTTCAGGACCCAGAGACAGAGGTAGGTAAACACCCTCATAGAAGCCTGGGGAGAGGGGATGGGATAAAAGGCATAGAGGAAAATACAGGAAAGAGGATAAAATTTGAAATGTAAATAAAATATTTCCAGCAAAATCAAACAAACAAAAAACACCTATTTATATCCCCTGAGAGGCTCTGCCAGAGTCAGACCAATACAAATGTGGATGCATGCAGCCAAACATCAGCTTGAGCACGGGGACCCCAATGAAGAAGTTAGGACAAGGACTGAAGGAGCTGAAGGGGTTTGCAACCTCATAGGAAGAACAACACTATCAACCAACCAGACCCCCCAGAGCTCCCAGGGACTAAACCACCAACCAAAGAGTGCACATGGAGGGACCCATGGCTCCGGCTGCATATGTAGCAGAAGATAGCCTTGTCTTGTATCAGTGGTGGGGGAGCCCCTTAGTACTGTGGAGGCTGGATGACCCAGCATAGGGAAATGCTAGGAGCTAAGGCTGGAGTGGGTGGATAGGTTGGGGAGCACCCTCATAGAGGCAGGGGGATAGGAAAGGGATAAGGGCTTTGTGGAGGGGAATTTGGGAAGGGGGATAATATTTGAAATGTAAATAAATAAAATAATAAAATTCAAAATAAGGAATGGCTATCCAAAAGGTGTTTAAATATTACATGCATATAATTTGGAATATTATGTCAGATATTAAGTAAAATATAATCTACAGAGTATGCTTTACTTTTTTCATTTTAAGGGAAAAATAATCAATTTAAAATAACAGTTGTATACTTCCTTTCTTTTTCATTTTCTTCATTAACTGATCATCTTCTTTATCGATTTCAGGATGAAGGGAAGTGGCCACCTCTAGACATAATAAAATTAGAAGGAGCAGAAGTTGATATTGACAACAGCTTGGGCAAACCCTTTGTGTTTAACTGTGTGCCTCAGTCTGGAAGTAGAATATTCTGTCTCTGTGCGACTTCAAACCAAGAGATGAAGAGGTAATTCAGTAATCTCCTGCCTCTCTGGCTTTACTTCCAGGGGGCTGCTTCCTAAGGAGTAGACTTGCATACTGTTGGAGTTAGAAATAAGAAAAAGAACAAAGAAGTGGTAGTGTGTGTTGTGTCGAGTACAGTAAGTTTAGGATGTCATTATTTCTTCTTTTTATTTCAATCAGAATCTCCAAAGAATGCAAACATGCTCAGTTACCATGACTACTGCAGCCCTCCCTCCTTTCTTTACAAAGATGAAAGTTCAGTATCCACAGCTCCATAACTGTGCATACCTCTTACAAACTGCCAGATATATGTGTGGTAAAATAGATAGTGATTGATATAAAATAATGAAGCATGCTATGGAAAAACACACTATAGTGAAATGCGCTAAATGCATGAAGGACATAAAATAAATAGGGCTTTGAGTGGGGAAGACTCTGTTGGCATTGTGTAAGCACACAATCCACAAAGAGAGTGTTTTGGCATTCTGTGAAGGTAACAATGGGTTGTGGCCATTAGATATGCACTGGGCATGTCTCCCTGAGGAAATGGAGCTCACTGGACATTTCAGTGAGCCAAGTGAAAGCTGTAATGAGGGAACTAACCAGCTAAAGTAAGGGGTGGGAGAGCATGCAGAACAGAAAGTCAATGGAGAAGGTAGTGTGCCAACGTGTCCAAACTCAATGAATGCTTCCTTCTCCCAGCTCTGACTGTAAAGGGAGTACTAGGTCATGAATATCTTGGGCAAAAGTATTTTGTCCCTATTTGTGGAATATTGTATATTTAAATAAATATTCAGTAAAGGACTACCAAGGCAATATGATACAAACAGCATTTATTTATATCTAGCATATCTAGGGTGCATTTTAACTTTCATGTGGATTAGTTCTATAATTAAGAGTCCATCTTTGGTCCCAAAGTTTATAAATGGGAGAGGTGGTGGAAAAGGGGGTGGGAAGATTTGAAGAGCCAGAAGATCAGGGAGTCCATCATTTAACTGTGTCTCTTAGTAACATCCTATGATACACCCATAAAGTCTCACCAACATGGCTGCCCAAATGTGAGCTAAACAAGGATGACACCAACAGACATCCTATATAGTAGGAGTGGCAATGATCAAAAGGTCTCAGCCCTGCACAAAATCTATGGGTAGCTAAGAATGCTGAGAAATGTTCTTTCCAGAGAACACCAGCACCAAACAGTAAGCACTGGAAACATACATACATGGCTACATCACATGGATGGAACCAGTTACATTTAAGAACATATGTACATATGTGTAAATATGTGTATATAAGTAGGTATGTTTATGTTTACATGTTTATATATGTATATATACATACATATACATATGTATGTATATATATATATGCATGCAATAACAATTAGTCATAAGAAGAGGCCATGAATTTGAAAGAAAGGTTTGGAAAGAGAAAAGGGAAGAGAGTTATAATCGCAAAAAGAAAAAAGTAAATAAACAAACTCAATACCAAGTTGGAACTAACACGGTAGGACATTTGTTCTTTTGGACACGGAATGAACGTTGAGAAGTATTACAGAAGACATGGCACACCCCTTACAAAAAGGCTGTGAGAGCTTCTAAACGTGGGAATGAGGGAGTTAGTAAAGAAAGAGGGACACATCCAGAAGAAACGCAGGAGAGGAGAGCAAGGGAAATACACTGGACTTCGGGGAGTGCT
The DNA here is from genome assembly GCF_963924665.1 of Micromys minutus. Classification (NCBI taxonomy): domain Eukaryota; kingdom Metazoa; phylum Chordata; class Mammalia; order Rodentia; family Muridae; genus Micromys; species Micromys minutus. Next base: position 46,027,802 of record NC_137954.1, on the reverse strand, counting down.
TTGAGTGGAAGTTAAAGAGTGTGAAACAAAACTGGGAAAGGTTGGCAGGCTAGGAGGGAGTCAATCAGCTGATGTCAGGCTAAGGAACAACACTGGAGAGCTCAGGCCACCAGATGCAACACCACAAGGCAGTGCCTAATAGTTAATGTAGCCAAGCTGTGGTTAACAAACTCCGAACCTTAGAAATAGTGAATTACTATTCTCTCGGGCACTGATCAAATGATAGTAGTGGAGGATACCATGAATTTTACTAGATAAGCCTGAGAAAAGGGTTTGCCATATACTAAATTTAAACTTACAAGAACACGTTACCTTCGCCCGCCAGGCTCAGGACTGCTCTGCCTGAAGGGCAGGCTACCAGCAGCAAGCCCCTCTCTGTGACCCAGTTCCCCTGTGGATTGTCCCTCTCCTTCACTCTTTCAGGTGGCTGGAGGCCATGCAGAAGGCAGCCCGTCCTGTCCGCCAGGTAAGGCTTCCTGGTTTTCTGTTCTCTGCTCTCAGTTTGTTCCTCTGCAGAGAAGGAAAGAGCAAGGAGGATGTCACGTAGCCCAGTCGGAGACAGCTTAGATCTGTTCTAAATGCTGGCAAATAGATTGGAACCAAATGGGTCTCCTTCAGATCCGAGAGCGGAGCGTTCAATCCTGCTTTTCTTTGTGTTTCCGTGACTTTTCATGAGATCCCTCCTAAGACGTTGGGTGGAGACATAAAGTGGGTTGTAATGTCTGATTCACAGGGAGCCAAGCAATAGCCCACAGTGGTGAGAGAAAATGTCGCTATTTCTTTGCATTCTCGGGGTCTCCGGGGTGTCTTGGGATGCTGCGGCTGTCTGAGCAGCTTGTCAGAGCCAATGTTGCATCCCGACACCCAGTGATGCCTTCCTTCATCTCTTCTGTCTTTGCACTTTTCTTGCATCTCAATGATCCTCAATCATTGATCAATATCTCTGTTAGATTTTTATTATCAAATGTTAGGTGACTTTATTATGTCATCTGGTAAGCCACCACTTCAAACCAGGCAGCCCTCTTTCTGAGTTTGTACTTTAACACGCTTTGGAGAACACTCTTACAATGCACGGCTGTTTCCTTTCACTCTGTTGATTTGTGTGATTTGTAATGAAGATTTTATTTAATATGATCAATCCTTTAGAAGATGGCATGTACTTCTAACCCGTGAACACATGTTGAATTTATATGTTACCAGAAACTGAGGTTGGAGTTTGGGTGTCCTTGCCTTGTAAACTGTCCTTTAAGAACAGTCTTAAGCATTGTCATATAATGAACAGTGGGACCTGTATATCATTTTTCTCAGAACACAGCACTGGACATATTTACCTGTCCCTGTAACACAGCGCTGTAGTGAGCCTGGATACTTTTAAGAGGCATTTATTCTGCAATTGCACTCAGAGTGTCTGCAGCAAGTGGAAAAAGAAAAAAAACAAAAGAACAGCCAAACTCCCAGCAGAATACAGCAAGCTCTGCACTCTGCTAGCTTTTCACTGACTTGTTTAAAAAAAAAAAAAAAAAGCAAAAGGGCAAAACAAAAACCCCGGACAAAAAGAACCCGGCAAGCACAGACTGGTCCAGATGAAGAGATAAAGCAAAGGGCTCCTGGCCATGGGTCAGAGTTCTCAGAAAGAGCCTGTTTCCCAGGCCTGTGGGCTGTGGGCTGCCCTCCAGGTTAGAGGGCCTTCATTTATCATCAGCCTTCCACCTCAGTGACCATGAGAGCCCAAGGCTGGAGCTGGCCTGGAGCAGTTAACATGTTCTGCTGCAGAAGCGGGGGTTCAGATAAAGAAAGGCATGAACCAGGGGCGGCTGTTATCCACAGTGGACATACCAGGAGCCAGGCCTTGGAGAGCGATCTCTGTGATGTGAGAAGCCACATGTCGGGCCAGCACTTTATAAGCAGACACATTAATAACCATAGAGGTACCTATGCCCATTGGCTCCCTATTCCCAATCTCCTGCTTTTCAGCTGATGCTCTTTTGGTTTTTTCAGAATACAATAGAAGCTAAGGAAAAGAGGGAGTTCTCTATAAGCAAGGGCTTAATGTGGCAGTTACTCAAGCAGTGAGATTATATTAGCCCTAGAAACATTTGGGGTAGTGGCTCCCCAGTGCTAAACAGAACTTAGCCCATGTCACTGCCATGTGGGTGGAAGGCATCTGGTGCACGACGGTTACTTACGTATCCTTGTGCTACATTTGCAGAACCATGTCTGGGAAGATGTCACAGGGCACAACAGTAGCCTCCCACCTCTCGCTATCAAACACCCTGAATGCCTGGGCCTTCTGCACCAGCTGGAGAGAAGCACAGATGTGTGGATCCAACACTATTGCATCCTGAAGGACGGCTGCTTATACTTCTATGCCAGCATTCGCTCTACACAGGCGTCCGGTAAGGAATCCGCATCACTTGAAAATAATTACGGTACCAGGAAGGAGGATGCCTTAGCTTTGCAGAACCTTTGTAAATTCCTGTACCACTGTTTCACCTGAGACAGCCCCTGGATACTCTGAAGAAGAGGCACAGTTGAGCAGCTACGGCTCTATTTGCAAATCGGAAGAGCAACTGCAGAGGCCACTCAGTACAGTGGCTAGAAATGGAGAAGTAAGCTGCCTACTAAGGTCCCAACAGCCAGGCGACCCCTGAAGCCAGTTACCTTAATGCTTCACACTGGCTGTCCAGAAGTTAAAACACAAATTCGTTCCTTTGGCACCAATGGCTTTTAAAAGGAATGATCATCACTTTCTTTGGTTGAAATATTATCCTATATTATTCTTTACTCGAAGTCTTCCTACTTTGGATGTCGGCACCTTCTTTTTGTGGTCAGTTTGCTCAACTTCCCATGATTCTCATGCATATTCCATTTGCTTATCATAGATTTGTTTTACATTATTGTAAGATTTCATACACAGACACACACACACACACACACACACATACATACACACTATTCAAACGATATGGATATTAAAAGATCATAGGAGTAATAAAATAATAATACCTAAAATCTAAATGAGAGCTTTCTTGAATTTAAGAAATTATTATTTAATTAACCTATGTATTTTAAATTTTAATTGAAATATTAGTATATGATTTCCCCACTTCTTTCTTCTCCTTTCAACCCCTCCCATGACCCTCTCATTCCCACTTAAATTCATGATCTTTTTTTCCTTAATTGTTATTGTTTTACACACACACACATGTATATGTATGGATATATGTATATCTGTAGATTTATGTTAAGGCAATATATGATTGGACTGTGGAGAGGTAGGGAAAGAAAGAGGCTGGAGGACTGGAAAAGGAGGCAGTAGGTAAAGATTCTGAAGGCAACATGGAAGCAGGCATGTATGTTTCTTTCTGCACATCTCTAGCTTGATGAGGTTGTTATGATTATTTCTAAGGGTTTCTATGGGTCTAATTTATCTTTTCTGGATGGGAAGTTTGTATCTTTGTCTGCTGATTGTAAGCTTATTGTGTAGAGGATTGTGGATCGAGAATTTTACGTATAAACCTGTTTGATAAGTTAATAAATCTGGAGTCATGTTTGTGCCGGGCAGTGGAGGAAAGAAACATGCCAGGGTGGTTGTATCCACCCAGGACCGAAAGAGCAGGGATGGTAGAGTGAACCGTGCATGAATTAATAGAGGCAGCATGGAACGCCAAGATAGAAAGTGTCAGATGACCCTGCACGGAACTGGTAGCCAGAGCTCCAGACTAAAAGAGAGACATCTGAGAGAGGGCAGTGTGGGGACCACATGGTGGGTGTTGGGCTCCGCACTAGAGCAGCATCCATGGGTGTCTTTAACAACAAAACTTTTTAATATTTACTGCAACACATATCTACAATGAGTAACCATTCAGGCTTCCATTTGTGAGGACGACTAATCCTCCCGCTCTCATCAGTCTTCAGATGAGTTTGCCAAAGTCTCTTTCTAAAAACTAAAAGTTATCTGTCCAGTGGAAGGACTCGCCCTTCCACATTAGCACAACTACAGACATTAGCACCATTTACAGGTCCCATGTAGGCGGCCATATTGTTGAGGTATCATGGGTGAAGCTTCCATGTTAATGTCTCAGAGACAGGATGTTACAGCACAGTTCTCTCGCTCTTAAACTCTTCCTGCCCTCTCCTCCATGCTGTTCCCTGAGCTTAGTAGTAGCCCATCCTGTAGAGGTGTCTATTGGAGCCAGGCACTCCATGATCAATTATTATCTGCATTTTGACAAGTTGTGGTTCTTGCTCTGCTCTGCTGTGAAGAGAATCTTCTTTGAGGAAGGACAAGAGCTGCATTTATCTGAGGGTGGAAATGTAAGTTTTAGGATGTCATCCATAATTTCCCTGCTCTGCTAAGAGCCATGACTCCCTTGGCCCTGGGGAGTTGGCTAGGTCTCCAGTCCTTTCCTTTTTGTTGTTAGGCCTTAAGTCTAATTAGACTGCCGAGAACAGAGTGCCACTCTGGGGATCTTGTGGCATACTTACTGGTCATGGTTGTGGTTCGTAGGTGTCACAACTGTTTGTAACTATTGATTACTTCCCTTCACTGGCAGCTTGCAGAACATCTCCTGGTACTATAAAACTAGTCCTGGGGAGGGAGTTTTGAGGTCAGATCCAGCTCAAATCCTTTTGTCAAATCGCATGGTATTTTCAGCAGTAAAGACTTAATCTTTGGTTTCTGAAGGGCAATCAGGGGAAACAGCAGCAGCCTATATTGCTTGGGGACTCTCTCCATCTTCTCTGTGCAACAACCCAAAGGGAGGTCTAGCATGCTTGGTGCTGCTCTGTGGTTCTCAGGAGGAGCATTATCTCATAAAGTGCTGGAACCCCATTGTCTTAGGGTAATTACTGCTGGGATTAAACACCGTGGCCAAAAGCAAGTTGGAGAGGAAAGGTTTTATTTGTATTACGTTTAGCGTTTTTGGTATTCTTTGTATCACTGTTCATTATTGAAGGGAGTCAGGAAGAAACTCAAACAGAACAGGAAGGAGCTGTAGGCGGAGCTGATGCAGAGGCCATGGAGGAGCTGTTACTTGCTTGCTCAGCCCGCTTTTTTATAGAACTCAGAACCACAACCCCAGGGATGGCATCAGCACCATGGCCTGGCCCATCCCTTATCAATCACTAATTAAGAAAATGCCCTACAAGTTTATCTATGGCCTAATTTTACAGAAGCATTTTTTAATGGAGGTTCCCTCCTTTCAAATGACTTTAGCTTGGGTAAAGTTGCATGAAACTACCCAGTACAGTCATTAAACAAATGTATGTATACACATACACTTATAAGTATAATATGAAATTTTAGACAAATCTCCAAGGAGATGATTCCTTAAGGCCTCTCACACATCTTCAGTATCATTTGTCTTCTCTTTCTGTACTGACCTTCCTCCTACCCATCAATTAAATCTGCCCCATTCTCTCCTCATTCTCTCATAATTGTTAATAAAAACCAATTAGTACTCTCATATTTCCACATGAAATGTCTGCTCTTTGACATCTGGTACCTGAGCCATTTTGATTTCTATATTTTACACTGATTTTCATGTTTGGCTAAGACCAGTAGACGTGCCAAACAGGGAAGAAGAGTGACAGCTCCATCTCCCTTGGAGGTTTAAAGAGAACAGTCACATCACTCCTTGGCACCTTTTCTATCATTCGGGATGAAGAATGGGATGGCTCCCCCTTCACCACACTGAAGATGTTTTGAACCCAGGTAAACATATGGCTATGAGGAGATAAACGGCCTCTTCAGACCTCAGAACAGGCTGTTTTATGCACCTGCACTCTCCAACTTTGACGGCTGCTAACTGAATAAGAGAAAACGCAAGCAATGCAAACAGAACTCCAGATCCATCAGTGACTTGGGATATTATTTTAAGATTTCAATATTATTTCCAAGCCAATCAAACTAATTTTCAAGAGATTATTTACATAGATATAAAAGGAGGTATTTAAGTCTAGATTTATAGACTGCTCTGAACTCACAAAAAAAAATTAAGTACTTCTAAACCCTTTGGGGCTTGTAAGCAATTTCAAATTCCCAGAGGTACAGTAGAGGCACACATACCTTGGCAGTATCCAAGAGCTCTCTAATTCAAATTAAGATCTGCTCAGCAAGAGAGATACCATGTCTGGTACTTGAAACCTAGCTAACTCTCGGTGCTAGTGAAATTCTGGTTATTGGAGAAGGGCCTACAAACTCTAATTTAATAAACCAGCAGCGTCCTGAACAACAATCTCCAAACAGTTGTCCTTACTGTTAGCCAGTATTCTCTAGAGGATCAGAAATTTCAGCCAGTACTTTTGGATTACAGCTGGGTTCCAGCTGCCCCTCATTGCTCCCAACTTGACTCCAGGCTGCTGTGATCCCAAGCTCTCCTCTGACTTAGCATCTGAGCTTCTTCACTGTTTTGGATATGCTAAATGTTAGTACCCTGATTCTTCTTTAGGGATGGCAGACCTCATACCATAGTATGCAGTCATGAATAGAGCTGTAGGTTTATCGCAGGGCATTTCCTCTTACTCATGACGCTGAAAAGATACTGAGGACAAGGAAAAATCAGAAAAATGAGAAAAAAGTTAACTGAGCAGAAAAGCAAGCTGTGGTAAACCACGGAGCACTGGTCTCCAATAGGAACTGTATTGGGCACTAACCCCATGTCTCCCTTTTAGCTGGGTATACGTGCTAGCTCCAGTGCATACTGAGGGACATGGACAGACAGCCCCTCGGTTCCCAGATGGCTGTCTTTACCAAAGTGTCAAGAGAGGTATTTTACCTTTAGCAAAATACACCACTGGCTCTCATGTGCTCACTGATATTAATAACATTTCAGAAGCCCCATGGTCAAGGGCCGTTCCATAAGGCTGAAGGCTCTTGGCCTTCTCTCCCCATTCCTTTTGATCTCTCTCCAGCAAAAGCTAGAAGTAACAAATTATGCCTGTCCAGTGTTGTTTGTTTCTAAATCACTTCAAGGTCTGTGAGCACTTCTCAGAAAGATTATTTTACAGGATTACAGTAAACAGGGCATGCAATGCCTACACTGTTCTTCCAGCTAACAATGGACTGGGCTGGCTATTGCTTTTACTAATATAACAAAGAGGCAGAGCCCAGTGAAATTTCCTTAAATGAGGTGCTGGGGTTGCAACCACCAGCTTCCCTGACATTTATTATTATAGGCCCTGAATGTTACTGGGAAAATGGTCACAAGGCTTTCTTGGTTTCGCCAAAATTGTTTTTTGCATTCTTTTGGATTTTTAAAAAATCTGTTTTTTACTACTTCATAATGTATATGGTGCATACTGGTCACATGCACTGTGATGGTCTGAATGACATGTCTCCTGTTAAAGTCCCAGGCATTTGAATACTTGGTCTCCAGAAGTTGGCTGTTTTGGTATGGTTAGGAGGTGTGCCTTTGCTAGAGGAAGAGTTTCACTGGGGACGAGCTTTGAAGTGCAAAGGCCACTACCATTCCCAGTTATCTCTGTGGTTCAAGGGAAACACTCTTTGATTTCTGCTCCAGCCACATGTCAGTCTGCTCCCCCACTGGTACGGATCATGAGCCTCTGGAACCAAAAGCCCCAAATAAACTGCTCATTCTGTGAGTTGACTTCGTCATGGTGTTTTATTACAGCAACAGGGAAATGACTAATACACTGTCTTATCCTTCTCCCTCCACATGAACCCACCCAACTTTCCTCTATGTCTCTGTCCCAGTTGCATGTCTTTTGGTTTGGTGACCCATTGATGTTATCCCTGTCTCCACTGGCAGGAGTATAGAGCCATCCATTGGAGCATCTAGTGGTTACAACATGGAAGACAATGTCTTCCTATCTCAAAACAAGTCGTTTTTTTTTTTTTTTTAAGATTTATTTATTTATTGTATATTAGTGCTCTATTTTTGCATGTACACCTGCAGGCCAGAAGAGGGCATCAGACCCCATTACAGATGGTTGTGAGCCACCATGTGGCTTCTGGGAACTGAAATCAGGACCTCTGGAAGAGCAGCTAGTGCTCTTAATCTCTCAGCCATGTCTCCAGCCCCCTCAAAACATGTCTTTGCTGGTGCTGATTGGCAAAATGATGGGTCCATACAATGAAACGTCAAGCTACAGTGAAAAGAAATAAAGAACTACTGAATATCTGGTATGTAACATGGCTGAACCCTGAAAACCCTGTTAAGAGAAAGGGAGCAGGAATTGAACAGCGAGTACTGTGTGGTTGCTCTTCTATTAGGGGCTGAGGTAAAGAGAGCAAACCATATCACACATAAAGTAAGCCAGTGGCCTGCATCCTCTACATGGGGGGGGGGTACTTATCGTGAGTCAGTAATAATGGACTGTGCTGTTTCTTCAGCCCACCTCTCTTCTGTCAGCCAGTCCCAAGTCGTATCACCTACTGGTAAGCAGCATATCACTGAGGCCAACTAAGGTGGAAAAATAAAATCTGCCCATTACTGAAGTCAATGTTTTCTTATGAGTTCCAAAATGGACTCTTCTCAAATGAAAATTTAAAAAGGAAATTTGATATCAACTTTTACATCCTCCATTACATTTTTTTTTAAAAAAATCAACCAACCCCTCCTTAATTTCTAAAGTTTAAAACTCTGCATTCTGTATAAAGTGAAAATACCCACCTTGCTCCTCTGATAGGCAGATAGTGACTTATTGGAAGCCAGAGTCAACCCTACTCAAGTGCCCTGTTTGGATTGCCATGTTATCCCTGCAGTCAGGTCTTTTCTTGTTTGTTTTTGTAGTGAAGAGCACTGTGACCAGTGTTGGAGGTGCTAGGGTATGAGAAAGAGACTACCCAGGAGGCCCAATCCCTAACAGCTATCACTACCACTGTCACAAGCAATGCTTGAGTCTCTACATGAGATTTGGGCTCCCGCAGAGCAGAGGAAACAGATTTAACCTTTCAGAATATACTCCAAGACCAAGGTCCTTACTAACCTCAAAATGGGAACAAAAATCAGACCAAGCAATATCCTTGGATTTATAGGCTCACGTGAGGAAAATCACGTTTTATAATCAGCCATCTATTCTCATTGCTAATTCGAGTTAGCAGTTTGGTATCACCCTGTGGGTTCACAGTTCTAGTGGGATTTGCAGGATATATACAAAGAGGGTGAGAGTCTGTGTGGGTTGTAAAAGCTGCCTGCAGCCTTCATTCTGCTTCTGAAAGTGTGTTTTTATGACTCTGCCCCAAGAAATACTATTTCATTTTCTTCTTATATGGTACTACAGCTGTTCCTCTTTGATAATGGAAATTATATTTCAAAACTATGCCCTTCCGGTGAAGAAGCTTATCTAAGCACAGAGCCTGGGAAGATAAACAGTGATCATTGACAAACTGGAGCCAAGAAGTTCCAATTCTATGACCAGTGCTGCCAGACTCTAATCAGTGTGTGGCCTCTTTTGAAGTTAGCTCCTGCACCTGTGACTACTCAGCTGGGAAAGCGTCTCTTCACCTTCGAATGCTAACACCTTCCCTGACACCTTGTCCTTCTGTGAGTCCCCTGTTCTCACGTGCTCTGCTTTGCTTTCCTCCTGTGCAGGTGGCCTGTACCTTCAAGGATACAGTGTGAGGGAGCAGACCCATGGCTTTGAGCAGCCAGTGATTGAACTCAGACCTTCATCAGAGGAGTTCAAGACTTTCTATTTCTGTGCAGAAAACAAAACAGAAAATCAGCGGTAAGCCAGGACCACCCCTCCCCCTCCGTGTCAGCCTCAGCACACAAGCCCATCCCCCATCTTCCAGCTCCACTCTTAAGGAAAACCTATCCTTTCTTTGCAAGCTTTGCATTGCGATTCTGCAGGATTATATTTCTTTCATCCCTTCTTCAGTGGCTTCTCTAGAGATACTTTTTCCCTCCAAGTGAAGATGTAGTAAACCAAATTCCTGCCAAGACAGTGGATAACTCAGGCATCAATATTAACACACACACACACACACACACACACACACACATACACACACATCCATCATGTACAATTCGTAAATGATTTATAGATCTTTAAACTGAATTTATTAGTGCATCCCAACTGTGTAAAACACAGATTTGTCAATTGGCCTTTTTTCCCATAGCTCGAGTGGATTTGTCCATCTGTCTTTGGTTGGTTGTTTTAGCATAAGCCACTGAAGGATATGCAAAGGATTGAGTTTGTGATCTATTCAATCTCAGGTTGTCATTCGCAAGCTAACATTTTGTTCATACGATTCTGAGATACATGAACGTTAATGTCTAGACAACCACATGAGGAAAGAGGAGTTCAGCATCAGCGTTCATGGCTTCTATGTCACGAGGAAAGAGGTGCTCAGCATCTCAGCATCTACATTTATGGCCTCTATGTCATATCAAGTCTCTCCTCTCACCCGAGTCACAATCATTTTCCACTGGCTTCAGGTCTTTCATTACAACTATAGTGATCTCATAAAATATTCCTCAGCAAAGCCACTTGATGGCCATGTATGTGTGTGTGTGTGTGTGTGTGTGTGTAGGCGCGTGTGCGAGCGCGCGCACGCATGTTAGGGACATTTATAAGAAGGAGTCTTTTAAGCACAAAGAAATTAAACTCCAAAAGTGAGATTATAGGGATCTCTCTCAAATGGACACTTAACAAGAGATTTTCTATGTAAATGTAATTTGTGCCTCTCATGTGAAAGAGGTTCTGGGGGAGGAGGCAGGTATGCTGCCGAGTGTGTTGCCATGACTTCTGAACCTCTGGCAAACAGATAATGATGGTGCGCACCTCACTAGCACGCCGGAGCAAGGTCACTGAAACTGACCTAAGTCCCATCTGATAACACCTCCTAGTTTTCCTGTTATAGCTAAGTAGCTGGGCCTGACTGTTACATTCATAGAACATTTTTTTAACAGTGAAAATTAATTACTGAGCCACTGGAGAAATATTTCAAAGCATAACGGTGCAAAGTCAAAAACTGGATTGAACTTAGAGCTACATATTACTTCACTTACACCTAAAGTAAGCATAGAAAGTTATAAAAATTAGAGTCCACACCCAGAGACTCACAGATTCATTTATTTGTGTTTCTGAGACAGCCTGTTGGAGATACTCCTGGGTAACTGTTTCTGGTTGTTGTTCCTAGTAGTCTAGTAATAAAGCACCTGCCCCAAGGAACAATACTGCATAAAAAAACTGTCCAAGAAAATGAAAGCAAGAGAAAGAAGAGAGGAATTACCTGGAAAGCTGTGTGGTTCCTAGTATTTAATAAAGAAATAGTTTTCACTGATATGGCAGCTTTTATTACATGTTTGATCAACTATGCTTACAAGATAAGTGAAAACTACAAAATACTAATAGCAATTTTAAAATCATATAACTTCATTAATTACTACTTATGATTATCTTCTTCTCTCCTACACCCCTCGCTTTCATTACTCAGTCATCTTGGTATTTCTCCTTCTCAGTCAACCTGAAACCCACGGAGCATGGTTACCCCATTAATTCCAAATAAATCACCAAGAGAAACAACTAGAAAGTAAATTAAAGAATTCTGTCGCGTCTTTCCTCCCCAGGGCCTGACAGGTTTAATGATCTGTGGTTTCTTTTCCTTGCAGCTGGATTGCAGCTTTAAAAACATCTATCAAAAAATGGCTTCCTTTGGACCAAGCTATTCAGGAGTTCATGAATCGACCTCTAGAGGAGACCAGAATGTGAAGAAACTCGAATTAAAAAAATAGATTCCACAAGGCTGTTCCCAGCTTAAGGAGAGAAGTATAGCAAGTCTTTCTAGTGTTTTGAAACACGGCTGTTCAAATGAATCTACTCCTTATGTTATAAAACTTGGAGCAATTCCCTGATATAAGTGTTCAAGTACTGTGCTTGCATAAAAGCCTAGAGGGTGCCCATTTGTGTCTTCTTAGCCCAGACCTCTCTTTCTAGCTCTTGAAAGCATAAATAAACATGGATTTGTCTTATTTTTATCTTTCATATTCTTCATTAAATCTTTCACTTGGAACGTTGGCCACAAGTTTGGGGGTATCTTCGGGCCATGAAGCAGGACATTAGAGAAAATTAAAATCATGGGAATAATATTCCTTACAGGATGTGTAAGTATCTTGGCCAAAGGAAGTTATCTTGTTAGTCTCTCTTATGGCAAACAGGCCTAATCCCTCCCCCATGACTTCTTAGGTGGAGGTCTTCTCAATAATCTCTCGAAATTATTTTTAAAAATATCAGAAAATGGGCTGAATCTAAGGGAGACACTTCAAAGACATGGACCTGATTCACTGTGTGAATTTCTACAAAACCAAAATTGAATGAAGAACTCACTGCTGTAGACCTAGAAAGCAAAATTTGAAGAAAACGAAGTCTTGGCTATATTTCTCAGTACAATGCTCCCTAACCTACATTGTACAGAAGAGGTTGAAACGCATTTTGGAAGTCCCGTGTCCTGGACTTGAACCACAGACTTCATGTTTCTCTGGAAGTTTTAATACCCTCAAGTGATTCATACACACCCAACAGAAGGCAAAAGTAAGCCTGCCTTTCACCGAGAACACTGTTTAGGAGCCCCAGTAACTGTACAGCCTGACTCATTTTCCTCACAGATGAGGGAAAGGGTGGTGTTTTCCTGATGATCACCACACCTAGATGCTGTTCAAACTACAGTTGACCAGCTTCAACTCTCTATCCAGTGTTTCCCTGCGCCTCCCATCCACTCCCTTCACTGTGCGAGGAAACTGTGGTATGCTCACACAAACACACTTCTGATCAGACAATTCCAGTCTGCAGCAAAAACCTGAAGCAATACCCACATTTTATTACAATTATAATGTAATTACAATACCCCCATTCCTTTCCTCCCTCCAAACCCTGCCATACATTCTTCCTTGCTCTCTTTCAAATTAATGGCCTCTTTCATTCTTTACATCTCATGAAAGTACCTTGTGTTTATTTACATTATAGTATTCTTTGCCAGACAATCTTAAGTGGAAAGGATAACAGAGTCATGTTATTGTCCTATGTTCTCTTTCACACCTCGTCTGAAATGTATATGGAATCCCCCAAATGCTTTCTGAGCCTGTTGTCTGTTATAATTCAAATAAAAGAGTCTGGTGAACAAATGAGGATGTGGCACTTACCCCATGGATTAGGAGAAGCTGCCTAAATGAGGTCACAGCCAAAAGCAGCACACTGTAATGCTCCGACCAACTTAATGCTGTAATCAAAAAATATTGAATTACCAGCACACAGCTCCCCATCCTGAAAATGGTGCCTTTGTTCTTACAGTATCTGCCACAGCAACAATGAGTCTTTCAGCGGAATCATGAGGAATGCTCATGTCATGAACCTAGGGCTTGCACTTCTGCTCCCCCGTGGTGTTTCTGCCCCTCTGGATCCTGGCCATGGAATGCACAAACTGTGCCATTACCAGGGAGCCAGCTAGTGACCACGGCCAACTGTAACCGTGGCATGAGCTCTCCCCTGCAGGAGAGAAACAAAAGCAAACATGGAAGTCAAATGTGAATATCGTTTCCTCTGAAGTTCTTTGAAAGTGAATGATACCGACCTTCAAAGCCTGGAGACACAGCCTGAACATATTCTTGTAATTCTTGGAAAGTTCAGTTGACCTTGATAATTATGGACAGTAAATTAAAAAAAAATTCTGGGTGAGCATTTTCATGCAGAGAGTGTTTGTAGTTCTTATGTGTTTTTCAAGGAGGAAATGTGACCCAGAAAGGAAAACAAAATACACTTCTTAGTTTTAAGACTAATAAAACCTAGACCCAGGAGGTTTGCATCTCCAATAGATTTGAACAGAAGGGAAGAATATTGGACCAGTCCTCTATCTACACAGGATTTCACTCTTCATCTTAGGATTAGCTTTTTGTCAAATCGGAGAGCACTTCCCACAAGCCCAGTCGGTCAGGAGATGTGTGTGAGCACATATTCTGGGCCATCCTTCCTGACTGCCACCAACCAACTACCAGATAGGTAGAAAAGTTACACAAATCATTTGCAGAGTAGCAAGTGGCTTGGGGTTTGTTTCTAGCCCTACCTCTTTCTGGCTACAACCCCAGGGAGGTTATTTGTGTTTCCCTGGCTTTAACTTTCTAATCATTACATAAGGTCATTCCTGTCTCAAGTGCCTATGAAAATTCAATAAACATCACCACATATGAAACATCCTAGAAAATCACAAGATTATTTTTAGTGTCATGAGCAAGGACTAGTCAGCTTACACATAGACCTCAGATCTCTGAGAACAGCACCACAAAACAAACAAACAAACAAACAAACAAACAAACAAAGCCACTGTCATGTCTCCTCCCATCAAGAGTCTATGTAGACAGGATATAAAAGAACAAGCTTGCTCATCTCACAATACAGCTTCATATTGTGAACCACTAAGACCGGCTTACAAGTACCAATATTCCCTGGAGAGCTTGCCCTTCCATCAGCATCCGTAGAAGCTCCAATCTTAGCCCAGTGGTTCTCAAGCTTCCTAATGCTGTGACCCTTTAATACAGTTACTCATGTTGTGACCCCCCAACCCTAAAACTGTTTTGTTGTTACTTCCTAACTGTAATTCTGCCCCTGTTGTGAATTGTAGTGTAAATGTCTGACACACGAGATAACTAACCTCTGCAAAGGGGTTGTTTGTGGCTCCAAGGGGTCTCAACCCATACATTGAGAACCACTGCTATCTCCTAATGTTTTCCATGGAATTTCTAAGATACTATGATTCTCCTTCTATTCCTGCTGTTGGCAGTGCACATGCTTTAGGAAAACCTCTAGACTTGAAGTTCCCATTAGAATTACATGCAGTGGAGACAAATAAATAACCATCCAAATGTAATAGTTTATTTTCTAAAGAAACGTACTTAAATTTTAGGCCAGCTCCTCGATAATGTCACTATCCTGAGAAAGGGCCTTCAGTCATCCTTTGTTCCTAGATTACTTTCTGTTTGTATCCGTGCATGCAGCAGTAATTTTCCCTGAACTTTTGAGGAAAGAAAATGTTTTCTCCAGAGCTAGCATCCTAAATGTATGCACACCATCTAAGCTTACCCAGAGACCACATGAAAGTCTTCTCAGTGACTTCTGTATGCACCTCAGGATGTAACAGTCAAGCTTTAAGCACTTTTTCCAAAAGTATCCTGTTCTTACAATAACTTTACATCATGAATGAACACACACACACACACACACACACACACACACACACATACACACACACACACTTACACCAACACTGGATAATATTAATACTCTCTCATATTTTCAAACCTGCCTTTTCAGAGTGAAATCCATTTTAGGGCAGAAAAATTTTATTTCAATGAGTTCTTCACAGGCCACTACCCTAAGGCAGGTATATCTAGTATTTGTGAAACATATTTTTAAAAATTCAGAAAGCTATTTTGTCAATCTTTTGAAGCAAAATGAAAGGACTATGCCAACGCTGCTTACTATATACTCAGAAGCCTTCAGAATCTCACATAAATATTAATATTAATATTTATGAGAAATAAAACTTCATTTTAGAAGCAGATAAATGAACTCCATTTAATAATATAATCACACAAAACATTTGAATCTGCTAATTTTGAGTTTCAATCTAACTTGGACAAATTTGAAGACTTACAACCAAAAACTTTTCAGGAAAGAACTTAACCTTACATTTATGAGTGTGAGTTAATGATGTCACATACCCAGGAACACTGTGAACAGGGCCTAAGTCAGGAAAGACTCAGTCTTCACTGTTATCAGCCCCTGTAGTCTTCTCTTCCTTATCTACCTGTAGCTACATTCGTTCATTCATCTATCTCCTTTTGATTTTTTAACATTGTAATTGAATTTTTTCATACATTATATATTCTCATCCTGCTTTCTCTCTCTCTAACTTCTCTCAGATCCTCCAGAGACCTTCCAGCTCTCTCTTTCTCAAAACAATCAAAATACAAGCAGACAAAAAATAAACACACACACACACACACACACACACACACCACAAAACATGAAAATGGAAAACAAAATATGCAAGCATAAAAACCAATAAGACAAAAATGCTTAAACAAAGCAATGTAAGATAAAATTCTACCAAAAAATAGCACTGAGTTTATTTCGTGTTGGCCAACTACTCCTGGGCATGTGGCCTGGATGAAGTTTGGCTAATACATAGTGAGACTCCACTGGAGAAAACCAATTTTTCTTTTGCAAGCAAGTAATAGTTTCAGATAGCTTCTTGGTTAGGGATGAGCCTTACATTCCCCCCCCCCCCCTTTAATGCTGGGAACCTGTGCAGGCCAAGTATGTTCTGTCAGTCTCAGAATTCTTTTTTTTTAAATTGGATTTTTTTTTTACATACATTTCAAATGTTATCCTCTTTCTCGATTTCCCCTCTGGAATTCTCCATCCCATTTCCCTCTCCTTGCTTCTATGAGAGTGCTCCCCTACCCGCCCACTCCTTCCCATCTCCCTGCCCTGGCATTTCCCCTACACTGGGGTACTGAGCATTAACAAGGCCAAGAACCTCTTCTCTTTTTGTGCCAGATAAGGCCATCTTCTGCTATGTATGTTTATGGAGCCATGGGTCCTTCCATATGTACTTCTTGGTTGGTAGTTTAGCCTCTGGGAGCTCTGGGGTGTCTGGTTAGTTGATATTGTTGTTCTACCTGTGGAGTTGAAAACCCCTTCAACTCCTTCAGTCCTTTCTCTAACTCCTTCATTGGGGACCCCATTCTCAGTCCAGTGGTTGGTGAGAGCATTCAACTCTGTATTGGTCAGGCTCTGGCAGAGACTCTCGGGAGACAGCTATATCAGGGACCTGTCAGCATGTACGTCTTGGCATCCACAATATTGTCTGGTTTGGTGACTGTATATGGGATGGAACCCCAGATGGGGCAGTCTCTGGGTGGTCTTTCACTCTCTGCTCCAAACTTTGTCTCTGTGTTTTCTCCTGTGGACTGAAGCATCCTCTCTTTGGTCTTTCAACTTCTTGAGCTTCATGTGGTCTATGGATAGTATCTTGGGTAATCTGAGTTTTTGGGTTATTATCCACTTATCAGTGAGTGCATACCATGTGTGCTCTTTTGTGATTGGGTTACTTCACTCAGGATGATATTTTCTAGTTCCTTCCATTTGCCTAGAAATAATTATTGAATGGCTGAGAAGCACCTCAAGAAATGCTCAACATCTGTAGTCATCAAGAAAATGCAAATCAAAACAACCCTGAGATCCCACCTCACACCAGTCAGAATGGCTAAGATCAAAAACTCGAGCCACAGCAGTTGCTGTTGAGGGTGTGGAGACAGAGCAACACTCCTCCATTGTTGGTGGGGTTGTAAGCTGGTACAACCACTCTGAAAATCACTCTGGTGGTTTCTCGGTGTCAGAATTCCTATATGCATCAGTCCCGTGGTTTCTAAAAGACACTCTTTCCTTGGAGGCAACAACATCCTCTAGCTCTTTTTTTACTTTTTAAATTTTACTTTTTAAAAAACATATTTACTTTACATCCCGCTCACTGCTCCTCTCTCCTGGTCAACCTCCCCCACAGTCTTTCCCTCATCCTACCATCCTACCATTTCCCCACCCCCATCCTCTTCCTTTCTGAGCAGATAGGATCCTACTGGGAATCTCCTGGACACCCTAGCACTTCAAGTCTCTGATCATTCCACTTGCTCTTCCCTGTAGACCCTTAAGCCCCAGATGATGAAGAGAAGACATTTAGGACTGAGTTCTTCAAAGTCTCTGACTCTCTACACACTGTCCTGATGTGCTTCTCTGTGTTAGCTCCCACCTACTACAAAAGGAAACTTCTCTAAGGATGGCTGAGGAAGGCACCGGTCGCACTTATTTTGCCTAGCTTCATTCATTTCACTGCAAATTTCATAATTTTATTTTAACAGGTGAGCAATAGTTTGTTGTGCAAATGAACTGGATTTCTTCTTTTTAATTATTTATTTATATTATACATATAAGTACAATGCCACTGTCTTTAGACACACCAGAAGAGGGCATTGGATCCCGATTACAGATGGTTGTGAGCCACCATGTGGTTTCTGGGAATTAAACTCAGGACCTCTGGAAGAGCAATTAGTGCTTTTAACCACTGAGCCATCTTTCCAGCCTGAACTGCATTTTTCTTATCCACTCATCAGCTGACAGACATCCAGATTATTTCTAGTTCCTGGTATTATGAATAGAACAGCAATGAACATGGCTGAACAAATGTCTCTGTAGGAGGATGTGGAGTCCTTTAGGTGTATGCCCAAGTGTGGTTTAGCTGGTTCTTGATTTTTATAGTAGCTGTATAAGTTTGCATTCCTACCAATTGCTGTCATTCTACGTCCTCACCAGCATGAGCTGTTATTTGTTTTATGGATCTTGGTCACTCTCAATCATGATCAATATGAAAGGGTTAGCTCTTCTTTACATCAGGAGTAAGAGCAAATGGATATGCAGTAACACAGAGGGGAGGCTCCATTTCTCTCTACCAGTGTTGAGAGATAGAGCTTCAGGGTTCTAAGGTATTGGTTTCTTCATAGATATAGATGCTGCTTCCATCCTCTCTGAGACACTTGAACTCTGAGCCTCCCGACTTACATAATAACCCAGAATGAAAACGAGACAGCCGCTCTCCATCTGCAGCTCTTACTTGCCATCAGCATGATGGGGTGGCAGAAACCACTTCCTAAATCAGACCTGTTGAGAAAAAGACACTGTTAGTCAATTGTGGCTACCTGTGCTTCAAAAATGAACTGTGGATTCTTTTTAAACAAAATGTCTTGATAACATAATGAATATTAAATACATCTCAGACCCACAAAAAAAAAAAAAAAAAAAAGACACTGTTAGTGACTACGCTGAGATAGGAAATGTCCAAAGCAAAGAATAGTCATATGTAAAAAAACATGTGTAGTTTTCTATTTCTTGTCCACCTGTAGGAACTGAATTTTTGTTTAAGAAAAATAGCAAGTCTGTTTCCATATCTAGTTCCTTGGGAGAAAATAGCTTCTATCAACCATAGTTCCAACAAAGTAAGAAACAAATCATGTTTGAAAAATCAGTGGTGGGGTGGTATTTAAAAATGGGTCTAGGAAACCCTTCAGCCCTAGTTCCATGATAGTTGGGAGTGAGCAGGAAGAGTAGTTGCTTTTCCAAATAGTCTCAGAAATCCCATTTATATAAATTTAATGGAGGAGACTTAGAGACCAAATCTCTCCAACTAATAAAATATCCCTTCAAACCTAGAAACGTGGACTTCCCCTTGTCCAGTACTCTAGGACAAGCAGAGCTGTCCAGAATGTGTTCACTCACTTTCAGCCTGTGGAAGAGGCAGATCAGTCAAACTGCACAGATTAACCACAGACCTACTGAGCCACCCGGAGAAGACACTCTCTAACCTGCTGATCTGCCTGTAGTGTGTGCAGTGACCACAGGCGTTTAGCTTTCATGAGCTGTTGCCCATGCTGGGGCAGAGCTGTCTTTGAGTCATTTCTGCTCCTGGAAGTAAGGCAGTGAAACTCATTTGTTCTACGATCGGACTTTTATCCACCGTGTGATCTGTCACTGGTTCCCCATCTGAGGCACATAGACAGTTGCCCAAATCTCCCCAGAAACAGCATCTCACAACACTGTGACCCACGAGAGGCTGGACATTATTCAAATCAACCTGAGTTGAAAGCTTGACCTTTTCCAGAACACTAAAACCTTGTGGGTTTGCCAGCAAAGGAAATGTCCCACTGCCAGTGTGAGTATGAAGGGACATGTTAGGGAGGCACACCACAGCCTTTGCTGTTGGCATTACTCCTCAGCCTTTCCCGGTGATCATACACATCTGTCCTTCCTAGTTCGGCACAGCCTCAACCTGCAGATATAAATCAAATGTTTGGCACGGCGAATCTCTTAGCTATAGTCACTCTAATTATGGCTATTTTTAAATGGCCCATTCTATGAAACAACTTAGAACTTTGTTCTTGGAAATTTTACTCTGTTGATGAAAGCAATATGAAGTAGTTCAATCCGCCTTGTGCGGCTCAGGGGGATTTTCTCCTGTCCTTCTTGCCCTCTTCTACAATGCTAACTTCACATGAGATCAGGTCACATACAAATAGCCTTAGTCCTTTCAGAATTATATTTCTTATTACTGTTGATCTTGAATATATTGGTTACACCGTTTTTCAATTCTTTCTCTCAAAAGAATATCTCCCTATCTTTAGATAGATGTGTATGTATGTTTATTTTTCCTAAAACTATTTTATACATTTTTAAGCCATGAAGTATGATGAAACCTAATTTTTAAAAATGTTTATTGGTTGTTTTGTTTTCATTTCAAATGTTGTCCCCTTTTTGGTTTCCCCTCTGCAAACACCCCATTTCATTCCCTGCCCCCTGTCTCTATGAGGGTGCTTCCCCCACACCCACTCCTGTCTCACTGCCCTAGCATCTCATTACAAAATATCCCTTGAAACAGTAGCATGTGGAGTTGCCTTTCAACTACAATCCTGAGAGCACTGTCTGTAAACCTTGTAGGTGCCTGTTTCTCTACAGCATCCATTTTTTTCACCCATAACTTCCATGTTTTACTCTGGGAACGACTTCTATCTCTGTCCAGTTACAATGACCACTTAGGGTTCTGTGTCAGCTCTGCTAATGCACACAGGTGACAATGACTGCTACCAGGGTCAAAATTAAGTTTTTTTTTACAGAGAATGAACAAACTCGCCACACAGAATCAGTTTGTCACACCGTCGAGTGCTGTCTCAGATTCTCGGGAATTCAGAATCCAAGTCAGATAAGGGCAGCCACCTGAAAACTTAATGTGTACTTTATTATTTTCCTCTCAGGCCAATGTGTAAAAGCAACACCAAGCCAAAATCCAGTGGCTAATCTGTAACAGGTAAATAAAAATTAAGACTATAGTATCAACGCGCCTTGTCAGAGCACAAAAGTAACTGCATTTTTCAATCTTTTGGCCTGTGACAGTTCACTAATAGCAAACAGTAGGCACTGAAGAATCATAGCCTTATAAGCAAGAGAAAGTCCAAGATCAAGTCAAACAAATATGGAACAAATGGATTAAGTAAATCAGACGGTAATGAATGCATGAAGGAAAGTAGCCAACCCAGTATACGAGAGAAGAATAAATGAGTTCAAATTCCCTCTATCAGACTGCAACACAGTAGATGTGAAGAAACCCATTTATGGATTTTTATATAGATTAGAGGCAGATCTCAAGCAAGCAAGTAAAGCAGACTTTGTAGAAACAATGGAAGTTACTGACAACAGGATCAGAACCACAAGGCCTTAGAAACCAGAGGCTGAGCTTTCTACCATCACTTACACGAATCAGAAAGAGGGGAATAGGCAAAGTCACTTTATTAACAGTCTTATAAGGAAAAGTGGGCCGGCTAGAAGACAGCTTAGTCACATGCTTGCCCACTAAGCACAAGGACCTGAGCCTGATCCCCAGAGCCTGTATGTGATGGTTAACCTTGGTGGTGAACTCAGTGGGATTCAGAATCACCATGGAAACAAGTCTGTAGGTATGTCTGTGACATGCTGTCTACACTGGGCTGAGATGGGAAGACCACTATAAATGTGGGCTGTGAGCTGAACTGAGTAAAGAAAGAAAGTGACCTAAACACAATCACCCATTGCTCTGTGCTTCCTTTTTATGAATGTAAGTTCACCAGCTGCCTGCTGTTTCCACTGCCCAGTGTTCCCTGTGCCAGTGGACTGTATCCCCGGGAACTGTAAGCCAAAGAGGATCTTCCTTCCAGAAGTAGCTTCTGTCGGATATTCTGTCACAGCTACAGGACAAGCAGCCAATGCTTACTTTAGGAAGCAGAATGACCATCTGCTTCCGCCGGGGATCCTCCCCATATGCAGCCACCAAACCCAAGCACGATTGATGATGCCAAGAAGTACTTACTGGCAGAAACCAGGTAGAGATGCCTCCTCAGGGGTTCTGATGGAGTAATGCAGATACAGCTGAGGATTCTTGCAGCTAACCATTGAACTGAACACGGACCCCATTGAGAGAAAAGACTGAAGGAGCTGAAAGAATTTGCAACCCCATGGGAAGAGCAACATTATCAACCAACCAAACCCTCCATAACTCCCAGGGATTAAAATACCAACCATTTAGCACACAGGGAGAGACCCATGGCTCCAGTTGCATATGTAGCAAAGGGTGGCATTGTCTGCCATCAGTAGGAGGAGAGGCCTTTGGTCCAGAAAGGGCATGTTTTCCCAATGTAGGGGAAAGACAAGACACTGAAGTGGAGAGTGTGATTCGGAGCGAATGCACCTACATGAAGACAAGTGGAAAGGGAGGAGGATGAAAGTGCGTGGGGGAAAGGGATAACATTTGAAATGTAAATACAGAGAGTATCTAATAGAAAGAATAAAAGGAAGGAAGGAAGGAAGGAAGGAAGGAAGGAAGGAAGGAAGGAAGGAAGAATCAGAATGGCACTGCTATGCACTGTGAGCCAAGCACTGGAGAATTAGGGAAGGGGGATTCCTAGGACTCACTGGCCAACCAACTAACTCTAATCCAAAAGCTTAGGCCAATAAGAGATATTGTCTCAAAAAAGGAACTGGATGATATCAGAGCAAAAGAAACAATACCCAAGGTTGGCATCTAGCTGTCGTAGGCCTGTGATCCACAAAATCACAGGAACTCATATCTGCACACATGTGTGCACCAGCATGCACATATACCCACACACACACACACACACACAAACACACAAAAGGCGAACCTTTATTAGTGCTATGGTCTTAAAGTTTGCTAAGAAAGATTCCTAAATGAAATCATTAGTTCTTAAAGCATCTATTACTGCTCAAAACTGCAGTTAACATACATTTTATTCATAATTTTAAAACAAATTTTGATAGTTTAAAAGTAAAATATAGCATATATGTATAACATTCTTTATATTTCCTAATTCCTAATTGGTGGTATCACACAACAAAACTAATGGGTACAGATGTACTCTGACTCTTCTGACTCAACTCTTCAGATCATTAAACAGTTGGAGTCTAGTAAAATTGTTTATTATACATCACTTTTGATTTACTCTATACCCATTTGGCTCTACTGACTCCAACCAATAGCAGTGAGTCTTAAAGTGGTCAAATCTCTTAAGAGCTTAATTAGCCTTATTTTCTTGTAAGTCCTCAACTTGCCCCTTTAAATATCAAAACAAAAAGAAAACAGAAAAAAAGAAAAAAAGAAAAGTTTAAAAACTTCTATGTCTACAAAAATGACTGAAAGCACAGGTTGTGAACATGGAGTAGTGGGTCAGTTCTGCTTAATGCACAAAGAGTACTCAGTGCATTCATTCATGTAACAAAATTCCTGCTTTGTGCTAAACAAAGGACATATAAGAAGCCAAATGACTTGTGAAAATTTATTTTTAAAGGCTAAAAGTGAGTGCCCATCCATGAAAATAAAAAGGAGTAAGGATCCAATTATCTTAAAAATAAAATGTATGAAAAGACCAATAACATAAGCTACACACACACACACACACACACACACACACACACACACACTGTATCTGTCTACATGCAAAAGTGCCTGTGACAGAAAAGGAGAAATCTTTAAAGTAAGCACTAGATCCTGTCCTCTTTTTTAAAAAGGCTAAAATGAATCATTTTTAAATTTTTATTTTCAATATAAATATACAAGCCAATGGAAACCGAATAATTTAACTTGTTTAAACATTAACAAAATGTTATGGAATCAGAGATGTTAGATGCTGTAGAAAATGGATATCTTGATGGTAAAGAGTTAGCTATGGAAGCCACGGACACAAAAAGAACTCTAATAAAATCAGAAATGAAAAGAGAAGACAAACAGAGGGGACCCAACAAAGCATGAGATTCCCCTTCATGGTCTCTCTGAGAACTGAAGTCAGTCCAATGACACAAAGCCATTAGCAAACGAGCTTAGTCAGAAAGCACTGAATTCTTGTTGTGTCAAAGGAAGATGTATCTCCTAATGGAATAGCGCCTCAAGCAAGAGTCATGCCATGAAAGTAGCTGTAGTACTTCATAATGTAATTGAATGGTGATATAAAACTCCAAGACCACCAAGAAACTGTGTGGTGTTTTTTTTTTTTTTTTTTTTTTTATCGAAAAACTTTATTTTCGGCCCATCTGCCACCTAGACCAGCAGTTCCCAAAGGTACAGGTCTGGTGAGAAGTTTATTGGAGTAGCCAGGGGGCAGAGAGATCTCTGCTGAGTGCGCACGGAAAGCGTGCCCCTGCCCTGCCCGATCCAGGGACCAGGAACACAGCATTGGACCTCTGTTCCCACCCGGCGACTTTGGGGCACAGAACAGGGCTCAGCCCATCTGCCACCTGGACCAACAGTTCCCAAAGGTACAGGCCTGGTGAGAAGTTTATCGGAGTAGCCAGGGGGCAGAGAGATCTCTGCTGAGTGTACATGGAAAGCTCACTCCTGCCCTGCCTGATCCAGGGACCAGGAACCCAGCATTGGGACCTTTGTTCCCACCCGGCAGCTTTGGGGCATAGAACAGGGCTCAGACCATCCACCACCTGGACCAGGGGAGATCCAGGGACACAGACTAGGTACAAGAAAAAGGCAAGAACATTTCACTGACAACAAGATGGCAAGAGGAAAGCGAAAGAGCATATCCCAGGGAAACCAAGACAACCTGGCAACACCATTACCCAGCTCTCCCATCACAGCAAATAGCAGAATACCAACCATTCCAGAAAAAGAAGACACAGACCTCAAATCATACCTCAAGACAATGATAGAGATCCTTAATCAAGAACAGAAAAAAAAAGCAAAAAGAATCAGAAGCTTTTAAAGAGGAAACAAGAAAACACTCAAAGAACTCAAAGAACTAGAATAAAACAGAACCAAAGAGATGAAGAAAAGAAGAAAGAATTTAAAACGGAAATTGACACAATAAAGAAAACACTAAAAGTGATAACCCTAGATGTAGAACACCTAAAAAAGAAATCAGGAATCACAAATACAAGCATTTCCAATAGACTACAAGAGATGGAAGAGAGAATCTCGAGGGCCGAAGACAACATTGTAAACATAGACAAAACAGTCAGAGAAGATACAAAAAACAAAAAGCTCCAACCCAAATTGTCCAGGAGATCCAGGACACAATAAGAAGACCAAACCTAAGAATAATAGGAATAGAAGAGGGAGAAGATTATCAACTAAGAGGCACAGTAAATATCTTCAACAAAATCATACAAGAAAACTTTCTTAACCTTAAGAATGAGATAACCACAAGCATAAAAGAAGCCTTCAGAACTCCAAATAGGTTGGACCAGAAAAGAAATACCTCCCGACACATAATAGTCAAAACACCAAGTGCGTAAAGCAAAGAAAGAATACTAAAAGCAGTAAGGGAAAAAGGTCAGGTAACATATAAAGGCAGACCAATCAGAATCACACCCGATTTCTCAACAGAGACTATGAAAGCTAGAAGAGCCTGGACAGACATCATGCAGACCCGAAGAGAGCACAGGTGCCAGCCCAAGCTGCTATACCCAGCAAAACTATCAATCACCAAAGATGGAGAGATGAAGATATTTCAAGACAAATCAAAATTTACACAATATCTGACCACAAACCCAGCACTACAACGAATTATAGGTGGACAATGAGGGGAACTACAACCTAGAAAAAAATAAGAAAAGTCCTAAGCAAAAAACCAAAAGAAGAAAGAGACACAAACACAACTCAACCTACAAAACCAATAATAGCAGGAAAGAGCAACCACTATTCCTTGACATCTATTAACATAAATGGACTCAACTCGCCAATAAAGAGACATAGGCTACCAGACTGGATACATAAACAAAAACCAGCATTTTGTTGCATACAGGAAACTCATCTCAGAGACAAAGACAAACAGCATCTCAGAGTAAAAGGGTGGGAAAAAAACTTCCAAGCAAACAGCTCCAAGAAGCAAGCTGGAGTGGCTATTCTAATATCGAATAAAGTAAATGTCCAACCAAAAGTTATCAAAAAAGATAAGGAAGGACACTTTTTACTCATTACAGGGGAAATCTGTCAATAGGAACTCTCAATCCTTAACATACATGCTCCAAATACAAAAGCACCCACATTCATAAAAGAAACCCTACTAAAGCTCAAAAAATACATTTCACCCCACACATTAATAGTGGGAGACTTTAATACCCCACTCTCACAAAGGGACAGATCATGGAAACAGAAACTGAACAAGGACACACTAAAACTAGCAGAGACTATGAACCAACTGGAATTAATAGACATCTACAGAACATATCATCCTAAAGTAAAAGAATACACCTTCTTCTCAGCACCCCATGGCACCTTCTCAAAAATTGACCACATAATTGGACACAGAACGAGACTCAATCAATATAAGAAGATTGAAATACTCCCATGCATCCTCTCAGATCACCATGGTTTACGGCTGGTCTTTAACAACAACAAAGACAACAAAAAGCCCACATACACATGGAAACTAAACAACACTCTGTTAAACAATAGCAGGGTCAAAGAAGAAGTAAAGAAAGAAATTAAGGATTTTCTAGAATTCAATGAAAACTAAGACACAACATACCCAAACCTATGGGATGCAATGAAAGCTGCACTGAGAGAAAAACTCATAGCTCTGAGCACTTCCAAAAAGAAACTGGAGAGAGCATACATTAGCAACTTAAAACCACAGCTGAAAGCTTTAGAACAAATAGAAGCAGATACACACAAGGTAACATATAAAGGCAGACCAATCAGACTCACACCCGATTTCTCAACAGAGACTATGAAAGCTAGAAGAGTCTGGACAGACATCATGCACTCCTTAAGAGAGCACAAGTGCCAGCCAAAGCTGCTATACCCAGCAAAACTATCAATCACCATCGATGGAGAGACGAAGATATTTCAAGACAAATCAAAATTCACACAATATCTGACCACAAACCCAGCACTAGAACGAATTATAGGTGGAAAACCCAATACAATGAGGGAAAATACAGCCTAGTAAGAACAAAAAAACTCCTAAACAAGAAAACTAAAAGAAGAAAAAAACACAGACACAACTCAACCCAAAAAAGCAATAATGGCAGGAAACAGAAACAACTATTCCTTGATATCTATTAACATAAATGGTCTCAACTCCCCAATAAAGAGACTTAGACTATCAGACTGGATACATAAACAAAATCCAGCCTTTTGCTGCATACAGGAAACTCATCTCAGAGACAAAGACAAACAGTATCTCAGAGTAAAAGGGTGGGAAAAAAACTTCCAAGCAAACAGCTCCAAGAAGCAAGCTGGAGTGGCTATTCTAATATCGAATAAAGTAAATTTCCAACCAAAAGTTATCAAAAAAGATAAGGAAGGACACTTTTTTTTTTTTTTTTTTTTTTTTTTTTATATTATTTTACTTTTTTTTTTTGGTTATTTTTCCTCCCGCTATCTAGATTCCAGTGAGAAGAAAAGTGGAAGACAATACAAATACAAATTATGGGCAACATTAACATCACAAGACGTTATTTTGCACTTGTTATTTGAATAAGATAAAACAACTTCAGTGCCACAAGTTAACTTTATGTGGATATGAGTGCTTCTCAAAATATGCAATTAACATTTGCTTTTGTCTTTTATTGATTTACTTAGATTTAAATATACTTTTATCATACGATGTCCATTTGTCAGGTTCTCCCGGATACTTTCTCGCTGTTTACTCAGTCAAATTTATGTTTTGTTTCAAAACCACAGTACTATAAAACTGTACAAAACCAACAACACAAAAGCAAACACCACTCACAAACCACAAACAAAACACAAAAAAGCCACCAAAGTGTAATCTAATGAAACAACAACAACAACAACAACAACACACACACACACACACACACACACACACAAATGTGGGGCTCATTATTTGTTGGTCAACTACTCCTTAGCATGGGTCCTGACATGGAGTGGTTGATATACTCGGTGTCATTCTATTGGTGAAAACTGCTTTTCCTAGCAGGTATAGGTGACAGTTCAGTTACTAAACTTTACCCTAATGGTTAAATTCTCATCCATCCATCCATCCATCTATTATTTGTAAAAATATAAGTAAATAAAATATAAGATAAAACAAAAACTGTCACAGTCGATTTGGAGAAGACAGACAGAAAAAAGAGCCTAAGAGAAGGCACAAGAATCAGAGACTTTTTCATTCGCACACTCAGGAATCTCATAATAATGAACTGGCAGCCGTAATATTTATGCAGAGGACCAGATGCAGAACTGTGCAGGTCCATGGAATGCTGTTTTAGTTAACATGAGTTCATATTAGCTCTGCACATGTTGATACAGAGGCCTTCTTTCTTGATGTTCTTTTCACTCCCTCACTCCCTCATAATCTTTCCACCACCTCTTCCACAGGGTCCCATAAGCATCGAGGGTTTGAGGAAAGGTAGCTGGGTGAGGCTGGAGAGAAGAAAGGGAGGGGGCAAAATAATGCAGTTCTATTTAAGTTAGAATAAAATTTAGACTTTTTTAAGAACTAGAAAAAATTAAAATAAGTTTCTGATAGGTAGAGTGCAGAGTCATTTAACTTCTTCCTGTTGGAAAGCTGGAGAAGGCTATTCTAAATTTTTTTTTTTTTTTTTTTTTTTAAGGTCTGAGTGACTTTACTCAGATTATTTTTTTGTTTTTAAATGATTTTATTTTTCAAAACAAAGATAGATGTAAAGATTTTAAACATTTTTTGCTTAAAATTATACATTTTTGTCAGTACTGTTTTTTCAGACATTAAAATAAATTTTACATAAAACCATGTGAATATGTTTTTTAGTCGGCACTTGATTTTTTTCAAGGGCTTGACAGTATGCATTGAAAACGTACTAGTTGCAATAAGCGTAAAGTACATGCAAAACAAAACGCAACATGGAAATAGTCAAAGTCTTCTTGTTTTGTGAATATATGTATAGTTTTTGTTTTCTTTATTTCTTGGACTTCATACAGTCTGTGAGTTGTTTCTAGGGGAGTGCAAGACTCTGGGGTTAGCATCCCACTATCAGTGACTGCATATTATGTCTGTTCTTTTGTGACTGGGTTATCTCACTCAGGATGATCTTCTCTAGATGCAGCCATTTTCTTAAGAATTTGGTTAAGTCATTGTTTCTGGTGGCTGAGTAGTATTCCATTGTGTATATGTACCACAATTTTTGAATCCATTCGTCT
Organism: Micromys minutus; assembly: GCF_963924665.1. Lineage (NCBI taxonomy): Eukaryota > Metazoa > Chordata > Mammalia > Rodentia > Muridae > Micromys > Micromys minutus. The sequence goes on along the minus strand of NC_137954.1, from coordinate 45,998,593 downwards.
TCTGAAGGACATCTGGGTTCCTTCCAGCTTCTGGCTATTATAAATAGAGCCACTATGAACATTGTGGTGCATATATCTTTGTTGTGTATTAAAGTGTCTCTGGGGTATATGCCCAGAAGTGGAATAGCTGGGTCTTCAGGTAGTACTATATCCAATTTTCTGAGGTATCGCCAGACCGATTTCCAGAGTGGTTGTATTAGCTTGCAACCCCACCAACAGTGGAGAAGTGTTCCTATTTCTCCGCAGCCTCGCCAGCATCTGCTGTCATCTGAGTTTTGGATCTTGGCCAATCTGACTGGAGTGAGGTGGAATCTTAGGGTTGTTTTGATTTGCATTTCCCTGATGGCTAAGGATGTTGAGCACTTCCTCAGATGTTTTTCGGCCATTCGGAGTTCCTCAACTGAAAAAGATTTGTTTAGCTCTGTACCCCATTTTTTAATAGGGTTATTTGATTCTCTGGTGAGGAAGGACACTTTTTACAAATTACCGGGGAAATCTGTCAGGAGGAACTCTCAATCCTTAACATCTATGCTCCAAATAAAAAATCACCCACATTCATAAAAAAAAACCCTACTAAAGCTCAAAAAATACATTTCACCCCACACAATAATAGTGGGAGACTTTAATACCCCACTCTCACCAATGGACAGATCAGGGAAACAGAAACTGAACAAGGACACTGCAAAACTAGCAGAGACTTTGAACCAACTAGAATTAATAGATATATACAAAACATACTATCCCAAAGTAAAAGAATACACCTTCTTCTCACCACCCCATGGCACCTTCTCGAAAATTGACCACATAATTGGACACAGAACGAGCCTCCATCGATATAAGAAGATTGAAATACTCCCATGCATCCTCTCAGATCTCCATGGTCTACGGCTGGTCTTTAACAACAACAAAGACAACAAAAAGCCCAAATACACATGGAAATTAAACAATGCTCTGTTAAAGGATAGCAGGGTCAAAGAAGAAATAAAGAAAGAAATTAAGGATTTTCTAGAATTCAACGAAAACGAAAACACAACATACCCAAACCTATGGGATGCAATGAAAGCAGTATTGAGAGGAAAACTCATAGCCCTAAGTGCTTCCAAAAAGAAACTGGAGAGAGCTCACATCAGCAACCTGACAGCACACCTAAAAGCCCTAGAACAAAAGGAAGCAGATACACCCAAGAGGAGTAGATGGCAAGAAATAATCAAAATTAGGGCAGAAATAGACCAAATAGAAACAAAAAGAACCACCAAAAGAATCAACAAAACCAAGAGCTGATTCTTTGAGAAAATCAACAAGATTGATAAACCCCTAGCAAAACTAACTAGAGGGAAAAGAGAGAGTATCCAAATTAACAAAATCAGAAAGGAAAGTGGAGACATAACAACTGAACCTGAGAAAATTCAAGAAATCATCAGATCCTACTACAAAAGCCTATACTCCACAAGGTTGGAAATTCTGGAGGAAATGGATGAATTCCTAGACAGATACAAGATCCTAAAGTTAAACCAGGACCAGGTAAACCATCTAAATAATCCCATAACACCAAAAGAAATAGAAGAAGTCATCAAAAGCCTCCCAACCAAAAAAAGCTTAGGTCCAGATGGGTTCAGTGCAGAATTTTATCAGACATTTATTGCGGACATAACACCAATACTCTCCAAACTATTCCACAAGATAGAATCAGATGGAATACAACCTAACTAATTTTTTGAGGCTACAATAACCCTAGTACCTAAACCACACAAAGACCCTACAAGGAAAGAGAACTTCAGACCAATCTCACTTATGAACATTGAAGCAAAAATACTCAACAAAATCATTGCAAACCGAATCCAGGAAAACATCAAAACGTTCATTCACCATGACCAAGTAGGCTTCATCCCTGGGATGCAGGGATAATTTAATATAAGGAAATCCATCAATGTAATCCACCATATAAAAAAACTCAAAGAACAAAATCACATGGTCATCTCCCTAGATGCTGAGAAAGCGTTTGACAAATTCAACACCCCTTCATGTTAAAAGGCCTGGAAAAAACAGGAATCTAAGGTTCATACCTAAACATAATAAAAGCAATATGCAGCAAAACAACAGCCAATATCAAACTTAACGGTAGGAAACCTGATGCAATCCCACTAAAATCAGGGACTCGACAAGGTTGCCCACCTCCCCCTACCTCTTCAACATAGTACTGGAAGTCCTGGCTGAAGAAATTAGACAGCAAAGGAAATCAAAGGGATACAAATTGGAAAGGAAGAAGTAAAAACATCACTCTTTGCAGATGACATGATAGTGTACTTAAGTGACCCCACAAATTCCACCAGAGAACTCCTACAGCTGATAAACAAGTTCAGCAAAGTGGCTGGATATAAAATTAACTCAAACAAATCAGTAGCCTTCCTATATTCAAAGGACAAACTTGGAGGAAGAAATTAGGAAAAAGATAGCATTCACAATAGTCACAAAAACTATGAAATACCTTGGTGTGACTCTAAGTAAGCAAGTGAAGGACCTGTATGACAAGAACTTCAAACCTCTAAAGAAGAAAATTGAGGAAGATCTCAGAAAATGGAAAGATATCCCATGCTCATGGATTGGAAGGATCAACATCTTAAAAATGGCCATCCTACCAAAAGCAATCTACAGATTCAATGCAATCCCCATCAAAATTCCAACCCAGTTCTTCATTGAGTTGGAAAGATCAATGTGCAATTTCATCTGGAAAAACAAAAGACCTAGAATAGCGAAATCCATCCTCAACAACAAGAAAACATCTGCAGGAATCACTATCCCTGACCTCAAGCTTTATTACAAGGCAATTGTGCTAAAAATTGCATGGTATTGGTACAGAGATATGCACATGGATCAATGGAATAGAATAGAAGATCCAGAAATGAGCCCTCACCTATATGGTCACCTGATTTTTGACAAAGGAGCTGTAAACATTCAATGGAAAAAGGACAGCCTATTCAACAAATGGTGTTGGTCCAGCTGGCACTCAGCATGCAAAAGAATGAAAATAGACCCTTTCTTATCTCCTTGTACGAAGCTCACGTGTAAGTGGATCAAAGATCTCCACATTAAACCAGATACACTGAAACTATTAGACGAGAAAGTAGGGAAAACCTTAGAACACATAGGTACAGGAGAAAATTTTCTGAACAAAACACCAATGGCTCAAGCTCTAAGGTCAAAGATTAACAAATGGGACTTAATGAGATTGCAAAGTTTCTGTAAGGCTAAAGACATTGTCAAGAAAACAAAACGACAGCCAACAGAATGGGAAAAGATCTTTACCAACTCCACATCAGATAGAGGGCTAATATTCAAGGTATACAAGAAACTCAAAAAGCTATACACCAGAGAATCAAGCGGCCCTATTAAAAAATGGGGTACAGAGCTAAACAAAACGTTCTCAATTGAGGAATATCGAATGGCTGAGAAACATCTAAGGAATTGCTCAACATCCTTAACCATCAGGGAAATGCAAATCAAAACAACCCTGAGATTCCACCTCACACCAGTCAGATTGGCCAAGATCCAAAACTCAGATGACAGCAGATGCTGGTGAGGTTGCGGAGAAAGAGGAACACTTCTCCACTGTTGGTGGGGTTTTAAACTGATACAACCACTCTGGCAATCAGTCTGGCGATTCCTCAGAAAATTGGACATAGTACTACCTGAAGATCCAGCTATTCCACTTCTGGGCATATACCCCAGAGACACTCCAATATACAACAAAGATACATGCACCACAATGTTCATAGCAGCTCTATGTATAATAGCCAGAAGATGGAAAGGACCCAAATGTCCTTATGTAGATGAATGGATACAAAAATTGTGGTACATTTACACAATGGAGTACTACTCAGTCATCAGAAACAATGACTTAACCAAATTCATAAGAAAATGGTTGCATCTAGAGAATATCATCCTGAGTGAGATAACCCAGTCACAAAAGAACAGACATAATATGCAGTCACTGATATTGGGATGCTAACCCCAGAGGCTCGGACTTCCCCAGAAACAACTCACAGACTGTGTGAAGTTCAAGAAAAAAAAAACAACAACAAAAAAAAAACACAAAACGTCATGCTCAATCCTTACACACCAAAAAAAACGTTGAATAATTCCGGGTTACATCCTGTTTTACATGTACTTTTTGCTCATTGTAATTAGTAAGACCTTAATGCAGAGTATCAAACCTTAAAAAAAAAGAAAAAAAAAAGCCAAGCACTGACACAATTGTATTTATATACATTTATGCAAAAATGTTTAAAACTTTTTTCTTTTATCTTTGTTTTTTAAAATAAAGTTTAGATAAAATGAGTTAGGTAGTGTTCCATCTTATTCTATATTGTGGAATGGTTTGGAGAGTATTTGTATTATGTCATCAATAAATAGCTGATAAAATTCTGCACTAAACCCATAAGGACCTGGGCTTTTTTTGGTTGGGAGGCTTTTGGTGACTGCCTCTATTTATTTAGGTGTTATGGGATTATTTCGATGGTTTACCTGGTCCTGGTTTAACTTTAGTGTCTTGTATTTGTCTAGGAATTCATCCATTTCCTCCAGATTTTTCAACTTTGTTGAATATAGACTTTCGTAGTAGGATCAGATAATTTCTTGAATTTCCTCAGGTTCAATTGTTATGTCTACACTTTCCTTTCTGATTTTAATTTGGATATTCTTTCTTTGCCCTCTAGTTAGTCTGGCTAAGGGTTTATCAATCTTGTTAATTTTCTCAAAGAACCAGCTCTTGGTTTTGTTGATTCTTTGAATGGTTCTTTTTGTTTCTATTTTTTCTATTTCTGCCCTAAGTTTGATTATTTCTTGCCATCTACTCCTCTTGGGTGTATCTGCTTCTATTTGTTCTAAAGCTTTCAGCTGTGGTATCAAGTTGCTAATGTATGCTCTCTCCAGTTTCTTTTTGGAAGCGCTCAGATCTATGAGTTTTTCTCTCAGTACAGCTTTCATTGCATCCCATAGGTTTGGGTATGTTGTGTTTTCATTTTCATTGAATTCTAAAAAATCCTTAATTTCTTTCTTTATTTCTTCTTTGACCACCTATTGTCTAATAGAGCATTGTTTAGTTTCCATGTATATGTGGGCTTTTTGTTGTCTTTGTTGTTATTAAAGACCAGCCTTAGACCATGGTGATCTGAAAGGATGCATGGGAGTATTTCAATCTTCTTATATCTATTGAGGCTTGTTTTGTGACCGATTATGTGGTTAATTTTCGAGAAGGTGAGGGGGGTGCTGAGAAGAAGGTGTATTCTTTTGTTTTAAGATGATATGTTCTGTTGATATCTATTAATTCCAATTGGTTCATAACCTCTGCTAGTTTTACAGTGTTCTTGTTCAGTTTTTGTTTCCATGATCTGTCCATTGGTGAGAGTGGGGTATTGATGTCTCCCACTATTATTGTGTGGGGCACAATGTATTTTTTGAGCTTTAGTAGGGTTTCTTTTATGAATATTGGTGCTTTTATATTTGGAGCATATATGTTAAATATTGAGAGTTCCTCCTGACAAATTTTCCCTGTAATTAGTAAAAAGTGTCCTTCCTTATCTTTTCTGATAACTTTTGGTTGAAAATCTACTTTATTCGATATTAGAATGGACACTCCAGCTTGCTTATTGGGGACATTTGCTTGGAAGGTTTTTCCCCAACCTTTTACTCTGAGATAGTGTGTGTCTTTGTCTCTGTATGAGTTTTCTGTATGCAAAAAATTGCTGGGTTTTGTTTATGTATCCAGTCTGATAGCCTATGTCTTTCTATGGGGAATTGAGTCAATTTATGTTAACAGATATTAAGGAATATTGGTTGCTGTTTCCTGCTATTTTTGCATTTGGAGGTTGAATTGTGCCTGAATGTCTTTCTTCTTTTGTTTTTCTTGCTTAGGAGTTTTCTTGTTTTTATTAGGATGTAGTTCCCCTCCTTGTATTGGGTCCCCCCCCCCACATAATTCATTGTAGTGCTGGGTTTGTGGTCAGATATTGTATAAATTTAGTTTTGTCTTGGAATATCTTAGTCTCTCCATCTATGGTGATTGAGAGTTTTGCTGGGTATAGCAGCTTTGGCTGGCACTTGTGCTCTCTTAGGGTCTGCATGATGTCTGTCCAGGCTCTTCTAGCTTTCATAGTCTCTGTTGAGAAGTCAGGGGTGATTCTGATTGGTCTGCCTTTATATGTTACCTGACCTTTTTCCCTTACTGCTTTTAGTATTCTTTTTTTGCTTTGGGCACTTGGTGTTTTGACTATTATGTGTCAGGAGGAATTTCTTTTCTGGTTCAATCTATTTGGACTTTGGTGGGCTTGTTTTATGCTCACGGTCATCTCATTCTTGAGGGTAGGGAAGTTTTCTTCTATGATTTTGTTGAAGATATTTACTGTGCCTCTTAGTTGATATTCTTTGCCCTCTTCTATTCCTATTATCCTTAGGTTCAGTCTTCTCATTGTGTCTTGGATTTCCTGCACATTTTGGGTTAGGAGCTTTTTGGTTTTTGCATCTTCTCTGACTGTTTTGTCTATGCTTTCAATGTTGTCTTCGGCCCTCGAGATTCTCTCTTCCATCTCTTGTAGTCTATTGGAAATGCTTGTATCTATGACTCCTGATTTCTTTTTTAGGTGTTCTACCTCTAGGGTTGTCTTTTTTAGTGTTTTCTTTATTGTGTCCATTTCCATTTTAAATTCCTTCTTCTATTCCTTCATCTCTTTGGTTCTGTTTTCCTCTAGTTTTGAGTTCTTTGAGTATTTCTTTTTTGTTCCTTTTTTAAAAGCTTCTAATTCTTTATGCCTTTCCTCCCTTTCTTTTTTAAGAATCTCTATTATTGTCTTGAGGTATGATTTGAGGTCTGTGTCTTCTTTTTCTGGAGTGTTTGACATTCTGCTATTTGCTATGATGGGAGAGCTGGGTAATGGTGTTGCCAGGTTGTCTTGGTTTCCCTGGGGTATGTTCTTTCCCTTTCCTCTTGCCATGTTGTTGTCAGTCTTGTGTCCCTTGCTCACTGCTGGCTCACTGCTGTTCCTGGTGGCGGATGGTCTTAGTGAGCGTTCTGCACTTAATCAGTGTTTTCTATAAAAATACCAAGAAGCAACACAAGAAATTGGGGATAGAATATTTCTGGTCTCAAATGACAATCAGGCTGTACATGTCAAAGGCAAGAATGTCAGGTAATATCACATGCCCAGGTAGCAGAGAACGAGAACATGGCAGCTAACACACCACATACAGTTCTAGTGGACATTCCTTTCTTTACTAAAAGACAGGGACAAGATGACAGGAAGGAATTTGGGGGGTGGGATGAAAGAATATCCAAGAATTTGTACATTTTTTAGCATTTTGCCACTAGAAAAGTAATTCTTAGGTGGTACCTTCAGCTTTGAAATCCAACCCAACTAAGGATGTCTTTGAAGGAAACATATTTCCCAGGCAGCCAGCAGTAAGATATAGACCAGGTCACTTTCAGTGACAAAGCTCTGCACGGCTGAAACACATCAACCATGTATAGTTCAAAAGCCTGGAATAGACAGTAATAAGGCAGAATGACATCACCATGCGATCTAGGGCCATGAGTCCTCAGATAAAGTCTTCTCCCACAGACCTATGCATTGTCAGGATACACTAGACTTCAGACTGAAACAAACATGACCATTATGCTCTGAATCAAAGTTATCAGTTGGCGACCTGTGTCCGATAAGGTAAGACTGTAAGATATGGTTAATGGTGTTGCTACAGTGCAATAGCTAAGTTTAGAAGATGTGATTCACAGAATATAAAGAGTTTTGTTAATAATTTTTACATCAACTACATTTTTAAATGATAAAATATTACATGCATTATGTTAAGTACAGTTTATTATTAGAAATATTTCTGTTCCTAGAGCCACAGGCAGAGCCGGCACACAGGCATCAGGACTCTCATCCTGCCCACAGAGAACTGAGCACCCAGAGGAGATGCAAGCGCGCTCTCCTCCTGAGCCCATGGGTGAGCCCACACTTTCTCTGGGGAGACACCTCTGGGAACTCTCAGAGTGTAGCTATCATGGTACCTCTTGGGTCTGTGCCCTTCAGGCCTCCATCTGCACCCAGAGCTAGAGCCGGCTCATCTCCATCAGAACTCACAGTCAGCCCATAGAGAGCTGAACACCCAGGACAGATCTCCCTCTGGAGCCCACGGTCCACACATGCACAGGAGAGACAGGCTCCATTCAGAGACAAGAGCAACTAACATCAAAGATGAGAAGGTGGCAAAGGCAAGCATAAGAATCTAAGCAACAGTAACCATGACAACCTGGCAATATCAGTGACAACATCAGAACTCAGCTCTCCCACCACAAGTAGCGTACATCCCAACACAAGAGAAAAACAAGATTTGGACTTAAAATCGTTCCTCATGTTGACGATAGAGGGCCTTGAGAAGCCCATCAGTAACTCCCTTAAAGAAATACAGGAGAATAGAGGTGAACAAGTACAAGCCCTTAGAGAAACACAGGAAAACACAAGCAAACAGATGAAGGAATTAAACAAAACTATCAAGGATCTAAAAACAGAAATGGAAACAATAAAGGAAAACACAAAATAGACAACCCTAGAAATATAAAACCTAGGGAAAAGGTAAAGAGTCATAGAGAAAAACATCAACAACAAAATATAAGAGATGGAAGAGAGAATCTCAAGGGCAGAAGATAACATAAAAAGCACTGACAGAACAGTCAGAGAAAATGTAAAAATTAAAAAGCTCCTAATCCAAACAATCCAGGAAATCCAGGACACGATGAGAAGACCAAACCTAAGAATAATAGGTGTAGAAGGGAGCAGAGACTCCCAAATGAAAGGCACAGTAAATATCTTCAACAAAATTTTAGGAGAAAACTTCCCTAACCTAAAGAAAGAGATAACCATGAACATACAAGAACTCCAAATAAATTGGATCAGAAAAGAAATTCCTCCAGACACAAAATAGTCAAAACACAAAATGTTCAAAACAAAGGAAGTATACTAAAAGCAGTAAGGGAAAAGGGACAAGTAACATACAAAGGCAGACCAATCAGAATTACACCAGACTTCTCAACAGAAACTACGAAAGCTAAAAGATCCTGGACAGACATCATACAGACTCTAAGAGAACACAAATGTCAGCCCAGATTACTATATCCAGCAAAATTTTCAGTTACTAACAATGGAGAAACCAAGATATTCTGTGACAAAACCAAATATACACAATATCTGTCCACAAATCCAGTCTTACGAAGGACAATAGATGGAAAACTCTAAAGGGGAAAAACTACACCCTAGAAAAAGCAAGAAAATAATCCTCTTACAACAAAACCAAAAGAAGAAAGGCACACAAACATAATTTTACCTCTAATAATAAAAATAGCAGGAAACTACAATCACTATTCCTTAATTTCTCTTAACATCAATGGTCTCAATTCTCTAATAAAAGACATAGACTAACAGGCTGGGTTACGTAAACAGGACCCAGCATTTTGCTGCATACAGGAAACTCATCTCTCAGCAACAAAGACAGGCATTACCTCAGAGCAAAAGGTTGGGGGAAAAAATTCCAAGCAAATGGTCCCAAGAAAAAAGCTGGAGTAGCCATCCTAATATCAAATAAAATTGATTTTTAACCAAAAGTCATCAAAAAACACAAGAGAGGACATGTTTTACTCCTCAAAAAAATCTATAAAGATAAACTCTCAATTCTGAACATCCATGCTCCAAATACAAGGGCAACCACATTCATAAAAGAAATTCTACTAAAGCTCAAAGCTTATAGCCCTACACACAATAATAGTGGGAGACTTCAACACCCCACTCTCATCAATGAAATTTTCATGGAAGCAGAAACTGAATAGAGACACAGCGAAAATAACAGAAGTTATAAACCAAATGGATTTAACAGACATCTATAAAATATTTCATCCTAAAACAAAAGAATATACCTTCTTCTCAGCATCTTATGGCACCTTCTCCAAAACTGACAATATAGTCAATCATAAAACATGCCTCAACAAATACAAGAACATCAAAATGATTCCATGAATCCTATCATATCATCATGGAATAAAGCTGGTCTTCAATAACAATACAAACAACAAAAAGCCCACAAAATCATGAAAGCTGAACAATGTTCTACCCAATGATCACTTGGTCAGGGAAGAAATAAAGAAAGCAATTAAAGAGTTTTTAGAATTTAATGGAAATGAAAGCACAACATACCCAAACTTAAAGGATGCAATGAAAGCAGTGCTAAGAGGAAAACTCATAGCTCTGAGCGCCTCCAAAAAGAAACTGGAGAGAGCATACACTAGCAACTTGACAACACAGCTGAAAGCTCTAAAACAAAAAGAAGCAGATATGTTCCAGAGGAATGGACAGCAGGAAATAATCAAACTCAGAGCTGATATCAACCAAATGGGAAAAAAAAAAACTATACAATGGAGCTGGTTCTTTGAGAAAACCAATAAGATAAACCCTTAACCAGACTAACAAGAAGGCTCAGAGAGACTGTCCAAATTAGCAAAATCAGGAATGAAAGGGGAGACATAATAACACAAACTGAAGAAATTCAAGAAGTTATCAGATCCTACTACAAAAGCCTATACTCAACAAAACTGGAAAATCTAGAGGAAATGGACAATTTTCTAGACAGATACTAGGTACCAAAGTTAAATCAGGATCAGACAAACCATCTAAGCAGCCCAATATTCCCTAAAAAATAGAAGCCATCATCTAAAGCCTCCCAACCAAAAAAAAAAAAATCCCAGGATATGATGGGTTTAGTGCAGAATTATATCAGACCTTCATAGAAGACGTAATACAAATAATCTCCAAACTATTTTATAAAATTGAAACAGAGGGAACACTATTCAATTCATTTTTCAAAGCCACAAATATTCTTATTCCTAAACCACACAAATACCCTACAAAGAAAGAAAACTTCAGACCAATGTCCCTCATGAACACTGGTGCTAAAATATTCAATAAAATTCTTGCAAACCAAATCTAAGAACACATCAAAATGATTATTCACTATGATCAATTAGGCTACATTCCAAGAATGCAGGGATGGTTTAATATACTGAAATCTATCAACATAATTCAGTATATAAACAAACACAAAGAAGAAAACCACATGATTATCTATATAGATGCTGAGTAAGCGTATGAGAAATTCAATACCCCTTGAATGCTAAAAGTCTTGGAAAGATCAGGAACTCTAGGCCCATACCTAAACATAGTAAAAGCAATATACAGCAAACCAGTAGCAAACATCAAACTAAATGGTGAGAAACTTGAAACAATTTCACTAAAATCAGGGACTACACAAGGCTGTGCAGTGTCTCCCTACCTATTCAATATAGTACTGGAAGTACTAGCCAGAGAAATCAAACAACAAAAGGAAGTCAAGGGGATACAAACTGAAAAGGAAAAAGTCAAAATATCACTATTTGCAGATGATATGATAATATACTTAAGTGAGCCCAAAAATTCCATCAGAGAAATTTTACAGTTGATAAACAACTTCATCAACATCAGTAGCCTTCCTCTACTCAAAGGATAAACATGCTCAGAACAAAATTAGAAAATCAACACACTTCACAATAGTCACAAAGAATATAAAATACCTTGGGGTGACCATAAGTAAGCAAGTGAAAGATCTGTATGACAAGAATTTCAAGCCTCTGAAGAAGGAAATTGAAGAAGACCTCAAAGATGGAAAGATCTCCCATGCTCATGAATTAGAAAGATCAACATAGTAAAAATAGCCATCTTGCCTGAAGCAGTCTACAGATTCAATGCAACCCCCATCAAAATTCCAACTCAATTATTCATATAGTTAGAAAGAGTAATTTGCAAATTCATTTGGAATAACAAAAAATCCAGTATATTGAGAACTATTCTCAACAATAAAAGAACTTCTGGAAAAATCACCATCCCTGACTTAAAGCTGCATCACAGATTAATCATGGTAAAAAACTGCAGAGTATTGGTACAGAGACAGGCAGGTAAATCAATGGAATAGAAATAAAGACCCAGAAATGAACCTACACACCTAGATCTTTGACAAAGGAACTAAAAACATTCAGTGGAGAAAGGACAGCTTCTTCAGCCAGTGGTACTGGTTCAACTGGCAGTCAGCATGCAGAAGAATGCAAATTGATTATTTCTTATCTCCTTGTAGAAAGCTCAAGTCCAAGTTGATCAAAGGCCTTCACATAAAACCAGGTACACTGAAACTACTTGAAGAGAAAGTGGGGAAGCTTAGAACACATAGACATTGAGGAAAATTTCCTTAGGCTTATGCTCTAAGATCAAGAATTGACAAATGAAATCTCATGAAATTTCAAAGCTTCTGTAAAGCAAAGCACACGGTCAAAAGGACAAAATGGCAACCAACAGATTATGAAAAGATCTATACCAATCCTACATCTGATAGAGGTCTAATATCTAATATATTCAAAGAACTCAAAAAGTTAGACTCTAGAGAATCAAATAATCATATTTAAAATGGGGTACAGAGCTAAACAAAGAATTCTCAACTGAGAAATATGGAATGGCTCCGAAGCAACTAAAGACATGCTCAACATCCCTAGTCATCAGGGAAATGCAAATCAAAACAACCCTGAGATTCCACCTCACCGTTAGCATGGCTAAGATCAAAATCTCAGGTGACAGCAGATGCTTGCAAGGATGTGGAGAAAGAGGAACACTCCTCCACTGTTGATGTGGTCGTAAGCTGGTACAACCATTCTGGAAATCAGTCTAGTGGTTCCTAAGAATATTGGATGTAGTACTATATGATGACCCAGCTATACCACTAGGGGATATATACCCAAAAGATGCTCCAACATCTAACAAGAACACATGTTCTACCATGTTTATAGCAGCCTTATTTATGATAGCCAGAAAAAAACCCAGATGTCATTCAACAGAGGAACAGGCACACATTTACACAATGGAGTACTACTCAGCTATTAAAAACAAAGAGTTCAAGGAATTCCTAGGCAAATGGATGGAACTAGAGAATATCATCCTGAATGAGGTAACTAAGTCACGAAAAAAGAACACATAATATGTCCTCAGTGATAAGTGAATATTAACCCAAAAGGCTTAGAATACGCAAGAAACCATTCACAGAAATTATGAAACTCAAAGAGAAGGAAGGCCACAATGTGGATGCTTCAGTCCTTCTTAGAAGAGAGAACAAAATACTCCTGGAAGGAAATAATTTGACAAACAGAGGAGCAGAAGGATTGGAGAAAATACCATCCAGAGACTGCCTCAAATGGGGATCCATCCCATATGCAGCCATTAAACCCCTGCACTATTGCTGATGCCAAGCAGTGCTTACTGGCAGGAACATCATATGGGTGCTTCCTCAGAGGCTCTGCCAGAGCCATACTGATTGACATAGAAGAGGATGCTTGGAGCTAACCATTGGAGTGAACACAGGGACCCCAATGAAGGAGCTAGAGAAAGGACTGAAGGAGCTGAAAGAGTCTGCAACCTTGTGGGAAGCACAAAATTATGAACTAACCAAACCCACCACACTTCCCAGGGACTAAAAACCAACTAATGAGTTAGCATGGAGAGACCCACAGTGCATCTGTAGCAGAGGATGGCATTCTCTGGCATCAAAAAAAAGGAGAGGCCTTTGGTCCAGAGAAGGCTCAGTTTTCCAGTGTAGAGGAATGCCAAGGTCTTGAGGCAGGGAGAGGGTGGTTGGGAGGGGGAGCACCTTCATGGAGGCAATGGGAGATCAAGAACAAATGGATTTGGATATGTAAATACAGAGAATAGAGAATATCCAAGAAAAAATATTTGTGTTTCTCTTCAGGGTTTCTTTTTTTTTTAATTTTTTTATTAGATACTACCTGTATTTACATTTGAAATGTTATCCCCTTTTTCCATCCTCTCCCATCCTCCATCCCCCATCCCCTCTACTTACCTTCACTAAGGTGCACTAGCACCCAGTCACCCTCTCCACCTCAGTGCCTTGGCATTCCCCTACATTGGGAAAAAGTGCCATCATTGGACCAAAGGTCTCTTCTCACATTGATGCCAGACATTGCTATTCTCTGTTGCATATGCAGCTGGAGCCATGTGTGCTCACTTGGTGGTGTTCTAGCCCATGGGAGCTGTGCAGGATTTGGTTTGTCGACAATGTTGTTCTTCCCATGAGGCTGCAACCCCCTTTAGCTCCTTTATTCCCCCTCCCCCCGCAGCACTTTCACTGGGGTCCCTGTCCTCCGTCTGATAGTTAGCTGCAAGCATACTCAGCTGCATGACTCTGGCAGTGCCCCTGAGGAGGCACCCCTATCTGGTTCCTACCAGCAAGGACCTCCCAGCATCAGCAATAGTGCTTGGGCCTGGTTGGATGCACATGGAGTGGATCGCCAGGTGAGGCAGCCCCTGAGCAATCCCCCCCTTTTTTTAGGGTTTTCTATTGTATATACTGAAACATAATTATCATTTTAAATCTCTGAGAATTTTATTCATGTATACGGTGAAATATGATCATATACACCCCATTGTGCACTCTCTAACTCCTCCTGTATTTCCTCCAATACCTCCCCTTCTAACTTCATGTTGTTCTCTTCTTCCTCTTCTTTCTTTTCTCTCTCCTCCTCCTTGGGACCTCTGGAAGAGCAATCGGTGCTCTTAACTACTGAGCCATCTCTCCAGCTCCAGCTGTTAGAATTTTAATGTAACCTACTATGATTTTAATTCGTAGTTGAAAATGAATAGGAGAGGAGAGGCTGCAATAAGTTCCCTTCTCACGAAGACCCAAGGCGACTATTGTAACTTAAACGCAGACACTGAAGACAAACACAAGGCGCCTTCTGTAAACTCTCGAGAGGCCGTAACTATGGCAGGTAAAAGGGAGAACATCTGGAAAAAAGAACCTTGTCACCTGCAAATATTCCTGGAAGCTAATTGCTTGGGACTGTTCAGGAAAATGTGTGCAGATGGAGAAGCCACAAATAGAATGGTCTCATTAAAAATAACACAGAAAGTAAAACAAGCAAAGAATCATCTTGTGTCTTCATTCTCAGACTAGAGCCTACATGTTGGCTGAACTGCCATTTTCAAAGCGTTCGTTCTCGACTCAGATGACAGAGAACATTAGTCAATTCTTTAAATAGCATTTGGGCCTTCTATGCGCCACACTCTAGGCTAGGAACGGGGAAGGAAGTGTTGCAAAGCAGAAGTGTGCATGGCCTGAAGTTTCAGTGGTACAGGTGTAAGGAGCTGAGAGGAGACAGAAGGTAGTCAACCTGGGAACACACTCCATGAGGAAAATAGGAATCTGTGGAATAATATATCTGTAATGTCTACTCCATGATTCATAATGTATGTAGTTGTTATTGAGAGTTTTATATGTGTACACAATCTATTTATAATAACCACTCCTAGTCCTCCCACCAACACCACCAAGACCTCAATTAACATACCCTCTGCTCAATTTCATGTCGTGTGTGTGTGTGTGTGTGTGTGTGTGTGTTATGTTAAGAATGTAAGTGAAAGCATTTTTTGTAACTTAAAAGACATTTCTGTATTACTTAGAATAAGGTAATTTCTGAGATAGGGGCTTGCTACTAGACAGTTCAGATAGGGGCAGACCTTGATATGCTATTGAACTAACCTCAAGGTGGGGTTTATGTGTTAGTGAACCAGGGATTGCAATTATTACTGCAAATCTATGGTAAAGTTCTATGACACGAAGAAACGTATTTCTAAATCATAAGGCCCTATCACTCCATTTCTTTAATCTGATCTCCTACAAACAAGGGCAATAGTTGTGCAACACAACTTAACCTTCAAATAAAGACATCCATGTTGATATATTATCAATAACTTGTTTCCAGGCCTCTTCAAAACTGTGCCAATAATAACATTTATAGGATCCTTCAGAAAATACATACATTGAGTTTAATATCAGGTCTCTTGCAGCTTCCTTCGAGGACGGTTCCTTGACTTTTCCAAGTAATGGGCACATATCTTATTGTATCATCTTGAAGACTTTGATTATTGTAAAAAAATTCACTCATGAAATAACAGAATGAAGCTGTGTTAGTCTCTTTGCATCTCAGCTGATAAAACGCAATCTCTACTCCCACTGATGTCTGCCAGGGTTCTTTGTGAAGTTTCTCCTCATTCCTTACTTCTACTAAGTAGTTTTTACAGAGAATCCTTTTCTCATTTTAAGCTAGCACACAACACAATTGGCTTCACTGTGGCATTTCCGGCACTAACATCATTGGACTTTGCTCATATTTGCCTCTATTAGTCTTTGCTACTCCCCTATGCTTCCTTCCTTTTCCCTCCTAGTCCCTTTGTTTCCTCAAATAGTACCCATCTCTCTCTCTCTCTCTCTCTCTCTCTCTCTCTCTCTCTCTCTCTCTCTCTCTCTCTTTCTCTTCCTCCTTCTCTCCCTTCTTTATCCCCTTCTTCCCCCCCTTCTCTCACCCCCCCACACTCAATTAAATCAGATTTTCACATAAGAGAAAGCATGGTATCCTCTCCTCCTCCTCTCACCATTACTCTCTTTTATCCCTTCTTTCATCCAATTTTTAATTTATTCCTTTATTTCTATAGATATGGACTAATGGTTTCTTGTTTTATCATGTGATATATTATTTATTATTACCATCCCCTTTGTTTTTTGACAAAATGATAATCCTTATACTTTTTCTTCTTCAGCCTTGGAATCAGCCAATTGGTCAAGACGCATGTTAGTTTCAGCTGAAAATGGAACTGTTGTCAGCTAGTTAATGGGTATCTTGCCCAGAGTCAAAACCTTTCTTGGTCAGTCCAACATAATTCTGTTTCATAAACACACACCTGTAAGAGCAAACAGACAACTGAGGTCAAGGTCTGGAAATTAGGTCATCCTTGATATTGAAGCGTATCTCAATTCAGTTTCTGTCAACAGACAAAGCGACTGACCAAGTCTGAGTGTACAAACACAGATATAAGTATTTTTATTTACATATTTATGTAATGTGAACCCCCGAGTTATCTGGATTTTTAATTTCTGTGTTTATGAATGTTATTGTTTCAAGACAAAGAAAGAAAAAAAGGAAGAAAGAAAGAAAGAAAGGAGGGAGAGAGGGAGGGAAGGAAGGAAAGGAGAGAGAGAGAGAGAGAGAGAGAGAGAGAGAGAGAGAGAGAGAGAGAGAGAGAGAGAGAGAGAGAAAGCAGGTACAGGAACCTTTTAGAAGCAACCCGGAATTTTGTAATGAGAAGGTTATCAGGTCAGCCCATTACAAGAATTTAATTTTAAAAAAAGCAACAAAGTTAAGAACAGATGTTTAAGAAAAGTGTGGGTCAGAGCCAGGCAAGTACCACAGACCAAATGCCAGAAGGTCCTTGGAAATGAGAAACTATGGAGGACAGATTCTTCCAGGAGCTCCCCATAGGAATTATCCTTGCAAGAGCCTGCCTTCTCACTTAATGAAACCAGCTTATCTGTGGGAAAATAAATTCAAGTTGTCTTTAATTTCATAGTTTGCAGCAATTTGTTAGAGAAGCTCCATCAGTTTAATGCACTGTCAATCCTCAGGAAAAAAGCCCAGGATTTAGTGCAGAATTCTATCAGACCTTCATACAAGACACAATACCAATACTATCCAAACTATTCCAGAAAATAGAAACAGAAGAAACACTACCCAATTCATTCTTCAAAGCCACAATTACACTAACACCTAAACCACACAAATACCCCACAAAGAAAGAGAACTTCAGACCAACTTCCCTCGTGAACACTGATGCTAAAATACTCAATAAAATTCTTGAAAACCAAAACCAAGAACACATCAAACTGATCATTCACCATGATGAAATAGGCTTCAACCCAGTGAAGCAAGGATGGTTCATTATACAGAAATCCATTAATGTAATCCACTATATAAACAAACATAAAGAAAAAAACCACATGATCATCTCATTAAAAGCTGAGAAAGCATTTGACAAAATTCAAAACCCCTTCATGTTAAAAGTCTTGGAAAAATCAGGAATTCAAGGCCCATACTTAAACATAGTAAAAGCAATCAATATACAGCAAACCAGTAGCCGATATCAAACCAAATGATGAGAAACTTGAAACAATTTCACTAAAATCAGGGACTAGACAAGGCTGCACAGTGTCCCTCTATCTGTTCAATATAGTACAGAAAGTACTAGCCATAGAAATAAGACAGCAAAAAGAGGTCAAAGGATACAAATTGGAAAGGAAAAAGTCAAAATATCACTATTTGCAGATGATATGATAGTATACTTAATTGACCCCAAAAATTCTACCAGAGAAGTTTTACAGCTGACAAACAACTTCAGCAAAGTGACTGGATATAAAATTAACTCAAACAAATCAGTAGCCTTCCTCTACTCAAAGGATAAACATGCTCAGAAAAAAATTAGAAAATCAACACACTTCACAATAGTTGCAAAGAATATAAAATACCTTGGGGGTGACTCTAACTAAGCAAGTGAAGGATTTGTATGACAAGAACTTCCAGCCTCTGAAGAAGGAAATGGAAGAACACCTCAAAGGTGGAAAAACCTTCCATGGTTATGGATTAGAAAGATCAACATAGTAAAAATAGCCATTTTGCCTGAAGCAATCTACAGATTCAAAGCAGTCCCCATCAAAATTTTAACTCAATTATTCATATAGTTAGAAAGAGTAATTTGCAAATTCATTTGGAATAACAAAAAATCCAGTATATTGAGAACTATTCTCAACAATAAAAGAATGTCTAGGAAAATCACCATCCCTGACTTAAGCTGCATCACAGATTAATCATGATAAAAACTGCATAGTATTGCTACAGAGACAGGCAGGTAGATCAATAGAATAGAACTGAAGACCCAGAAATGAACCCACATACCTATAGTCACTTGATCTTTGACAAAGGAGCTAAAACATTCAATGGAGAAAGGACAACTTCTTCAACTAATGGTACTGGTTCAACTGGCAGTCAGCATGCAGAAGAATGCAAATTGATTCTTTCTTATCTCCTTGTACAAAGCTCAAGTCTAAGTGGATCAAAGATCTTCACATAAAACCAGGTACACTGAAACTACTAGAAGAGAAAGTGGGGAAGAGCTTAGAACACATAGGCATAGAGGAAAATTTCCTTAGGCTTATGCTCTAAGATCAAGAATTGACAAATGGGACTTCATAAAATTGCAAAGCTTTTGTAAGGCAAAGGATACTGTCAATAGAACAAAATGGCAACCAACAGACTGAGAAAAGATCTTTACCATTCCTACATCTGATAGATGGCTAATATTCAGTATATACAAAGAGCTCAAGAAGTTAGACTCCAGAGAATAAAAAAAAAATCCTAGTGAAAATGGGGCACTACTTGGCTATTAAAAATAATGTCTTTCTGAAATTCTCAGGCAAATTGATGGAACTAGAAACAATCATCCTGAGTGAGGTAACCCAGTCACAAAAGAATCCTCATGGTATGCACTCACTGATAACGGATACTAGCCCCCAAAGCTGGGAATACCGAGGAAACAATTCACAGACTTTATGAAACTCAAAAAGTAAGAAGGTCAGAAGGTGAGGTTCTCAGTCCTTCTTAGCAGGGAGAACAAAACACTCATAGGAGGAAATAATATGACAAATAGCGGAGCAGGGATTGAAGAAAAGATCATCCAGAGACTGCCTCACCTGAGGATACACACCATATGCAGCCACCAAACCTATGAACTATTTCTGACACCAAGAATTGCTTACTGGAAGGATCTAGATATGGATGTCTCCTCAGAGGCTCTGCCAGAGCCATACAGATACAGTTGAGGATGCTTGTAGCTAACCATTGTACTGTACATGGGGACACCAATGATGAAGCTAGAGAAAAGACAGAAGGAGCTGAACTGGTCCGAAATCCCATGGGAAGAACAAAATTATCAAATACCCACAGCCACGCAGAGCTCTCTGGGACTAAAATGCCAACCAATGAGTTCACATGTAGAGACCTGTGGCTCCAGTTGCATATGTAGCAGAGGATAACATTGTCTTGCATCAATGGGAAGAGAGGCCTTTGGTTCAGTTAAAGTTCAATTTCTTTTATAGGGGAATGCCAAGGTGCTGAGGAGGAAGGTGTTGGATGGGAGAGGGAGCACCTTCAATGAGGCAAGCAGGGGGCAGGGGATGAGAGTGGGGGTAATGGAATAACATTTGAAATGTTAATACAGAGAATATCCAATATAAATAAAAAATAATAAAAACTAGTGGAGAAATGTATCTGAGTAGTATTCAGATTTGATAAGATTAAACAGAAAGATAACCTGAAATGAACTCATGTTTATCATGAGAAGTAGAGATCTATGATTTTCTGATATTACTTTTAAAACTAAAAATTTGACAAGTTTTACTGAGGACATTTTTTTCTGCAGAGATTAGAGCAATACTTATAATCCCACAGTGTAAATGTATAGTGCTTTACAAGCATACTGAATTTTAAAGAAAACAAAATATTATACTTCAGCAAACCAGAAAGGAGTAAGCTGGAGGATGTGGGTGTGAAAGGGATGCTTTAATTGATGTTGGCAGTGGTTCATTATAGTCTTCTAGCTGCTCGTTTGCTTTGAAACTCTACCTCATATGTTTACAATATATATGTTGATATGTATGTATATGTAATGCAATTTTATATATAAAGCTTTAAAATACACATATTCATACTATTTTTAAAACTGCATAATACTTTTTAATAGTTTCAGTGATTTTTATAAGTATATAAGTTAGTGAGAACAAAACTCTTGGTTTCCTAAATCAAAACACACACACACACACACACACACACACACACACACACACACACACACACACTAAATACTTAGAAAGAAATGTACGTGAGAACATAGTAACCAAGATAAAATGAAAACTGTATAAAGAAGAATTCATATTACTTCTGGTACATTTAACTTAGCACAAGCATAATTCTCCTACTCATAATAACACAAATCTTGGAATCAAAATTACTTTATAACTATATTAACATAGAGATAAAAATGAGGGTGTTTTAAGAGTTATAGACACTCATTCTTTCTCCTTGTACCCAAGGAAATGACCAACTACAGTTTAAAAAGCATTAAGAAAAATTATATGGAATGTCTACATTTTTGTCATTTTTAAATAACACAAACATTACAATTATTTATATAATATGTATTTTATGTTGAGAATTTGGATTAATGGCATCTGTATAGATTGTTTATAATTACTATACCCTTTTCTAGAAGAACTTGAGCATCCGTGGATTGTAGTCTACAGGAGTCCCTTGGAATCAGTCTCCTACAGATATCCAAAGATGGACATATTCATCTGCCAATGTCAGGTAATTAAACACACACACACAGGGCTTGTGTGGTATCCAGTGTTTTAAAGTGCTCAGACTGTTTCCTTTCTGGTGGTATTACCAGTATTTCACCCTGAACCACGAACCCAACCCACACATCTTTGTCAGGATCTCCAAATGACTAAAATTAAAAGGAATTCTAGTCTGTGTGGTCCACACATCCTGCTTCCTCATGCTGGTTAGCTCTCTGCTCCTCTGACTTTGAGAAAATTCCACTTCCACACGGCATAGAAGAAATCTTTCTAGGAACACACCAGTGGTTTCAATGTCAAGATTCCATGCACAGACAAGTCAGTCCTATGAGAACACTGACCCTAAGGGAATAGGAGATGAAAAGATCACTTCTACCCATGTGCCCCTTCTGACAGTCTCGCTCACTCATTACTACCTTGCACACTCGGAAGTCACACAGCATGGTGACAGGGCTGCTAAATGCCTGCATGGTGGCCATCACACGCTGCTGATGCTTCCCTGGTAGAATTACTCCTCACATTCACATTCAAAAAGGTACTCCCGAGTTAACTGAACTTGAAGGATCATTATATACAGGATCTGTACTCAACAGAAAGGGGCTGAAAGACTAGGATTCTCCAGGAGAATGAGATATGTAGTCCTAATTTTTTTTATAAGTCTTGGAATTTCACACCAATTCTCATGGATAACTGTCATCAGGTAAACATTAATCTAAAAGCTAATACATGAAATTGACCATATAATCATGCCAGACAAGTTAAGTCTTTCAAAGATTTCCCATTTGCAAAACCTAAAATTATTTCAATGATGTGTCAAGATGGTTGGAACAGGTGGAACATAAACTTTGTATCCATGTGCCTTTTACTTTTCTTTAAAAATAAACACCCTGCCTCTTTTTTTTTTTTTTTTTTTTTTTTTTTTTTTTTTTTTTTTTTTTTTTTTTGACAAATGAAGGAAGAGGTCACTTTCAGATCAATACCTACAGCATCCTGTTAAAGTGATGTAGTTTGAAATGGCCACAAGTGCTTTACAGCAGAGGACCAAGCCAATCTATGGACTTAACCTAATGAATTATAGAGGAAAAGAACAGGCTTAAAAACAAACAACCTGTTTTATTTTTATGCTGTCTTTTGAAAAATGGAATAGAGGGTGGAATTCATGATCTAATTAAACCACTTAATGTTTTATTAAAGCCAGAATAGCCCAGAGTTCCTGTCTGACCCTCAGCTTATCGATAAAACCCCTCATTTGCTTTTGTCGGAGAACTCATAGTATTAGATGTCTGTATATTTAGACCTCTAATTGGTTTCAAGAAATCACATGAACACTTGTATTTCAAAACCTGTCTGTTAGAACTAAAAAAAAAAAAAAAAAAAAAAAAAATCTGTTGAAACTAAAATCCAGGCCAAGACGTGAAGCTGAAGATTCACTCAACATGCTCACGATTTCCCACAGAAAGCTCTGTCCCTGCCCTCCGAGGACAGAACCTCTAGGCTGTCACTGTGGCAGCCATGTGGACGGACCCTGAAGAAGGAGACAGGTCCCAGAAGAGACAAGTCTCACTCGTGCTTGTTAGCCTTTTCCTTGGCTATGGTGGACATCGTTTCTCACCCCTGCCTCACCCAGTTCTGTATCCACCGAAACTGGAAGTGAATGGCCAGGCAGACAACATGAGCAGGACCAGCTTTTCTGTGGTCCAGCAATGATGCGCAGAACCTGTCCATCTTCACTCTAGATGGCATTTTAGGTAGGAGTTGGCCTGGTACAGAATAAAGGATTAAATGTGATCTGGCATGAGGTGCTCCTGGCCCTCAGCTCGTCCAGTACAAGGTTTTGTGTACGGAGCTTAATTTGTTAACACTGGAATGGTCTGGCACTATAGAACTGTGTATAGACCAGGGGTTCCCAGCTTTCCTAATGCTGCGGCCCTTTAATACAGTTCCTCATGTTGCGGTCACCTCCATCCATAAAATGATTTTGTTGCTACTTTATAACTGTACTTTGCTAGTGTTATGAATAGTAACATAAATACCCAAGATTCAGAATTTCTGAAATTCAACCCCCAGGAAAAGTTTGTTTGACCTCCGACGCACAATATACAAAGGGTTTGCAACCCGCAGGTTGAAATCCACTGCCATCGACCCTTAATGTCACAAAAGTGAAGGCCTTTGGCCTAGCCAGTCCTATTAATAGTTTTGCTTTGGTCTCTGTACTGTTAGAGGGAACTTTCCAGACAAAAGTTGCCTTTTACCCAGACAGGAGAATCTGTCCCTGTGCTGCCAGCATCTGTGTCATAGATCAAAGCTTCCGTCGGTGGGTCATGTGCCCACTGTCTTAGAGCCAGTGCCTTCTGTGGGCACTCACTTCAAAAGAAAACCCAGACACACACAGAATGCTTGGTCAGATTTATGAGTCACACACTCTGTCAAACCAGTGCTGCAAGCTCATTCTTCCTAATGAGTTAGAATACACTTGGGACTAATTCATTTTTATGACATTTGCTTCAAATTTAAACTTTTGGGGGTTGCGGGTCCCAGCTTATGTGTTTTGGAAAAACCCTGACCAACAGGTCTGAGTGGAATGGGAATAGAACTGGCTGGTATTCAGATACTACCTAGGAGGGGATGCTGTTGAGGGACCCACCTTGGCCCTTCTGCTTGTAGGCCTTCCTCCCCGAATTTCTTGCCAGTTGCCTGGTTTTGCCACCACCCCAGTGCCCGCCTTTATTTCCTCGGGCCACATGATACTATGTCCTCATTTCTTGTCCTGATCATTCAAACCCGGATGAGGTCAGTGGTTCTTCTGAGGACCACTGGAAGAATAAAAATCAATACTTTTCATGCCCTGAGCAGTTAATACCGTTAACGTGAAGATGTGTTCAGTGTGCACACCATATACTTTATACCGTATATGTTTTTCAGCTGGTATACTTCTTTCCCTGGAACTTAGATGTGTATGATCTAGACTAAAATTGTGCACGGTGTCTATTCACATTCTTTAGGGGAAAGGAGAGGTAGGGAAAACACTAATATGAGGAGAGAACTGGTCTTTAGTAACCAACCACCAACCTAATTTCTATCTTTCCTTCCTCATCCTCTGCCCCAAGGCCACTCGCACACACCAAGCAGCCAGCAGCATAATATATGTTTTTCAAATTTTTATCTTAAATACATGTATCCGGAAATAGCACACTCTACATGTTTCTCTGCCACTTGCTTTTCTATTCAACATTAAATTATTGAGCTGTGTCCCTGATGATCTATATAGCTCTAGGGCTTTGCAACTCCTATTTTTGTAAAACTCCTCCATTACTTGCTAAGAAAGAAGTATTGTTTGCTAGGTCTCCAGTGATAAGTTCACCACCCCATCCACAATAAACCTCTTCTTAAATACATGTGCTAAAAAGTGAGAATTACTTTGACAAATTAGTAGAAGGGCATTTTGCAGTACATCACAGGTTTACAACTAAGAAAGAAAGTGTAGTCCCTTAGAAGGTTTAAACAATTCCATGCTCACAAAAAGCATTTCTCCAGCAGGCTAAATTAAGGCACAATGAAAGATCAGTCCGAGAATATGCTTTGGCTTTGGATCTGTTACCATTTCTTGTGGTTAGAAATCAGATACATTTTTCCCCAAAGCTCTTGCCAGTGTGCGCTGTCTGGTACAGGAGTTAAATAAAAGTCAATAAGCAAGCCAGTCAGTCCCTAGTGACAGTCTCTTCACTCAAATGACCTATTTTGGGCAAAGCTTTGCTCACACTCTTCCTGACACCTTTCCAGAAAATATTCAAACAAGGCTCATAGTGTTCTAAAGCCTTGTCCTCCACCAATGCTCAAAATGGCCCGTCTCCCTGCAGCTTGGAAGCCTATGTGCCTCCTGGTGTTGATGCAGTCTGAAATAATAGAGTACCTCCTGGTGCTGATGCAGTCTGAAGGAGTAGAGTACCTCCTGGTGCTGATGCAGTCTGAAGGAGTAGAGTACCTCCTGGTGCTGATGCAGTCTGAAGGAGTAGAGTACCTCCTGGGTTGATGCAGTCTGAAGGAGTAGAGTTCTTCCTGGTGCTGATGCAGTCTGAAGGAGTAGAGTACCTTGAAGAACTTCCCCATATCTTCCCTCATCCCGTACTGATTGCTTCGGGAATCATTTTCAGATATCATCTATTTAGTTTTTGTTTGTTTTGCTTCCTTAAATGTTTTTTCCCTCAATGACCAATATTTCACCTAGGATCTCATCTAGGAATTACTACTGATTTTACATATGGGGTTTGTCTCTGTGTCACTAGTATACCTGCTGCTCACAGAGGCAAGATCTGGGTGTGGTGTTAGGAATGGTTGTGAGTCACCACGTGGGTCTGAGGAATCAAACCTGGGATTGGTGGAGCAGTAGCCCTCTCTCCAGTCCCACACCTAGAATTTTAATGCAAACTGGAAAAAAAATCCTGTGTGGTGATTTGGTATCTGCCTTTACCGCAGATTCAGCTCCTTAAATGACCTCCAGATTTTGGTGACTAGTCCTTTGCTCTACTGATGTTTCTAAGCGTTTTACCTGCTATATCCACAGCTCTTCTCCCTTTCATCCCACCTGCGTCCCACTGCCTCAGTTACAAAAACACCCATTCTATCTACAAACGAAGGTAAAAACGTTGTGTGGTGTGAGTTTTTGAACCATAAATCTGTACTCCTTGGTGGAAAGTAATCCTGCACGTGGTTGTTGACAGGATAAAAATTGCACTTGCTAGTGAGGTACAAGAGTAGAATGGGGTGAATGGATGAGCAAACAACAGCAAAGTTCACCTTTCTGCACACTCAGTCTGATCGGCCACTCCCCAGCCTGCACACGTGTCTTTCCCTTTTGCTATGTGCACTCTACTTCAACATATTTCTACTTCAACATCCTTGAAGGCTAAGATCTAGAGATGGTAAAAGGAAGGATTACCAGGTATGCAAGCATCTCACACCAAATACCCTGCAGAATCCATAGCTGGAAATGCCGTGTGTGTGTGTGTGTGTGTGTGTGTGTGTACCCCATTTTTTTCTATTTTGTCAGGAATTCATTGAAGTATAGTAATCTACAGTTGTGTCAATAATTGTACCTTAAGACCTCGGAAAACTCTTTTAATACTATTTGAACAATAAAATGAAAATACCAAACCTCCTTCAGCATATGCCTGTATGTTATTGCAATGCAAAGATAATAAAATAATTTTATGCTAATGTGCTTCCAAAAGAAATGCCCAGTCACCGGCTCATGCTGAATGAATCCAAACTGAGATTATTTAGAAGGAGTGGATTTCATTTTTCATTGTATATTCATTGTACATGGTTCTGTGTTACATACAAATATACATTATGTACTCAACATATATTCCTCTACACCCTCCCCCTTTCTGCCTTTAACTGCTCCCATTTGTTCCCTTGTCTCCTAGATGGCTTTATTTTTTAATCTTGTGTCATTTATACACAACAATCTATAGAATCTATAGATCTATATTCCATAAACCTACATAAAATCCAGAAGTCACAAATAATATTTGTCTTTCCGAGACTAGCTCAACATTCTTCCTTTTTATTTCATTTTATATTTTTCACTTATTCACTTTATATCTATCTCATTGCCTCCTTCTTGGTCACCCTCTCCCACAGTCCTTTCCCCTTCCCTCTTCTCCTCTCCCTTTCTCCTCTGAGTGTGTGGTGCCTCCCAGTGTATCCCCAAACTCTGGCAACCCAAGTCTCTGCGAGGCTAGATGCTTCCTTTCCCACTGAGGCCAGACACAAGGCAGCCCAGCTAGAAGAACATCTCCCATGTACAGACAACAACTTATGGAATAGCCCCTGATTCCAGTTGTTCCAGACCCACATAAAGACCAAGTGCACATCTGCTACATATGTAGGGCGAGGCCTAGGTCCAGCCTGTTCTTTGGTTGGTAGTTCAGACTCCAAGAGCCCAAGAGCCCAAGTTAGTTGATTCTGTTGGTCTTATTGAAGATTTCTTATCTCCTTCAGGGCCTGCAATCCCTTCCCTATTCTTAGAGTCCCCAAGCTCTATCCATTGTTTGGCTGTGAGTATCTGTCTGTCTGAGTCTTTTTCAGCTTTCTTAATGTAGTTATCTCTGGTTATGTTCATTTTCCTTCAAGCAACCCAATTTTCATTCCTCTTCACAGATGAAAATTCTCATTCTGCATTTGTGCCATATTTTCCTTGCCCATTCCTCTGCTGACAGTCTCAGGAGCTGGCTTGATAACAGGCTGTGGTCATGACAGTCCAACAATGGCTGCCTACCAACAGAACGTCCAAGAATCTAGTAGTCACTCAGTTCAAGAGGACAGATGTCTCAGCTGGCCTTCAGTAGACACTGGAATTCTGAAGAAGTAGGCTTTCATGCTGGTGAAGGCAGGGATTTGCTTGCACAGGTAGAAGCAAGCAAAATAAGGGGAAAAAATTTATTTTCCATGTCCTTTGTATAGGCTGTTAGGCTGTCTGCCAGCAGAAGGTATGGTCTAGATTAAAGATAGATCTTCACACCTCAAAAGATCTGGATAGAAAGTGTGTCTTCCCTCTTTAAATGATTTAATTAAGGAAAGTTCCCCATTGGTGTACCCAGTCACTTGGGCTTTAATTTCTTCCAGATGTGATCAAGCTGACACCCAAGGATAGAGAGTAATCACAACTCCCTTGTAGTATTCTCTCCAGAGCTTCCCAAGAAAGTGCTTGCATGTTGTCAATCCTACTATTGAATCCTGTTTGCTGCCCCATGAATCCTTAACAAATTCCACCTTGGTATCTGTTTCTGTACAGCTCAACTTGTAAAAATATAATAAGTAAAACTGAACAACACACAACGGGTTAGCAGGTTAAGAATGCAGCATCTTTAATAGCAACAGAGTAGAATGGATAGCCAAACAGAAACAAAGCAGAACAAAAATCACCCTTATGTTCTAAGTGAGAAAGCCCCTATTAAATGGAGCTTGGGGACTCTTATTGAAGAATAGGAGAAAGGATTGCAGGACCCAAAGGGCATTGGAACTCTGCAGGAAGACCAACAGAGTCAACTAACCTGACCCTTGGGGCTCTCAGAATCTGAACCACCAACCAAAGAACATGCACAGGTTGGACCTTAGGCCTCCTGCACATATGTAGCAAATGGGCAAGTTTGGTCTTCATGTGGTGTGGGGTGCTGCCTGAACTCAGGAACTCAGACCACTCCATTGTCAGCACCAGCGAAGACCCCCTGTCTCCGGGCAGGGAGGATTCAGAACTGCGGGGAGATAAGTTCAGCAAGGTATGTCTGACCCTGGATCTTTCTTTAAATTTGGTTTAAATCTTCCACGGCCGTGGGAAGGGTCCATAGAGGCTCTGGTCTTTGTCAGTGCAGTTTTTATTCTCTTCCTCTTAATTTCCTCTTGTGTCCAACGGGGCTGGTGTTAGTTTTGTGCTTACTCGCCTTTCAGTTTCACTTTGTGCCACAACATAAATAAGCCACGGGCATTACATCGCTGTGATGGGCTCTTCACACTCGACTGTTACAGCCCTGCAGTCAATTCTTAAGCAGAGAGATCTAAAATTGCCCACCCGCATCTTACAGTGTTTTGTAAAAGAGGTAGAGCGTGCTGCCCCTTGGTTTGCGGTCTCTGGGTCTCTCTCACCAGCCTCATAAAAAAAATTGGGTAGAGATTTAGGCCGTGCGCAGACTGCCGGAGACCTCGGGCCTGGGACCATGGCCATTTGGATGATGGTACAAAATTGTTTAAAAGATGAGAGTTGTAGGCCCGCTGTTGCTGCGGGGCAGGAGGCATTGAGTGAAGTCCAGGATAGACTATCAGAAGCCGAACACAGAGAGAGGATGGGCGCACGCAGGAAAAGATATCCCCCCCCCCTAAGGAAAACGGACCTCCAGGTACGCTGCACAGCGGGAGAGTTGTTACCCACAAACCTTCATATTTTCATTCCCTTATGCCCTCTAATATAAAGAAAAGGGGAGCAATCTTGTACCCTGTAGATGACCTTTAGGCTCTTAACATTGATAGCCCTGAGACTTCAGATGATGATGAGCAAGAAGGCTTGGACCCAAAAAAAGGCAGGGTCTGAGCTTTTTCTAAGCGCCATTGAGGCAGTACGGCCCATACCATAGAAAACGGAGGATCCGGTATGGGTTCCTCAATGGCCCCCTTACCTCCGAAAAATTAGAAGCTGTTACCCAATTGATTAGAGAACAACTACAATTGGGTCATGTAGAACCCTCTACTTCACCTTGGAATACCCCCATTTTTGTGATTAAAAAGAAATCAGAAAAATGGTAATTGTTGCATGACTTGAGAGCCATCAATGAACAAATGCATTTGCTTGACCCTATACAACGTGGCCTACCGGTTCTCATGGTGCTCCCAAAACATTGGCCTTTAATGATAATCAATATTAAAGATTGTTTCTTTTCCATACCTTTACATTCTCAAGATAGGCCTAGGTTTGCCTTTACCCTTCCTTCTATTAAGCAAATAGATGTTACCCATGTCTCCTCCTTTAGTAAGCTGCAATATGTACATGTATCCACTGACACCTGTTTTGGTGTAATTGCAGCCACTCCCTTATCTGGAGAGAAGGCCTCACACGCCATCCAACATTGCCTAGAGGCCTGGAGTGCCTGGGGTAAACCAAAGTTTTTAAAAACAGATAATGGTCCTGCTTATACCTCACAAAAATTCCAACAATTTTGTAGCCACATGGCCGTGACACATCTCACAGGTTTGCCTTACAACCCACAAGGGCAAGGCATCGTCGAACGTGCTCACCGCACCCTCAAATCCTATTTGATAAAACAAAAAGGGGGAATTATGCAAGCTCTACCCCCTGTGCCTAGAACTGTAACTTCCATGGCACTATACACCTTAAATTTTTAAAATCTTGATGACCATGGCCATACGGCGGCTGAAAGGCATTGCCTACCCATGGACAAACCAAGAGAGATGGTGAAATGGAAAGATGTCATAACTAATAAATGGAAAGGACCAGATCTTGTGTTGATCAGATCCAGGGGAGCTGTTTGTGTTTTCCCTCAGGATGAAAATAATCCCTTCTGGGTCCCCGAGAGGCTCACTCGAAAAATGGTGGAGACTTCTGATGACAGCCCTGCTCCTGATGCTTTGGAACCAGAGTCAGAGGAGAGGCGAGATGGGCGATTCTGTCGGCATTCCCGAAACCAATTCCAGTGGAACATGATGCTACAGTCTTCCCTAAGTTTTTCACCACCGATATCAACTTGGGTGGGGGTGGGACTCTTTGGAGCAATCCTTTGCTGTGGACTTGTGTTGCTTCTCTGGCTGGTTTGTAAGCTCAAGGCCCAAACAAAAAGAGACAAGGCGGTTATTGCCCAAGCACTTGTTGCTCTAGAACATGGAGCATCAGCCGATATCTGGTTGTCTATGCTTAAGCAGTAGGTCGCCAGCCAGACAGCTCTTGCACTCCTAGAACTTCGGTTCATTGCACAGGATTAAAGTGTCTGGTTTGAGCAGCCCATGAGGGATGCTGAGCTATGCATCGCACTGAGAGCCCCTCGCCGCGGGGTATCTCTGGGAGATACGTCATTTTGCATGAGGGTTGCATTCCCCAGTGTCCCTCCCTCAGAAAAACGGCAAAGTGACAGGTCAAGAGTACTACGGGCTACAAAAAGCCTAGTGGTTACTCCTATACATGATCTTTATACACCTTAATGAGGATTTGACTTCTATCTCCGCCCTTCTAATATGGGTGTCCTACTTTGCTTAAAGAATAAAAGAAAGGGGGAGATGTGGGGTGCTGCCTGCACATTCTCCATTACAAGATGGCGCTGACATCCAGCTGGAGTTAGCAGTAAACAAGTCATGTGCGCACACGCTGGGTAACTTTCCACTCCTTGATCTCTGCCTCTCCCATGGCATCTAGGGCCTGATGAGTTTCAAACAATCAGGGGGCTCCACGTCCAAGGTGAGGACTGATTCCTATATAAGGGGATGGGCTAGATAGTTCGGGGTCTTCGTCTTCACGTGTTGCAAGCTTATGCTCTGCCTCTCAAGAGCATTAAAGCCTTACCGCAGAAGAATCCTATTTTGTGTGGCGCGTCGTTCTTGCTGGCGAGACGGTTGCGTGGGACAATGTGGGTCCCAAACAATTGTAATAGGAGCTACCTCAAGTGCTGTTGCCTGTACTTTATGACTTACTACCTGGGCTGCCTTGTCTGGCCTCAGTGGGAGAGGATGTGCCCAGCCTCACAGACACTTGATGCTCCAAGGTTGGAGGACACCTAGTGGGCCCCACACACTCAGAGAAGAAGAGGAGGGGGTTGAGGAGAATTGTGGGGTGGGGCAGTGAGTGGGATGCAAAGTGAATAAGTAAAAAAAATAACTAAGTTAAAATTTTAAAAGTTAAATAAAGAAATTATCCATAAAAAGAAAGAAAATGTGAAGACCAAGGCAAAGTTCCCATAAATGAATGCAATGAAAAACAAAGCAAAATATAAAATCAAAATAATCAGTGTGACATGGGGTAGACTGGGAAAGGGGTTGGTTGGTCCTGACATTTGAAACATGAATTCCGACTGAGATCAGAGAAAAGAAAACAAAGCAGGAATTTGTCTTGAAACATTATGTACACCCAGGACTTGAAAACAGCTGCATCCTTGTGTAGGAAAGGCTGTGAAACTTCAAACTGTCTGTCACAAAAATAGGAAGCTACACTCTTCCCTCAATAGAAAAAATGAACATCTCATGCACCCGATACTGTACCACGCATGTGCTTTCAGTTCCAGAGGAACGGCATAGAAGCTCCCCAACTTAGAGTTAAAGATATATCCTGAGCCCAGGGTATTGCTAGAAAATGAGACAGCAGCAAATTGGTCCATATCACACCATATATATAGATATAGATAAAGATAGATATAGATATAGAGATAGAGATAGAGATAGAGATAGAGATAGAGATAGAGATGGATGGATGGATGGATGGATGGATGGATGGATGGATGGATGGATGGATGGACGGGTGGATGCATGCATAGATAGATAGATAGGTAGATAGATAGATAGATAGATAGATAGATAGATAGATAGATAGATAGATAGATAGATAGATAACAAAAGGCATACAACACATGTTCAGGAACCATCCAGGATAATCA
Organism: Micromys minutus; assembly: GCF_963924665.1. Classification (NCBI taxonomy): domain Eukaryota; kingdom Metazoa; phylum Chordata; class Mammalia; order Rodentia; family Muridae; genus Micromys; species Micromys minutus. Next base: position 45,966,077 of record NC_137954.1, on the reverse strand, counting down.
AGAAGCAGAAAAGATAGCAAAGAAGAAGAGAAGGGGAAGAAGAGAAAAAAATCATAATTAAAGTGGTTTGCATAGAAAACATAAGGGAAGACTAACTCTGAACAAAAGAATAGCAAGGGTTTCAAAATAAACAAGTATTGCTGCTGAAAGTGGGAGTCTGGATACTTCAAACTAAAAATTCAGTGGATGGATTAAACAGCAGGTCAAATAAACCTGAAGAAAAAGCAAGCGTGTGTTTTCATGTGTGTAGGTGTTTTGCATGTATGTGTATGTATGTACTCTATGTGTGGCTGGTGCCCATGGCATCCAGAAGTAGGATCCCCTGTGATTACTGGAAACCAACCCTGGATCATTTGGAAGAGTGGCTACTGTATTTCACCACTGAATGATCGATCCCCCTAGTCCCGGGACAATTTTGTTTGAAGCTCTGACAGTGCTTTTTCATAGCTGTAATGCCCATAGACCAGTCCCACTCAGCATTGCATTCAAGAGAATCTGTTGAGAAGAGGAAGTAACAATCCCAGCTACTGGGCTTGTGAGCCCCTGCTTTCCTTATCCAGATGCCCAGTCTCACGGGCATGATAATCAATATGAAACGCTTATAGTGTGTAGCCCTTGCTAGCCACTCACTCACACTACAACCTCAGATCCAACCTGCACTGTGGCCGTCTCTTGCTCCCCAACATTCGTCTTATCTCTTCTTTCCCCAAAGTCACTCCTGTATGGTGGCCCAAACTGGCCCAAAGACCTTCTGTCCTAGTTTGCTTGATAGTGCTGTAATAAAACACCAATCATCAAAATGACTTTGGGGAGGAAAGGACCTTCTTGGCTTACACTTCCACATCATGATCTATTCTGACGAAAGCTGAAACCATGGAGGAAGGCTGCTTGTGTGTTATAAATGGCTTGCCTAGCCTGCTTTCTTGTCCAAGCCAGAGGCAGCATTGCCTGCAGTAGTGGGCTGGGCCTGCTCACATCATTAACCAATAAAATGCCTCACAGGATTGCCTTGTGGTCCATCTGATGGGGGCATTTTCTCAACTAAACTTCTCTATTCCCAAATAACCTTAGCCGTTGTCAAACTGACAACTATCCAGCCCACCATCCTTAGGGACTACTTTTGGCCCCCTCTTTTTCTCTCATTTCTTTCAACATATTCTGATTTTCCTTCTGCTTTTTAGGGATGCCCGACTTATACACAAATAAACCTGGCATGACCACAAAAGACACATTTTGAACATAGGCTGACTCAGTCAGCATTGTGATGGCTTTTGATTTATTTTCTACCAGGATCTTCATACACAAGTGCTGTGTTTACGTCATTTTTATCCTTTGCTGTCCCCCTCTAATTCTTTCCATGTCCCCTTTATTCCCTCTCAAATTTATGAGTTCTTTAATTATATTCATAAATATATATATTATTCATATATATATTTCATATATATATATACACATCTGTATATATACTAGTGATGTAAGCAAGTAACTTAAGAAATCCAATTTAAAACCTAAGTCCAAATAAAGAAAGTAATAGAACATAGGATGGATGAGTAGGGTGGATAGAGCAGATCCTTAGATGGCTTTTTAATTAACAATATGTGCAATTTACTTACTACTCAGCCACACAACAAGGACAAAAGTCCTCCCAGTCTGAAGTTAATAGCAGGTGTATACACAGGATGGAAGAATCAGGCATCTCTTGCTCATGCAGCCTCTCTAAGGGATGAGGTCACCGCAAGTGTTGTGAGGCAGGACCCTTGGGGGAGGTGACGACACAGTGCAGGAAGAGAGCTCATCCTCCTGGAAACTGCTCGGGCCTGTCACCTGCTTGCCTCAGGAGAGAACCAGCATCTGCAGCTCCTTTCATCTTGTATAAACACTGTACCTCTCGGGAGGCGTGGGGCTGTCCCTCCCTGCTGGCAACAGGGGATCTTAGGCCACTTAGTCTAGGCTGAAGGAAGTCTTGCTCATCCCCTTACCACCTGATCATTTCTTACCTTGCTCAGCTTGATTGGTCTGTCCTTGCCACCCCTTCAGAATATAATCTCCAGGACAGCAGGAACCTTCTACACCATGTTCATTACCATATACACCAAAACGGCAACAGTGTCTATTTGTCTGAGGATTTCTGTTGCTGTGAAGAAACACCATATCCCAAAGCGACTTAGGAGGAAAAGTTTATTTTGAATATACTCCCATATCCCAATTCATTATCTAATGAAGTCAGAGCAGGAACCTGAAGGCAGAAGCTGATGCAGAGGTCATGTGGGATGCTCCTTACAGCTTGTTCACCCTGTTTTAGCATGCAAGACCACCAGGCAAGGGGTACAACTACCCACAATGCCCTGGGCCCTTTCGCAGCAATAAGTAATTAAGAAAATGCCCCCACAGGCTTCCTTACAAGCTGGTCTTACTGAGGCATCTTCTCAACCAAAGTTCCCTTCTCTCAGTTGGCTCTACATTGCATCAAATTGACCTAAAATCTAGCTAGCATGGTACTATGTTATAGGGCTTTAATTATGTTTGAACAGATTAATTAAAGGATGAATGAATCGCTTCACAAATGCTCAATGAATCTTCTCTCCATGTGAGAGATCGAGGGAAGATCACCAGTCCCAATGTACACTCTTTAAAGGGAGTCTGCTATTTTAGAGTCTGCCACTGACTGCAGAGATAATGTCACGCAGTTCCCTCCTGTCCATCTTTCTCTGCTACATTAGAATTATGCTCCTGCCTGCTGGCCCCACGCCCAGATTCAACAGCCTCTACTACAACCATTTTAGTTGGGGCAAGATGCCAGTCAAGGACCATTTGGGAGAAATTTCCCACAGTAGGCAAAAAGAGCGACCTCATTTGCAAGTATAAAGTGCTCTGCAGCAAGCCTCGCTAAACAGTCTGTATCTGAGACAGCACAGTGGGAGAACACACCTGGGCATTCTGGAACATGACATCAGCAGACAAAAATTGTTTCTTCTTCAAATGCCAGCCCTGGAAACCTAGGAAACCCATGCACACAGCAGGAAGCTTCTTGTTTACAGTGGGCAATTAGTTCCCTCAATTTTCTCTACCGCACTGCCTTGTTTCAAAGTTTCCTAAAAGTTAAAAATCCAATACTCATGGTACTTTATTCTCCTTATGGGGTGGGGGGTTCAACTGAGAAAAGACGACTATAGAATGGAAACATAATCCTAATCAACACTTCGCTTCCCAGGAAAATTGTCAAACTATAATAGAAAAAGCGATTTTAGCATTAAATAAAGATCTGGTAGGAATTGCTGAAGGTCAGTCAACTTAAGCGTTTTTTTGCGGTTAGTTAGCAATTTAATGTGTGTGTGTGTGTGTGTGTGTGTGTGTGTGTGTGTGCACTTGTGTACTCTCAAGCATAGCATAGTTTCTGAGAGTTGGTTCTCTTTTTCTACTCAGTGGGTTCAAAGAGTTAAACTCTGGTCATGAAGTTTGGTGACATGTGTCTTTATCCACTGACCCTGTCATTGATGGGTGACTTTAATCTGTAAAACTTCCAGATACCAAGGCCGATTTAGCTACCTTGACATGCTTTCTGATCTCTTATCCTTTACTCCTAGGAAGAGGAACTGGACATAGCCCTGCCATGACATCTCTCCTGACATGACACCTCTCCCGCCATGACACCATTCCTGTATTCTGTTTGTTCATCTGTTGGGTTTTTGTTTTGAGGATCTTTTATGGAGTAATTGTCATTAATTGATTAATAAAAGTAATCTAAAAATAATAATCATACCTTGCTTTCTCGTTGTGTCTCTTTGAGCTTCGCACATTATCTGGACTGGAGTGGGTAAATAAATCCATGACTACAAACAAATGCAGCAATGCAACGAGACATGAACCAGGCTATGTATCACAGCACCGTCATGGTATTAGTATAGCAGTATAACGGGTAAAAACAAAGACAACAAAGATTCCTTCAAAAAACACTCTGGCATCATACACTTGGTATCATATTACAAGATCCAGCGAACACCAGCAGTTTGTCCCATGAGTCCTGACATTAAGTGCCTGGTGGTCGGAGCAAATAACACCAGGGGAGGCCTCAGTCTGATCATATTCCAGACTTAACTTTTGTTTATTAGATGCTCTGTATTTACATTTGAGATGTTATCCCTTTACCCCACTGCTCCCATCCCCCCCCCCGCCGCCATTAGCCTTCACAAAGGTGCACTCCCTTCTGATACCCCTCTTCACCCCATTGCCCTGGCATTCCACTACATTGGGAAAATCTGCCCTCTCTGGAACAAAAGTCTCTTCTCACAATGAAGCCAGACACTGCTACCTTCAGCTACACATGCAACTGGATCTCTTAGATGTAGCCTATACTTCTAACTAGCTGGCTATAAGCTGGTGACTCTCAGAAGCCCCTGCTGTGTACTTTGAACCCTGTAGATTCTGTCCCCAAACTCAAAGAGACACTTCACTTCTTCTGTTTACTGATTGCTGAGCTGAGGAAATTATCCAGAAACCAGAGATATAGCAGGATTAAAGACTTAAATAAGGTAAAGTCTGGGAGGGTCTTGAGCATTGGACCTTCTGTTTTACTTAGGATTCCTCAACCTCTCAGTATATGCATTGGGTGCTCTGAATCCCATAGATTGGGGATTTTTATGGAGGCTTCAATAAGTAGGCATGAACAAGTCCTAGTTCTGTTTCAAGCACTTCACCCCACTCGGACATACAGGAGTGAGGCAAAAGCTCCACAATTATTATCATAGCTTTTTTTTTTGGCAACAGCTCCCCACCTAGAAGCCCACCAAGGGGCACCTCATTTGATAAGAAATGCTATTACCCAGATATGAAATATACAAACAGAAGGTGTTTCTTCCCTAGCACGATTATTGGCTAGGAAATTCCAAGGGCTTTTGGAGCTCTGCCCTAGGACACTGATAGTAGTCATATACAAATACACATCTTGTATGTACATATAAGTATATAGTTTTCATTATTTTATAAACACATACCGCAAGAACACTGTATCCTAGTCTACCCTGATTTCAGGTAGCTTCTGTGAATGATGCATGGAGACTCACACTAAGCCCTCTCACTATATCCCACTGAAACCAAACCTGCATGTGTTTTTCCTTTCTATTCGGGACCTTTTATGACACTGCCCATTCACCCTTTCATCCAGGACTATGGCAGTGCCCAGTGGATCCCTGTGCCCCAACCTGCAACAATACCAGGGAAGACACTATCTCATCATGGAATCTCCTCTGGTTCAGACCCTAAGTCCTCCGCTCTGCCCCAGAAGTTGAATGCCTTAAACTGAGATGGTAATAAAATTTATTCAAGTCATAAGACTCTGGGGAAATGAGTAATCACAATGTGAAGTCACACTCTAGACATGAGAGATAGGCTAATAGTAATTGATATTTAAAATCTCATACTGTTTCCCAGCACCGATTCAGCTATAGCTACGATAAAAACATCCCCATCAAACACCTAACCAAATAATTATCTTTACTTTGCAGCCCTCCTACATCCAGAAGCAACTTGAATTGGCTGTAATGTAGGAGCCTTAAATATGATTTAATCAGAAATAAAAGCACAAAAATACACATAATAGAAACATGCAGGTTATGAGGGCATAGAATAATTGAGCAAGACTCTCAAGCTTGACAATTTCCCAGAACCCAAGGGAAAATGTGGCATGTTAGATGACCTTCACCATCAAACTTTGAAATGCTTAACAATCTGAAACAACAACAATGAACTGAAACAAAAATGAATTTTGTTTTCAGGGCTACACAATAGATTTTGTCTTCAAACTTTTAAATATAAAACTTGCGTATACCTGGAGTCCTGGATAACACTGGGTGGCTAAAGTGGTAAAGTTGCTTAACCCTGGACAACACAAACAGACACATAAAAATAAAACAAAACAAAATATCTGCGTCCATTCCTCCCAATAGTTAGTCACATAGACGACAGTAAGCAACCCCACGTGAGTATAGTGATGGTGAAAACATTCCTGTTGCCTGGTGATGTCAAGACCTTTTAATGCAATACACCTGTCTGTGAGATTCCTGGACACACACCTCCTGTGCTTTTATGCTCTTTGTCACATAGAAATGGAATACATACCAGGAGGAAAAACATAACACGTGGGAATGAAAATAAATGAATACAATACTGGTTTTGAGAGGCCAGATCTGTTGTGTTCAGACTCCATCTTAGAGAACCTGACCTAAGGTTGACCTCCAGTTAACCAGCAGGCCAGTAGCTATTGCCAGTTTCCAGGTTACTCCCCAACAACAAGAATTCCACCAGTGACTGTTCAAAGGACAATCAGTGGGTGATAGTGTTGGGGATATCTATGAAAATATTTTAACATAGTCTACATTTGGATGTCTATGTGTTAGGGCTCTTTTCTAATCTGTAGACTCTTGGAGGAGGCAAAGGCAGTGTCACTGTACAATTCCAATGGGTGTCAGTGTCCAAAGCAGTGTCACTGTACAATTCCAATGATGTCAGTGTCCAAAGCAGTGTCACTGTACAATTCCAATGATGTCAGTGTCCAAAGCAGTGTCACTGTACAATTCCAATGATGTCAGTGTCCAAAGCAGTGTCACTGTACAATTCCAATGATGTCAGTGTCCAAAGCAGTGTCACTGTACAATTCCAATGGGTGTCAGTGTCCAAAGCAGTGTCACTGTACAATTTCAATGATGTCAGTGTCCAAAGCAGTGTCACTGTACAATTCCAATGATGTCAGTGTCCAAATCACATTATACTTACGTGTTTTTAACTTCAATCTTGTTGTTTAGACCTTACAATTTTAGAGTGATGATTGTTCCATTAATCCTACTGACTCACAAAATGAATACAATCAGGAACCACATGACTACTCTCTGTTCCCTCATTCTTCTCCATATACACCTTAGTTGATTGATCTAAAAAATTAAATATGAGTGACGTTCCCAGGATAGATTGAGCCAAAAGTCCTATAAATCTGAGTGTACAGATTTATTTCGTTTATTACCACTTCTCTCGGGTTGTGTTTTAATTTTAGTAATCTTATACAAAGACATTAGGCAGACTGAGGTTCTAGGCAGCGTGTGTAAAGTGGAAGGTTTGCAGGACAGAATGGCTTAAAGACAAGTCCAGTAGATAGTCTTCCTGCACCCAAATGTTCCCCTTCTTCCCTGATGCTATCCGTCACTGATTTCTGAAACAATCACTGTACATCACAAAAGTTCCAAGTATCAACTGAACACATCATATCTTTAACACAGAGGTCAAAAACTATTAGATTATTTGAGTTTCAAGCTTAAAGAGAGCAAGCCTCGCTGGCACACGCATTGCCTTCGGAAACAAGGAGCAGCCCGTGCATTGCATTCTGGGATCACATTGCAATTCTCAGCGGTTTCTCAAACACCTGGCTTCTGCAAAGAAGCAAATCATTCCAAGTCTACGAAGTAGTGGCAACATTTGAAATCTTCACGAGTCTAATCTAAGCTCTGTATTTTGAACAAAGTTATCTAACAACAAACCCACTAAATATATCATGTACAGAATTTATCTTTGCTCCACCCTGCCTCTATCAACCTTATCAAGAATACCTGTCCAGCAATAAAATTATGATCACTATGAAAACAATGTCAAGGCAAGCTGTACCTTTCCCTTGGCATCAGTCACTCTGGAGAAGTGGGGAGGTTCAGCAAACACAACCTCAAATTCAGCTCTGGGGCCTCTAATTAACTAGATTCCTACCCTGCTTCTACAGACACCCTTGTCTACAATCATTATTTAAATGTCTCAATATTAACACTATCTAATAAATACAAACATGTTAGCTAACCATAACAGTAGAATAACATCACGATAATGACCATCCATAAACATAGCTAACCATACAATTATCTATGTGCCAATGATAGATTTTGTAATATTATTTTGGTTTGCTATTTCTCATTTTTGTTGCATGGCATTTTTATGAAATCCTTTGAACTTTTCCAGAAGTTGTTTTGATGAAAATGTGAAAAATAATTCTATTATCAAAGTTAATATGATAATATGTGGTATGAGAACTGCATTTGTCAAATAAACTGTCCAATGATAAATCATACATTCTGACCGATTCCAGGGTACACTCTCCGGGGTGGTGTCTGTTTTGGATCCTCTGCTACTGACACGGCAGACTTGATAGCAGGAAACTATAATTCTTTCCTCCTCTTTTTCTCTTATATTATTATATCTCCCCCTCTCTAGTCTCCTTCCTCCCACCCCCACTGGAATTTAGGGGAAATCATCGGATGCTTTGATTAGTATATAGCACACTTTATAGGAATATGCAGAAAAGCTATGGAAACCTCCTTACAAACCAAGAGGTAGAGGTTATTAAACTCAGTGCAAAGTAAAATCAGGGTTCAAAGGGACACAACAAAATGAAGTTGTAATATATACAAACAGATTGTAGAAATGAGAGACAACCCGGAGAACACAAGCCCTGCACTCAATGGTGTGTGAACAGCAACGCCACAGTAAAGTGGACAGTAAAGACCCGTGGCTGCCCAGCTGTCTGCCTAACTCCTTCTTGTCAGTGACTTTCAATCCTTTATGAAAAGAAAGGTGAAAATGCTATTTTTCTCTCTCTTCTTCAAGATGGAACATCTAGGGCCTGTCTGGGCATATATGTCTGTAACTCCTTCACTCCAAAGGCTGAGGCAAAAGATTGGGAGTTGGAGCCTAAAAATGACATAATGAAAACTTGTCAGCCATGGCCCCAGGTGTATATGCAGCAGAGGGTGGCAGTGTCTGGCATCAGGGAGAAGAGGCCTTTGGTCCAGTGAAGGCTCATTTTCCCAGTGTAGGTAAATGCTAAGGCACTAAGGTGGGAGAGGGTCATTGGGAGAGGGAGCACCTTCATGGAAGCAAGGAAATGGGGAGGGAGGATGAAAGTTGGGGGAAAGGAGATAAGAGTTGAAATGTAAATACAGAGAATATTCAATAAAAAATGATAAAAAAGAAAACTTGTCAGAAAGTAAAAGGGAAAGAAGGAAGGAAGGAAGGAAGGAAGGAAGGAAGGAAGGAAGAAAATAGACAGGAAATGGAGAATGGGAGAGAAATAAAAAAAGAGGTAAGAAAGAAAAGAAAAATATAGAATAGATATTTAGCACAACTCATAATACACATACATGCTAAAGTAATACTTAGACTTGATACATTAAAATAAGCTTTGCCTCTTTGGTGGTTGTTTAAAAGACACCTGCTCCCAATGTCAAACCTCCATTTATAATTAAGGAAACAATTTTGGCCAATAGTTGCCTCTGTTCAAGGTCACGGGAAGCAGTAATGGACTGTAAGCAAAGCCAAGGGTCCTGTGCTTCTCCATACAAGGTCACCGCCAACGGACTGAAGGGAGGCACTGCACTGGCAAGAGCTGATGCCTGCTTTGTGATTAGCCCCATTTGAGAGGGCTTAATTAACTGGAATCCTGAAAATATTCGGGGGGGCTGAGGACAAGATAAAATGAAACAAAGGTATCTTTTTGACACTACCCCCAGGGCAAGCAATAGATGGTTCATGAACTGCGAAAATCTTAATTCCTCAAGGTCGAAACAGTAACAACAGCAACAAAACACACTCTCAAACAAGGTAAACACACACACACACACACACACACACACACACACACACTCAACCCAGAAAAGCAGTGTGTGCTTAAGTGGCTGAAAACAAGCTGTCAGAGGTTACTATTTCTCAGCTGTTCTGGCATGCCAGCATCTTGTTCACACAGGAGTTTAATTTTAGCTCTGTATTAATTACACATTACAATTGTTCATGTACCTGGGCAAGCTCACAAGCTTGCACGTGTGCACAAACACACACCTGTGTGTACACATAAACATACATATTCACTCACCCACGCACATGCACAGACACACATGCACACCCACATGCACACATGCACAGACGCACACACACCCACGCACATGCGCATGCTCTGTAATTCTGCTGTCATGCGCCTACCTCAGAATTCTTGCATCACTTCAGTCCCTATGGAACATAATGTTGTTTACTGCCGTATCCCTCCAAGTTAATTTTCTCTAGAGACAACCACCTGGAACCAGGCATCTTTCAAAAGACAGACCTTTGCCAGGACCCCTTAGAAGGGAGAGAATAAAGATTTCTAAGTTAGGTGCCATCCAGTGACAAGGTCACCATGTCTTGGACAGTGACTCTTGTGGGATAACATGTTTGGAGAACGGCACATGTAGCAATGCCTCATAAAGGTGAGCCAGTTCAAAATAGATACTGGTGCTTCTTTCTTGTCAGAGCTGCAGGCTGGGTGATTACAAAATGAGCTGCAGAACAAACCTCGACAGAAAGATGTCTGCACGTCCCCCAAGCTAAGCCTCGTGCCCTTGACATCTTGAAGCTGGTACCTCAGTATACTCCCGGCCTCTGACTGCACTGCAGGAAATGCAGGACCTGAAGCGTCTGTTTATTCAGCTTGGTCACTAAATTAATCTTTTCCTCTGGCCAGCTCTGAAGTGGCGCTAATGAGGATGGAATGAAGCTGAGCTGCGACACACTTAGCCACGGGCTCCCCAAGCTCATATTCCCTGGCGATAGAATCAGGACAGGAAACAGACCTATCCCTGGAAAGGATCCAGGCAACTTTGCCTCCCCCACCCCCACCTCTTTGTCTCCTAAGAAGGAAGCCTTGGCCTTGTGACAGCCGGCCTTCCAAGGCAGCTCACAATACTTGGACTTCTTCGATGTAAATCAGCCCTGAATTTATTGAATCCCTCCTCCCCTCCCGGATCATGTGTGGAAGACATTATCTGTAAACAAAGGAAAAATCTCTCCTAGATGCCTCACAGTGAGATGGCATGAAGCAGGCAAAGACTCAAAGAAATACATCTAAATATGCATGCCTTAGCAAATGCTGCAGTAGGGGCCCAGGCATAATCAAATAGCTACCTCCACAGGTCATAGCAGGGACAAGATCTCTTAGTCTATTTCTACGCCAGTCGAGTCCCACCAGCATCACCAGCATCTAAAACGGAAGGAGGGAAGAAACCCAGCTGCCGAAATAAACCACTGGTTTCTGGGGGTTGGGGAAGATCTTGGAGAAATGACCCTAATGTCTTCAGGTGGAATATTTCTTTTGGGAACCATAGCGATAAAGTGGCTCTAAATTGTTTGGACCCTGACACCCCAGAGAGGCCATATGATACAGTGTCAAGAGAGAGACTCAATTCCCAGAACTCCTGAAGCTTTGGAATGCAGAGTATTTGACTTAACTTCCTCAACAGGACAGGGTTAAATTACAGAAGGCCCAGATGCCTGCCATGGTTCTTACTCACAGTAGACATAGATGGAATTGTTCAGGGTCGGAACACATGTGAAAGAGAGGAACCCCTGTGCAGACCCTTAAGAAGTTTGCTTTGCCATTGAAATAGACATTGTCACAATGCGTATCTTAAAGAGAAGGGAAGCGCCTCAGAATATCCATTTGTGAACGGGGTATGAGGTCATTCTCTACCACATCACAGCTCTTCAGCAAAGGCAAGCAACTAAATCTGCATGCCAGCTCACAGCATGGACGGGACGGGGCCTCTGACTCCTCAGGTGGAATTAGAAGCCACATGGTTTTGTGTGTCCAACAACCTCATCTTGCTCTGAGCAAGTCACGAAGGAAGAGTGTTGCCATCCCGACTGGACCTGTCCTCTCTGCTTTCTTCTCAACTCACACAGCACTGGTGAAAGATTTATTATGGAGAAAAAAATGGCTGGAGGGGGCATGGCTGCCGTGAGGGTCCTGTTAGTCTGAGCAGTGAGTGGTTTATTGCACACAACCAACCTGTGACAGATTCGCTGCAGTGACAGGAATGAGCTGCAAACAACATCCGGGTTTGCCACTTTTCTCCAGAGAAAAGGCGCCTCGGTGACAAGGATGAACACTTTGTCTGACACACTGGGCAAAGTGCAGAGCCGCAGGAACCGAGTGAGATCATGTGTGGAAAGTCCTCCCGCCGTTGTGTATGCCATCAAGACTATCCATGAAACTGTAATTTATAAGGACGGTCACACAGAAGTTTTATATGTAAATGAACCAGTTAATTATAAAGCAAAGGGAAAGGGCTGGGGACGTGGCTCAGACAGTGTCTGCTACTCAAGCAAGGACATGGACTGAGACTGTCATTGCATCATAAAATCTGGGTGGGTGTGGCAGCATGCAATGCACTCGTGCACACACACGCATGTGCACACACATGTACACAGTATGGTAGGGGGTAAAGAGAGGGGAAATCCCTGGAGCCAGTCTGCAAAATCAATTAATTCTGGGTTCAATTCAAACTCTTATCTCTGTCTCCAAAAAAAAGGCATAGCAATGAAGAAAGATGTGGACATTTCTTTAATATTTGCCGACGCAGATGCATGCACGTGTACATGCGTGTACACATATGGAAAGTGAGGGTGATCATTTTCATCCACTTCGTCACATGGTCTGTAAAAACTAATCGAGCACTGTCGTATGCAGTGAGGATAGAGCAGTGAACCAAACAAATGACATTGCATGCTGTCTGTGACAGTCATCACAGTAGTAACTGTTTAGAACAAATCAGGGCTAAACCTCATCTGTGACTTTAGCGTGGAGGTTTAGACTCTTACTTACATGTGAGTATAGGGCAGTATGCTCCTCAGTCCGCTACCTAGTGAATAAGCCTCGCCTATTCCCTTTCTTCTATATTTCCTTTGTGGGAAAATAAAGAGTAAATATAGTGAAGGCACAAGGAACACCCCAAGTAGATTTGTAGGGTGGAAGTGGGAAGCAGAGCATTGTTCTCTGTCATTGGACCTACAGAGCAAAGCCTAGCAACCCAAAAGCAATGTCACTATTATCATTCTACATAAAACCACCTGCTATTGCTTTTTTAAAAAATGTATTGGTTATTTTGTTTATTTACACTTCAAATGTCACCCCTTCCCAGTTTCCCCTCCGAAAGTCCCCTACTCCACTCCCTCCGCTGCTTCTGTGACGGTGCTCACCCACCCACCCACCTACCTACTCCCACCTAACCTCACCCTGCCGTCCCCTATGTGGGGCATCAGCCTCCACAGCTGCTATAGCTTTTAAACGTCACGCAGCACATTTCAAAGTCAGAATGGAAACACACACGTAGTCTGAATTACTGCTACTCCTTCCATTAGCGTGGATGATCAAAAGTTTACTGTGTGCGTTCAATCAAATCAATCCCCAAGTGAGTCCTAAAACACACCAATTACAGATGCTCCTCCCACTCCTGCCCTGCATGATGACAGGTTCTGAAAGAGAGGGGTGTTCAAGCTGAAGGCAGTACACTTCCTGGTGTGTGGATAAAGCTGAGAAGGTGGCTGAAATTGGTGTGGCCTGGGAAAACCAAACTTACTCCTTTTTCCAGGAATGATGATGTCAGAGGCGAGGGTCAGGGTTGGGGGGAGAGAGTAGGGGCTGAGGGGGAGGGAATGTGAACTGGCTAGTTACTTTTCTCTTCTAAAGTGAATCCACAGGCCATTCTGAAACAGTACTTAGCCAAGACAGGCCTCGAACACTACCCAATAATAAAAGATAAAAAATGAGAGAAGGGAACAGGCTGAGAGAGACAGAGACCCAGCACAGATGCGGGCTGTCAGAACTTCGTGAGAAGGAGCAGAGGCATTGTGCCTGCATTAGTACAAGTGACCCTCCTGCTATTTCAGTCTCAAAGGAAGCCCCCTCTGTTCACCTTCTCATTAAAACAGCCTCTCCAGAGAAAACGAAGAGACCACACAAAGCAGGACATTCATCACTAGGGCAACCTATGCACACACTGGAAGCTGGCAGGCACAAAGGCCTGGCTTTGGGCTTTGTGGGGAAGCTGCTCTCTGCCTGTCTCAGTGTGTGTGAGATTTAAACAGTAGACTTGGATGGAAACCAAGGTTTAGATTGTGTTTGCCTCTTCTAGGTGTACTTATAAAGAATGAAATCCCCTTTTAATTCCATGTTGCATTTTAGAGTAGGCAGCTTCTTAGGTGGCAACCTGGCACCAAGCCTTTATTTACCAATACATGGTCATCATTTATAGTCTATCCCATTTGAAACAATTCGAGCAACCTTGCTAATTGTCCTCAACGTGGCTTATGCAGATAGTAAATTGGAGTACATCACAGCTTGGGCCTGCCTGTCCCCATCCCTCCCCTTCCTCCCCACACAAGACTACACACACCTTCATGGAAAACTGCAAACGCACCTACCAACAGATCAAACATAAAGCATGAAACAGCGGAAGGATTGTGCCACAGAGACAGTCACACAAACAGCAACATTTCCTGCAAGCCTGTTCGGTCCTGTGTATTTAAGATGTATACAAATGCTTGGAGAGAGTTGTCTTAGAAAAACAACAACAAACCACTCTCCATTCAACAGTGACAAGAGACAAATGGTCATGTGAGAAGTCCTTACAGATAGTGTTCGCCTGGGCAGCCTAGCATCCACCGGCGCTGACAGACCCTCCCAGGATGAAACCATACCACGGCCATCACCAACAGCCCAAATACTGTGCTTCAGCTTCGGTTTAATTTGATGTCAACATGGATTTTTCAGAGTAATATCACCCCTGGAGAAATCATCTTTAGCATGTTAGAATCTCAAGCAAAAGGTCCTTAGATATAGAAGTTGGAGTCTGAAATTAGATTCTTTTTCCTTCTTCATGTCTTCTGAATCAGGATGAATTGGTTTTTATCCGTTTCATAACTATTCTTTCCTTTTGTCTTGAATCTATAAAAAGTACATAAACAAGAAACATTGTATTGAAATGTATGTTTAAACTTGTTAATGTAATATATAATAATTATGCAAATATCACTATACATTTGCATATACAGATATATTCTAATAATATCCAACTCCTATTACCCATCTTTTTTTCTCCTCACTTCCCTCTTTTAAACAGTTCCCGTTCTATCCCCAAAATTTAGGAAGCAGAGGCAAAAAGATTAGAGATTCAAGGCCAGAATCAACTGCACAGTAAATTTGAGGCCAGTTTGAACTGGATAAGATCCTACCTCAAAAAATCAAAGGTAATTTCAACTGTATTTAGCTAACTCTTTCACATTTACCAAGAAAACTGAGTGATTAGGAAAATAATCCCAGACCGAATACTGACTGGGCAGTTTGGGTCTTGTCTCACAAAGGAAGGAATATTAGGAGATCAATGGATGTGCCATTGGAAGGGCCAGTGGACCTTTAAGAAAAAGGTTTAGTTAGCTTTATATCACTGTTGCCAAAATGTCTGACAGAAACAATTTCATAGAGGAATGAGTGTCTGGGCTCACATTTTCAGAGATGTGGTGAAGGGTGAGACAGACCTGAGCAGTTCCCATCTCTGTGGTCCCCGATGCCAAGGAAACGGGACAACACTGCTCTGTTTGCTCAGTTTCTGTCAGACTCTCAGGAGGGCGGCGTTCACCTCAGAGTACGTCTTCTCCCCTCAGCGGATCCTCCCGGAAGTCTTCTCCCCTCAGCGGATCCTCCCGGAAGTGCCCTCATGGACTCATCCAGCCATGCCAATCTGTCATGTGCTGTTTCCTCTAAATTAAAACATTCCATCATGGGGGGAGGAAGACAGCTTATGAGATTCGGGAAGCATAAGAAAGTCATAAGACTCACGAGGTTATAAAGCAAAAGGCATCTGCGGGAGAGAAGACGCTATCTAGTGAATGGTGCCTATGAGTAAGAGCAAAAGTTTCCACAAACTCAGCTCTTGTGAATCTCTTCTCAGGCTGGGGTAAATTTTCCAGGAACGCAGCTGCCTTTCAGTTTCTCAGACCCTCATAAACTCATTGGTTCTCAAAGACATGGTGGGATTACTGCTCTGGTCTGCTTTGGCGCCCTATGTGGATGAGAAGACATTTCCTCACGTCTCCTCAAGAAACATCACACAACATTCGCCAGTGTCTGAGATGACTCTATTCACTGTCCAATGAGCCATGAAGTCTAGCCATCACAGGCCTTTGATATGCTGGGAGTTTGGGGGCACATGTTGAGAGGGATGATCAGTCTCTGGCCACCTATCCTTTTGACTTCTACTTCCTGGCCATGACTTCAGCATGTACTATGCCATCTGTGCATAGCATTGCCATCCAAAGTACCCACCTGAGGCCTGAAGCAGTGAGTTTGCCTGTAGGCCCACACCAATTCCGCCATATGCATTTATTCCACAAAGTTGCGGGGGCAGGTGCTGGTCTGTCTACTTGTCTGTTGGGAGCACTTAGGGAGTGCAGGACAGAACTTTCTGAGTCATGAGAAATCGGATCTGGTTTAAAGGTCCCCAGAACTGTGATGAGTCCTAGAACACGGGGTTCTCAGACTCTTGGACATCCAGGTGCCCTTGGGAGTCATGGGCTGGGGACAGCATCTAGCCTGGGACAGGGGAAAAGGAGAGATCTGGTTTGTCCCAACAGAGGCAGGCTTGGTGCCGGGGTGCTGGGATGGCAGAGAGGTCTTTTAAGGGAAATTAGGCTGCGGCTTTGTAGGTGAAGGCCTTCTTTATCCACACAGTAGATGTTGATGAAAACAGGCAGTACATGTCTAAACAGTTTATTATCATGGCGGAAAACAGATGCATTAAATCATACCCAGTTCTCAGGGTGGGCCTGAGATTAAATACCTTTTTCAGGGAAGGATGTCAGGGAAGGGGAGCTTATTGGCTAAGCCTTCAAGGTCTCTAGGTACCTTATTAGCATGGATAACTCTGTTTTGGGCCTACATGAGTCTGGCGGGGAGCTAGGAGTCACCTAAGCCTCAGGCATATACCCGCCGAATCTCCTGGTCTTGGCCTGCTCTACCTTACCAATCTCCCTGGTGTAGTTTTTTACATCTCACATTTGCCAGCCTTTGAATGTGAGCCTAATAAAGCTTTTACATTTATAGTTTAATTATCACAAGTATTCTGTTACAGTAATGCAAAGGTACCCGACACATTGAACAAAAACGGGTACTGAATTCTAAGCCAAAACCAAGAGAGATAAAAATAAATACTTTGTTACTCCTTTTCTTGTGATGTTAGCTCAGGTGCAAATATATAAGACAGAATATATATATCTATCTTGAAAGACAAGTTAAACATCTCAGAATAGAAATTAACTTGTAGATAGGCACAGTCTTCAATCTAGGGGAAACCTATATAAAAATATTTGAAATTCTAGCAACTTGATCAGAGAGTGAAAAGGTAAAGATAAAAACTTTGGGAAATGTTTTAAAGAAGTTTAGCCATGAAAAACATAATGGATTGATATTATTAGAAAAAATAACTTTAGGACTGGGGCTTGTGTGTTTAAAAAAGAATGTTTAGACATGTCTGGGTAAATGCCATCTAAATCAGGGACCCACTTAAAAGATGGATGTCACATACGGAGGAGGATGGGAAAATGAAGAGAAAATAAAGTTCCGTGGAAGAAATAGAATGGTTCATCTTAGATTGAGGCAGGTATTGCTTTACCATTAGGACAGAAGGAAACCAGGAAAGGTGGATTCTGACACTGAGGTTCTGTGGTAGAAAGTTGAGGAGTTGGATGGAAGAGCAGGCAGTAGGAGGAACGCAGAGGGAAGAGGAGGAGAGCAGAGAGATCTGCTTTTGCTCCAGAGAAAGTGCAGCCATGGTGATGGAGAACAGGAGACTCTTCCAGGAGCACCGACAGGTCTATGAACTGAAACCCAAGCCCACAGGCTTGTGGTGGGTGAAATCAGTTGGTCGAATGAAGCTTCATTTTACTTTATTGTAAAGCAGGGCACACGGGTGGAATCTGTGGAAACCACATTTATAATACAACCAACAGCTCCCATATCTCTGTCTACTTTCACCTTCACAACAAACAGTAAGGCCTGCAGGTAGCCTTTATGAATTTAGTCATTCAGTGTACATTATTAAGTATCCTATCAGGGATTTGATTCTACAATAAGTTATTATTCTGCCTAATAAGCGTTCACTCCTATTTACCCATTTCCCCCTCGTCATTTCATTCCTTCCTTCAGGCCTTCCAATGAGACTCGACTTCTCCTGGCAATTCCTCAAATGATGATAATAAGCTAGGGAAGCATATGTTGTTTTCATGTCTTAAAAACAGACCACATTTACTTTTAAGGCTTTTTCTTCCGTATATATAATTGTTCAACAGTTGCCGTCTCATGAACAGTTAATGATACTCCAGTGACCCACTGTGATCATTACCGGTGTCAAGATGTCAGCCATCACCCTAACTTGTTCCCTTGAAAGGGGCCTGACACTGTCTACTGGCAACTTTGAAGGGTTTTTTTCTTCATTAGTGTTCGGTGGTTTTGTTGCAAAGCATCAAGAAGTGGAATTTTTCTTTGTTCGGCTTACACTCAAGCACAACATGACGGAGCTGCACACCTGCTGAGTACACACCCAATAGAATCGAGGTCAGATTGCAATAGACACACTATTCCCAGCAGCCCTGCAGATCAGCCCAGGCACCCATCAGTGGGTAAATGGAGTTTGAAAACGCAGCGTATAGTCACAAGAGATTATTTGAGGCATATTAAAAAGAACAAATTCTATCTTCTCCAGGAAAATAGTTGAAGCTAGTTAAGCAAAGCAAAGAACCCAGTGTTTTGTTTTTTCTTTCACTTGTGGAATGAGTGGAACGGAAACCACTAGAGAATAGGAAAGAGACTACAATGGAAGGAGTGAGTGTAGTCATACGAAGTACCTTATTATAATTCATTCCATCTATTTGCTATAAACAATGCCCAATAGTTTAAACAGCTTAAGAGAAAACGAGACTTCGATGGCTTTTGGAACAATAAAATGATTTTTATAAAGTTTCCAGGCCACGGAATTGTTTTCATACTCTATGTGATTGATGTAGTAGATACTTTCCAGAAAATAAAAACATGCAAATGACAAATTTATACATCAAATAGTAAAGTTATACATCAATTTTTATTTATTTTAATATATTTTAATTAAAATAGAGTTACATATCTTCCCCTTTTTTCCCTCCAACCCCTTCCAGACACCCTTTTACATACTCTTCTTATGTTCCCTGACTCTCAAATTCATAGTGTCTTTTCCTTTCGTTAATATTGTTTTACACACACACACACACACACACACACACACAGTATATAAATACAACCTGTTTAGTCAGTGTTTCTTTAGTGTATATACTTTCAGGGCCGGTCACTTTGCAGTGGATAAGTTTTGAGGAGGCTCAACACTACGAGAATCTAAGTCTCCCTATCAACATCAGTAGTTGCCCGTAGTTCTTTGTCTAGTGACGATTCCCTAAAATTCCCTTTTCAACATTAGCACAGCCACTGATACACTGTGATTGTTCCAGATCTTGCTTCTGCAGCCATCCTAGGAGAGATGTTTTCCCAGCAGATGTCCTGGAATTCTGGGAATGAAGATAATTCTTATAATAATTACTATTATTCTTATAATCTTTCTGGCCTCTCTTATGTGATGTCCCCTGAGACAAAGATAGAAAGCTATGCTGTAGAAATGTCTACTGGAGTTGGGTTTCCCCATGGTTCTTTGATTTCTGTATCCATCACCATCAAGTTCTGGTTCTCTGTGATGGTCTCCATTTGTTGTGAAGAGATGACACTTTTACAAGGGATGGTAGCCAAAATCTGTGAGTATTAAGATTTAGAACATAGTGAGGAATTACGGTGGTCTGGCAAAGTGATTGTGGTAGAGTATTCCTAAGATCTGTGAATGCACTAAAGTCCCAGGGAGTTGGCTAGGTTTCAAGTACCAAGCATGATATTCCCGCAGTAAAGTGTGCCATAATTCCGATGAGACAGATGTTACCACCAACATGTGAGTGCCTTTTATTGCACCTTTATAGATATATAGTCATTGACATATTGGTCATTGTTTATGTAGTATTTTCTGGTACTGCTGAAGCAAACTGCAGGATAGATGGTTTCAGCTTAAACTAAGTTTGAAACATCTGAGTCCTGTGTCCAAACACTTGATATAGATTTGTTGTCTACATAAAGTGATCTTGGCTTTAAAGATATATATCATCTAAATGTATGAAAAGACGTGTTCTAAGCAAGTGAGATCAAGAAGCAAGCAGGCATTGCCATCCTAATACATGACAATATAGACTTTACACTTTACACTTTCTCTAACAGATTTGTCATCTAGACAAAAATAAATAAATAAACGTAGAAAACACAGATTTAAATAACATCTTTTATCAAATGGACATAACATATCTCAACACAATATTCTCCCCAACAGCCGAGGAGTATACTTTCTACTCAGCAGCACACAGAAACTTCTCTAAAAAAAACACCACATGCTAGAACAAAAAACAGACATTAGAAAAAAATGGATTTTATCTGATCATCAAAATCCCAGTAAGTTTATAAAATTGTAGGAATTAAACACTTTTTTACTGAATGATGACTAAGACAAAAGAAATCAAGAAAAAATATAAAGACATTCCTGGAGCTAAATGGAAAGAAAAACATAACCAAACCTCTGAGACACACTGAAGGAGTTTACAGCCCTAAATGCCTAATGTAAAAGAACAGGAAGAACTCACATACGTGACTTTGTACTGCTACTCAAAAAACTGGAACCACGAGAACAGATCAAGTCCAAATCCAGGCGATGCCACTGAATAATAGAAACCAAAGCAGAAATTAATAAAATAAAAGCAAGGAAAGGACACAGAGAGCTAAATAATCTAAGAGCTGGATCATTGAAAAGATGAACAAGATCTAAAGACTCTTGGCCCAACTAACTCAAACAAAGAAAGAGAGGGATTCAAAATCTACAGACTTGGAAATGAATAGGGAAACATCACAACAGACACCAAAGATATTCATATTATAAGGAAATACATTTAAAATCTTTCACTCCACCAAGTTGGAAAAAATAAAAGACACAGATGATTTTTGAATCATTCAAATTACCAAAATTAAACCAAAAAGAGACTAACAACTTACAGAGACACATAACAAGGAGGAGATGGAAAAAGTATTATAAAGCTTTCTGGAAAAAAAAAAAGTCCAGTGGTTTCTGAGTAGAATTCTAACATACTTTCAAAAAAAAAAAAAAAAACTACAACCAAACTTTCTTAAACTTTTCAGAAAAGTATAAATTGTCACACCCAAACTCTTCTTATGGTAGCCACATGACCCCAATACCCACACCAGGTAAAGATGCAACAGCAAAACAAAACATCCGCAAAATTACAGACCAGTATCTCTGATGAATGCGGGTATCTTCAATAAGGTATTAGCAATCCCAATACAAGCACAGATTAAGATCATCCACCATGTTCTGTCTGTCAAGGAAATCAGGGATTAGTTCAATATACACTCCAATAAATGTAATAAAACAAATAGATAGACTCAACATCAATTATCACATGATCATTCCCAGAAGTGCAGAAAAACTCTCTGACAAAATCCAACATGCCTTCATAGTAAATGTATTAGATAAGGTAGGACTGGAGGGAATAGAACAAATTCTAAAAATGACAATGTGAAAGCCAACAAACATATCCTAAATTGAGAAAAATGTAAAGCAATCCCACTAAAATCTAGAATAAGACAAGACTGTCTACTATCCCCATCCCTTTATTAAAGAAATACAAATAGAAAAAAGGTCAAATTATCTCCATTTGCTTATGATAAGCCTAAAATGCATATGACATTATACATAAGAGAGCCTGAAATTTCCACCAAAAATGTCTAGAAACAATCAACAATTTCATCAAAGTGGCAGAGTAAAAAACTTAACTTAAAAAAAATGGTAGCCTTTCTATCACACACACACATACACACACACACACACACACACACACACACAAAACACATTGAGAGAGAGAGAGAGAGAGAGAGAGAGAGATGGAAACACCCCTATTTACAAAAGCACCAAAGAATGAATATATACATATACATATACATCATATACATATACATATACATATATATATGTATATATATATATATACACAAACTTAAAATTGAAAAAATAATCATTTGTTCATGAATTGGTAGAATTTGTGAAAATGACCATCCTATCAAAAGAAATTTACAGATTCAGTTAAATACCAATCAAAATTCCCACAACTTTCTTCAAAGAAATTGAAAAAAAATCCAAAGTTATATATGAAATCAGAAAAGAAAAAAAAGAAAATCCCTGAACAAAAGAAGTAACACTGGAGTTCAACGCCTATGGTAGAATTGTACGTATTGGGGGAAAAAGACATCTACACTAATGGAACAAAATAGAAGCCCCAAATGTATGTATGACGAATGTGTAGCTACAGCTGTCTGATGTTTGACAAAGAGGCAAAAAACATACATTGGAGGAAAGACAACGTCTGAAACAAATGGTGCTGGGAAAACTAGATACCTACCTTCAAAAGAATATGTATATATATATATATATATATATATATATATATATATATATATATATATATATAGTGACAAAGTCTCACTATGTAGCTCTGGCTAGCCTGGAACACCCTATATAGACCAAAGTGTCTTAGAACTCACAGAGATCTGCCTGATTCTGCCTCCCAAGAGCTGGGATTAAAGGCATGCACTCAGCTGCCCAGCTCAAATAAGCTTGCAAATGTACTAGTGAAGTCAGATATTTACAGGAAAACTACACTGTGTTTCAACCATCTCTTCAAATATTGTCTAACCCTTCGTTCTCAGTCTTCTCTCCATCCACAGCTCAGACCAGGATTTTTGGGCTCTCCTTTTGTACTTTTCAACTTTTTGTGTCTTGGGGAGGCATTCTTGACTTTTCCTTTTCATCTTCACATTTCTTGTTCTTGCTTTGAGTCCAGCTCATAGACCAGTCACCAGACTCTCTTGAATCCATGAATATCCAGCCTCTACCTCTGAACTGACAGAATTTCCAACATGTCTACCAGCCCCAATTTCTCATCTGTATTTCTACAGCTTCCTTCTTCTAGATTTCTAACTAAACCGCTGTTTAGTTCAGACACTGAGTTTATTTTTTATGTACTGACTTTTTACTTGGTTCCTTTTGCAACTTTCTTAGACTAAGTTTAAAAGCCTCGTGTTCTTAACATAGAGTTGGCATGGATATTTATAATTAGTATCCACTGATTTCAGCTCACTAAATCTGAATACACTTGTGGAGTTTATTTCTCTGGCCACTCCTTAAATCAAGGGTATGGGGGTCTTTGTAGAATTTTCAAAAATTTGAGAACTTCTTCCACAAATCTGCAGCAAGCTGATCCCACGGCAGCAAATTCCCCAAGTGTAATCTAACCCTTCCTTCTTTTCTCTCCCCGCTCAGCTCCAAGACAACCTTTTCGGCAGTTTCTTTCTGATTGTCCATTTTCTTTGACATTCAATGCTTTGCAATTATGGACAAAAATGTGATTTGTTTCTTACGAAATTTTCTACTTGAGTTGACACTGGGCCTTAAGTTAACATCGTTTACCCAGGGAGGCTATAAAAAACATGACTTTAATTTTCTAACAGTAAAAAAAATACCTTCTGGGTCATATGCCTTCAGAGCTTAGCACATACTTTGAATTTTCACCTTTTTTCCTTAAGTTTGATCTAACAGTCCTCGAAATATTTGAGAATCTTTAATGTTTTAAGACCTACGTGTTATAACGTAATCACTGTGTTCACATATGTTCATCAAAAGAAATTTATCCAAATAATCTAGTCAACTATTATCAAAATATAAATTATATTTCTTCTTAATATTGATTAGCCTAGGTAGTAAAGTAAAAAAAAAAAAAAAAAAAAAACAGATATTTTATTTAATCTAGGACTACTTGCCAAGTAAGGTTAACAGAAAGAGTAGTCGAGTCAGTTACCATGTTAGTGAAGCAATGTTTGGAGCCGTGATTTATAAACTTTGAGGTAAATGGAGATGCAACAGCAACTGCGAGAAACATATGTGGCATTGGAAGTACAGATGGATAGAATGGTGTCTCTATTCAGTTAACGAGCCACTGCATTATCTAAGGGTCAGGCAGACACCGGATGCTGTGATTAACAAGGAGAATCCCTTAGTGTGTGATCTTCAAGACAGTGATATTTCTTAAGACTACAGAAATAGGCAGGTATAGCATATTTTGAAAATCCAAAACAGTGAAAAATGTGATGATTTGAAGCTCGCCAAGGTGAATCAGAGCTAGAAGTGGAACCAAAGATCAGGACACAAATGCAGAGTCTCCAGTGAGCAAACACACGTGGACATTACACGTGTTGAACTCAAGAACGAAGTGTGACGTAAAACATCCAGCCAGGTGCTCTTGGCCTCAGAGAGTAAAGAAATTTTCGTGACAGGAGGAGAACAATCTTCCAGTGTCACCTTTGTGAACAAGGCAATGCAAACTTTATAGTCCTTTTGAGAAACACGGAAGGAAGAGAATTGTGACGAAACAAATGTAAAGAACAGCCAAATGAGACCGTTCAACTTACACAGCAATACTCAGTCTCTGCCTGTCTCTGTGGCTCAAGAGGAATGTAAGGTGCTCCATGTCCCCTTCGAGATTTAAATAAAAGATATGAAGGAATTCCCAGAATACTTAAGCAGTTTAACCTCAAAGATTTTGCCTTACCCAACAGCCATTAAATATTTTTCAACATTTGTGGATTGCTGACAACCGTGGTATGGAAAGGGTGGTTTTGAGCAATTTTCTTGTGATAGTGTTTACTGCATATCCTGACTACTAAGTAAAAATGCTTTTAAAAATTATTAAAATACTCAAAAATGAATTCACTACTAGAAACCGTATAAAAATTATAAATAAGCAAGAATTTAGAGATTCCATGAAGGTAAAAACAGAAGAATCAGACCTAGAATATTTTGTGTTCTAGAATTAATAAGCATTCCCGAAGTGTTTTTAAAAAAACACAGAGAGACTGGAAGATTGCCCAGTGGTTAAGAATATCTGTGCTCTCTCAGAGGGTTTGAGTTCAGGTCCAAGCACCTACAATGGTGGCTCATAACCATGCATAACTTCAATTCCAGGAACCCCAGAGACCTCTTCTGACCTCTGCAAACATCAAACATAGGCACACATGTGGCACACATGCACACAATTAAGCAAGATACTCACATAAATAAAATAAATGCTAAAGTATCAAGAGATGTGACATATAACTAAGGTAACTAGATTTCCAAAAGAACCAAAGTCTAAATAAAACGTCTGGATTTGGGGAGCAGGTTGTAAGAACTGAATTTAATAACTCAATAATTGATTAAGCAATTGATTATATGTAACTTGGAAATCTGTAAACCACAATAATTCTTCTACAGTTCACAAGTCCTCGACAGTTACTGTCACTACTTCTCTCTTACGTGCATTAGTAGTTGCTTTCTATTTTTAGTTCTCCCATAGTGGGCGTATAAATACTTATAATTTTTATATTCTTTAATGAGTAGATTCCTTCATGAGTTCTGTTTGCAAAAAACAGGATCATACTATATTGGGCAGGCTGGCCTTGAACTCACAGAGTTCTTCTTGCATCTGTGTCCCCAATGCCGAAGGGTATACCACCACACACAGATGCTTTCTAAATTATATGATGAAGTTTTAAACCTCTTTTTATATTTTTAGAACTAAAAGTTCATTCTGTCTACGTGTATGTGTAATGCACTTGTGTGCTTTGATTTTCTTTGGGTGGAATAACTGCTCCCCACTTTTTCCAGTCTGCATGCATCCTTAAAGCGGAAATGAGCTTATTTTAAGCTGCATACATTTGGGTCTTTCTTCTTTACTCCATTCAGCAACTTTCTATCCTGTGAAGGTTGAAGAATTTACTACCCCTACATTCAAAAACTGTAGTGATAGATGTGAACTTATTTTGGAAATTTTGTTCATCATTATCCTTGCAGTTTTATAGTTATGTTGTTTTTTTGAATAACACATGGATTTGTCATGCAAAACAATCACTAAAAAAATGTTGGATTTGACGTAAATCTTCAGCCAAATAGACCTAGCAGACAACAGAGCATTTGACCCAACAGTCATGGCAAATACATCCCTCTCAAGAAAGTATTTTTAGGATAGAAAAAATATAAAGTTACAAACTAAATGTTAACAAGATTTAGAAAATGTCATTATCTAGAATCTTCTCCAGCTACTATAATAAAGAATTAGAAATCAATCAGAGAAAAACAAAAGAACCTCCAAGTAGTATCCAAGTAGGTGGATATTATTATTAAACAATAAACCAAGAAAATGAAAAATAAAATAAACTGAGATCACAAGACAAAATAAAATAGAAGCACAACTGAAAAATCATATTAGACACAGTGAAGGCAGTCAGGAAAAGAAGGCTTAGAGCAGCAAATGTTCACAGGAAAAAAGAGTCATGATCCCAAGTAAACAGCCTAACTTCCCATATTGATGAGCTAGAACAACCTAGGCCAAAGATAAGAGAAGACAGAAAATAACATATCAACACAGAAATACATGTTAGGGAAGCAAATGATCAACAAAACCAAATTGTCTTTTTTTGGAAAACACAAGCAAAATGGACAAATACTTTAACCAAAATAAATAAAGTAAGAAATTAAATGTGAGATTTTAGAACTGGTAATTCATGAAAATAGGAATATAAGAGACTTTGGTATAGATAATTATATATAGGCAAATAGAATGTAGTGGCTATTCCCAGTTGTCAACTTGACTATATCTGGAATGAACCACAATCCAGAATTGGAAGGCTCACCTGTGATCCTGATCCTGAGGCTGGGAGATACAAGTTTCTAACCTGGAACTTGGCATGGAGACCTTGAGGCACAGTGGCTATGAATCCCAGGAAATTAAGGCAAGGAGATCTCTGAGTTCAAGGTCATCTGGGAAAAAGCAAGTCTCAGATCCAGGCTTGGTGGTGCACACCTTTAATCTGGTCACACTTTCTGCTGGAGACCTACATAGGACATTGGAAGAAGGAAGGCTCTTTGCCTGCTTGTCTTGTGGAACTGAGCAACTACCAGATCCTTGGACTTCCAGTCACAGCTGCTGCTGATCATTACCAGGGAGTTCACTGCAGACTGTAAGTCATCAACAAATTCTGCTACCATATAGAGACTACCCGTAAGTTCTGTGACTCTAGAAAACCCAAATACATAGAATAAAGTTGAAGAAATGGATGAAGCACCATGTACATACAATCTGCCAAAACTAAATGACAAAAAAGAAAACCTAATACACCAATAATAAATACAGATATGGAACTGAAAGAGATACCTATAAAAACATGTAGATGGAGACCGTCAAAAGTAAAAATTACAAAGAGCCTAAATCAATGGAGAATGAAAGGAGAGACAACGGGGCAGATTTAGTCAGAGTCTCAAGAGCAGAGAAGAAATGAGGTGGGTAAAATACGTGAGGGGTTATGGGTAATAGTTAATAAAAGAACAAACATCACAATCAGGAAAAGGGAAAGAAGAAGAAAGAAGAAAGAAAACAGCAAACACAAAGCTCATGTCTAAAGTAACTATGAACTATGCATATCACCAAAGATCAAAGCACGGTCATAAGAACCGGCACCTACAGAAAGCTGCATTAGGGTCACGACATTTCATACGGGAACAAGCCGTAAATGTAGCTTACAGGTCTTAGAGTAGCTCTACTCTGCTAATACTAGCTCTACTGTCTTGGTGCTAAAGCATGGGCCCTCGAGATGTAAATTACTTTCCTGACCATATTCTAATAAAACTTTATTTAAATCAAGCAGTGAAGCAAATTTTCCTCCTGCCTTCCAGCTTGCTCACCCTTAAAGTACCAAATGACCCCCAACTTTCCAACAACAAAGAAAAGGTTTTCCGAACTTAGAGAGCCACTTGCCTCTGCCCCAGGGGATCAGGAGTGTGTGCTGGTGCAAAATAAACTATCTTTTAAAAGATTTGAACCAAAGATCATGTACATGCATGACTCATCTTCTCTTTCTCTCTCTTATAGCCCACCCAACCCAACTAACTCATTTTACACTGAGAGATGATTGTCTAAATCACAGAACACAAGCTACAAGGCAAGTGTGCTAAGAAAGGTGGTGAGGTTTTTACCAATAAGAAAACTTCTATTTCTCCAAAATCCAACCCTATCAAAGTTTGCCCATATAAAATATGAACAAAACATTTAAACAGATATCATGGGGGAGGGGGAATCCAGAACATGTTTGAACTTTTCCAGCCTTACCTTCTTCATATCTGGAGATTAAAGAAGGTATTGTGGTCTGAGGATACACATGTATGTGGCCTAGTATTTTCATGGTGATTGTTAACTTCACAACCAACTTGTCAATAGGTAGACCCATTCATGGAAGGACCATGCACTTATGTGAATTCTATAAACTGTGGGACCAGAGGTAAGTCCACTTTTTAGACTGAAGTTGATCCTATGTAAGAAGACCAACAGAGGATGCTTCTGAGGATGCCCTTTCATTGGAGTGCTCAAAATGAAGCCATCACAAAATAAGGAACTTGGCAAAACTGCCCGGGTTGTGGGGAGCAAACCAAAGTCTGTATTGCAAACTCTAGTGTACCATCAGCAACATGTGCAGGCAGAGTTCCCAAGAGTTTAACTGACTATTCATCACGGTTTCTAATTACTGTCAGTGCACATGCCCAAACCACTCCAAGCAAAGCCAATACCTTATGAAACATGTTGTCTCCCCTCCTAATTCATTTTCTGTCCTTCCAGTAATGTAATCTATGGCTGTTCTTTTATAGTGTTCTTTCATAGAAATGCTGATTGAATGACCCCAGGATCTTTCTCTGTGTTCAGTGTTATAAGCAGAGTTCCAGAATCAAACACTCATAACGGAGCACTTTATTTTGCAGGAGTGCTTAGACAGGCCTTCCTAAGCTATTTCATGGTTGGCTATTGAGGAAAGCACAGCCCACACCATGCCCTGCCATTGGTCTACTAGGGCACAGGACATTTTGAACAAACCCTAGAAAAAGACTTTTGTTTGCTGTAGCACCACTGGAAATGGAAAAAGGACTAAGTCCTATTAACGTAGTCCCTAAACACAGTGAGCTTTTTTTCTAATATTATAAAAAGAAAGTCCATGATTTTTATCTTAATAACCGCCAAAATTAACCTTTAGGTAAGTTTGTGAATCATTTTCATGATGAATGATTAATGTGGGAAGACCCAGCCCACTATGGGTAGTACCATCCCTGGGCACTTATTCCTGAGCTGCACAAGAAAGCAGGCTGAGCAAGCCATGGGGAGCAATCTAGTGAGCAGTAATCCTCCATTGTCTCTGCTGTAGCTCGTACCTTGAGGCTACCCAGACTTCCCTCTGTGATGGAAGCGTCACCTGAGAATAGCAAGTTAAAACGAACCCTATCCTCACATTGATTTTGGTCCCGGTGTCTACCACAGCAGAAGAAACCCTCACTAAGGCAATTATCCTTAGCATCATATAAGGGGGTCAGGGGAAAGATCCAAAGACCATTACATGGCTCATTCTCCTAAGAAACAGACTTACCATGCAAACACTTCATGCAAAATGGCAGTGTCTGGCTCAGTAATAACGTTTTCCCATCATCCCACGCTGATCCTAAAATTGGACTTTTAATTTTCTCTTCAATCTCAGGAGGCCTAACTCTTTTTTTTTTCTCCTAAAAACATTGCTGATTGTATCTTTTGCTTGTATTCTTACAGGGAAAAATGCTCTATATTTTTTAAATATAGAGCTAATAGTGCTAATGGTAGCTGAGAATGAACTGCTCGTTGTCAGTAGACCTTCACTTGACCTTGAAGTGACAGCGTTTCTTGTTATGAAGATACCAAGATGATAGTGCAGCAGATGCTGCCAAATAAAACATTTGCTGCAATGAGCTTTTTATGAAATATTGAGGCTAAGCAGAGAAATCGTTTCTCTGACAAAAATATTCCCAGCCACTCCCTGCATTAAATGACAGTGTGGAGGCTGCTGGCTCGAGCTTGCAGTGCCGGCCCTGACACCCTGGATGTACGTAGCTGGGAAACATCCAAAGTCGTGAGATAACCTTTCCATTGCAGAATCACAAAACCGGCTTTGCGAGTGCATGGTGCTTTCTCCTGTCACGTGGTCCTGCTCATTTCGTCTGATAGATGCTCAGACCAACATCCCTACAAGAAAACAGGGTTTTATTCACTTAACCCTTCCCACCCTCTCTTCAGCAACGTGGAGGGAGTCCTGAGGAGAGAGGCTGCGAGAAGGGCTCGCTCTCCTCTGTCACCTGGTTGACACGCTGCGTGCCATGTGCTATTTGGACAGCCAGGAGGAGCTGAAATGACATTCACTGTTCTTCTGAGGAACTCTAAGGGTCAGCCACCTTCCACAGCGGCACGGCTGAAGGGGTACGATGCAGCCCTGTATGCATCCAGAATGCTAACACTGGCAGCAGATTCTGGGGTGGTGGAAGGAGCCCTGTGGTTCCACCAGAGGTCAGAAGCAGTGCCTGGCCACACCGTGGTGTCCCTGTGTACCAGAGACTGCATGGCCTATCCTCAGCTCCGGAGCACTGCCTGGCCACACCGTGGTGACCTCTTGTCTTGCTGATTCCGATAGCCACTGTTCTCTTCCTGCTGTGATGCTCAGTACCGGCCCGGATTAATTTCTCTCTATCCAGCTTGAATTGCAGACACATAATAAAATGCAGGGCGGCAGATTGCCGGAGGTTTTCTGGTGCACACAGACTGGCAGGCTATGGATTGCTCCATTCCTGTGTCCAAAAGTTAAAGGAAGGCACCTACTGCTTCCGGGACTCCAGTTGGAAACCAAACAGATACTGTCTAGCGTTTCTCAGTCGGGAGACAATTAAGGATCCCTTGATTCATTTATACAACAAAATCCTTCTAGAGTACACATTCTGTCCAGGCGCTGTGCTCAGCTTAGGTTGATACAAACAGAGAAGACATAGTCTGGGAAGCTTAAAAGACACTGTGGAGGAACTGCGGCCTGGAGGAAGAGAGAGATAACAACCGACCGGACATTCCGAGGGAAAACAGTTGGGTTGGGGGGGGGGGGTTCCTCTGTCTGCTCCGCCATAGGGCTTACCACTCTGGAGGCAGGACAAGAAAGTTGGACCACGACCACGCTCACCCCACGCCCTCTTTGGGCAGGTGCTGGGCGTAGGGCAGCTGCAGGGCACTGTTTCTATTCTGGGGTGGGGAAGCACAGTCTGAGGTGTGGGATGGACGGGAGGGGGTGGTGTCCCTGGGCCTGCAACGAGGCCCGGGTCATCGCTGCCCAGGCTCTTGGACACCCAGGGACCCTTGGATTCTGCAGAAGAGCTGAGAACAGGCTGGCGGTCTGCCGTCCAGGTTCTAGCCCAGGAGAGGGAAGAGGGGGCTCTGGCTGGGCCCTCGTGGGTCCTTGTCTTGTCTGTGGTTGGCTGCAGGCTTGGTTTGGTGGCTCCTGCAGCTAGGAGTGATTAGGCAGTGGCTCTGTGGAGATGGGCTTCTCTACAGCTCCCTGGCAGGTCCCAATAAAAGGAGACAGTTCATGGTTTTAAGACATTTATCGTCATGGAGGAAAGTGGATGAGTAAAACTGTACCCACTTCTCAGGGCGGAGCTGAGATTACGTATCTTTTGCAATGAGGAGTGTGTGGGAAGATAGGCTAATTGGCTAAGCCTCCAGGACCTTAATTACTATGTGACCTACGGTTACATCCTCACCTGTGGAAGGGCTTGAGGTCTTGCCCTTACGTGACGAATCTATGGAGAGCTGTGGCTAGTGATGGGGGCCTGGTTTCGGGAGTAATGCGAGACACCCACCTTCCCTTAGGCTTCTCTCAGCCGGGAAAGGGTGCCTTTCATAATCCCACAACTCTAAGCAAAGGTTAAAATACCATGAAAGCAGAACTCTGAGACACTGGGGTGAGGGAGGCGCCGAGTATATTTTCTGTCTCTCTGTCTCTCTCAATATACTCTGTGTACGGTGTGTATCTTGAGAGAATTTAAAATGTGTCCTCGCTAAGAATGCCACCTTATTACTAAGGAGCCAGGTAAAGGAGGACGGGACCAGCTCTGTGCACTGTACTAAGGAATGTCCTGCTGCGGACGCTAAAGAGCCGTGAAGACAGAGCAAGACCCCTAACAGTCAATTTCCCCATGCCACACTGTGCGGCTCCTCTCGGCTACAACCTGGCTAGCGCCAAAGACAAAGTCTCCTTAGGCTCTTGGTTCTCCCGCAGGGCTCACAGCCAACCCACCCCATCTCAGCTTTCCCCGGTGAAGGTCAGAGGCTTTGCTCTTCTGTCGGTGCAGAAAGCAGGAGAGGGAAAGCTGTTACCTGGATATGGTCCGGAACAGTTTCGGCTCCCATCTCCTCCTCAGTTTGAAATCGAACTGAGAGAACGGGGATCTACACACTGCCACTTTCTCGCACCCTTTTATGGTGTCTCAGCATTGCTTCTGGAAAGCACAGTGAGGGGGTGGTGGCTGAAACAGACAGCCTGTGTGTTCCCACTCCTGGCACAGTTTCTCGAGGCATTCTAATTACCACTTACTTTTTAGCTTCTCCACCAGAGCGTAAACTTCTTGCAGAGCTATGACACGTGTTCCAGTGACCTCAGTCCTTAACAACTACCTAGGGACACATCATTATCCAGTTTCTATTGGCTGGATACACCACCAGTCATTGTCTCCAGTTGTAAACGTGAATGATAGTTCAGCATCCAGTATGCTCCAGGCATGCTGCAAGCTATAACCGAGATAATCTCCATCTTCAAGTTGCACCTGCTCGCTACCTGGACTGCGAAGGCTTTAAGACAATATACTTGTTTTCCAGGAGAGTTCTGATCTTACGTAAGTGACGCTGAAGAAAGTGAACTAAAACCAGCACCTTTACTCAAGACAACAGGAAATTCTGTGTTGCAGGAAATATTGTTTTTAAAAAGCAGTGACACATTTCAGCATGTCACTGTTCCATGATGCCCCTCTGTAGTCTCTGATCCAGGTGGTCTCTCCCTGGTGAGTTCTGGCACCGGCAGCCATATAGAACTAATGTGTGTGTGTGTGTGTGTGTGTGTGTGTGTGTGTATGTATGTATGTATGTATGTATGTATGTATGTATGTGTATTCCTCTCCTCAGCAGCCTCTCCCGGCAGAGGGCCAGCTTCGAACTCTACCAACACTCCAACCAGCCCGACAAATTCAAAACTCCAGAAACTTGTAATTTAACAATGGCTTTATCTCAGATTTTTCTCTGTAAATTTTACACTCCATTAAACGTCCACACCATAAACTCAGGACCAAATGTTATGATATAATTTACCTATCTAGACAAGAAAAATTACGCTATACAAATCCATTCTTACAAAATATTCATAGCGACCTATAGCTATGCAGAGGTACGCAGAGGCATCTGCACGTTCCTCCATCTTTCCTCCTTCTCTCTTGCTTGTCCTTCTTCCTCTAAAACTTTGTTCCTGCCTACCCTTCCTTCTTGTCTAATGACAGGCCTTGTGCCTGCGCTCCTTTAACTTCAGCTACAGTTCTGTATAGCTCTTGCAAGTGAGATCCAGAAATGCTTACACTGTCACAAGGAGTCAGAATTCACTTGAAAGGTGCCATGGATGTGACCTCAGCTGACATGGGTTGGGACAATGTTAAACAAAATGCTAGAAACAGTTTCCTCTCATTTCTCTTTCTGCCAATGTCACTCCATTATAGCTCTTGCCAAGGTGCCCAGAGCACTGGAAATTCCTCATTGCAAAGCAGAACTTCTATCAAGGACAGAAGTTTCGGGCCAGGTCAGGTCTGGGTGGTACACAGAGGACTGTCTCGAGTGTGGACAGTCAGGCCCTGTGTAGTTCTGGGGCATAGTAAACTTTGGTGTAAGTTAAACAATAATTGGTTTCACTCCATATCTAGTACAGGGCAACTGACCTCTTGCATGACAAAGTGAGATGAGATGCTTTTCTGACTGACACCAAGTAAAAGTGGAAAACCACCCTTGAAAAACAACCATGTAACATCTAAGGGAGCTGGGGCCATGGTAGCTCATGCCTTTAATCCTAGCCAGTTATGGGGACAGAGGCAGGTGGAGCTCTGTGAGTTCAAGACTAGCCTGATCTACATAGCAACTTCCAAGCCAGCCAGGGGTACACAAAGAAAGCCTCTTTAAAAGATAGATAGATAGATAGAGATAGATAGATATGTCACGCGCCCACGCTTTCCGCCGCTAGGAACAGGCGTGCAACAAAACGAACAGCTTTTTCTGCGGATAACCTTTATTGAACAGCACTTTGAGCAGGGGCTTCATGAGCAGGAAACTTGTCTTTGAGTTGGGGACTCCCTACCGAGTTCTACTGTCTAGACGGCCTCTCACGCACAGTCCCCCACGAACGATCTCTCTGTCCAGTCTCTGCCCACGCAGGACCTCCCGAAATCTCTTTTACCGAGTCTCTCTCCATGTGGTGCCTCTCCGCCATCCCTCCACCTGGTCT
Source organism: Micromys minutus (assembly GCF_963924665.1). Taxonomy (NCBI): domain Eukaryota; kingdom Metazoa; phylum Chordata; class Mammalia; order Rodentia; family Muridae; genus Micromys; species Micromys minutus. Next base: position 45,931,615 of record NC_137954.1, on the reverse strand, counting down.
CTCTCTCTCCGTCTTCCTCTTCTCCTATCTTCCTCTCCTCTTGGGGGAAGAAATGCACTGCTATATATGCCTAGGAGACTTGTGTCGCTACCTGATTGGTGCGCCCTCCAGTAACTCAATAGTATGCCCTGAGAGCGGGCTAATGACGTATGTGGCGCATGCGCATTAAGTCTCTTGGCTGGGCAGCAGCTCTGTTTACTGAGCTCTGGGGGGGGGGGGGGGAGCCGGCGCCATGTTTGGGTGCCGCACAAACGGCTCCCTACATAGATAGATAGATAGATAGATAGATAGATAGATAGATAGATAGATAGATAGATAGATAGGTGGGTGGGTGGGTGGGTGGGTGGGTGGGTGGATGGATAGATGGGGATTGGCTTACAGACTGTCATCTCAGAAGTCTAAAAATGGTTGTCTCCCAGTGAAAAGACCAAGAATCCAGTAATTGTTCAGTCTACTAGACTAGATATTGCTGGTCTAGTGCTGGAGTCCCAAAGGGCTTAAAAGTTAAAGAATCTATTGGATATTTAAAAGATTTTAAATGTCAAAGAAATGTTATTAGGGTGAATTCAAAAGTGTTGAAGACTATATTTGATAAAAAAAGAAAGGAAAAGAAAAGCCTTATCCCCACTCCAGTGGTAAGCAAGAGCTTGCATGAGCTACCAGCTCAGAAAGTTGCTTGACTTTTCAGGGTTTTCAAGAGCCAACTGAGAATGCAATTAGTATTTAAAACATAAATGATTTAGATTTTTATTACATAAATTAGAACAAGGCAATAAAAACATACACCCATTACTTTTTTATGTTTTATCTCACTGTTGTTTATCTTTGCAATTATGATGAGAATACCTAATGGTGGACTGGTGACCATCTCTCCTCAGGACCGTGAGATGAATGTCCCTAAATTTGGAAAGCATCTTCTCTCCTCAGCTTAACCTTTCTGGAAATATACTCCCAGACAAACCCAGAGTAATGGTTCTCAGTGATTAAAGATTACCCATCACACTGAGTGCTTTAAAACTATTACATCATCAGTGAATATGCCACTCAAATCACTGAAGTGAAGGAAGGTACACCTTTGCTGTTTAACTGATTGGAAATAGCAACCAATATTCATGTGGTTCTTACAGCTATTGATTAGCTCTAGTCATAGTTTGACTGGCCGTATAATTGTTTAGCAAAAACAAATCAACAATAAAAGTACCATAACTTTGGAATTTATAGTTATATTCAAGATTGCTGAATATTTAATCATTTATAGTATAGTGTATAGTTTTATTAGTTAAAATTTATATATACTATAAGTAAAATTTTTATATCCTCTCTTCAGCAAACTGGTTGTTAAATATTTCTAACACCCTTTTGCTTAGCTGTTACACTTCACCTATATGATACCTCATAAGTTGAATCACTTTCAAACCTGATTTTGCAAGAGATTTCCAGATGGGAGTCTTTGTAATGTATATCTGACTCCTCACAGAACTTCATAAAGAGAATAAATATTTGGAGTGGTATGTGTTCTCCTCTGCTGAATATAACTAGATTAACCTAAGCAATATGTTAATAAGTATGCATATGCTATAGCTAAACCAAAAGGTCTGCTCACATATGCATACTTTGGTTAGCTCTGTTAGACCTGTTTGGTTTAGAGGCACAGTGCATATGTCTTCTTTTGGAAAACCTTGCAGTTGTAGAAATAAGCAAAGGGCGTACTGTTTCCTTATGTATCATACTTTTACACCCTGTAGTTGAGGTGTGTGCTTCACTACGTATCAGCATTATAAGCACAGTCAGATAACTGTCTCAGCTTTTATGTATGGGACACAGAACAGAACTTGCTGACTATTAAAAGCAAGAGAATGGAGCAATACACCTGACAGGACCCCCAACGCCTGTTGTACTCAAAGCTCATGCATTATTAAACCTAAACCTAGAAATCTTTAATAGTAAATAACAAACTGTTTTTATTTTATCTGGTAAGAGAAGAACATTTGCTCTACATGTGGTGGAGCAGGCCATTGATTTCAGCATGCAGAAGGTAGAGGCAAGAAGATCTTTGTGAGTTTGAGGCCAGCCTGGTCTACAGAGTGAGTTTTAGAATGGTCAAGAATATAGAGCCTGTCTCAACATGGGAGAGAGGGAGAGAGGGAGGGAAGGAGAGAGGGAGGGAGAGAGACAGAATGAGGGAGGAAACCTCTAGTTTCTTTGGAAGGTCATGTCAAATGATGTTTTGCTGAGGCACACAGGGGAAAGAATGTCTTGGTAAAGCGGACACATGAAAGGATGTTTTCTTGAAGCAGACACGGGTGAAAGGATGTTTCGCTGGAGCAGGAATATTAAAATGGCCACACAGACAGTTTGAAGACTGGCACTGAGCATTGCTCTGGTTTGCTCCACCCACTACTCTATGCTAATGACACATGTATTGGTTCATCTTACATAGTATTGTTGAGCTCCACTTGTGCTAATAAAGCCATTGAGAGAAACACCCAAAAACTGCTGGTGAGGACGTCGCAGCATCTTGCTGCTTTTGTGGCCTCGCCTCAGGCTGGTTGGCGAGCCTGATGGTGTCTTCAGGACTGAACTACAGCTGCTGGTTCGTGCCCGGTGTCTGCCTGCCAGGAGGACTGCAGAGCTGCTGAGTCATATTTACCATTTACTACAGGACTGAACTGCTGCTGAAGAAGACAGAGCTGCACCCCGCCCCCAACACACACACACAAAGAACCATTGCTGAACAGGTCCACTTCCCCCATATCCTAATAACTTTTCTCTTCCACTACCTCTGTTGGTTGGTGGGCTAGAGGAGAGGTTGAACTCTTTTTAAAAGTAGGTTGCAGAATATTTATGCCTACAAGAGAGAGAGAGAGAGAGAGAGAGAGAGAGAGAGAGAGAGAGAGAGAGAAAGAAAGAAAGATATGCTTTTAAATTTTATTGTAGAATAAAATGACATAAAACATAGCCATTCTGTCGTTTAATATTTTCAAACAGAACTAATATGCTCTGGCCTGTTTCCTGTAGACGCTTCTTGCTAACATGTCAGGTGTGTGCTGCAAAGCCATATTTCTGGTGACCCACATCGTGTTGGCAATCTTAAGACAGCTGTTCTATGGAATTTGACAGATGCCCTGAGACATACAACTTCCTTCCCTCCTTGGGAAAACCTTGCTGACCACAGATCTCCCCACCTGTGCCTGGCCAAGCCACTTGCTTGTCATAACAGTAGATGGGGCAGTGCAGTTCAGCAGCATGACAGGGTAGAATCCACACAGGTGGCTTGCCTGATTCCTTGCAATCTAGCTTGGTTTTCTGAAAATGAACCATTTCCTGGAAAGCATTGTCTGCAGTTTATTTTCTCCACCATTTTGACAAAACCTGTGCACGCTAGACTTCTGGGCACCAAGAACACAGCATCTTTCCAGGATTTTTGTGCCTGCCCAATGTGTTCTGGGGATGGAGTTGGCTCTGGAATATCTCTTCATCTGTGTATCCATGATGTCTACCAGCTGAAAGTAGAAAATTAAGTCAACCAGCTGATTGTTTTATTTAAACAACCCAAACAGTTTGGGCAGATCTCCTCCTTCTTGCTTTGGCTGACTGGAAACTGGCTCTGGGAGGACTTTGTGAACTGTGATTAGCTTCCACATGATCACTGAAGTCCAGATAAAATTGGGCTATATGTGACAACACCACCGTAAACAGTACGATGAGGTCAAAGGGCACGACGAGGTCAAAGGGCACTGGTTTCCAGGCCAAGCTCTGCTTCGTGTGTTCCTCACAGATTTTAAAGGGACTGACTGTGCTCCTGTTTCCTTGTAAATGTTGATCTCATCAAGATGGTGGTCTCGCAGCACAAGCCTTTGACACCCTGGTTTTATTGATAGAGATAGGCAGATAAATGTGAATTCAAAGCTAGCCAGGACTTGATCTACTCACTATAGGCACCAAAATCTGATTTCACTCATAGACTTCCAACTAGTGTGGGTATCCATTGCTACCCTGGAATTAATTTTGGATTTATATTTAAAAAAAAATAATGAAAAGAAAAAAATCTATAAGGAACAAAAATGAACTTGAGAAGCAAGAAAATGGTGATGATGGTGATGTTGATGGTAATGGTGGTGGTGATGGTGGCAGTGGTGCTGATGGAGAAGAAGAAGATGATGATGATGATGATGGTTATGGCAGCGATGATGATCATGATGATGTTGGCTGCAATGACTGGTTTCATGACTCAACGTGACTGGATCCAAATGTACCCTGGTATTTGATCAAACATTAATCGGGGTGTTATTTTTAGGATAATTTTTTTATGGTTTAGATAAGCAGACCTCATAAAGTATAAGAGTCTCCATATTCTGAGTGTGTACCTCAATCCGGCTGAAAGTCTACCACAACAAATGTACACAGCTGCTCGGTGTAAGAGAACATTCTTTCCTGATCACCCTTGACTGTACGGCACTCCTCACCTTCGGATACAAAGTCTCTATGGTCCATTCTCCGTAAAGCCTCATGTCAGTTCCTTTGTGATAGATAAATGTCAAATTGCTCATTACAGATGTGTTTTGTCCCCATAGCAATTCCTGTTTCTGGAAAACCATCGCTGACCGATAGCAGCTGAGCTCCCAACACTGGGACATGAGCGTTACTTCTACTTCCCTCTTTCATAGTGGCAACATCCATGTGAGTCAGCTTTCGTGTATGTAATGCTTATTCTATGCATCCTGAAACTGATCCAACGCTATTAGATTACGTTGTTGGGATCACTGAACTAATTCCTTAATAAAGACCTATAGGTAAATGCTACGTCCATCCGTATGCTGTTTTACTGTTTATATTACCCCATTTGTTGCTGTGGTAGAAATTAATAGTGTTCACCAAAGGCATTTGCATTCCTCTCTATTATCCACCCTCCTTGCAGGTGAGCAGGTGACTATTGCCATGAAATGAATATGAATAAATACCATGGAACCTGACAACCCCAGGCAATTAACCGTGTATGCACCTCCTTCATATGCGTGTCCTGGAGGGAACGTGTTCCAGCTGGCAGCAACAGGAGGAAAGAAGCCCAACTGCTGAGTCATTGTTTGGATGGGTGCCATACAGTAATGGCATCCTGGGCACATAAATGGACACTTTTTAAGTTGTAGTGCTGAAGGTCATATTCAGGTCTTTGAGTACAGCAGACACAAATTCTACTACTGAGCTATATTTCCAGCTCTAACATAAACAATAAACTAAACTAAACAAATCCTCTATATTTAGAAGCTGTTCCCATCATATACAGCACAGCCATAAAGATCCAGTGCGTACTTACACTAAACCATGGCGATGAGCAATGGAGATTGTAACATTGACTAGGGAGGCTTCCTAATTCCCATCATGAGGACACTAGGATTAGAGCTTGGGCAACAGAGGTCACCTACCCATTCTGTGCTTAACATGGATAAAAAGGAAGCAGTAATGGACAAAATAGTTATGATGACTGTAATGGTTTTTATATGTTTGGCCCAGGGAGTGGCAGTATTAGGAGATGTGGCCTAGCTGGAGTGTCACTGTGTCACTGTGGGCCTGGGCTTTAAGACCCTCATCCTAATGCCAAGGCACTGAGGTGGAGAGGGTGACTGGGAGAGGGAGCACCTTCGTAGAAACAAGTGGAGAGGGAGGAGGGATGGGATGGGGGGGATAACATTTGAAATGTAAACACAGAGAATACCCAATAAAATAATTTTATAAAAAGACTCTCATCCTAGCTCCCTGGCAGCCTGCTTTCTCCTAGCATTCTCTAAACGAAGATGGAGAGCTCTCAGCTCAACTCTCGGATATGGAACTATGTCATGCTCCCTCTATGGTGATACTGGACTGACCTCTGAACCTGTAAGCCAGCCCCAGGTACATTCGACCCTTAAAGCAGTTCACTTGTTCATGGTGTCTGTTCACAGCAGTAAATCCCTAACTAAGTCAATGAGTAAGAGAGGAAGTGCACCTAAAGATGAACACTGTCATGTTACATATGAAAAATGTCATGTATGCATATGAAAACCATACAGATTTTCAGAGAAAAAAAAATGTTTTCTACCATTTTCACAAATTTGTTAAATAGACAACAAACATTTTAAATGAGTCTAAACTATCAATAAAAGTTAGATTCCGGGGACACAAAGATAAATGCAACATGGTTGTATTTTATAGAGTTCACAAAATAATTCCTGTTGTAGGAACTTGGCACGTTAATTTGATTAATGTTAAAATTCAACAAATAAAAAACTAAAAAACTTTATAAAATTCACATTGTCATAATTATGGGAACTATTTCATGTCTGATGCCTTGTGGAAGGCAGTTCGTGTGGTTGGTTAAGGCTGACCTTGGCTACCTTATGATATGGCAGAGAGGACATTGGTCTCCCAGATTCACTCCAGTTTCAGTTTCTTCTTTCTCCAACTGTTCTCTGGGCTGCCTCCTTGAACACAGTCCAGATAAATTAACTCTACTATTTGAAAACAACCATTTTCCAGAGAATATTTTGTAGATTCACATGCTTGTCTGAAACTGGCTACGGCTGAAATCCCTTTTCTCCTCTAGAAAGAAAGATACTGCAAAGCTAACTGGAGTGGATACCTAAAATGAGGGCCTGGGTCTTGTCTCTCATTGCCTGTGTAACACCAGTGAGAGGCCTCTAGTTCTGTTTCCCCATCAATGACATGGAAGCCTTTATTATTGTCATTTAAATCTAACAAGGACACAGACTGATGACACTGTCAGACTGTGATTTACACTCAATGTACCCAAGGTAAATAAATGCCTCACAAACTGTAGGGGAAAGTGTCCTCCTGGTGCTGATGCTGTTAAACAAGCACTCTCCCCGGTACCATCACATACCCAGGGACCATCATTCTCCCCAGTACTATCCCCAGGTCCCTGGGTTTTATTTTGTTACCATGAACCAGAATTGATCTTAGTATAAATTATCCACATACTGTGAAAAATACTGATGCTAATCACTATAAAATCCAGAAGGCTGGGTCCTAATGAATACAAACATTTTTTTCTTAGCTCAACAATAACAACAAAAATCAAATTAAAAAAATATATTCCTATTTTCTCATTCTTTATAATTATCTACTTTATTATCTTTGTGATAATTTTAAAAGTAGAAACTGTTATCAGACTACTACCAAAGAAATATTTATTGAGAGACTCAGAAACAATTATCAAAAGACCGAGAAAATTTCACAGGTTTTCACTTCATCTTAGTCTATGGGGGAAAAAAAATGAAAATTTATTGTTCCATTTTGAACGTAATGATAAGAAAAACGAGTTTTGTAAAACAAAATGTCAAATCTCTGGAATGATTTGGAACAGAATTTGAGACTAAGTGTCAGTATAAATCTCTATATTTTTCATTTTGTGATTGGCTTCTAGAAAGAGCAAGAGTTGGCCAGAAGCCAAAGACTCTGTAGAAGGCTTTAGGTTATAGAAGTGGCTGTTATGAATCCTGATGAGTTTCAACTTACAAATCAATACTTGCCCCTCATCAGTTACTACTAGATATGCCTATAGGCAGATCACTAAAAATACCGTTTCTACTGTGTCTGTTCTTCTCCAGATGCTAAAGCAGAGAGGAGTGGGGGGGAGGTCCCCGCTGTGCACAGGACAGTACCCCACTCTCTGTCAGAGACTTAGAGGAGATGAGGGGTGATAATATTCCAAATCGTCTTCTTTACTGGAAATTCCAAATCCAGCTAAATTCCATGCCAACAGGCAGGAACGGAAACAAGCAAATGAATATAAGTGTGTTTTTAAAATATCTAGGAAAATCCCTCTGGAAAACAAAACTAAGCAGTCTGACAACCTGGTGCTCTGTCAAAGGTTAGCGTGCTCTTTAGAGTTCAGTATGTGAGGTGTGCCCACCTGCATACGTGCACACACACTCAAATGTAATTAGTAATAAATGAGGCAGGATTGCACTCACACACACAAAAATGTGGGTGCTACAAATTAGGAATAAATGATACAAGATTATGTAATTTTCTGGCAAAAACAAAAGTCTTCTCCAAGAAGAAAAAGTCAATTTGTATTTTAATACTACAACTAAGACCTATAACTCCAAAACTCAGTGGTGCACAATGACATAGAAAAATCATACAAAAATATAGAACAATAACAAAACCCAGATGGTTTCTGTTCCAATGACTATTTCTTCGACTTAAGGCAAGCATCTTTAGTTGTACTGGTCCCTTCAAATCTGATTGAACTTGAATGACTATGCTGTTTTAATAGAACAACTTCGAGAAATTGAGGCAACATCCTGAAAACAGAGAACATTGAAAAATGCTTTAAATACAGAAAAGAAGACTCTAAACACCGTACTACACCCCACCAGCCACATTAAAAAAAAAAAAAAAAAAAAAAAAAAAAGCCAAGCTAGAAACAGATGTGTGGAAGAGACTGAAGGAAAATTTCTTTGCGCTAATCTGTGCTGACAGCCGTGATTAGGGCTGACTCTGTAAGAAGACTGTCACTGCTTCTAAAACCAGCTTTTCAGCTGTGGAAACGGGAGTGAAAACTATTTGAGGGAAAGTGCGGAGATATGGATTTGGCTGTTATCAGTGCTGCCGCCCATCTCCCTTTAACTCACAGCCCCTGGCGTTTGTGTGTGGAAGACCTCAAAGCACCACTACCGTTGTGGCTGTTCCTTTTCACTGTACTGGTGACATTTTTTTAAGAAACTCATATGGAATTCTGAAATCCCTGGACTGCAGATAGACTTTGGATTAGCATATTTTAACATGTAAATGTTCTGGTGACTCAAGGCTCAGTAGAAAATAATGGTAAACAAACAGGCTTTGCAGTCAGATGGTCCAGGCTTACTCTCCCCTCCCCTCACTCAGTGACCTTCGAACTACTTAACCTCTTTAACCCTTTATTTCCTCCTCTAAGAAGGGACAGGAACAGTGACGTGACGGCATCTACCAAGTTCAAACATGTTGAAGATCCAACGTTATACATGAGTGTGTATCTCTACATATGTGTACATAATGTGTATACACACACACACACACACACACAGTGTAAAACCATTCCATATCCATCACATACATTATTTAAGTGTTAGATATTATTATTGCTGTATGTTACTGTTAATACCCTTGCAAAGCCACATATAAAACTTTCCACACAGGTGTGTGGGTTTAAAGACTTGGCTCTCCCACAGTGAGGACCAGCTGGAGAAGTGTCTCTCAAGGAATAGACCTTCAGGGGTAGATCTCAGCCTGATTTACAACTCTGACTGACTTCTCTGCTTCCTGTCCCCTCCCCCAGTCCACCTAACATCCCTGCTGCTCTAGACACAGCTATTCCTGCTGCCATGCCTAGCCTGCTTCAAGAGACTGTATCCCTTAAACCATGAGTCAAGGTAAACCTTCCTTCCTTGGGTTGTTTTTTGTCAGTGATGAGGAAATGTGTTAATACAACCACTTAAAATCTAGCCTCTGGCTCAGACTAGAGAGGGCACCGCTGAGTTCAAGACTGCTGTCTGCAAGGCATCTTCACAAGAAAATATATTCTATCTCCTAAATATACTTCATGGAATTTCAATAAGCACTTTTTTAGGAAGTTTTATTTACTGATGGACTGCCAGCTTGGTTTGGGGGATAAGGTAACATGACATGATCTATCTCAAAAGCCACTTCATCAAACTAAATTCCAGTGGAGAACACCGGATTCTCAAGGGTTTTCATTCATTTTGTAGAAATCAGTGGGTGTTTTTAATTATTTTGAGACACATTGTAGGTGTCTCAGTGGGTGCAAGCATAAGTAAGTATTAGAGTGTGTATGTAACTAAGACAGTGTGTGTAAGAGTGTGTATGTGTGTAAGAGTATGTGTATGTGTGCAAGGGTAAGTATAAGAGTAAGTATTGTCTAAGAGAGTATAAGTGTGTATGTGTGTATAAAAGTGTGTGAGTGTATAAAATTGTGTGTATGTGTAGCACTGTGTAAGAGGATCCTAACTCAAAAGAATTTCTAATTCACTTTTCACCTTTTTTAACATGTCACAGGATTCAAATTGAGGATCAGCGTCCTTTTTCAAATATTTCAACTTATCTTTATCTGGATAGAATGTATTTTCATGTATCAGGATTTCTAATTATGTGAGCTCTAACCCGAATAAATACAGAGCATTTATTTCCACTAAGTGTGCAGGGAAAGGACTATATGTGAGATTCAGGACATAAACTGTGTGAACTCATATTACTTTTACAAGTCTCAGAACCACAGGTACATTTTCGAAACAAATCTTTTGAAGCAACCAGGCCTCTCTTCCACACTGAGCCTCATGTTGAGAATACTACAATCCCGACCCTGGCTCTTTATTGGCCCTGTCTTTGCAGATACCTCAAAAACGTGTTCATTTTCATTGAGGCAGCTGAAATGCTCAGGACAGTAGAATAATAAGGAGCTGACAGCTTTTATTCCTGCTAGATAACCCTGCCTCACAGAAGGCTTCACTGCTACACACCTACAGCGTCAGCTGTTGGAGGGAGTTTTGATAACAGGGCGAATGTCAGAACTCAGCTGCCAACACTGAGCTGCAAGATTTCAAACTTCTGTGGAGAGCACTCGTCCCATAGGGCACAAATTCCAAGGAGTAATAGATCTGCCCTACAAAACTGACAGCTTATCCTGGGTTTTGGAAAGCCTTGCTTTCTTTGCAGACCCTGAAAATGTGCCCTCGGCTCTGAGATGTGAAGGTGGGACTAGAGGACCAGCTCTCAGAAAGCACACAGGTCATGCGGATCCTTGATCCGTGATGGTTTCTGAGGCCTGTTGAAAATGAAGTGACCTTCGGACACACTGCTGATCGAAACCTGGCATCCAGCACTTCCAGAGTTCTACCAAGATCCTCAAGGAGGAAAAACAAACAAAAACTTTCTCTATGGGTTACCTACCCTCCTAAGAAGAAGCAACTTCTCCAATTATGGCAACAATTTATCAACAAGCATTACAACATAACCCATATCATTCTATCATTTCAAAATAAATTATAATGTTTGGAAAATCATCTGGGAGCTTTGGGTCAAAAACCCTATTTACTGCTAAATTGCTGTGGACAGTTTCCCTTTTTCCCCTTTATTTCTTCTCTCTCTGTCTCTCTCTCTCTGTCTCTCTCTCTGTCTCTGTCTCTCTCTCTCTCTCTCTCTCTCTCTCTCTCTCTCTCTCTCTCTCTCTCTCTCTCTCTTCCCCCTCTCTCTCCTCCCTGCCTTCCTATCTTTCTTTTTTCTTTTCTGTTTACATGCAATATTGCTTGCATATGACACTTTTTTTTCCTTAAGTAGACTTTCTGCTTAAAAACACAGTTTTATTTTTAATTCCCAAGACTAAATTCAAAATTGTCACTGGCTTTGACTAAGCTTCCTGAGGTGGGGTTACATCTGAGCCACTTCACCCATCTGAATCATTACGGTTTTACACGTTCAGATAACAGTGGCATTCTCCATAGATTATCTTATAGTAGTTCATTCTATTCTGATAAACAACCAGAGTTGGCAAGCACAGCTGTTTAGCTGTGGTATTTCTGAGATGGCTGTTACCAACATATTTGCACACGAAAGTAATTCGTGTTTGGTAAACTATAAACCATCATGTTTCCCAAAAGGAGAGAGAGCTTGCCAGCTTACCCTGGGAATACAAAAGCTTCAAAGGTGGCATCCATGCAAACTCCACGTTCTTGCCTACTCTACCAACTGCTCACAACGACCTGCCCCACTCAACCAAGCTCAAGTTTCTCATGTCCTCTTGCCAACCGCCTCATTGCCTTCCTAAGATACACAAGTGTCTGATACTCCCGCTGGTTGTATATTATATGTTTACTGACTACCCAATTCATATCTATACATTTCTGTATTTTCAGGAGGCAGTGCGTGTGGAATACTGGGAAGGCCCGGGTGAAGAGTGTCATGTCACACATGGGAAAACACTAGCGTCAATCACAGGAATGATAATCAAGACCTTGGTCAACTGTTGAGACCGGAACCACCATCGTAAAAACAGAATCAAGGTTATTTAAAAAATATTTCCATATTTGCCACTGTTCTCAGAGGATTAATATCAGAGTCACACCTGCACTCCAAAATAAATCTACACTATCCTGATATCCCATTAAGGTCTTTATCTTTCCTTTTCTCTAAGCGAGGGAGCTATTGGTCATTGTAGATGCTGCGGACAGGAAGTCATGGTCTTCACTACAAGCTCACTGGTGAGCTCACAATCTGAATGAATACCTCCACACTCTCCACACAAGCACGCAGAAAGGGCATTGTTAGCCTCTGTGGGTCATGAAGGAAAACAGAAAGACATAAACATGGGAACAGGAATTGTAGGGAAAGGTGGTTGATCAGGTTGGAAAAAGAGAAGGGAAGATGGGGCGAAAATAATCAGAATACACTATATTCATGTATGATAGTGTTAAAAGTAAATTCAAATAATAAAAAATTTTTTCCAAATGTTTATTTACATTCTGGCTATCTCCCTGTCTCTTGTTCTCCAAGCCCATCGATCAGATAGTAAGTGTCTTCTCCACCGGTTTCTCAGATTTAGGAAATCCAGAGGTTCGAATGTCCTTCAGCTCCTGAGGACCAGTTTGTCAGTCTTACTTGTCACCCATCACCGACTACAGTGATAGATGCGGACGGACGGCCACTCAGGCAGGAACGCCAGGAGCAGCACTGCACGCTTCCTTTCTTAACACATACCGCAAAAAGAGTACAGATGCTCTGTCCTCTTAGTATATTTACATGCCCAACACACACACATGCACATACACACACATACACTCATATACACGCATACACTCATATACACGCATGCACACACATACACTCGCACACACCAACATGCACACACATGCACGCACTCACACACACACACACACATACATGCACACAGGCTTGCACTCACATGCACACATGCACACACGAACACTCACACACAGACACACTTGCACACATGCACTCACACACAGGCACACGTGCAAGCACATACACTTGTATCTTATGGCTCATCGTTATCGTCCGAGTTCCTTTAACTCTTTCTAGATACCCTTTTCTTTGACTTTGACTCCCTCCACATAGTTACCTAAGCTTACTGTAAAAAAGAATTTAGATGAAGTCTCTTTCTTGCTTAGAATCCTTCTATGGTGCTATAAGAAACTACGCCAGATCAGGGAAGAGTTCAAATTCCTTCACAGGCAAGGCATACCAGTGTTTGCCATGCTAGTCCCTTGACTAATTCTTACTCTTTACTTCAAAACAGTATATTTGGATGCCACTTTGCCAAAATGCTACTGAATTTCCTTCCTAGGCTGGTTTTCCAGCTTCTCTAACTCCTGTCTTTGTAAGTACTGTACATAGCTTCTCCAGGGCACTATCCCTCTGGTATGACCATGTGTGTGTTCATCTCTTACTCAGGCAACTTAGCTATGAGAGACCAACTATTACTGTTATCCTGAACTCACAGTTTCCATTCATAAAAATTTGCTGAGTAGATAAATACAGTTTTCCACATGTAAATATATATATATTCACACACACACACACAATTTCATTGGAATTTTCAATTACATGTTTAAAACACATGTCTTGGTGCCCTGAAGTCACCTGGGTCTGCAGGCAGCATTTTCCACTGGGACCTATGTCCACACACAAAGTATCGGACCGACTAGTTTGGAAGGAAGCTTTTGCTTGCTTGCTGAGATGAGGAAAACACGTATGGAAGCCAATTCAGTGGTGATAGTTTGAGGAGCCATTGATTACCTGTGCACAGCACTGGAAACACCTCTGGCTGGCAACAGGCAAAACCACAAAGCTGTCCTTTAAAGATGCCAGGCTGGAGGTAAATGAATGAACACACATGTGCAGACAGTTAACACTCAGAATCATGACTAAAACAGTCAGTGCACTATTTGGCTGCAGATGCAGAGGGGTCTGTTCTGGGTTTTGTATACATAAGAGAACTAGCTTTTAAGAGGAATTTACAAAACAATCCTTTGACTGCAAATTAGGTGTCTTTATTGTAAAATATTTTACTTCCCTAAAATAAGTTCATTCTTAGACAATGTGATTGATACGGTTTTGAGTTCACAATTTTAATCATGTTTCTACAAGTATAATATTTGTAATAACTTGTGGTTTAAATACTGTTTTGCTAACAATATGTAACAATTCTTTCATGTTTTGCTGATTCCTTTTTTATTAATCATTTTATTCATTTACATTTAAAATAGTAATCTCACTTCCTGGTTACACTTCCACAAACCCCCATTCTATCCCCCATCACCTTCCTCCCCTTTGCCTCTATGAGAGTGCTCTTGGACCCACTCACCCATTCCTGCCTCCCCGCTCTAGCATCCCCCTACACAGGGACATCAAACCTCCACAGGACCTGAAGGGGACTGCAACCCCATAGGAAGAACATATTAACAAACGGGACCACCCAGAGATCCAAGGACTAAACCACCATCCAAAGAGCACACATGGAGGGAGCCATGGCTAGCATTGCACATGTAGTAGAGGATGGCCTTATCCGACATCAATGGGAGGGGAGGCCCTTGCTGACTCCTTTTTATGGGTTTCTGTATAAACTTTAGGGCTTTCTTCCACACTAAGGAATTGAGAAAAAAGAACACAGCATAGAGCACCCTGTCCCCGAACAGTATGACATCCTCTCCATTCTGACTCCATTATGCCTCTTTCTTGTTTCATTTAGATGACCCTATAATCCTTTATCCCTAGAGAAACTAAAAGTGAAATATATTTGTCCTTTGTAGTTCCAGTAGCAGTGGACACGTCTCACTTCGTTCTGTATGATCTAGTTAATCATCATTTTTCCCCTTACAACTTTATTTTATTTTAAAAGAGATACATGTACAGATTTATAAAAGCATTTTTCCATAAAGATATATGAACATATTTTTGTCAGTACTTGATTTTTTAAAAGGTTTGATAGTATAGATTAAAATCTTACTAGTTACCATAAACATAAAGTAAACATAGACAGAATGTAACATAAAAATATTCAAAGTTTTCTTAATGTGTATAGATTAAACATAATGATTTTTAAATACCAAAAATTGCCACAAGGCTAACTTCTTTGCTCTTGAGTTATTGATGATTTAAGGTCTAGGTGTAAGCCACTCTGAGTGAGTGCTATTCACTTGATCTTTTTTTGTTTGTTTGTGTTTTTTTTTTCCTAAGAAGGACTCAGGCTTCCACTTTTTGGCCTTTGTTTTTTTAAGTTTCAGATGATCTGTGAGTTATTTCTTGGGTATTCAGATTTTTCTGGGACTAGTATCCAATTATCAGTGACTGCATATTATGTCTTTTCTTTTGTGACTAGGTTATCTCACTCAAAATGATATTCTCTAGATACATCCATTTTCCTAGGAATTTCATAAAGTCATCATTTATCATAGCTGAGTAGTACTCCATTGTGTAAATATACCACAACTTTTATATCCATCCGTCTAATGAAGGACATCTGAGTTCTTTCCAGCTTCTGGTTATTATAAATAAGGCTGCTATGAACATGGTGGAGCATGTGTCCTTATTGTATGTTGGAGCATCTTTGGGGTATATGCCCAGAAGTGGAGTAACTGGGTCTTCAGGTAGGACTATGTCCAAATATCTGAGAAACCACCAGACTGATTTCCAGAGTGGTTGTACCAGCTTACAACCCCACCAATAGTGGAGGAGTGTTCCTCTTTCTCCGCATCCTCGCCAGCATGTGCTGTCATCTGAGTTTTTGATCTTAGCCATTCTGACTGGCATGAGGTGGAATCTCGGGGTTGTTTTGATTTGCATTTCCTTGATGAATAGTGATGTCAAGCACTTCCTTAGATGCTTCTCAGCCATTAGAAATTCTTCAATTAAGAATTCTTTGTTTAGCTCTGTACCCCATTTTTATTAGGATTGTTTGTATCTTTGGAGTCTAATTTCTTGAGTTCTTTGTATATATTGGATATTAGACCTCTATCAGATGTGGAATTGTTAAAGATCTTTTCTCAATCTGTTGGCTGACATTTTGATTTCTTGACAGTGTCCTTAGCCTTACAGAAAGTTTGCAATCTCATTAAGTCCCATTTATCAATCTTTGATCTTAGAGCACAAGCCATTGATGTTCTGTTCAGGAAATTTTCCCCTGTGCCTATGTGTTCTAAGGTTTTCCCCCACTTTCTCCTCTAATAGTTTCAGTGTATCTGGATTTATGTGGAGATCTTTGGTCCACTTGCACTTGAGATAAGAAAGATCTTTGGTCCACTTGCACAAGGAGATAAGAAAGGGTCTATTTTCATTCTTCTGCATGCTAACTGCCAGTTAAGCCAACATCATTTGTTGAAGAAGCTGTCCTTTTTCCATGGAATGTTTTCAGCTCCGTTGTAAAAACTCAAATGACTATATGTGTGAGGGTTCATTTCTGGATCTTCTATTCTGTTACACTGATCTACCTGCCTATCACTGTACAAGTACAGTGCAGATTTTAACACAATTGCTTTATAATATAGCTTGAGGTCAGGGATGGTGATTCCTGCAAACGTTTTCTTGTTGCTGAGAATAGATTTTGATATTCTAGGTTTTTGTTATTCCAGATGAATATGCAATTTGCTCTTTCCAACTCTATGGAGAACTAAGTAGGAATTTTGATGGGAATTGCATTGAATCTGTAGATTGTTTTGGAAAGATGGCCATTTTTACAATGTTGATCCTTCCAATCCATGAGCATTGGAGATCTTTCAATCTTCAGAGATCTTCTTGAATTTCCTTCTTCAGGAAGTTCTTGTCCTTCAGGTCCTTCACTTGCTTAGTTAGAGTCACACCAAGGTATTTAATATAGTTTGTGACTATTGTGAAGGGTATCTTTTCCTTAATTTCTTTCTCAGCATGTTTGTCCTTTGAGTAAAGGAAGGCTACTGATTTGTTTGAGTTAATTTTATATCCAGCCACTTTGTTGAAGATGTTCATCAGCTGTAAAAGTTCTCTGGTGAAATTTTTGGGGGTCACTTAAGTATACTATCATGTCATCTGCAAATAGTGATATTTTTACTTCTTTTTTCAGATTTGTATTTCTTTGATTTCCTGTTGCTGTCTAATTGCTCTGGACAGGACTTCCAGTACTATGTTGAATAGGTAGGGGGAGAGTGGGCAGCCTTGTCTAGTCCCTCATTTTAGGGAGACTGCTTCAAGTTTCTTGGCATTTAGTTTGATGTTGGCTATTGATTTGCTGCATATTGCTTTTATTATGTTTAGGTATGGGCCTTAGATTCCTGTTCTTTCCAAGACTTTTAACTTGAAGGAGTGTTGAATTTTGTCAAATGCTTTCTCAGCATCTAGTGAGATGACCATGTGGTTTTTTTCTTTGAGTTTGTTTATATGGTGGATTTCATTGATGAATTTCCATATATTAAACCATCCCTGCATCCCAGGGATGAAGCCTCCTTGATCATGGTGAATGATCGTTTTGATGTGTTCTTGGATCTGGTTTGCAAGAATTTTATTGAGTATTCTTGCCCCAACATTTGTAAGGGAGATTGGTCTGAAGTTCTCTTTCCTTGTAAGGTCTTTGTGTGGTTTAGAAATGAGAGTTATTGTGGCTTTAAAGAATGAATTGGGTACTGTTCTATCTGACTCTATTTTGTGGAATACTTTGGAGAGTATTGGTATTAGGTCGTCAATAATTGTCTGATGGAATTCTCCATGGAACCCATCTGGACCTGAGCTTTTTTTGGTTGAAGGGCTTTTGATGACTGCTTCTATTTCTTTAGGTGTTATGGGATTGTTTAGGTGGTTTATATGGTCCTGATTTAACTTTTGTATCTGGTATCTGTCTAGAAATTTATCCATTTCCTCCAGATTTTCCAGTTTTGTTGAGTATAGCCTTTTGCAGTAGAAGCTGATGATTTCTTGAATTTTCTCAGTTTCATGTTTCCACTTTCATTTCTGATTTTGTTCATTTGAATACTCTCTCTTTGCCCCCTAGTTAGTCTGGCTAAGGGTTTATCAATCTTGTTAATTTTCTCAAAGAACCTGCTCTTGGTTCTATGTATTCTTTAAATGGTTCTCTTTGTTTGTACTTGGTTAATTTCTGCTCTGAGATTGATTACTTCCTGACTATATTCCTCTTGGATATGTCTGCTTCTTTTTGTTATAAAGCTTTCAAATGTGCTGTCAAGTTGCTAGGGTATGCTCTCTCCACTTTCTTTTTGGAGGCACTCAGAGCTATGACTTTTTCTCTTAGTACTGCTTTCATTGCATCCCATAGGTTTGAGTATGTTGTGCCTTCATTTTCATTAAATTCTAGAAAATCCTTAATTTCTTTCTTTCTTCTTTTACCATGCTATCATTGAGTAAAGCATTGTTCAGCTTCCATGTGTATGTGGGCTTTTTGTCGTCTTTGTTGTTATTAAACACCAGCCTTTGTCCATGGTGATCTGATAGGATACATGGGAGTATTTCCATCTTTGTATATTTATTAAGGCTTGTTTTGTGACCAACTATATGGTCAGTTTTGGAAAAGGTGCCATAAGGTTACAAGAAGAAGCTGTATTCTTCTGTTTTAGGATAAAATTTTCTGTAGATGTCTGTTAATTCAATTGGTTCATAACCTCTGTTAGTTTCACTGCGTCTCTGTTCAGTTTCTGCTTCCATGATCTGTCCATTGATGAGAGTGGGGTGTTGAAGTCTCCCACTATTATTGTGTGTGGTGCAATGTGTTTTGAGGTTTAGTAGGGTTTCTTTTATGAATATAGGTGGTCTTGTACTTGTAGCATATATGTTAAGGATTGAGAATTCATCCTAACAAATTTTCACTGTAATGACTAAAAAGTGTCCTTCCTTATCTTTTTTGATAACTTTTGGATGAAAGGCTACTTTATTTGATAATAGAATGGCTACTCCAGCTTGTTTCTTGAGGCTGTTTGCTTGGAAGGTTTTTTTTCCTCAGCTTTTTACACAGAGATAGTGTCTGTCTTTGTTTCTGAGATGTTTCCTTTATGCAGCAAAATGCTGGATTCTGTTTATGTATCCATTCTGATAGTCTATGTCTCTTTATTGGGTAATTGAGTCTATTTATGTTAACAGATATTAAGGAATAGTGATTGTTGGTTCCTGCTATTTTTGCTTTTAGAGGTAGAATTATGAATGTCTGTCTTTTTTCTTTTGGTTTTCTTGCTTAGTAATTTTCTTGCTTTTCTAGGGTGTAGTTTCCCTCCTTGTATTGGGTTTTCCATCTATTATTCTTTGTAGGGCTGGATTTGTGTTCAGTTATTGTGTAAATTTAGTTTTGTCCTGGAATATCTTGGTCTCTCCATCTATGGTGATTGAGAGTTTTGCTGAATATAGCAACCTGGGCTGACATTTGTGTTCTCTTAGTGTCTGTATGATTTCTATCCAGGATCTTCTAGCTTTCATAGTCTCTGTTTAGAAGTCGGATGTAATTCTGATTGGTCTGCCTTTATATGTTACATGTCCTTTTTTCTTTTACTGCTTTTAGTATTTTTTGTTTTGTTTTGAACACTTGGTGTTTTGACTATTATGTGTCTGGAAGAATTTTTTTTTTCTGGTCCAATCTATCTGGGGTTCTGTAGGCTTATGGTCATCTCATTCTTAAGGGTAGGGAAGTTTTCCTCTATGATATTGTTGAAGATATTTACTGTGCATTTTAGTTGATATTCTTTGCCCTCTTCTATTCCTATTATTCTTAGATTTAGTCTTCTCTTTGTGTCCTGGATCTCCTGCACATTTTGGGTTAGGAGCTTTTTGGTTTTTGCATCTTCTCTGACTGTTTTGTCTATGTTTTCTATGTTGTCTTCCACCCCTGAAATTCTCTCTTCCATCTCTTGTAGTCTGTTGGTGATGCTTGCATCTATGACTCCTGATTTCTTTTTCAGGTTTTCTATCACCAGGGTTGTCTCTTTTTTTTTTCTTTATTGTCTCTCTTTCCATTTTTAATTACTTTACCTGTTTGGTTGTGTTTTTTGTAGTTCTTTGAGTGATTTTTTTTTTTGTTTCCTCTTTAAGAGCTTCTATTTGTTTATGTGTGTCCTCCTGTGATTGTTTAAGTGAGTTATTCACGTGCTTCTCAAAGATCTCCATCATCATTGTGAAATATAATTTTAAGTCTGAGTCTTCTTTTTCTGGAGTATTTGGCAATCTACTGCTTGCTGTGGTGGGAGAGCTGAGTTCTGATGTTATCAGATTGTCTTGGTTTCCATTGCTCACATTTTTTCGTTTTCCTCTTGCCATCTTGTTATCTGTGACTATATGTGGTCTTTTTTCAGTGGCTCATGCCTGTCACTCCTGTGGATCTGAGGGCCCATGGCCTCAGAAATAAAATTGTTCAGCTTTTTGTGGGCAAGCAGTGAGTTCTAGGGGCAGTGACTCAGCTCTGTCTTTGTAGGCTCAAGTGTGGGAGCTCTTGTGAGGCTGTCCTGGGAGCTCAGCCCTCTGCCCACAGGTCCTGAGTACTCCTGGTGAGGACCTGACTTTTTCTCTAGGCCAAAACGGACGACCCTTTTCCAGAACGCACAGTACTCTCTGCTCTCTGCGAAATCCTGGTGTGCTCTCCCTGGGCCTATGTTCCAGGCTTACCTCTGGTTTAGGTGTAAGAGGGCCTGTGAATCTGATCTACAAGCACCACCTTTCCCAGGCAGACCCTGGTTCCCTCTGGCAAAGGCCCAGCCCTTACTGTGGGCCGGAAGGGAAACTTTTCCGCGAGCACCACCAAGCCCTCTCTGAGCTCTGGTTACTCATGGCACAACCTCACCAGGCCTGTGCCCCAGGACCCATCATTTTCCTTTTGAAAAAAAAAAAGACATATTTATTGTACCAGATATTCCACAGAAATAAATTCTTTTCATTAGCAGTTTTATAAAACATTCACCTTTACTCTTCATTTCATTTTATAATAAAACTTAAATTTTTGCTGATACAAATTAAAAAAAAAAAACTAGGAAGCAAAATGTGTCCTACAACCAGGGAAAAATGTCTGGTACCTATGACTGCTTGGGTATCACAGAGTCATCCAAAGCCATAAAGATAAGGAGTCTGCTTGCCTAGGCTTTTCCTCCTTCCCATCCCATTCCATGGACATGTCACAATATCTTCAGCATCTGTCAATCTCAACTCAGCAAACATAATTTCATCCCCTTCAGGGCATTTTGGAGGTTGCAATGATTTACCAAATCAGCTACAGTTGGACCATGCTGCAAATTTATACCATCTGCATGATCAAATTTGACAGTCGCCACCCTGATACTCTGTCCCTATAAACTAAGAGCCGAAGCACAAACACCACCTTTTGGAGTTCACAAATTACTTAAATTACTACGTGCTTCTTACTTCACTGGACATTATTTTCACAACATTACACTTGAACATGGAACAGCCACTCCACAGTTACAGTTTCTTCCTTGGAGTAACACAGAACTCTCCTGAATGCATTAATACCTTGTTTAATTTAGTATCCATTTAGTTGAGGCATGGTATAGTTCCAAAGAATATTAGAATGTTCTTTGTGTTATAGTATATTTTTCTATATAAGCAACAACTCAGACTTGAATGTCTTGAAACAATGATTCAGTATTTTTTATGATCTTGTGGCTGGGCTGTAGCAGTACCTGTTCTTAGTCATGTGATTGCTGAGTAGCAAGGGTGAAAGATCAACACTGACCTTAAGCATATCTCTAACGTGAGTACTGGTTGGGAGCTAATTTAAGTCGTTCATTCTTCACAAGGACTCTCATCTGACAATGAGCTACACTACTCTGCCTCTACAATGGCCTCACTGCTAAATGCTAAGACAGAGCTTGCAATACATGGTGAGGCCCACATTTCTTAATTTGCAAAATGCCATTTTTGCTGACTTGTTATCTAAAGATGTATAAAAAGTTATCTGCTAGTCCATATTTAAGAGGGTGGAGAAATAGGCTCCACCTCTCAGTGGGTATACACACGAGGAGGAGAAGTATTGGAAACCAAATATTTTTTTCCAGTTCACTTGACTTGTGTACACACTTATAAAAATTTTCAAATGTTATTCTACAAGTGTAGGGTACAACTCTAAAACCTTCCAGAAAAGTGTTCTAGAGAACCATTTAAAGAAACATTGACTACCTCCTAAATGCAATAATATCTTACTTCTCTGTTGTTCCGGATTGAACTATGACCAGGAAATCTGCATGGTTCCAATTTCCTACACATGGGCAAGGATCTCTTCACAGTGTAAATGTGAGTCCCCCTCAGAATATGCTGGCCACTCTAGAGCTACGGTCTCATATTACCCACAAAGAAACAGCATTCTATCATTCCTCCAGATGTCCCCAAGGCACCTGATAATTCCTGTCACATCCTGCCTCAGTGAACCACTGTAGGCAGGCCTGGTATTACTCTGGGATGTAAGATCTGTCTAACTAGAAACCTGCAAAAATCCCAAATGTCCATGCAAGTGCATTCGGCAAGAAAGGAATGGCCACCAGGAGCAATTAACAATTTATATGGGGTGGAACACTGGGAGAACAGTCCCCCAAAGCTGCCATGCATTGGATCATCAATTCAGAGAGACAGTCTATGTATTCCTCACACATCTTCATACTGCAGGGACCTCACTCATATATTCTACTGTTCCTGACCTAACTTTGTTCTTCTTCCTCTTTCTCGCAGACACTCACTCTTGCTTCCTGAGATCGCTGACCATTAAAATGGGGTATCCATACCCAAGCAATCAGCCCCTGATATATATATTCATATTTATATATACATTCCAGCAGTGTAGAGTGAACTTTTGATGACGATATTAGGTAAGTAGATAACGGATAACACCTGATTCCCGTACCACCTCCCAGGTTTGATTTAGCAGTAATTGTCTATATGACTTTTTCAAGGACTCCTCAGAACTGAGCAATAACTTAAGGAGTGGCCAGGCGTGTAACTCACATTTACATTAGCTCTCCTTCATTCTCTGTTTATCTTATGAACTAGAACTGAACTCCAGTAATATCATAATCACAGTTCCTTTAATTGACACATCTAAGTTGTATCAGCACACAGAACTCAATTCAGCAACTGGTGGGAAACTATAGGTTAAGAGTTATGCATATTTCCTGTTTCTGGGTGAAATGTGAGAAATGATTTTTAAAAAAAACTCTTCTTAGATCTGTCAGAGAAATGAGGTCACAAACCAACGGCTGTCTTCATGATCAGAAAGGCAGATGGGCAGACGCGGAGAAGGAGGGCTTGTCAGAACAGAAACCCTCAAAAGGAAACCCCTCCGTGGGAACTGGAGAGGGGAGGAAACACCGGAACTGTAGCTGATAGATCACTGAAGTTTAGCACAGGTGACCCAGAGATATAAAACCTCCAGGGAAAACTAGGTGTGGGGAGGTGCACACGCTTACAAGTCTAATTCCAGCACCCTAACCAGCTTCTCCTAGAGACTAACCAATCCCAGGAAACTCCCCCGCCCTCACTTTTAGCAAGAGGAAGGCAAGCAGAACTACCTTGAACTACAGCTGGGCACTGTTGTTCTTAAGGAGCCTTGGACTTTGGCTTCCTGCCCCACCCAATGCAAAACGTCTGACAGGGAAGCGCTACTGAATTCTGGGGCCAAAGGTTCACCAAGACTGTGTCCAGTCCTAAGACTAGAGTATGCCCTCTGCCCAACACCTGTGCCACGCCACTGCCCCACACCTGTGCCACACCTTTGCCACACACCTGTGCCACATCACTGAATGTCTATTTACTTATCCCAGATGCCTTTACCAAGACACCACGCCTATCTGTTGTGGTAAATAAAAAAGAATATGCCGCTACTGGTCCTTGGGGATCTCACTCCAGCATTCTCACTCAGCAGGAGCCCCTCCAGTGTGGAGCCATCGCCTGGTCTCTTCTCTACCACACGATCCACCAGCTGTCTCCCTACCAACCTGGAACTTAGTTCAAATTTCCCACAGCCCAGTAAAACCATGTCTCAATAACCAATAATTTACCAATCAGATTTACATGTTAAAGCCTCAACCCACAATCCATCCACACAATAAACTTTCAATCATTTGACAAAGATGTAAACCATCCACCTAGATAAAACAAATTGACCCATAGAAATCCTTGAAAATATTCATATCTACCTATTGCCAATTAAAACCATCTGGGTCTAGAACCTCCTCTTCAGCTCCATCTCGATTCTCCTGGCTCCCTCCTCTGTCCCGCCTTACAAAAACTTTGTCCCTGCCCCACTCTCTATGGTTCAATCATGTATCACCCTGACATCAACCTACAGCTATCTTCCAACAGAACATGATAGTACATATCAAAAGAAACACGCAACAAAACTAAAGTAACAAATCCACAGTTTGGAACTAAACAAGAAGCACTGTGTAGTCAGAAGCAACAAAACTGTTATGAGCATCAGACCAAGACTTTGACAGGATATTTAAATTACCCACCTGTACTTATATGCTATGATTTTTTTCTATTAATATCTTTAGCACATTCATCATAAAGAAATAGGTCTGGACAATCCCAAAATTCTTAGAAAATGTATTTCTTCACACCTTTGTATTGAGCACACTAAAGAATACCTGAACCAAAAAAGAAATCTCAAGAAAAATTTAAAACTTTTTAAAGTAAAGTAAAACTGAAAATTCAACTTATCAACATTGGTTAAACGCATGAAAAGTTATAAAAGAGAGATCTAAAATCAATGATCCGGGTTTCTAATCAATGAAACCAGCAACAGAACAAAGTAAAACTGAACTAAACAAATCAAATAAATCATGAAAATGAAAGTAGAAATGGATAAACCCAAGAAATAATGTGATCGAACACCAAATGCCTTGAAAGATCAGTAAAATCAATAATAAAATTCTCACTAGGCTAATGGGTCTAGACCTAGACCACATACCCTTCAAAGAACTTAACTCAAAGTAGATTGTTCAACTCAGAATGAGACACAAAGAAAAACATTCCCAGAATATAACATGGGGAGACTGTCTAGGCCATCTTGTGTGCTAATGAATATTGTTTGTTTTTGTTTTTTGTCAGCTTGACATAAGCTAGTGTCATTTGGGAAGAGGAATATTCAACTGAGAACGTTCCTCCACCAGACTGACCTGTAGGGAAGTGTATGTGGCCTTCCTTGATTGGTGATCAATGACTGATGATCGATGAGAAAGGACCCAGCCCACTCTAGGTGGGTGGTATTAAAACATCAACCAATGAGCACACATGGAGGGACCCATGGCTCCAGCTGCATATGTAGCAGAGGATGGCATTGTCTGGCATCAATAGGAGGAGAGGCCCTTGGTCCTGTGAAGGCTCATTTCCCCAGTGTAGGGGAATGGCAGGGTTTTGAAGTGGGAATGGATGGGTGGGAGGAGGAGCATCCTCATAGAAGCAGAAGGAGGGGAAATGGGAGAGGTGGTGACAGGAAAGGGGGATAACATTTGAAATGTAAATACATAAGAAATCTGATTTTTTTTTAAAAAAAAAAGGGAAAAAAAAGAAAACCAAGGAAGTCAAAAAGACAAGACAATGGGTGTCCCTCCTCCAGGATGGCAGTCTTAGTTCCTGCCTCCAGGTTCCTGCCTTCAGGTTCCTGCTCTGCTTTTCTGTGTTGGCTTCTTCAGGTTGCTTTTGGTCACAAATTTTATTACTGCAATAGAAACCTAAGACATTCTTTGATGTAGCAAGGTGTGTGTATGTGTGTGTGTGTGTGTGTGTGTGTGTGTTTCTCTCTCTCTCTGTGTGTGTGTGTGTGTGTGTGTGTATGTGGTGTGTCTCTGTGTGTGTGTGAGTTATTGGAACTGAACTGGGCCTTACATATAACAAATTATTGTGCTCAGACCTAGTTAGTGATGTTCTAGGTTCACCAACAAAGTCATAATCAATGAAAATTTTTAAAACGTGGTATGTTGGACTTGACCAAAATTTAAAACTTTGGTTCAGAAAGACAAAAATTTAAAAAACAGGTAGAGAAACTGCAAACTGGGAAAAGGAGATTTTGTTTCACAAGACATACATGAAAAGGAAGCTTTGTCCACAAAATCTTAAAACTCATCACTAAAAAGAAACAACCTAATTTAAGACTATCCCGATGGCCTGAACAGACAGCAAAGAAGACAGAGCCTGCCAAATAAACAATGTGAAATAATGTTCCACATCATGTGTAGGTTAAGAATTACCTGGTCAAACACAGATGAGAAAGCAATGCACACCTATCAGAACCGTTCACATGTAGAACCCTCCCACTGGTGAGCGTGGTATGTGTAGGATGTAGAAGGAATCCTCTTTCTTTGCCAGATGGAAATGTAAAGTTTTATTGCCAATGTATTGGTTTCTTCCAAAATTAAACATGCTCTCCCCACATGTGGGAGACGGAATGAGCAGACCCTCCACAGACTCGGGGAATCGAACACTCAGTCATGCTGTGTGAGGAGGTGATATGCCTCCCCGGAGGAAGTGAGACAATGGTGACAAATGTTTCCAGTTGATAAGCTGGCCCCACGTTTGGTTTACTCTCTTCTCTCTTCGTGTAGGTAGACGTGATCTGTAAGGTCTCTGTTCCTGCCAGCATGCCTGTCACTGAATGGACTCCCCATCAACACAATGCCTCTCCATCACGGTACACTCTTATCGGTCAGGAACCACGGGCCAAAATTAACTCTTTATTCCGTAA
The DNA here is from genome assembly GCF_963924665.1 of Micromys minutus. Taxonomy (NCBI): domain Eukaryota; kingdom Metazoa; phylum Chordata; class Mammalia; order Rodentia; family Muridae; genus Micromys; species Micromys minutus. The sequence continues at coordinate 45,904,896 of NC_137954.1, read as the reverse complement.
GCTCATTTTTGGTTGCTATGTCTTATAGTAGCCACCAAAAAGTAGGTGAAGTACCACAAATGCAGCAATTCCAGTCTCCGTTTGTTGCTTTCTCAAAGGAGGTGAAAGTGTACAGCATGTGAGACTCACACTTGTTCACAGAAGCTTTAGGCAGAATGGCCAAAACGTGAAGCAACCCAGACTAAAAACCAAGCCATGCTACATTCATAAAGCACAATGTCAGTCAGCACTAAAAGAAAGTGTGTTAGTGAGCAAGCTGGGAAAACATGTAAGAAAGTCTCACTGGGGGAAAAAGCTACTTCGACAGAATATGTACTGCTGAGTGCAATGTATAGTCCATTCTGGATGGATTCAGACACGTGGATTGACCGTATCTTCATTCTTTAGCTTCTGTCTGCCCTTGCTGAGAGACCTAAGGCCTCTCATCCTATAGCTTCCCATACATGCAAGAGGACTGGAGGACACATCCCTGTGAGATTGTTCTGAATGCTATAAAGCACATGTAAAGAGCATTTGCTAGCTCGTGTGACAAGCATCTTAGCTTCAATCTCAAAGACAACAAATTAAAGCATAGGAGGTGGACCCCCAGTTTAGCGAGGACTAAAGCATTGGCAACAGCCATTCCTCTCTCTTTTTTTTCATAAGGAGTAACGTGGTTTAATCAGAAGTTTGGGATTTAAGGGGGAAATCCCACTGAAATCTGTTGTAAAAATAAAGACCTTCAGACGCAGTGATCAAATCCTGGTATTAGTCAGCTTATAACTGCAGTGAACATCACAAGCAGGAAGCCACTGAAGGCGTTGCGGGTCCTATATCTGGTGCAATCTGTCTTGGAGATGCCTATTCTGTATCGGTCTTACCTCACAAATGATACAACTACCCTTGGGGGAAGAAAAATACACACTGCTGTGGCAGCTGAGCTGAGCACCAGGATTTGTGCCTGCAGCCTACGAAATGCCAGATGACAGGAAACTTAGAGAATGTCTTCTTCTGGCAAAGGGGTGGGGAACTCACTCCCTAAGAACCACGCAGAAAATCTGACCACAGCAACAGCAGTAGAATTGTTTGGCATAATGAAAAATATAGTCACAATGAGTTCAAAACCAACAGAACCCCCACCAGCTTCGGAATTGGAAGCATGACACAGTTAGGAAACAGCTTCCCTTCACGCCAAGCCACTGCCAGTATCCCACTTTTAAAAGGTGTAGTATATTTTGAGATGAATCTAGGAAGATCTTCCTGCGAGTGTGTCTTTTTCTGAATTACTTGGATAATTTCCTGCATGGCATGGCAGAAGACATAATAAAGGCATAGATTTTCTAAACTCAGTAAGTAAAGAAGTCATAAGCAACACATCTGGAGCAAAGTAAATTCTGAACTTTTGAAGCAACACCAGAATTCAGATATAATAACTTAATGCATTTTTTTAAATGATTTAAATGGTACTTGTGGCACTCCTTCTGGGTATTTTGCCTGTGCTAGGTCGGTTTTGTATTTCACTTTATTTTATTTTATTGTGTATTTGTACCTGAGTTTATGTATCTCTGTCAAGTACATGCAGGAGCTCACAGAGGTCAGAAGTATCAGATCTGGAACTGGAGCTACAGATAGTACTGAGCTACCATGTAGGTGCTGGGAACTAAACCCATGTCCTTTGCAAGAGCAGCAAGTGCTTTTAACTGCTGAGTATCTCTCCAGCCCCTATGCTAAGTCATTTTTAAAAGCACAGTATGGAATAGCCACACACTTCCCTCCCAAGGCCATTCAGACAGATGTCCTTGGGGCTGGAGAGATGGCTCAGAGGATGGGCACACTGACTTCCAGAGGAAATGGGCTCAAATCCCAACACTCCTGTGGCAGCTCACAACTTTCTGTAACTCCGAGATCTGACACCCTCACACAGACATACCTGCAGGTCAAATATGAACTCAGATATTAATTAATTAATTAATTAATTAAAAACAGATGTCATTTATCTTAAATTGCCTAAGCAGGAAACTTCCAATTTCCATTTCTTATAGAAAATCTGCATTCATCAGTTGTTATGAGGTCCCCAACATATATACAGCAGAGGACTGCCAGGTCTGGGTTCAGTCAGTGAAGATGCACCTAACCCTTTAGAAACTGGAGGCCCAGGGCAGGGTGTGGGGAGGTCTGGAGGGGTGGGAGATGGGGTGACATATGTAAAAAAAAAGATTAAATAATTTTTTAAAAAGAATATATGAAGTCTCCAAACTGCTCCAATAATAAAATATGAAACATTATTTTGTTATGCTTCTATACATAGAAGGAAACTTTAGGCAAACATAGAAGATATTGTGTTTGCACAAGATGTAACTGTTAATGCTAACAATATAGAAAGGACAGTGTAGAGCAGACAGAAGCATGAAAGTAAAGGAGAGGAGAGCATGCCTAAGGAGAGGAGCATGTATCAAGAAAGGAGAGGCAAGCATGCATCAACTGTCATTGTCTTATGGAAAAATAAATTGAGAAAGACTATTCAAAAGGAAAGCACCTGATACTGTTTTAAATTACAAAAATGTGTGAAAACTGAGAATATGTAATTATCAAAATGGAATACTAACAGTAGATACAGGAGAGTGTACGTGATATCAACCTCACTTTCAAATAAACACTTAGTGTAACCTATTGATTATGGAACCTGACTGAGTGCTTACTTAGAGAACCCTATTTAAATAAAATCCTTGTCTAAAGTTATCAAAGTTTTTCTTCAAAGAAATTAACAACTGAAGAATGTTGCCTTTGGAAATATAATTGGGAGTGAATGAGAAAGAGGAAGGATAAACTTTTCATTATAAATTCAAGATTAGGACTTACCATGTACAGGCAACACTTTGAAGTCCAGAGTTTATACTATACACTCATATTGACATTACCTACTAAAAATGCTCTAAAAATTACTGATATATAGTCACAAAACAAAAAATAACAATAAACAAAACAAACAACCCCCCAAAAAACAAAACAAAAACCTCAGGATGTTCTAAATCATCATATTTATTCTGAAAAACTCAGTGTTGTCCAAGTTAATAACACTTTCCCAATGGAGCAGGTCTGGAATTCTTAAAAAGGCATTGTTCATGTTTAAAAATCGAAAACCCATAGACCAGGGTAACGTGAAGAGAAATAAAGCAGACCACACTTCCAGCCATTCCCTGAGACTCACAACATAGAGTCAACAAAGGCCTGAGCTTCCTCTTTCACTAAGCAAGATCTTTCACGGAACTTCTCTATGTGATGAGAATCAAAGATGTCAAACACTGGAAGAGATCTCAGCAACCAGTTCATCTGACTACCTTTATTCTAAAGAAGGAACAATAGAGTCTTGTGGTAACACAGAACGTCAAAGACCATCCAGAGACGCCTCACCTGGGGATCCACCCATATGCAGCCACCAACCCAAGCACTATTTCGATGCCAAGTAGTGCTTACTGGCCGGAACCTGATATGAATACCTCCTCAGAGGATCTGCCAAAGCCATACTGATACAGAGGAGGATGCTTGCAGCTAACCATCAGACTGAACTTGAGCACCCCAATGAAGGAGCTAGAGAAAGGACTGAAGGAGCTGAAAGAGTCTGCAGCCCCATGAAAAAAACAAAATTATCAACCATCCAAACCTACCACAGCTCCCAGGAACTAAAACACCAACCAAAGAGTTCACACGGAGAAACCCATGGCTTCAGGTGCATATTCAGCAGAGGATGGCATTTTCTGGCATCAATGGGAGAACAGGCTTTTGCTCCAGCAAAGACTCGTTTTCCCAGTGTAGGGGAATGCCAAGGTGCTGAGGTGGGAGAGGGAGGTTGGGAGAGGGAGCACCTTCATGAAGGCAAGGAGATGAGGAGGAAGGATGGAACTGGGGAAAATGAGAAAACATCTGAAATGTAAATGCAGAGAATATCCAAAAAAAAACATAAATAAAAAAGAATTTAAAAAAAGAGAGAGAGAGAGTTCCTCTATCCAGTCTGTTTTCATTAGTAAGTTTCCCAGGCCTGGGACACTTGTCAGGAAACCCATCAAAGCTAGTGGGGTGCTAATAAGAAAGCATTTTGTTCCCAGCTGAATACTCAGTCTGCAGTCTTGTTTGACAAAAACAATAACCCACGGACAGAAGCAAACAATGCATTCAATGGCTGGGGGAGGAGGAGGTAGGCCAGGGTTGTGTTTTCAGTTCAGGGTTAAGAAAAAAGAACTTGTTCACTGCAGAGGGGGAAAAAGCACATGGAGTTACTGAAACTCAAAAATAAGGAGGTAGGGACGAAAGCTGAGAGTTAAAGAAAAATACTACTTAATTACAGCATGTCTACAAATGGGAAGAGACACACAAAAACCTACAAAGTTTCAAAGCATAATACCCATTTAGTAGAGAATACTAGAACAAATGTTTGGGACTCTGGGATCACTCTTTGTGGAAAGGACTTACTGTGCACATGGAAGGACCAGCGTTCACATCCAGTAACCCATGTAAGAGCCTTATAGGAGCAGTGGTCTGTAATCATGGGGCAGAGATGGAATTCACAGGTCAAGATGGTTGGCTAGACTGCATGAAAATAGCAAGCTTCAGTCTCAGCTAGAGATACTGCCTGTAGATAAGGTGGGCCTTGATGGAGGACATCACCCACGCACACAAACGTACACACTGATACAGATGCGTGTATCCCAAGCATACATGTGCTCCCTGCTGCCGAAAGAAAAGGAAAACCCTTAGGTGTTAGAGGCAAAAGCCAACTGCAACTTCACCCTCTTGGATCATGTGACACCTCCCCCCACCCCAAATAAAACCCTTTCCTTTCAGAATCCCTGTGCCTAGAATGCATGCCTGAGGGCAGCAGTGTGCCTTTGGACCCAGAGTGTTCAGGTAGATGCCTTTATAGTGACCTTGTGGATTTCCTGTCAGTGTTTTTCCTCATCTGATTCTCACATGTTCCAAATTAGACTTAACCAGACAACCAGGGATCGGGAAACCATGAGCCAAAATTACACTCTCTCAGCAAAGTCCTTTTGGTCGGGTGTTTTCTCTACAGTGGCAAAATGCAAGCCCTCACAGCCTATTTATTTAAGAATACATATTCTTTACCAGATCCAGAGAATATGTCTCCAAGGATCAAGTCAAGATTGTGCTGTACTTTCAGAATTGCTGTCAAATACACTTATTCTGTGTGACAGTAACAGTCTTCAGCAGGACCTCAATACACATGTATTGCTAGAACGGCAAGCATCACAACATATGAGCTATAACACTCATAATTGGTTAAATATGATAACAGCACTGAATTTAAACAAAATAAGAACATGTAGAAATTCTGTTAGATTCCAATTCTGAATTCACTCAATATTCTATGAAATGTTACTAATCTTACAGCATGAGGAACCAAGCTAGGCCTAACTCCAACCCCAAAGCCCTGTCACCTGAGTGTAGTAACTTGAGAAATTGGTGGTAATAAGCCTTCTGCGTGGCAGTGAGGAGCAGGGCAGATGCTACTGAACATGCCACAAAGCTCTTGACCTCTAGGATCCCCACAAGCTGGAGGGGTAGAAAAGAATGTGCTGCTGATGTCAAGGCCGTGGTGAGGGCAGATAAGATTCATGCAGCATGGCAAAGCAGAGACCCACAGGAAGATTCCCGGGAAGCTCATACCAGAAGCTGATTCCACCCTCGGAAGATTTCCTTCTCGGCGGCCTACTTTTGGAAATTTTGAAAAAGTAGAGCTTAGTAGCTTAGTTAGCATTGCAAGGAACTTTTCTAGAAAGCAGAACACTGCAGAAGGAAACAAAAAGGCACTAGTGAAGGCCAGTGTGTGTCTCTCTGTGTGTATCTGTGCGAGTCTTTGAGTATGTGTCTGTCACTATGTGTCTTTGTGTCTGTGTCTGCGAGTGTGTGGGTATCTGTGAGTGGGTGTGTCTGTGTGTCTGTGTGTGTCTGTGTCTGCGAGTGTGTGGGTATCTGTGAGTGGGTGTGTCTGTGTGTCTCTGTGAGTGTGTCTGTCAGTAGTATGTTTGTCTGTGTTTCTGTCAGTATGTGTCTCTGTGTGTGTTTCTGTGTGTGTGTGTCTGCGCATGTATGGTTTTTCTTGTTGTCATTGTTGTTTTGTTTTTTATTCTTTGAATAAACCTCCATTTGTTCCTGCTCGGATCCAACCTCGTCTTTTCCCCAGCTTCCTTCAATTCCTTATGGCCATAGTCACTAACCAAGTCACATGAGGAAAATACAAACACCGTTTTTTGTTCATTGGTTGTTCATAGCTCAGTTGGAGTACTTATTTCCCTCTCCCTGTTCTCCAGTACAGTGTTCAGAATCCACGATATCACGTTTGAAGTAGAGTCGTATCCTCTGTGGGTCAGCAATAGGCAGACTGCTGACTCATATGTCAGCAGTAGGCAGACTGCTGACTCATATTGCATTGGTCTTAGGTCGATGCCTGCTTTGTACCCATTTGCACGTCATCAGACCCGATATTTTAGAGAATGAAAAAGAAAGTGGCTCACAAAAGAAAAGATAGTAAAGTGTTTATTAGTTCACTAATATAGCCACAAATTAGAAATTCTGTGTAAGCTATAGACTCAGTCAGGTAGTGTGCATCTGTGTGTGTGTGTGTGTGTGTGTGTGTGTGTTCCTCTCTCTCTCCATTTGGCTCACATCACACCCTCTTCTTCAGCTTCTCAGCTCCAGTTGTTACGTTCTATCTGACTGTTTCACCAAATTTTCATCATTTTCATCCATTCTTACAAAGCAGAGCACTCTTTCTGAATGGTGAACGTCATGCCATCTCCTATTTAAATCCCTTCCTGGAATTCCAAACATCCCAGAGGAGCTTCAAGATAAAGCCCAGTGTTTTGTGTATGGGATATACAAATTTGAGCCCATTTCCCTGGCTTTATAGCATGCCGCTTAACTGTTCCTAACCTCGGCCCACCCACTCCTCACACAATGAGCTCAACAAAGACACAAAGTCGTGAATGGCTTTCTGTGCCCCGCCCTGCAGTTCTTTCTAACTTTAGGGAGGACATAGAGCATGAGGAAGCAGGACATTTGAAGACCTTAATTCTCAGAACAGATAGTACGGTTTTACTGGAGAACAACACTTTTGATGAGTTTAAAGTGTCTAGCCTTATTAGGAAAGGGTGAGCCTAACCCTGTAGAGGCTTGATGTCCCAGGGAAGGGGGATGCTGGCTGGGTAGGGTAGGTGGGTGGGGGGAGGGGGGGGAGCACCATCTCAAAAGCAAAGGAGAGGAAACATGGGGTGAAAAACTCAGGCAGGGAAGACTATGAAGAAGGGCAATATTTGGAATGCCTGACCTCGAGTCATGGGTGCGCCTGCGCAGCTCGCACGGTGGGCGTGGCTAATGGGGGGGCAGGAGGAAGTCAGGTGCTAGTCACAAGACTGGGTCGGAGTCCCAAACGCCATCTTTGGACACCTGCTCTCCACAGGTAAAAATAAAATGACGTGCCATTTCTCTCTGTCTCTCCCTGTCTCTCTCTCTCTGTGTGTGTGTGTGTGTGTGTGTGTGTGTGTGTGTGTGTGTGTGTGTGTTTGTGTATGAGTGTCTCTGTGCCTCTCTCATTGTCTGCTTGGAGTTTTATTTATTTTTTTGTTCTTTTTGAGACAAAAACCTCACCACAGTGGTTGGGAACTCACTGGATAAACCAGGTTTACACCAGATTCCCGATTGTCCTGCTTTTGCATTCTAGGTGCCCAAATTTCAGCAATGCACCAACTATTCCTGGCTTGTCTACATTGTTTTAACCATCATAAAACACATCTAAAGTGAAATGAACTAACCTGGTATTTTCAAGCACAATACATATTTGCGCTAAGCTCACTCACAACGCTATACACAAGTTGCTTCAATGATTTAAGTGCAGAATTATCTTTCTTTTGAAACATAAATGGAGAAGTAACAGAATATGTGCTTTGGCACACAGAAAAGGTGTCACTGCCCAAACCACATGTGATAGCTATGCAGGTACCGCCCTGAGGATGCACCAATAATTGCCTGGCAGTGCCAGCTTCTAAAACCGAAGGCAGAACACACAATCACAACATCAGATCACAATAACCAGACGCTATGTTCTTCCAAAAGATAAGTGCATCGGGCAATACTTCTGATGTTTTAAAAAAAAAAAAATCCATAGGTTTTACTGGTGAAAGCTATAACCAATCAACTTTGGCTTTGGTCCTGATTATCCAACTGAAATCATATACTGGGTAGTTTGGAGGATTTAATTTACAAGAGCCATTAGAATCTAAGCTATAATTAAGCAGAACCTCTCATATCTAATAAAATGAATCCTTGTCCAATCCTAAATTTGTCTGGGCTAAACTATTTAGGTTTATCCATAGAAGATACGTTTTAAAAAGAGATAGGAGATTTGGAATATAGGGACAGAGTCTGTTTTCGGATGGTCGGGAGATACATTGCCCTAACTCTAGCATAGTCATTCTAATATGGTGGCATGGAGCAAGTTGGTGCCTACCTAGAAGCCAAGGCAGAAGGATTAGCCCATGAAAGAAAGCTTTGTGCCATATTTATAACAGTCCTGAAAAATTCATTTCAGTGACTCAACGCACAGCTATTTTTTGAGACTCGGGTATGGGCTAACAGTCTTCACCGCCCTTCAATCCTGATTGAGGTCACTGTTAAAATATTTTAGAAATAAAACTTCCACACTATTAGGCACTCTGATCAGAAGTAATATGAACAGGAACAGGAATTGCAAATGTCCATGTTTGCTTCTTTAAAACATGGGAGGAGTAAAAGCATGTGGGGTAGTATCCAGAATTGGGTCATCTGGACAATTCCCTGACGACTCTTCTTGGGTAAGGCTATGTATCGGCTTTAATAATACCACTTTTCAACACCATTTAAGAAAATACTAGTATTTCTATAAAGACACATGGCTATTTCCCTGGAGCCAAGATTAAAAAGCCACACCAGGGATAGAAAGAATTGAACATTCGGAGTGGAGGCCAGCCACTAAGCGTAAAAATCTCCTGGGTCGACTTCCCTTCACTCGTCTGCTTTTTCTTCTCTGAACACGGCTTTGCTACCTTACAACCAATATTCCAAATATGATGACCACTGACCCAACTTGTCTAGTCCCTTCCCCTGCACTGGAGACCTCAGTTTGACTGCTTCAGTAGAGGGAGTGACTAGGTGAGTTTACACCAAGTATCCACTGTGTTCCTTCCCAATTTTCTGAGAAAAAAAAAAAACCTGTGCCTTCTATATGTTAGAGATTGGTTTCTGTTGCTGTGCTGAAACATCAAGATTAAATCAAAATTATGATTATAATTAAATCATAAACCAAGATCATACTTACCGATCTACTTGAGGAAGAAGGAATTCAGCAGACAGTTTCTTGTCCGTCATCCAGAGAAGCTAAGACAGAAACCTGGAGGCAGGAACTGAGGCAGAGGCCACAGAGGAACACTGCCTGCTGACTTGTTTCAGTAAAAAAGACACAAAGAAAAAGAATGACTTACTGGTTTCCCTTTTTTTCTTCGTTATTTCTTCCTTTCTTCTTTCTTCCTCCGTTCTTCCTTCCATGACTCTGTAAAATGAAGGTATAAGTACATTTCTTGCCTTCCTTTCTTTCCTCCAACCTCTCCTGTGTCTTTTCACTTTGAACTCTCATGTGCCACACCTTTATTCTTCTTCAGTCATGCCCTCATTTTCTCTGATTATTATTGTTATATATCTACATACATACATATATATATATATATATATATATATATATATATATATATACTATATAAACTAAATCTGCTGACTCTATTTAGTGCACTCACATGTGTCTGATTTCAGGGCTGGCCACTTGATAGTAGATAACCTATTGGGGGCTCATTCCCAGGGAAATCTGTCCGGCTCTCAGTAGTCCTTAGTTCTTTGTCTGGATGGGAGATCCCATTTTCTCCCTATCCATTAGCACAACTAACATTTAGTTAGTGCTGTTGGTTGGAATTTGTTTAAGCAGCCATGTTGTTATGAGATTCTACAAATAGATTCCCTGTGTTTCTAAGAGACACAATCTCACAGCAGACTTCTCTGACCTCTGGCACTTGTGATCTTTCTGTCCCCATTTCCATGATATTCCAGGATCCCCAAAAGTTGGTTCAGTATGAATTCAACAGGACTGTGTACCCCATGATCACTCACTCTCTATATTTAACAAGTTGTGATTTCTGCTCGAGTCACCTCACCATCTGCTTCAGTGACAAGTGTCTTTGATAAGGGGTGACAGCTGTATAAAAGAGTAAAGTATCCAGAATGCAGTTTAGGAATTTTACTGGTCTAATGGCGTGGTGGTAGTAAGTTTTTCTCCAGGATCAGTGGCCTCACTAGTGACAAGTAATTGACTAGGTTTCTAGTACCAGGCATAATTCCCCTCCCGTTGAGCAGGCCTGAAGTCCAACTAAACCACAATTGATTACCACTAAAATATGAGTACCACCATATACACAATGACTTCATGAAATTCCTAGGCAAATGAATGGAACTAGAAACTATTATCCTGAGTGAGGTAACCCAGTCACAAAAGAACACACGTGGTATGCACCCACTGATAAGCAGATACTAACCCAAAAAGCTCAGGATACCCAAGAAATAATTCACAGACATTATGAAGCTCAAAAAGAAAGAAGGCCAAAATGAAGGTGCCTCAGTCCTTCTTAGAAGGTTGAACAAAATACTCACAAGAGGAAATACAGGGACAAATAGAGGAGCAGGAATTAAAGAAAAGATCATTCAGAGACGGCCTCACATGGGGATCCACCCTATATGCAGCCATTAAACCCACACACTATTGCTGATGCCAAGAAGTGCTTCCAGGTAAGAACCAGATACGGATGCCTCCTGATAGTCTCTGCCAAGCTAGAAAATGAATCTCCACTGTTCACAAATTACCAAGCCATTGTTATTTGGGTATGGCAACACAAAGCAGGTTTATAGGTACTTCTTTAAGAAGTCCTGATTAAATACCACAGTCTGCTGTTTTGCCCACGAGAATGCAAAGCTCCTTCCCTTCCACATTTATATCAACAGTTTGATTCATCCAGCAACCAAAGTCAGACATAGGAATATGAAATGAGAACATTTAGTATCATCGAGTTCCTTTTCAAAATATTTGGTGAGTAAAAACTGTAGATATTCAGAGTATATAGAATGATGATTTGATAGGTTCTGTACAATGTTCATTAATTTCCAGTCGAATTAACACATTGAAGACGGCCTATGCCCCTTTCCCCTGTTCATCTTATAACTAACATAAACCTCTTCAGCATCCCTCTATCCCCTCTCTCTCTCCCAGATCCTTCCCACAATGGTTCCACCACTGTTTCTATGAGTTTAACTTTCTAGATTTCACAGCTAAATGACCCTGTCAGCAATTCTGTTTCTGAATCTGATTTCTTTCTCTTAACACAAATGTCTCCCAGATCCGTTAAGGCTCCCAGCTATGGCAGAGCCTCATTCTTTTATATAAATGAACAACATGTAAGTATGTATGTGCGAATGCTTGTGATATTATGAACTTTTTATCCATTTGTCTTGGGTTATGTCCTTATTTTGGCTACTGTGAATAACAGTGCAGTGAATACAGATGTGTGACTATCACTGAGATGTTTCTTTTAGACCCTGAGCACACTCCCACAATTAGGAGTACTAGATTGTATAATAGCTCGACTTCTTGAGAAACTTCCATCTTCTGTTTTGTTTTTCAATGATGCCTATCCTGACAGAACAGTTCAATAGCTCATATTGCCTTTTATTTGTGCTTATATCATGATTAGTGATTGATTAGTGGTTACACCTTTCCCATTCTACCTGTAGGCCGTGTCTGTATTTTATTTCAGGGAAAAGTATATATTCAGTGGTTGGGTCCTTTGCTCTTTTAAAAATCAGGTTATCTGTGCTTTGGTTACAAAATAAGTCAGCCCAAATTTTGAAGTGACTAGAGATCAATATCTGCATGTAGCAAAAAAAGTCCATATACTTCTTTCAAAGTAGAGACTTTCAAGCACTCCGTGGAACATGCAATTTCTTTTAGGACTTTGTGTTGTTGTGGTGGCAGCGGCGGGGAAGGCGGCAGCGGCGGCGGCTGCAGTTTTCCATAAAAAGTAAACTTATTTTGACTCACTAGAAAATAATTCCCAGGAGTTGCCCTTATCAGCAGCATGGGGCCCCCTTTCTGCAAGCTAAGTTGTTGCTGGCATACAAGACTCACTGCACACAGATGGAGTTTAAACCACCACGTCTCACCACAGATGCCGTGTCTTAGAGGGTAAGAGCTGTGAGGGGTGCCAAATGCTGCAACGCACTGAGGTACCAATTACTAACTATTTAAAGACAATGCCACCTCTAAAATGGAACACAGTTCACAAAGATGACAAAGTTGGTTCTGTTGGAGGAGTCAAGGAACCCCACACTCCCTATGGTGAGCCTTTATAATCTATAATAATCACAAGTTTCTTTGGTAATTTCTTGTCTCAGGATGAGCTTAAAGTATTAATTAAGTCACTATATATGTGTGTTGGAGTTGTTTGTGTCTTGTTTGTAATACATAGTTGTCAAAGGGTCTGAATGAGGAGAACGGGATGCAGATACCCAAGCTGCTTGCCTGTGAAAAACAGACTCTGGGGTGCCGCCCTGCCCTCAGCTTGCCCCCCCCCCCAACTCATATACCAAAGTCTTGTATTAACCACTATTCATTATTATCAGAAAATATCCAGGGCATCTACTTATGAAGGGAAGAATCTTATTTAGCTTGAAGTTTACGAGGTTCCCGGGGCTCACGCTCTGCTAAGCGCTCTCCTGACCTATATCACCTACCAATGCAATACAAGACTATGAGACCTCTCTCGGACTCCTCCAACCTTGGCTTCTCCAGGTCTCAAGGAACTCTCACTAAGATCCTACTGTTTAAGCTTCCACAACTACCTTCCTGCAGTGCTTCCATGAGGACCAAAAATTTAAAGCACCGTGGAACACCGACCAGCCACACCTAAACCACAGAAAGCAGTCATCTGTAGTCTCCCAGAAAGGGGCGGTACCGGAAGATGGTGCCTGTAAACCACAGGGAGCCCATCTTTAGCATCTCAGAGTGGGACGGTGCTGGAAAACAGTCTGTAAGAGAGGGCAGATACAGATGAGAGTATTTGTATCTAGCCAATCGGACTGGTGCAAAATAGACTCCAAATAGTGAAAACACGAGGAAAAACACGAGAAGATGCACAAAGGTGGTGACTTTGAGCAGACGTGGCCCATGCTTGTAAGAAGCCTAGCCTGGGCTCGGCTATACTGTGAGATCCTGTCTCAAATTGCCCAACAAACAAAATCCCACAGACACTTGCAATTCAAAAAGAGGGCATCTCATAATACAAAAAGAGAAATATGTGCCAACACTTGGATCTTGGGTCCCAGTCTTCAGAACTGATTTCACTTTGTTTGACTCCCCCCCCCCCCCATTTAAGTCTGTTTCTCATCCTTTATGTGAGAAGAATTCATGTATGAAATTGTCTTCTGAAACATCAGAAATTCCTGCAGCCCAGGTCCCTCGAGGCCCATACTGCATATGCGGGTAAGTTGTGACTACCCTTGTATGTAAGAGATGCCCTCCCCAGGCCTGTGTGGGTCCTCATATTTCCAATTTTCACATCTCCAATAGCGCGACTCCTGCACTTGCTTCCAATATCTGACCTCCGTGGGCCTGCGCAGAAGCAGGCTGCTGACGTCACAGTGCAGAGACATCGATCACGCTGCCTGGGGAGACTTGGCAACGGCAGATCCATTAAAAACATTTCCTCTGAAGCCAGCTGACATTGATTTCTTTGGATACACCTTCTGAGCCACGGAGCAGAGGAAGCAATAACTCTTCTTTAGCCTCGGTGATTAAAGAGGTAGAGTCACCTTGTGAGGCAGTAAGCAGGGAGCGCCTCCTCCACTTCCCAGCCCCTTCCCACTTGCTTATTTAAAAATCGTATGAGCTTGAGAGGAAGGGTGCTACATTCCCTAAAGGTGACATTGTGATTTCGTTTGGACCAGGGCTTTTTAGCCAAGCACTTGAACAAAACTAATTTAAGATAACGGTGGGGCAACAGTTGTCCTTCCTGATCTGTCCCAGTGAACCACATTAGTCCTCTCGAAGACCCTGGAGAATTCTCCCTCAGCTAAGGGAGCCCAGACTCTGCACTTGAATGAGGAGGCCCAGCACAAAGACCAAAGGTGTGTCAAGGAGGTCGGACTGCACAGAACTTGAGAGCAAATGTTCCTCTTATCTCCTGCCTTTCCTTTGCTTTCTTCTCCTGCTTTCTCCCCTCCTCATTCTAAGCTTGTTTGTTTACTTTCTCATAAAGCAACCTGAAACTCTTTGTATAGAAAAATAGAGTCTTTGTAGTATTAGAGCCGAAGAGGGGTGTGGTTGCTCTGGGATCAGGCCGAAGGTTTGTTGAATTTCACCAGATTGGCACTGTCTTGCAGTGAAGGTTCTAACGTAAGCAGCCAGCTTGCTACTGTTGATCTCTCCTTCTACATAAACTAAGGATGACAAAGCTTTATGTGTGATGGTAAAAGATGAATTCAGGGGGCTGCTCAGACAAAAGTTGAACCCCTACCTCTCAGCAACCACACACATGTGAATACATGCTTGCATACACACACACACACACACACACCAATACTAACCAGCCCATCCCTTCTCTCCCCTCACCAACACATACTCACCCCCAGCTACAACCACATTACTAGCAACAAGTACTCACACCCTCAATAGCATCTTGGTTAAGGAGACCACAAGAAGATACAGGAGACCGTGTGGCTTAAACAACAGAACTTATCTCTCACATTTCCCAAGGCTGTGAAGTCCAAGGTGAGATAAGCAATTAGCAGGAGGTCCCTGGTTGGCAGAGGGCAAAGCCCAGCAACCCCAGCTATGTCACCTTACACCCATGACCTCATCTAAACTTAATTGCTTCCTGGAGTTTCACCACTTAAAACCATCCCCGAGGAGGGAAATTCTTGAAGGACATAAAGCTGTAGTGTACAGGACATGCCAGCAAGTACAACCTCCATGCAACACACCTCCTACACACATCATTTCAAATTAGATCTATTATAACAACCCCTTAGCAAATAAAAAGGAATCTGGAAAAATATCAATAAAACTATCTCTAATCTTTGCCCTTTATTTATAATATTCATCTCTGATATAAAACTTATCTAAATTAGGAAAATCCCTACCACATGTGAAATAGATTTTTTTCCTTTTTTTTTTTTTTTCTTTTGCAGCTTATGCCTCCCCAGCATGAGCCAGTTTAAATTAGATGCAAAACTTGGGTACTATGTAGCCAGAAAACATCACAGTTACATTTTGTGTGGGTACCAGATCACATTTTCACATCTTCTCTGGCTCTTGCCTAAAAGCAATGAATACTTCTTTACTTACAAACCAATTCTATGCAAGGTAGTTAGGCAACTTAGGAGACTATGTGTTGTGGGTCCTCTCTAGGGTCACTTACAGAGTCCAAAGGGGGTCAAGTCACGATTATAACTGAACATTGTAGATTGTCTTACATCTTCCCACCTCTCTTCCAACTCCTCTTCCTCTGCTTAACCACACATAATCTCCATCAGAGACTAGAGAAAAATGCTGTCGTGGTGGTCTGTAAGTCAATCTCTTCTGTTGTTCTGTAAAAGACTTGAATAAATGAGTTTCAAAACACTGATATCTTGGGATCCATTGGACTTGAAGTAAACCTCAGCAGCTTTGGATTTTAGTTTTCAATTTGTACAAATACTTTAGGTTTTGTATCAAACTTTGTATAAAGATGTCCTCAGTTCACCTTCCTTGGCTTGGTACAAAGAATGATCCAATAGCTTGGGAGATGGTTTGGTCAGTAAAGTGCTTGCCACAAAAGAATGGACAGCTTAGGTTGATCTCCAGAACCCACCGATTCTGGAGAAAAGGAGAAAAAGCCAGCCATGTAGTGTTTACTTGTAATCCAGCCTTGGGGAGATAGAAACAGGCAGATTCCAAGGCAGATCATCACAGCCGCCTAACATGACCAGGGAGTTCTAAGTAAATGCAGTAAATCC
This sequence comes from Micromys minutus, assembly GCF_963924665.1. Lineage (NCBI taxonomy): Eukaryota > Metazoa > Chordata > Mammalia > Rodentia > Muridae > Micromys > Micromys minutus. Next base: position 45,888,780 of record NC_137954.1, on the reverse strand, counting down.
AGCTCCTGTCTCTCAGTATGGTGGGGTATGATTCAGTACCAACACCCAAGCATATCAGCATACGCAGACAGACACACAGACACACACACAGAGAGACACACAGAGACACACACAGACACAGACACACACAGACACAAGGCACACAGACACACACACACACACACACACTGCTGGAACAAGTGACTTAGTGAAAGTGAACAATAAGAACTACTGAAAGGTGTGTAACTACACACTGACAAGCACCGTATTTCCTATCAAATGCCAGGTCATCTTTACAGCAAAATTCTATAAACCTAATGATTTGTGGGATTTGTTATAAAGTGGAATGACATTTAAAGTGTATATACGTCTATGTAGTTCTATGATTACACATGAGCATTATTGTCTTCAGCAACCAATAAAAACATGTTTGGTATAAAGAAAGACAGTTAAATGCTGTACATTTACAATAAACTCATCACCCACCTTCAAGTGGCATGATTTATAAAATCACCTAAATGCTATACATTTACAATAAACTTGTAATCCATCTTATGGTGCTGTGATTTAGAGAGCTACTTAAATGCTATATATTTACAATAAACTCATTCATTATCTGTTTTCTTAATGGTGTTGTCCTTATTGTCCATTTGTGCCTCTTCTCTGCTTAAAAAAATGTCTTCACACTGTATTCTTGGGAATTATTCCATGGTTAACGATTAATATGATCAACATAATTAATGATTAACATTGGAGTAATTCAATCCACATTATATTATATATACTTATATTGTATATTATATAAAATATATATAAGTTGTACGTAAGCAGAAAAGGTTTAATTTTTATTATGAATAATTTTCCTTTATGTACTGAGACATTTCTTTGTTAGGTGAAGACAACTGAACTGTATTTCATAGAGTACACTGAAAGCCGATTAACCTCTAAAAAGTTTATCCCATTGTGCAAATATTCATTCAAGCTAATAGTAACAGAATTTCCTACGGCGTATCCATTGTTTCAATCAATATTTGCTCGTTCTCTGTTGCAATTCTTGAGAAATTCCCCCAAATATGACCAAGCATATTGATTCTCATTAGCCTACAGATTTAAAAAAAAACATTTTTAATCATTTACTTAATATTGTGGAGCAAATGTGCCATGAGCAATTGTTATTCCTGTTGTTGTGATTGTACTTTAATTGCTATAAGAATTAAACAGCTGGTTTTTCCCTGTGTAGGATTCAAATTGTTAGGAGATTAGAGGGTTAACGAGATGTAGAAAGGAGCTACTGTTCTGTACTCCTAAACCTGTGTTCTGATTCTGGTTAAGAACTGAATTAAGAACGGAATCAGGGTGATTTGGCAGTTGGGCACGGAGACTCTGCCCAGCTATGCAGAGAATAGTTAATGTTGAGAGAGGCAGGTGCGTTTCTCTACGGGCCTGTGTCTGGCACCCATGTACCAGCGCAGCACATCCAAGAGTGATGGGCAGCACAAGTTGTACTCGGTGGGTTTCCAAGAGAGAGGGCACAAAGTTGGATGGATACGGAAGTGAGTAGATCTATGTAAGGAAGGATAAATATGGTTTAAAAAATTGTACAATATCATCAAAATTAAAGAAATGCAAACTTGGAATTGAAGAGTTACATGCAAAAGAGTCACTGAAATGAAAAACATCAGGACTGCTCCCACAGTCCATCGGATTAGAGAGTAATGCATTTCCAGGACAGAGGCACGTCTCTGGAGAAAGGGTTGTATGCCTCTTCTCAGCATGTCCAACATCCACTCAAATATGATACCTGCCACCCTCCATCTGTTTAAATGATAGTGTAGGTCACTGGAAAAAGAAACCCCCCAAGTGGCATTGTGACAATATCTCCAGCTCCTTAGTTGTATTGTTTCTTCTATGTAGAATGTCAGTTATGCCCCAAAGCCCCCTCCTTATCATAGTGAAATCTACCCAGCCCACTCCCCATATCCTCCTCCCTCCACAGAGGACAAATACTTCTGCATTTCTCAGAATACTAACACACACATACCCACACGCATCTGAACATACACAAGCATGCATGCAGCCACAGCCACATGAAGACATTGCCAAAGGGTAGACAATCAGATGTAAAATCACTTTCTAGAAGCAAAAGCAGGTTGGGAGTTGGTCATAAGTAATTCTGTCTTGGCCAAGGTAACAAGAGTAACATGATAAGCTTGTTGTCATAGTTCCTGCATGGCTCAGTCACCCTATCTTTATTGCAAACTGTGCACATCCCAGTGTAGCCGTCACCGTCTCTGACACTCAAGAGTCTTCAAAGTATTGTCTCAATGGCCGGTGACACACCTGTCCCTTAATGTCACCAAACTATTCATCGCTATTGGATTTCCAACTGCTAAAAAGTTATCCATGCCCCAACCTCCTAAAATTCAGAACCTCCCATGGAAAGCTACATCTTAAGATGGCTTCACCGTGGGCTTTGGAGTTCAGTAGCTGTTTTCCCCAGATTCCAGCCAACTGTATATGCTAACCCTTCTCCCTCAGTTGCTCTGGTAGTAAATTCTAGGTTTTTTACTATCCTTCTAAATTAGATCCACATATAACTTAAAATTATTTGTCAGTGCCCTCTTCTTTAATATATTCTAAATTATATTAGCATAGGTAGGGATAGAGAACAAGAGGTAATCTTCAAATCTGTGTTCTTACAAAGAAAGTCTTAGGGCTGGGGCACAGTGGTAGAGCTCCTGACTTACATGGACAGGGTCCTATGTCTGATCCCCAGAAATAAAACATTAAAAGAAATCTCTCATAATACTCATGGAGCTGTGGCAATCTTTAAATACACTGCTGATTCTTGCACACCGCCTAGCTATATTACAATATTGATTTTATTTTTTTGCTACATGAAGGTAGCTAACACCCACAGTCATATATATCTTTCATCCACTCCACACCACTCAGTTCCAGCCTACATCGATTAGCTCTGCATTACTACAAAGTAGTAAACAGAAGGCAATGAGTTGTCTTATAAAAATAATTCCAGGAAACACTGTAGATAGATTTTCATTTCTTTGCTGCTCAGCTTGCTGTTGCTATTTTATAAAAAGAGAAAACAGACAATATCACTTCTTGTTTAAAATTTTATTTACCTCTACCATGTAAAGTTCCTAAGTGGGAAGCACATGCCTGCTTATATGAAATATAATTTAGAAAATGCCATCCATTTCCTTTTAATAAGATACTTAGGTTCAGTATATTGCCAGGTAATACATCTTACTGGTAGAAATAAAGAAAGGAAAAAAGAAAGAAAGAAAGGAGGGAGGGAGGGAGGGAGAAAGGGGGAAAGAGAGAAGAAGGGAGGAAGGAAGGGAGGAAGAGAGAAGAAGGAAGGAAGGAAGGGAGGAAGAGGGAAGGAGGAAGGGAGGAAGAGTGAGGGAAGGAGGGAGGGAGGGAGGGAAGAAGGGAGGGAGGAAAGAGTAAGAAAGGGAGAGAGGGAGGGAGGGAGGAAAGGAGGAAAAGTGAGGAAAGGAGGGAGGGAGGGAGGGAGGGGAAGGGAGGAAAAAGGAGGAAGGAAGAAGGGGGAGGGAGAGAGAAAGTGAAAGAAAGAAAGAAAGAAAGAAGAAAGAAAGAAAAAAGAAAAAAGAAGAAAGAAAAGAAAAAGAATGAAAAGAAAGAAAGGAAGGAAGGAAGAAAGGAACTGTTTGCTTTTTTGATGCCGGGTTTTCTCGACTTTCTTCAACTCTCATTGGGTAGTACTTTCTAGAAAGCAGTTAGAGCCATCGCCTAAGACAGTTCTTTATCTTAGAGTTTTGCTGCAAACTCACAGGTGTGTGTATCTTTTGTGCCTCTGCATGAAATAAGCCTGCTCTTTTTAGCTTTTTACTTGTTAAGCAAAGGATTCAATAAAATGCTAGTTTTTAAAGGAGAGGATGAAGTCAAAGACACCACCTTTCTTTATAATGAAGACGGTTCCATTCAAAAGACAAAGCCTTCACTTCACAGGTTAGCCTCGGAAAGTATTTCTTGCTAGTTGGATTTAAAGAATGGGAAAATGTCACAAAATGATAAGTTTTAATCTTTATCTTATATCTGTTAAACTTTCATTGTTTAAAATTCATTTCGTTACATTCATTAAAAAGTAAATGTAAAGAAAGGCTAACATGCCAGGCAGTGGAGCAGAAGTAGATCTTGCATTCCTGCAGCTGAGTAATGGTGGAGAAATCTGCTATAGGCAAGCGAGAAAGTACAGTGTTCACCATGAACGGCCCTGGACAGACTAGACGTGTGCTAGCAGAGAATGGAAATGCATCCCCGCATCTCATCATGTTTTTCAGATTATAGAATTTCTATTATTCCAACAAAGAATATATACCATACAACATAATCAAATACATCTAATCCATACAATATACTGAGTAGAATTCACATAATAGAAAAGCAGAGGAGATATTTTGGAAACAATTCTCTTAGTTACAAGGTGGTAGGAAGCATTACCTCTGTGCTTCTCTTTTGTTAAGGCTTGCTGGTTTCTAATCTTCCGTGGAGGATTTCACTTGTTTCTGTACATACAGGATTCAAACCAAGTTCTAACAAATCCTGCCAGCATTTTGAAACTAGGTGGTTAAAGGAATACTATAATCATAACTGAAGAAAAAAGTGACGTGGTTACAGTGATCTTAGTCACTAATGAATGAAAAAAGTGATTATTAGCTAGCTAAGTGGGCTGAGGCAGATGGGTCCTCAGGCCTTGCTGCAGTCCGTCCCCATGCCTTGGGTCAAGGGGTTGTTCCATATTCACTATTGAATGAAAATTTTCTTATTTTAGTACAAATACGTCTAAGACAGTAGACTATTAAAACAAGTTTAATCTTATTTAAACTAGCTAATGAGGCTAATTTTATTTATTTGTTTATTTATTTATTCTTTACTCTTTTTTTTTTTTTTTTACAGTCTGGACTTTATCCTCCTCCCGGTCCGTCCTTCAACTGTTCCACATCCCTCACCTCCTTCACCCCCCACCTCCACCTCGTCTCCAAGAGACATCTTACCATTTGTAAAACATCAATTCAAAACCAAAAATATAAAATTTTGGCCTGAATATAAATATAGAGCCTGAAACGGTGGAAGTATTAGAAGAAAATACGTCAAGACACTAGAATGGGTGAGTATTCTTCAGATGTGGTCCCAAGTCATAGGAAACAACAGTAAAGAGGGGTAAGCAAGAACTCGTTAGACTGCAGATCTTCTGCACAACAGAGGAACTGAGTAAAGAGAAGAGTAGCCTACAGGATGAGTAGTGTGTAGTTCAAAACGGAATAAAATGAATCCACTGCCATAATATAAAAATAGGGTAGTTTAAGCTTAAATGAACAAGAAATCTAAAAGACATTTTTTTTTTTCCTGAAGAAAACATATAAATTGCTGTTGGGCATGTTTGTAGGTTTTCACAATGAGGTGTGGGTTGGTCAGCTTCCATTACAATTAAGAAAAAAGAACCTGAAGTAATTGATTTAAAAAAAAAAAAAAGAAATCATTGTATTTGGGGACCAAATTTGGTTGGAAGCAGTTTGTGATCCATTGGCTTCGTTGCTTTGGTCCTATGGCAAAGTGGCACACTGTGGTTGAAGGATGTGACATAGAAAAACTACCCACATCATCATGATTATAAAATAAAATAGAGGAAGGAGAAGGGTCTGAGGACCTACTGTGAGTTCTATGGCACAGTAACAATCACCTGATTCCCTCTGGGTGGAATATCCACTACCCATCCCCCATAGCCCCAAGGAAGGAATAAATACTTAAACACACAAGGCTTTGAACATTCCAAATCCAAATTATGGCAAGATTAGGTTTACTCTGATTTAAACATATGATATAGACCTATATTAAGCATCACAGAGTACTCCACAAATGTAAACAATTTTAATTTATCAGTTAAATTTTTTAAAAAATTGAGTACATATATGCACATATAAGTATTAGCAGCTGAGTCTTTTTGGTGTTCTTTATATGTATATGATTTTAGGACTAACCGCTACTTATTAGACTAAAAAATAGGGAGCTTGGGCTGGAGAGATGGCTCAGCGGTTAAGAGCACTGACTGCTCTTCCAGAGGTTCTGAGTTCAAATCCCAGCAACCACATGGTGGCTCACAACTATCTGTAGTGAGATGTGATGCCCTCTTCTGGTTTGTCTGATGACAGCTACAATGTACTTGTATATAATAAATAAATAAATTTCTGAAACAAAAAGATGAGGACTTTCACATTTAAACAAGGGAGGGGGGAGTCATCCCTCCAGAAGGCTAATTCCCCATCCCTCAGCACTTTTAGTTACCTGTAGTTTCAGTACATGGCTGAGGCACTATGATATTTCCTTCTTCCATGTTAGAATGTCCTCTGGTTTTGTCATGGTTTTGGTCTTAGACAGCTGTGTTGTTACTGTAACATAAGTGTAGCTTCCCTGTCATTTCTAGGTGACAATCACAGAAAACTTCCTAGTTCTCTGGTTCTTACAAAATTTTTGTCCCCTCTTTTGCACTACTCCCAGAGCCTTAGGTACAGGAGCTGTATTGTAGATGTAACCTTTGGGACTGGATACCTCGTGATCACTTAATTGTCCTCTGTATCTTGACCAGTTATTGTTTTCTGTGATAATCACAGTCTGCTGTAAAGAAGCTTCTTTGATTCGGGAGTGAGAGCTATAGTTATTTGTGGGTATAAAATAAGTACTTAGAATATAACTAGAAAATATGCTAGTCTGGTAAAGTGGTGGTATTAGGTTGTTCTCACTAGCCTGAGGTAGTTGACTAGGTTTCCTATATCCAGAATAATTTACCTCTTATTGATCAGGCCTTTAGTCCAATTAGTCACCACCAAGATATGAATATTATTATCATACTGCTAGGAATGTCTTGCCATGCTGGTCATTGTTGTGGTTCATAGACATCACAGCTGGGTATAACATTGATTGCTTCCCTCACTTGTCAGTTTGCAGAGCACCATCTGGTACTATGAAATCTAGTCTTCAGAGACAGTATTTTCAGGTTACATCCAGCTTAAATCTTACAAATCCTGTATCTGAAGTGCATGTTATCTTCAGCAATAGGGACTTGCTTTCAACCTCTAGGAGACAAGCCAGAACAACAGCAATGGCCTGTATTATCTTCAGAGTCTCTTAGACTCACTGAAGCTATCACCTGGAAAGAGGTTTCTCATTCTGTATTCTTAGAACTTCATACATGTATACAGTTAAATGGGGTCATAATCACCTATACTTACCACCTCCACCTCCTCCCAAACATAATCTTAACACAGCCCTGTGCCAATGTCACATTCTTCTTTTTTTTAATTTTGTGCTGATCTTTTACATGTAACCACAGCTGCTGTGAGATCATAAATGTTAATCCAGAAGTTCAAATTTCACTGTGCTCCTATACTCCAGCTCATATGTTCTTTCTGCCTCTTCTGTGATATTCCCTGAGCCTTGGGTGAGGAGAGTGAAACATACATTTTATTTAAGGGTAAGCTTATTTTCAGTGCTGCAAAAAGAAACTTTTTCAATTAAGGTTGAGAGCATCTCTGTTCTCTGGATATAAACACATACAGTTTTAGCAGGGTGTGGCAGTACATGCTTTTATACCCAGCATTTGAAGGGCAGAGGCTGATGTCTTTCTATGAGTTCAAGGCTATCCTGATCTATAAAGCAAGTTCCAGGACAGCCAACAAAGAAACACTGTCTCAAAAACAAAACATAACAAAAGGAAAAGAAAGAACTAAAAAAGGAACAAAGAAACAAAGATACATATTTAGATGGCATGAACATTTGCTAAAATTTATAACAAAAGCTTCTACCCTAGGGGCTATGACTTCCCAGGCCGTGGGCTTTTATCAGAATTATAAGGCCGGGCATAAAATTCCCTCCTTTGGAGCCTGTGAAACTCAATCTAAATGAGATTAGTTACTCCATAATGGCCCTGACACTACTGTCCTGTGGGCATATCCTGCCTATAAATCAGGATCTAGCACTAGATATAAATAAGACTGACTACTGCTATCTTTTCTCCCCTGGAAGTCTGCATAACACCTCTGCAACCATGAAAGCTAACCACTGGAGAGGACGTTTCCTGGTCCTAAAACCTAACTTCAGCATGTGACCTAAACTCTCTCTGAATGGGGAAGACAAGCACTCAGAAGCATAGGGGGAAATGTTGAGCACTGTTCATCAGTCAGTAGGAAAATGCAAATGAAAACCACAATGAGATGTCACTTCCAGAATGACTGAATTAAAGAGACAAAAAAGTGTTACCTGGGATTTGGAGGGGAAAAAAAGAGACCTTCTGATATTGCTTTTAGAAATCTAAAGTCATTTCAGAAAGAAATTTTAACTAAAAGGTCTCCTGTGATCTGGCAACTGCACAGTTACTTATATAGGTGGTCCCCAAGTTACTATGATCCCATGATGGCCCTGACTAGGTTGCAAAATGATTTATGTTCAGCAGAAACTGTACTTCTTGTTCTGAATCTTGATCTTCTCCTTGGCTAATGCTGTGAATCATAACACTATCATGACACTAGAGACTAGCATAAGCTGCCACACCCAGGTATCACAGCAAACATGGGTTAGACACCTGATATTCTACACTGACTCTGTTGCTGAACTTCGGTGTTCAGCAGGATAAGTATAGTTTTATATTTATGAAATGTTTGTCAGGGTGTAGCCTATCTTAGTTTGAGAAGCACCTATGTACCCAAGAAACACATGTCTATATAAACATTTTACATAGGAATGTTCATAAAAACATGATTTATTTTTAAAAGAAAAAAAGCCTGCAAAATATTTTTTCTTATATTCCACCAACAAAATTATTGCAAAAGAAATCAGGAAAACAATTCCAGTCACAATTATCTCAAAAACATTCTACTCTTAAACTTAATTGAAGATGGTTTTGAAAACTGAACAATACAAATAATAAAATACTAAAGAAAAACAGAAGAAAAGGGATGATGAAAAGACTTCAAATGGCCACATGATTTTATTCAAAATGGCTCCTTTACCAAAAGTTATCTATAGATAACAATTAACATTAATAATAAGCCAAGCATTATGATACACACTTGCAATCCCAGTGTTCGAGAGGTGAGACAGAAGCATGGTCATAAATTTGAAGCCAGTCTTAGGCTGACCAATGTATTCAAGGTCAGCCTGGGCTACATAAAAAGACCATATCTCAAGAAAAAGATTGCAATATTCATAACAAACTCTTTATTCCCCTATCGCCTTTAGATGGCATCCTTCCTTCCTTCTCCCCACAGCTTCTTATAAAAATAACATTTAGCAAAGTCAATAAAAGTTTCCAATATAAAACCCAAATGATGTTTCCAGGCTCCATTTTACAGAACTCTGCAGTCGTGACTCCTATCAGATATGTCTGCACAGCCATGAAACAGAAGAATTTTTCCCACCAACACTATTTTGTCCTCTTATTCTACACTCGTTTTACCCTGTAGAAATTTACATGTCAACCATAAGCTAACGACTCCCAAATGTACTTCTCCAGACAATCTACTCTTATTTTTAAGATTCTTTTTGTATTATTATTATTTTTATTGGATAGCTTATGTATTTACATTTCAAATGTTACTCCCCTTCCCGGTCCGGTCCCCCCTCCCGATTCCTCTCCCCCTGCTTCGAAGAAGATGCTCGCCCTCCCACCCGCCCACTCCCACCTCACTTCCCTGGCGTTCCTCTACACTGAGGCATCAAGCCTTCACAGGCCCAAGGACCTCACCTTTCTTTCTAACCCATAATCGATCATCCCTTCCTTCTATTGGCATTATTCCTCACGGTGGGTCACGAGCTCTGCTCTCACTCCCTCCGACGCTTTTTCATAGTACAGAAGAATGAAACTTTTAAAGCACAGACCTTCCAGCTCCCTCTCCAAGCCCTTCACTTCGTTAGTCATTTCCTTGGCAGGTTAAATCTAGATCATGCCAGAGCTCCTCTGAGGCAAACTCTCAGTAACCTTCCTTCTTACTTATCACAGTTTCTGTTTATCCCACTCCTGTGTGGGATTTTTATTTTATTGTTAGTGTGTGATTTTATCAACATGCTTCCTCAGTTGAAAGCATATTAGAGTTGAGGAAGTTTTCACTTTTCTCCTCACTGGATATGAAACTCGACTACATACCTGTCAACATCCTGCTTCTCTTAAGAAACCAACTTTTAACTGCTACAAACTATTACAACTTGAGTCTAAGATCCATTCTCCATGTTAACTGACAGTCAAGCATTCTCCAGTTTTACTGTTTCACATGAAGCTGTGGTCTTTTTATACATTTGCATTTGCTATTACTATCATAATGCACATTATCGAAATAAGAAAGATCATACCTAGAGAATAAAATTGTATAAAATGTTTTAAAGACTCCAGAAAATGTAGTTATTAAGAAAATAATAGCAATTGGTATCATAATATTTCATAATAAAGCAAACTACCCAGTTAGATTACAAATCAGATACAAACTAATCTGTTTATTCCATGCATTTATTGAAATCTTCAAAACTCTGCCCTCTTTGTAGGTTATGTCAGGACAATGTAGATGAATCAGCTTAAAAGATAGATGTATATTTTAGAATTTTATTTTCTCTTATAGTCAAAAGAATTCCTTATGGGAAAAAAAGAAAGAAAATGATGAAAGAAGGAAAAAACAAAGAAATAACACTACTGTGCCCTAGTTTGGAGACTTTTAAAATTGTGCTTTGGTTGTCTTCCTGACACAGTTGACAGATCAGTAGAAACCATCACATGCTCCAAAAATAGCAACGGGATAGTTTATAACATTGATAAAAATGCATTTTTTAAGACAATACTAACTGTGAATACTTAAAGTCATCCTAAATATTTCTTTGGGTAAGTTAATTGAGGTCCTGTGTCCTGAGAAAGGTCTGAGACCAATTAAAGCATTAAGGACCAGAGCTCCAGAAGGATGAAATTATAAGGCACGTTGTACACCCTTCTCTGATTTCACCAATTACAGGATTTCCCTCAGGGAGGTTTCCACACAAGGGTCTCAATTGGTAGAGTCTGCTAACCAAAACAAAGACTTGTAGACAAGTGGTTTTTCCAAGAATATTACATTCAAAACAACTATAGTAATACTTCCGGTAAATATGTTTGCAATGTTTCTGATGCTCTTAGAAATCCATATCATCTGTTTTTCATTTCTTAAAAACTATATAAGTAGATACCATGCTCAGGAAAGAAATCTTTGCACAGCATGACCTACTTTTAAAGTGCTGAATATTTTTCTCTGAAAGAACTAAGACCTAATATTAATAAAGCAAGAGATGTGTATCAATAAAATAGGTGTAATAATCACTTTTCAACATAGTACATATAAATAGTCATTTTTCAAGCAATGATTTTAGGAATGTTGCTATTATATACTATTATGTAAACTCTTCCCATTCTTAAAATATATTTAAGCTCATGCTTATATATTCACCTGCCTATTCTAATAAACAATTTTTTGCAAAGGAAAAAATAGCCTTCATCAAGATGCTTTCTTAATGAGGTAAGTTTGGTATAGTAACTTTGAATCTATAACCAGACATACTTTCGTTATGCCATTGTCAACTTCCTATTTGGCAATGCCAGAAATACTTTCAGCATTATAGGAGGTTTTTTTAAAGATTTTTTTATTTTTATTTTTATTTTTATAAGTGTGTTGCCTCCGAGTATATTAGTACACCATCTGTGTGCAGTAACTGTGGGGGTCAGAAGAAGCTACTGGCTTTCCTAGGATTAGAGTTACAGAAAACTGGGGTACCATGTAGCCACCCATAGCCATGTACGTGATAAAACCAAGTCGGGGTTCTCTACAACAGGATCAAATGCCTTTAACCACTGAGCCATCTCTACAGCCCCACTTCGTTACTTTATTAATAAATTATGTTTTGTTGCGTGGTATATTTGTGGTTATTTGTATGTACATTCACAAAGCATACAAGTGTGCACCCATTCTACATGTGACCCTTAGGAGGCTCACCCACGTTCACATGCTTATGTACCTGGAACCGAATGAGGCAGGATTTGAACCAAGTTCTCACCTGCTCTACAGTTCTAATATTTCTATAAAATCAGAATGTCAAGGCCCAGAACTATGCTCCACAGACTTATAAGCATCAGAGATGAACTCGGCTTTGACCTACCGATGGCATTCATTCGGTGGCACCTGTTAATTGTGGTAATCATCATTTGACACTATGATTTAGCTCTACACATTCTTTGGCCACAGAAATACAACTCTTTCTGGCTAAAGCATGCCGTTTTTTCAGACTACTCATCATTCAGAACAAATGTAGTGCAAAAAATTTAACTGAAGCACCAAAGCTGTCCTTAAAATACATCCATTAGAGCTCACAGGTGTCCCTGTGGGTAATCGTACTTGTCATGCAAGCCTGGTGACCTGAGTTTGATTCTTTGGAACCCATCCTGAAGAAGAAACCGACTCCTTGATGTTGTCCTCTGACCTCCACATGCACACCAGAGCATACTTGTACCCACATTTTGGCTAAATCTCCTGTCTTCTTCCAGATACAATCTCCCTCATGAAGTTCAGATTCCTCAATCTGATTCTAAGTCTCAATTTTATTTTTTCTTATTTCACATGCTGAGGAATGTACATGGTTCGGTAGAAGCACCATGAGGTTTGCAGCAGACATTTCTATATTTGATTTCCAACACCCAGCTCAACCACTAAACAACCAGGGACAGGTATTTTATTGCTGTAGCCTCTGTTCAATCAGGACGCTCCTCACCAGAGACTGTGCTCTGCCACACAACCTGTGACGCTTTCCCACCCTCCCGTCTTCTGCTTCTTTCTTCAACCCCATGGGGTTTTTATAGGTCTTCTAACCACCAGGCAAGTCTACAGATTCTGAACTTACTCACTAGGTCCACCGTGACTTGTATCATCAAATATTTATTTTTGTCTCACTGAAGGAGGTCGATGGAGGGAGAACATCCTGCCATGCCTATTTCTCACATGGCGTGGCTCCTGGCCTTGCAGTTAACACTTGGTAAACTGATGTACACATTCATATAACCATGTGATGAATATTTACACAATCTGTGGGCTCTTAATAATCGTCAAATCTCTTAGATGGGATCTGAGACGGTTCTAAAATGGCTGAATAAAGGGTTCTACCCTAGTCTCTTCTCCAAGCTGAAGAAGGTTGAACTGGGATTTCCTGAGACACCCGAGGGAGTGCTGCAGATCTGTGGCCTATACACAACACATAGGACAATTAGTGGAGCTGAGGGCCAACCGTGATAGGGAAAATCAAGTGGAAGAAATGCTGGTGAGCATATCTTTTAGTCAGAAATTCTTGATGTATTTCCAAGAAACCATCTGATTTGGGATGGTTATCGATCCTGGAGTATAAAATGATAATAGTTTGAGAAAGTCGGGAATTTCAGGAACCCACAGCAGATTGGTTAATAATTCCTTACCCTGTTATTGAACATAGCCCTGGGCTCGCAGAAACTCGGTAAATGAAGGTGTTGGCCTAGGACCCAGGCAGAGACCTGCCTACACAGCTGTGCTATGTTTACAGAGCTGTGATACCTGGCTGGCCCTGAGGCCACACCTGAGGGAAGGGCCACTTACCAGGCTACAAGCCTGAGCACTGGGACTGAGGACCCAAAGGCTATTTCAGGTCACCTCCCAGGGCCCACACAGCCTGCCAAAAGCTTCTGGGCACTCCAATCAAGGATGCCTCTCTTCCCTAATGAGTATGTCTCTTGAAATTGCTTACTTGTAAACCAAGACTGGAAATAGTAAAAGGATCAAAAATATTCCATGTGGGTAGTAGATCTTGCCTGCACATCATGCTATAAAATTTATTTTTATGACAAAAAGCTACTTTAGGCTCTTAACATACTAGTTCTTTTGGTGAATCCTTGAAGGTAGATGTGAGCTTTCAATCTATTATTGAAGAGTAGCAGACTCTCTCTTAGTGGGGAATCCTACTACTCTACAGAAAACACTAGATGAAGGCTTGTCACGGTGGCTCCAGAGAGAGAAAAGTTTGCTCCCACTCCTCCTCCCACTTTCAAAGAAGCCTCCTTTCAAGCTGTTTCTTTAAAAGCTTTAGAAAGTACAGGGACAGAAAAGGATGACGATGTCACCCGTGCAGCAGCACGCAGTCAAGCATCTTCACCCCCCTACAGGGATTTATGTGCAGGACAAACTCTGATTTTCCTCCAGCCTTGACCTCTGACCTATAGTCAAGAGCCACAACTACAGGCTTGCATCCTGCTATGTTGGTGCCCTCCCTCCCATAGGAGCTGTAAGGCAGCAGTGGCAGGCAGCCTGAGAGGGCAGTGCTCTGAGTGGGCAGAGGAGAACACACTGAAGAAAGGTCTTCCTTCGGAGGCCTTTGTTGTGGAGTCAGGTGAGGTGGTAAGCTTGAATCTGCCTTTTCCCCAGAAGCCGTAACAGCTCTAGTGGCAATTAAACAGGTGGGAATGGTGGACAGAAAGGGGCCAGAGGGAACACTGGGTGCCATTCCTTCTGCCCAGAGTACCTTTCCTTGGCTCCTCCCCTCTGGGAATGCTATGTCTTCTTGAGGATCAGTTACATAACTGTTCCTCCAGGATGCCTTTCATAATCCCTCTCTTCCTTCTCATTCCTCTGTTTCTGTCTTTTCAAGAAGAACATACTGAAAACTGCACCTGACTTCCTCTGCAATGTGTTCAGTGTCCGGCTGCTTCTCCAAACTTGTCTCCCACACAAGTCCCAGGTAACTTCACGAAGAAGGACAAGCACCTTTCTCTGTGGTGGCCCCTATACACCAGTGGACTAAGTACCGAGGTCGTAGTGTAGGCAGGACTTTGCAGTCACTCTCCCATCTACCCATGTATCCTCCAGACTCTCGTTAATGTAGTTCACCTCTGCTTATAAAGACTGGAACAGTAACCCCCACTCTTCCTCCACTTAGTTATTGTTGAGCAACTCCCAGAGTGACCCTGAAGTTTTGTGTCTTCCTGAGCTCCTGGCTCCCATGCTTAGGGAGTGTCATGTGACTGGAATGTTTGCCAGAAGAAATTGAGCATCTCCAGTCCAATCTTAGCCCTAACGACAGCCTGCTGAGATTTCCCTGATCACTGACAATTGGTTAATTGACCTTCCCTCTCCCCCAACCCCTGCCTGTGTGCGTATGTGTGTGCAAGTGTGGATATACCTTTTCAGAAAATATTGCAACCGTCACCTGACTTTATCTGTAAACATATTGGTAAATATTTCTCTAGTAGAAGCTCGTAGGGTTTAAAAACCATTTAACTCGTAAGCTATTATTTGTCCCACTGACTGTAGCTAAAGCTGTTTCTTCAGATTGCAGTTCCATTCGATCACAGTGCTGTGAACCTGTGTGCCGGAAGCTGAATCTCTTGGGCATTGACAGAGGTGCATAGTGACTAGGGCCCTGCAGCTTGCAGCTGAGGCTTCCTTCTCACCTCCTTTCTTCTGCCAAGAGAGAGCAAAGTGTGCTCCTCTCTGGGTGCTGTATCAATGAGGCACTATCCTAGAAAGAAACACCACACCCGCCTGTGGGTTGCTCTCTATATACAGGTGAGGGCAGGCACAAGATAAGGCAAGGCCTGTGATTGGGCAGTGAAGATTTTAGAGCCGGGATAGAGAGTACAGAGAAGGGGAAGAGAGGAAAGAAGATGGGGGAAGAGAAAGATGACCTACTCCTGTGTGGTTTCAAACAGCCACAGGTAGCTATGAATATCTTATAAAGGATAGATAATTATAGGACAATCTGTCTTATCTGTGTGGGCAGTTTATATCAATATCAATTGGCTCTGAGTTTATTGTGTGGATGTTTTGTGGGCTGAGAATTTACTGATATAAATCTGATTGATAAATTACAAGCTTCTAGAGTGTTAATTTTCCTGGGTGACTGGGAACTGTGACAATCACCACAGATGGTCAATACTGGGAATGTGAGCAGAGTCCAAAGCAAGAGAATCGAGGTAGGCGGCCACTGCATGGGGTTAGCCATGGAGACAGTGAGACCACTGGGGCCAGAGCGTAGCCGGAGCTAGGATGGCATGGTGCATTTTTACATTTCTTATTAATGCTACACCCACCCACCAGTGCCCTCATTCTTGATTTCCTAGTTTCCAGAATGTGAAGGGACTGCAATTCTCTCTCTATAAATTATCTACACCCAAATATTCTGTTACAACAGCACACATTAGACTAGGAGAGCAGCACCGGCGACTTTACCCTGGCTGCACACCTGCTGTGGAGCAGACCCCAGGACATAAAATCAAAGGGGAGGGGTTTCAAAGGGGAACACAGAAAGCCACTGTCAAGCTGGAGACATGCCAGCATTCATGCATGCCCCTTCTTCTGGGGAAAAAAAAAAAAAAATACAAAATTGCCCTCAAGTCTCAGTCCCTATAATTCAAGAGAAGTAGCCTTTCCTGCCAGCTCCAGCATCACAGTCAGACAAATCAAAGAAGTGCAGCATCTTTCCCAGTGTAATTGTCTTAGTGATGGACGCAGACAGTCAAAGACACACAAAGAAACTTCCCGGACTGATGAAAGGAGGCAAGCACTCTCTCCTATTCCACATCAGCCCTGAGAACAAGAGGCTAATGTGACGGCCAGGGCAGGCTGCATCTGAAAATGAATCTGACACAGAGAAAATAAGATAGGACAGAAGGAGGAAATCAGGCCCTGAAGAAGGCGGCTGATTAGCTATTTTTCTCAAAGTCCTGACCAAATACCCAATGAAGCAGCTTTAATGAGAGTGTTTGATTTTTGACTCAGAGCTTGAGGGCACAGTGTTTGATTTTGACTCGGAGTTCGGGGTACGGAGAAGGCACGGCAGCAATGGTGTCTGGACAAAGCTAGGGTACTTAGAAGCATAAACCCCCTTATTCGTATCAGCACAAAGCAAGTCGAGGTTGTAAAACCTCCCAGCCCACCCTTAGTAACCTGCTTCCTCTAGGAAGGTGTGATCTTCTTGGGTTTGGCGCCCTTCCAAACAGAGCCAGCAACTGAGTCCAACATGCTCAGTCACATGAGCCTGCCCAGGGCATGTCCCACAGAAAACATGACAGCACCTAAACACCAAGCTCAGCTTTGCAGTTTGATGTGGTGCTCAGTTTCTATTGGGCAACTGAAGTTGAAATGGGCACCATAGTTTTTACTTAAAAAAAAAAAAATCTATGATGTTTTAGTTATGGTGCCCAGTAAATAGCAATTTGGCTTAAACAACCTTGGGTTGTGTATGCTAAGATTTTCGCCAGAAAGTTTCCTGCCTGATACATGGCGACTCAGCACGTGTGCGGTCCTGCAAGGCTGTTACAAATTCACGGACACCCTGACCTACATGGTGAGTTCCAGGCCAGATAGAGCTATATCGTGTGGCCCTTTCTTGGAAAGAGCAAGAGGAGAACAGGGGGGTAAAGAGGAGGAGACAGTGGCAGGGGTGGTGAAAAATAACAAATAAGAGTAAAGAAATCCCCAAGCCACATAAACGATAAAGAAAACAAAGTATTTCTCAGCATCACCTTTGCTCCGTGCTCATCCACTTGTGATTTTGTAGCAGATCAAGACCTCAGGCATCAGATTCCACATTTATAAATGATAGGGAACCCAGTGGCCTCTAAATCCCTTTTGGCTGAGATGTTCTAGGAGTTTGGAAGCAAAAACTGGAACAGCATTCTGCTGAATTTGACGTGGTGCTTGCTCGAAGTACCATGTACACACTGGCGCATCTCCCTTTTTGGTTTAATTGATTTTAAATCTGTTTTCCGGGTTCCTGGAAAAGAAGATAACTTCCAGAGTGGGAAAGGCCTCCGCTCAGCACTTGTTTTTCAGCAGGAGCTGTTCTGGAGGAAAAGGCTTTCTTCGCTCACTGTGTCTTAGGACTGAAATGTCAGCATTATAAAAGCACGTGCAGAGATATTAGGCCTGCTAACAGGAAGCCAATGAGAGGCGTTTCTTCTTCCCAGCAGACTCTGCCTTCTGCAAGAATCAGCTAACCCCAGAAGCTGTATGTTTCTTCTTAAACACACATGTGTTTTTATTTCAAGCACCTCATTTTTGGAACACTATATTTAAAAGAGAAGAAAAAAAAACTTCACTTGGTTAAAAGACAAATTGCAAAATAATAATAATAATTAAAAAAAGCAGATTTATCACCGGTCCACTTTTCTCCTACATGAGACTACAGGAGCTTTTGTAAAAGCTCAAATATGGGGGTCACTAATATAATTTGTACTATACTTTACTATATTATTTGTAATAAAATTATTACTAGCATTGTGACAAAGTGGCAAAAAAATCAGAAAGTGTCTTCTGTTTCGGTAAATATTATTTGGAGGTTTCTACCCGACCTTTGCTCATTTAGTTCCCAAATAAAAGACACAAAATCTTTGGATTTACAACAAGACTTAAGGCACCAGAGCTGGGCAGTCCCTCTGTGCTGTCCCTGTCCATAACCCTGAGATGCCGCTTGCCACGTTCTGCCTGAGCCACTCCTGCCCCAACAGGCCGGCCCTCACGGCCACTCGCTACGTTCCACCTACCCCAGGCTGCCTTCTCTACCTCCGTCTCCTTTCTTCTTCTCTTCTTTTTCTGATCTCTGCCTCAGAGCCCAAGGCCCAGAACTCATGCCCCGCCTAACCCCCTTCTGCCCAGCTACAGGCGTTATTCAACCAATAGTTTTAAATTAAGGAGCAAGGTTCCACAACAAAAGCTGGCATACATGAGAATTCACTGTCTTGAGGCAACTAGACCTTAGGATACAGACTTTAGCATTACAATGCATACAACAGACATCTCAACATTCTAACGCTAGTTTCTGGTGGGTAGAGATGCAAGATCAAGATGATGTCAAACTGGTTTCTTCTGAGGACTCTCTCCTGGCTTTAGAGAATCTTACATCCTATGTCTGCATGCAACCTCCCTTTATTATCATTCTAATCACCTCTTATTATTGGTGAGGACACCAGTCACATTCATCGAAGGCTCTTGAACCCAATGTCTGTATCCCCCAAAATTCATGTTAAAGCCTTAACCATAACCCAATAACATTTGTGGCTAGACATTTTAGAGGTCAGTATGCTTGCGCAGTGTCGTGAAGGGTCACTCATCTGGAAAGTAGTTTTCTCACGAGAGGCCAGGGTACTCTTCCTACCAATTGGTTCACTTTTCCCGTCGCCATGAGAACAAACAGGACACGGACAACAGAACAAAGAAATGATTCCAACCAATGAGTTTATTAGGTTGCTTACAGGGTAAATTGTTGGCTTATATTTTTCAAAACCTACTTCTGATAAAGATCCTTAAATGCACCAACCTCCATTCCAGCCCATAGCCCACCAGAGGTAGTAGGAAAAAAAAAGATTAATAGAAATCAGGGATTGTGAACCTCTCTAAATTGAGGCGATTCAAATCTTTGCCATAGTCAGCAGTCCAGCAAAACACCAACACAAGTCAGCAGTGGCAGCCCAGCCCACTCAGCAACAACCACTCCACGGATCAACGATGACAAGCCACCGGAATGCCACAAGAAGTTCCTTGGGGAGTTACTACTATCTATGAAGTCACAATTATAACAAGCTAAGATCAGCCACATAGTGCCAAGTGAGCAAGGTGGTGCAAGGCGAACCAATGCCAGAGTCTCCTCCCACTGTCTGTGGGGTCATGTTTATATTCTTTCTAAACATCAAGCATCCTCTTGTGTGTCCGCTTCAGCAAAACATTTTATGTCAACCCCAGCAAAACATCATGTGATGTAGTTTCTGAAGAAACAAGAAATTTCTACTGCAGGTAAAAGGTTAGAGTGGTGTTCCAGCAGCATAGGTGACCCAAAGGCAGTTACATTGCCAACAGCCCACCCAGCTGGTGAGACAGGAAAGAAAGCATAGCCCCAGAGCTCCCTGCATATTTGACAGCAGCTCAACAGGTATGAAGGGTCCCCCTCCTCAGAGTTGTTATTGCTTATCTAACCTTGAGGAGGCAGGTACTGTAAAACCTTGTGAACCTCATTTCAGAAGCTTCCTGACACTGCACCTTGTTTGCTTCCAGATGCTTGTAATTTTCATTCAGACTTGGAATCTTGAGCTTCCCTCCAGTGTAGAATGTCTTAATTGGAGAAACCGATACTCAACACTACCCAGAGAGGACTCAGCAAAAGGCAAGCCTTCTCAATCCAGAAGGAATATCACCAGAAATAGAATTTGCTAGTTTCTTCTCTTTGGACTTTACTGCTTCAGTAACTGTGAAAAAGAAAATCTGCTGTCAAATGTTTTGTTGTTGATTTTTGTTTGTTTAATTTCAACTCATTCTAGAACATTGACCCAGTATGTAGCCCAGCTGGCCTACAATCTTTGCCTTCTGCCTCAGCCTCCTAAGTATTAGGACCACAGGTTATGTGCCACTGTGCTGCACCATCTCAGCATTTGTCATTCCTAATGATAATAATAATAATATAAACAAAGACAAAGACACTGCCCTTTTACCTATCTAAACTAGATGCCATTAGAAAACAATTTACACTCAGATGAATTTATACTCTAAGGAAGTATTGAAAGAAAAGAGAATGTTAGGAAAAAGATGATGTTGCAATGTTAGGAAAAAGAAAAAGAAGGTGTGTGGTGGGGATATGGCCCATGGAGGTGTGGCAAGGCATTGGGGCAAGGGGGATGTCTCTGGGGGACCCATTTTGGGAATCCCTTCCCTCTGAGGGACCAGCCACATGACAGTATAGTACAGAATAGAGTTTCTTTAGGGCATGGGGAGGTGAGTTAAGAGGGTAATAGGGACAGAGAATGAGAGAGGGGGGAGGGAGGGAGAGAGAGAGAGAGAGAGAGAGAGAGAGAGAGAGAGAGAGAGATGGGGGGAGGGAGGAAAGGGAGGGGAAGAGAGGAGAGGAGGAGAAAAGAGGAGAAGAGGAGAAGAAGAGGAGTAGAGGCCGGCCATGGAGAGAGGGGTGAAGAGAATGGGAGAGGAAGGGTAAGGGGGGAGAATGAGAGAGAGCAAGAGGACAAGAGAGAGCAAGAGAGCAAAAGAGAGAGAGGAGGGGGCAAGCAACTCCCTTTATAGTGTCAGGTAACTGTGGGGAGTAGCATACTTGGCTGTTGCCAGGTAACTGTGGGATGGGGTTTACAAAATCCCAACAAGTATATGATTCAGTATTTTAATATATGGTTGTATGGGAGCTGCAGTTTCTTTGAGGTCTATTATATACAATATACCTATGAACATACCATACCTATAAGGATTTTTCTAGCCTAACATGAGTTTAAACAATGAGTTTAAAAATTTATAATTGTATAAATGCTACAATCCATAGATGAAGGATATTTTCATATTATCACATGTCCATAATGGCTCTTCCTAAGTTTTTAACATAAATAAAGCTATAACTTTAAAACAACAATTAAACATTTAAACAATTAAATAACTGGGGAGAACAAGATCCTACCTCCAAAAGCTTTCAACTGCCAAAGGTAGAGCATTTTGAGCGAGGTAAATCTGCATTAAACAATAACCCAAAGTATAGAGTAAGTACATGGATCCATACTGCATAAATAAATCATTGCATTAACTAGTAAGTTAGGTAGGAGACGTTAAGTCTTTCTTAAAGAAGAAGTCTACTGTATTTGGATAGCCCTGTCCTTCCAGGAAGTGAAGTTTAATTACCACCCCAACCCTTTTAGTGTTGGGTAAAAGTTAAGGATTTTCCCAAGGAACGGCAGAGAAGAGGAAACTGGACAGATACACTTTACCCAAGTGGAGATGGCTGACACCGTGATGCTCAGCGATGGCAGTAGTTATGTGGTCTCCGCAAGCCCCAAACACTCATCCACCCACTGCAATCATGAAGAAACCAAATCAGACACACTCGGATTTGGGACATTCTTCTAGATATTTGGTGAACTTCCCTCAAAACTCTCAAAATCCTGAGAGAAAAAGAAAACAAAACAAAAATTTAAAACAAAACCCGCAATAAATAAATAATAAATAAATAAATAAATAAATAAATAAATAAATAAATAAATAAATAAATGAAAGCTGGAACTAGGGTGACAGATTTTCTAGCACAAAGAGAGGTCGATCGCTGATGGAAAGTGGTTTGATCAAACTTGCAGTTTAATCTTTAGAAGATTAAGACTTTGAGTGACTTGTAGAGAAGCAAAAAACTAACAAAACATGAGTAAATGCCTTTTAAGATGAAAAAAAAAAAAATGTAACATTGCATAGCCACACCAAGAGATCTTGCAAACTCACATAAACTAGCAAATTGATAGTTTACTATATACTTTTCAGTAGAGATTCTACTGGAAGTCTAGTGAGTTGAAACTTCAGAGGCTCCTTCAGGGAGACAGAAACTTAACAAACTGTGGGGTGAGTGCATTGTACATTGTTTGGGTAATCCTTCCTCTTTCTCACAATGCCAATCTTATCTTCTTCCTCCCAGGGCCAGCCCTTTCCAAAGTCGTAAATCCATCATTCTCCT
Source organism: Micromys minutus (assembly GCF_963924665.1). NCBI lineage: Eukaryota > Metazoa > Chordata > Mammalia > Rodentia > Muridae > Micromys > Micromys minutus. The sequence goes on along the minus strand of NC_137954.1, from coordinate 45,866,256 downwards.
CCTTCTAGAATCAAAGGCATAATTAGAGGGCATGTGGCTCCGCCTTTTATGGAAATAGCCATGCTCTTTATTTGCATATGTTTGCAGCCATTGCCAGCTGTCCCTAAGAGCCAGCCAGGGACGACCTCTCCTCGTTATCAAGGAGATTTCTGTTCAAAGCCAAAGATTAGAACAGCATTCCCAGCAGAAAATAACTTTTTTTCCTCCTCTGAACAATACAAGAGCAGTTTAAAGTGAATAGAAGCAGTGGGTCGCTGAACTGGAAGAAAAACCGCCATTATGTCTGAAGTAGTCTTGCTCCCAGCTTTGCATAACAATATCCAGATTGCTGCAGTGCAGCTTCCACTTGGCTTCCCAGCCCAGAACCCTGGTTCCCTTGCCCCTGGTTAGACCTGTGGGAATGAAACTCAGGGCACTGACAGACACAGGTAAATCCTCAGAGAGGAGCTTTTCTTAACTATTTCATCTAAACAATTATTTCTGCCATCAACAGGTATAAAAGCCTTCTAACAAAAAAAAAAAAAAAAAAAAAAGTGCAAACTAAAACTAGTCAATGTGCTTTTGAAGTGTGTACCACAAGTATGCACCAAGGAAGACTAGGAGTCTGTCTGCTTCGGTTTTACAAAGCAGATGTCTGCTGTCCTAAGCAAATAGTTCAAGTTGTTTTCAAAATACAGAGGCAGAAAGCAATAGAGGTACCATTTACACACTCATTAGTCAGAAAGGAAATGCATCTGCTTGGGGAAATTGCTACTCACTAAAAAACTAGTTTCCCTGGCAACAGCCTCATTACTCCAATCTCAGGGCCACTTCTATCATGGGGGGAAAATGATGAAACACATAAACCAAAATTTTAAAACAAGTTTTAAAAAATCTTCACCATGAGAACATTTCCTTTAATGGTGGTCTACAACTCATTGACACTGAAATACATGACATTTGTAATATGCAAATGTGTTGGGCTACACCCTTACTGTTCTAAGAGCTCCTTCACATATTTCCTCCCCACCCCCACAAGCTATAACCACAATGAAAAATCTAACTACTCTTTGGTAAGGTCAAGTCACTATCTAAAGGATGGAGAAACTGTTGTAAATTAGATTTCTCGCCTAGGCCCAGACAGACCACACCAAACACGGTTCCACGTGGAGAGGTTTAATAGAACGGGATAGGGCAGGGGTCAAGGCCGGGCGAAGAGAGGAAGAGGAAAGAGAGAGAGGAGGAAGGGTTTCGGTCTTTTGTAGGGGTAGTGACGTCACTTGCTCCCAGGGGGAGATGGGATTTAGAACTGATGTCTTCTGGGAATGCTTTGGCTGTTTCCATGGCAATTGATGTGCTAGGTTCCTGTCACCTGTGGGTGGAGCCATTGCTGGGGGAGGGGGCTATCCTAATGCCAACAGAAACCATTCATTATATAGCAGAACACAGGGAGAAATGAGGTTGGGAAGGAGAGAAGGAAGGAGGCAGTCTCCTAAGAGAGGAAAAGCTAGAGATTTTTTATTTTGTTCTCTCTCTCTCTCTCTCTCTCTCTCTCTCTCTCTCTCTCTCTCTCTCTCTCTCTCTTTCCCTCCCCCCTCCCCCTCCCTCCTTTACCTCCTTTCCCCCTTCCTTTCTTTTTCTCCTCCCCCTCTCTCTTCTTCCTGTTCTTCAGGGATGAGGCCCCAATCAAAATGGACATTCCTAAACCCATCCAAATAAAGGCAAAATTAATCCAACTCAGTAAGTACACACACTCACACATACTCTCTCTCTCTCTCTCTCTCTCTCTCTCTCTCTCTCTCTCTCTCTCACACACACACACACACACACACACACACACACACACACAAAATACAGAAGAATCCATGCATTTGAGGAATGGTTGAACAGACAGGATTTGGAAATTCTCAAAATTATAAAATGATTTTAAAATGAAATAAAAAGCAAGGAAATGGGCTTGCGGGAGTGGTATACTTCTGGCTGGTTTTGTTTGGAAAATGATGGTTGTTTTTCTTCGTGGCTTTCCTTAACTTCTTTCTTAATTGAAAAAAATTACATATGAAAGAAATGCTTATTGGATGGTAACAGGGTCCACGGGTAAGGATTCTGAATCCTATAATGTATTTTGTCTTCTGTGCCATTAGCTACCAGAGACAACATTCACAAATGATGAGCATTTCTTTTGCCATTCTGTCTAACAAAAGTCTTCATTGTTCAAAAAGATATTGAGATTTCTTTCAAAGTTCACCCACATTCTGTGGGAAAATACTTAAATTTTTCCAGGGGGAAAAAGACTGTAAAATATGGCTGTTTTTCCCACAAGTACTGAAATGTGCCTAAAAATAAACTAGAACATCTGAGTTTGCCAGCAATCTGGATTGCTCTGGTATATATGTAAGCTTTAACTAAAATCTGTCTGGAAATACAGCACTTTTTTTTCTCAGTAAATTGTTGACTTACAATGGCATGGATAAATGTATTTAATTGCTGAGTCAGCCCTAAAGGTCATAAATAGCAGCTTATTTGGAATGGCTTCTAATTATACCTGGTGACAATCAATACACTTTAGCTTTCTGTAAATGATCCTTTTTAGCACTGGGCCCCAGAGAGCAAGTATTCAAGAACTCAGAGAAGATGGCCAGGTCTCCAACCCATCACTCCCACGGTGATCTGAAAAAGGGAAACATACAATGACTATATAGACTTACATTCAAATGTCCCGTCATGAAACTAAGATGGTGTTCGTATCAAAAGAAGGGAGTTGAGATGTTCTCAGTACCTGCTGAGTGCCTTTGTGACTTAAGGCCTCACATCAAACCTCCCAGGAATAATGAAATCTTTCTTAAAGGATGGTTCTGAGCCTCGTAGTTGAAGTAATTTACCCCTTATATTGTGTGTGTGTGTACGTGTGTGTGTGAAATATTACTTGGTACCAACAATTAATTCAAAAGCTTTCAAACAGCTCATGCCCCAAACAGCCTTGTACAGCTAAAGAACATGCCTCGAGTCTCTGACACTCAGACACTCTACTTTCTCTCTCTGACCCAGGCTCTGTTTAGCACTGAGATCCTGTCATTTCAAGCTTTAGGAAGTCGCCATCTTTGGGAAGAAGTGAGGAGGGTAGGGAGCGATCTTCAGTGGAAACTCTCGAAAGAACTTCACTAAGTAGCCTGTCTTGCCATCGTCTTGGATCTTGTACTTTAGGAGCAGGAAGCACAGGATGTGGGCAGATACACGACTCAAGTATTGTCGAAGAGTTAGACTGAGAGAAGACACTGCAGGCAGCGGGGAAGGACACAGAAGGTAGAAATGACTCTCCAAGGCACTGTGAGATTCACAGACATTCCCAGGAGAGCAAAGAGAGGAGTATGAAGCAGTATTAAGCAAGTGCTGGGTGCTGAGCACATTCCATTTAACCCCTAACGCTTTTTAAGTGGGCGCTGTTACTCCTGGTCATTATAGCAATGCATCTTGACCTTTTTATGCACTTAGTAAAGTGACTCTTAAGCACTGGGTCAACACTGTAAGGAATGGTCTTTTGTGACCACTGGACAGACTACAGGATTAAGACTTTAAGAGAGATTTAGCAAACTCATCCCAAAATGCGCAGGTAGACACTTTTCAATAGGATTCTAGGGGCGTCTGCTTGCCTGACATCTATTCTTCCCTCGGTAGGAAGTCAGAGGACTCACGTGATCACACTACCAGCTGTCCAACAACACTGCTGGATCAGGGCCTCAGTATCTCCCTTGCATAGCATCTCCCTCCCAGTGTATAGCGCTGTTCCAACTCCAGCCCCTAGGACACAATGTACTTGAGAAGGTCCTCCTAAACCTTGAGCTGACAACCCTCTACCCCGTGGGGTTTCCTTTAAGAACACAGAACACTCACACTTCCTCACACCCCTCTGGCTGAGAGCTACACTGGCCTGAACGAATTCAGTGATGGGATCATGGTTCCTCACCTACCAAGGCAAACCGTTTGCAGAATGGAAGGATATGTATGGTACTTGTTTTTTTATAAAAGCAATTAACTACAGAGCACAGGGAAAGAATCCTAATGCCTTGAAGATGTTTTTAAGATTTCATCTTTTGACATATATTTTGAAATGTATCGTTTGTTAATTTCACACAAGAACGCATCATATTTGAATCATAGCCTCACTCCACTGCCTGCTCCTCTCAGACCTTCCCCCTGTCCCACCAACTGGATTCAGTCTGAGCCATCCATGGCCGTGGGCGCAGAACTAGCAGCTGGAGAATGTCCATCCCACCCAGCAGACATCAACTGCAGAGACCTCCTCAGCTGGGGGTGGGAACTCCTATGCTCCTCCCCCACGCATAATGACATTTTGGGTACTTTGGCCTTGTTTAGGTCCTGTGGGACAAATACAGCTACTGTGAGTTCATGAGGACAGGGGCACTGCCATATCTTGAGAACACTTTTCCTAGTAATAGTCTCCAACCTTTGGCACTGAGAATTTTTTTCCTCCCTTTCTCCCAAAATGGATGTCTCCCCTGCGTTTTCCATTCAGTTCCCATGTTAGGAAACAAATATTATAGGTACCATTTCCAAAGACAGATGAGAAACCTCCAAAATCAGGTCAAGGACAGAAACGTTGAGTGTGGAGGAGGCCCTGGGCACCACACTAAGGGCTTCACCTGGGCATCTCCTTCCACCCTCCCGACAGCCGGCTCTTTCCATTTAGCTCCTGGGGTATCCACCGGGCTAGGGATCACAGCTAATGTGGTACAACCAGCTCGCAGGGTACGAGCCAGCAACAGCCCCGCAAAAGCCTCTTCAAATTGGCACTCAACAGGCAGCAGGACCCGAATTAACAAAGCACACGGTGATTTGCATGATTTGAAACATCTCATTTTTTGAGCTCTTTTTCCTCTTTAAAGGTGATAGAATATCTGTAGAGAGCATGTGATGTGTAAGTAGATGTTTTTAAATGTTTATTTCTTTAGGAGTATGTTTAGCTCAAGTGGCTGCAAGCTTGTTAGTCAGGGGACAACCGAGGGGAGAAGACACGTGGCTTCTGAAGATCAAACTCACTTATCAGGTTTTGCAACAAGCTCCTTTCTGTTGAGCAACCACACCACCCTTCATGCGCTGGTAAGTCTAATGTTCTACTGAATGAAGTCCAGAAACACACCCAAGGTGCTTAGAAATGAATAAATTAATAGTGTCAACTACATAGGCATGCTAAAAATCCAAAACAGTTGATCACATAAGAAATCACAGCTAACATATTCGCTTGACTGCTGTCTGTTGAATGAATCAGTGAGCTCTGGTCTCTTACAATCCACTTATGTAGTCAACCAATAATTATTGGGAATCCAGCATTATTCTTGGTCACGGTGATGCAACCAAGCACACGCAAATCCTGGTCCTTCATGAAGTTTGCACTCTGTGAGGGACAGAGGACCGATGACAGGGAAGCAGTGACTATGACAGCCGTAAGAACTGAGGGACAAGAGAGCAAACACAACAACTGTGAAGCTGAGAGGTGGCTTGCGGTGTTAGGGAAGTACGTATGGGAGACAACAAACCAGTTCTTTGCTTTCCTCAAAGGTTTCTCAGAAACCTTTAAACATCGCTGATGAGCATTTAAGAAAGTCAGCCAGAAACATCAATACTGTTGGACATTTCTTTCTTAATTTTAGGTATGAGAGGTGATGGTTTTACATAGACTTTTTCCTTGTCTGTGTCACTGTGGGACACCGGCCACCACCTCAGACCCGCCTGCACTGCCCAGTGCACTCCAAGCACATACGTAGCATCCCATCTGGAGCCTTCTTCTAATCAGCATGCTCTCAGATTCCTGCTGTCCTTGCATGACCCTGACACCCTGGAGCAGCGTCTGAGGTGGAGACTGTGCGGGTGCTCTGTCTGTCTCCCCCGGGCAGACGCCCTGACTGCCGGCAAAGCAAATCACAATGCAGAGTGCTAATGGCCACCAAGCAGAGGACTTTGTCTTAACTGTTTTCTCTCTTTGGCTTTATAACAGAGGAACCGTGAAACATAATAATGTTAAAAGAGTCATTTAGTCACTAAGATGAAATAGCTTCAGTATGTCAAGACCTTGAAAGGGGTTATGAGGAATCGGGTTTAGGATTCAAATTGTCACTCATGACACAGCCGCGGGCATCTAATCTTATCCGATGAAAGCAGCCCCTAGCTTTGTGTGGATTTTTATTTTTCCTTTTGTTTGTTCACAAACTGCCATCAGGCTTCCCCCATGAGCTTACCATCCTTTATTCTCAGCTTCTTATACCATTCAAGCATTTGACAGGGAACACTGGCCTCAGTCTGTTTATGACCCGCTAAGCACTGCTGTTCTCCTTCTTATCGCTTATTTCAAATATCTCGCTAATGCGCACCCACAGTGTGGCTGCTTCCTAGTGACTGTGAAATTCAGATATTTAAAAATCCACCCGCCATGTATGTATTTGACCTCGAAGCCTTCCCAGTCCATCTGAGATTGACCGTTTAGGAAATGTATCTCTGCTGTCTCTTATAGTACCAGAGTGGCCACTGGGGACAGCTGTAAAGTTCGGAACTGTAAGGAGCGCCAACGCATTAGCAGTGAGAGCTCTCGGCATTCAGCCTCCGCTCCCCAGCTCTGTGCAAGACGCTTCACTACAGCCTAACAGGTACATAGCACAGCTCTATGCCGCACGTCTCAAGGACTTTCCCCGGCACCGACGTGCCTACTTTAGGACGAGCAGGAGTTCAACCTCATCAGACTTAGCCATCCACCAAATTCCATTTAATAAGACTGTTTTCCTCAGTGCGCCGCATTTGTGTATAATTTATTATCATTTCACACGAGAAGCTAAAAGCTCAGGATGCACACTCACAACTGTCTTCCTGTAAAGGAAGCCCTTAATCCTTTGCAGTTTCAAATATTGGTAGCAACTCCAACTATAATGGGTGTCTTCTCAGAACCTACATGAGCGCCCACTGAAGGGAAGGTTAGATTCCAGATGTCAGCGTTTACTATCATAAGAAATCCCCAAATTCCCTTTCAGTATTTCAGCCACAAACAAGTACTCCTATTGCCTGCAGAATTCTGCACGCAGCAGCAAAGCTAGGAAAGCCGGGACTGCCCGGGCTCATTTCAAAGACTATAAATGTACTTAAGTGTGTGTATACAGACTTGATCTTAACTTTTATTTTCTTTCCTTTCTTTCTTGTAACTTCCAAACATACCTGAAACATCGCAGACACCACAGTGTATATACAAATGGAAAAGAAAATACAGCAAGCTATGGCTGATAACTAGTATCTAATACCAAAATATGATGTCTGCTCACCAAATGTCCTAAAACCCTCAGGATCATGGCAGCCTCTCACTGAAGGGAAATACTTCCATCTAAGACTTCCTGGGATGTCTTAGATGATACAAGAACAAAACGGTCATGTTTGGAAGATAAGAGTCTTTCAGATGGGAAAAGGAAGACCTAATTCATTAGATCTGTCCCTTGTCAGGACCTAAATATGCTTGGTTGGTTGTTCATCTTATAAACCAACTCAAGGTTCTTATTGCAAAAGTAGGCCCCATTTTCTCAAAAGCATAGCATCCCGTCCGTGAGACCCCATCAAGTCAGGGGCCAAGGGGACTAACTCTGTGCTACAGTCCCTCTCTAGTCATGCACTTCACCGCACAGATACATCACAAGATCACTTGCCCGTCCTTCTCAGTTTAATGGCTCTTTGTTTTCAGAGAACAAGGGGACTTATAGGAGCAGAGGCCTTGCATCATCCGACTATAAATAGCTGTCGCTAAATGTGGCTCTGTTGCTCAAGTTTCAAACTGAAGTTGATACTTGGAAGAGAATGTTCATCTACCAGATAGTGTACGATTCCCAGTGACGTCATCGTGTCTAGGTGATTAAGAACCTATTTGGTTTTCTAATCACACAAATCAGCAGCTCTCAAATGAAATTTCAATCCGGAGCATTGCTTGCTGTGCTAAGACTGTCCCCGGGAAGAGCGCATTACTGACCTTTCCTGCACTGCAAATTTAAATTTGAATCATTGGGCTGCTTAGGATTTCTGCCATTTCCCCTGTGGAAGGAGATTAGAGATGAACTTTCAGGTTCCGCCGTACAGTACACACACAGACACACGAGCTGTGAAGAGCCAGAAGCAGACTGATGTCTTTCCCTGGACTCAAAGGTCATTGCTGTTTGTGTCCATTCACTGCAGTTGACCATGGCTTCCTACGCTGACTGCCCCATTTAGAGAACTCGAACTGGAAAAGAGCTGTCCTTCTGAGTCTGCAGCATGGTCGCATTAACATTATCTCCTAAGTTTAACTTTGTTCTCATTTGTATGTCAAAGTAGTTTCCCTATCACAAAACAAACCTAAAATGCTTCATTTTTTAATGTGGAAAATAATGTTATATTTAACAGAATAGTACTGTTTCCCCTTATATCACTGATGGGTGAAAAGAAAAGAAACACCCTAGGTAAATATTTTTAGAGAGATTTGTTACTCTCAAAATAAGCACTTTTAAGGCACAAGCTGGTGAAGCTGCTGGGTTACCAGGTGATCATGACGCAGAATGAAGGGTCACACAGCAAACAGATCCCTAACCATTGGTCAAAGCAAAGTAGGAGAAACATCAATGCTAGTCACATGATCTCTGCTGTGAGGTTCCAAACTGCCTTCGTGTTTCCAAAAAGGATGTAATCGTGAAATAACATGCAGGATGCTACACCAGAGCAAGGTAACAACTGAAGACCCAGAAGAGGCGAGCTGGAAGGACTTAACCTACAGTTACTGGGGCTGCTTCACAGCAGGTGACTATGATTTGCTTGTGCTCTAGCAGGGGCATGATTTTGCCAGCTGCAGGTAGTTTCTGGGTGTGTTTGACATTTGGAATTCTGGGAAAATTTCAGAGAGTATATACATGCTAGGGACCCAAGAGGCATGGTGGGCTAGTGGTTGGTTGCAGTTTATTAAGTGGTTGTGTGCAAAGACAGAGGAGAGAGGAGGCGGAGGAGGAAGAAGAAGAAATTAGATATTCTGACAGCAAAAAGTAAGCGTGCCCCAAGAAACTGCATAACCCTAATCAGCAGGAATTTGTGTAATGATACTGATGCCCCCTTTCCTATGTGACTTTATTCCAGATTTTTTTCTTTCTCTCTCCCCTCTATCCTTCTTTTCTCCTACCTAGTGTTAGGGGGTTGAAAAAAGAACCTACAAAGTAGTAAAAACAGTTACACACATGACCTTGAAATTTAATTTTCAGTCTAATTTAGGTAGCTACACGGTCATATTTAATTTGAAAATAAGTTAATTATCTCTACATATCAGAAAACATTTAAGATATTTCCTGATATATGCATGGGGCGGGGAAACGTGTGTATTGGAGAATAACTTGGAGGAGTTGCTTCTCTCTTCTCACCATATGAGTCTGGGATCAGTCATCAGGATTGGCAAGAAGCATCTTACTCAGCAGAGTCATCTCATCAGCTCTCTTAAAAACATTTTAATGAATTTCATGAAATCACTGTTTCTAATAGCTGAGTAGTACTCCATTGTGTAAATGTACTACAATTTCTGTATCCATTCTTCTATTGAGGGACATCTGGGTTCTTTCCAGCTTCTGGCTATTATAAATAAGGCTGCTATGGACACAGTGGAGCATGTGTCCTTGTTAAATGTTGGAACATCTTTTGGGTAAATGCCCAGGAGTGGTATAGCTGGGTTCTCAGAGAGAATGGAGGAGAAATTAAGGGGGCAGTATCAGGAACTGGAGGAGACATGAGAAAGAAAGAGGGTTAGGAAGTCTAATATGTGGGGTGTGGGGTGAGGAACTGGGCATAGCCACTGGAGGGTCCCAGACACCAGGGAACCCTGAGGCTCCGGGAACCCAATGGGGATGACTTTAGCTGAAATGCACAGAGAAGGGGGAGATAGAACCTGTTGAGACCACCTACAGTAGATAGACGTGGCTGCTGGTCGAAGGATGGGACCACCCACCCATCTCAAAGTTTTCAACCCAAAATGTTCCCGTCCAAAGGAAGAACGGGGACAAAAACAAACAAACAAAAAACAAGCAGAGACTGAAGGAAGGGCCAACCAGGAACTGCCCCACCTGGGGGTCCATCGTGTCTGCAGACACCAAACCCAACACTGTTGCTGTGGTCAAAAGGCGCTCGCTGACAGGAACTTAGTGTGGAGGTTCCTAAGGAGGTCCAGCCAGAAACTGACCGATGCAGATGTGGATGCTTGGAGCCGACCATCAGAGTGAGCTCAGGGGACCTGGTGGGGGAGCTGGCAGAAGGACTGGAGGGGTGGAGGGGGATTGCAACCCCATTAAAAAAACAACATAGGCTGGCCTGACCACCCAGTTCTCCCGAAGACTAAACCACCAACCAAGGAGTGTACCTGGAGGGATCCGTGGCTCCATATGTAGCAGAGGATGTGGCCTTACCTGACAGCAACTGGAGGGGAGGCCCTTGGTTCCAGGGAGGTTTGATGCCCCAGCGTAGGGGGATGCTGGAGCGGTGGGGCAGGAGAGCGTGACTGGGTGGAGGAGCGCCCTCATACATGCAAAGGGAGAAGGGGGAGGGCCGATGTCGGATGCGGGGTTGGTTAAGGGGTAACCAGGAAGTGGACTATTATGGGATGGGGGTTGGAGGAGGGAGTAACTGGGAAGTGGGATATCATTTGAGATGTAAAAGAATGGAATGATTAATAATAAAAAAAAAAAAACATTTTAATGGTCTAGTTCTAGGCCTAAAAGCAATTGGCTTTTGGAGGAATGGGATGAGGAGTGTGGGAGGGCAGACTGGGCGGGGTGGGGTGGGGTAACAACTGGATTCTAAAAAGTAAAAGTAATAAATAATAATAATAATAATGATAATAAAGAAAATTGTCTGTAAAAAAGAAAAGCAATTGGCCCTTTAAACTGTCAAGTCATAAACTGTGATTGGCATGGAGAATCTGGGCCCCGGGACTAGGAGTTTCGTTTCGTTTCGTTCTCATTGGTGGACCATCAGCTAGATTACAAGGATAGGCAGATTTGATTCTCCATTCTACTTACAAACTGCCTACACCATTCAAATGAGGCACACCTATGAAAGATGGGACCCCGTTTAAGGTTCGGCTGGAAGAAAAGACAAGTGTGCTTGACTCTCAGTCTGGAAATGATTCAGACACGGCCCTGGTAACTCAGTATCAAACGAAAAGCAGACCTTGAGGGTTGAAGCGAAAGCAGACAGCATCCTTACAGTGTGAGCCTTGCTGGAGTAAGAACTGCAGTGAGAGCCCCACCCCCGCCCCACCCCGCCCCGCCCCCGCCCCACCCCAGCTCAGTTGCAATTTTAGTACTGAGGGGGTGGAAACAGGTCGTAGATCCCCGGGGCTCGCTAGACAGCCACCCCTGCCTTTTTGGAGAGTTACAGACCATGGCAAAGCCCTGCCAGAGGATCTAGACCAGTTTCCGGTAGCTGGGGAAGGAGGTGTTAGGATCTTCAGTGTACAGCTACTGGTAAACTGCCCGCACTTGAGTAAAGAACCTCCTAGGCAGCTTGTGCAAGCAACTCTAATGAAAGGCGCAAAAATGTTTTAATTTAATTTAATTTAAAAAATGAAAGGAAGGGTGGGACTTGGGAAGAAGGGTTTCGGTGGGAAGGAGAGGGGAAGGAGAAATCAGAATGAGGGTGGCCAAGCAATTTTTTTAAAAATGGGGGAAAAGTTTGCTCTAGAACTAAATTTGAGTGACTGAGACTCAGGAGACAGAGCACATGGAAGCAAATTCATGTAGTTTTATTGTAACAAAAAAAAGAGAGAATTATAAACCAAGACATTTAAAAATACATTGGTAAAAACATGTGAGAGGCAGCAATTACAAGATGGAGGAAATCTCTCCCATGGTCTTCAGATAGCCCATGGTCCTCAGATGTTAACTGATAGCATTCTGCTTTGGGACAGTGGTCTGCTAAGTTCATAGATTTCAAACAGGTTTTATTAGTTACAGGACACTAGTTCTTTGGCTGAGACGAACAAGGAATTAGTTATTCCAAAGGCTACAAACAGCCCTAAATAAAGTACAATTAGGCTCTGGACCTGCAACATTCCAACCCTCCATATCCCTGCAATTCTCACCCAGCAATCTGTTTTTGCAGCCCACCTTCCCAAGAATTCTTTACAGGTAAATGGCATCAGAAGAGCATCTGAGGCTGTGTTCTGCTGTGCACACACATAGACACACACAGACACACACAGACATGGAAAGCACACACACAGACACACACACAGACATGGAGAGCATACACACAGACATACACACACAGACACACACACACAGACATGGAGAGCACACACACAGACACACACAGATGACAATGAGAGCACACACACAGACACACACAGACACACAGAGACATGTAGAGCACACATACAGACACACACAGACACACACACAGACACACACACAGACACACACACACAGACATGGAGGGCACACACACATGCACCCCACCCACATGCAAAGCACAGATACACTGAGAAAGTATGTTATTTCTTAAACCAAATTAATCTTTTTTCTAAGTTCACAATTGTTTTGTGGTCTTTGACGTACTGTGGTCTTATAGGACAAAACAATGAAAAAGCAGAAAGTACAAGCTGAGAAATCATTCACTGTGTAGAGAAAGGGCGGGCGGATGCCTGTTCCTTCAGCCTGCATGAGCTCGGAAGAGTTCAGTAACCATGACACCAGACCTGGGCTAAGTAATTACATATAAACTTACCCCGTAACCTCAATAGTAATTTAATAACCTGAGTTTCAAATACAGCAGCTCACAGTTACAGCGTGCAAAGGTAAGTCTCGGGGCTCAGGGTCAGAATTCTAACCCAGAGCTAGCCTATTCCGAGGGATTTGCCATTCGCCTCCATTACAGGGTGAGCCGTGTCCTGCTAGGCATGTGATGGTCAACTGTGCCAACGCTAAGAGCACACCTGAGCACAGCAAACTGACTCAGTTTCCCACACCCACAGTGTGCCCAGGCCCACTCGTACTGCGCCACCAGGAGCTGAGGCACCAGGAACAGGTTGGGGATGGCGGGCTGGAGAGGGTGCCACACTGTTCTTCTCTAAGGGGACTTCTGCAGCTCCGGCTTCACAGTGGGAAGGACCCTCTAGTCTCACCCTGAATAGCTACAAGGATGCCTACGCCAGACAGTGTACCAAAGATACTGAAAGCCATTCTGATGTGATTGTCCTAATCAACAACAACCAAAGAAAGAAAAAAGACGGGGAAAAAGAAAGGCACCATGCAATCAAGCTTCTGCAATGATCTTAAGATAGAGACAGAAATTAAAGCCCAACGCCAGGCTTTTAAAGTGTCCCCCACCCTACCACCTGATTTGTGCATGTTTCACTAGGCATGCTTTTGCAATTCCCAGAAATTACAAGGTATTCAGCAGCCTTGGGGTGGTCATGGCAGCACCCTTAACCTACAATCCATATAGAACCGTCAGTGCTGAGAACACTGAGGTAAACTTGGAAGTCATCAACTGGAAAGGCATTTTAAAATCTGAACCAGGGAGTAACGAACAAAGGAAAAACCCCGAGTGTCCCAAACCATCAGACATTTCCCTCAATTTCCATGCTGTTCCCATTGCTCCTTTTGTGTCTTGCCCCAGCAGTGAGGTCAAATGTCAAAACATTCAGAGCAGCTGTGCATGGCTGAGTTAGCTGTTGTGGGACTTTTAACAACATAGTCCTTCAAAGAATATACTCATTCGGAAAGACTAACTCTGTCTCTGTCTTCATCTGCCTCTCTGTGTGTCTGTCTTTCTGACTCTGCCCCTCTATATCTGTTTCTGTTATTCTGGCCACTCCCCCAAGCTCCCCTCTTTCCTGGGCCTCCTATATCCCAAGTCTCAAGTTTATGTAGCCAGGAAAGCGATGGCCATGAATTTCTGACCCTCCACCCTTGCTCATGGATGCTGAGATGACAATTGTGGACCACCACACTAGGTGACAGGTTGCTGGGGAGTAAACCGGGGCTTCCTGCATATTAAGCAAACTTAAAGTCTTGCAACCATAGCCCAAGACTATGTTGCTCTAGAATAACAATTTCAATGTTTGCTTCATCAAGTCATCATATAAAACCATGAACAAGTTGTCAAATTGAAGATAAAGTTGCCATGGTGATCCAACTGCACAATACTATTGGTTACTGGCTCACAGTGAGTATAGAATATTCAACTCGGGGAAAAGCCACAGGCTTTTGATCACTAACTGCCATCCATTACCTAATTTGGCACACAGTAGGTTTTCAGGATATTGCTAAACAAATGTAGGGAATTTGGCTTGTTGGTTGTTGTTCTTTGGGGGGGCTGGATGGGTTGCTTTTCCTAGTTTGTTATGTTTTGAAAGAGAACTTTGTCTTCTAAAAAACAATTAGATCTCTGGAAACAAGTATTTCAGAGTCATGTCCCAAAACTCGAGCCCCAAACTAAACTGAGCCTTTTAAATCTAGATTACAGTCACAGAAACAAAAAGTGTCTATAGAAAAGAAGGATTTCAAAACAAAACACATGTGGATTAAGAAAGAATACCTGGCATCTACCAAGAGCAAGTCTTCAGAAGCCCAGGTCCTCCTGGGCGGGCTAAATTCATAATCTGTGACGAGGCCAGGGCCTATTACACAGCATGGAGTGAAGCCTGTTTCTGTACGTTTTTGATGGGGTGACCAACAGCATAAAAGGTTGTCATAAATGCTTACTGCATAGACGCAGTCACATGAATGGAGCATCACACGAGAAAGCTTTTAGGTGCAAATGCCTCGTGGAAATTTCTATAATTCAGCAAAGGTCCAATCACACCCAAAGTCCTCCTCCATTGGAACTTTCAGTCACTGCACTGACTAACGCTAGCACTCCCAGACCGTCGAGAACACAGTGTTAAACCACACTGGCACGTTGCCTTTTCGGTTCACAACCAAGTAAATGTTGATTTTTGCTGTTTGTCCACCTTTTAGATATTTCACAGAGAATTAATGTAATTTTGAAGCTTATAAAAGAATGGGCATATAAAAAATTTAAGTTTGCTTCAGAAGCCATGAACATCTAAGCTGCCCCCTGGTAATGGCTTTCTTTGGGATGAGAAAACAAGATAGAACAGTTGATACGTTTCTGTATGGTTGAGTGAAAGGTTGTTATCCAAGCCAGCCCACACCACGGACAGATGACAACCACATCATTGTCAGATCTGGAAAACAACAGGAAACATCATAAAAACTTACCCTCTGATTCCTAAATGTATACAAAGCAAAGCAAAAACAACTCTAAAAGCAAAACGAACTAAACCACACAAAACCTGGACTCGTCACTGAGGAGGACGGGACAAGAAAGGCCTTCTGAGAGATATAAGTAATGCAGGTTATGAACCCAGAAATTACCATGCACAGACCAAAAGATAGGGATCGTTTCTTCTTCCTAAGAGTGATGAGGGTCAATCCTGTTCCCCCACAGCTAACTACCAAGGCTAATCACAGCAAGTAAGGCTGAAATTTACCTTGTACTGCATGAGCCACGGAAGGGTTCCCAGGAGGAAGCTCCCTAGAGCGAGCATAACCTAAGTCACTGTGTATAAGGAACCAGCCTAGATCCGGAGCACATCTAGACTGTGTCTTTTACATCCTATAGCAGCACCAGGCAGAGGCAGGGCAGGGATGTGAAAGGAGGAGAGGAGGACGCTGATGCTAGACGTTTTCTTAAAGTCCTTCATGTAGGCTATCTTTTTAAGCAACAATGTTTGACAGTGTTGCTATCTGATGTTTGAGTATTGCTATCTGATGTTTGACAATGTTGCCATCAGAAAAAAAACCTCCAGTTTTGCTGCCTCTGCGCACAGTAAGTAGGCAAGGTTTAGTATTTACTAGGCCCTTAAGTGACCCTGCAAGAGTCCTTCACTCAAAAGAAACAAATTCGGTACTGGGGTCAGAGACCCACCAGTAAGAATTGTGCTAATGCTCCAGAAAAAATAAAAATGCTCAAATGATTTGGGATGGCTGCCTAAAATAACTGCAAACCCAGAGTAGAAAGCTTTGCCGAGGAAAGACTTGGCATATTTTTAACAGGCGCTATTAAAACTCAGTCAAAAAAACACAGCTCATTCGAGGAACAAATGGCATAGTCTGCAAATAGGAATTTCAGCGAGTGGTTTCTTTTTAGTTTCTTTTTAGTCCCGAAGTTCTCAGGCAGAGGAGGCAGACTTCAGAGAGAAGCTTCCCAGACAGGAATGAGAGGTCCGGCGAAGGGCCCAGCCTTCTCCTTCCCCTGATGGCATCATCCTGCATTAGGAACACTCAGCTGTCTCTCGGGAGCTAAGGAACCTGACAGGAAATAACTAGGAAAAACATGGATGATAAGAACCTTTTAAACTGCCCATAAAAAATGGTTATATCTTGATCTTGAACAACTTAGATTTAGGTCCTGTTAGTTCCAACTCCAGGGTTTCAAGCCAGACTCACTAAGAGGGACTTTTCACAATAAAGTACCACAGATAACTCTACTGGTCACCTGAACTTTTAAGATGTTTTAATTGTACACTATCAATATCGTTTACACTTACTTTTCTACATATAAGTGAACTACAACAATGTATAACATGAACAAACACCTTAGGTAATAAAACCTTCTTATAATCGGCTCGAATACGCTCCTCCCACCGCCCTGGAGATCCACCTCTACACAGGCAGGGCGACCTTACAGAAAAATCCAACGTTATTTCATTAACAGTGTCAGGGACAACGCACATTCACAATGCATCTACATACATAAGTTTTCAATGCAGCGATTGCAACTTATGTTAAAGTAGCTGCAGGGAAACTAAGGACCAAGTCCCTTCATGAGTCCTGTCATTTTCCTTCTTCTAATGGCTGCAGCCTATTCAGCAAGTGCTCTGGGGCCAGCATTTTAAGGTCTGTACGCAATGTCTAATTCTAACAAGCGCTGTCCATTAGAAGTTATTTTCCCCATTTTACAAAAAGGTCACGCTGGTTAGGCATGTCACATAAAAGTGTAATAATCCAGGGTGAGAGTGCTTTCTCCTCCAAAGGAAAAGTCAGTGTGATTTTAGCCACTGAGGGTAACACGCAGGTACCATAGCTCCTTCAGTGTTTTCTTTGTAGCTGAGTCCTCAAGGCAACAAGAAGCTGAGAAATAAGCTCGTGGCCTTTAACGTTGCCTTTGATGAAAATACGCAAAACAACCTTCGGGCATTTCACCTGCTCCTTCTTCCTCCCTTAGCAAATAATCCTTTTCAGTCTTAAATCCAAGAATGAGGTCACAGGAGGGAACTCTGGGAATAATCACAGGGGTAGGTCAAAGGAGTCTTAAGGGGAGGCTCCTTCAATGGGGGTCATCAGAAAGCTTCCAGCCATACCGCAAAATGTAATTGATTTTTCCATTCTTAATTTTTTAAATTTGGTGATCATGGGTGTTTTTCCTGCATGCATGTTAGTGTACCATGTACATGTCTAGTGCCTGCCAGGACCAGAAGAGGACACTGGATCCCTTGGAATTAGAGTTACAAACATTTTTGCACCACCATGTGAGCACCAGGAATTGAAAGACGGTCCTCTGAAAAAGCAGGCAGTGTTCTTAACTGCTAAGCCATCTGTCCAGCTCCAACAGCCTGTTTTTAAAGCAAACTGCCGAGGATCCAGATGCATCTTAGTGGCAAAAATGATTCTTCTAGCCTAGGTAAAGACTAGGTGCAATCCCCAACATAGGAAAAACAAAACACACAAAAGCAGAACGTGCACACTGGCACTTGTGCGATGGGGCATTCTATCCAATGCTGTAAGTAATCTCAGTTCTTCCTACAGGCTGGTGCTGCAGTAGATGGAGTACCAGGCTCACATCCAGCTCCGATCCACCAAGAGCCACAAAAGATGAGAGGCTGCTTACCTGGTTCTAGCACAAAGGATGCTGGACGAGAAAAGTTCTGACTGAAAACGAGACTTGGCAATTTAGAATATTACGAAGTTCACCAGAAAATGTGGCTCAGACAGCGATGGCAGGGACAGACTAATTTCCTTTCCTGAAGTTCTAGGGACGTGCAGAGCAGACTGCTGACCGGACTGGTGAGGACAGTGGAGAGGTGGAATAGACGAGCTCCCCACTACCCAACTTAGTATCGTTGCCTCTCGAGGCATCCTCGCCTCCCTACCCACAGTGCCCAGATAGCTCCTTTTTAATCTCCATTCTGTGTGCTTTCATCTTAGTGGTTCTATGTAAAAAAAAAAAAAAAAAATACAGACTGACAGACAGAAACAGACACACACACACACACACACACACACACACACACACAGCTGTCTGTAACCCCCAATGCATTATGTAACTACTTGTGCACACAGAGTGCACATCACTCGTCTCTCTCCAGAGAAGCAGCTCTCCCAAACTCCCACTGTGCAGAGTAAGAGCCATGACTATCTGCAGTCACCTGGCCCCAGGGAGGGACAGCAGCCTTTAAGAGACTTGTTTTCTAACCTAGTCAGAAAGTCTGGGGGGAGAGGAGAAAAAAGGAAAAAGAACCCTCAAGAGAACGGAGAAGACATGGGAGGAGCTGAGTGATAGAGATGAGGTGAATGTAGTGTTCATGTACAAATACACATGCACACACACATATATACACATATACACATATACACATACACACATGTATACAAACATATATACACATTTATACACATATACACGCACATATATACACACTATATTCACACATATACACACACATATAAATACACATATACACATACAAATACACACATATATACATACACATGTATACAAACATACATGCACACACATATATACATGTACATATACACACATATACACACTATATTCACACATATACACACATATGCATATACACATATATACACATAAACACATATATACCCACACTAATACATACACATATATACACACACATATACATACATATATACATATACATACACACATATATACACACATACATGCATATATACATACATACATATACACACACATGCACATATACATACACACATACGCACACACATATATACCTACACACTTATACATACACAAATATACACACACATATATACATACATACACACATATACAGACACATATATACACACATATACACATACTCTTATACATACACACATACACACATATATATGCACATATACATATACCAATATATACATATATACACATATATACACACATATTTATTTTTAAATCAAAGAATTCATATAACTTACAAACAACCACAAGCCCTATCATTTAAGAACTTGCCCCAAGCACACGCTGTTCTTACATAGTCATGTAGATAACACAGCACCAGATGTATTTCTACTGTATAATGAGTGAGAATATTTTTGACCCTCAGAGAGCTTTACATGCCCAGCAAGTAAACAGTATTTTAATCCTGTAGAAACCCTAATTCTCTACAAAAGTTTTCCTATAACTACCACAAAACTATATGAGACAAACATGGCACTGAGGTGTATGTGACATATTATAGAAATATTAACAGAGATGATCAGAGACTAAAATACAAAACATTATTAACAGCATTGTAAATTCGCTGTTTAGAGATATTAGGGAATTTTACAGGACAATGCTTTCCGTATAATTCTGTCTTAGAGAAGCTATGTTAAGGAGGAATACTCTTCAGTGTGTGTCCTGACTTCCGTGACTGAGTTAAGGATGGGTTATTTCCTTCCCACTCTGCACTGGGAGAAAAGGAACAGCAGGATGTGGAAAAACAGTCAAGTAAAATATCATTTTTCAAATTATTATCTCATAGCTTGAACCACTTCAACGATCAGCCTGAAAATTTCAGATTCAGCTCCCTTCCTCTTGAACCCTTCTAGAAAGTAGGTCAGTTCACCTCACCACACAGCTGCGGACACAGAGACACCGAACTGTTTGGAATACCCTGACATATAAATGTCAATTACTATAATTTCTGCCTTTCTCCAAACTTCCTTAACTCCCTAGATTTTCCTATGAAGACACTTTTCAACTCTTACACAAATCAGCAAAACACACAAGATCACTACACTACCAAGAAAAAACTAAGTAAGGAGTCTTTCTCAGACTCCATTCCTAGAAGAGTCCTACAGTCTTAGACTGTGGCCTATTCTGTAAACACTAAGTCTGTGTTGATCATCCTAGGTCTTAACCACCTGTCCTAACAGGCAGATTTTAAACTAGTGATTCTCACAAAAACGTCCCTAAAGCTGTGACCCTTTAACACAGTTCTCCATATGAGGTGACCTCAAACCATAAGATTATTTTGTTGCTACTTCAGAACTAATTTTGCTCCAGTTATGAACTATGATGTAAATATAACATATGCAGGACATCAGATATGCAACCTCCAAAGGGGCCACAAACCACAGGTTGAGAGCCACAGTCTTCAACCCCTCTGGCCCCAGCGCCCATGCTGAAGGCGAAGATAACATGCCTCTGCTCTTGATTTTGAGGTTCAGCGTGGACCCTTCCTCTTTATTGTTATTGTTCCTCATCATAGAAATAATACTGAAATATGAGACAACAGGGTCTGCCTTATGCTGGTCAAATGTCACCGCTGCCCAATGACTGGCTGAAAAAGATGAGATCACATCTAGAGTCTAGGAAAGACTCTCAGAAGCATCCCTGCTGCCTGTCACATGCTCAATGGCTGTTGCTCCTCCTAAGAATGGATTTCAGTAAGTTCACATCCTTCATGGTGCCTACATTACTTTCCCTTCTTGAAGTCCTGGGCAGAGGTAGAAGAGTCAAAGACTTCTAAGTACATATTTCCATGAGTGGCACTTACTCGGGAGGATAGCAAAACATATTCCCCCTGATGAATGAGGCTAGAGGTCAGCATGGAACCACATTCCCACCCCTTCACCAGCACACAGCATGAATCCTCTCAAGAGCATCCAACTGGACTTTGAAAGCGCTGCTAACTTTTCCATAAAAGCAAGGTGCTCAAAGATGCTCCTCTTCCAGAGTGGGCCAGCCAGGATCACTTAAGGACTCCACTGACTATGTGGGTACCCTCTCCCACCCCAGCTGCTGTGTTCCCTCCCTCACCTGCACTCACCTCTAGACCCATACATCAAACACAGCTGCCGGACAGAAGGTAAGCAAACAGCAGTCCAATCTGGCTTCAGACTTCTCTACAGCCATTAAAGAAAACCTTGGACAAAGTAACTTTACAATGGCAAAATACAAACTCTTTTTGGAGACAGACACACACACACACACACACACACACACAGAGCCAGAACAGAGATCTGTGAACTTAGCATGTGAAAGAAGAAACAAATGCAAATCTATTCTCCTTTTAATTGTTTCTGGTGTTCTCAGCTAGGAAAAAAAAAAGGCTTTTTTTTCTGATAAACACATCAAAGAAGTTCTTTTCAGGATTGGTACCTAGAGAATATTACAAAGACAGAATCATCATTCAGTACTGATAGTCCGCATGTCCAGGTTTGTGATCAGGTTTTATTATCTTCCACCTCAATTTCCATTTCCCGAATCCAGGAGCGGTGTTTAAAAAGGCCATGAGACTTAACACTTGCTGTCCTCTGCACTGTGGCAGCACACCACCTCCCCACCCACCTCTCTGGGAGCACGCGTACCACTTATAAACTGTGACAGCCTCTCCTCCTTACTCTAACGGAGAACAAACCACTTAGGCCAGAACCATTTAAAAGTCTCATTACAAAAAGTTCAACCATTGTAATGGGATAAAAGCCTTCCCAAGACAAATGGACATTAGAACGCAACAAAAATAAGTGAAATTAGGCTGCTTTTCTCAAGATTTAGTTCTTGGCCTTTGGTGAGAACTCACTCTGCCTGTCAACGTTAACTCAGGCACTTCTAGAGTTTCCCAAAATAAAAATGCTGAATCCATGAAGTAAATCTGAGGTAAGAAAAAGACATCGAAGCCCACAGACAAGCATTAAAACATGGGGAGAAAAGGACTCTTGGATGTACCTGAGACAGACTCTCAGCTATAGGGAGTCCAAAGGATTTGGGCTCTCAGACCACGGTTTCTGTGTTCCTGTTCCTCGCCTCCCTGGCTGCTGATAGGAGCAGCACCCACGGCTGTAAACTGAGCCACTTGTCCTTCTAATGGAAATCTCTACCCACTGCCCTCTCCTCCCTCTGACTTCCTCCCTCCTCTGGTAACACTGTCACAGAAACACCATTCTCTGAAACGGGCTGGCCTGGAACGCCCATGTTTTCTGTATCTAGGAAACCGGTTCTTAAGTTATCTACAGCTATGTAACAAATCACAGCAACTATGTCATATCAAACATTTTACACATTTATTTTTGCCAAAGACAAATGAAAAAGTTAAAAAGTGATGTATTTTTATCTGGCTTAAGAAATGCAGGCAAGTAGGACAATCTCGAAGGCACATAATTTGTCAGGGAGGAGGCTGGATCGATACCACTGTGGGGAATCTTCCTTCATCTGGAAAGGACTCTGCTAAAACTAGGGTCTTAAAATAAATGCTTATTTACTTGTGTGTGTTAACATGTGTATATATGCACACATGTGCCATGACACAGATGTGGATGTTGGAGAAAAACTTACAGCAGTTGCTTCTCCCTTTATACCGTGGGAGCCATGGGAATCAGACAAGTACCTTTACCAGCAGAGCCAGCTCACCAGCCCTTGGGTGGGACCCATAGCCAGCCCAGTGATGGTCTGTTTGATTTAAAGCACCACAAAACAACATATGTTTATATTACCCTTTTATTTCAGTTAGAAATAATACAGTTCCAGAGGGTAAGTCATCAATAAATAACGGTGTTTTATCATTAAATGTAAAAATCCCAACTCTTTGGCATCTGACAGGATTCTATTACTTGTCAAACTAATGACTGTATGTATAGATATAGTTAATCTTAGTGATCATTCATCAGTATAGTATGTTACAAAGGTGCAGTTTACTTTAAAATAGACAACAGCAGAAACTTTCCAGCCACCAAAAACTCAGATCAATTCAGTGAGCTTGGACCCAGAATCTCTAAAGCTCTCTCTTACACTTTGCCAACACAGCTGCCTCTCGATTAAGAGTTCCTGGGGTTTCTAAGAGTTATTCTGCTCTAAGTAAGGTTTGCCATTCATTCTGGACAGAGAAAAAGAAATCATGATTGTTCCAGGAATGGCCCATTTGTCAATTATAAAGTGTTCTTATTTTATAAGCAAGACTGCTAACCCCTTAGCAACTCACAGTGCCCCAAAAGAAAACATAAAATACGTAGTTCCATATAGCCAGAAATGCCAAATCAGTAATAAATTGCACCTTTAAGACTGAGTAAAAGAAATAGAAATGCTTACAAAAGGAAAGTTACATACATTTATGGTCAAGAATAGTTGAGCTGCTTCTGTTACTAAAGGCAAGGAATTATTTCTTTAGCAACAAATTAAACCAGTGTGACAGACATAAACTGTTAGGTAATCCAGGATTAGCCCATTAAAACTGTAGGAGCAGTCAGGCTCCCATGCTAATCCTGAAACTAAAATTCCGATGAGTACCGCCCTGCAGAGGGCCGATCCTGGAAAGAGCAGCCTGGGCTGAGTGGCAAAACCTCACACTCAGGTTAGGCATGTGACAGTCAGGAAGTAAAGAGCAAGCAGCGCTAGACAACCCAGTGGGGAGAATCCTTCCCATGTTCAAGTTCCATGTGGGATTTAAATCGGTAACAAGCACTAAGGAAATGTCTCCAACAGATGAAAACTTTGTATCGGAAACATTCTGGAAAAGCACCCACCCACTACCTGTCATAAAATAAATACTTTGTATCCCAAATTTAATTTTATTAAGACACACTTTAATAATGCTAGAAAGAAATATCTTACAGCCATAAAGATCAGTAACTTTCCATGCGGAAATAAAAAAAAAATCTATCGCTCAATATTATTATTGAGGCAGGTGAAGAAAGATTACTCTCTTAATTATCTGAAATGTTAATTGTTTTCAGTGCAAAACCAGTTATAAAATATTTAAACTCAATATTTAAAAATAAAAAGTGGTCCAGTTCAGCCGTGTTCAAGCTCTGAATTTCATAAGACAAATCATTACATACATTTGATAGTAAAATACAGAGATCCAAGAAGCACTGGGTACTTCGATATAAATTTCTAATGACTCATATCAAGTTAGCAACAACCAAGCAGGTAACATTCCCAATTGGGGTGTCAGACTCATAAAGGTGAAATTACTGCACCAAAGCCTTTTCCTCGCTAAAAAGCTATGCAAACTCACAGTCAACATTCGGGGTTTTTTTTTTTTTGTTTGTTTGGTTTTTTTTTTGTTTTTTTGTTTTTTTGTTTTTTGCAGTTTCGTGCTCTAGAATGATATCCCCCCGCCCCGCCCCAAGTACCTGTGATTTCATTCCTGTATCCAAAACTCAACCCAAAGGACTTTTATGTTCCGGGAACGCTTAGCTGATATAACCATCTGTACGTGAAGGGTCATGTAAAGAGTGCGACCGCAGACCTTTCTCTAGCCGAGTGCAGGCTGGCCTAAAGTGGTTCCAACTCCGCGCACGCCACTCATGTGTTATTCCTAGCAAACACTCGGTCCCCTCGCAGCGTCAGGTGTTGAAGCTGGTACTGTAGCACTTCTGTGTCAGCTGACTCCTTGATGTTCATTTTATCTAGATTGAGGTAGTCCAGGGATTTGGAGTGAGCCCTCTTACCTTTCAGAAGACAGAGAGGCAAGGGCCCGTGGAAGGCCCTATAGGGTTCATAAGGTGAGGACTTGGTGCACTTGTCTCCTGAGCTGGGCATCCGCCTTCTTCTCCTCCCGTTAACAGCGGGAATCTCATACGGCTGATAGTACCTACTCCTAGTTTTATACAGGCGAGAGGAACGCGCAAGTCCTGCATCCAGCTGTTTAGAGCGCAAGGGAGGCATGACTTCCCCCTTGCCGTCTTCCCCGCCTGTGCACTTCTGGGCTAACTTCAGGAGTTCCTCGCCAGTTGTGAAGCCAACCAAGTAGTTAGAGTCCATGTGGAGGATCTGATAACCAGACACAGTCCGACGCATCGGTGAGCAGGGTGTGCTAGAGCAGCGAGGTCTCTCTGCCTCTGCTGTTCCTGGAGAGCTCCCCTCAGCCACAGGCAAGGGCAGGGTGCTCAGGGTACTTCTGGACTCCCCATTTATATCTACTTCCATCTTAGGCACCAGGCTGCACACTCCTAAAAGTAAACAGACTCAGATTAGAAGACAGTAGCACGGAGCTCCGGGCCAAGCCCGACCCTGTCAGAACACACAGAGCAAGAACTGGAGGACAGACAGCACGGCACACGGATCCCCGCCTGTGTCTGCGAGACGTAGCAGCGTGTATCGGAGCCTTTCTGTGCTCAGGACCTCACACGCAGCTCAAGGAGCATCAGAAGCTTTAGAGATGATCGGACAGAGAGGAAATGAGAATGGGGTACTTCTCCAAGTCACAAACTTCTCAGTTCAAGCACACAGACTTTACTCCTTGGTATGCTTAGAAATTCAGAACAAATCCCAAAAGTAGATAAACACAAGTAAGCACACCAGTTTTCACAACAAGGTTTCAAAACCAATTCCATTTCCTCTCATTTAACTTAGATATCTAAGTGCTCCACCCTTCTTGCCTGTGGCTCTTTGCAACTGTGCTGGAGAGGAAATACTGTCCAATTTACTGACTGATCGGTTTACCTGAGAACTATTCTAAAGCTATGGCCAAGCATTTACAGGAGGGAAGGAAACTTTGCAAAAAATTCATCCTTTGAAATCTCCAATGAATTAAAGAAAACCATTCTGTAGTTTAAGAGCTAAGCCTAATCCTAATGGTAAGTATATGCACATGAACCTGGAGAGATGGCACAGATGGCAGTCTGCACTCACAGCAAACCCGAGTTTGGTTCCCAGCACCACACAGCAGCTAACAACCAACTGAACTCCTCCGGTGATCCACTGCCCTCTTCTGGCCTGTGAAGGCACTGCACACACAGACATCCATGTAGGCTAAACACCCGTATGCATAAAATAAAAATAGATGAATTCTTAAAAATACATGTAGAATACCGAATGCCATTTTATATGACTATTTAATCATAAAACATCAGAAGCACAGCTATTTTATTTTACAATGTCTAAGACAGTCTTGAACAGTTTCATAAAAAGAATGATTCACAATGAATAATAGGATTGTTCACTGCAATTATCACTTTATGTAGTTTTGAAAACCTAATGACACACGGTGTCACGAATAATGGCTAGGTTCCTAGAAAACAGCAGATAATACAAATTTTGGGAAACAAAATAATAGAGAAAACAGATGATGTCTTCTGAGAAAGTTTAATTTTAGTTGAATTTCTATTGGTTTTTAAGAAAATCTCTGAGAATACTAGTCAAAATGTCAAGTAACTGAATCTAATATGAGAAATTTCTTGAGAAAGTTTATTACATCACACAATTCTCAAGAGAGCTTTGATACAACTAGGAGCTACTTGCCTAAGCTCTTGGTACTCCAATTTCGGCAACCAGAAAACTAAAAGCAAATGAAGCAGAAAGTCTGTGAGGCTTATCCCTACTTCCCTTCATCAGGGGACTACGGGGTACAAGAGTAAGGCAGTGACCTCAGCAGCACGTTCATGGGGTCCCAGGTTACTGTAGGCTTTAGACTAGATCTAAAGTAACTGGTACTGCTCTGTTTTGTTACTGTCCTGGGAGGAAACTCATCTGCTGGCAGGATCTAAATAGCAACTGCCAGCACATCTAAACCTGTGTGACACCTCAGCTCACGAGCCTCTCAACCACACCGAGTTCCATCTAACCCTTATGCTCAGTGAACTCAGGTCCTAAGAAAAGTGACAAAGTAAGATGGCCCTGATCACTAACTATGTGACCTTGGAGAGGACACATCTAAGGCCTTCAGCCTTCACAACCTGACAGGGAGCAATCAGTAGTTAGCAAATCAATCTGATAGTTCGTCCTGAAAGGCCAGGAACAGAGGCATGGTGAGGTCTGAGCAACCAGGGCCAAGGAGGAAAAGAAAAAACACAGACACACACACACACACACACACACACACACACACACACACACACACACACGGCCTAGGACAATGACACTGTAGCCAACAGCCCTCACCGATTAAGTACTGACTTGGATTTCTTTCTAGTCTGGCACTCCATGAGAACCCATCGGTTTCCACCAACCTGGTTTTATTCACTTGTTACATAAGCTTAACATTCATTGTTCAGATCCTATATATTCTGGTAACATTATATATATGACACATTATATATAGGGTCCTATATATAACTGGGTGACATTCCATACACACCCTGTGCTGAAACTCATCTACTTTCCTGGAGTGGGGCGAACTGCTAAGCAGGTTGCAGTCATAAAGCACACACTATGTGTGCTGAAACATGAAGTCTGTACTTGTTAGCATTCATGCACCAGTGCTTTTATCTCAAGCAACAAACAGCGAGTGTATCTCAGAACAACTCTTTGGCTGGCTTCCTCCATCTCTTCGGTAGACTGACTGAAAGAACATTTTAGGAAGCAGGGCCCTCAGTACTAACTGTAAGAGGCGTGGCCTCACTGACACTCTCACACAAGTGTGTAAGGGTCTTTACCATACACCACACCTGACTATTTGCACTCTGTCCGCTTCCCAGGTCTTCCTTGCCCTGCGCAGGTAAGAGAATGAAGGTGACAGTTAGCTAGCTGTGTTCCTTAACATGGAGACCTGCAGAGCCTTTTCTTGGACACTGCTCTTCTAACGAGAGCCCACGGGGGAGCTGTACAGAAGCAGCGTGGAGCCAGGTTTCAGGGAGAAAACACGGAGGGTAAGCGTTTTGTTTCTGTCAGACGGAAGCACAAGCCACTCTGCAGTGTGGTGAGCTCCTGAGGATCTCTGCAATGAGTTTGAATGCTAGGCTGGCTCTGCGGAAATACTGGAGTTAATTTTCTCGGCTCCTTTGTTAAAGATGACTGTCCCAGCTGAAGAAAAGGCCGGGGTGCTTTCTGAGTTCCAGAATTCCACTTTTAAAAACACCGACACCAAAGAATGACAAGTCTGTAAGTCACGGCACAGCCCTCTCCACCCCCACACAGTGCAAGCTGAAGACTTCGGGTGCACACCAGCACCCCTGGAGGTACACCTAGACATGCGCTCTTCCACAGGAAGTATTCTCATGTTTGCGGATGCTGCCCGAACCCAGGGCCTCAGGAATACTAAGGACACACCTACACCCCAGCCTCCAAGTTCCTCATTCAAAAGCCTTTAACAGAAACGTCAGCACCGTGACTGTAAATGGCTGACGTATCAGAGCAGTCGTCAAGCTTTTCCATAAACTCTGCCATGGACGGCCTGGGAACGGAGCAAGCCTATTCTCAGCATTTTGCCTCATATTCTAAAATGGCCCCATTTTCAAACAGTTTGAGGTTGAGAGAGAATCACAAATGTTCTCGTGAGCATCATCGCACACGTATGCAGACATCATAAATCAAGATCAGCCACAGGGTGAGGAGAGGGCACCAGAGGCGAAGCGTAAGACTCAGGACCTGAGTTCAAATCCACAGCACGTGGGGGTACGAAAAGCAGGGGGATCTCTGAGTCCATCTGGCTAGGAAGGTTAGCCCAAAAAGTGAGACCCAGTCCAAGAAGTGCCCACGTCTTCAAACCCAGGTGGAAAATGACAAAAGAAGACAAACGATGACCTCTGACCTCCACAGGTACATCATGAGGATAGACACAAATACGCGTGCAAACAGCACAAGAAGCCAGATTCCACATCACTAAAGACACCCGGCTTGTTTCCACCCATGCCTTTTCTGTGTAACTATGGTAGAAGACTAGAGACAAGAACTGGAAGAAAAAAAGGGTTAACTAACACACTAACAGGAACAGTACATACACAGTCTAGAACAGAAAACAAAACCACCACGGTGATGGGGAGATGCCAGCAACGTGCTTGGCTTGTGAGCAGGAGGAGCGTGAGTGCTAAAAACCAGGACTAGGGCTCGTACTCCAGAGGCAGACCGACTCCTGGGACTCACTGGACACCCAGCATCGCCTGTTTTCTGAGTTTCATGCCAATGAGAGACTCAAAAGAAGGAAGGTGGACAGGACCTGAGGGACAATCCCCTCAGATGGTGTGTTCTGTCCCCCCACACAAATGTACACATGCACACATACACTGACACACATACATGTACACATACACGTGCACACATGCATACATGTGCATGCACACAAGGCACACATGCACACAACCACACATTCATGTACCTGTACATACATAAACATGCACATACACACATATACACAGAAAGTTATCATAATGCTTTTAAACTGCTTTTAAACAAGTAAACACAACATTTCCAATGGCAAGTAAAGATCTTTCAAGCAGATTAAAACAGCAAAGATCTGTTTAATCTGTGTGGCTATGCACCCTGAAATACATGAGAATCATTCATTAGACAACCCTCGGTCAGCGAAGGCAATTCACGAATTTTCACAATTGATTAGTGTAAAACTGTGAATTTTGGCTGATACTAAAAGCAGGATGCCCCAACAATAACACACACAATATTCAGTGTACCTTTCCTATTATACAGACTGTGTACCATTAGCACAGCACACCCCTGAAATGCATCAACTTCCTAAATATTTAGCTGGGATGTCAAAGGATATGGTGTGCTGTGGTTGGACTCCTTCAACCACTTAAGACAGTGATCTGCCTCACTGTCTGCTCTTTACACACCTTCTCATCCCTGCCCTGAGCTCTGGTATTGGATTACAAGAAATACTGTTCACCCAAACAAACAAGTGTAGTGGAGTTTGGGTACAGCGTAAAAGTCTTGGAGAGGAAAGCCAGTATTGCCACGGGAAAATCTGGCTGTAGACACAGCCGGCTGTACTGAGGGGCACCATCCTCCTCTTCACCTCTAAGAGCTGCAGAACTCTTCAAACAGCCATAGCCCAGACATTTCTGGAACCACTTTCCCAACCAGACACTCCCTACCCCTTCCCGTTCCTCTACAGCCTCTTTCAATGACTAATTGGTCTTTATCAGCTTTGAAATCTCTAAAAATAATCCACATAAACTGAAAGACATTCAATTCAAATAATTCATACTCACATTCTCTGAAAGCCAAAAACCTCTCCACTTCCTACCAATGCTGTGCACAGAGAAAGCCCTTATTAATATGAAAGTGTATTCTCTTATTCCCTATAGTCATTGATGAGAGTAGGTGTTTGTTTATGTGTGCACATACACAAACACACAGAGAAAGACAGACAGACATAGGCAGAGAGAGACAGAGAAACACAGAGAACTAATTTTGCAAGAAATTCTAAAACTAAAATGCTGAGCCAAAGAACATATGCTTTGTACACTCTTTTAGAACTGCCACAAAGCTTTATATAAAATGTTCCCATTTTTTTCTACAAAGAAAATGCACTATTTTATATAACCCACAGCTAATGTAAATACTTCTATAAAGTACAATCTAGACGTTCACCAGGAGGGCGTCCTGCTTCAGCTCTCACTGCATATAAATAGGAACTGCTGAAGAAAGAAGAATTCAAGCCCCAAGGACGATGTGTGTGCCTTTTCCAAAGGGAAAGGAGAAACAGAGCAGCCATGGTTTCCATTCCTGACCTTAACTCTGAGATTTTCATGTCTAGCAGATGCTTCATGCACAGGTTATAAACAAAGTATCCAATTTCCTCCGACCAATGGTAAAAATGTTGATATATGCTAGATAAATATGAAGAGTGTACATTTTTAATGTAGTGGGTATAGTATGTCTTACCCTACTATGAGTCCTGGGTGAGACTAAACCAGAACAGAACTACGGCATGTGCACAGGAGACTCTTTATGGCAGCATAAGCTGTCAGAAGACATCGATCTGAACACATTACACACGGCTCTTACACTCTCCAAGCCTTATTTCCTATACATTTGGCAAAAAGAGTAATATTTTGAAGATATAGCACAAATGTCCTAGCTTCTTACAGCAGCTCAGACAATAGCTATGTTTCACAAATGCAATACAAAAGTGTGGGACTGGACGCAGGTCCTCACCTCTGTGCAACAAGCACTTCCCTGACACCATTTCCCAAGCCCCACAATTCTTTTTCTTAAAAAAGTTTGTTTTCTGTAATTTTTTCCTAAATTGGGGATACCCCCCGAAAAAGCATCTCAGTAATCAAAACATTGCTTCACTGATATACTTAACTGTGTTTACCAACAAGTAGCAGTACAATATAAAAGAAAGGAGCTGTGACCATCATAAATACTGAAAACAAAAACGGTATGTTAGCAAAATTCTTCTCAAACAAGGACTCTTCAGCATGACTAGAGTCTACAGTTCCCTTCATCTTGGCGTCTCCTGCCTGCCGCCTACTGTAGGAAGGACAGGGAAGAGCAGCTTGAGGTTCATCTCAGCACCCTCACGACTGTTCGCAATCATCTTCAAGGCTGCTCCCAGGAGACCACATGCCTCCTTGGCACTCTAGGAGTACACGTGGGCAGGGCACCTACGGACATGCACAAAACACCCAAACACATAAAATAGAAATGCATCGTCTTTTCATAACATACTTTAAAACAAGTGAACAACAAGAAAACTTCAGTAAGCCAGACTACTTCACTATGCATAAAGGTTTCAAAGCTTGCCAGACGGTGTCTGCCTCAACTGAGCTCTTCCAATACCTGCCTCTTTCAGTCACTCGGGCAGATGTAATTTGTCTCCTACAGTCACTGTCCTGAAAGCCCTCAAATTTACTCACTCTAATCCACTCAAGGCTGAAAACATCTGCTAACAACACTTGCTAAAGTTGGATGTAAAAATGAATCAAATTTATGCTGAATGAGATTTGAGTTCATGGGAATGTGCTTTGGTATGTTAGTTACTTAGGGGTAAGTTGAGCAGTTTAACACTGCTTACAAAGGTGAATAAAAGCTTACTAAATAAGCCAACTGCCTTACTCTTAGGCATGAACTGAACCAACGTGAGAAGAAATGTTCACACGAAGACACAAACATAAATATTCATAACAGTATCATTCATTATTTCCAATAACCTGGCAAGAGTCCAAATATCACTCGAGGCAGGCATACAGCAGAGTACCATTCAGCGGCAAACAGCGTGACGCCGGAAGGCAACCAGTGAAGTAGGCTGACAGAAAAGCTACGTACAGTGATTTCATGTGTATGGCATTCTGCAAAATGCCAAGTAGTTAGGGCAGAAACTCATCCATGACTGGTGAGTTTGGAGATGGGTAGGGAACACACTACAAAGGAACACGAGGAAACTCTTCAAACTACACTCCAATAAATGCTATCATGAGCGAGTCATCCTTCCACAAACCTGACATTAAAAGCGAGAGGGTTTGGTAATGTATTGCCAAGTTTTACAACGTTCTCCAAAACTCTGTCTTGGCTACAGAGTCTGAGAATCAAGAGGAAGCTCAAAGGTTGTCCAGTGCAGGTGGGATCACCTTCAGTGACCACCGCCTCTCAAGCTGATCACTTCACCTTCTGTAGCTCTTCTAGAATCCTTCTTTACTAAAAATGTAACATTCAGATAAACATATGAGTGTGCACTTACACGCAAACATGCATGAACCCCTGTGGTCTCCGTTCACCTCTTCTACTTTCCTAGTTGGGTGGGTTCGTGTCCCAGTTGTATGCTTTCCATGTGCACTGTGACTTTCTGATCTACTTTTGGTTTTTTTTAGTGCATCAGCTGGAGGTATCTCAGCAGTTAAAAGCATGTAGAGCTATAGCAGAGGGCCCAAGTTTGCCCCAGCATCCATCGTGGCTCACAAGCACCTCTAACTCTAGCTCCAGGAGACGCAGTGCACTGTTGTGGCCTCTGAAATCCCTCACACGCACAAGCCCATGCCCCATACAAACATACACAGAAATGGGCGTCAAATAATTAGATACTTAATATTAGCATGCTCCCCCAATATCCTTTTAAACCATTCTCCAGGTGACTGGCCATTCAGAGATCGCTGATTGTGAAACCGGCTTTCCCCAAAGACAAGGACCCCTACGTCAATCACAGCAAGAGACTACAGGATTTAAACATTAATATAGTCCTGAAAATGCTAAGGAAGTACAGAGCTATTTTTAATCCTTCACCCCATCACACAAACACTACATGAGCCTACAGAGGCCTGGGGAAGGGAGGGGCATCTGAAAACGACAAGGTGCCACACACTGTACCGATTCATGGGACGAGAAATTAAAGGATGACGTGGACCTCGGCCTCTGTGTGCATGGAAGTGTGTAAGCAGAGCCTTCTGTGAATTACTTCAGCAGTCTTGGAAATAGAATTTTTATTATCCTATCCCTCATGTTAGCATGCTGCTATCAAATCTCAGCGGCAGCCATTAGAGTCTCATGCCCGTTACAACCGTGAATGGTACACGGACATCACTGTTGCCTGTTCATGTATGAGCCTTTAACACACACATAATGTTATTCCATGTAGTAATTAACTAACAGAAACAACAAAATACAACTTACCAGACTAAATCCCAGATGATGTCACTGTGCAAGTTCCAAAGAGTCCCAAGGGAGCACAGGCATAATAACTCTTCTGTTCTACTCCAGATACTAAACACGAGGCACAAACATAAGCCTGTAATTTAACAAGTAACAGTTTATAAAGCAGTTATAACAATTCTAACTGAAAATAAAAGAATAAAGTCACAGGAGGGACTAGTGCTGGGCACAGGTTATACGGGACACAGTAACTAATTCAGTTACAAAGGTAGCTTTGAGTTAGTTTGGCTAAATGAGTCTTCAAAACATCTTCTGGTACCTGCTCCTCGATGCTGTGTAGACCCTGCCTAAAAACTAAGAGTATTTAACTAGGAAAAAAAAGAAAGAAAAGACTGTATGGGGGTGGGGAAGGAGAAATGCAGAGGCAAGGACAAAAATCAAAAACAAAGGGCCTTGGCTGTGGCCACGCTAAGAACTTTTTCCTGACCTTGGGAAAATAGCAGTCACACCACAGTCCAGGGAACTCAGGCAGATGAATGGGTTTGCACGCTGCAGGCAAGACCTCTACAGATGTGTGATCTCATTCTTATGAAATTAGTTTTGGCATCCACTCATCTGAACTCCAAAATAGCAGCAATAAAAATCATTGCTTGTGGCAAAGGACTGGGAAGCTCTTGAAAGATGTGTGCATTTGGAGTGTGTGTGTGTGTATGTGCATGTTCATTCAACCACACATACATGTAGAAACCAGAGGTCAACACCAGGCACTGTCTTCTTCCTCTATTTATTCTGGTACTGAGAAGCAAGACCTCTGACCATACCCCCAATTCTCAACTTTACTTCTTGAGATCGGGACTCTCTTTACTTCTTGAGATCGGGACTCTAACTAAAATGACTAATCATCAAATTGTGCCCAGCTACTGGCCAAGGAGTCACTGGGATCCTCCTGTCTCTGCCAAAAAGCACTATAGTTTTAAAAGTGCACTGTCTTTTTAAAAGTGCACTGCCATGCCTAGCATTCAGGTAGACACTAGGGAACAAAGTCAGGTCAGAGTCGTTCCTGCAGGAGAGACATTCATCCACTGAAGCACCACCCCAACTTAGAAAACACTTTTAAAAATACAGAAAGGCCAACATACTCATGTCTTTAGCATTGCTCCACACCATTCCCCTCTAACCATGGGAATTAAAAGAATCTACCTTTATCTCTTGCTACCTTTATCTCTTGCATTCAAAGTTAACTGGATTAATTTGCTAAAACACACACACACACATACATACACACACACACACACACACACACACACACACGCCCCACACAACTCTCCCTCAAAATCCAAAGTCCATCCAGTGAAGGTTTCACTGGTTGGGGACTTTGCAATTTTGTATTCAATATAAGGGGCGGGGTGGGGGCTGTGCTCCTAATGGTGGAGAGGATTAATTTTATCTACACAGGGTGTGGAGCCTGGAAACACAGCAATGTGCTATAAACATGTTCTCAGACTAAAGACAAACACCAAAAAGGGGGGGGGGGGGTTGCTGGTTTGTTCTTCCAGCACAGAGGAGTTTCAGGTGATAGATAATTTACTGAATTCAAGGTATTTTGCTTGATAACTGGAAGTAATTAATACACCACCTCAGCATGCTAAGAATCCTGGTGCTATCAGCCATAGGCACTTCTTCCGATGCTGAGAACAGGCATGTTCTATTTAATATTTTTATAGCCAACTATGTTTAAATTTAGCAAACAAGCAATCCACATAATTAAAACCTGGGCCTCCCTCACCAGTGAGGCTTGTGGTCGTAACAGAAACTGAAGCGCAGTGAAACAAAATCTATTCCCCAGTGATGCATGTATTCACTTTGGATAATTACCCCCACCCCCAAGAACTTTACAGGACACAGTTAGGAAATCCACATTGATAGTGGGGATCTGAAATAAAAAGAAACCATTTTTCAGCATCTTTTACATGTCAAAAGACATGTGTTATCATTACTCTGTGAAGAAGATGGTATTAACCCCACCTTGAGGTACTCAGTTAAACACTTGAGAGCAGTGCTAGAACCTGAACACCAACCAGCCAGGCTCCAGGGCCCACTTGCCTATCAAATCTGTACATAAGCGTAGCCTTAGACAGGACACTTAAGCTTGTGAAAACACATATCCCTTAATTTCTGTGGGTGGAATCCTACTTTAAGTGTTTCAGAAGGTTATTTCATATAAAAGGTTTTACTGCCTTGTTTGTAAAATGACTGGAGGGACAGTTTTATTACTAGTTCCAAGGTGACTGCAAACGTGTTAAATGTTAACTCTGTAAAGCACAGATATAGAGATGGAGAATACTCATGCTCAAACCCCAGAACATACACACACACACACACACACACACACACACATACACACACACACACACATTCCCAATAGATAAGTAGTTTACAGTATTAATAATACGACACTGTTATGAGCTATAGAGAAGCCCACGGGGCATTTTTTATTCAGTGACTGAATGGGGAGGACCCAGCCCGTTGTGGATAGTGCCATCCCAGAGCTGATGGTCCTCAAACCTATTTTGAAAAGGAGGCTGAGCATTGCATGAGGAGGAAGTCCATAAGCTTACCACTCCATGGCCTCTGCATCATTTCCTGACTCCAGGTTCCAGCCCTGCTTGAGTTCCTGTCCTGACTTCTTTCAATGGTGGACTAAGATGTGGAAGTGTGAGCCAAATAAACCCTTCCCTCCCCAAGTTGCTTTGGTCATGGTGTTTCATCATAGCAACAGTAATCTCAGCACAAATGTAATGGCAGGAAACACCTCCAGCAATATTTGCAGGCTACTGGCTGCTCTGCAATTGGATGCCAGGTCTTCACCAGTCATAACATGAGACAAACTTGATTCACATGCTTAGAAACTGAAGTCTGACAACCAAAAACAAACATCAGAAACATGTGGATGCCTCAACTCTGAATAAAGACAATTCTGAAAGTCTTAAATTTCATTTCTGCTTTCACATAATGTATGCCAGGCATTTGGTGGCATATTCTTTCCAAGCTTTTAGATGCACTAGAAAAATATTTCAAACACTTTTTTTTTTTTTACTGTCAATAGAAAGACAGACCTGGTTAAATCCTCGGTCTAAATTTAAAAGCAGAGGAGCCTTACAGCAATTACCACCCAGCACTGATGAAATGCTCTGTGATTTCATAATGAGCACAGTGTAGTGACTGAGTATCCCTGGTTTACACTGCCAAGTCAAAAACAGAGCAGATCCCACAACGGTGAGCCAAGGAGAGCCAAGGAGAGCCAAGCACAGGAGCATCCTCCTGGACCCCATTCTCACTCCTCACATTGTTTGTGTAACTGAACACCATCCAGCCACAGGCACTAGGAAGGGGTGGATAACACAGTGGGAAGAGAAGGGAGGGAGAAAGAGAGGCACATCAGAGCCAAGAACCAGTGTAACTACACACCTCCCGTAGGACTGGACTGCCTGGACCACAACCCGCTGCAAAGTTCTAGCAAAGCTTTCACTACCACCTCCCAAAATAAATCTGAAATGCTGTAATAAAGTCACACCAAAATAGAACTTTGAAATAAAGTCATTTCATTTTAGAATACTTTAAAAATCTACAACTCCCTCCCACTGATAAATGACTATTGTTTTATCCTGGCATTTGAAGGCTTAGATGGTGATGGGGAAAGAGAGATGTCAAATTCTTTTGGACAGTTAAAAAAAAAAAAAGCATAGGAAACCAGGCTAAGGTCAAGACTCTAGAGCTTTAAGATAGAATGTTTCCAAACAAGCTGAAACAAGCAGAAAGTTCCATGGCATTATTCTGTAAATAATGTGTTCGGCAAACTTAAACATGGCTGTGTAGAGTCAACTGTCTCCGGACAGGGAAGCCGCAGGGAAAGAAGAGAAGACATCCAACAGTGATCGAAATGAACCGGTAAGTGATAGATATCAGTTAGTAAAGCCCTTCAAAAAGTAACAGCTTTCTTAGATTTACATGAAAGTACTATCCTGTTCATGAATTCCCTGGCATCATTATCTGGGGAACTTCGTGAACCCGCAAGTATCTTAGGATGACAAACATACCGTTTGTTACCTTATCCCAGCAAGAGGTGTGAGTTTTATAACGGAAAATAAATCTCTCTACTTCTGTACTTTGGGAGGCACATCCACGGAGCCACTGAACACTATGTGAGTGTGTAAAAGCAGTGGGGGGAGTTTACAGGTCCTTCACCATGGCATATGAAATCCTTCGACATGGAACAGCTAACTGGAACATCATCGCCGACCACCAGTTCTCTTGTTTTCCCACAAAACAAAGAAAGCTTCCCATGGAGATGTTCAGTTCTACACAAACTCTTAAATACCTAAGTCAGTGTGTTCCATGCATCCCTCAGATCCACTAATTAAAATATAGAATACCAACTTTTATCAATATACAGATGGATATATATGTGGGGCAGGGTAAGTTCCATTTTAACTGGTGAAATTGTTTTGTAATCAAAATATTTTCTGCCCTCAAAGGCTACTCGAAAAGAAATAAATAAGGAAATAAGGGACCAAAACATTCCTCAAGTAGAAAAATACTGAACAGAAATAAACGGCTCAGCTGCCAGAGGACAGAAGCGAATAGAAAACAGGATGCTTTGCTGAACCCACGAGCTCTCACCATGGAGACCACTTGCAACCTTCTTGCCTTTCTTCAGTTTGTAAAAAAATCAAATCACCAAGGGTTCGGGAGAGCAGTTATAGAGCGCAGTGTGACTTTTTCAAAACCTCCTTTGACCTTACCAACACCCCATCACATTCCCAGTATGGAAATGCAACCCATAATTGGTTCTGAAAGACACAAATGTGTGCGTTCCTCTTTCTAGTATCGGTCCTCTTAACAGCAGGTCCGCTAAAGAGCCAGGCTTCCATTTGGTTTCCATCTCTAATTAAAATCAAGCCCATAACACTACACCCAAGAGCTTCACTCCAAACATGGCCGACAACAGCTGAAACCACAAGTCTACTCACAGACTTTACAAGGAACCTGCCTCTTCTGGAAACAACCACAAAGACACAGGTATCTTTGGAGGTGATTCACCTTCTGGAAGGAAAGATGAAAACTGGGCATTCATTGGGAAAGAAAAACTTAAACGGTGCTTATAAACCAATGTTCTCATCACACCTACACTTTTAAAGACAAAATGTTAAGTTACTCTTCAAAACTATGGAACACATAAATGGACGCTAACCGGATGTTGGTAATCCCTTACACCTTGGAGACCTGGTGCAAACAGTTCCATTACAATTACACAAACATACCACAGACACGTTTTATGCACCAACTCTTACCAAAGTTGAGTAGTCTTGGTGCTCATGAACACTTACATTCCATCCTATCCGTTTCGTTTTTAATCCAAGGTATCATAATAAAAACACCCAAATCAGCCAAACATCCATTCACTGAAGTAACCTAAGCATACACTGTAACCTAAAGCTTCTGGGATAATAACTACGTTTTGAACTAATTGGGGAAATAAACTTTGTGAAAGAGTTTTTGCACAACCGTAAAGCACCTCCCCACCTGAAATTATACAACTGCATTTAAAAAAACAATAACATAAAACGATGTTTTGAAACCTGCAGCTTCTGCTCTCTCGGCTAGGAGCGGCTAACAGGGTACAATGTTGCTGTGTCCATAATTACTCCTCTTGGAAGAATGAAAAAGTTCAGTGCCAGCATTTCCAGTGTTCCCAGTGCCCCCCCTTACACACACACACACACACACACACACACACACACACACCCTAGTCCTACAGAAATCCTCAGCCCACTCGAAGCAATGCGGCGTGGGCGGACAGCCCGGGAGTCTCTAGCGAGGCAGACACTTGCCAAGGGGGAAAGCACGCGGCCGTCCTTCCCTTCGCGAACTGGGTTCCTTCCTGGCCGAGATTTGCAGATTCCGCCACTAGAGCGACTTTGGCAGCTTCACAATGGGCCACTTCTCAAGGTCTGAGCGCCGGCCGTCGCCAGGAGCCCTTTCCTAGGCTTCCCAGCCGCCCCAAAGTCCACCCGCGACAGGTGGGGCGAGGGCGGCGGTGCGGGAGACATCTGCCGCCTTAGTTTCTGGCCAGCGCCGGGCCGCGATCCCCAGTCCCCAGCCGCTCCTCGGCCACCGCCGGTCAGTCCGTCAGCCGCCGCCGCCCCGGCCTCGGCCTCGCCCGCAGCGCGCTCAGACCGAGATAAGGTCGTCCCGGGCTGTCTCCGGCCGCTATCTGTAGCCCGCAGCGGCGGCTCGCACACCGTTGGGGCCAGAGGCGCGGCGAGCCGGGCGAGCGCGACTTCTCAATGGGCCTCCCCGGGGCCTGCCGCCTGGCGCTGCGGGGAGGGCGAGCCGCGGAGCTGGCGCGCGCCGACGCACCCAGACTTCCGCACCTCGGCACCGCGGGCGCGTCGCTCCGGGTCGCAGAGTCCCCGCACCGCACGTCGGCGGCGAGCGCACGCCCGCCCGCTCGTCCGCCGCGCGCGCACGGGGCGCACGCCCCCGCACACTCACCCGCGCCGCACACTCCCGCGTCGCCGGCCCCACCCCTGTGCCAGGAAGCTGCGGGCTCTCGCACCCCGCTCGGGCCCCACCCCAGGCTCCAGTCCTCACCACCACCACCACCACCCGCACCGGGACTCAGGGACCAGCCCCCCTCGCCGGCTGGTGTCACCGAGGCTGCGCCGCCAGCCATCGCGGAGGCCGGCGCGGCCCGGGGCTTCCCGGCGCTGCGCACACACCGCGCGCCCGGCCCGGACACGAGGCGAGGAGGAAGGGGCGGCGCCGTGCCTGGGGCTGGCACAGTGGCTCGCTGACTGGGGCACCCACACTCACGCGCGTACCCCACCCATCCCCGCCGCCAC
Organism: Micromys minutus; assembly: GCF_963924665.1. Lineage (NCBI taxonomy): Eukaryota > Metazoa > Chordata > Mammalia > Rodentia > Muridae > Micromys > Micromys minutus. Next base: position 45,825,790 of record NC_137954.1, on the reverse strand, counting down.
CTCTGCAGCACAAAAGGTTGCAGGAGGAGTGGCGCTCCCCGTCCAACGTACCGATCAGCCAGGGTTCCGCCGGCTCCCCTATGGCCGACGGCCGCAGAGCCCGGAGCCAAGGGCGGGCGAGGCGCGGGGCTGCGGCGCCGAGGTGTGGGCAGAGGCCGCCAGCCGAGCCAGCCGGGTACCCGCTGCTCTCCTACCGCGCTCGGCGCCAGCGACGGCCCGCCGTAGTCCCGCCTCCTCCCCCGCCTCCGCCCGCCTTCCCGCCTCCTCCCGCCGGCTGCGGAGGCGAGGCCGGGGAGCGCAGAGCCCGCCTCCTGCGCCAGGCTCGCACGCTCGGCTGGGCGGGCGGCTGGAGAAGGCGTTGGGCTTGGCGGCGGGAGAGCGCAGAACCGGAGGCTGTTGCGGGGACGCGAGGCGGCGGCGTGATGCCACACCGCACCGGGACCAAAGCCCGCGGCCCCCGCCGACGAACCGCAGACCTGGCAATGCGGACGGCTCCCGCAGCGCGGCGTGCTTAGCTGTGGGGGGGATGGCGGTGATTTTTGAGTTTCTGCTGATCAGAAGTTGAAAAGAGCAGAAGACTGAAGTTACAGATTATACTATAATAACAACAACAACAACTTCTGCTAAATACGGGGGCGGGGGCGAGGTGAAGAGCAAATTCTAATTGAGCCATTGTTTCTTTTCTTTTCCTTCCTCCCTTCCCTTTCTGTCTTGACAAGGTCTCAGTCTGTAGCCTGGGCTGGACTCAAGCTCCTGAAAACCCTCCTGCCTCAGTCTCCAGATGCTGGGATTACAGAGGTGAGGTGCCATTCCAACCAACATTTGCTGATATTTATTTAGCTCTAGGTGCAAACCCTTTTGACTGTACATTCCCAAGTTTACAGCTCTCAACTGTTTTAATTTTAAAGACAGGAAACGTGAATTACTTCCTTAAAGTCACAGACTTTATGGTTGAGCTGTTTGTGCGTTTATAAATTGAAAATTTAGCTTCCTGCTTAGTGTGGTCTTTTAAAGGGTGCTTTATCAGAACATAAAGTCATAAATTTCATCTAGATTACTACAAACAGAAAGCAGATCGTTCCTGTTCCAGATTCTATATATGTCCCCAACAATATCAAGGTTAATAAATAAACTCTGGGTCCTAGACATGGCTTCTTGTTTCTCTGTGACTGAAGAACAGTTACTCAGTTGCCTCTTGTGTGCTCTGATATGTCAGAAAACGGAAGCAAGAGGCCAGATTCACAAATGTTCTCCTCAACATGGTATGTGAGTAATTTACCAGGCACAGACCCTAGTGCACTGTACAGGTATTGAATGCTTAAGTGATTAGACTTTTGATATTTATTGTTCTGTTGTTCTGTGGCTTCCCCTCCCCATGGGTACTTTAGTAGAAGGTGTTCAAAGCCATTTCAGATGTGAACGTTTGTCACAGCAGTGTATTCTAATATTCATTCTTATAAAACTGCCTCCACCTCAAAAACATATTTTATTTCAAGACGGTTGATTTCATTTTTCCTGTCTGAACTCATCATTTTTTCAGAACACCTTGTAACTTGGCCGTTGTTCTGAAGATTTAGCAATGTTCTTTGGCCAGAAGCAATAAAATTCTGACTAGTCTCTCGGTTCATTAGGCTCAGAGGTAGCCCTGGCCTCCAGCTGTCTCCCACACACGGTGGGATGCCCTGTGTTCCCACCCCTGGGATTCTTCACCCAGTCAAAAGTTAGGACAGTTCTTCAGTGTCACCAAAGCATCTAAACCAGTTGACCACAGCTTTATATGTGGTTCAGGAAGGTTATGTCTGGAGACTGTCATATTTAGAATATGTGGGGCCCCTCAGGCTGTGGGCCTATGGAAGAAGAAAGCGAAATGGAGACACTTTGCAAAGCTTCCTGGGTGTTCCATTAAGAAAAAGTCCAGAAAGGAAAGAGAGTGAGCGAGGAGACAGACAGACAGACAGTCAGACAGACATATTCCCAAACGTTAAATTGAACTTGTAATCAGAAAGGCCTTTCAGAACCTGGGGCTCAGGTGCTCCATCTCAAAACCATCTTCGTGGTTATACCTTGCCTTGAAGTACCCCCCCCCCCCAGTAAAAAAAAATGCTTCTCAAAGGTCACTTGTCTGAGAATTATTCATTGATGGATTACCACTTAGCAAACAGCCAGCTCGAAACAACAGGATAAGTGGACTTAAAAAAAAAAAATAATGATGATGATCAAACCCAAAACTACAGTGGTAAGAACTGTGATAAAGGTATGCAAGAAACACTACATTGCCTTTTTTAAACCACCTTTGTGGGCATGTTTGCCCTTTGAGTAGAAGAAGGCTACTGATTTGTTTGAGTTAATTTTATATCCAGCCACTTTACTGAAGTTGTTTATCAGCTGTAAAAGTTCTCTGTTGGAATTTTTGGGGTCACTTAAGTATACTATCATATTGTCTGCAAATAGTAATATTTTTACTTCTTCCTTTTTGATTTATATCCCTTTGATTAACTTTTGCTGTCTAATTGCTCCGGCCAGGACTTCCAGTACTATGTTGAATAGGTAGGGGGAGATTGGGCAGCCTTGTCGAGTCCCTGATATTAGTGGGATTGCTTCAAGTTTCTCACTGTTAAGTTTGATGTTGGCTATCGGTTTGCTGTATATTGCTTTTAAAAGATACCCTTCACAATAGTCACAAACAATATGAAATACCTTGGTGTGACTCTAATTAAGCAAGTGAAGGACCTGTATGACAAGAACTTCAAATCTCTGAGTAAGAAAATTGAAGAAGATCTCAGAAGATGGAAAGATCTCCCATGCTCATGAATTGGAAGGATCAACAGTGTAAAAGTGGTCATCTCACCAAAAGCAATCTACAGATTCAATGCAATCCCCATCAAAATTCCAACTCAATTCTTTATAGACTTGGAAAGAGCAATTTGTAAATTCATCTGGAATAACAAAAAACCTAGAATATTGAAATCCATCCTCAGCAACAAGAAAACATCTGTGGGAATCACCATCCCTGACCTCAAACAAGGAAGTTGTGTTAAAAACTGTCCCGCGCAACCGTCTCGCCTGCAAGAACGACGCGGCACACGAAATAGAATCCTTCTGCGGTAAACTTTATTATCCTCGAGAACCAGTACTTGCTCCACGTGACGAAAAAGACGGAGAAAACCAAGAAATCCAAGAAGACGAACAGGACGAACAAGACGAACAAGATCCACGAGACGGACGAAACCAACGAGAGGGAGAGAGAGAGGCGGAACTATCTAGCCCGTCCCCTTATAAAGGGATCAGTCCTCGCCTTGGACACGGAGCCCCTGATTGGTTGAAACTCATCAGGCCCTATGACGCCACGGAAGAGGCAGAGCTCAAGAAGTAGAAAGTTACCCAGCACGTGCGCACATGACTTGTTTACTGCTAACTCCAGCCGGATATCAGCGCCATCTTGTAATGGAGAATGTGTGGGCGGCGCCCCACAAAAAACCAAATGGTACTGGTACAGAGATAGAGAGGTTAATCAATGGAACAGAATAGAAGATCCAGAAATGAACCCTCACACATATGGTCACTTAATTTTTGACAAGGGTGCTGTAAATATTCAATGGAAAAAGGACAGCCTCTTCAACAAACGGTGTTGGTCCAACTGGCACTCAGCATGCAGAAGAATGAAAATAGACCCTTTCTTATGTCCTTGTACAAAGCTCAATTGCAAGTGGATCAAAGATCTCCACATTAAACCAGGTACACTGAAACTATTAGATGAGAAAGTAGGGAAAACCTTAGAACACATAGGCACAGGGAAAATTTTCCTGAACAGAACAGAACAGAATGGCTTGTGCTCTAAGACCAAGGATTGAGAAATGGGACTTAATGAAATTGCAAAGTTTCTGTAAGGCTAAGGACACTGTCAAGAAAACAAAACGGCAGCCAACATATTGGGGAAAGATCTTTACCAACCCCACATCTGATAGAAGCCTAATATCCAAGGTATACAAAGAACTCAAGAAGTTAAACACTAGAGAACCAAACAACCCTATTAAAAAATGTAGCTAAACAAAAAAAAAAAAAAAATTCTCAATTGAGGAATATGGAATGGCTGAAAAGCATTTAAGGAAGTGCTCGACATCCTTAGCCATCAGGGAAATGCAAACCAAAACAACCCTGAGATTCCACCTCACACCAGTCAGAATGGCTAAGATCAAAAACTCAGATGACAGCAGGTGCTGGCAAGGATGTGGAGAAAGAGGAACACTTCTCCACAGTTGGTGGGGTTGTAAACCGGTACAACCACTCTGGAAATCAGTCTGGGGTTCTTCAGAAAATTGGACATAGTCCTACCTGAAGACCCAGTTATTCCACTTCTGGGCATATATCCCAGAGATGTTCCAACATACAATAAAGACACATGTACCACAATGTTCATAGCAGTCCTGTTTTTAATAGCTAGAAGCTGGAAAGAATCCAGATGTCCTTCAGTAGATGAATAGATACAAAAATTGTGGTATATTTACACAATGGAGTACTACTCAGCTATCAGAAACAATGACTTGACTTAACCAAATTCTTAAGAAAATGGATGCATCTAGAGAATATCGTCCTGAGTGAGATAACCCAGTCACAAAGGAGCAGACATAATATGCAGTCACTGATAATTGGATACTAACCCCAGAAAGCTCTGAACACCCCAGAAACAACTTGCAGGCCCTGTGAAGCTCAAGAATAACAAAGGCCAAAAAGTGAAAGCCTCAGTCCTTTTTAGGAAAAAAAAAATTAGTGTATAGCACCCCCTCAGAGTAGGGTACACCTAGACCTTAAATCATTAATAATCCAAGAGCTAAGAATATAGCCTTGTGGCAATTTTTGGTATTCAAAAATCATTATGTTTAATCTATAAACGCTAAGAAAACTCTGACTGTTTCCATGTTACATTCTCTTCTACATGTACTTTATGCTTATGGTAACTAGTAAGATTTCAATGTATGCTATCAAACCTCTAAAAGAATTAAGTACTGACAAGAATATATTCATATAGTGTTATGCCAAAATGTCTTTTAAAATCTGTACATATATCTTTTTTAAAAAATAAAGTTGTAGGAAAACATACACACACACACACACACACACACACACACACACACACACACACACACAAACTACCTTGTTTCCAGCAGGGTGTCATAAGAAAGTTTAGGCCATGGTCATGTCTACCAGCACCTTAACTGAATTCAGCAAAGATCTCAGATGCTAAGTAGAGGGGCTTAGTGTGAGCCCCTCCCACAGTGAAGGGGCTGAGACACCAGAATCCTCAGCCCCTACCTGGACAACGAAGGGAGAGGCTCCTGGGGTCAAGGAGTAAAACCAGTCTTGTGGAAGCAGAAGGTAACTGCAGTGGAGGCACCAGGAGAAAGGGAAGTGTACCACAGATCTGCTGTCTTCCTGCCCTGATGTCTACAGGCTGCCTTTAGACTGTCTCATCTGTCAACCACGCATTTCCCCGGTCCATTCCAGAACGGCCACCTACAGCCATGTGTCACAGTGTGCGTGTCCATAGATGAGATGGCCCTGACTTAAATATATGACCCCTTGCTTTCAGTTCCTTTCTGTTCTTTATTTCTTTGTTTAGTGGGTTTGAGACAGGGTCTCTTTGTTTAGTCCTGGCTGCCCTTGATGGAGCTCAGAGAGATCTTTTTGTGTCTTGCTTCCCAACTGCTGAGATTAAAGATGTGTGCCACCACAGCTGGCGCTTTCCCTCTCTTCACTTCTTAAAGCCACAGCAATATTGGGATGTGCAGCCACGCTGCTGAGCATCGCACATCCTCAGTCATCTGTGTTTAGTACCCTGTGGTATCCTTAGAGCTGGGCCTCGGGCTGCAGCCAGGGACCTGCTGCTGTTCTCTTGTTCTTTCAGCTGTAGGAAAATCTCTCAGGGAAGGCCTGCCTCTTGCTTCCCTCTTTCCAGTTGCTCTGTCAACCTACTCTGTTTGGTTTCTGAGATAAAGGCTTTGGGCCACTAAAGGTCATAAGAAGAAATATACTGCAGGCCATGCCTCTACTCCTTGTCACGTGAGGATGAGCCCAAAGTGTGTGTGTTGGGGGCGGGGTGACATAAACTAAGGCTTCTGCTGTAAGTAAGAGGTGACGATTGTCAGACCAGGTTGAGGAGGGAGACCAAAGGGGCGTTAGGTGGACTATGTCTAACTTGCTGAACAGAGGTGGGCATGAGATGGGAAAGGTGGGTGCTAGCTTACAGGGGTCACCGGCTGCCCTTCAGCTCCCGTTAGACAGTTTATGGTTCACACTTGTATCTGCCCTCTTGTCACTGCAGTCACCCTCTGCACACAGCCTTCTTTCCTATTGTCTCTCAGCCACACTCACCCCTTGATGTTGTTGGTGTCACCAGAGGAGTTGTCCTGATTCCTTATCTGTGCTCTTTCTCCGCCAAACCTCTCCACAAGGTGCAGGCACACACTGTGTGTGTCTGTGCTGAATGGTCCCTGAGACTCACATTGTATGGTTTTAGTCAGAGTTAGCTTCTTTTTAACAGAGGAGGAGAGGTGACCCCAGTAAGGCCTCCGGGAGGTTTTTATTCAACTCAGAACTTTGTGTTGCTTTTTCTGAAGCCAGTTCCTAAGCCATCAGCAGTTTATAAACAGCCACGGAGAGGATATTTGCAGGAAGGAGGTTAGTAAATCCTGTAAGCAAGACTTCAGGGCTTCAGTGTCCCTGGATGCCAAGAGTCTGTTTCTAAGCAAACCTCAGGATAAAGATCAAAGGGCTCTTCCTGTGTGCAGAAGCATAAAAGTAGGTCAGATAATTAAAACCTGGGACAGTAAAATACAGAACCCCATGGTTTGCATAGGAAAATCTAATTCTTAATTTTATTATTAAAAAAAAAAACATAGAAAGGTTCTGGTGCCACACACCGTTAATCCCAGCATTCAGAAGGCAGAGGCAGGTGGATCTCTGGGAGTTCCAGGCCAGGCTGGACTACAGAGTGAGTTCCACAATAGCCAGGGCTGTTACACAGAGAAACTCTGTCTGAAAACAACAACAATAATGATAGAAAACAGAAAAGGAAACAAAATTAAATGAGAGGAACTCTTGCAAACATAAGGAGAAATCCCTTCCGAGTTCCTGCTCTGAGAGTAGTTTGCTGTGGGGCTTCAGGCTGACCACCACGGTCTGCTCCAGAAGCCCCTAAACTATGATCATGTGTGTTCCCTGGGTAACAAGCCTTCAGGGAACTAACACTGGGATTTGCTTATCAGCTTTAGTTCCTTCACCGATAACTCTGAGGTCAACAATAGAGTTCTTGCCATCCAACTCCAAACTGAGAAATAAGACAAGGGTGCGATCAAAATGGAACCGCGTTGTTTCTACCGATCTGGAAAACACTTTATGTCCTATTCCAACAGCCGCTTATCTGGAGACCCGTGGAACTGGGGCAAGAAATGTAACATCTCTGTCGCCATAGATTTAGCAAAGTGGAGGGATGGATTTTCTCTCAGGGACTGAAGACTTCCCAGATCAGACAGACAGACACACAACCCTAAAGTGTCTAGAAGCTGAGAGAAGTCCGGAGGAAGAGCCTAAAGAAAAACGGGAAAGGACTTAGAAAAACCCAACTTCGGAGAAAGCAAGGATCCAGAAGCCTTGCAAGAGGAAGGAACGTTTGTTTCCTTGTAGCAGAAAATCACTTGAGTGACAGGAGCCCTCATCGGGGAAGCCAGGAGAACAGCAGTGCAGGTCTCACGCCCTGAAAGAACAGAGCTACCACCCTGCAATCCTATGTCCAGCCAGAAAATCAAGGTGTTCATAGGTGATATAAACTGAAAGATGTTGTTATTGTTGGACCACTGCCTAATGATAGTTTAAAGGGAAATTTAAACAGAAATGAAACACAGAAGGAACACTGGTATACCAAACAACACAAGGGAAGTAAAGGAGATCATACATTGGGTATTAGTGCACAGATTTTCCTTTCTTTTTTCATTTTCTAAATAATCCTCTACAAGGGGGGAAAGTATTATTATATCTGACGTTATTTGAATATGCATACACTAGAGATACTAAAGCAATTAAAAGGGAAAGGGAAATGGAAAAGTTCACAAATTGTGTGCTAGCTGATGAAATGATGACACCGCGTGTACACGTCAGTACACCGCGTGTACACACATCAGCATCAACTAAAATCAACCCCGAAAATCTCTACAAAAGGGTTTAATTACAAAACACCACCATAGATAAACCAAAATGCAGCACTAAAGTACTCGAAAAGAATACAAAAGGAAACAAAAAGAAAAGGAATCACTAAGATCATATCAAAGTTATAATAACATGGCCAAACCCTAGTACACCAATAATAATGCTAGGTTGAGAGGTTAGCTCAGTGGTCAAGTGTATGCCCAGTGTGGAGAAGGCCCTGTCATCAACCCCTGGAACTACAAAATAAACATATACTTGCATTTTTAAAAAGTAGAGAAATTGACAGAATAGGTTTGTTTTTAAAATCATTCTACAGTACACTGTCTATAAGAAAATAACAATTATAGGGTGCACATAGCTTAAGGGTAAAGGGTGGAAGAAAGATAGATACCTCATCTTAAACTGTTGGGGGAAAAATAAGAGTAGATAGATTAATCTCAGATAGTGTCAGTACGAAAAAGAAAAAAGACAAGAGAAAAAAAAAAAGCCAGAAGCAGTAGGGATGTCATACAATAAAAAGGTCAGTAGAACCAGAAAGCTAATGTATGTGCATAAAATACCACACCTTAGCATGCGTCGTATAAAATAAAAAGAACTAGAGAAGGGATAAGTAATTGTACAAGGACAGCTTCGAAAGTTCTCTCAAGAAGAACAACATCAGTGAGACTCAAGCATAACACCAACTGACAGGCTCTAGCGAATATCCGTGAGCATCACCTAAGCACGGAAAAACATACACGATTTATAATGGATAAATACACAACAAATAATAAATGCAGAGCGACGCATCTTTCACTCCGTCTCACAGAACAAACTTCAGCAAATACAAAAGAAAATGAACGACACAGATGGTTCTCTCCAGCTGTAAAAAAAAATTAAGTTAGAAATGAGTAAATGAAAAACGTTGGGGAGTATTAAAGACCTGGAAACTTCTACTGAACCCAGGGGTCAAAAAAAGACGCTCCAAAGAAAAATTTTGTTTTTATGCTTTGGATGATAAAGCATAATAAAGAATGGAGAACACAAGAAAATCAGTGTTGGCTACAACACGCATGCATTAGAAAGGGAATCTCCTCGGGGTGGTAGTACATGTGTGTAACAGCACTCGGAGATCCATGGCAGGAGGATTGCCAACCTAAAGTGATCTTGAACTATATAGCAGGAACCTCTTTTCCTTTGTCATCATTTCATGTTCTGTTACAGTTCTAGAACCTCTTATTCTTCCCAGCATAAACCCTGTTTAATTATGAAGGCATATGAGGACCCACACCTTGCCTGAAAAGCAAAATAGTTGGTGAGGACGAAATCAAAGCTCGGGTTTCCCATTGCTGTGAATTATTTGCACATGTGTGTAAGGTAGGACAGCCTTGACCTGGTGTCATGGGATTGAATTACTTCATGAGCTACAGTGTGACTAAATGTCCAGAAATGGCATGGACTTTGAGATCATGCCGTTAGATTGTGGAATCATGTGACGTCATGATTATGACGTCATCCATATACGGCTTCGACTTCCTTATCCACGATGCAGATAGAATTAGGTCTATGTTCTAGACTTTCTGTATGCATGGATAAATGCAGCCTATGTGGAATACATGCGTGGAAAACTGAAGTTGCTTAAGAACAGTATTCTTTAGCTGCAAAACCCAAGACTCATCAAGAGGACAAAGTATGGGGCCGCTTTATTAGCACTTACCACCAAAAGCCAGAGTACTTGCTGCAGTAATCTAAAAAGAGCTAACATGGCTGTGCTCTCCGATGTGAGGTATATCTCAATTCCCTACATCAGAATGCATTTTATAGAAATTCAGCCTTGTCTGCCATACGATATATGTCTATCCTTGTGAACATGCAAACAGGCCTATGTACATAAATGCATACATCACACACACACACACACACACACACACACACACACACACACACTTTATCAATTAGCATTAGTTTCCCCCAGGAAGAATAAGAAGACATAACTCTATTGGAAACGTTAGGATACTCAACATTTGAAATGCCAAAGCCCATTCCATCTCTGCCACCATTGGCTACAGTCCTTGGTCCTGTTCTGACCAATTGGCTGAAGAGTGTTTCATGTCATTAATTGCACTTTTAGAAGAGACAAACAAAAACTAGGACAAGGCAAGTTCCCGTGGAGGCAGGCAATGACATTTTATTTAAAAAGAGCTAAGTGAATATTGGAGACAAGGGGACAATGTTGGGAAAGGAAAGCAAGACACAGAAGAGTGTGTCCTGTAAGAAGCCATCAAGGGCTTAACTCACTTCTTTCTTTTTACCATTTTCTATTGGATCAGGAAAGAGTCATACTGAAGAAGAGTTCATTTCTCCCTAAGCCATAATTAATTTTCTTGAATTACTCCCAAGTCTTCAGTGACTGCTCTGAGGGAAGTGTGGAGTTTCTACACCACAGTCAGCAGAGTCCAGCCAAGCATCCTTAGCATGGAGGAGAGATGAGCATTTAGAGGGTAGAAACCTGTGGCTGGACGGGCGAGCACGCTGGGAAGGGTCAGACCTTGAGACTAGATGTGAAAGGTCCCTTCTCCTTTGCAAATCCAGCAGAGAGAACAACAGGCTGGCCTGTGGGAGGCGGCCACAGTGGTGAGGAATAGCAGAACTTAAGCCATTGAATTGCCCTTAATGAAAATGACGGCTGTCACTCCCTCCCTTCCTCTAGGTGCTTTCCTTCAATACCAACCAACTTTCAAAGTCAAGGAATTGTCAGTGTGTACCCACCTAACCAAGGGAGATAACAAATCAACCTGCAGCCATGCTAACAGGATAGCCCTTATTAAATTTGTACATACTTACTAAACAGTGACATTGTAATGTGCCTGCATTTTCATCCACTGTAACTGAACAAAGTCTCTGACGTATAAGCCTTAAAGTAGGTCAAACAGAACGTAGGCAAAGCACACTTCCTCATTTCCACACTGCCTTAATAACCTCGTGCATTAAATTTTCTCCAAAATGAGGTAAGATAACAAAAGGATACATTTTTACTTTTACTTATGTGACTTTGTGTGTGGGGGAGGGTGAGGGAGGGAAGGAGGAAGGAAAGGGGAGGGGGAGGGGGAGAGGAAGAGGGACTCCCTGAAGTTAGTGTCACAGGTAATTGTGAGCATCAGAGATGGGTGCTGGCATTGAACTCCTGACTTTCACAAAAGTAGCCAGTGTCTTTAATGACTGGGTCATCTCTTCAGTGTTCCCCACCCACAACAGATTTTCAAGATAAAATTTGGACTTAAGTTTCCACTTGCTATCATGAGGTTCACATCGCATATAATTCCATCTTTCCAGTCACACATTTCCAGTGCACATTTAGCATTCACTAAGTTCTTAATTCAAAATGTAATTGACTCAAAAGAACAACCAGGTCATGGGAGTTTTCCTCTGTAAATTATGTACATATTTGTAAGGGCACACTCTCAGGTGATTACTGTTGCTTAGATATCTTTAATTCTAAGACAAATTTGCATTTAGATGACGGCTCTCTCTTGTTGTTCCATAGAATTAACGGGGACGTATTGTCTGGATCCCAGGGTTCACTAATCTAAAGCTTTCAGCTGTGCGCACAGTGGGGCTTACCAAAAGAATGAGTTCAGCTTCAGTTCTTCATGAAAACTGTTTTGAAGTGTTGTTGACAGATGTGAGCAAGGTTAAACTAATATCCAGAAAGTACCAACTGTTCCTTTCCCCCGGATTCATGCCGAAGTTTGACTACCCAACTAGAAAACTCACCCATACTCTAGAAAAATTCATTACCTAGAGTTGTACAACATAGATTTCAAGTAGAGAGAAAAAAAAAAGACGTCTTTTCACTTCTCTGAAAAAAAATGTTTCTAGTAAACAAAGCATTGTAATGTTATGAACCAGCTTCCTTAGCATTAGGGAAAAGTGTGTGGGCCTCAGTAGCTAAAGACTTCAGAACATTCATATTGGTCCATTCCTAGGAAGTACAAGCCCCAAGCATTCCCAAGTAAAGACTTTTGGTTCCTTAACCTATCCTTTGAACAAGTAAGTGCCCAGTTTAAAAAGCTCCTCTTTCCAGGGAGAACTTCTCTGCTTGACCCTTTCTCATAGCATCTTTCAACTAGGGCCTTTTAAGGAAGGGAGGCTGCCACCACAATTAGCAAGTTTAAACAACAAGTGTCATGTGAAGAACCATCACCAGGCAGTATGATGGCCACACCTTCCTTATAAGGCGCCACGGTTTCACTCTATCAATTTATTACTTGGAAAATTTCGATGCATTCTACTGACTCAGTTCTGCAAGTCATAAATCTGCGAGTTGGCTTGCATACTGTTCGGTAACAATCATCTCAGAGACGCTGCTTTGAAATCTTTTCAGAGGCACATGGAAAGCTTTGTTCCTCAGTGCGAAATCAACACAGGGTCACAGATGTCACAAAGTGTGTATGTAGTTCAGGTGGATCATTTACTGAAGGCTGTTGGGAGTCAGAGATAAGATACGCCACACATAGTTCCTTTTCTGGAGCATTCCTCGGGCCTTTCCCTTCCTCCAGACCCTTACTTTCCTCATCCTCACATCTGTAAGAAGTGAGCAATACTCTGTGGCCTTTGTGTCCTGGTTCTTTGCATCTCCTAGCCCATCCCCTGGCCCTGGCATACTTAGCACAAACCTGTCCAGCATTGTGCAGTGGCTCAGCAGTCTCCCAGGTCTTCTTGCAAGTGACTAAGCATTTCCTGTTGGCTCCTTGTAAGGACTTCTTTCCCGTCGAAGGAAAGAGAGAGGAAGTAGGGAAGGGAAGTAGGAAGGGGAAAAGGAAGGCTCTGTAATTGATTTGCTAAAAAAAAAATAATCTGAGCACTTGACATTTTTTATGTAAGAAATTAAAATAAAAAATAATGTGTTTTGATTCGGGCATTTTTCCTTATCCTTCGTTTATACTGATCTGCTTCCCTCTCCTTAGGAACCCCCACCACCTCCTGCTCCTCACCCACAGCGACTCCCCTGTTTAATTCAGACACATGTCCCCTCATGTTCCTTCCTCTCATACGGTTTCTTCCCCACCTCCCTGACCCCTTTCCACTTTACTGACCCGAATTCACACTCTGTCCATACGTGCACTCACACACATAAAGCCAAACTCTAAGTTCCCGATAGGAGAGAAAAACATCTTTTCTTTGCCTCTCTGACTTGGGGTTACTTTGGCTCACATCATTTTGACCTTCATACATTTTTCCTGAAAGTGTCATGAATTCACTTTCTGGCTGAATAAATTCTACTGTGCATATGAGCCACAATTTTTATTGGTTTACTGTTGGTTGACATCTAGGATTTCTCTATTTTCTTGGTGTTGAGTACTGGAGGCATAGCCATGTCGCTATATGATGCACGTGTGCATGTGAAAGAACAGATGGGACAGAGAAGCCATTGTTACGGAGTTGATGGTGAGTGTGAACATTGATACGAAGATGGTGGTGAGTGTGAACAGTGTTATGGAGTTGATGGTGAGTGTGAACATTGATACGAAGATGGTGGTGAGTGTGAACATTGATACGAAGATGGTGGTGAGTGTGAACAGTGTTACAGAGTTGATGGTGAGTGTGAACATTGATATGAAGATGGTGGTGAGTGTGAAGAACTCTATGTACTGACAGTGGTTTGCTTTAGGACTATCAGGCAAAAAGAAAAAATACATTCTTGAAAATATTGGAGGTTATTTTAATTTAAAGAATTTGGAATAAATATATAAATAATTGAGAATCAAGATCTCTCATTAATTCATATGAAATTTTACTACCCCCCATGCTTCAATACTTGGTTAATAATTTTACTTTGAGATATATATGCTCTCCAAGTGCCAATGAGCAGATTATAGATGGTGAATATTTGTTTCTGATAAATGCACACGCGCACACACACACATACACACACACACACACACACACACAAACACAAAGACAGGACTTACTTAACCTTTTAAGAAAGCTGTCAAACTCTTCCCAAGTAATGTCTCCATTTTACACCTCATCAGCAGTATAAAAGGTTCTAGGGTTTTATTATTTTAACTTTTTGAAACAGTATCAATAGCTTTATTTGTCACTGTTTCAACCCTAATATAGAATGATACTTAGTATCAGTAGTTTAAGTTTTCATCACTCTGACCCCTTTATGGGAGTTTGAGCTTACTTTTCCTGAGGAGCAACCCTGTTACCCAGTTTTTAAGCGCATCTCTTTGATAAGATATATGGAGAAATACATTGTTACCTTTTGTAATTGGATGCTACCTTTTTTTTCTGATTGATACTCCTAAGAATTTGGGGGAAGATGATAGATTCTGGCAGCTGGTATTTCATACGTGGTGTATGATCTCTGTCATGACTTCTTTTCTTTTTCATAGCTGTGTCTTTTAGGAGCAAAAGCTCTAAGTTTGAAGAAGTCTAAGTTAAATTTCAGAAAGATTTTATTTTTTTTTTAACACAACATTTTTACTGTGATCAAAGCAAAGCCATACATATCTTTGGCTCCACCTCTTGTGGCTGATGCGAGTTCTCTTAGCTCTTTCTCTGACAGCACTCAGCCCTCCATCCAATGCTAGCCCACCTCTGTTTCTCTCTTTCAGCCACTGAACTACACAAATACTATCTACCCGGGACCCCTGGGGTTTTTTGTTTGCTTGTTTGTTTTTATCCTTCTTGTCCTTCATTCCAGTCTCTTCAGAATTGATCTTAGCCTGCAGCAGGCTGTATGCAGAAGCCCCTCCTCCCACCTCCGTCCACTTCCTGGAGACTCCACCTCTTGGTGTAACTGGTCTCCCTAGATCTTTTCCACTGCCCCTCTTAACCTTTCCTCCTACATTATTTCCAATCATTTCTGTCACCTGCTGTAACAGGGACCCCACAGTGACCACACTTGCCTAGCTTCTAGAGTAAGTAACAACAACCAAAGAATGGAACACCCACCACCCAAGACAAAGCAAATATATCCAAAGGCAAATGTCTACAAGAAATACTGCAAACGTCATAACTCCAGAAACACAAACATACAAATGTGAACAGCTATGACACCATGACTCTTCCTTTTGAAGACAGTATTTTAATTTTCTCTCTCCTAGTGTGATGTTACCACAACACTGGTGAGTGGGACATGGATAGTCCCCTCACCAACATGGTGGTCAGTTGATAAAATATCAAGACATATCCTGGATTTATCAAAATTAACTCTTGTGACTTTCAAAATCATAATATTCTCATGCATACCCCCCACAGACATAGTGACTGGTTACAGCATTTCTCAAGCTTCCTTGACTAGCAGTAGCTTATTTTCTGTTATTTATATTACTATCAGTACTTGGGAAGTTGAGAGAGCATTGCTGAACAATGTTACCTCTGCTTAGACGTGAGAAGCTGTGTGGTGGAAACTTTGAGAGTGAGGTTATGGACCCTGAAGGCACCATTAGGGTTGCCCAGTTAGTCCTTTGGAAGCCTGGACAGCTTTTCCCAGCTCAACCCCAGATGTTTTCTAGACTCTGTCATCCAGCTACAGTTTCCTGCACTAGACTTCACTCACTCACTGAAGGCCCAGCATGGCCAGGGTCATAGAGTCAGCACCCGGCTTCGTCCTTACTTGAGATGATAGTCTTACCCAGCAGAGTCCCGCTGATCTAGGAACTCTGGGCTGAGGTCTGGAGAACAACACTCAGCTGTTTGGGTTCAAGATCCCCACCCCCACCTACTTTTGGTCCTGTCAGGGCTTGTCTTGCCTAAGGTGTGTATGGTACGAAGGATTAAAAGCAGAATGACTTTTACTCCACAGAATAGGAGCTGGGTGAGTCAGAGCCCAGATAGTTGTAAGCTCAGATTAAGAATATGGATAAAGTAGAAAACATTCAAAGACTCCAGTAATCGCTTTATATATGTTAAACCTACTTATGTTTTACCTATTTTCAATCCCTAGATGGAATCTGAATTCGAACCCATAACAAATTTTGTATTCTTAGTAATATCATCATCTGAAGACAGTAAGGAGGAAACTATCCCAACATGGTTTTGCTATACTCTGCAACAAAGTGTGTGGTCTCTTTGGTGGTCTTACTATCTAGTTTGACAGGTTACCCAAAGGCGATGTCTATTACCTGCACTGTTTGGGGGACTTTGAGGTTTTTCTGGCCAGTAAATCCTAGAGTGTTACCAGACACAGGTTACTGGGAAGATTATTGTTTAGTTACCCCTGGCTTCTGGGATTGTCATCACCAAGCCCATGGGACTGCCATCACCAAGCCCATGCACAGGATTCTGTTCCAAGTACCTTTTTTTTTTTTTAAAATAAAGTATTGGCTGTCCACGTGGCTTCTTTGTATATCCTTAATTTTCATTAACCTTCTCCTATGTCCCATCTTCTCTGTGGTTTCCACATCCTCCCCGATTAAGCCTTGTGACCCCTAGTCATCCCTTCTTCTGTCTTCAAAGAACTTATGTTCTTCTGACTCCGCCCCATTATGTCCTCTGCTCCCCTCCAAGGCTACTTTCTTGTTCCTAATCTCTACAGACTTTCCAAAAGAAACAAATAAATCCAAAAACTCAAAACCGTGATCCACATATGAGAGGTAAGATGCAGCGTTTGTCTTGGGACCTGGGTGACCTCTCTCAATATAAACCCTCCCAGTTCCTCTTCCTGCAAATGCCATTTTCATGACAGCTGAATAAAATCCCAACTGTGCAAATGCACCGAATTTTCATCATGTACTCACCTGTAGACTGACACTGAGGCTGATTCTGTCTCCTGGCTGTAGTGAACAGAACAGCAATGACCAGCAGTGAGGGAGCCTCTCTAACAGGATACAGAATCCTCTGCCTTTACATCCACGAGTGGTACAGCGGGGTGTTGTGGTCTTTCCACTTCTAGTTTGATTTTTCTTTTTCTTTAGAAAGCTTTAGGCTAATTTCCAAAGTGGCTGTACTACTTCGCATTGTCACAGATAGTTTGTGAGGGTGACCTCTATTCATTGTAGCCCATATTCCTGATTGTAGCCACTCTGACTAGCAATGAATTCTTCAATTAGCATTTCTTTGATGACTAAAGATGTTGAATATGTTTCTTCTGAGGGCTCTCTGTTCAATTCCAAATTCTGCTTTTAAAATGGGTTGTTTTCTTGATGTTTAGTTTTTGGGCTATTTACATATTAATTCTAGATGCTAATCTTTTATTGGATGTATAGCTGACAGAAATATTCCCATTCTGTAGGCCATCCTTTATTTGATGGATAAGTCCCTCCACCTTTTCATGACATCCTGCTTGTCATTTACTGATACTATTTCCTGTTTTACTAAAGTCCTATTCAGAAAGTCCTTACCTGTGCCTACATGTTGACACAAACTTCTTACTTTTTCATCTAGCATTATTTATAATATATATATATATATCTAGCATAATTATAATATATATACAATATATATTATTTTGTATCCTATGTTGGTATTCTTGATCCATTTGGAGTTTATTTTTGTACAGAGTAAGAGATTCCAAACATTGTATTGTTTTACAGATTGATTTACAGTTTTTACAGCGTCATTTATTGAAGATAGCGTCATTTTGGCAAACATAGTTTTGGTAATTATACTTACATGGATGCAGTGGTCTACCCCAAGCTTAGTCCTTGCACACTAAATTACAGACCAGCATAGGAAGGTGTATGAATCAAAGTAATAGCGGCACACCTGTTATGGGGGTAACTCTCTGGCTTCATAGAAGCTCATTTCCTGGGAGGTCAGGGGCACTAGAGATAAATCTTGTTTTTGTTTTTTGTTTTTAATGGGTATGCCCAAATTCCCTTTAAATATTTATAGTTATATTCAAAGACTTGTTGGGGTGATCTCTTCTCTTCACTGTGTCTTATGGCTGCATCGTATGGCTTCCTCCAACCCCCTCTGATTGGTTTAGTAAAGGGTTGGACAGCCTATAGCAAAGCAGGACTTTCGGGCAGAGTTGGGAACTCTGGGAAAGCGTCAGCGGTGGGAGAAGCAGCCAGTGCTGGTATTTGGGAGGTAATAAACCATGCAGCAGAATGTAGACTAGAACGAGCCAGTTAATGACGTAATAAGAACTAGTGGGGTGGGGGGAGCTAAGCTAAGGCCAACCTTTCCTAATTAATAAGAGGTTTCCATGTCATTACTCTGGACCATGTCAAGGCAGGGCTATGGCGTTCATGGACTCACAGAGCAGCAAGTACCTGGGTAGGTCCTTGACTGAGCCAGTTAGAGTCATAAGAGGGGGAGGGGCTCAGAGCACTTCCTGCTCTGGTTCATAGTAGTTGATGGCAGCACAGGATTGCTGGAGGAAAGGAAGCCTTTAATGACACAGCTACTGAAGAGGTTTTTGTACTCTAGTGGATAACCTCACTCCAGTGGATCACAAAGCATGCACACACACACACACATATGTGCACACACATACACATAAAAATGGAATGGGAACATTTTTAGAGGAAAGAATAATTTATGGAAGTGAGATTAGGATAAGAGAAAAGGATGAATGGGAATATATATATATATATATATATATATATATAATTATTAAATAACCAAATAATTTTTAAAAATTTAAAATACAGAAATATTCTCGTTTTAATAAATATTATGTTCAGTGCAGTATATTAGTGTTCTGAATTCTCTTCAGAATCAATGCTCCTTTCAAACCCCTGCATAGATCTTCTCTGGGCTGTAAAGACCCATGCGGACGGACGGCAGAGAGAGGAAGAGCTTTCATTGTTCCCTCTCCTTGTGTCCTCTGTTGATAGTTCCCAATGTTCTCGCTCTAGATGTGGGGTTGGAATGAGTTGGGTAGAAAAGTACGAGACAGGAAAGTTCTTGCCTGAGACATAAGCTCTGGAGTACCTGGGCTGATAACTGATCTTCAGTGTTTTTTTGTTTGTTTTTTTTTTTGTTTTGTTTTTTATGTAGCAGGTGTGTGTGTGAGAGAGAGAGAGAGACAGAGACAGAGAGACAGAGAGACAGAGAGAGACAGAGAGACAGAGAGTGCTTCTAGAGCATCTTCTGTGTCCTCCTCCCATTCATCTACAGAAACACTGGGGTTACAGCTATGTCTAGTGCACATGGGTTCGAGAGATTAAAACACAGGTCCACAAGCTTACCAGGCGATATAATTACCCGGTCATTTCCCCAGCCTTACATGTGCTGCTGAGGCTTTCAGACGGGGACACTGACAGTGTCTGACTCAAAAGCTCCTGCTGGGTACCCTGCACATGGCTGCTGCACTGTCTCTGTAGGATATCAGTGTCCTACACCATCCGGACCACAGGGAACTGCTGCTCTGTGGGACACTCACAGGGACTTCACGTGCTTCGGGTCTGTAAGCTTAAGTCACTGATGCTTCTGAAGGTGCTTCCTAAGGTGAAAAAGAGCATTATTTGCATTCCAACATGATGGGACAGATACTTCTCCGCAAAATTGCTTGTAAAATTTCCCTTTCCAAACAATCTGAAATGTCAGCCTATCTACACACCCTCATATGCCTGCAGTGCGGGTTTAGCCAAAATGTCCAGTTGTCTGGCCGTTGCTTTGGTGACAGTGCAGCAATGGCGGAGATCTGCAAACCCTGCTGTAGAAGCCATCTTGCTTTGAGACTTTGGAATTCCAGTGAAAATTGAAATAGCAAATGACATGTCAGCATCCTGGTACCAAATTGAATCTGATTGCAAGGGACACGGCTGTTCCCTAGCGCTAGGACCTAGAATATATGCGAGGCTTTCTGGTCTTTCTCCATGTCTAATGCACACTGATTTTCAAGGTAACGAGTATGTTTTCTACATATGCATATGATATTCTTTGTACAGTCGCACATTCTATTATACTTTTTATGTCTTTCCCATTCTACTTCTCCAATAACATCCTTTTATTATTGTGTCTTTTTGGCCCCCTAAGTTCCCGCAAAGGAATAAAAAATATGCATTACTTATTTTAATATACCCTGAGCCAATGCCTGGCATAAAATAGGCATAGCCTAGCAGTGAGAGCTCCTCACTAACAAGGACAGGGTCCTGAGTCCTGCCTCCAGAAAAGAAAAAATTGAAAGTTATATGCTTGTAAATAGTTTTCAGGTAAGAAAGTTGGGTCATAAAAAAAAAAAAAAAAAAAAAAAAAAAAAAAAAAAAAAAAAAAAAAAAAAGTAACTAGCCCGTAGCCATTTGATCAGCAAATCATGAAGCTGTGCTTTGAAAAACAAATCATGACAGAAAGCATCTAACGTGCTCAGATCTATTTTAGGCTATTCTTTTACATATGTTTCCATGGTCTAGTATAAAGTTATTTGTGCAGAGATGTTAAATTCGCTTTATTGCCATACAAATCTAGCCAGCTGTTAGCACTCAGACACCAGCAAGCTCACAACTGATTGTTAGGACAGGGCAGCCAAACTGCCACCTGGTGTTTGATATGTGAATTGCAAGTTCAACAGCCCCACATAGTAATCACCGTTTCGTAGACTCTCCATCTGTTTACTTCTTTCTTCCTCATACCAGCCCTAAGAAGAGGCATCCATTGAATCCCTAGTTTTTTATGATTTATAAAACAGCATAATTAGTATTTGACTGTAGGCCATCAGCATCACCTTTGGATTATTATGGTCTACTCTAAGATAGAATTCCAGAGAGTCCATTTGCAAGTAAGTCACAAACTTTCACTAGATAGCAGTGGCATCCAGGAAGGTAAGTTGGAGTACAGGGAACCCAACACAAGTGGACAGAAGCAGAAGAGCTGCTCATACCGATTTTCCTTTGTCTTGAAGTCTTAAATGCTACTGTTCCTTTATGTAGTTTCACAGAAAATAAGCTTTTCAAAAAGAGAATTAAATATTTTATTACTGTGTTCATTTCCCTTGGGCTTCCATAACCAAATAGCAGAGTCGCTGGCTTAAATAGCAGAAATGTGTTTTCTTGTGCTTCTGGGAGTAGAGAGTCCAGGCTTAGGATTTCTTGTGAGGTTTTTATCCTAACTAGAAAACGGGTTTAGTCTAGCTGTGTTCACATGGGGTTGTTCCTTAATTTGTGTGTTGTCCATCATTTAATCGCTTCCACAGAAACTCTCATGCAGGAAGTGCTCTTCCATATAGCCGCATTGCACAGAGGTTACCTCCTCAAAGGCCCCTCTAGATACCGTAATATTGAAGAGACTGGAGACAGTCATGATGTCAACTTGTGTCTGGGAGAGATACAGGTGGCTCATAAGAACTCCATGTCCTTAACCTGAAGTCACTTAATAGTGGACTCTGAAGCCTCCAGGACTGGGAGAGAGTAGTTTCTGTCTGTTATGTATTACTCAGTCTAAGGTTCTAGTGTAGCACCAACAATCAGACCAACCAACTTGTGTGTGTGAGTGTGTGTGTGAGTGTGTATGTGAGTGTGTGTGTGAGTGTGTGTGTGAGTGTGTGTGACTGTGCATGTGTGAGTGTGTATGTGAGTGTGTGTGTGAGTGTGTGTGAGTGTGTGTGAGTGTGTGTGTGAGTGTGTGTGAGTGTGCATGTGTGAGTGTGTATGTGTGTGTGAGTGTATGTGAGTGTGTATGTGAGTGTGTGTGTGAGTGTGTGTGTATGTGAGTGTGTGTGTGTGTGTGAGTGTGTATGTGAGTGTGTGTGTATGTGAGTGTGTGTGTGAGTGTGTATGTGTGTGTGTGAGTGTGTATGTGAGTGTGTGTGTGAGCGTGTATGTGAGTGTGTGAGTTTGTATGTGAGTGTGTGTGTGTGAGTGTGCATGTGAGTGTGTGAGTGTGTGTGTGAGTGTGTATGTGAGTGTGTGAGAGTATGTATGTGAGTGTGTGAGTGTGTATGTGAGTGTGTGTGTATGTGTGTGTGTGTGTGTGTGTGTGTGTGTGATTTTAGGGCTATTGTTCTCACTGGTAGCTGTGTAGATAAGCTATAAAGGAGGGTAAAACTCAAAATCCTTAAATTGTTAGCTTCCTCATTTCTTAGCATTTTTATCCCTAATCCCAGTGAGAAGCAGAACGCCATGGCATTTCACAGGCAATGAAACACCTAACATGTTCTCTCTAGTACAAGAACTCACACACAAAGTGACTGTAAACTAATGAAGTAGTTCTTGTGTAGTTGATAACTTCAGAGCTGTGACTCCGAATGAGAATACTTTACAACGTCAGTGTCTTATTAAAGAGAATAATTCTGGTTCACTCGGGGAGTCTAGTCACTGCAGAGCACCAGGCTAAGGAGGCCGCGGGGTGGGATGGGGCACCACCTTAATTCCAGGACTGCAGAGGGGAACGGAGGCACGAGCTGGAGGCCAGACTGTTCTATACAGTGAGTTCCATGCCAGCCAAAGCTACATAGTGAGATATTTCTGAAAATTAAAAAATAAGAAAATAAATACTTTAAAATATAAACGAAATAAGAGGGTCAAATGTTGCTAATGAGACCGGTTTTTAAGGGGAAGAGTCATTATTTTCATAACGTATTATGCTTTAAAATTAAAATACACTGAAATTTTACAGGACATTTTTATAGCATTTTAAAAAGCCCTTTCTTATAGCTGCAGTAAGCATTCTTATGCTCATCCTGTGGCTGAGGAAAATGAGTCTCAGGAAGGTGCATGTACATATCAACACCGGAGATCTAGAGTTCAATTTACATTTTAAAAAGCTGTCCTAAATGTCCATGTTAATCTCAACTTCTACATCTTCCTTTCCCAAGCAGACACATTCAGGAGAAAAGGATGCATGGTCAAATAAACTACTCACGTTTCCTGTAGGAATAATCATATGTTTGCTTTAAATGCTCAGAAGAATCATTAGTGGCGAATTTTAAAACCTTGTTTAGTGGATTCCTGTGCCAATGTTCATGTGTTTATTAAACACTTTATTCCAAATAATTTCTCCTGACCTCCTGTGGTCCATACATAAAATCTGGATGTCCTAACAATGTTCCACCTAAGAAGAAAGATCAGAGCCCGAAAGTGACTTCAAGGCGACAAAAGTGTATGACTCTATTTTGCAGTCAGAATGACCTTCTGTGCAATAAGTAAATGAGTAAACTCATAAATAAGCATTATGAGAGTAAGAATTCAATTCCACATTTTCACCTGATACATAATCTGTGCTTGAAACACGTTGACGAAAACACACTAGCTATAGGGTGTGTGTGTGGTGGGGATGTTCTCTCACAGACTGGAGGGGGGGTTCTGAGGAACTGTCAGAGAGGCTAGACTTGGAGGGGGATAAAGATTGGACTATAAAAAAATAAAGAATAAAAGTTAAAATAAAAAGAAAGAAAGAAGAAAATACACTAGCTCTATCCAGTTACCTGTGGATTTCGTTACTTGAACAGGTGAGTAACACTCCATGGTATGAATGTACCACACTCTTTCCTCTTCCGTCTGCTGAAGAGCAAGCGGCTTAGCTCCCATTCTCTAGCTATTATAAACAGAGAAGTGATAACAATAGTGGGACAAGTTTCTCTTCGGTAGGATGAAGCTTCCCTAGCTTACCTGCCGACGGGTAATGTGGCTGAGCCTGGCGGAGCGAGCCCATCTCTCTAGGGAAGCCCCCCTCTGATTCCCATCCTTGCTGCAGTCAGTTGCACCTGAACCAGCAACGCAGACCCTTTGCTTAGTTCCACATCCTCACTGGCAGCTTGTTCCATTGACCTTAGCCATCCTGATGCCTTTGTGATAAAATTCCAAAGCAGTTTTGACTTGCATTTCTCTGCTGACTAAGAATGGTGAACATTTCCTTAAATATTTCTCCACTAGTTTAGGTTTTTATTTTTTCTTTTAAGAATTCTCTGATTAGTACTCTGGGTTTTTTTTTTTTTTTTTTTTTTGATAGTTGTATTTGTTTATTTGTTTATTTGACATCTTGAGTTCTTTATATATTTTGGATAACTTCTATCAGATATAGAGTTGGTAAATTTTTCTTCCCTCATTTTGTAGGCAGCCACTGTGTGAATGACCGTGTTCTTTGTCATGTGGAAGCTCTGCAGTTTCAGGAGATCCCACACTGAACTGTCCATCTTCCCACCTGTGCTAACAGGGTTCTGTTCACAAAGTCCTTTTTCTGTGCCAGTGAGACCATCTTCTATTTCACTTCTAGAAGGTTCCATGTTTCTAGTTTTCTGTTGAGGCCTTTAATGCATCCAGAGTTAATCTTTGTGCAGAGTGGTAGTCACTGAACTACCTGGATTCTTCTCCACGCAGCTATCTAGTTTGCCCAGCACCATTTGTTGAATACGTCTTTATTTTCCTGGTGTATATTTCTTGTTTCTTTATAAAAATGTAGGTGGTGTATGTCTGGGTCTTCAATCCAACGCCACTGATCAATATGATCTATTTTTGTGCTGATAGAATGCTCTTGTGTACAATTTGATATTAAGGATGGTATTCCCTCTATTAAATATTTATTTATTTAGTTAGTTAGTTAGTATTTTAGTTGTATTTGATAACATCCCAGTTTAATTCACAATCCTTCCTGATATACATCCATATAAATTTGAGGTCTCTTTTCTGAAAATACACCAGAATTACTTATGCTAAAATGTTGATAGAAAACACTTACAAACTCATACCACTATTTAAGCACACATTTTTTTGTTGTTTTTTTTTTTAAAGCAAAGTGGCTCAAATAGGAATAAAGCTCAAAGAACTACACAAAAATCAAGTAAGATTATAAATTGTTAATTTTACCAATCTATGGGTCCCATCTTTTATTATTTTTATTTATTTCTCAGACAGGTTGTCACTATATATCCCGGGAAGGCCTGCTGGAGTTCCCGGCCTGTCATCACATCCAGCTTCTCCCTCTCAAATACCTGATACCCTCAGAGTTTAAACAATTCTAATGTTAAATGGAAGGCTACCCTGGGTGGAGATATTGTCACAATAAGAGTCTAGAATAGAGAGGTACAAAGCAAGCAAACAGCACCACTGGGTGCTGCCATGCACTCCAGTTAGACCAGGCTACCCAGGTTTGCTGGACTCAGAGGCTGACCTGGACCTTGTAGGTCATTCTTATGTTATTGGGTTTTCTTTTGTTCCATATTTGCTGTTCCACTATTTTGTAATTATGGCAAGATTCAGTCTAAGAATGCTTAGCCACACCTCAAACTGTCCGATTCAAATGTTTTTATCCTTCTGAACATATGCCTAATTTCCACCTACAATTATTTTAAAGAGATACAGTAAGTCAGCTGAAAAGAGAGGTGGGGGATGGGACTGCTACCACCCTTGTGCATAGCAGAGGTGAGTAGGCAGTTGCTCAATGGCGGTGGGTAGGACCAGCTAGTGAGTCTTCTCCAGGAAGGCCTTGCAGCACCTAAGGCATTGCTGGACACCACCTCGAAGTCAGAGTCGTTGCCATAATAGGGAACTTCAATAATGAGCTGTTTCTGTGGATTATGGCTCCCAAGTAGCTCAAGTTTAGCTTTGAAGTTTTTAACTTGGTTACTTTTTCTATTTAATCTTTCAGATTGCTTTCATCCATACACAGTATATAACAGAATATGGCAAAGTCTTCTCTTGTAATCTGCCGTGCAACGTGACATATGTGGATGCCATGTTTTCTCATGCAGCTCTGCCCTTGATAGTCAGGGGGGCTCCCCATTTCATAGGAGGATGTAGCTGCACTGTCTATCCTCCAGTTATCTGAAACCTTTTCATCGGTGACCAATTTCCTGAACACTGCTTCTGCAATGGGTGACCGGCATATGTTACCGGGGCACACAAACAACACTGACTTGGACCCAACCTGTGCCATGTTTCGGTGCTGACCCTCTTAATTTATTTTTTTTACTGTTTTTTTGTTTTAATTGTCAAGATTGTGTTAGCAATCCTGGGTTTTGTGTATGCTTTTGTCTTTCCATAGGAAGCTGCAAATTGTCGTTTCTTTTTAAAAATAGATTTTTTTTCTCACACAATTTATTCCAACTACAGTTTGCCATCCCTCCTCCTAGATACTCACCCCCACCCCACCCCAACCCCTGTCAGATCCACCTTCTCCCCCCTGTTTTCTCTTCAGAAAAGAGCAGCTAAGAGGTGACAGCCAGGCAGGACAAAACAAGATACAATAGAACAACGGTCATCTTATCAAGGCCCCACAAGGCGAGCTAGTTGGAGAAAAGGAGTCTCAAGAGCAGGCAAAAGAGTCAGAGACACACTGACTGTTAGGGGTCTTACAAGAACACAAAGACAACAGCCATATCATACACACAGAGGCTGTGACGCAGACACATTTAGTCCCCATGCTTGCTGCTTCAGTCTCTGGGACCCCATGTGAGTTCTCCTCAGTTGATTCAGTGGGCCATAATCCCCTGGTTCCTCCATCCTCCATGACTCCTACAATCTTTCCTGCTGGTTTCCCAAGCTTTGAGGGGAGGGACCCAATGGACACCTTCAATTTAGATTCTCTCCCTCCCTCCCCCCTCTCTCTCTTTCTCCCCTCCCTCCCTCCCTCTTTTTCTCCCCCCTGTCCCTTCTCTGCATAATGCCGGGCTGTGGGTCTCTACATCCATTCCCATCTACTACCAAAGGCAGCCTCTCTGATGACTATTAAGGCACCTATCCATGAGTATAGCAGGACACCATTAGGAATCATTTCAGTGACTTTTTATTGACAGTTGTGCCTGGTTCTACCCTAAGTCTCTGGGCTACCCTGTTCCTGTTCTTGACCATCTAGGTAATATCGGACATGGGTTCCCTCTCGTAGGGTGGCCCTGTGGTTGGCCACTGACACATGTTCTATGTTACCATTGCCCCAACATATCTTAAAAGCAGGACAGATTGTAAGTCAAGGGTTTTGTGGCTGGGTTGGTGTCCAGGTTTCTTTTTCTATAGGCTTCAGAGTACCTAATTCCAAAGAGACTGGAATGCAGGGGTGAAGGTTCCAGTTCTGCACCAGTTTGAACTCTCTGTGTTTAATAATCTGAGTGGAAGTTGTTCTTAGTGACCTGGCTCTGTTTTCAGTTTTCAGAGGCCAACCTTCTGCCCTGACATCAGCCTGGGTTGTTCAGGAATTTTCCTTGGCCAACCACTCAATCAACTGCAACCCAGTTCCATCATCAGAAGACTTACCTGCTTACAAAAGATGGCCAATTCAGACTCCATATCTTCCACAGCTAGGAGTCCTCAATAGGGTCACCCTCATAGATTCCAGGAAATTTCACTGCACTAGGTTTCCACACTGTCTCCTAAATGTCCCCCACTCCCAGATGTCTCTCCCAGAAACTCTTTCCTCCCATCCCTCCCGCTGCAACCTGATACCTCCTCCTCCTGTCTCCACCCACCACCAGTCCACCCACAGAATCTATTCTATTTTCCTTTCCCAAACCCCAACAGAAGACCAGACACGCTGAAATGGATAGAAGAGAAAATGAGGAACAGCCTTGAATGCACGGACATAGGAGACAACTTTCCCACAACACCAGGAACACAGGCCCTGAGATCAACACCTAATAAACGGGACCCCTTGAAACTAAAAAGCTTCTGCATGGCAAAGGACACCATCAGACAAGGAGCCTACAGAATGGGGAAAAGATGTTTACCAATTCCATATCCAGTAGAGGACTAATACTCTAACTATATAAAGAACTCAAGAAGTTAGACATCAACAAACAAAACAATCCAGTTTTTAAATGGGCTACAGATATAAGGAGAGAATTCTTAATAGAAGAACCTCTGAGAAACACTTAAAGAAATCTTCAACACTTCTAGCCACCAGGGAAGTGAAAATCAAAACTACTTTGTACCTGTCGGAATGGCCAAGATCAGTAACACCAGTGGCAGCTTATTTTAGTGAGAATGTGGAGAAAGGAACATTCCTCTATTGCCAGTGGGGGTGCAAACGTGTACAGCCACTAAACAGTCAATATGGAATTGTTCTACCTCAAGACCCAACAACAGCACCCTTGGGCATATATACTCTGTCCTACTACAGAGACACTTGCTCGGCTATTTTTTTTTTTTTTTTTTTTTTTTTTTGCAGCTTTATTTAAACTGGAAACAAATTAGACATCCCTAAACTGAAGAATAGCTAACAAAATTGTGGTATATTTACACAGGGGAGTGTTATTTAGCAGTTAAAATAAGGTATCATGAAATTTTCAACAGATTGATGAAACCTGCAGGGAAATGGATGCAATGAGAAAAACATCATCCTGAGATAACATAACAAGAACGACAGATATAATGTGTGCTCATTGTAAGTAGACTTAGCTGTCAAGTAAGTGAGACTCAAATTACAATCTACAGACCCAGAGAGGTTAGAAAGATTTTAAGATTTATGGAGAATTGTATTAGGGTTTTGGTGTGGATTTCATTGAATCTGTAGATTGCTTATGGTAGGATGACCACTTTTACTAAATGAATCCTACTGATACAGGAGCACAAGTGATCTTTCCATCTTCTGAGATCTTCTTTGGTTTCTCTCTTCAATTTCTTCAAGTTTTCAATCAGACAAATCTTTTACTTGCTTGACCAGATTACCCCCAAGGTATTTTATATTATTTGGGGCTATTGTAAAATGTGTTGTTTCCCTAATTTTTTTTCTAAGTATGTTTGTCATTTGCATTTAGAAAGGCTACTGGGTTTTGTGAATTAATTTTGTATCCAGCTACTTGTATGAAAGTGTTTATGAGCTGTAGGAGTTTCCCAGTGGGATCTTTAGAGTCACTTATGTCTGCTATCATATCATCTACGAATAAGATACTTTGACTTCTTTCTGACTTGTATCCCCTTGATCTCCTTCAGTTGTCTGTACCTAGAACCTCAGGTATTATACTTGAATAGGTTTGGAGAGAGTGGGCAGCCTTGTCTTGTTCTGGTTTTAGCAGAATTGCTTTAGTTTCTCTCCATTTTAATGGATGTTGGCTGTAGGCTTGCAGTAAACTGCTGTTACTATGTTGAGATATTCATGCAGGACTTCAAATTACCACTTTTATCTACTTGGTTAAATGTCACAATCATATTTTGTATTTATTTGTCTCTTTTTGGACAATAAATGTGTCCCAGATAGCTTAAAATATAATTTTATGAATTTATCATTAATTTTGAACTCTTAGTACAACCCATATATAGTGAGAGTACACTGGATTTATTTCTGAAAATCTGCTGTTTTTCTCTTGTTTTCCAGGCCAAAATCTAAAAACAAGAAACAGAAAAAAAAAATTCATGGAGAACAATGAAACTGCTCAGTCCTCTTGAGTGTGAAACACATTTTCCGAGTGAGAAACAATGTTACACTAAGCAGAAACAAATGTTATACAAGGAATCATTGAGCTACTGGGCTTAGAAATGAATATTATTTACATAACCTTTCTGTAAAGCTCTGACTAATAACATTAACAGCACTGAGAGAAGACTGGGATTTAGAAGGTTAAATGATCTCACTAAAATGATTAGTCAATATATGCTAGCAAAACCAATTAATCAAAACATAACCTCACACAACTAGTATATGAAAATGTGAGGGCAAATATGTGGAGAAACTCTAGAGGAGTAGGAAGAAACTGTCTTTGAAAACACGACCCAGAGTGGCTTGAGGCAGGGAATGGCCTGATGGGACTGAGTGCTTGCAATGGGAAGACCAATTTCAACGCCATTTTGTCATAGAAAATGATAGCTTCTGAGTGTGTGTTCCCATACAAGATTCTAAGTTCCTTTCAAAGTTGAAACAAGATTTTTTATGTTCATATGTTCATCAATCAGCATGGTTATCTACCTATAATGAATATTCACTTAGCACACATTAGATATCATGGGAATAGCTTCCAATTATGACATTACTGGCCATTAAAATAAGGGTAGCCATTAACGTGAAAGTCGGAAAACATTGTGTGTTTAAAAAGGCCACCTTTATATTTAGCACAGGGAAATCACTGTGTTTATATAATCTATTGTTTGGTTTTATTTGGTGGGAATTTCAGATCCTAGAGCTAGCAAGCCCTCCCACACTATACCTGATGTGATGATTTGAATGAAAATGTCCTTTATTGGCAATGCTTAGTTCCAGTTAGTGGAACTGTTTGGGAAGGATTAGGGGGTGTGGTCTTTCTTGTTGGAGATGTGTCACTGGTCATGGGCTCTGAGGTTTTTGAAGTCCTATATTTCGAAGTCCTATAACAGACACAGTCAGTCTTTCTCCGCTCCTAGTATCTTTCTGCTCTAGGACAATGCTTGCCTGCCGCCATAATCTCTGCCATGGTGACCATGGACTCACCCACTAAAGCTGTTATCAAGCTCCCCAGTTAAATGATTTCTTCTCAGAACTGCCTTGGTCATGATGTTGCTTCAGAGCCAATCAGACTAGGCTAATCCATCATACATGGTTGGAATACTGATCACATTGTAAACACTAAGATTTCCTTATGTACATCTGAATTTAGGTTATAGAAACTTCCTGCCTATAAAGACTGATTCTGGACATATTTGTTATTGGTGGTGTAACAGAAGTATTTCCATACCAGGTTTTATTTGGGCTAATAGAAAAACTAATTTTTACTCATGATACCAACTAATACCCAGGACCATACATACTCTATGGAACAACAGGAAGCTATCATCTAACCGCATTCTATTCTGCCCTGCTGATAATTCTCAGAACAGCACCAAGGAACGGGGGAGTGCTAATGGGACAGGAACCATCCACTTTCTGGTTATGTTTTTCTAAGCAAGTGCTCAAAACCATGCTTATTAGGATGACAGAAGGACCAGAAATGTCCCAGAATTCTAAGGGGGAGCAGAAAAGCAAGCCATGTGGACTTCGAAGTTACAGAACATCAGGCAAACCTGGGAGTCAGATTAGAAAACCAAGACCTGGCAGAGTGCGGAGCTTTCTAGGGTTTCCCAGATAAACAGAGAGAGTAGAGAAAAAAACTGAGATCCGCTTTCTCCCATTTCCTCACTTCACATCCCTGGAGAGTTGCAGAAAACACACCACCAAATAAATATCACTACCACCAAAGAGCCCCGGCATTTTCCACACATCCATCCGTGGCTGGTGCTTTACTTTCCCGCCATGCCTGCACGCTCGTGTGGTTGTACACATCTGTCTCTAAACAGATGCTTTCCTTTCTTGTTGATATTTTGAAAGGGTCCCAGGTTTTTCTTGAGTTTTGAGTCTTGTAACTTTTCAATTGCATTTCTCCAACTGAAGTGTTTGTTCCTTAGCACGACCAGCCAAGGACGTGGCTCCCCACTCCTGGGGAACTTCCCATATGCACACGGCAAGTGATGGGCACTATGGAGATGCTCTGAAGCACGCGCACTTCCTGTTTTCAGCATGGGAGGGCGCCACAAGACAGGTCTGCGTTCTTGTGTGGCGTAAAATGACAAATGTTAACTCCTACGGCTTCTGATTTCTCTCCGGATAGCAAGAACGTGTTTTGGCGATAAATATGATTGGGGGTCATTTTGCTTCATCCATCCCTCTCTTTCTCTTTTACCCTTTTCTTTCTGTTAATCTATTCATCCACCTTCTTTTCTTGAGCTTTCTCTCGAGCACTGATTCCTTTCAGAAAATGGGCTTTTAAAAGCAGCAAATCCATTTCCAGAAGACATTTTCATTTGTTCGTAAAAACAAAACAAAACAAAACAACCCTTTGCACACATCGAGTGCTCCTGAAGTGCTACACAGAGTAACAAAGCCAGGGCTGTCCTTGAGCAGCCACATCTCTGGAAGGGCTTTAAGAGGGGCTGCACTTCCATTATCCCCCAGGGGTAACGCAACAGGCACGGTACAGGTTCAAGCACAGAAGCTCACGCCTCGCTTTGTTAAACAAAGGTTGTTTTTGTTTCCTCCAACATCATTCTCAGATCACATTGTCTTGTTTTAAAGATTTTTTTAAAAAAATAGGAAAATTCTAGAGGAACCTTGATCTTTGGAGGCAGGGTGGTGGTGGTGTGGTGGTGGTGTTATCTATTAGATTGTTACTACACAGGCTGTTCCCTTGGCAACACATGCATTCATAATAGTTTCCAAAGTGAGGAGAGCATCCTTGGCTCTAAAATGTGTTGAAATGCCACCAAAACCAGAGGCCTGGCTGACATTTGTACAATGTATAAAACCCTAATAGAGCAGAAGACTCAAATAGTGTCCCAGATATGGTTTTCATCTTAAAGTTTACTAAAGATTTACTAAAAATTTAATTTTATTCTGACAACAGCCTACTCTAGGTGGAACTATCATTCATCAAAATTTGCTATGAGGGGGGAAAAGATGCCTAGTTAAAAAAATGAAAAAAGCTCAGTTTTCAACAATAAAAAAACAGAAACAAAAACTAGCCTCCAAAACAATTAAAAGAAGTTTTAGCCCTGGTCCTGAAGAGCCAGGGCTGCTAAGTGAAGTTCAATCAGGAAGGTTCTTAGAGAGGATGCTAACACCTTCATACAGTAAAGGACAATAGTTCCCAATGCTGATGGCTTACATGATGGGGGAGGGAGATGGATAGCAACTCCTTGTCTAAAATAATGGGGGTGGGACGAGTGTGCACAATGGAGCACTTCCTGTCACCACTGGTAGTACCAGAAGCAAGCCTGCTGAGGAAACACCAGGAACCACTCAACCATGGGACACAACTGAGAAAACATCCTTGGGAAAACACACCACTGTGTGGCTACTATAGAAGAGAATTCTATTAATCCAGAAGTGAAGACTGTCAGAAAAATGTGCAAAATAACAGTTTTGAAAACTCAGAGAAAATCTGGGCATGCTGACTTACTGTCTCCGAATTTCAGAGAATTTGAAGACAGAGAAATTTCGTATAGGTTTTTTTTTTCTCCCTCAGTGTATGTTATAATTCTAAAAATTACAGAAACGTATTTTCATAAAAGAACAATGTGAAATCTTGGTGTGGTGACACACCCCTTTAATCCTACCACTCAGAGGTTGAAACAGAGGGTCATGAGTCCCAGCCCTACCTGGTCTACACGCTGATATCCTGTTTATAAAGGAATGAACTACAAACATCTCAAGATGCAAATAAATCTGAGAAACTTGGGATCATCGCCTACTGTTTGGTGGGAGTGACTGAGAATAAGGACCTCTTCTGTAGAACAGTAAAACCACCCATTAAGAGTGGTATGTTATCACTGTTGGGTCTTAGGTTCTATTTACAGTTGTGTGTGTAGTGTTTTTATACGACTGGCTGCCCAGTAGGTTTGTTTATACAAGCATCATAACAGAAATGTGAGTAAAATCCTGTACTGGGTCACTAGGTGTAGGAATGTTTCTGGTCCCTTACAGTTCTATGGGGCCACCGTCATACATGTGTCAGGCTGTGGAGCCAAGGCATATACCTTACAGCCATACCAAACAGAGAACAGAAGCCAACAGAGGAGGGAAGCTGAGGCAGAGGAGGGAAGAGACTCTGAAGCTGAGCATCCCTGCAGCTCTGCTTCCTTGCTGTCTGGTCCCTCAGGCTCTCAATCCTTTCCTAAGGAGCTTCCCTTGAAGAGGAGGACTGTTAGCTCCAGCTGGTACCCCCACAAACTCTACAGACAAGCTGAAAAGACACTACCTAAGGATAAGTGATAATCAAGAATGAATGCAGTGCTTATACGACATCACTCCAAGAAGAGGAAGTAAACAGGAGACATGGTAGCACTTATTCCGTGAAGGAAAATCAACTCAGCAGAGAAAACCTATCCACTGAACACGTGGAAACTCTGACCACATATGCAGCCACACAGTACGTAAGAAAATGAAGGCTACATGTAGACAGAGGTAAGCAGAAACACCGCGGCAAAGCCACAGAGAACTGCAGCATCAGCCGAGTTCCTGAAAGAAATGGAAAGATGAAAACAAAGCCACATTGGCAATCAGTCTGTAAGAGATAGAGCAGATAGAAGAAAAGGGCAAAGGGCCTCGAAGTGGAATAATTTCATCGTCTTGATTAACCATGGACTCAGACACAGGTCAATAACAAGCTGCAGGTGAAGAAGACATCAAGCTAACTCCGCAGTTGAACAGCAGTGCAGGCATACTGCTGGATGCCGCTTATAGCAGTGAGGCCAGGGACAGTTTGTAGTTAAGATGACAGCCATTAATTGGATAAGTCAACAGCAGGAAACACACACATGACCGGTGCAGAGAATGCTGGTACTGACCCATTACCTGTCCCCTTACCGCTCCTATCAAAATACGATTTGGGTTATGCTTTCCCCTCTCTCTCGTGCAGGATCCGATGTGTTACAGCAGTTGTCTCTAACTGGGATACATTTGATACCCTTCCAACTGGTAATCCTGGGGGTGCTTCTGGCAGCTAGGGCACAGACTAGGGTGAGTCAGCTCCAGCTCCAAGTCCTATATGATCTTACAGGCGTACTCATGGGAAATTATCCTGGTACAGTACACTTGAAGAGGGAATGTTTACGCTCAGAGCACAGTAATCTCTGCAGGGAGCTGCAATCAGTCGGGACCCTCTGGGATGGTCCCACATCCAGTGTTACCCCAGCCAGGCACTCTTTACCTCAAGGCCTTGACTGAGGCTTCCTCAACTCAAGCTGTCCTCTCCCACATCCGGCCACAAAGTGTAAGGCACTTCTCACTGCACATCAGTGAATTTCTCCTGCATAGATAGCAACAGACGACCACTCCTCATATCTGTCCACCGGAGGGAGACAGGACAGGAGCCTAGGGTATTATTTGTAACTCCTTCCTCTTGAGTCTTTGTCTTAAATGAGTACTGTGACACCTCCAATTCTTACAGATGTTGCTCAGCATCTTTAAACACAGATCAATAACTAGTTCAAAGCATCAATGCTGAGCTTCTGAAGGACCTACTGATCATCAGCTCCAGGCTCAGAGACTTTTCCATGAATGCTATTAACACGGGGGTGAACAGATATATGGTCAACCAAGTTGTTCTGACTATCCCAAATGGATGCCTATTCCTCACTGGGGGAGAACTGCCTTTGCTTTTTGCTGGGCTAGTTATGAACAAGGAAGGATGTAGCCCCAACTGCCACTGAAAGCCACCTCATAAGCACAAGGTGAAATACTGCTGAGATAAAGTTTGTGTTATGTCGGTGGAGAGAGGAAGGGAGGTCACTGGTAACATAACTGCAGAAAGATGGCTGGAACCAACTGTGCCTTTAGACCTTAGGAAATGTATAACAACTGTCCTAACAGTAGAAAACACTTTTAATTGGTATTTTCTGCTCCACAGTGAGAAATATGGTTACAGAAAGATGAAAATTCTAGAAAACAACAGTACCGGAAAGTATTGCCCCCAGAGGTACATCACAGATACATGGATCATACAAACCTCTTGCAAGAGATCTTAATGTCAGTTTTAAAGCAAGGCCCGTTGTAAATTTATATGCAAGCTCCTACAAAAGGAATATGACTAATAGAAAACATGAATATGGACGAAATCATAGGCCAAAAGCTCAATCTATAACTACTTAGTGTCCAAAGCCTGTAATAAGGTAAACAATATTTTAGGATAAAAGGAAAACTTAAAACGGCCATAGTCACGCGCTAGGAAACAGCCAAAAAGAAAAAGGTAAAACCAGAGATTAAAAAGGAAGGAGAGAAATTCCTAAGTGGAAAATTTAATTTTGGTATTTCTATCCATAGCATAGTACAAGGTCAAAGGGGAAGAAAAAGGGAAGATTTTTGTTTGGTCTCTTTTGAGAGGCATAAATCTGTGTGTGGGGCAGCATGAGGAGGGGCTGAAGCTACTGCAGTAGGGGCCCCGTCACCCCAGAATAAGAACAGAGTACTCCATGCTGTTCAGACAATGTGGCAAAAGGAAAGCTCACAGGAGAGACAGAGAACCTTCTGGTGAAGCATGGCCATCAAACAAGTGAAGTCTTAGCTCAACTCTAGCATGAAACTACATCCACAGTGGGCAGTAAAAACTAAAGAAGCCTGATTGGTCCTAATCAAAACACTTTGTTAGCTAGTGAGTTTTTTTTTTTTTAATTAAAAAGATGAGAATTTCATACCTGAGTATTGTATTTACGTTTCTTCCTCTCTCCCTCCCCGCAAGTTCTCCCATGTCCTTAAAAACCCCATTTTCTCAAACCATGACCTCTCCCTATGGTCCCACTTGAATTTGCTAAATCCAGTTAGTACTGCTTGAATAAACATGTGTTTTGGGCCTGGATAAGGAGGGTCATCACGGGAGAACACGTATTCTTTAAGCACCCAACTACTGCTTGTAGCTCTCTGAGAGGTGAGGCCTTGTGCAATGTCCCCCATCCATGTTGGCATGTCAATGGGTGTAACCATTATTCAAGTCTTGTTTAGGCAACCGTACTGCTGAGACTTCTTGTG
Organism: Micromys minutus; assembly: GCF_963924665.1. Lineage (NCBI taxonomy): Eukaryota > Metazoa > Chordata > Mammalia > Rodentia > Muridae > Micromys > Micromys minutus. The sequence continues at coordinate 45,789,325 of NC_137954.1, read as the reverse complement.
TGTAGCTTCCCTGTCAGTCAGTCTTCTGGCTCTCACAATTTTTCCACCCTCTCTTCTGCAATGTCCCTTCAACCTCAGGTATGGAGGGGTTTGCATTGTAGACTTATTGGCATCTGGCACTCCAAAACCAGCTGTCCTCTGCGTTATGAGCAGTTAGAGATTTCCGTTAACAATCTCCACCTACTACAAGAATAATCTGCTGATGAGGCAAGAGAGCTGTATTTATCTGTTGGAAAAAGGATACTTAGAATGTAGATACCCAGAGTGATTCCCTCAAGTCCTATGTCCAAAATGAGTGGGGTCTTCAGCAATCGGTCCTTCAGGCTCTGGGAGGCAACAACAATATCCTGAAATGCTTTGGGAATCTCCTGTACTCCGAACAACTTGAGAATAAGTTTCCCATTCCTGGAACTACTGGTTTTCTTTTGTTAGGTTATAGCTTTTGGAGAAAGTATCACCCAGGTGGCATATGGCATAACTCATTTTGTTTTACACACACACACACATCAGATAAAGTCTATGGCTTTTGCAGACACCCTCATTATTTACCGTCCCCTCTCCTCCTCCCTCTGTATAAGCCCCGCCTCCAGTTGAGAGCTCCCAGCAGCCCCCAGTTAGAAATCCGATTCCTCTCAGAACTTTGAATTTTCTCCATGGCTGTCACCCATGGCGTTTCTGCAGTGCACAGACATGGAGCACAATGCTGTGTGCTCTGCCACGTTACGGTTTCCTTTCTGCCCATGACGGAAAATGTCCTGCACGCTTCCAAGTACAAGATTGCTGTGATGTGTTTGTTAGTCGTTCAGAATGGACGGTGCACCTCATTCAAAGCAGGTCAGCAGCGTCTGCCAACAGGCTATTAGGACTGGGATCCAGGGCTCCTGAGGGCAGATCATGAAGAGTAACAGCTCAGAGTGACTTGACAATTCCTCAAGCTTGACTTCATTTCTTTGCTGACTGGAAAACTGGGCAGCAAAAATTAAAACAAACTAAACTTAAAGTGAATAAATAAAATAAATGCATTTTAGCACGTAAAAACTCTCAAAGTCCACATCTCCTGAGTACTGGTAGGAACAGCAGTTTCAGACAAACTCCTATAAATGGTGGCAGCTTTATTAATGCTGTTATGAAACTGGCTCTCGGAGAGATTCTTGCAGACAACAGTACTGAACTGGAGGATACGGTGAGGCCACGGTTACGGAATAATACTGAGGACAATCCACTGCTGTGTGCGTGCTCATTCATGAGCTTTATGAAATAGTATTTAATAGAAAATGCTGCTGGGGATTTTCTGTTTCGAAACATAGAATAACACAAATAAAATGTCTAGATTCACGTCACTCTTATTCTGAAAAGAATTTTAATTCATTCCGCTTAAAAAATAAAAGTGTCTCCTCACCCCCATAATGAGTACATTAACCACATATTCACATACAGCAAACGTACATACATTCAATTGTTTACAAGATTTATCACCAGATAATCCATTGACATTCAAGTGGGAACATGAACTTGTTTATGTGTGCATATTTGGAACTTCTGTATCACATCCCTTTTTAAAGAACCAAGATAATATAATACGCTTATTCTCTAGAAGTCAGTTCATAGCATTGAAGAATTACAGTAACGATTTTTACAGGAAGGGTCCAGTACTGCTAAACATAAGCTTGAAGCTCCAGCTTCCTGCCTTAAGCCACATCTTGGCCAATGTCTGAGTTCCACTTGGGCTGCTTAGTCTGTGAGTCACTTCAAATATTTCAGACAATTATTTGTGCGCCAAGGAGAATGATTTTTTTTTAATATTACATGAAATTATAATGGTCATCTCGATCATTCCTCCAAACCTCATCATTTGTGAACACCATTTACTTATTACAGATGTTCAAGCTTCTGAGTTTTCACGTGGGACATATGAATGAAAGCACACAAGTTACAGCCCGGGTGACAATGAGGGACATATGAATGAGAACACACAAGTGACAGCCCGGGTGACACCAACAGCAGAGCTCCTGGTTTAGATCGCCCAGAGTTCTCAAGAAAGACTCAGAAAATCAAGCGTGAGATTTACAAATTTAGCAGTTACAGTTCATAAAAAGAAACTCTAGAAATGCCTCTCTCATAATACAGAAAACATTTTCCTTGATGGTAAAGAAATGTATAAAGAAAATATTTTCTACAGATTAACTTGTAAATTTATGTGTATAAAGTTACAGTTCTCCTGCCTGTACTTCTAACATTTTAAATAATTCACAATAAAAAATTCAAAGCACAAATTGAAAAAATAATCCGTGGTCTATATAATCCAGTCAATAAATATTGCAGCATAGGTTTACTGGAACAATGACAAATCCTAATGTAAATGGTCAATGGGATCTCTTTGGAAATGTATTTTAAAAACGTCACCAACATGTGGTCCTGCCTGTCCAGTCTAAGGGCAGTCCTGTAGAAATGCAAGCGTGCAGAGAGGCACCTGGAGAGAGTGCACTTTGGTACTGGTCAGCCAGATGTCTGTGTCCTTTGTCTCTGCCACAGACACATGTAATCATCACAGTGACAGCAACAGCAGTTGTCATGAATTTCCTTATACAGAGCGGACAGACATTATTTTGAGCATTTCTAGATCCTGCCAAAGCTCCTTGTCTGAACAAGAACAGAAGGGTCCTCTAGCTTCCGAGGTGTTTAAAGAAATACACAGATGTACAAAGTAAAGCATGGTGACACATGAATCACTGGCTCTGACCAGCTTCGGTCAACATTTCTTAGTCAGCTTTTGCTAAGCAACAAGTCCCTTTCCAAGCACAGGGACTCCGGTCCCGGTGTGTGCTCATTTTTTCTTCCCAGTGCTTTTCTTGGGTTCATGCCCCTCAGTCTTGCTACTTAAGCTCTTCTTCCGGGATGAGGTGTGGGAAGCCATGGCCGGAGATGGTCCGCTTGCTGTCATGCAAACAGAAGAGAGAACCAGTGCAGTTGGATTAGCCAACGTCAAAGTTAAAAGAAAGCTGCTGGGTGATGTGGCTGTCACAGTTGTTAAAACGTCACAGGCTTTCAATATGACACTAGCTTTCTACAGGTCAACACAAACATAGAGAAGTGACGTCCAACAGGCTGTGGTCATAAAAACAGCCTTTTAGTTCACTCTCTATTCTTCATGCCAAGTATTCATTTCCACCATTCTAAGTACAGTGCATTCTACTAACCTCATCTATACCTGTGGCCAGGCCTTTCCCTTAGCTCCAGATATAGAAATCCAACTTCCCATTAGAACTGTCTCTACTTATATCTGACAGGAATCATAAACAAACTTGCTTAAAACTGGATGTCATCTCCTGTCTGGGAGACATATCCTCTGATGTCTTCCGTCATCACTGTGCAAAGCGGAGGCAGGAAGGCCAGAAGCATCCTTAACTCAGAACTGACTGTCTGACGAAACAGCAGAGCCAGGCTAATTAGTGAAAGAGATAATCAAAGGACAGAGCCACCTCTGCCATGCAGCCACTTGTCTGTCAGGCTGCCATCTCTACAGGTGACCTGCAATCACTCGGCCACACACAGGAAGAACAACCTCAGAAATGGCATACCAGGACAGCAGAAAGTGAGCACTGGACAGGTACTGGAGCAGAACCAGCATGAGTAAGGAGAAAGCCACACAGGGTGCTCCCCAGTGCTCCTTCCTGAGGAACAGCCTTTACTGAGAACCGTTCTCAAGGCCCATCACGGAACTTGGCTAACAGCTTCTCCAGTACAGCAGCGGGTCTTACTAGTATGAAGAAACAGATGTCAAGTGCAGCTGACAGAAAGGGCGACAATGTAATCCACACATGAACTCTGATTCATCTACCACAAGCACTGAAAGCCTCAGGCAGTGCAGGCGACAAGAAGAGAACTGAACACGTGAGCCATCAGCCACTTGAAGGGACATCATTTTACAATCTGAGTTTGTCAAATTTAACTCTACTTTAAAAATAAAACAATATTCTATGGAGAAGCTTCTATAACATGCCACTTGTAATGTCTAGGATTAAATTTAAAAGTTACTCAATACACAAGATTAATGTATGGCATTATGAATATTTAATAGATCAAGGAACAGAAAAACACCCTTCTTGTAAAGAAGAAAACTGACACAGACTAATCAGAAAATGAATAATTTAAAAACATTTTAAAGCAGCAACTTCATGATCTGTGTTGAAATAAATCATTATATTCATAATGAATAAAAATGTTTACGTCTTGAAAAAAAACTAAAAAGAATCAAATAGAATCTAAAAGTAAAAATAACAAAAACTGGATTTAAAAGCCACTTGAGGCCATCAGAAAATGAACAGCAATGAGGACCACCACACAAATACAAAAGAGAAGGAAACGGGGAGAACAGGGACAGCGGAGCCACAGTGAGACCGTGGAAAGCCACGGCACAGAGGGAACAGAAGAGACAGGTGTCAGGAGGACTGCCAAGCAAAGGGTCCCTTCTATCCAGATTTAGATAGTAAAACTGTTGTAAGAACAAAGAACATTTGTGTCATGATAAAATGACCAGGCTGTCAACAGTAAAACATTTTAGGCTTAAGGTAAATAAAACCAGACAGAAATAAAGACGATGCTGACCGAAGCAAGTCACACTGCTGCTGCTTTCTTCACCGGCACGGACGCAGAGCACCGTTCATATCTTGGAACAGTACCTGCACGCATGTGGGGAGATGACATCAGGGAAAGAGCGGCTCTGGGTGAAGTACAGGGCCCACCCCAGTTCCCACTCCATTTCCTTCAGGTAAAGGTGATTAACTGTCACAGCATTGTACTTTACTGTTTATATGGTGAGTACATTTAACACAGACATAGATAACTATGTAGAAAGGATGGAGTAAAGAAGAGGTAAAGGAAGCCAAAGCATTCTGTGTATTGTTTTGGATGATACACAGTTAGACCATGGAATGCTAAGAATTATAGCAATTGATAAAAGAATACTCGGGGAAAAAGGCAACACACATATTTAAACTAAATCTACAGATTATTGAATCAATTTAAAATAAAGCATGAAATAATAAACACGAGGTAGAAGGAAAAACAGCAAATAAGGAAGGACTGCCAATAATTATACGGAGTATGTAAATGAAGAGGAGAAAGTATCCAATAGAACAAGCAGAGTAAGAAGTAGAAGACAGCCTTTTGAAAAATCCAAACCAAGGAAACAACAAAGGCAGAAGGCAATTTCTAGTGTCTCAGATGTTAAGGCAGTTACGAAAGACGAGCAAAGCTGACATCTTAAGACAAAGCGAGTCATCAAATCTGCCATAAAGATAAACGTAAAATTCATTTCACCAAGGACATCAGGTGGAAAGTAGAATCTTAGAGAGCATACTCAGAGAACACAAAAGGAGAACCAGTTTTCAGGTGCTTATGAAGAAGGACACCCTGAACACAAAACTATAGAGCAAAGCCTTCTCGAACACTTGGGTGTGGTCCGCTGCCCCTGTGGCTGTGTGTACCACATATCACGAACAAGCAGCACTCACCTGAGAAATGCAAGAGGGGCGGAATGTTTTAAAAGCCACAAAACACATTCAACACCATTTTAATTTTGTTACATAAAGAGGTTCATGCCATGCATTTATAGGATAATTAACCTATAAATTAAACAACAGTCATGTGTCCTGCAATCCCAAGGATATGCAAACCCCTGGTCATCTGATTCCTAGCTATGCTGACCGAAGCAAGTCACACTCCTCCTGCTGTTTCCTTCACTGCCATGGACATAAAACACTATTAATATCTTAGAAAAAGTAACTGTACCAATGTCAGTTTTGTATTGAATTAAAAAATGCATCAACATTTTATTTAAGACAACCATGCGGTTTTGAACCTTGTATCTTTATAGCCTGACTTGACTATACAAAGTTCAAATCTACTTAAAATACTGACTCATGAGGCAATAACACCAAGGGGTTTACCTGGCAGAAGTGGAGGTTAGCTGTGGTAAAAGAGCATTAAAGGAAACTACCATCCACTGAATGTTTACAATGCAGCCAAGCACTTTACACATGCAGAGTCATTTCTCCAATTCTACAGAAGAAGCATCACCCTGGAGACCGATGATTAATGTAACGGAAGGTCACATGATTAACAAGTGGCAGAGCTGAGGTCTTAATATATATGTTCTTCTGACATCAAACTATAAACTCACAATAAAAAGAATATCTAAAAACAGTAAGGCCTTGACAAGAATGAGGACACCTCCACCATGAGGTTTTGCAGTGAAAGCACAGAACTCCAAGGCAAGCCCCCCGGAAGCTGGCTCCCCATCTGGGACTAGGCACAGGGAGAAACCTCAGCAGGCCAGACGGCAGAGCCAGACAACAGGGAGCATGGAGTAACTCGTAGGCAGCCACGGATGAAGTATCAACAGTCACCCTGGCCAAAAGAACACAAATGTCCCCAAAAGAGATGAAATTGGTGGTCACATCATCAGATTACAAATGAAAGATAAAATCCCTGGGCAACAGAATTGTTTTATTTAAATATAAAATGATGCCTGAGGCCCAACAGAGCAAAACAGGAGTTTAGAAAGAATAGTTGATCAATCTTATTGATAGACATAGGAGAAAACTTGAAGGCGAGAGAGGCAAGGGGAGGACCTGGGTGAAGATGTGTATGAGCCAGGACAACAGGTTTTGATCTTGGTGTCACTGTGCGAAAGTTATGACTCTATATCAGTGGACGAGCGGCTGCCCTGCTGTATGGCACCCACAAACTCACACATCTCTAACCTGCTTTGCTGCTTGCTTTGGTGCTCTTTAAAGCAGCAGGCGGTGTTGGGAGGATTTTTGCAGGTGTATATGTATTCAAGGAAATTTTTCTTCTCATTCCTGGACTGGAACGTAAGGCTATAGAGGCTGAAAAGAGATAGGTAAAATTGAGTAACTCCGTACTGAGACTATGTTAGTGCTACAAGACCTCTTTTTTACTATCAGTTTACAACACTGGAAGTTGAATCCAGGAACTTCACACATGCTAGGGACGTGCTGTAACACTAAGCCTTGTCTGTGCTCTACTTTGTATTGTGAAACAATCCTAAGATGTTCAGGCTGGCCCTACACTCACTCTGTTGCCCAGGCTGACTTTGAACTTGCAATCCATTAGTCTCCTGAGAGAATAAAATCTAGAATTACCACATACTTCCCAAGATCTCCAAAGGGAAATGGTTTGGAAGTATCCTCATTACCAAACACGACTGACTGACAGCTGACCTCTGGTACCAGAGAAGAAATGGCAAAGGTAAGTAAGGTAGCTCTCGCCTCGAACTCGTCTTTCCAAACTGGAAATGCCAGCATGCTGAGGGATACTACGGAGCTAAGAACAAGTGTTACAAAAAAATTTATCTTACCCTAAACAACAAAAAATGTTGTAGAAAATCTGGATTACTTACAGAGAGAATGTAACTTGAAGGGAGTATATAGTCAATTCCAACACTTACTTATCCATGGACTCTTTCTTATCACATATGGATATCTTCTTCAGAATAATTTTTTAGAAAATTTAGTCTAAAAGCCTAGGGTTCTAATTTGGTATCTTTTAGAAAAGATTTTTCTAAAGCTAGATGTGGTGGCCCACACTTGTAATCTCAGCTCCTGGAAAGCCCAGGAAGGAGACTCATTGTGGGTCCAAGGAGAGCTGGGGTTACAGAGAAGCCCCAGGTTAAACAGGGAAAGAAAACAACAGTAATCACCAAGTGTCTCTAACTGGTCAGCAAAACTGCTGATGGACAGACATGTATAACTGTTCTGTAAATGATAAAAGATGAATGTGAACTTACAGACAAGTATAGCTTTTAAAGAAAACGATACTAACTTTATATAATACTGTTTACTTTTACTGTTAGAAAAATGATTTTGGAATAAAAATCAAGAAAAATGGTATATCACACAAAGGAGTTACTAATATTACTCCTTTCATCTGTCTCTCGTAAAAACTAATGACCACTGAGTTTGCATCTTTAAAATTTAGGCGATCTTTGCGTAGGACCTATGGTCTAATAATAACAATGAAGGTAAATCCGTACTCATATCGGGGACCTTGCGCAGAACTTCAGTTGATGGCGAAGCAATGGAAGCAAGAAAGTCATCCACTTGCTTTAAAAACAGGGCGTTGTGAAGTGTTTCCAGAGGACAGATCGATGGTACCATGGAATACAGCTCAAAGCCTGAAAGAGAAGAAATGAAGAACCGAGCGTAAGGCTGGCTGTTTTACAGCTCAGTCATTACAAAGAGGGCCACTTAGGGTTGGAACGTTCAGGTTTTTACATGCAATCACACAAGATCTTTCAAGTCATGACACCAGATGCTATGCAACACGGAACCAAAACAAGGTATGACCATGATGATCACTTTAAATGTTATCAGACAGTACAGCATGCACACAATCCTTCAATGTTGCTAAAGCCTAAGAATAAAAACAAGAAAACCTGGGGTAGGGAGAGACACATTTTCAGGCTTTAATCTTCTAATGTTAGATTTATTTAGCACATGAACAAGCTGATGCCATATTTTCCTGATACCAGAATCTTACAGTATCAAGATGACATCAATTTCAACAAGTGAGTAATAATGAAGGTAAACGTTGACACACGTTTCAGGAGTTAATGATGTAGCACAGACCGCCATTTTTCTCTAAGGCTAATCGCACCCTAACATGGTCCTTGAGCTCAGTCAGGCTGGATCAAACATTCGGAAACACTATTTTACTGAACAGCAGTAATTCCTTGCTTGGAAATCCCTGGCTGATCAAAGTTAGAACAAGTATAAAAAGGTATGAAGGGCAAGGATGTCCATTTTAACAACCGCACAAGCACACACAATTTCAGGTGAATCATGCAGCAATGTGTTAATATAATCCGTGACACAAAAGCACATATACATACAAATCACGTTTCTAAAACAAAAATGTTAGTGTTTCATTTTTAAGAATAAAAGTATCCCTTTAAGAAATTTAACCAAATGGTTTTTTAAATTGCTGTCATATACTTTTAAGATCACAAATGTTTCCCAAAATTCAAACCAAGTCTTCTATGAAGAAATACCTCCAACACTCAAATTCAGATAAAAACAGAATATTATTGGTTAAAAAAAATAAAAATCATCTAAAATCAAGACTGCAAAACAGGCTCTTTTCAACACACATATGCTCATATATGAGATTACATGCTACCAGATTTATTTAAAATTTGGGAGGAACTCAAGAATTGCTGGAATTCTCAGTTGGAACGAGAACTTTAAAAAAGGGATCTGGATGTTGTTATGAAAATAATCAAAGGATTAATAAAATCAATGCTTGATTTCCAGGTGCAAACTAAAGCATGACAGACCAATTCATGTAATGTTAAACCAAAGCAAACAGAGGGAACAATCAAATACCACAGCAGCAGCTCAAACCTCCCCACTCAGTTCACAGCGAGGAATGAAGCTTTGCGGTTCCTTTTCTTCTTAAACACGAGTGGTTCATGCATATAAGCACGGACCCTTTCTTTGCCACCCTCTCAACAATAAGTCCCTCTCCTTCTCGGGTGCTCAGCCCTCTTTTGTGACAGTTCCTTTCATTGGCCTGCTGGAGTTCAAAGCAGCTCTGGACTACAGACCCTCCTGCCATGTGTCCCGTCAGCTCACAGTATACAGTGAAAGGGTTAGTGCAGCGACCTCAAGCGCCACCCTGCGACATGTGGGAAGCCATCAAAACATACCACTGGAGCCCAGAAACTCTCCGAGACGGACCAGCACCTAGAAGGGGACAGGTGTCCTGCACAGAAGCCCAGAGAACAAGGTAAAGGGCTGTCAGATGACACCTCTCACCATGTTCCTCAACTAAAGGCAGAGGGAGGCACGTACTGTGATGTGGGTTAAGACAGAAACAACACAGAACTCATTGGAAATAAAAAGTAAAAGGGTCACATGACAATTCACAGGACAGATTAAGACAGCATTAAAGAAAAGGATGTATGAATAACCCAGAAAGAATATTTCTAGAATTGAAAGAAATATATTTCTGTGTATTCAGCTGTATAGTGTAGCGAAACCACATTTAAAAGAAAAAGCCTAAACCAAATGAATATAAAGTCACTCTTATTTTCTATTAAGTTGAAGTACTTACTACTACTAATCTACCACCTCAGCTAAACAGAACTTTCCAGAGAATCCACAGTGCTCTTGAGAAAACACAAGACCAGGAATAAAAATATCTTCACATAAGCAAAAAAAAAAAAAAAAAAAGAAAAGGAAGAAAAGGCCTGTGTGGGATTCGAAAACCATTAGTAAGCCAAGCGCCGTGGCTTCCGTACAGTCCGAGCACTTGGGGAGTCTAAAGCAGGACCAGCTTGGTCATCATAGGAAGCTCCAGGCTAGCCTCACAATACCACACCCTATCTGATGCAGACCAAAAACATTCCCCTAGCATGTGCACACGAGCGTGCTCTCTCTCTCTCTCTCTCTCTCTCTCTCTCTCTCAGTAAATACTTCCTCTGGCTCAAGAAGATTCACTTTTAGCAAAAAGCTGCAATACTGCCACAACCCCGTTCAGGACAAGTGACACACATGCTCCTCTGCAGCCTCACTACAGTGGAACCTGAGCATAACCAAACTGAGTTTCTGGATTTTACTTCAGTTTTCTTTCTACTGTAATTTTCCAAATTTTAAGAAGAAAACAGAAGCACCAGAAGGAAATGACTGCTGGGCAGCAGTAAGCCACCCGCCCCCCATGGACGAGTTGATGCTGAGAAGTCTGAAACCGTCCACACCACATCCAGTTGTTTCAGACGGACAGACGGCTGCTGTACAGTGACCCTGGCTCCCAGGACTTTTACATGTCTCAGTGGGTTCTTTGTTATGGACTGCTTTGTATTTTTTGTTGACTACCTCAATAAAGCAATGTGATCAGAAAAAATAGAAAAAAAATTAATTGTTAAGAATTAAGAACTAATTAAAAATAGTTGTGTTTTTTTAAAAAAAAACTGTATAAACTGATCATTTAAGAAATTATTGTTTTTAGCTGTTAATTTGGAATTAAAACTCATCATTACTGTGGTCATTAGACAATCTGACAAGTAGTGTTCAATTATTGTGGAAATTACAGCATAAAAGGGAGTAAGACAGTATCAGTGGTTTCGTGCATTAGCTGGAATTGTATGCCAACTAAAATTAAAGATTGATAAGTGATACTGTGTACCCCACATTATGAAATAAAAGAAAAAAAATTAAAAAGGGATGGAGCGGGGAGTACTTTTAAAATAAAAAGCAAACGTACCATTGGTTGGGTGTCGAGCAAATGAGACAGAAAACCTTTTAACAGCAGACCCGCGTGTGGCGTCTGAGAAAGAGAAAAACAGGTACCTGAAGTTCACAGCTGCCAAAGGAACACTTAAAACAAAGGGGAAACAAATGTGTGAGGACGTCAGGATTAGGTGACATGCAGAGGGGACAACAGAAGGAAGCCAAGGACTGGTTAAAAGCAGTAAACTGGTTTGATGGTACAGGCAAGATGTTTAATGAAATACACAAAAGAAAGGAAAGCAAGACCACCTGGCAATTCCAGTAAATTCGTGTTTTCCCGTCTAAGAGCAGACACTTCTAAACAGTGCTGGTTCTGAAAGAGCTGAAAGTGCCCCTTCTGTCACGAGGGACAAGTTTTCAGGACTCTCAGACATTCTCAACATCAGACTATTAAAACTGAAGTCATATCAACAGAAATCCTAAGAATGTTCCCATTCCACTTTAATTTTATAAAATGACTACCAATCTATTTTCTCTTACTAATAAACATTCCATTCATTTCTATGCTAAGTAGTTTTTCAATATTGATAAATAAAATGTTTTAACAGTGGACAAGAGTCTAAATGCAAAGAGAAATTTATTCTTCATAATCTAGATTCTCCTTTAGCTGAAATAATGATGAAGTTTTAAACTTTCTTTTTTGACGAACCACTTACTTACATGTACTCTCTATTTAAATGCTATTAACTGACAGAACCTGGACCTCGGATACGAATCCCAGGACATACTGAGTTTGGGAGAGCAATGTAGCTCCACGGAGGTCTGTGGCTTTAGGCTTGCTTTTGAGAAACATCACTCGTGAGTGTATGCATGGGTGCAAGTGTGAATCTGTGTGTGCGTGTGCGCACATACCATCTATGCAGCCAGAAGAAGTCAGCTTTTTGCGATGAGTACGGGCATAATCCTGTAGGTTAGGTGCACTTGAGGAGCCCCCGAGCACTGAGGTGCTAAACAGGCCCGCACAGTGAGACCCTGATGGAGTTAGAGAAGACATACAGCAGGTGTTCTCCATTCACATTGGGAATGCATGCAGCATGCAGTCGGCTTGGCTCTTACCAATGCACAGGCAACCTTGGGCAGTGCCTTGGACAGAGTCACAATAGGCTTCTAACAGTTTACTGACACCTATTTGAGTACAGCGCTCCTAATAGCCAGCGCTGTTCACCACAGCTACAAATGGAATCTTTCAGTACTGGAGAAAATGCCTTCTTTGAAAAATAATATGCCAACATAATCATCAAACACGTACATGCTAAGATTATTGAAAATACCACCATAAAAGTTAATTCAGAAACAGAATAGAGTCTTATAGCAAATCGTAATGAGTTATTTATACATACTTATCATATGTAGTATATATGTCAAATACATATAATCATATGTTGTATTATATATCATGATATATGTACATACCTTTCAGCAAAATTTAAGTCATATTAGATATTTTTAACATACACTTAAGAAATGAATGATTTTTCTAATGCCCCTGAATTAAGAATTATACTTTATGAGAAAAGCTTATTTATTAATGAAAATAGACCAAAAACATTCCTTTTCAGTCACTTAACAAGGGACTTAAAACAGGAAACTTTTAATGAAGGCTTCTAAAGAAATGCATCATTGATAAGCCAAACACATCCAGAATACATCAATGTGTTATTTGAGCACAAGTGCAGACTTAAAAATGTTCACCACCAAGGAAAGTATAGATACTTCCTGTCAAGTTATGATTATTCCATGATAAGAAGCCATGTATGTTCACATAAAGATATCATAGGAAGATCACAAGCTCTTAAGACAAACTGGAGGGAGTTAACTACAGAAAGAGTCATGTACACAGGTACCAACACAGTTCAGACGCTGCAGACCATGGCACACAGTGACATCGAATTAGCCTTTGTGTCAAGCCTGCTGAGATAACCAATTAGAGACAGTAATATGCCACTGAGTCACAGCTTAGTGTCAAGGAGCATGAGGTCAGTGGGTTGAGAGGGGTCTTGGACAATACTGTTGTGAATATACCTGGAGAAGCACCTGTCTACAGTTCAGTTAAAAGCAAGATGGCTGAATCTCACTTTAGTTTCCCCGAGAGCTGCTCCTCGGGAAATCTGGCTCACCCCGAGGGCCCTTAAAATCTTTGATTTTATTTGCTCATCTATCTTCTCAGTGTTTCCCACATGTAGTTGGAGCCACCACCTTTTGCTATATTCATTGGTCATCACCAGCTGATACTTGCACTTTCTTTGGAACGCATGATCAATTCATTTTAAGTGAATATTACTTGTCCTAATTAAGGAGTTTCATGTAAGCACTCCACACACAGAACTGAACCCAGTGCCAGCAGCGCTCTGGCAAATCCTCACTAGAAAGCCACACTGCTAAACAGTGCCGTCCCCCAGTGTTTTCTTTGCCATTATTTAAAAAAACTAAATCATCGAGTTAGCCTTAACATTTCTGGCTGTGCATGGCGGCGTGTGTCTTTAAGACCAGCTCCAGAGGCAGGGAGATTTCTTAAGTTTCAGGCAAGGCCTGAACTAAATAGTAAGTTCCAAGATAGCCAGCAATATATCAAGAGACCAGCCTCAATTTAAAAAAAAAGATTGAAAACCATGTAATGCAGTTTTCGTCCTTCCCTGACTAACAGGCCTGCTTTCCAGCACCAAGTACGGAGCGAAGAACCACACACACACAGACAGATGCTGTCACTGACCCTCAGCCTGGCCCTCTTGTGACTACTAATCTCTTAATAAATCTAACTAGCACTGAAGCCTTGTGCTGTCACCACAATACTGGGGAAGCTGAAATGAAGGTTTCCATGAATTCAAGGGCAAGAGAATCCATGTTACAACAGCAGCCCCCGCCCCCCAGAAGAAAGACGAAGACAAACAAGCAAACGAACAAACAGCCAACACCGGCGGTTAGTCATCACCACAGAGTAGTCACTCAAAGGGCTAAACAAAAATACTAAACACTGCTTCTCGTAGTATGAAAATTGTTATCATATATTTTGAATTTTATAATCCAACAGTTCTGAGCTAGTGCACGCTAAAGACAAACTAAGGCATAGCATTTGGTCATGATTTTACCACTGTAGAGTTTTATGTGTGCCTAACAGAGTTTCAGAAGGGTATACAACACAATTTGCTTTACATCACATACCTACAGTAGGATTCTGCTTCTGTTCCACAAGAGTTCTTGGCGTTCGGAGATAGTTGGCATTTTCAGATACAACCTGCACAGAGAAATTGGAGACTGACATACACTAGTAGGATGAATTTGAAAATCCATATTTCATATGCACCCTGTTCCAGACAGACAAAGGTTAATAAGCTGTATGATAAATATTAGTAGATATACTTAAAACATAAAAGGTCATGCAAGATCCCCTTCTGAAGGGAGTCCATTTCATATGAGGTCCTTGCAATGAAGGGGTGCGAAGCAGGCATTCATAATGAAACGTGACAGATGAGAGGAAGCAAGTCACAGATTGATGTGATTTCACTTTCTCTTAAAGGAAGCCCACTGCCCACTGTTAAACAGCTCCTGTATTTAGAGGAAAAACAACCACAAACAAAAGAAATGACAGACAGACACTGTTGAAGTCACCATACAATTTCTGATCCATGCATGGGCTTTATCAGAGTAACCTTTAAGTATTCAGTCTTAATGGATACCATAATCCCTTTTCCTATAATCAAATGCATTAAATTTCCAAGAGGAAATAGCTGAAATTATCAGAAGTCATGTGATGGCAGACCTTCCATTATACAACCAGAGTGTTTAGTTTCAAATGTCATCAAAGAAAGTCCTTCTGAAGTTATTTTAGTGAAAATCATTTTACAAATTCACACATGCCTGTTGTGTTTGGAAAACATGTTGCATATTTCTCTTAAGGTATATATTTCCAAATAAGGGGATCATAGACCAATAAATATTAGATATCTGTCACTAATTAAAACCAGGCCATATTAATTTTTGAAATTATTTTCAAAAATTTTACATTCACAGCAAATTCCAAACAGAATGAAGCTTTTCAAATAACGAGGGGATATCAAATATTCTGATCAACAAAGAGGGTTAATTATGTTTCTTAAAGTTTATAGGACAACTAAGGTCTAAGAAAGACTGCTTTCTAGAATGGCTAAAAATCCAGGAGAATTAAGATTTTTAAAATCTCCTGTATATGTAAAAGCTCCCCAGTAAAAATGTGAAATGTACACAACATAAATGATTTCTTTTCATAAAATTCTGAACAGTATTGGAAGGCACACTCAAATCTAAGACAGAAGGATTTCCTATGATGTAAACAAGGGATTAGATGTCCTCAAAAATAGCTGTTTGATGCTCTGAATGCAGGAATGGAAAATGTTTAATGAAATAAAGTTTAAAAACCTGTTGCCATGAGCCAAAAATACTGGATGTGAAAGCCAATGATTTGGGGGAGACAGGGGAAGAGGTGATTTGTTCCCCTGATCTGCGTCTTCGACGCCCAGTACCCACACCACTGGTATAATGCAGCCAGGTGCCAGTGCCCTCTGGGCTAGACACACTCAAGGGGGTCTCTTCCTGGAAGTAAAAAAAAAAAAAAAGGCAAAAAAAAAAAAAAAAAAAAAGCAGAGCATGCAAAGTTAGAGACATTAGAGCCAAATGATCAGGAAGAAAAAAAAATACAGTTTATTTGCATTTGCTTATCCCTCAAAGGCAAATTATTAAACATTCATTTGTGAGTCAAACAGTTAAATTCCTAAGAAATTATAGGTTCTGTGAGTGCAGACTAAGGTCACCTTGTAGAAACTGAAGAGAACAGCCGTTCTCTGTGTGTGCCTTTTCAAAGTATAAACTGACACCCATGGAGATTTGGAGGATGCTGGAAAAGTCTTCCATTTTTACTTGAATAAGTTTATCTTACAAAGTAAAAATTTGACAGATCATGACATAGAAATAATCTCTTGGAAGCAAGTACTCAAATATTCATGAGGAAATGTGTGAAAATGTGCACCGTGTTTCAGCAGTTACCCACGGCAGGGCCTCTACCCACACTTGTAACACAAGCACAGAGCTTGTAGAGGGCACAGGGAAGGTAGAACCGTGAAATTCTGAAACACTTGATTGAAAGTTCCTTGTTCCTCACTGTATCAGAAACACTGCTTGCACACAAATGGTGGACTAGCTCATTAGGTTATAATAGTTTAGGTAATTTCTGATTGGTTTGTTTGTTTTCCTGAAGTTAAAGGTTCTGGACAAAATTTCAGATTTCTCAATTTCTGTTTACATTTTAATAGAACAAACGATCACAAGTAATTAGCCTCCCTCTCTTTTTAAAGTAACCTTCTGTGGTTAAGTAGCAATAGCATATTAAAGCAGCATTAACATAAAATCATTTATAAAGTCATGATGTACTTTATGTAACTGTCAATTATTTGAAGATTCAGAATACCTTGTATTATGTCATGGGTGGGTAGTGGGAATCCTTTTGTTTCTTGTATTATCAAATGATTGACAATGCTAAACATAATTATATAGTTCTTATATTTAAATATCAACAGAAAGTAGCTGACTCAAGAGCTCCTGGGTTTTCTCTTTGGAGCTTAACTTCTTACTTCATATGCAGGTACTTAGAGAAGACCTAGAAGCACTGGCCTCAAGCAGTATTAGGGCATCACTGTAGAAAGGAGGCAGCTCAAAGTTTAAAGAGTAAATACTTACACTAAAAACTAATCTAAGCCTCCTTCTAACCAGTTAGCTTTTATGCTATTTAAATCCTATTCCATAACTGAGCATAACTGGCTTAGCTTAATTATAGACCTTCATATACCATTAAACATTTCAATTTTAATATCAAGCTTTCAAACTCCTATGTAGATTTCTGCAATCTGGCTAAGAAACCTAGTGTTGCTAGTATCCGGCACCATTAAGCATCTCAGGCAATTCTTATCTACTTTTATACAAAAATTGCTGATCCAGTAGGCTTTTAATGGAGTTCCTCACTGAAGAATAGCTAAAGTGGCAAGACAGAGAAAACTGGGTAAGTTTAGCACGTTCTTAGATGAGCCTCTCTCTGCTCCAGCACCACAGCCAATGGCAGTCTGAAAGCTGTGCACTCAGCTCCGGTCTCAATACCTATCTCTGGGCATCTGTGCATTTGTGCTGCAGAGTCTCACGTGATCCAGGGTGGCCTCATATTCACTAAGCGGCCAAGGGCGACTTCAAATGTTTGAATCCCTCCTCTTCCTGGCCACCTCCAGAGTGCTAGGCGCATAGGTAGATGCTACTGGGCCAGGTTTATCTACTGTGTTGTTCTTAACAGCATCTATGCTACTTTTTTTAAATGTTTGTTTGAAAAAACAAGACATGTCGATAAATGAAAATCTGTCAGGGCTGCTAGCTGTACAATTAAAGGTGCATTTTCTCTTCATTTGGATTCTATAGTTAGCTTGCCAGATACACGACACACCCTCCAAGGACACTCACTTCGCTTGTTGTTATCTTCCTGGACCTTGGAAGAGGTGATTTCCTGTGAATGTGAATCGGCTCTGACACCAGTGGTTTAAACAACATCACAGCCCGATCGACTTCGTCTCTTTTAGAAGTGTGAGGCTCGTCATCTTCAATTCTAATAGATCTTCTGCCCTCATTCTGTGAGGAAAGAATACATAGCACTTAAAACTCAGATTAAAACACCTCTCCTGGGCAGGGTGTGACGGGACACTCCAAAACCCAGTTTGTGAAGCCACAGAGCAAGAACTTGTCTACTCTCACAAACAAAACTCTAAACATCAATAAAATGTTTCTGATAATTCCAACCAGCTGGCATAGTTATTATATAGAAAAATTTCCTCGTGTGCATTAATATTAATTTAATTCTTACACCTTCTTAGTATACCAGGTATTGTGAGAGAGACAAACGGCTTCAAGAAATACACATTCTGTGGAAAAATCATGATTTGTAGAGTGATGGAAAGGCTTGTGGACACATGAATGTCTGGGGCTGGGTAGCTAAGCACTGACCGTCCCATCTGCATTACCTCCCTGGAAGCTGGCCTATACCCATAGCCAGACGGCAAATTCTTATCTTCCTCACAGCCTTTGGCGCCAGGACTAAAGTGTAATTCAACATGAAAGCGCTCCTCTGAGGAAAGGTCCTGGAACAGATGAAAGTACACGTCCACAGTGAGGCATCCCACATGCTCGCTTCCCTCTGGTCACACGTGCACAGAGCTGTTACCTTGTTCGGGTCCTCATAAAGCATGATAACAATCTGCGTCATGTAGTTGAGCTCATTGACGACGTTTAGGTAATCCATTGCTCGTTTCCACTGCTCGTCCTTGGATTCCTGAACACAGGGTCTCTGTGAGTACTCCTCACCGTTCCCAATGGAAATCACTATTGCTATCACGATAGCTTCTTAATGTGAGTGATGTCACATGCATCAGGTCAACAGACATACATTTGTCATGGCTAGCACATATGATATTTCTAAAAAGTTTTTTCAAGATAATTTGCAAGATGTAGAGAAAAAAAATCTCTTGAAATATAACTCATGCTATTGAATTCCACAGGTAAGAACAGCATTTTAATCGTGTAAAGTCTGAAAATACCTAACAGAGTATTATGCCTCATAACACAAAACATGATCTTCAAAGATTACTGTTTCTCCCCGAAGCACATGAAATACCACTTTCTATACTACAGTGACTCTAAAACAGTCAGCATAAGGAGATGTACAGAAATTCAACTGGTCTTATCACACCCTTCATCCTGAGATCTGACTTTGGGAAACCAATCATTTTCATCCATGTAATCAGGGCATCAGAGATGAAAGAAATTGTAAGAGAATGAGAACACCTAAAACAGAAAACTCTACTTGGAAAAAAAAGGGCAACCACTCCAAGCACAAGGTAAAACATCACAGGAACAGTTTCTTCACTGTCTGAATATAGCAAGCATTACAAATATATAAAATCCAGCAGTTTTCTAGTATGTATGACGGTAAAAAATAGAATGAACTTTAGCACTGACTGGTCGATTTTTAATTCAGTACATACTTCCTTTTTATTTCATAAAAGATACACACTGTGGAATGAGAAATCGCATTGTATGTGTGTACATGTTGGGGAGGTGAGATTTGTCTGTTCTTTTCAAAACCGATGGAGGAAAACAACTAGCATTGCTTCTTAGGTGTCAATCAATAGAAATGACTTTCTTCAGGTGAGAAGATGAACTGGGGCTTTGTGGCACTTTATTAAGAATACCAGACAATTAGCAATATTTCCAGGTTTGCCCCCATGAACACATAAAATAAAAAGATACTTAGAATATCTTCTTAAACATAATTTACTGTTGTTAAAGCCCCATATTATTTTAATAATTTTATTTCCATAAGAAACCTTTTTAAATGTTCATTTTTACATGGTTCATTCCAAGTGATCCACAGTTCCGAGAGTGGTGAAGGGTTCAGGTGTACTGCAGTCAGTCCTAAGGTTCTGGACACTGAATTACTCAACAAGCCCCAGTCCCACTGCTGGGCTTGTATGGACGCTGCGCTGTCATGGTGTCCTCAGCACCCTCCTCTGACTCACTTGCTTACTGGTGTCCACAAAGCAACAAGAGCCACCCTTTCCGCTGTTCAAAGCCTCTTAGAACACACATCACCATTCTCTACGCTTCCATGGGTCATGGTGTCATCCTTCCTGATATTCCTCATCATTCCTCATCCACGTGCTACTTTCTGAGAATGTGCGAGGGTGACAGATCACCGTAGAGACACAGCTGTCCCTCCTGAAGCACTAACATTACCGTTGGGTAGAATTCTGCTGTAGAAGGAATCTATGATGGCTGACTGGAAGCTTCACTGTCAGGTAAAGACCCGAGGCAGGAAATAGAGGTGGGAGTTCCGGTGGGAAGCAGGGATTCTGGGACAGAGTGAGGCGTAGGAGGACTCGCCCAGGAAAGTGGAAGAGGACAGAAGCATGGGAGCTGAACAGAAGTGACCAGCCATGTGGAAGAACTTGGAATAACGGGATATTATTAGTCAGGGAACAGCTAATGCTTATGGCCAAGGTATGCTCAAATATGATACGTATGAGCTGTTATTCTGGGAGCTTGGAGACAGGAGACCCCCCACTTCTACATTCTTTGCTAAACTAAGGTCTCGTTCACTCTACCTTTTATTAAAGCTCTACTAATCCATAAATGTATGCAGAGGCCACTTTACTATTTCTTGCTTTCTTTCTGGAAGTAGTGATTGAATCTAGGGTCTCTTGGATGCTGGACAAGCACAATTGAGCTCCTCTGCTTCTTCACGGCAGGAGGAATGTGAACGGTTCACTGAGATGTAAACCCCCTGTTCTATTCTGCCTACATCCCAGCCATAAGCCTTTTCAATTAGGACAGTCTTCCTTACCATGGTGGACTGAACCCTTTCAAGACAGAAGTCAAAATAAACCTCTGGGAATTGCTACAGTGCTGTGCGGGAACAACTGCTTAGCCTGAGGCTTCTGCTGGGATCACGGGGGTCAGCGGCCATAACCAGATCATCACACTGCTCTTTTGTCAAGCACGGTAAATACGTCTCTACTCCCCAAACCTCTAACATACTCAAGAAATAACAGTAAACCACAAAATTATAGCAAATTATCGTAATTAGTAGTAAACAAAACCCAACAACCAAAACAACAACAAAAACCGAATATCAGTTAGAGATCTGAGTACAAACTCTTGAGGAAAGTTATTTGTCAGTTACATCAAAATAACCGGTACTTACATCGCACAAGGCGCCATAGCGAAGAATGGATAGTAAGGAATGCACGTGACTCTCACTGGTGAAATATAATCTGGTGCGGACGTGCCGTTCTGGAGACAGAACACCTCTAGAATACCTAGAGTTAGAAGCAGGTTGTGTGAAAATATAACCACATAATCAGAAGCATACCAAACATGGAAACAATTTTTTAGTGAAGTGAAATGTTATTAGAAGCAAAGCCCCATAATAAATCATTCTTCAAACTGAAACTGAGAGTCACTGATATTCTTCTAATTAGAACTTTGAGGATAGTAAAAAACAGGAAAAACTAAAACAAAACAAAAACATAAAACAGAGTACTGTTCACAGGAAAGAGATGAACTTAGTTCCTTTAGCAGCAACAGAAGAGGTACTGGAGAGAATATGACCACCCACTGGGGCTCACACCGATTAGAAGAGACAACTGATAACAAATGTCTCCCTATCCTCTTTCCCATACTGGCACCAAACAACACCTTGGCTGAGTTTGGCACAGAGAACGTGACTATAAAGCCAGAGCGTGGGCAAAGGCTACTCTGATACTAAGGTCAACTTGCACAACAGAGACACTACCTCAGCCATGTCGGTCGTGATGTGCCTTTGGCAGGTGTCAGCCTCAACCCTGCCCCTGCCACAACCCCAAGAGTACTAGTTAAAAGGTAATTAACAGGAATATCTCATAATGTATCAAGTGACACACATTTGCTTTCTGCATAAAACCAGTAAGAACTTTAGGTGTGAAATACACAGAAGTAGATGCACAGGAATGTGAACAGCTGCCACAGTTGCTTACACAGGATGGAGCTTGTTGACAGTGTCATCATCCTGGGTCCTCTGAAGATCCGATCGGATTTTCCTAACTAGTGGAGTACAGTAGCCTTTAGCAATCTCCAGTTTTTCAGCTTTGGTTATACCATATTCCTGAGCAGAAAGAAAAGTTAAGTTAGGAAACAAGCCATAATAAGTGGGGTCAGCACATGCACTCCTGAGTGAATTGTTCTGATACAACTCTAAGGCTTCCCAAAGCAGGCAACTTAGTTTTCAGTCTCGGCAATGCCAAGTCTATTTCTTTAGAGCCAGGTGTGTGGCTGGCAGAACTGAGTGGAGGAACCGAATGGCAGCCGACTACTGAATCAGTGATGTTGAATGAATTAACACAAGCTTTATAATCAGTTTTCTGTTCCATCAGAAGAATTAAAATGCAAAAGACAGGAACCTGAGGTTAGCGACTTTTAAACCAAACACACAGGTAAATACCATTAAGAGAAATACAACTAAAATTATTCTAACATCAGAGGTGAAAAAGCCTAACAGATTTTTCGAAAAGGCCTTTGGCTAGTTAGTTGTGGTGATGTCTGTCTTTGATCCCAGCATCTGGGAGGCAGATGTGGGTGGTGGCGGGTAACTGAGTTTGAGACAGGCTGGTCTACACAGAGTTCTGGACCAGCTAAGACGACAACACAATGAGACCCAGTTTCAAAAATAAAAAAAGAAAGCCTTTGTCTAACATTCTTAAAGTTTTAAAGTAGCTATAAGCAAAATAATAATAATAAAACTCACTTTGAGTTAACTGGATTTATAAAGAATTAATATAATGTAAAATGTTAAAACAAAAACAAAACAAAACAAAAAAGCCAAGGTCATTGTGATGTGGCTTCCTTCAATGGACCAAACAAATCCTTTCCTCTCCAAGCTGCTTTTAGGGTTTCCTATCTGCAGACTAAGACAAGACTTACACTAAAAGTTTCCTAAATTTAGTCACTATGTTGTGTTAATCTAGAGAAGTATAAACTGGTTACAGAGAGGTTGTATACATAAATGAATAAGCAAATAAAGAAAATGTCATAATAAAAAAAAGCGAGAAAACTGTCCTGAATTTTATTTAGGAAGTTATAAGTAAATAGAAAATTTCATACACTGCTGACCTCGGATTAAAAAAAAAAATGGTTAGAGCTCTGCAGTCATAGGAATATGAAATACATAATAGCAAAAAAAATAAAAATAATCTAGTTTTTCAAACAAATTACCAATTGGCTAATCATAATAACAGTAATAATAATGACAATGTTGATTACTGATCATTAGAAAGCTTCACTAATGTGCAAAGAAGTCCCTGATGCTAAAGGAAAGCAGGTGGTGCAATATTCTGTTTTCTTGCCTCCATATTTGTAATGTAATTATAAATAAATGTAAATATTCATATGTACCCACACTTGTGAGAAAAACAAATATGCTTATGAATTAAGGAAAGAACACTGAAAATTCCAAACACTCACATACTTTTCTCTTAGTTGCAAAGTTAGAGCAACTCTTCTGTCCCTATATTTTCTCTGCATTACAAGCATCACATAGGTGTGTCTACCTCTGCATGCGTGCACCATTTATTACTAGGCTTTCTTTTCAAGACAGTTAAATTTCTGGTCAGTTGTCCTTTGTTAAAATGAGCTGAATTAATTGTTAGCTGTCTTTCTGTTACAAAGAGAAACAATGAGGGCACCACGTGAGCCTATTTAATTTAAAGCTGTGCTGTGGTAATCTCCACAAGACGGCACTAAAGCCTTAATGGCAAGTTCTATCTTAGAACTCCCATCTCACAATCCACAGTTAACACCTCCAATACCACCAATTACTATAAGCTACTAGGATCTGATGAGAAGTTTCTTCAGCTGCATCAAGAACACACTGAAGTATATACTCATTGCAGGATCACATTACTGGGCTTAGTGGTTAAGAGCACTCTTCCAGAGGACCTGGGTTCAATTCCCAGCCCCCTGCACAGTAAGTCACTAGGTGAAACTCTACTTCCAAAGGATCTGATTCCTTCCTTCTAGACCCCATGAGCACTGCATACAATGGCGAACTCTGGGTGACCATGATATGTCAGTATGGCTGTAATAAATATGGTACTTCAGTAGGGTAACTTCGTGGGAGCAGAAGGAAGCAGGCTCTACTTGTGTAGGGACAGGTGTCATATGGGAACTCTTTATGTCTTCTATTTAATTTTCCTGTAAAACTAAAAATAATAAAGCCTATTTTTGAAAAGTCAGTATCATCAGATGGTTAGATAATCAGGTGACACTAATATTACCAATAAAAAGCTAATAATTAATTCAAATGTACTTAATATAAAAGTTAAGGAGTATTTCTACAGTCATGCAAACCATCTTTATCCAATACTGAATACTTTGAAAGTGCTTTTCACATAGCAGGATAAGGAAATTAACTCCCAAGGGTAACTTACCTGAGGGATAACAATGTCTGCTAATGCCTTTGAAAGCCTATACAGTTCCATTGTATTTTCTAACTTCAAGGAGCCGTTGTGCTGGACATCGTATTTGATGCAGTCATATATGTCAGGGATCTTACTAATATCGTATCTTCCATTCTTCGTTTTAAAGTCCTTCTCCAACTTGGACCATCTACGCAGCATAAGCTCTAGCGTCTCACTATGGTAAAGCTGGATATCTAAAACAATATACAATTTTTAGTATATCCAACTTAACAATCTGAATAAAAGTATATCTTAAATTTTACTTGTGTTCTATGGTAACTCTCCGTGGCCTGGAACTCCCTATTATTCTCGCTTGGCCTCAGCTGCTGTAGGTATACCTGTGATGACCGGCTCCCTACGTAAAACCTACAAAGAGAACCTGGAAGTACTGTCCACACACCACCAGCATTAGATGCTTAGGCTCGGGTAAGTTCTCTGCACAGGTACTTGGATTAGAAGTCTGATTCATACATTACAGATTCTGATGACAATGAAAAGAAAAACACCACAAACTCTCAACCTGCTTTCTATGCTAAAACCTAAATAGTTTACTTCCCTAAATTCCTGTAACTAAACAGAGTAAGCAGATTATCCTCTCCTTATTATTAATATCTAGTATCTTAGACATTAAATAGAGCTTAAATGATTCATTTTTATCACCAAGAAATCTAAGGTGTCAAGCACTAATTTAAAAATTAACCTTGGAGCCAGAGTTTTCTGCTTCTTTGTACACTGCTCATGTTCTTCTCAACTACCTAGAAATGCTATATACTCAATAATCAGATAAGACATTACTGTCTTTTTCTTACAGTCATGAATGACCATACCTAGCTATTACTTCTTGCTTGGTAAATACCTAACTCATACTATTTATGCTCACAACTTAAAACAGAGGCTTGATATCATAAGAGTTATATACTTTATTTAACATGTTTAGCATGTTAAATGACAGTTCTACATTCTAAGAAAAAAATATTTACCAGCTGACTTGGGATCTTCCATCCGATGTCTGATTTGGGAAGTCAAACTTTGAATCAAGGAATACACTTTGTCACAGGTTTTCACTGGATTTTTGATTAAATGCATTGATTTGATAACAGAAATGCTTCCAGATGGAGTAAGCTACAAATGAACAAGATCAGTGTTTTATATTGGGTTATGTCCCATTATCTAAGAGAACAAACACAAAAATATAATTAAAAACAATATTAAACTTTAACTACAATTACATTACCTAAAGGAGGTGAAGTACTGAGCTCTGAAGGGAGAGGACCCAATCACAGGACGACTGGTTGCAGAACTCAAACTGTTAACCACTACACTATTATCCTTTGTTAATGAGTTTTTTTCCAGTTCAACAAGCGCAAAACGCAACTGATGGATCTGATTATACATTCCACTGTTAAAACTCACACTGGCAAGCTATGTAGCAAGATGAAGTGGGTTTCTACAAAATCAACACAATGCAAAGAGGAACTTGGTATTCTGGGCCAATAACCGCTGGAGGTGAGTGAAACTCCAGGGAGAAAAGTGACTTTTATTCTTTAAAGCATCCAAGAGACAGCGAGGTCACAAAGAATTAGAAAAGAAAAACCAAATGGCCAGGGATCAAGAACATGAACCTGATGTTAAAAGATGGTTTTGTTTGAATTAGAGAAGTTTGTTGATTCTACAGAAATGCTGAGGAAAAAAAAAACCTAATATTGTTGAACTGAGAGCACCAGGTTCAAAATGACATCTGGGTTTTAAAAAGGTAAAAAATGGTGAATAGCTTATACATGATTCAAAACAGACCATAATTAATCAACTGCTTGGTCAAGAAAGATGTTTCTGTGAAGCTGATCTAAGAGAAGACCAGAATGATGTGCCTAGAGGTATGGCACGCACAATTAACAATCTGCACTGACAGTAATGTGTACAGCATCACACAGAGGCTGCAACAGTCCTGCGGGTTTGCAGAACACAGATGCTGGACTATCGGGACTCACTGTATGTCCCATTCCATTAGAGAGGTCAATGTACTAAAGATTCCTGATACTTGATCACATCATTCAAATGTATCTGATAGAAAATACAGGACAGATCTCAAATGAGTAGCATATATGGTTAATGCAGACCAAATGTGAAGACCTTGTTAAATCTATTAAAGTGTCATTTCTGGAGTTAAAAAAAAGACTCATATAGAAAACAAAAGTCTCCCAACATTAGAAACTGTCACCGCTCAATTCTGTCGAGACTTAAAAACTAACAACAATTTATCTCCAACTATCCCACAAAAATCGAAAAGGAAGGGATCTTGCAAATCCACTCCATAAGATTGGCATTTACCTGACATCAAGAGCAGACACGGAAGAAGAAAAGGTGTGAAGAGAGGGAGGCAACTCAGGACAGGGAAGGGGGGACAACAGATCTGTGTTGTCACAAATAAATGCATAACTGTGCCATAAAATACTGGCGAGCAAAGCACAACAGATCAGAAAAATGATACACCATTATTACTTCACCGGGTGAGATTTACCCTTTGACTGTGATGATGGGTGAATATATGTAAAAAATAAAAAGCATAGTGCACCAACCTCAGTAAGTCACCTCTGAAGAGGAAGAATAAGCAGCCAAGCATGGGGGTACGTGGGAGGATTTGCAGAGGAAGAAAAGGAGAAAATGATGTAATTATAAGATAATCTCAAAAAAAAAAAAAAAAAAGAAAGAAAGAAAGAAAGAAAGAAAGAATAAAAACTATGTAAGAGTAAAATCTCTAGGATTTTGGTCCTAGAGGAAGTTATTTTAACATACCAAAGACTATGTCCAAGTAACTCAAGACAGCATCACACTGATCAGGGGAAAGCTCAGTTTCTCTGGGAACTAGAAGAGGGAGATAACCCCACCTTACCACTGTTAGCACAGTTCTGCCAGACTTAGCCAGAGCTATTAGAAAAAGCAAAGTAGATCACATTGTTCTAGAAGCAATAAAGCCAAAGACTAAGCTCGGCATGCTCATGACTTGTGACATCAAGCACGGCTACTGACTGTGGACGGAGGAGATTCCCATCAAAGGAAAGCTGAGCAAGAAAGTAAATCCTCCTCTCAAGAAAAACAGAGAGAGAGAGAGAGAGAGAGAGAGGGAGGGAGGGAGGGAGGGAGGGAGGGAGAGAGAGGGAGGGAGGGAGGGAGGGAGGGAGGGAGGGAGGGAGAGAAAGAGACCACTCCAGAAATGAGAAAGAAAGCTAAACCTGATAAATCCAGTAAAACTGCAGGACAAGGTCACGATACACTATCCAGTAGCATTTTGAACGATAATTAATGATGTGGCTAAGAATAAAAGTAAGAAGGCAACCAAGTTCAGAGGAACAGATGTGTAAATAGTGACTCAGAGGACTCATGACACGGATCAGTGACAGGGAGGCTGACTGTGGGAGGAAGAAGGTGCAGTGCTGTGCATCAGAGCTCCACAGGCTTCACACATCACAAAGAACAGCAGAAATGCAGACCTAACAGACACGTACTGAACTAGTCTTCGTTCCGTTAGTTAGAGTTCACACAAGAAGTTTCCACAATATTAGTAGAACTATTTAATAGTACTTATTATTTAGTAGTAACTCCACAGTATTTAGAACAAAAATGAAGTACTTGTGTAAAAATCCCACGTTAGGGAAGGATTTCCCTTGCTACTTTTTTTCCAGACTAGCATACTCCTGAGAAGGAAATGAAGATTTAACAAAAATGAAGGCATAAAAGCTAATGAATCCATGACTACAGATGCCAAACTCCAAACCATAAAATTTGTACGGTCAAATTAATACCATATAAAAAGAGAATATAAAAAAAGCTGAGATTATTCTAGAATAGAAACAAAACATTTTTATAACACTAACTTAGCAAAAAACAAAAAACAAAAAACCCCCACATAATTTCATTGCCTTGTAAAAGGTAATTTTAAAAAACAAAGCAATAACAACAACAACAAAAGAGAAAAAGTCAAACCTAATGGACCAGCATCAAATCTTCCTCTGGGAGAATGCAGCCAATACAACAAGAGTGACTTTAAGGCAGGTATGGAGCCTCGGGGCTCAGGCAGGGAGACTACATGCTCCTCAAGGCCATTAATAAAAATTCCTTCCCTTTACAGTTGCTACAGAATTACAGGTATTGAAGCAAAGCAATAAAGAAATAACAAACTTTAAGGACTGGGAAATAGCTCAGATTAATGTTTCATTAATTTTAAAAACTACACTTCTACATCAAAACAAAAAACAATAAACATTTAAAGTAGTTTTAAAACCAAGTACACTAAAAATAACCTTTACCTCAGCTCAAGTCTAAGAGGGATAGGAAATATTATGCAATAAATGGACTATTGTTAAAAATGTTACTTAGAAGCTTAAGGGATCTAACTAAATGTGCTATCGAATCTTTACTTGAATAGATGCAAACTTGTACAAGACATGGAAATAGGAGTTCATGCAATCTAAATAAAAACCACAATAATATTTTTAATAAGTTTATTGTTAAGCTTATATGCAATGTGAGACATGGCAAAAAACAAAGAGGGGTCTGTGTAAAAGGCAAAAGAAATTCATTCATTGTTACAGAACGGTCAACAAACAGTGCAGAGGAGAAAAATCATAACATGTAAGTGATAAGCAGGAAAGTGGGGAGAGATGCCTCTTCAGATAGTGCTAAATGTACATATAATTAAGGGTGAAAATAGATTGTCACATCTTACTCTTACAGCCTACAAAAAAAAATCAAGTTTTGTATCAATTTACAAGATTTTATCAGTAATAGGAAGAGAAACAACACAGAAAGAACTTTTGCCACTGAAAAACAGGTACCAAGCAGCAAGTAAAGGACAAGGTATTTAAGAACTCATGACAAAGGACATGTGAGAAGTAAACGTGAGAGAAATGAAAACGTATACTGTAGGTTATGTTCCAAAATGAACTTCAAAATAACCCGAGAATCGTCCAAGTGAGGGAAGTAAGGAGCATGGCAGCCTTCAGACTGCGTGAGTCTTAACTGGCCCACCCCTGAGAAAACAGCTGGACTTCACCCAGTAATACGGAATCTGAGCACACCCTGGTTTACATCCGCACTCTTAGAATACATCTGAGAGAAACGGTCTCCTAGGAACCAGGGGGTATGCAAGGATGTTCATGCCAGCAATAGTCTTTAGAGCCTTAAATTCAGAAAATAAAATAAGGTGCAGCAAAGAGAGCTCTGCAGGCCAAGTAGGGCTGGTGATGTGAGCCTACAGGGCATGGATGGTTTTAACATTTTCTAAGGGTACCAAACAAACAACCCCTAAAAACAAACAAACAAAAAAAAAAAAAAAAAAAAAAAAAAAAGAGAAAGAAACCCAAACAACATAAAAAACACACATGCACACACACACACACACACACACACACACACACACACACACACACAGAGATACTTACACACATATAAGAGAGAGAGAGAGAGGGAGAGGGAGAGGGAGAGAGGGAGACCAGAGCAACAGAGACCATAGTCATTGTCAACTTGATGAGACCTATAATCCGTCATGTTGATGTGTTTCTGAGCATGTCTGTGGGCAACTGTCCTAGCTGAGTTAACCCCAGGTAAGATGACCCACCGTTGAAGCGGGCATAAACAAACATTCACTATGGCCAGCTTCTCGCCTGTGACAGTAATGTGCCCAGCTGCCTCAAGTTCCTACTGTTGTATCGTCTCTGACGCACAGGCCCAAATTCAACCCTTTCTTCCTTATTTTTGCTGGGGTATTCACAGCAACAGGAAGTAACCTCAACAGGCTCACAAAACCAAGTATTCACTATTAGATTCTATATGGAAAACGCATGTTAGTCCTTCAAATGGACTACTCCACAGCAGAGATGAATGACCTGTGTGAGACAGGAATTGCAGGAGTCCAGCTGAGACCCACCTTCTCGTAGTCTTCGGCTGTAAAGTCTCTGTCTCTCTGAAGTATTTCATGCAGCCTCGCTTTCACACGCTGCTGACAGCTGCTCAAAGAGTCACTGTCACTGTCCAAAAGCCCGTTCATATTTGCACTTTTTACCATCTGAACTAGAATGGGGGTAAGCTCTCCTTCTAGAGCCAAGAGACCCTAAGTACAAAGACAGAGTCAATGTGTTACACATACACAAAACCATAGGCCATCATGAAAATTTCACTAGATGCTAAACGCTATCATGCACAAGCTGCTTGCTCATCAGAGGTCAGCTTTACTAATGCTGCACGCCATCTCTGTCAGCAATGGCTGGAATTGGGATTTAGAGCAATCATAAAGCTGTTTGTACCTTTGCAAAAGCAGCCGCAGTCATCTGGACCCGCCCTTCATCAGAGGCATATATCTTGAGGTCATGTCTGTAGGTGCTATGCAGTCGGAGTAAGCCACAACCAGGAAATCCTGCATAATCTCCTGAAAATAAACCCTCACATCACTTAAGCTATATTTCTGCTTTGTGGTGCTTCTACAAATGCTTCATCACATCACAAGGGGAAGGTGTACAGACTTAATCAAATGATGGCACTTACCTTGACCTCCAGGGTACATACACCTAAAAGCTCTTCCCAGCTCTTCGGCCTGAACCCTGCCAGCAGGGGTCAGTTCTCCTCCCCATTTTAGAACCAAAAGTAAGGACGGCTCCTCTCTTCGGTTATCTAAGACAGATGTGAGTGATAAAACAAATGTTCACCGTGCCTCATCTAAACAGGTCTCGGTATTAATCTTTAACCTAAAGATTAGCTCTTTAGCCTGAACCCTGATTTTTATTATTACATCTCTCCTACATTTCCTATCATAAACACTGATAGGAGAAGTAAAGCCCTGTTGTTCTTGATCACAGGGAGATGAGGGAAACGTTAAACACACAAAGTGAGGCATATCCAAACCTGTATTTATATTTAATATGTCAACTGTGAACAGAGGCTGGTATAGAAGTTGCAGGGTGGCTCAGTCTTGTTCCAGTCACCTGCTTACCTTAGGGGAAAGACTCTTGAAAGTAGAGTTAAGGTCAAAGCATGAGACAGGTTTCACTATGCACTGCTGACTAGGTGTGTGTACTGACATGTCTTCCAGCAGGCTGATAAGCTAACTCGCTCTATGCTCACTCTTGAGTACCAGTACCAGGACATGAGAAAACCCAGGAGGCCTCAATTCTACACAAAGGGCTACAGGCAACTAAGAGGAGCTTGGGAGAGGGAGAAGGGGTCCTTCCCAGGGAAGAGCACACTGATGGGTTAGCCCTGAAAACATACACATAAGTAACACTGTGTGGACCGAACCATTTGTATTTAGTGAAAAATGAGGCTATGAATTGAAGGATCGTGGGAAGGGGTATTTGGAGGATTTGGAAGGAGGGAAGGAAGAAATGTGATTAAATCATAATCCCAAAAGTATCTTTATTAAAAGAGCATCAGCATAGTTAACAAAACACTGATTTTAGTTGTTTTTGTAAGCAGCACGCCGATCCCAAAACCTAAAGAAAATGATCCAAGTCACCACTATAGTGTACGTATTACATACACATAATTGCAATACAGATTAAAAATGACATACCTTCCTCCTCACTGGACGTTTTCGGACAACCATGAGGGAGATAGGTCAATTGAACCTTACGGTTTATTCCTGAAAAATGACCATACCTGACAAATAAAATGCCAATTAGATCATAAAATATTAATGAAGTATTGATTGAATTCCTAAGGAAAAACTAAAATATATGGATAAAAACTAGTTCTCTTCTACTGCTTTGGTAGATTCTTCAAAAATAACCTAGCAAAAAATAAATCTGTAATAATATCTGATCATTTGAAAACCTGTCTGATAAACTTCGGCACAAACACACGTGCGAGCTGAGGTATGGGGAGGAAGGATGGGATAAGTTGTCGTTTGAGCAGAGCTTGGTCACTGCCTTCATGAACTCACAGAAGCCATGGTCGCCAGCACCGGATGAAGGCAGAGGAAATTCTGGTGTGTGGGTATTCTGTATGCCCCAGCACTACTGAGGTTACTGCTAGACAAGGGTTTGTGGGACAGAGAATCACTCTGCAGAATACGACCATGGACAGGTCTCTCAGTCTCCTGTGGACGCCCACACAGGGGAGGAGGGGAGTTGGAGGGAAATGAGAAGCAGCTATGATAAACACTTTATTGTTCGCATAAAGGACATACTTGAAGATGAATGGAAAACGTTTTAAAACAAAGTACAGTTTAAGTATCGTTACAGGATATGAGAACACAAGTGGCTACCCAAGGAACGCTCACAACAGAAATCCTGATGGGTATCAGTGTTTGAATGGACGGTTCCAAACTGTTTAGCTGATTCGGGCTGAATCTGGTTCCGTTAGCTATGTGATCTTCATTCTAAGTATTCAAGCAAGTCCAAGTACAGGGCTGCTTTCTGTCTCCTCAGTGAATTTAACAGGGGAGAGTAAAACAGTCATTCAGTATAACAGGCTATTTTGGTACAAGAACCAAACAGAAGAACTGTACTGTAAGGAGGAAGGTAAAGAGGTACTCACATCTCTAACACGGTCTTAAGTTGTTCAAGTTTTGACTTGTTTTCTTCGATTTCAGAGTCATTATTTTGCCCCAGCTCCATAAGAAGCTGCCGCGCAATGTCCAGGACTTCCTATGTTTGTTAACAAAGTTTAAATTCTTATGTAGTTTCACCATAAAAAAAGTCAAACTCAGCATACAGTAAAACAAACGAACAACAAAAACCCCAACAACAACAAAAACTTGCCTGTAATTGTTTTGGCTTCTTGAGCTTTAACTTCCCTGATTTATATCCATCACACTTTTCAAAAAGATCAAAAAACCTTAAAAAAGGATAGAAGACAGTTAATCATTTTCAATAACTAGTATTATAACTATGAAGCTGGACATGTTGGGCACACCAATCCTCATAGCATTTGGAAAGCTCAACCACGAGGATTATGAGTTTAAGGTTAGCCTGGGCACACAGTGAGACTTTTTGAAAAAAACAAAAACAGGAGGAAAGGGAGTGATGGGATAGAGGGTTTGTGGAGGGACCGGGAAGAGGGATAACATTTAAAATGTAAATAAATCAAATAATCAATAAAAAAAAAAAAAAAACCCTCACCAAATAAATAGTCAACCAAATAAAATAAGAGATATGGGAATAAAGTCTATGACCATAAGGGCTGTGTTTCTTCTTTTCACTCAACCTTAGGTTTCCTCCACCTTGTCTCCCTGGCAGAGAATCTTGTTACATATTTCCCAGTTGGCATCTATCTCCTTGGCTAGTGATGCCCCTGCTTCCATCTCTGAAACACAAGCGCATGTGTCCCGTGGTACCCACTGCACTTAGCCTCTGCTCCTTTTACTGGTAGCACTCAATGCATGTGAGAAGTACATCAAACACATACCCACTGAACACAAATAGTTTCTATCATAATGCATTGGGTGTCAATATGTATTTAATGGCTCAGGTTTCCATATCAAACACTGAACAGCAATAATGGGACATTTCTACAAGTTTGCCTGTGGAATGCTGAGATGCTGTTTCTCACGATACAATGCAGAAAAACAATAAACTAAGAATAAATGTATTTATGGTGATGAATGAAGGGCAGGTAAACTGACAGTTACAGATACACCCACAACAGGTTTTAGGCACTAAGACACACAATACTTTACCAAGTTTGAACACCTTCAGTGGTTTAAATATTTCCACGATCAAACAATAGCAAGTAAAGCTAGTCTCAAAGCCCACACAAGCAGAGCGCTCGCCTCAGACTCACTTCTGATGCCTCACTTCCATTTTCATTTTCTGTTTTGGTGTTCGATCCCCATGTCGTATCACAGCTATGACACATCGAAGTTCCATCCTAAAGTGACAAAAAACCAAACCCAAACAACACCCAAAACTGGTGTCAATTCCCTAACACCAAAAGTTTTGGGTTTTTTTTTTTTTTTTTTTTTTACTTAATTTTGGAAGACCAGATCCTACACCAGATTAAGAAGCCAGAGAGGAGTGATATGTCATTTTTACATAGTATTCCTTCTTCTTCAGAGGTGATGACCATAACCCGGGATAGGGTCCACGGACTCTTAACCTGAGCTTCATTATTCACTAAACGTCTGCCCTAAAAAACTATCAGCAGAGACGCCATTAAATCAAAGCAAAAATCAACTGTTCTATGACGGCTGCTGCATCTGTACGTTTATGTCTTGCCATCTAAGAAAAGCATTATGACAATTTAACTTAGAAAAGCTTTAGCAGTATGCTACACTGAAGAACTATTATTTCAATTTTCAAAGTGCAGACCACTAAACACATCCCTGAAAGACACTGACAGTCTGCCTCAAAGATATACCTAAGTATGTATGTATGTATGTATGTATGTATGTATCTATCTATCTATCTATCTATCTATCTATTCATCCATCCATCTACCTATCTATCTATCGTTCATTTTCCTTCCAATTAGGATTTTTCAAACATGGTAATATAGTTCTATAAACTTGTGACTATGAATCATGCAGTCAAATCACCTGACATTACAGTGAGTGATTTTCTCTAGCAGAACGCTGTCACACCCTTTGGCAATATTGCTGATTTATTTACCTAAGATAAACCTAGACAAAGACAACACTGCCTGATGCTACAACTGTGTGATGTTGCCAGTGGCATCTGCCCATGTCAGAGGCTTCGTTACATTGTTCTATACTTGCTCAAGCGTGGTTAAGGATCTTAATGTACACCCAGCTTCAAAGTGAATCACATGAAAATAAATATAGTAACTAAGTCATTCAGAAATTTATTTTTTACCATAACAAGACAGACTAATGTGGAAAGCCTAAGGAATTGCTGAATGAAAACTGAATAATTGAAACTTACATAGTTCCAGAGGTAGTTGGTACAATTGGAATATCTTCAGCCTCCAATGGTATTGACCAGGGGATATGAAACTGTGGCGCAAGCTCCCGCATCACGATATTGCTTTAAGACCAAAAGAATTATTAAAAATGAATTAATCCGGCAGAGCGGAGCCTGGCCTACCTGACACCCGGATTGGCGGCTCATAGAGGCTGAGCAACTGCGATTGGGAACAGAAAATTAGAACTTCTGTTTTTTCCCGGAGGCGACTTCAGGACACGGAGCAGCAGAGCCTGGCCCATCTGCCACCCGGAACAGAGGCTCGTAGAGGCTGAGCAACTGGTGGGTGGGAGACCTGGGCTGCAGGGGAGCAGAAAGATCTCTGTGGAGTACACAAGGAAAGTGCACCCCCTGCCTTGCCCTGCCCTGCCGTGCCTGATCCAGCAAACGGAAACAGAACGTTGGAACTTCTGCTCACACCCGACAACCCTGAGGCATAAAACAGGGCTCGACCCATCTGACACCTCAACCAGTGGAGAACCAGGGACACAGAGCAGATAGAAGGGAAAGGCAAGAACATATCACTGACAACAAAATGGCAAGAGGTAAGAGAAAGAGTATATCCCAAGGGAACCAAGACAATCTAGCAACACCAGAGCCCAGCTCTCCCATAACAGCAAACATCGGAATTCCAAACACTCCAGAAAAAGAAGACACAGACCTAAAATCATACCTCAAGACGCTGATAGAGTTACTTAAACAAGAAAGGAAGGAAAAGCAAAAAGATTCAGAAGCTTTTAAAGAAGAAACAAGAAAAACACTCAAAGAACTCAAAGAACGAGACGAAAACAGAACCAAAGAAATAAAGGAATGGAAGAGGGAAATTAAAACAGAGATTGACACAATAAAGAAAACACTAAAAGAGATAACCCTAGAGTCAGAACACCAAAAAAAGAAATCAGGAGTCACAGAAGCAAGCATTTCCAATAGATTACAAGAGATCGAAGAGAGAATCTCGGGGGCAGAAGACAACATTGCAAACATAGACAAAACAGCCAGAGAAGATGCAAAAAATAAAAAGCTCCTAACCCAAAATGTCGAGGAAATCCAAGACACAATGAGAAGACCGAACCTAAGGATAATAGGAATAGAAGAGGGAGAAGAGTATCAACTAAGAGGCACAGTAAATATCTTCAACAAAATCGTAGAAGAAAACTTCCCTACCCTTAAAAATGAGATGACCACAAGCATAAAAGAAGCCTTCAGAACTCCAAATAGGTTGGACCAGAAAAGAAATACCTCCCGACACATAATAGTCAAAACACCAAGTGCCCAAAGCAAAGAAAGAATACTAAAAGCAGTAAGGGAAAAAGGTCAGGTAACATATAAAGGCAGACCAATCAGAATCACACCCGATTTCTCAACAGAGACTATGAAAGCTAGAAGAGCCTGGACAGACATCATGCACACCTTAAGAGAGCACAAGTGCCAGCCCAAGCTGCTATACCCAGCAAAACTATCAATCACCATCAATGGAGAGACGAAGATATTTCAAGACAAATCAAAATTCACACAATATCTGACCACAAACCCAGCACTACAACGAATTATAGGTGGAAAACCGAATACAATGAGGGAAAATACAGCCTAGTATAAACAAGAAAACTCCTAAACAAGAAAACTAAAAGAAGAAAAGAACACAGACACAACTCAACCCAAAAAAGCAATAATGGCAGGAAACAGAAACAACTATTCCCTGATATCTATTAACATAAATGGTCTCAACTCCCCAATAAAGAGACATAGACTATCAGACTGGATACATAAACAAAATCCAGCCTTTTGCTACATACAGGAAACTCATCTCAGAGACAGAGACAGACACTATCTCAGAGTAAAAGGGTGGGAAAAAAACTTCCAAGCAAACAGCTCCAAGAAGCAAGCTGGAGTGGCTATTCTAATATCGAATAAAGTAAACTTCCAACCAAAAGTTATCAAAAAAGATAAGGAAGGACACTTTTTACTCATTACCGGGGAAATCTGTCAGGAGGAACTCTCAATCCTTAACATATATGCTCCAAATAAAAAATCACCCACATTCATAAAAGAAACCCTACTAAAGCTCAAAAAATACATTTCACCCCACACAATAATAGTGGGAGACTTTAATATCCCACTCTCACCAATGGACAGATCAGGGAAACAGAAACTGAACAAGGACACTGCAAAACTAGCAGAGACTTTGAACCAGCTAGAATTAATAGATATATACAGAACATACTATCCCAAAGTAAAAGAATACACCTTCTTCTCACCACCCCATGGCACCTTCTCGAAAATTGACCACATAATTGGACACAGAACGAGCCTCCATCGATATAAGAAGATTGAAATACTCCATGGATCCTCTCAGATCACCATGGTCTACGGCTGGTCTTTAACAACAACAAAGACAACAAAAAGCCCACATACACATGGAAACTAGACAATGCTCTGTTAAAGGATAGCAGGGTCAAAGAAGAAATAAAGAAAGAAATTAAGGATTTTCTAGAATTCAATGAAAATGAAAACACAATATACCCAAACCTATGGGATGCAATGAAAGCAGTATTGAGAGGAAAACTCATAGCCCTAAGTGCTTCCAAAAAGAAACTGGAGAGAGCTCACATCAGCAACCTGACAGCACACCTAAAAGCCCTAGAACAAAAGGAAGCAGATACACCCAAGAGGAGTAGACGGCAAGAAATAATCAAAATTAGGGCAGAAATAGACCAAAGAGAAACAAAAAGAACCATTGAAAAAATTCAACAAAACCAAGAGTTGGTTCTTTGAGAAAATCAACAAGATTGATAAACCCCTAGCCAGACTAACTAGAGGGCAAAGAGAGAGTATCCAAATTAACAAAATCAGAAAGGAAAGTGGGGACATAACAACTGAAACTGAGGAAATTCAAGAAATCATCAGATCCTACTACAAAAACTTATACTCCACAAAATTGGAAAATCTGGAGGAAATGGATGAATTCCTAGACAGACACAAGGTCCCAAAGTTAAACCAGGACCAAGTAAACCATCTAAATAACCCTATAACACCTAAAGAAATAGAAGAAGTCATCAAAAGCCTCCCAACCAAAAAAAGCCCACGTCCAGATGGGTTCAGTGCAGAATTTTATCAGACTTTTATTGAGGATATAACACCAATACTCGCCAAACTATTCCAAAAGATAGAATCAGATGGAATATTACCCAACTCATTTTTTGAGGCTACAATAACCCTCGTACCTAAACCACACAAAGACCCTACAAGGAAAGAGAACTTCAGACCAATGTCACTTATGAACATTGATGCAAAAATACTCAACAAAATCCTTGCAAACCGAATCCAAGAACACATCAAAACAATCATTCATCATGACCAAGTAGGCTTCATCCCTGGGATGCAGGGATGGTTTAACATAAGGAAATCCATCAAGGTAATCCACCATATAAACAAACTCAAAGACCAAAATCACATGGTCATCTCACTAGACGCTGAGAAAGCATTCGACAAAATCCAACACCCCTTCATGTTAAAAGTCCTGGAAAGAACAGGAATCCAAGGCCCATACTTAAACATGATAAAAGCAATATACAGCAAACCAACAGCCACCATCAAACTTAATGGTGAGAAACTTGATGCAATCCCACTAAAATCAGGGACTCGACAAGGCTGCCCACTCTCCCCCTACCTATTCAACATAGTACTGGAAGTCCTGGCTAGAGCAATTAGACAGCAAAAGGAGATCAAGGGGATACAAATCGGAAAGGAAGAGATAAAAACATCACTCTTTGCCGATGACATGATAGTGTACTTGAGTGACCCCAAAAATTCCACCAGAGAACTCCTACAGCTGATAAACAAGTTCAGCAAAGTGGCTGGATACAAAATTAACTCAAACAAATCAGTAGCCTTCCTGTACTCAAAGGACAAACATGTGGAGAAAGAAATTAGGGAAAACGTACCCTTCACAATCGTTAAAAAAACTATGAAATACCTTGGTGTGACTCTAACTAAGCAAGTGAAGGACCTCTATGACAAGAACTTCAAACCTCTAAAGAAAGAAATTGAGGAGGATCTCAGAAAATGGAAAGATCTCCCATGCTCATGGATTGGAAAAATCAACATCTTAAAAATGGCCATCCTACCAAAAGCAATCTACAGATTCAATGCAATCCCCATCAAAATTCCAACCCAGTTCTTCATGGAACTGGAAAGATCAACGTGCAATTTCATATGGAATAACAAAAGACCTAGAATAGGGAAATCCATCCTCAACAACAAAAAAACATCTGCGGGAATCACTATCCCTGACCTCGAGCTATATTACAAGGCAATTGTGCTGAAAACTGTATGGTACTGGTACAGAAATAGGCATGGGGATCAATGGAATAGAATAGAAGATCCAGAAATGAGCCCTCATGTATATGGTCACCTGATTTTTGACAAAGGAGCAGTAAACATTCAATGGAAAAAGGACAGCCTATTCAACAAATGGTGCTGGTCCAACTGGCACTCAGCATTCAAAAGAATGAAAATAGACCCGTTCTTATCTCCTTGTACAAAGCTCAAGTGTAAGTTGATCAAAGATCTCCACATTAAACGAGGTTCAC
Source organism: Micromys minutus (assembly GCF_963924665.1). Taxonomy (NCBI): domain Eukaryota; kingdom Metazoa; phylum Chordata; class Mammalia; order Rodentia; family Muridae; genus Micromys; species Micromys minutus. The sequence goes on along the minus strand of NC_137954.1, from coordinate 45,749,462 downwards.
TGAAACTATTAGATGAGAAAGTAGGGAAAACCTTAGAACACATAGGTACAGGAGAAAATTTCCTGAACAAAACACCACTGGCTCAAGCTCTAAGGTCAAAGATTAACAAATGGGACTTAATGAGATTGCAAAGTTTCTGTAAGGCTAAAGACATCGTCAAGAAAACAAAATGGCAACCAACAGAATGGGAAAAGATCTTTACCAACACCACATCAGATAGAGGCCTAATATCCAAGGTGTACAAGAAACTCAAAAAGCTAGACACCAGAGAATCAAATAACCCTATTAAAAAATGGGGTACAGAGCTAAACAAAACGTTTTCAGTTGAGGAACACCGAATGGCCGAGAAACATCTGAGGAAGTGCTCGACATCCTTAGCCATCAGGGAAATGCAAATCAAAACAACCCTGAGATTCCACCTCACACCAGTCAGATTGGCCAAGATCCAAAACTCAGATGACAGCAGATGCTGGTGAGGTTTCGGAGAAAGAGGAACACTTCTCCACTGTTGGTGGGGTTGCAAGCTAATACAACCACTCAGGAAATCTGTCTGGCGATACCTCAGAAAATTGGATATAGTACTACCTGAAGACCCAGCTATTCCACTTCTGGGCATATACCCCAGAGACACTTTAATACACAACAAAGATATATGCACCACAATGTTCATAGCAGCTCTATTTATAATAGCCAGAAGCTGGAAGGAACCCAGATGTCCTTCAGAAAATGAATGGATACAAAAATTGTGGTACATATACACAATGGAATACTACTCAGCCACCAGAAACAATGACTTAACCAAATTCTGAAGAAAATGGCTGCATCTAGAGAATATCATCCTGAGTGAGATAATCCAGTCACAAAAGAACAGACATTATATGCAGTCACTGATAGTGGGATGCTAACCCCAGAGGCTTGCACTCCCCCAGAAACAACTCACAGACTGTATGAAGTCCAAAAAATAAAGAAAACAAAAAAATATACATATATTTACAAAACAAGAAGACTTTGACTATTTCCATGTTGCGTTTTGTTTTGCATGTACTTTACGCTTATTGTAACTATTAGGTTTTCAATGCATACTGTCAAGTCCTTGAAAAAAATTAAGTACTGACTAAAAAAATATATTCACATGGTTTTATGTAAAATTATTTTAATGTCTGAAAAAACAGTACTGACAAAAATGTATAATTTTAAGCAAAAAATATTTAAAATCTGTACATTTATCTTTGTTTTGTAAAATAAAGTCGTTTAAAAAAAAAAAAAGAATTAATCCAAAGATAGAAGTGGGAATTTAATTATGCCATGATAAAGAAACATAAGAATTTAAGTCAAACTATCAAATGGTTATATTAACCTGATTATGTTATACTATGATTATGTTACAATCAAGTCCTGATTATGAAAATTTAGGTTTCTCTAAATTGAACACATTAACAAAATGCCATATTTGTGAATAATTTATGTAGTTTGAAAATAAAGCATGTTGCTTTAATTATATTTCCAGGTTTTGTTTTGTTCTGTTATCACTCATTAATGGTCTGTAAACTCCTTCTATGCACTTTTCTTCATCTGTGTGAGGTACTGGGCATGGAAACCAGAGCCCTGTGCACAGAACATTCCTTCATTGACCTTGATCTGACAAACTTATTCTAGGTATGATCTTTTCTAAGAAGCCATTACTATACTTATAGGAGGAATAGTAACAGATGTTTAAATACTTAATCTGAGGGCTAAGAGATTTCTTAGCTGGCCAAATGTTTACCTTGCCAGTATGAGAGCCAGAGTTTGAACCATGCAATGCTCAGTTTAAAAAAAAGCCATGCATGCTAGTGTACACTTTTGGAATCCCAGTGAGACCAGGAGACCGTATTTCAGGAAGAAGTGGATTATAGCTGAGAATGACCTGTCAATGGGGCTTTCACCACAAGCTCTTGCACATACATGAACATCCTTATAGATACATTCATCTCTGCACAGTGCACACAAACTCATTCGTCTTTTCCTCTCCCCCCCCCAGTCCTCTTCACATTCTCTCTCATACATACATAATATTTTTCTTTTCTTCTATCTTTGCATGCATTCATGCATAAGAAAGACACCCGTGCCTTCAATTTCTCTTTATTGAACAGCGCTCACCTTTGAAGCGCAGTACCAGAGCTGACTATAATGACCTTACATGATTTTGTCCTATATGCTTAGAAAGTCTTACAGATACATCTTGCTTTATTAACCTTCTAAAGCAAATGATATATAAAAATGGTGTTTCTACACATAATACTTTCTTTTCCACTTGTTTGATTATTTTATTAAAATAGCAAATGACATGTACATAAAGAAGTCATGCAAAACAATCTCAAATTTCAAACTTTTCTCTATGACTCAATGATCTTATTTTATGAACGTTTGCTTTATGACATTAAGTAGGTTAACGAAATCCTTCAAATACAATTACATAGGAAAAATGGAGGAATGCTGTATCTAATAATCCCATGTTATAGCAAAATCCATGATGTTGTTAGAAACATGTTATTAATTCACAACTCAGAATCTTTCATAGTTTTGGGGTATCTTATCAATATGGAATATTACCCTAGAGTAATCAAAAACTGATTAAAGCTCCCATGGCTACCATGTGCACAAAGGCACACAGGAGAAAGGTCCGGTAGTAAACGCTTACCCAAGAATTTTTGCACAGTCATCGTAGTACTTCATGGAATTTTTCACGAAGCTGAAGCCATTGACATCGCAGACGTACGACTGTCCATTGGCACGTAACAAATCAAAGCCACAAACTGTTTGCTATTTAAAGCAAGGTAGAAATCTTAAGGTATCATTGGAACTGCTATGATTCTGTATTCTAATTTCTTAAGAATATTATATATAAATGTTTGCACCATAGAAAGAAATGAGGGTTATAAATAACCATAACCTTGAGTACTCTGAAGATACATTTTGCATTCCATGGGGTCATTCCCTTATCATGAGCACTATTAGTCTTTGATGTCCAATACAATAAAACAATGCATAAGAATGTGATCCAACCTATTTACACATCCTTCACACAAAATCACTATATAGAAATAGTTCTTATATTAATAACCAGTAGTGCCATTAGCTTATGTTATGAATTTGGGATAGGCCTTCTCTAAAAATATAAGACGCATCCTTTATTAAATGAAGGTTGCATTACTTACACCTGAATATTTACTATGTTCTAGTAATTAGGTAAATTGGTAGCATACAAGAGAGAACAGTCAAACACAAGAAGCAAAGAGGTTTCTTCTAAGCGCATATATTGTTTACAGAAACAAGTTTTACTAAACATTAGGCCAAAGAATAAACAATGAGGATAATTTTTATTCAATTTTTTTTTGAATTTTATAAAAGTAAAAAGTACTTATCAGTTTAAAAAAATGTCAGGCACTACCACTAGGTATACAAGTATTATTCTGTAAGTATGATTTGAAGAAGTGAACAAGGTTTATTAGTTCTGTATGACACAGAAATTCCTATGTACACATATGTGAGGGCACACATACTGACTGCCTCCTCAGCTTACTTCTCTGTACGTCCCATACTGTCTAATCCAGAAGGGAAGCCTAGAATGCACGGGTCTGTGAGATAGCATAGCAGCTTACCTTAAAGGCAAGGCAGACTTTCCAGGCAATCAGCTTCTCCCGCGCATTGAGGATGACAGGGTACCTCACCTCCTTCCCTTCGCTGTCTCGCTCTACCTTGCCGTCCAGGGCTGGAGATTTCCGAGCTTCAGCATGAGCGTAGTCTGGACCCACAGTATAAACCTTTTGTAAAATGTAAATATATATAGGATGGATTGCTACTCAAATATATAACCAGAAAACCAAAAAGTATCTATTTAAAATAGTTCAGATGCCAGACTATTAATAAGCATACCTTTCTATTTTATATGACAGGATTTCCAATATACCAGAAAAGGTTACAATATACACATGGTTATACATAGTTACTTATACAGCATAAGACTATTTTCTGTACAAAAGCACAGCATTATGCACTAAAACTATAAAGATACAAATCTTAAACAGACAGAAGAAGTATCTGTATGATTTTTTTTAAAGGGTGGGGAATTCATCTTGTGGGAGGGAGAACAAGGAAAGGCATTTTTGCAGACGTGATAAATAGAAAAGAGAGCAATGAAGCAACACAAGGCATTCTGGGAAAGGGAAAGAATTCAGTTTTAGTTGTGCTGTAGAGAATGGCATTTGAGGAAGAAATAGCTTGTATGTCAGTTTTATGAACATGGATGTTATCCTGCGGCCAATGAGAATCTACTAACAAATGAAAAGGACACATTCAAGGTCAGATTTATAAGTTTAAAAGGAGCAGCCTCATCAAGAAAGGCTGACTGGGAGAAGGGAAGCTTCAGTGGTTTCCAAGTGCAATGGTATTTTTCTATCATGTTACCATTACCAGATCCACATATCACGGACATTAATCACTGTTCGGAAACTGGCAGCTACTAGGATGCTCAGTCTGAGATTTTCCTACTCATTAGCCTTTAAAGTACCATATGTATCTAAAACCTGACCTAAACATTTTTATAATTCACTAAAATTCATCCTCTTTGTAATGCTGGATGTTTTACTTTTAACCCTTTAAGAACACTGTTCTTTAAAAAGGAGTTCTTGGACTTCCAAGTGTCAGTGAGGTCCACCAAACAAAACAGAGCAAGAAGTCTGGACGAACAGGAACTTATGTGTTAGAATGCTCGCCTCCCTCACGTAAGGGCCTGCGTTCTATCATTAGTACCAATAATAATGACACTAACAAAGGTAAAAGAGAAATAGCCACCTTTCTCTAAAATAAATGGTAACCTTAAGATATAAACTAAAAGGATAAGGTCTTTATGATTTATCCATTCATACACAGCTCAACTTCTGGGTTTCTGATCTGACGAAGATGATGTCACAATGCTTACTTCTTGTTGAAACTATCCTTCAGATTTCTACCTCTTCCGGGTCAGTGACAACAAGGCATCAGCTGGCAACAAGGCATCTCCTGAGCTGGACAGCAGCAGTTAGATGTAGCTTTTGACAGTCTGGTAATTACAAGTGAGAGGCAAGCATGTTGTGCGTGCTGTGTGTCTCGAATGTAAGCTATGATGGTCGTGGGCTGCATTTATTCAATGTGTTCTCAACCTAGAGTTTACTTTCCTTCCTTTTTTTTTGAGGTAAGATTCCCACTGCTAGGTTCTCTGGAGTGGAACTGAATACAGAGCACAGCTTTGCCTCACAGCTGCGTGCAGAGACTGTAGGACACACCGCCATACTGAGCTGAGAGTGTTTAAGATGACACAGCACTTCTCAGATCATGACTCATTATCAGACAAGAAGCATCTGTACTTCACCCACCGGCCACCGTCCTACCTTGACATCAGTACCGTCCGTAGGCATGAACTCTTCATATATATATGACCCCGTTTTTCGCACGTTGCTTTCTGGGGAATACACACTACTTCTACTGCCAATCTAGAGAGAGCAGATATCCATTAACATAAAATCAGGTAGGTGCCCTCGTTTTTATAATACATCTAAAGGTAACCTTTAAGTACTATCTACTGTAGACATTTCTAATTATTTCATAACTTTAATTCATAAAGATTTAACAGTACTTAAACTTGGCAGTATTCTCTGCTATAGTTGTTACTTAAACATATAAAAAGCATAAAATATAATGAAAAAAAATTATGTTTCTAGGGTACTGAAGAGAATCCTCAGTGCTTAACGTACTGGCTGCTTTTCCAGAAGATACAAGCTCCCGGCACCCATATCAGGCAGATACCAACTACTTACAACTCCAGTTCCTGGGGATCTGATGACCTCTTCTGGCCTCCCTCAAATATATGTAACGCACGTGCACAATATCCCCACACATGCATGCACACATGTAGACACACACACACACCAGAGTCTGTTTATTCCTGCCACAGAGCTTCCCCTACATAAACAACACCTCACTTTATGCCCCACGAGTGGGTTGTCTGCCAAGCTTCCTGCATAATGCAGCACTACTGCTTTCAACATTCTTTAGACGGAAGCAGGCCACAAGTGTAGTTATGTTTCTAAGAAACTGCTAGGAGGCTCATGTTTATTCATACTGCACTTAGTGCTGAATCTTCTAGAAACTATGTTATCTGAGTCTCACAAATACAGAAGAGAGTTCCAGCAGGCCTCAATTTCCTAGTCTTATCTATATATTTTTACTTTCAAATATTTGCCACTACACTGGATATTTAGAGGGTATTTTTATTGTTTTAAGATACATTCTATCTTATATGTATCAGTCTTTTGCCTACATGTATGCAAATGCACACCATGTAGACAGGGCCTGTGGAGGCCCCAGTAAGGCACCAAATCTCTAGACTGGATTGCAGATGCTTGTGAGCTCCCTTATGTGTGACAGCAGCCGTTAGATGTAGCTTTCCTGACAATCAGGTAACCATACGTGAAAATAACCATATTCTGCATGCATTACAACATACAATAAGCTATGATGCTCATGAAGTTAGATTTATTAAATGTATCCTCAACTTACAGTAACTTTTTTTCATTTTTTTTTTTCCTTTTGAGATAAAGCCTACTGGGGTCCTCTGAAGAAACAAATGCTCTTAATTACTGAGCCATTTTTCTAGTTCTTTGCTTATCCTTAACGTATAAAACCATGACTATTTATGATCCCATCTCTAATCTTGATACATCTCTAATCATATTACCAAGAGACTGCATTCCTGCTAGCACATGTTGGATTAGGCTTATTTCTCAATTACCCAATTTAAAAAATATATATCATTCCAAAAAGTAATATGATATCATTATATTTCAGATATGGTTTGCACTGATTTTATAATGGGAACAATTATGAATGCACTTACATGTGTAAAATTACTAATGTTATTTATGTGTGAACTGGCAATTTTTCCATATAATTTCTCCAAAAAGGATCTTATCTTTAGCTTAATTTCTAGTCTGATAGAAATGCAAGTTGGAGACAAAAACTATCTGGAACCTTACTTTGTTTTCCGAAGGCTAACTATACTTTCTATGGTGCCAGATGGCTTCTGTCCCTCACAGACCCGGGTTCGGAACACTTGCTGCCTACTGGTGCTTTGCAGGTCTAAGTGGTGCAGCCTGACTGGGGGAAGTGCCGCCCTGGGGTGGGCCTGGGCAGGCCATTCCAGTCAGAGCTCTCTACTTCCTGCTTGTTGTTAGAGATATGCGCTCTGAGCTTGGTTTCTGTCAGGGTAGCCATGCCTGCAGCTTGCTGCTACACCTATCCCGCCACAATGGACTCTTACTGCTCTGGAACCATATGTTTGCTCGAACCATAGTTCAAATAAAGTCTTCCTTCCTCCTTCTAGAAGTAGTTTCTGCTGCGGTGTTCTAGCTCAGTAACAGAAAAGTACACGTGGAATCACTGCGGTTTCCTCAGTTTCCTCTAGACAGTGACAGTTCAGTATCTCACCTTAGTTTATTAAGAACCTCAATAAAACGCATAACCGTGAAGACTGCTCACAGGGTGGTTACAAAGGCTTACCTTCCTGAAAAGTCTCTGGCTTCCACCTCCGGCGGACGTCGGATAGTAAATGTAAACATTGTGGTCTTCTGCACTGACTGGCTTTTCCACAAATGGCTTCTGGAAAACTTCCCCATTCACTTCTACGTGATCTTCTCCTTCAATCAGATTGCATTCTAAACACAGAGCATAACGGCCCCAAGAGTCAGACGCTCTATCACCTGGATAACACTGTTCCAAGAGCAAATCTGAAATCTACTCTTCAGGCTTCTAGTAAAACTGTGCTACGCCGTAGCAGACTAAATTAATCAGAGCTGAGGCACAGTGATAGCCTGAATACCATGTGCAAGGGCTCAATCCTCAGCACCTCGAGGAAGAAGAGCTTAGTCCAAGACAGAGGACTAATGACCGTGGAGAGAGTGGGAGTTAGCCTTCCCCAGGGATGAGCTTCCTAAATGATTACCCAGCCCTCAAATCATAGGTACACAGTTATACGTACAAAAGCCATGAAGACAGCACCTACAATACTTCTTAGCCAGTTAGCTCACTGTGTCTTGTTTTGCCCTGTTTTCTGAGACAGGGTCTCACAGTGTGACGCCCACCCTAGCCCAGAACTAACACGTACTGATTGATGTTGAATTTCCTGTCAGCCTGCCTCAGCCTTCTGAGGCATTACAGGTATGCATCACAACAGGCCTGCATTTGTTTAATTCATTAAGACAAACTACTAAACAGACTATCATGGATTCTCAAACTCCTACTTATGGTAGGGATGTGACAAAGAGTATGTCAAGAACCAAAAGAAAGGCTGTGGAACTGAGTTCTCTGACCTTTTGGGTTATTTGGATCACGGTTCAGAATTGCATACCGAGGAAGTAGGATGCCTTCAGCTTGAAGAATACTATAAACGTCTCTTCTAAAGAAACAGAGAAACATCCTTAGTGCTTACCTCTCTATTTCCCAGGGTATTATATTCCCACACACGTAAGTTACCACTCTTAACTACCATGAAGTTCACATGTCAACCCTTTGTTTTTCTAAATATTTCAAATATCAAAATGCTCCTAAAAGAATATTCACCAAAATGCATGTCTTTTGGGGTGAATTAAAAGACTACACTTTAAGACAAGAATGTACATGCATAAAGAAAAATAGTCAAGTAAGACTAATATATCAGGAAGACAAAATATAGCCTAACTACTAAAACTCCTACCAGAAAATAATATTTAATACCATAGAAAAATATTCACAGGATGCTAAGAGAAAATGATTTTACCCTCATGTGAAATTAGTATATATGTATTTCCATGTAAGTAATATAAGTAATGTCATGTTATAACACAAAAGTAGAATGCTCATGAAAAACAGAATTGTATGTAGCTACCAAAACAAAATACCAATTAAATGAAGTATAACTTCATCTAGAAGCCTACAGTCAATGAATACAATGTATAGTAACAAATTGTTGTAATGGTACACTTCACCATAAACATCATCAGTCACAATGAACGAATTCTACCTAATCACCAGCCATATGACGAGAAACTGCAAATTTGATAGAAATTAAGCACTTGTCGTCCAGTTCCTTGTCCCACTACTTAGGAGACTACCTGTGACTGGTAAGTGAATAATTCCCTCAGTTCTTAAGGCTCCTCAGTGGTAAATTTTGCTAATAAACGTATTCTCTTAAGGATGCAATGAACGCATGTAGAACACCTGATGCTGTGTCAGCACACACTAATTACTAAGGAAGCGTTGGTTTCTTTTTCCCCTAGTTTAGCCAACTTCACTCACCTATCTTGTATGAGATACTGCATATTCAAGTCATTGATTACAAATGGATTCCTGAGTTTTGCATAGGCAACTGCTTTGTCCAGTGGAAATCCTAAGAACACATATTATTATCATATTCTGTACGATCTCAAGATAAGCTGGCATCAATAAATGTATTAGATTTATCAACTTGAATTATGCCACCTCCCCTAAAATGATAATTTCATTATGTACATAACCACCTTCTATAATAGATATGAAATAAGTATGTACTTTTTATTTAACTTATACTATTAAAATAAATTTTATTGGTTATTATCATTGATATGGCAAACCAAGTCATTGGCTATGACATGTTAGCCTGTGTCTATTTAAAGACAACTGATAGAAAGGTAAGATTATTTCATTATATAAAGAGAAATCTACGAATGTTTCACATCACTTGATTTTTAAAAATACTCTCCATATACAAGTCTCTTTGATATTTTAATGTCTAAATATGAACTAGCCAACAGGACCTTTAAAAACAGAAGCAAAAACAAAAATGGATTTATACACAATAAAATGCGCAAACGATGAAGATATGAATAGAAGCTGCTGCTGCTCGGCCACCTTAGGATACAAAAACTAATTGTCTAAAGTTCCTAGACGACTAAAGTGATTAATAATGAGAATGAGTCACATGCTGGTGTGATTACAATAGATTTGGAAATAAAAATTCAGAGATTATATTTATTATCTATATTACCACTAAAACTCTCCACCATACCATCGCAGGTAAGAGGGGTAAACATGCTTCAATCCTGGCTCTGTTTGGCTATATAAGGTTGAGCCAATTTATCTACCTCTAAACTCAAGTCCAGCTGTCAGTGAGCATGACACGCATCTAACTACCAGCAGTCTTACAGAATTAAAAGCTTTTCAATGTGTATAAGGAAAACCTGCCATAATCTTCCTGAATACTGCTTCTTATTGTCCTTACATGACATCTGTCATCGCTTTCTTCTCTATGGAAGATAAAAGCACTCAGCAGGACAGCGCATGGTTTAATTATGAACACTGACTGCTTGTGAGGACATTACATCTCTGCAGCACTACGTGAAGGTTTAGAAATGTTAAGTATTAAAACTCTAATAAAAAAAAAAAGCTATGTTCAGTTAAAACGTATTCCTAAATCTCTTTTAGTGTTTTAATAATGTATTAAGCAGCAGCTGGTCTCTATAAGCCACCAGAATTCTACACCTGTAAATGTTTCAGGGTCCCAGTGCCAAGCTTCCCACCAGAACAGAGCAAACGGAAAGCACCTGCTGGAGTCCCAGCTTTGGCTTCGGCTAACAGAGAAAACAGTCTCTTGCCAACGGATAACTCACAGAGTATGTCCTAAGACACAGCAAAGAGCTTTTAGGCGCTAACAGCTTTCACAGGAAAAAAAAATGTAATGGTCCAAGAAAAACACTTTCATGTGCAGAAAATTAAAAAATTTCTCAAGAAAAAGCCTCAGCCAACCAAGATCAGATTAGGTTTACTGAAAAATAAAAATCAATCTCCATTATCAATAAACAGAAAAAAACTTAGCACAGTTCAGAACTATTTGGGGGGGTGGTGGTGGTAAAAAAGGTAATGATTAATACAGAAACCCTAAAACTTACAAACTTATTAATAGAAAAACCAAGTAATTGACAAATTTTTTAAATTATTCAGAAATAAACAGCAATCATTTTAATTATATTTTTATATAACTATATAACATTTTTTACTGTAACATTAATACTAAAACTTAACTGGTATTGCTGTTCAATTAAAAATGGGAAAGCCCTAAACTTTTAATTGAAAGTTCTTAAGAAATGAAGTATGCACATTTACATAAGAATACCGGATCACTTTCTATGTGGTAGAAATATAGGGTTTAAAGTATCTAATAATTCAAGAATTTATCTGCAAATATGTGCAAACAAAGGTATATATTAAAAGAGTCAATCACAACCTTACTTTAATAGTGAAGTATTTACTATTAAATTAATAGTTATTAGTTAATGAAGTTACACATTTATATAATACACAGCATGAAAAATGTGGTGTGGGGACATTTGATAAAAATCTAAGAAAAGCTAAATGTAAAGTTAGATGTAGCTACGACACTAAAATTTTAAAGACCACAATGACAAGAAAAAGAGTAGAAAGAAATATATCAAAATGTTAACACCCTTCCTTGTGAATTAGCTTCATTTCTCATTTATCCAATAATCTATAACCAGTATGAATTACTTCTATGACCAGACAGGAACAAGCACCCATGTCCACCTTCTGATACCTTTAGAATGGAAAGAAATAAGACAATCACATAACGGCCAGTTTTCCACGGGTTCATTCAAAATAACTTCCTCTTCAAAAACGACTACTGTGATGTATTTAAACAGGGAGATCCGTTCCAGAATTTCCTTCATGGGTTTGGATTTGGATTTCTTGGCCATGGAACATATTCCAACCACAATCTGCCTTTCTGGTGGCTAAGACAGAAAGAAAACAGGATGACAGGTTGTCCTAATAGGCGCTCTAAAACATCGCTGTCATAATTCCCTTTCAGAAGTAGGTGAGGAACAGGAATCAGTAAAACTAACACATTCACATTCCTACCAAAATCAGCAAAATTACATCACTCATAATACTTTACAAGAAAAATAAATTTTTAAAAATCTTTAAAAACAAACAAAAAACCACCTTCAGCATATTGCTGTTTTCAACTAAGTTTAAAGTACTAATCAACGTCCTTCCTCACCTGCTCCTGGCATTTATTTATCTTCAGGCAGAAAACTACGAATGAGAGCAAAACTCCATCTGTTCCAACTAAAACGGCCAGCAAGAGTCAGATAAAGTCTTGTCTAAAATCAGATGCATTTCCAACTACAAAGCTGTGCAGTATTATGTCTTCCTGGAGACTGGGCTGGGACATTAGCGGGTCACACATAGCCTTTTGAACCCAGAGAACTTTGACACTCCCTCCAGCGTTCACGCTTGGCACTCCTGCTCAATGATCTCCTTAATCTTTGTACTCGTAACCAAATCAACGTTCAAACTTGAATACACACACCATACAAACAGGAACATACAGAGGGCCTCATGCTCACAAAATTCTGTTATATTCATTCTTGATTCTTTGTACTTCATCTTGGCCTTTTCATTCCGGAGCTTAAGAGTTCTATCAACCATATAAGGTTGCGTCTATTTCTTGTCTCTTCCATGACTTTACGCATTTCATATAACAATATATAATAAAACTGCTCAAAGGTGGTTCATAAAACTTCCCCTTAAATGTATCAATAAAAATTTAGGAATTGAATTGTTTTGTTTTTTTACATTTAGAAAAATAATTCTACATAGCCTCTTCAAACATAAAAACTGGAGTTAAATAAGTATTGGACTATAAACAGTGACCATCTTAGGTCTACTATCTCTGCTTCCCCTCATCGTCCATGTTAGGGCCCCTATTCATTTTATTCTCCATCAAGAATCCTGAAAGGGCTCACTATCACCTTCCTAACGGAGGTTTCACAGATCAACTCTGCTGGATATTTCTCCCAGCTCTAACAAAGCATATGACAAGAACATCCATCAAGGTTCACCCACAGTTGCTTAGTGAGAACATTACTGTTACCAAAAAAAAAAAAAAAAAAAAAAAAAAAAAAAAAAGTCTCCTAACGGGAGGCAGATAGAGATGAGTGTAACTCCACCTCCTTAAAGGCACACCCCCGTTCCCAAAATAAAATAGGCTCTGCCTGAGGGCAAGAAGAATGAGGACTAACACAGTAGACCAATAGACCAAGGAACTGAATGTAACAGATGTGCTTCATTTCTGAGACACAAGGCACACAAGACACCAGATACATTGGTTTCTTACGCACAAATACACAGGCTTTGATATAGTCTTGTAGAACTTCATAAACTTAGATAAGTAGTTCCTTAGTATCTTACAGTAACTCTAAACTGTCATTAAACTAAGTAGGGAATCTTATTGCTAGCTACCTTTATTACACTTTTTAATATCCTGTCTATTCATATCACTCATGCTTTTTCAATTAAAAACTTTTTAAACTACTTTGTACATTTGTATTCGTAGCAATCAGTGAACATTCTGCACTGTCCTGGTTTATCAAGAAAGAAAGCAACAACTTACAGACTCATCTTCCTCCTCGTCGTCTTCATCGGCATGGTGGAAGAAGCGACGATAGTTCCCAGGATTGATTTCTGCATCTTCAGGCCCAACAAAGAATCTGGGAGGTTCACTCATTTTTACTGAATTTGATATACATAAAGGTTAAAGAATCTGTACTAAAGCTTCCAATAAACGGTGTCAGAAGAACACATCCTCACTCTGCAGCTGACACACAGGTCTGCTGCAGGGTTTTCACCAATCACATGAAATGTGCTGACATTTAGTTGGCAAGTGCTCCTTTGTTCTCAGATATCACTGCTTCATTGTTGAACGCCAGTGGCTGCGGCAGTTTAGAACGCAAGGACAATGAGGCTACAGCTTCCCTGGGTTGGAACAGACGTCCTCCTCTCACCTAAAACACAATGCAAGCAATGAACTTCAAGAGTGTTCTTCAAGAATACTCACAAAAACAACCTCCTCCACAAAATTAAGTAAGGAAGAGTATATTACAGATAGATGTGTCAGAACAAGGGGATCAGAGGACACAACATAACACAAAGGCCACACTAATCAAATCCAAAATGTACCTGGTAAATGAGAAAATGATGCAAATAATAAAACAAACTTGTTAAGAACTAAAACCTTCAGTCCAGAAGTATCTGAAAGGAGTGGATAGATAAAGACTAACGAACACAGCTCTTCTGCTAATTAGTAGACTAATTAATTCTACTACTAATTAGTAGACTGAAAACAAGACTTCAGTCAACTATTTTCAAACTGAGGACTTAGAACTATTTAGCAAATCTACAACAATTGCTACAGCAATCCTAGAAAAACTACTACAGCTTCCAAATATAATACACTTGCCAAGAAACTGTATGATTCAATGACACGCCCCCATACAAATCCCACATGGAAATCTACGAGTTAACTATCACATGCTAATGACACAATCTCAAGCTATTCCTTACAAAGCTGTTTACATGCCCCTGAGCACTGGTGGTATTCAGATTAGTTATTTGCCAAGATGAAATTGTGCATCAAATACATATTAGATGACTGGTGATATTTTAAAAAAGAAAAAAAGAACAACATGCTAGATAGATGTACAAAGCACAATCCAAAATTTTTATTCCTGGAAGTCTGGTTAATTTTAACTGGTGGCTCTCAATAAAATATAAAATGCAATTGGTTTACTCAGTAAGCTTTGGCTTTAGGCAATTCTTATGAATCACTTGGGATTAAACCTGAAAGAAGAAATAATTTATTTGTTAACAATGCTTTTTATTTCTTCAACACTTTAATATTAAAAAGTGTTTCTTACTGAGAGAAAAAAGGCAAACTTCTGTAACTTCACAGCAGGTCAGTTCAGGCTTCCTTGTTACAAAGTAGATTACTTAAGGCTGTGTGCTTATGTTCTTTCAATTACACGTATCTAAATATTTTAGTAGCAGAAAGAGCCTTTGTTTGGAGTCAACTATACCAATCTGTTCCTAGCAACTAACAACTTATGCTCGAATTTCTGAGTCCATCCACCCCCTCGCCTGTGTGTGAGTGAGTTACCAACAGCCTGTAACTGGGAAGACTCAGGGAGCTCAGTGTTTCACAGAGATACCTAATAAACCATATTTCTGTCTGAACTGCTATAAATAATACATAACATGAAAATCTAAAAGAATCCTGATGGTTATTTGTTGAAATAAACATGTATACAGTAAATACTGTTCACTTCTTATAGACTCTCCTCATTAAGGGTAAACAACTGTATCCCTAGTTTAAGTATCATAACAAAATGGTTTATATATCAACAACCTTGTTTTACTCTGTGGTGCTATTTTTTGTTATTGTTGTTTTTTTGTTTTTTGTTTTTTTTTTTTCATTTAAATATACTTTGTGAAATGCCTAGAATATATGACTGTAAACTTTTGAAAAACTCAGCCAGGAATCCAAAGACCAGTGGCAGAAATAGGATTGTTACTACTATTTGTAAGATACTGGTTTGCAGGGCTGGACAGATGGCTTAGTAATCAATAACAATGGATGGTCTTCCAGAGGTGCTGAGTTCAATTCCCAGCACTCACATGGTGGATCACAACTGTAGTCCCATAGAACCCTATGCCCTCTTCTGGTGTGCACATGCAGATAAACATCCATCTACACTAAACACATAAGGAAACCTTAAAAACAAGCAAGCAAACAACTGTATTTCATACTGTTCTTTTCAATGAACAGTCAGCACTGGGAGCGGAAATCATCTTGATGAAAATATGGGGTGAAGGCATGTACATCGCCTTGATTCACCCACCCACCCAAACAATACAAGTCAGTAACTGATCTCCCTCCCCACCTCCAAGGCACATATCACTGATGAAGTTCAGTCTTTACTGCTGCCCAGAGGTCAAGAATACCAGTCCTCTACACCAGTCCTAGGGTAAGCTAGAACCCAGTCTTATATACATACTCACTGGAGGAAGTCAGGAGTAGATGAGTCAATAAAGGAACACATGTTATGAAGTCTTCTCTAATCACATGAGATTGGCTCAAAGCCAGAGGGGGATACGTCTCAATCATTTGGGGCAAGAACATATAATACTGGAGCACCCGTATACTTAGTATATTTCCTTTGTTCAAACACTAGCCCAAGGAGATGGAGTAGAACAGGCAAGCAAAGGAAAAGTGGAGAAACTGATGTTAGAGTTGTAACAAAAGGTAAAATCATGTTCTGAACTGACCTGAGAAAGCAGGTGAGGAGGAGGCAGGTTAGACAGAAAAACTTGTGTTTGAATGGAAAGCAGAACAATTATCCCAATAGAATATAAAGCTGAGTGGCTTTAATTTATGTCTGTAATTCTATTTCAGTATATGAGAGAGAGAAAAAAAAAAAAGACTTAAAAGAGGAACCAATTAGTGCTTAGGAATATGAACTAAGGAGTCACAGTAGCAATGTTAGATTCTTGTTCTTTAAAATTGTATTTGACCTCTTGGGCCATTGATCTCTATGTACACTGTACCTGTCATATTCTGTGTGAGGGCTAAATACACATTCATACATTAAAGGTACCTGTACTCTAAATTCTGGACACACTCCGTATCAATTACTATCTTTGAGTAGGGCTCGGGCATTTAAGTTTCTCAAGTACTTCCAACAAGCCGCCATGAAAGAAAGAGAAAAGAAAAATAAAGGAAAGAAAAACAAAAGAAGCAATAGGAAGTGAAACACATGATCACCAGTTTCATTACTGTGCACTGTTGATAGTATTTAAAAAAAAAAAAAAAAATCAGACTATCTCCTTGTCTTAGTTAAGGTTTTACTGCAGTGACACCATGACCAAGGCAACTCTTAGAAGGACAACATGTAATTGGGGCTGGCTCACAGGTTCAGAGGTTCAGTCCATTGTCATCAAGGCAGGAACATGACAGCATCCAGGCAGGCATGGTACAGGAGAAGCTGAGAGTTCTACATCTTCAGCTGAAGGTTGCTAGCAGAATACTGACTTCCAGGAAGCTAGGAATAGGGTCTTAAAGCCCAGGCCCACAGTGACACACTTACTCCAACAAGGCCATACCTTCTAATCCTTCCGCTCCCTGGGTTGAGCATATACAAACCATCACATTCTACTCCTTGGTCCCTATAGGCTTGTCCAAACATATGAATCTATGGGGGCCATACATAAATACAGTATAATAAAAAATACATTTGGTTCAATTTCCAAAGTCCCCATAGTCTATAGCAGTCTCAACAATGGTAAAAATCTAAAATTCAAAGTGTCTTCTGAGATTCACCCATCACTTTACTGTAATCCCCAAAGAAACACAGGAAACCAGCTGGGCAAACTCCAAACTCTGCAAATGTTGGCTGATGTCAAAGCAATCTTCAGATCCTTTTTCATCTTTATAGACTACAACAAACTTCTTTCTCCTGGGCTGGTTCCACTCCCTGTTAGCAGTTTTCCTCAGCAGATAACCCACAGTGCTGGCATCTCAAACATCTTGGGGTGTCCAAAGCAACTTCAATGTTACAGCTTCTTGTTTTAATGTCTGGAATCTACACATGATCTTCTGGGCTCCTCCTAAGTGCTGGAATCACTTCTCCAGCTCCGCCCTCTGTAGCTCTCTAAGCTCAGGTTGGTCCACTCCACTGCTGCTGTTCTTGGTGATCATCCCATGCTACTGAAATCTCCAATACACTGAGGTCTTCCATTGCAACTAGGCTTCACCAATAGTCTCTCATAGGCTCCCTTCAGGTTGGTCTTGACCTCAGCAATCTGCTTAGCTTTATCTCCTGGGATTAAAGGTATGCACCACCATGCCTATTAAATTCAACTAGGTAGGATCTTGCCACAAAGTCCCACTCCCTTACTTTATCTCCTTGAACATAGGATTCAGCTCCATTTCACTTCCTGGTACCCCATGAATACTCAAGCCATATATTTTATATTTTTTCTTTCTAAGCTTGCTATGCTTGTTTAAAATGTTCTTCAAGAGACTTAGCCAGAGAACAAAGTCTATTTGGGAGTTTCTGAGACTGTCTTTGTCAATGCAGTTAATCCAATTGTGTTATGCTTGGTCCAGGGAGTAGCACTATTTGGTGGGGTGGCCTTGTTGGAGTAAGTGTGCCACTGTGGGCCTGGGCTTTAAGACCCTACTCCTAGCTGCCTGCCAATCAGTATTCTGCTTTTATTCCACCTTTGGATGAAGATATAGAACTCTCAGCTCCTCCTGTAGCATCCCTGCCTAGATGCTGCCATGTTCCCACCTTGATGATAATGGACTGAACCTCTGAACCTATAAGCCTGCCCCAATTAAATGTTGTCCTTATAAGAGTTGCCTTGGTCATGGTGTCTGTTCACAACAGTCAAACCCTAAGACTCTGAGTCTCTTCACCTTAGCCTCAGACAGACGCTTCAGAGAATGGCAAAAAGTAGCCACATTCTTCACTAAAATATCACAAAAACAGTCTCTAGTCCACATTCTCAAATTCTTTTCCACTAAAATTCTTGAGCCAGGTTGGCACAGTTCAAATCATACTCAGCAACAAAGTCTTCTCTATTCCTACTAGGATAGAGCATTAAGCCCAACCTAAAAGCATTCTACTGCTTTCCAAGTATCAAAATCTATATTCCTCCAAACAAAAGTATGATCAGGAAATCACAGGAATACCCCACTATGGTACCAATATGTCTATTCCTGCATAATACCTCATGACCAAGAAGCAAGTTGGGGAGGAAAGGGTTTATTCAGCTTACACTTCCACATTGCTGTTCGTCACCAAGGAAGTCAGGACTGGAACGCAAGCAGGTCAGGAAGCAAAAGCTGATGCAGAGGCCATGGAGGGGTGCTGCTTACTGGATTGCTTCCCCTGGCTTGCTCAGCTTGCTTTCTTAAAGAACCCAAGATTATCAGCCCAGGGATGGCATCACCCACAATGGGCTGGGCTCTCTCCTACTGATCACTAATTGAAAAAATGCCTTTTAGCTGGATCAAGGAGGCATTTCCTCAAGGGAGGCTCCTTTCTCTGTGATAACTCCAGCTTGTGTCAGGTTGACACAAAACCAGCCGGTACACTCCTATGATGAAAAAGGATACACGTTGATGAAGCCGAATCTCCATCCTACCAGTGTTTAGCTTATCTCAAACAATAAGAATCTCCATCCTACCAGTGCTTAGCTTATCTCAAACAATAAATACGCCTCCACAGAATTTACCAGCTCTCGAGATGTCTTCATTCATTTGACCTTGGTCACCTACAGTCCTCTTATTATTTAACAGCACGGGCTGGATATAACTCTCCACAATAGAAACCTTAAGAAATGTATGTTTTTATATGTGAAATACTTAGTTTTTAGATGCAGGGCTTCCTAACATGTTGCTCAACAATGAAAGCAGATTTAGGCATGTTAAAAAACTGTGAGACACCGAAATGGCTGTAGGTCCTACTTAAATGACAAGTAACACTATCTTCAGTCTTCCCTATGGTACATGTTTAATATATAGCTTAATGTAAGAGTAAGTTAGGAAGCAATAACTACTTTGCAAATGAATGATCTCCCAATCTCCTTTGGATTATGGATAATGGATGATGACACTAGAACACTTTCCTCTTTTTATAAATATTTGAACTACATAAATAAATGTCTATCATTTCAATAGTACTGAACATTTGTGGCTCAAGTCTTCCAATAATCTGAACTATATTAATCAATGATCACATAATCAATACAAAAAAGTGTAAAGGAAGGTCTGCTTAAACTTAACGTTACAAATACAAGCAACAGAAACAACAACAAAACGGAACTTCATTTTCTTTATCACATTGTAAATGTTTAAAAACATGGAACATTTTCTCCCTCTCATATGGCATATGGTTTCTCACAAAATGAAATTTAAGGCGAATCTGAGATCTAGTACATCCTCAATGATGATTTTACTTGAAATCCTACAACCTCCATAATACTCACAATTTGATCAATGTTCAGTCACAAGCTCCAAATATTAAATGCCTACTCTGCAGTAGCTATGGATTATTCAAATATCAGAATTGAATTTTTAGTGTTAAGATTGCTTTTGTAGCAATGGTCCCCAAATAGACTGGTTACACCTTAATATTAAGCACATTACCAACCTATCACCAAAGCTTTGATCCGGAATTCTTAAGTAGAGAATTCATATTTTAATGAACAGACAGGCAGCTAGGTTTGAGATGTGTGCAAAACTATAAAAAATTGTAACAGTAGTTAAAAAAAAATCAAAGTGTGTATCAGTTACTAGTTTCCACACACACCAAGCATCATCTTGTGGACTTTCACATCTGGTGGACTAGAGCTATTTAAACTATAAAGTCTAGGGTTGAGTCCAATACTCTGCCTTCCTAAACTCCAAGGTGTTGCTGACATTGCTTGGAGTCTCATTTAAGAACTGCTCCACTCTAGCAAAATTCACTTTAACTCTTGCTCCTCGCCCCAAAATTACTGAACTGCTCTAAGCAGCAGAGTGAGGTTAGACATCGTGTACAGTTCTGAGGAGTAAACGAGTCTGCAGGCGGCCAGAACAGCCAGCACACAGTAAGGACTCTGTAAACATTAGCTGTCTCCATAACTGGCTAACTATGGACTGGCAAAACCCAAGCATAAGCAACAGTTTAGAATGTACCTTCTGGCAAAGGCTGCCTGCCCAGATCCTCTTCTGATGGTCTTTGGGGACCTTTTGACAAGGCTGCAGTCTGACTGGGCTGCGCCAGACTGGACAAATAGTCCTTTCTCTCATATATTTACTCATTCTGGCTAGACCTGCCTCTTCTTTAAATTAGCACCCTGAATAAGCCATTAATCCTGTACAGTAGAGAGCTCGCAGGCTGTCTTCCCATAGGTTCCACTAAAGTCCAGAAGTCCAGTTATGGAATTAGTAAATTTCCACTCCAAACAAAAAGGAAACTGGAGCTCCAACCACTGCTGTTCAACCAGAATACAAATTCATATCTGGTTTTCCTGATATCCCAAAGCATTTTCTAGTGGACACATTACTAGAAATGATAGCTAAATTCTAAAGCACTAGGAAGAAGTTAATACTGGCTTCTTCCTGCTAGGAAAGGCAAGCTAGAATCGTTTTTCGATTACATAAACCACGACAGTTCCAAGTTTCATACAACTTTCCCAATGACTGATTCCCCTCCCTCTTCAAAAGATAAACCTTTTTCTGCCAAGTCAGCTCTTCCGCCTGGAATTTACCTTTTTGCTGAGTTAGCTCTTTGGTTTGGAATTTACTGCCATTTTAGAGGAAATTCCTATTCTCCTTGAAATAAACTGGAAGACTTCAAAGAATGCTTCCCAGACTATCCTAATACATCTACCAAACCCCAAACACATTTCTTAACCATTCCATCTTCTTGTGCTCCATACACACCTTTCCTGATGATCTGTTTCTGTGAGAGCTCAGAGTTTTAATTTGTGTTTAGTTATCAAACATTTTGAACTGTCAGAAAGCCTGAAGGAACTACTCCTATGCCTAATATTAGAGTCAATATTCTATCAAGTGTTCAATTCAATACCCTTATAATCACTTAGCACGGAGATGGCAGGCCTTGTACAATTAGGAACCTTCCATCATCAGTTCCATCACCTGTCTTTTCAAAAAACCAGCCTCTGCTGCAGAAAATACATTTGGTGGTCTGAAATATTTAATTCTGCATCACATACAGAAGTTGCGCAGAGATCACGACTGTCATTAGTCACACACACACACACACACACACACACACACACACTGTCTTAGTCAGGGTTTCTATTCCTGCACAAACATCATGACCAAGAAGCAAGTTGAGGAGGAAAAGGTTTGTGTAGCTTACAGTTCCACATTGCTGTTCATCACCAAAGGAAGTCAGGACTGGAACTCAAGCAGGTCAGGAAGCAGGAGCTGATGCAGAGGCCATGGAGGGATGTCACTTACTGGCTTGCTTCCCCTGGCTTGCTTAGCCTGCTTTCTTATAGAACCCAGGTCTATCAGCCCAGGGATGGCTCCACCCACAAGGAGCTGGGCCCTCCCTCCCTTGATCATTAGTTGAGAAAATGCCTTACAGCTGGATCTCATGGACGCATTTTCTCAGCTGAGGCTCCTTTCTCTGTGATAACGCCAGCTTGTGTCAAGTTGACACAAAACCAGCCAACCAGTACACACACACACACACACACACACACACACACACACACACACACACACACTGGATACATAACCTCTGTTAATGTTAGTGAAGAAACTGGAATAACAAGAGCAATGGTGGGGCGATAGATTATAGATGTTGGGATTCAGATCTAGTTTCTAGTAAACACTCAAAGGTGGCAGGAAAAAAAATGTTATCAGGGTATGTTATAAGCCTCACTAACTTCATTTTTCGGATTCACAATGTAATAATCTAGCAACCTTCACGAGACTCTTGAAGGGATGAACGACAATATATGTGCAAAGCATGTGGTACAGTTGCACATTAATAGCAGCCTTCGTTATAGTATTGCTCTAAAACCACAGATTTCTGTTTAAAAAAAAGAAAAACTGTAATAGCGAAACAAAATCCTGCCCCGGTGTCGGCTAGGACGCTAATGCTTTAGTCAGCCATGCTTCCTACTTCTACAGCTAAGTCTTCCAGGACGAAGAAGACAAAACGACCATTACCACAAAACTCCAAGAATAACAGATAACTCTGAGGAAGTTGTCCAGAACCTGGAGGATGAGATCCAAAGGTCATTACCAACACCGGAGAACACAAGGCTGTCTAATCGATAAGGCGCGTCGGGTGCGGCTCTGACCTGCAACCCTGTATCTTAAAGTGCAAAGCTGCTGCAGACACAGTGCTTTCGTTCTATGGAAGTGGGTGTGGAAAGCAAAGACAAGCAGAGCGAAGAATAATAGGGAATGAAACAGACACCTCTCCCCGCCCAAGAACCCGAACAACGCTGCACACACCTCGGTGAAAGCAGATCCAAATAAAAGTGGAACTTGGATAGCTCCCTACTAGCTGGACTGCAATTTCGGGCTTTTTCAAACTCTAGCAACGCAAAGAGGAAGCGACGCGGGAAGTGGAGAAGAAATGAAGCCTGAAAAGGACCCTCGAGCTGTCACTCGTCCAAAACCACGCGGCAGTTCGCTACAGTTCTCGGCTCTTGCAAGAGCACGTGTCTGGGGGTCGGCGGAGTGGAGCAGACAAAGCAAACACCTGAAGGCGGCGGAGGCGGTCGAAGTCGGATCTCGGGGTCCTCACCTGCCAGGCTGCGCTCATCAAGCGATCTGTGGCAGGTGTCTGAGCCCATCCAGGTTTCGGTTCCTCCCCTTTAATTGCGGGGGCAAGGGTAGGATGTTCATGCAGAGGCGGCTCTCGGAGGCGTGGACCTGAATCTTCCCTCTCCGGCCGCCGCGGAACGGCTGGCACCAGTACACCTCTAGAGCCTCGGACACGCCTCTTCCCTGCCCGCCCTCCACAGGTCGCACACGGAAACTGCACCGGCCGGAACAGTTTCCGGCGGACCAACGATCCTCTTGGAGACTTCCTGTTCCACGACGCTCACCAGAACTGCGACCCCAGTAGTTCCGCTTCCGGTAGCACCAGATAAATCGCGAGAGGAGAGTTAAAACCTGCCGTTTGCATTTAGGACCACTTCGGTGAGTGGTCGTTCTAGCGTGCTCTGTCATACCTAGTTTTCTTTCTTTTCTTTTTTTGAAAACTGAGACGTAACCTTCCAATAACTTTAAAACGGTCCCCTTCGACTGCTCTCAGGACGGGTTTGACGAGTGGAGGTTTCGCGCAGGCGCCGTTGGGGCGGGAGGGCCTTGAACTTCACAGCGCCGCGGATTGTGACTGCGAAGAGGCGAGGACTACTGGGCTCTGGGAGGTGGTGACTCTAATTGAGTTGTCATCGGGCCTTTTCCTGCTTATGCAAGGATTAGCTGGACCTAGCCCTCAGGGGTCAGTTAACTAGGTGTCAAAAGGCTTGCCGAGCGCTCCCTCGCCGGCAGCGGAGAAAGCTAGACTGCAGTCAAAACTCAGTGTGGCGCTTGTCTGAAGCTGGAGTCTCGTCCTGCATCTTAGTCACCATTCGGTGTGAAAACCAACACCAGAGTCAAGGAACGAGCTCAAGGGGGTTTGGGGTGGTGGGGACCCTTAAAGCCCTAAAGGGAAAATACACTTTTAAAAATCTCTGAATTCTCCCATCGAAGACAATTCAAAACCCGGTAGAGAATTTTCTTAATGGACATGATTTTTTCCTGCGCGGCTTTATTTCTATGCGTAAGGAAATACAGGGATTTCGTCGCTTAAATTAGGCAGGATTTGGTTTGGAGGAATGCCTCTTCAGTCTTCTCCCAGCATTTTCCCAGATAATATGTAAATTGTACGTGTGCAGTTTTTCAGAGATTAAAGCAGAATAATTCAAAAGTCAAAGTTCTAATCCCAAATTACTGTGTAATGAGTGTAAAGCCAGTCCAGTCTACCTAGTTCCAGGACAGCCTTGGCTACAGACACCCTAAAAAGGAACAGAAAATCAGCAAGAAACATCTCTCACCAGGTCTTCTGGACTTTACCATTAACAGTAAAACAGTTATTCTTCTAAAATATTAATCACACGAATGAAATATTTTATATCTTTCTGTAGATTTTGAGAAAGAAGTTTCTAGTTAAACAACCTGAAGGAAAATATATAAATAAAACAATGATTTATGTCATCTTACTATATGTAAAAGACTTTAAAATGCATTATTTTTATTTTTTTGTTTTTAGAAAAGGAGGGACAATTACTATGTCCTTTTTACAAGCATGGTCACTAAGACCTACATAAATGTCACACATATGAAATTCTTCCTTCCTGGTCCATGCCCTCCAAACGTCCCATACATACATGTTTGTGTATTCTCGGCAACAGTGCAGCGTCTTCCATAACACTCAGTGCTATCAAGTAGAGGATTGCTGCCTGGGATATGCAGAGAAGTCAAAATACTGAGGAGAAAATAAAGAATCCAATTTTATAACTGGGCAAAGAACTCTGTGGAAAATTCTCAAAAGAGAAATACAAGTAACCAAGACTATGTTTTAAAATTGTTGAACATCTTTATCCACTAGGTAAATGCAGATTAAGATAAATTTGGAATTCCATCCAAAGAGATCAAATGAGAACAAAGGCAGGACAGGTGGGAGAGAGGGGGCTCTTCTCAGTTCTGGCGGGGTATGAACTGGGGCAGCAGTACGGAAGCAAGCCTGGGGCCTCTCACAGACCCAAACTAACCTCCACTAGACCCACTGCTCTAGCTCCTGGGCATATCCAGGATATCTGAATCTTTCCACAGAGACACAGTAAGCATGTCTTTGCTTACAACTGTCCCATTCACATTAGCAAGGAAATGGGGTGAGTGCAGATTCCATTGTAGAATGTGTGGGTGATAAAAGTGTAGAACACACAAGTCATGGGCTTTTATTCAGCCATAGAGAGAAATAAAACTATGAAAATTTCAAAAGCCACAAGGAGTGGAACTGGAAAATACTGCCCTAAGTAAGTTAGCTCAGGCTGAAAAAGGCGAGTATAAGATGCCCTCCAGTGTTCAGATGTACTTTTCTTAGCTCTGATTTTGAGACATAAATGTGTTGATTTAGGGATGGTTATGTGTAGGGATCAGGAAAGGAGAAAAGGCTCCATGAGTGGGAAAAGAAGGTGATGGAGATCAGTTGAACACGAGACATGAACGTGGAAAAGAACACAAAGAGTGCGGAGGTGGAAGAGGAATAGGGAGAGAGGGGTGGGGGGAGGTGGGGCCAGAAGGAACTGAGTGTGAATGAGAAACCCAAACAATCCTACTACTTCGTGAGCTGCCACAGTAATGATGATGGTGGTGGTGAAAATAATATGTTTTAGATTGTAATAAAGTACTTATATTGACCCGGACCAATAGGTAGTTCTTCGGTGACAAGGTTTTACGGGGACAACCAGAGGAACAGAGGAAAAAGGCGATAATAAAGCTAGGATCAGGGATCTGCCAGAGCTGATAGTTTATGCCAGGCAAGTTTAAGAAGTACAGCATCTTAGAAGTCCAGTGAAGAAGTGGGGCTGTGTCAGTGGAAGGCGCTGTCACACGGCGAGACTGAGGCAGCAGAAATGTTTCTGATCAGCTCACGGTGCGCAGAAGGAACATGGAGTGTCCCCAGAGCACCACTGACTACACAGCGGCCTCGGTACTGCTACCCACAGCTCCTCTCTGTGGTAAGAGCTGGCTTGTCCAGACCCAAAGCTACACTGCCCCAGGCCCTGGCCCCAAGCATACTCCAGCTTTTAGAAAAGGAACTGTGTTCCTCCTCACATCAGGGCCTCAGGGAGAAGCTCCAGTTGGCCCCAGGCTAGTACTGGCTCTGCCAAACACCATTAGATGGTAACTTCTCTATCAACCACCCATAGCCTCAGTTCCTAGAAACCACCATCCTAATTTCTGTTAATATGAATTTGATAACTTTGCCTTTAAAAAAATTACTTAGCATAATATCCTCAAGATATATCCATATCCTTGCATGTGTTAGAATTAGCTCTTTTTAAGGCAGAATAATATTTCATTATGTGTGTGTCATATTTTCCTTAGGTTTGTCACTGGGCACTTAGGTCCCTTCCAGTTTTTAACTACTATGAGCTTAACTTTCAAAATAGTCTCTAACCCTACTATAGTGTAAGTTTCACAAGAGTTGGGAGGATATGTGTTTTGTTGGTTATCATTGTATCTTCGATTTTGTGTCTGGCATGTGCCAGATAATCACGTATGTGTGTGTCACGGTTGGGGGATGGTCCACCCCTCTGTGCCTTTCTGTCTGTGCATGGCTATACTGTGCATGTGTGCAGTTGGGATTTAAAACCAGGGCTTTATACATCCTAGTCAAGTACCATCCCGCTAAGTACGTCATGGTTTATCCTTTTAGAGATGCTTGAGAAACCATGATAACTACGTTTGTCATTTGCTTGAAGTATAGCCATCTACTGTAAAATGGCTGATAGCTCTAGTTGAAAGTGGGATGGATATTCAAGGTACCGCAATGCATGCCTCTATTTCTAAGACTTAAAGCTAAGGAAGGAGGATGACAAGTCTCAGGGAAAGCCTGAGCTTCATCAAAACCCTGTCTCTAAAAAGAGGTAAACTAAAATTTATTGTTTAACGATAATACCTTATAACTAAATTGACCTGTGTAGGTTCTGATAGGACTATCTTAGCATTACAGAGGCTTATGTGGTGACCTCCCTCCAATTTGGTAGAGGCAGTCATACAGTTGAGGCTCCCTTTCCCCTGGTGTTTCAACCTGACAACCAAGATTAGTCATCACAATCCTTAGGTATTTTAATGAGCAGTACACATCCACCTTGTTTTTAGAATTTTGAAATTGATATCAGGGTTCCATCGGGAAGCAGAGAATACATTCACTGTGTGGAGAGGGGGAGGGGAGAACTAGCAGCCGAGAGGAACATACCCTGACTTGTTCTGCAAGGAGAACCCCATGGCTACCATGTTCCAGATTGCCGTATGCTGGACAGTGTCTACCAGAGAACTACAAATACGACCTTGCAGGGCCAATGTGGAACATGGCAGCCAGGAAAGAAGGACCAGAAGTCAGTGTGCATGCTTCAGTTGATAGTGTCATTCTTGCCATTGACAATGTGAGAGACAAAAATCTCTTTTTGCTTTAGAAAGGTCCCCATATTAACAGTAGTCCATAATGGAAAGGGACATTATTTTCACTTTTGCTACTTTTGTTAAATGAAAGGCTTATAGTCCAGAGCATGTGAAAACCCGTTGCTGAGCCACTATCATCTATCACTTAACCAGTTATAATACCAAATGTGATTTGATCAGAGTTTTGCTTTTACTTTGCAGTAATCTCAAATATGTTTCAAGGTAATGTAAGATTATGTTTCCCTCCTTAAATAGCACATACCAAAAATCAGCCTCTGTGAATGACATTTTTTGATGCCAACAAGAGACGCGAAGCCTAACTTAGAGGTATACTCACCACACTCACTCACTAACGTCCTTCTCTTTCCTCGTATTTTCTGTTTTTTTTTTCATTACTTACGTCACATGAAGAAGAGACAAGATCATTTGTTGTGCTAGATCTCAAAAGTAGCACTCAGATGCTTCCGTTTGTAGACATCATTCTCGTCCCTGTTCTCTTCTGCAATTACCCCCTTCACAGATAATATTCTGGGAATGCTCAATTCATGCAGAAGCAGAAATGTGACAGAAGCCTGAACTGAAATAGTAACAGAATTAGCTTGTCATTTAAGCAACATCTTTAAATAATCCTTCCTAGGCTCACGATGGTCCGTAGTGGGAAGAACGGTGACCTTCACCTTAAGCAGATAGCGTACTACAAGCGCACAGGGGAGTACCACCCAACCACACTGCCAAGCGAGAGGAGTGGCATCAGACGAGCAGCTAAGAAATTTGCCTTCAAAGGTGAGACCAGTGTCTGAATCTCACGTTATGGTTCTTTTCCATGAGTCGTAAAACCCTTGGAGAGTCTCTAGAAACTCGGTTGTTGCTAAGTGGTTATCAGTTAAATGGCAGATTATACTCAGAAGTAAAGCAAAACAGTAAAGTAACTGAAGGCTGGTAAGCATGAAGACATGAAGAGGCTGGAGAGATGGCTTAGCAGCCAAGAGCATGTGCGGATCAAGCCCGTTTTCCAGTGCCTTTGCTGGGCAGTCCACAGCCACCCCTCAGCCTCCAGCCTTCGAGTGTTCAGCACTCGATTGCATGTACACCCACTCCAGTTTAAAGTAAAAAATAAACCTAAGAAAGAAAATGCCCTGTTAAATTATAGATCAAAAGGAATAACCATGAAAAAAAAATAGTAATTTCCCTTGTTTTTGCTACCTAATGGTTCTTATAGGATTCACCTTCAGACAACAATGCCATAGTTCTGATAAAATTATTTAATAGGTAGTAAGACACTATTGACAGATAGTTTGCTTACCAAAAGACTGGAAGGATGTAACTATCCATGTCTGAGCATAGTCCCTCTCTCCTCACACTGTGCCTTTTACTTATTCTCAGGCTTACATTTGTTTTCTTGCATTGACCCTCCATCAACACATTAAATATTTGAGAGGCAGCAGGGCAGTTATCAAAGCTTCAACAGCTTTGCCGAAAGCGAACAGCATGAGATAAGCAAAAGGCGCAGTCAACAGACACCAAATGAATTAGTGCTATTAATGGAGGTTTTGCCTGGAGATAAAGCATTAGGCTTTCTCCAAATCAGGGCAGACTATAAGGTTATAAATTCTAAGGTCATAGGTAAACTTTTGTTCATATATCCCTATACAGTTTTCTGTCAGTAACTCCTATTCTTAACAATAGGCAGACCTCTTACACTAAAGTGGACATGTCATGTCAAAAATGCTTACTGAATTTCTGTGGTGTGCCAATCATATGGTAGGCCTTGGAGGTGTATTGAGTAAGATAGCGTTTCTGTTTACTAATCATCTTAGTGTCTTGATGTATTTTGGTCTGCATAGTTACTCCACATGAGCTGAGAAATAATGGTCCTTCCCACGCCCCCGTTCCCCGCTTGCTCCTTCACTTAGGTATCTAAGAAAGAGAACTGAGAATTGTGTCCCTCCCACTATACCATCCCTAACTTTACTCCAATCAGAACAAGAAAGAGAAGGGTATTGCCTACAAAAAAGAAACAAACAAAAACAAAAACAAAAAAAAAAACAAGCAAACAACCACACACACATACACAAAACAGCTAAAATGAGATTTACAGAAAAGCTTGTACCAAAAGCATCTCATCAGTGAAGAACTCATTTTATTACCTAAGCCATTTTAATACCTTTAGCTTCCACAATTTGAGTGCGTCCATGGGAAGGTCATGCCATATTCTCATAGTTAGCACTTGATTTGCTGAGCAAGGTCACTCCATTTCTGTTGATACCTACAGATTATAGCAGGTAGTGGTCCTGAATCTTCAGAATGCATGGAAATATTATTAAAAGTAAATAATTTGGTTTTAAGGAAAGATTTTACGAGAATAAAATTTTAAATCTTCATAGCTTTAAGTTAAGGCTATAATTGTCTTACCACTATGAAGCTTTGAAATTTATATTCTTTATGTCATTCATTTCAGAAAAAAAGCTGTTTTATGTTGGAAAAGACAGAAAGCAGAGTCGGTTGGTGGTTGTTTCAGAAGAGGAGAAGAAGAAAGTGCTGAGGGAGTGCCATGAGAACGGCCCCGGCGTGCACCACGGCATCTCCAGAACCCTCACTCTAGTGGAGTCCAGCTACTATTGGACATCCGTGACCAATGATGTCAAGCAGTGGGTATGGCTTCCACAGTGACTGGCAATGTTTTATTGTCTCTAATAATTACAGAGGTCAGTGCAGCTTCTATAACTGCGCATATCACCTGCGGAGTAAGTACGTTACACATTTGTTTGGCACTAAGAAAGTATTTAAAGGTAACTTCACTGCCCTTTATAACTACTTTAAATCAGTAGAGTATAAATTAAACTAAGAAAGTACAATATTTTGACAGGTTTGTTGAGAATTAATGCTCTATTTTGCAGACAAATTCAGGTGAAGTTGAAGTTTTTGCAGCCATCCTTAGCACCATCATGAGTGACTTTTTATATGATGAAAACAAGTCTCTTCACAGTAAATCAGTTCCAGTGTGAGCTCTCAGCTTTTGTCCCTATCCTGCCTTAAGATAGGAAAGCATCAGATCAGCCAGGCCATGGTGGTGCATACCTTTAGTCCCATCGCTTGGAAGGCAGAGGCAGGTGGATCTCTGAGTTTGAGGCCAGCGTAGTCTCCAGAACAAGTTCAGGGCAGCCAGGGCTACACAGAGAAACCCTATCTTAAAAAAACAAAACAAAACAAATAAAAACAAGTCCCCCCCCCCCAAAAAAATCTAAAGAATGGAAGGAAGGAATCAAATCTAAATAGCAGGACCCTAAACCCAAACTATTAGTATTCTAAGCGTTCTGTACAGCATTCAGTAAAATGTCCACCAAGTGGTTACAGTTTGAGAAAAGATGCTCTTTTTAAAGCCGTGCTGTTTATAGCTGGGGAGTACATTCAAGCTGGGAAGTGAGCTGGTGGGGCATCAGATGATGAGGACTGTCCAGACTCACCACTTTTATTTCTCATGCATGCTTCTGCTTAACACCATCTCTCCTCCCACCTGTTACCGTGAAACAACTTACTTTGATCATAATGAGGAAGTTTTGTGAACTTGCTTTGAAAATAATTTCCTAAGTAAAATTCTGGAAATGTTTTAAAAACAGTACAGTCTATAAATTAGTTAGCAGTGGTTCTCAACCTTCCTAATGCTGGGATTGTTAAAAATAGTTTCTTCATTGTAGTGACCTCAACCATAAAATGATTTCATTTCTACTTCATAACTAGAACTTTGCTACTCTTATGTCTCGTAGTGTAAAGAGCTGATATGCAGGATATGTGATATGCCACCCAGTAGGGTCTCAGCCCACAGGTTGAGAACCACTGATATTAAAAGAAAGGCTCATGATAACTAGGTTTTTTCCCAGGAATTACAGTATATAAACATACAGCATTAAAATATACAACATATATCAGTGAAATAGATGAATGAATAAACTGTAGAATAGAATTTGTAGGAAAAAGTATAATTTTTATGTATAATTTATTACATCGTTCCATGGTGGCTTAAAATTATTAAAAAGGGGGGGTATATTGCTTCATAGCCCATTAGGAGATGAGGTTTTCCTTTTTGTATTCTTCCTTTTTCTTTTTTGAGATAAGTTCTTACTGTGTAACCCAGCTGGGTTTGTTTGACCAGGTCACAGACTCTGTGACCATGGCAGTCTTTCAGCACCTGCATTCTCAAAGTTCTACTGAATGCACCACCACAGCTAGTGGTAGACATTGTCAACTAAAGGTAAAATAATAGCAAACTCATTTGAGATCTTGATTCAGTGTATATTTGAATAGGAACTAGAATTGCATTTCACTTGAGTAGAACCCCACTGAGACTCTAATCCGAGCAGCAGGGAGGAGCCCCTGTGCTGCAGCTGTTTGGACTAAGGAGCTACACAGCTGTTGTGACTGATATTTGCCTGGTGTTCCAAATAAAAGGTATCATTTAATGGGCTCTTCTCAGGCCAAGGAACTTCCTTTAAGACACAAAGAACCTGTAGACCATGTTAAGATTCTGCTTTATGAAACTGATTTATATTGTAGTGACTATCTTAACACTCACGTGCATTTTCCTTATTGTGTGCCTCTCTGTAGGTATATGCTTGTCAGCATTGCCAAGTAGCAAAAAGTACAGTTATCGTAGCACCTCAGCAGCACCTTCCCACGGTGGGAAACCCGTGGAGAGTAGTTACTGTTGATCTGATGGGACCTTTTCATGCAAGCACCAGAAGTCATGTGTATGCTATAATCATGACAGATTTGTTCACAAAATGGGTTATGATTTTGCCTTTATGTGATGTTTCAGCATCAGAAATTTCTAAAGCTATTATCAATATATTTTTCCTATACGGACCTCCTGAGAAAATAATAATGGACCAAAGAGATGACTTCATTGATCAGGTAGGAAAAAGTTTGGGAGCGTGCGTCACCCTACCAGAGCTTTGTGCTTTATAGGTGCTAATACACTGAAAGGGATTGCTGTTGATATGGAGCTATATATCGTGTGCTACTAGATTTGTTGTAAGCCAATCTTTTGACATCTTCAAACTCAAATGAGATGATTGGCTCAAATAATACTTTCTCACCTCAAGCTTAAGATGAACCAAAAATAAAAAAAAAAAAAAAATTGAACATATTTATATCGTGTTAAAAATATTTAAGAATAATTTTATATGTACATATTATATATTTCCATGGGTACCTGTGTTATTATAGATACTAACTAAATATGCATATGTATGTATACTTATGTATTCTTCTTAATATGTATATAAACTAAAAGTCTTTACTAATGTCACAGATTAATCATAGCATACTGAGTCATTCAGTAGTCACATGGAGTAAAGTAGGAGCACAGTGGAAAACAGCATGTAGAAGTAGTTTCCTCAACAGTTAATTAAATTTATGAATACAAAATCTAAATTTCCTCAAATACTCATAGAGTGGTCACGTGACTGAAGAGTCCTATAGTGTCCCACGTAAGAGTGGGTAAGGTCATGCTCAGGTACAAGCAATAACGCATTCCTCTCCCTTCCCAAACTCAAAAGTGAAGTAGAAGTTGGTTTTGTACTCAGGTAAGTGTAAGACATACGAGGTTAGCATTAAAGCTGAGCATCTGTGGGACCCAGGCTCCAGCCTCCTGTTCTCGATCTTTGCAGTGGAATTGTCAGTCTTGTCTGACAGTGTGGCTGCCAGAGCCCTGGCCTTAATACTTCTGTGGCAGTAAATAAGGGAGGATGGGGAGGGGAGCTAGTGCTGCTGAGTTTGTACAGCAACTTTAACTTAAACCTTTCTCTGCCGTAGCTTTCATGTGACCATGTCTCCCCTCTGAGGGTCTTGGGAACTGTGTGTGTCACACAAACATGCTTTTTTTCCATAAACCTTACCTTTTTAATTATTTTGAGTTATTTGTATTAAATATTTTTTTCACAGAGAAAGTATTCAGGGGACAGTTCTAAATTAAACTAAATAACAACCACTGAGAACACCAAGGCAGGGGAATAGGTGTTTCACTTACAGTGTCTGAGTTACAGGTGCATGACCACAGAATCAACTTTGAATTCTGTCCTTTCATTTCTTTTGTGGATATACGCTAGGTCTGATGCCTAGATTCCCGAAACTTAAGCTTGTGTCTTTAAAATGAAGGTAGCAATCATAAATCCTGGCATGTAATGATAAAACTGCAAGACAAAACTAATGTGTGGCTCAGACTCAGGCTGTAGGACTTCACCCAAATGTGTACGTATTTTATCTGAATGCCTGCGGTCAATGGAAGCAAACTGTGGGATCTTGAAAACCTTTTTAAATCAGTGGGAAAGTATGAACTTTAAGCAGTCAGTTTTCTTTTTCATACTTTTTAGATCAATGTAGAACTATATAGATTATTTGGTGCAAAAGAGATTGTAATTTCTCAAGCTTCTGGAAGTGTTAATGCATCTGAAAGTACACCGAGCACAGTCAGAGCATTCCTCGAGAAACACTGTGTGGAGCACCCAGATAACTGGGACGAGCATCTACCAGCTCTTTCCTTTGCCTTCAATGTGACTCACGCGGTATGTGCCTTTCTAGTATGAATAATTTCTGACTTCTGCTTACTTATGAAAGGGTTTTTTGTTTTATTTTATTACAAGTTTTCTGTTTTTCTTGAAAATAGGAGCCTACTAAAACCACTCCATATTTCCAAATGTTCAATCGGAACCCTTGCGTGTTGGAGTGTCCTCCTCAAGACGGAGGTGAAGGGACAAGTGTGTTTGCCAGAATCGTAGCTGCGGTTAGAGAGGCTGACGGAGTGCTGGAGAACAAGACACCAGCAGCGGGCCAGGTGACCCTACCTACACTGTGAAGCCCTACAAAAGAGGAGTTAGGTCTAAAATCTCAGCATGTGGCCACAATGTGCCCTTAAGCAAAAAATAAAGGGAAAAGAGTTTATATTATGCATATGCTCATGTGTGAGCAAGTGTTTGTTTGGAAACTAGTAATGGACATGTAATATCTTCCTTATATTTTGAGCCGAGGTTGCTCACTGAAACTGGCGCAGCTGGAGCAGCTAAGCAGAGAGCAGCTGGATGATCAGTCCCACCCCTTTCCACCTCCTTTCCCCCAGCTGCGGGGGTTACAACATGTGATGCTGTGTTCGGTGCATGCTGGGAATATGACCCAGGTCCTCATGAGTGTGTCTCAGGCATTTGCCACTGAACGTGCTTCCCAAACCCCAGACAGTCTGCCTATAAGCTGTGAGGTTGTGAGAGACACACAGGAAAGTCATGAATTGGAGACATTGGGTAGACCTGGTTTCCAATCTGCTAGAGCAGTTGGAGAATTTTGTACTCTACTTGAAACTAGTCCAAGTACTCAGAATCACTCAGCTTGCTTTATTGTTCTGTGTACACAGAGTATCAATACTGACTTTGAAGTATTTTTAAAACGCATTAGGATTCCATCCTTCATTTCAGGAGCAATTCAGTAAATATCATAGCCATAGTCTAATCAGTGTATGCCTTTACATGTAAGGCCTGTCATAATTACTTTTTACATTTACAGATGGAGAGCAACAATTCGGATGAACTTAGTAAAACCAAAGTTGTTAAAAAGAAAACAAAGCAGTTAAATCCCTTCCATTTAAAAGTGGGACACGAGGTTTTGCGGCAGAGGAAGAACTGGTGGAAGGACGGCCGCTTCCAGTCTGAGTGGGTCGGGCCTTGTGTCATTGACTACATCACAGAGAGCGGGTGTGCTGTCCTCAGGGACAACACTGGAGCCAGGCTCAAACGGCCCATCAAAATGTCCCACCTCAGGCCCTATGTCAGAGAGTCCAGTGAGCAGGGTAAGTGTCCGCTTCCTCTCTAGTGTTCTGGTTTGAAGACGAAAGATTAAACTTTCAAGCAAACTTCCTTCCTTTAGTTAAAATCCTCTCCATCTAGGTTTTATGAAATTTGACAGAGTTTTCCTTCTCTCAAGGAGTCTGTTTGATTAGAATGTACTTTTACAAACACATTTTTCTTTTTACTTTTTTGTTGAAAATAGATTTTTTTATACAATACATCCTGATTTTTTTTCATACAATATCTTCTGATTACCTTTTCCCCTTCTCTAACTACTCTCAGTACCTCCCACTTCCCCACCCAGCCTAATCCACTCTTTCTTCCTCTCTCATTAGGAAACAAGCATATGCAATTGATTGATGAGTGATTGGTTGATTGATTGATGTTGTTATATAATATGAAAGCAAATAAAACAGGTTTTTTTTAAAAGATTTATTTTTGAGTCCCCCAACACATGTACAGCAGAGGACTCTCCGTTCTGGGTTCTGTCAGAGAAGATGCACCTAACCCTCAAAAGACCGGAGGCTCCAGGGAGTTTAGAGGTCTGGCAGAGTGGGTGGGATGAGGACATCTTCGTGGAGACAGGGCAGGCATGGGATGTGGAACAATAGGAGGGTGGGCCAGGAGGGGAATAAAATCTTGAGTGTAAAAATGAAAAAAAAAAAGATTTATTTATTATTATACAGCATTCTTCCTGCAAGTCAGAAGAGGGCACCAGATTTCATTACAGATGGTTGTGAGCCACTGTGTGGTTGCTGGGAATTGAACTCAGGACCTTTGGAAGAGCAGTCAGTGCTCTCAACCTCTGAGCCTTCTCTCCAGCCCCAAAGCAGGGTTTTTGTTTTGTCTAGTGTACTTTTCATAACTGCTATAAAAATGCTGAACCTGTTTCAAATAAGAGATTTTATTTCAATTTTGCATACTGTCCTATTACCTGCTGCCTTATTTTATGTGGAAAAACATCATTATTGCCAAAGACAAGCATCCAGAATCTAGTTGTGAGCTAAGGGAACTTTAAAACTGTTTCCTTTTAATGTTGCTTCACAAAGTCATAAGTCATGGCTTAAGGTGGAGGACGGAGAACACTCAGAATTAAACCATTATATTCCATTCAAAGTCTCCAAACTCTGCCAGAGAGCATCCTAACCTTTAACGTTTTCCCTTATAGGACTTAAATAGCATCGTGTCATGGTTTTCACATTAAGCCCTCTACTTCAGCAAGATTATATTAATTATCCTAATGTGTTTGTTCCCTTGAGCTTCTCTGAGTTAGATAAATGAGAGAAATTATTTGATTTTTTTTATAATTATGCTTTTTCTGTAAAGATGTATTTTTCTGTAAATTATGCCATTTTCATGCATGCATATCATAAACTCTGCTCATTCTGTACAATAAATGTATGCTAGACAGTAATACCTGTGCAGTTATATTCACATGCAAACTACATCTAACACTGATGCAATGTATTTGTAAATATCATAAACAAGCTACTTAATAGATATACTAACAAGCAACAAGGAATAACCGGTGCTTAACCCTATTCCTGTGTTGAGATATGAAGCCCTTCTGGGGCTCTTCAGTATATGAGTTCTTCTGAGTTCTCTACTCTGATCTGTACCCTGCTCTTCTGTTACAAGCTCTTGGTACTTTTCTTTCTTGTGGTGGAAGTTACAGACTTGTCTTAGACTGGTCTAACTCCAAACGTGGGTAACTTCATTTGTCTCCTTGTAAGCACAGTACATTCATTTCTCTGTGTCTTCTCACTTCAGAGCTGTTGACAGAACCTCCCTTCTGTAAGCTAAGTAGGGAGGAAGGGATTCTATGAGTTCTTTGATTGCACAAAGTTTTCTTCTCAGCCCTTCATGTTCAGAACATGTTTCCTTCTAAGATGGTAACCTACATTCATACAAGATTTGCCTATAAAGTGTTGCAGTGCCAGGGTCTTGTTCAAGAGTCTTCAGTTTTTCTCTTATCTGAGATATTTAGAAAGGAAGTCAAATTATTTTCCTTCTGAGTATTTCAGAAACAAGTTGAGAACATGTACTAGCTGGTTTTGTGTCAATTTGACACAAGCTGGAGTTACCACAGAGAAAGGAGCCTCAGTTGAGGAAATGCCTCCATGAGATCCAGCTGTAAGGCATTTTCTCAACTAGTGATCAAGGGGGGAGGGCCCAGCTCATTGTGGGTGGTGCCATCCCTGGGCTGGTAGACCTGGGTTCTATAAGAAAGAAAGCTGAGCAAGCCAGGGGAAGCAAGCCAGTAAGTAACATCCCTCCATGGCCTCTGCATCAGCTCCTGCTTCCTGACTTGCATAGTTTCCAGTCCTGATTTCCTTTGGTGATGAACAGTGATATGGAAGTGTGAGCTGAATAAACCCTTTCCTCCTCAACTTGCTTCTTGGTCATGATGTTTGTGCAGAAATAGAAACTTTGACTAAGACAGAACACACATTTAAACTTTCTGGAAATGTTTCTTATAATAATACAAGAAACTTATAATGTTACTATTAGTAGTGTGAACATAGGCATTTCAAGTTGATAGGTGGGTATGTTGTAAAATTTCCTACCAACCATGCTACAAACTAGCTCTTCAGTCATATTTGATCCGTGGTGTATGTGTGTGTGTGTGTGTGTGTGTGTGTGTTTCATTGGCAGACATAATGGCTTTTCCATCTTTTCCTGTGGCATCATACATTTTCCTCAAAGCCTTTACTACTTTAACAGCTGACTTTGAAGAGTCCACAAAGTGAATTTAATCAAGACAGTATCTTTAACCATCAGACATTTTTTATTTGACATGAATCTAAACATCCCATGTCCAAAAAGAGTTTAAGTATCTGTTCATATCTATCATGTTACTCTTTATGACTATTGATTTCTTGGCTGTGTTAGAGTCACAAACTAAAACAGATGGACTTACACTGCCAAGTTCCTGTCGTCTGTTTCTGGAACATAATACTATGTTGACACATTCAGTCATGCTAGGTTAAAAGTATTTGTTAATGCTATTTTAAGCAGACCTGTTTGCTGTTTTGTCTAATTTGATATTGAGCACTTTAAGGTACTTATTTTGATAAGAATTTCAAAAATATACTAGTGTTCCTTTGTAATCATAATCTCTTAAAAGGGATAAGTGTGGCATTGCCCTGTCCAACACATTCTGGTTTTAAATTTGTCTTCTTTGTTGATGATAGATCGGCCTCACCTAGAAGTTACCATCTTATTCTCTCTCTCATGATTAAAAGCTCATTTATGAAATAATTTTTCTTATGTAAGTTTTATATTGCTGCCATAACAGTTTCCCACAGGCTCAGTGCTTCAAGTAGCACTCTTCGTCTGTTGCCATAAATGTAGGGACTGTAGAATTTCTACATGAGGTCTATGAGGCTAAAATCAAGGCATTGACAGAATCATGTTTCTAGAATATCCAGAGAGAAGAGGATAGATTTCCTTGTCATCTGTAGCTTCTAAATACTTCCTTTGCTTCTTGATGTATTCCTTTTCTTCTTCTCTC
Source organism: Micromys minutus (assembly GCF_963924665.1). Taxonomy (NCBI): domain Eukaryota; kingdom Metazoa; phylum Chordata; class Mammalia; order Rodentia; family Muridae; genus Micromys; species Micromys minutus. The sequence continues at coordinate 45,710,464 of NC_137954.1, read as the reverse complement.
AAAGCCAGCGATTCCTCAAATGTCTTCCTCTTTTGCATTTGAGGATGTTTGTTTTTGGATCCACACAGATATTTTAAGATGATCTCCCTTATTGACTGGCAGCTTTAATTTTATGACTTCCCAGATTCCTTTTTGCAATGTAAAGCAACATATTCACAGGTTGGTGAGATTAATGGGTAGACAATTGGGAGACTTTTATTGTGCTACAACAGTTAATGCTTTTATAATAAAGCAAGTATTGTGCACGAAACTCATGAGCTACATATTATTGGTAATACACTGTATGCAGAGAAATTGTTTCTGTGTCCTGCAGCTACATACTCTCCAGACCCAGAGTCCTCCAGTTCACTATTGACACCATTAACATTATAACAATATTAATATAGTATCAAGTTATAGTTGTTTTATATATCCACAAGAGGAATGGAATGTAAAAGTTTGAAAATAATCAGTTATTTTGTTGTCTCACACACCTGTTTTCCCACCAGACTGCTGGGAATGGATGTAGCTTATAACCTGGTACGGTTTTAGTATCTGTAGGGCCAGGCCTCACCTCAATTCCCCAGACTATTATGTTTCTTTATCCTCTAGATCTTGAGCATTACCTCTCACTCAGTAAAGAAACCATCCTATGAGAGATGTCACTTGTACTTTATAACAGTCTGGACCAATTGGACTTTATATTAGTGCTGAACCAGTCCTGATTGGACAGGCTATTATATCTACCTTAGCAATCTCCCTAGACTCTCTTCTTAAGAATTGTTCTGGAGTCAACAATGCCCATCTTTATGGAAGAGGCCATATGTACTTTGTAAAGAGTTTCAGTGTAAACATGTCTTAGGTTTGGTTGTACCATGGGATTGAGTTCATTATCGCCAGGAAACTTTTTTCCCAAAATTTTGCTATGTTTAAATATGGCTAAAATAAATGGCCTGTGTCAGACTCCAGATGCTTTGAGCCATTCTGGCTAAGTTGTGTTGGAGCAGATTTCCTTCCTGCCTCTTGTAGAGTGTTTCTCTGTTGGCCTTCATGTTTACAGAGACTCTTATACATGCCCACTCATGCTGCCTGCTTATAGTGTGGATTTCTAAGAGCTACTGAAGTTTATAAATTTTAAGTTTTTAAATGTGTGAATTTCGAGAGGGGGTCATTTTTTCAAACATGCTACCAAAGCTGGCATGACTCCCACTGTTCTCTGATCTAAATGAACAGTTAGTCTTCAGTTCTTAAACTTAGATTGGAGGGTTCTATAAGCTATTAAAGTCTTCAAGAGAATCTGTTAATGTTTGGAAGAAGATCCAGAGAGAATGCAGGGATGATTAATGAGTTATGGTACATGAGTTCCTTGTTGTGTTGAATTAGGTATCAGACCTGACAGAAATGGTTTCTGTTGTATTCTTTATATTGAAGGACAGTGTTACTTTAGTATTAGTTTAACAACTTATTTTAAAGCTTTTTTCCCCGAGGGTTAATGAGGAGTTTGCAAAAGAATAACAAAATACCAAGAAGTTTCCCTGTTAAGTGTAGATTAGGTAGACCCTGAACATTCCTAAGGTTTTTTTGCTATCAAAAAACTTAAAAGTTTAGCTGCCTCACAGTACGGTGCCTTCTAGACACATTCCTGTCACATGAGTCAGATTTTGCCTACTTTCTCTTCATCTACTTTATGGCTTTATGTTATAACTCATTGGTATAATTGTAATACTATGAATTCTGTACAAATTGGACAGCATCTGAAATTAGAAATATATAGTGTAGCAATTCAGTTGGCTAAAAAGAGTGGTATTAATTCACACAGAAATGCTTTGTAGAAGTGCATTAAGCATATCATCAGAATCAAAGTTATAGTGCTGTAATTTTGTTCTAATCTGTACTACTGCTGCTCCGTGTCCTGTATAGATGATAAACGCCGAAGAGCAGTCACGGAAACAGGAAGCTTTATTTCAGTATGTTTAGTATTCCTGCGTTCTTAGTGTGGGGAGGGGTATGTGCACATAGTTTTGTTCTCTTTCGTGAGTGTCTATGCTTAATGGATAAGAGGTTGGAGTGTTTGAGGAGCAGGTGCAGGGTGGGAGGTGTTTGCCTCTGCCTCCCGGGTGCTAGGGTTAAGGATGTTTACTCTAATGCTCACTTTGCTAAGAGCTTTTCAAGTTACTATTGATCACTTATTTTTATTTTTGCTTTAAGCTTTGTTCCTCACTTAATGTTTAATTTTAAAATTGTTTCCCTGCGATTGTAAAATGAAACGTTGATCTTTCTCTTTCAGACAGTCTTTACCTCTTGCAAGGTTCAATCGTGGCAGACCACGACTACATTGGACTACCTGAAATCCCAGTCGGAACACACCAGGCAAATATTCTGCTGGAAGATGCAGCAATTGGGATAGCTGATAATGAATTACTGATATCAAGCAAGGATCATGAACTCTTAGAATATAGAAATTCAAAAATCTCTGCATTGGTAGAAGACCACAGTTCTCTCGAGAAACAGACTTTTAGTCTACTGGATTCTTCAAATCAAGTTCTCGAGTTTTTAAGTTAGTAAATACCAAAAGTAATTTCAAATGCTTGCATAGAATGTATATATTTATAGTTTGTAAGTATTTTATCTATTAAAATAGATTGTATAGAAGAGAGATCTTGGTACTATGTTAATAACTAAATTCTGAAAGTTTATTTTAAACCTTCCTAAAGTTGTTATATGTTTGAATACAAATAAATATATGTAACAGGAGTATACAATGTGTACAATTCAGAAATTTCTCACAGAACAAACAAAATACATGGTTAGGAATTAAATTCTAGTAACAAAGTCTCAAACCTTTTTTCTATGTTGGTACTGCATTTTCTCTTCCAATTTTTCAACAATTAACCACCTTTAAATAAATTTAAACTTATTATAGTTTAGTTAATAAATGTTGAGTAAACAGTAACATACATGAAATGAAACTTTATTTGTGACATTGGAATTTTTTTAAGATTTATTTATTTCATGTATGCGAGTATACTGTTGCTGTCTTCAGACACACTAGAAGAGGGCATCGGATCCCATTACAGATGGTTGTGAGCCACCATGTGGTTGCTGGGAATTGAACTCAGGACCTCTGAAAGAGCAGTCAGTGTTCTTAACCATCTCTCCAACTTAGCATTGGAACTTTTAAAATTTGTATTGTGAGCACAGTTTGTGTAAAAGCTAGGCAAGGGTATCGGATGCACTGAAGCACCAGCCAGGTTGGGTACTGGGAGCCACACTTGGATCCACTGCAGCAGTAGAACATACTCCAGCTAAAGGGCTGGTGACTGTCAGGGAAAAGAGTAAAGTCTCTGACCTCATATCACAAATCAAAGAAATCACAGATAGGATTTTAGAAAGAAACTAAAAGGGAGTGGTTATAGGAGCCTCAGCCTGCAGAGCAGAGTTCAGAAGGGAGCCTACTGCAGTACCTACAGGGTCAGTTGTTATGTGTCCTTTGTCATCTCAATGAAGCCACTTTCTTTCAAGTCTCTTTTCAGATCATCTGACTTGAAATTGGCCCACTTTTCTTGTCCTATTTAAGGAGGCCAATTAGCTTTCAGATTGATTTCTGAGTGGCAGATTCTGGACAGCTAAAAATAAGGTTTTTTCTTTTCTAAATAATTTCTCATCAGATTTTGGTTGTGTGTGAGTCATATCAGGCTACATCATTCTTCTTGCAAATTATCCCCAAATCTTAGTGGCTTAAAACAATAAAGCTTCATTTCCTGACCACCTGTGTGTCTTTGATCATCAGTGAGTGACTGCAGCTTCATCTCAAACATGTTGACTGACGGACCTTGTGTTCTAACATGGCAAAGGAAGGGTAATCCGCTGAACTGAGCACTGGACCAAAGGGGATTCACTAAAACATTGTGCACATCACTACAGTGCTTAAATGTCACGTTCTGCTTATGGGTATAGACTTTCATTTTGTTTTGTAATTGATGATAAATTATTCTGTGTGACTATTTAAAAATTCACTGAAGTTTACCATCTCTAGAGGTGTTTCAGGCTTCTTACTACCTTTACCCACTGTCCCCCTCCCCACTACATCCCAGGTTGAAAACGGCCTCATGATGACCCGGTAAAACAGGCCCCTGTGAACAACCATGTAAGGTAATTATCAGATAAACCACCCGCAGACTCTGCCTTCTGAAATACACTATAAAGATTGACAGAGGTGGCTACTTACTCATATGTAAAGATGGAAAATTTTAAGTTGGCCTTTCTCCACTCGGGGCCTGAGAACCTGAACTTATGGACCCCAAGGGAGTGCCATCGGGGCGGAAACCCGCAAGACATCCCTGAGAAGTGCAGCTGTGTGTGTGCCAGATAAGGGACATTTCTCCAGTTACCGACGGACCATATCCTGGCCACCTGGAAATAGCCCGTGAGAAGTGCTCCCCCTGGGAAGTCCCTCCTCCCCCTCCCCTCCTGGGTATTGTGGTTTGTGCCTTTATAAGCTTGTGTGATTTTAGGCTTGGGCTCTTCTCCAGTCTCTCCGAATGGAGGCCTGAGTTGAGCCCCAGCTAGCAGGTTCCCGAATAAAACCTGCTGTGTTGCATCAAATTCTGACTTCAGTGGTTTGTGAGGTGGACATTGATTCCTAGGACTGGAGTGAGGCTCTCCCTCTTTGGGGAGTCTTACACAGGTATGTAGAGATCATTGTAAGAATGTGAGAATCATGAATAATCAGAAAAGCATTATATAACCAAGCTTTCAGAATAATCACCAATAGCTGACCCTCAAGAAGCCTATATAGAAAATGTGAGAGGAAAGTTCATATAATCTACAGGTGAGCATAAACAACTTTAAATAAAATCTGAAACAATACATAGAAAAAAGAATGAACAGTTTAGCAAAAAGAAGCTGTGATAGACAATGTAACTTATATATAACACAAGGCCTAGAATCATCTGGGAAGAACATGTAAGTGAGGTATTGTCTAGATTAACTTTGCCTGTAGGCATGTCTGTGAAAGAGCGACTTGAGTGGGTTGTTTGAGGTGGGAATATGCACTCACTGTGTACTACTGTCCCCTAGTTGCTTGGAGGCTGATCTGTTCTTAAGAGTCATCTGCACTGGAATAAGTTGAGCTGTGCCTTTAGGGCAAATTTCCACCGATATACTTCCAACTTGTGGAAATAAAAGGCCTAAGGAACTTCCTGCTCCAGAGAAGCAACGAGGGAGTAACTACTACACTCTCCTTGCTGAAGATCTTTACATTTAGTGTAATTGGAGCCTTGCATCTGGACATTGACTTTTCTTCTCCAGAAAGGTGAGGAAGTGTTTAAGAAATTAATGTTGGAAAGCTAACCAGATCAAGAGTGGAAAACCAGTATCCAGATTCATGAGCCCTGAGTATATTAACTGTTAAAGTACCTTTACCTGATATAATCAAATTCCCAGGAACCAAAGATAGCTTTTAAACCAGCAAGAAAAGAACAACTTATAAACTGGAAAAATACCCCCACCAGACAGAATTGTGGGCAAGGCTGTGGTGGATATGCCTTTTCCCAGTGAGCCAATGAATTTTTATTGACAGAAACAGAAGACTCAAAACAGCTATGTCACCAAAGCAGCCCAACTTGGATAACATATGACAAATACAAAATTCCCAGAGCTGTAGCAGCCAGATGGGTGGAGAATCTCCTCCTGTCACCAAGCTGATTAATCTCCTCTCCCAGTAGCTGTTTACCATTTCTATATCCTTAGGAGGGGTCCAAACGAATTCTCAAATTTTTATCCTCTTCACCCATGTGAGCTTTGCTCAGTTCACAGGTCTCTTGAGCCTCCGACTCTTTGCTTGTCGGAATGTTTTATTGGGAAACAATCCACTCTGAACAATTACCAGCAATCATACTACCTAAGCCAATACTTAATACTTATGAGTATTAAGAGCTCTTTAATAATGGTCAGGCCAAGCATAGTGTAATATCTCCAGTATCTTTTGGTGCCAAAGCTCCGGAATAATGTTTTTAAAGACAAAACTGATAATTACATTAGTGTTGGGAGTGGGGTTGCATTAGTGAGTGGTTAGAGTAGAGTTGTAACATCTGTCTTTTGGCACACATACCTTAGCAGTATTTTCCAGATGTGTGGTGAATTCTCTTAACTGAGGATTGATGTAACAGAATGCCAATCATTGTGGGTGGCACTATCTCAGGCTAGTGTTCTTGGATGCTGTAAGAAAGCAGTCCAGTAAGCAACAATCCTTCTTGACTTCAGCATCAGTTTCTGCCTCTAGGTACCTACCCAGTTTATGTCCTGACTTCCTTTGATGATGAAATATGATGTACAAATGTAGGCCAAGTGAAAGCCAAGCCCCAAGTTGCTTATAGTCATGGTGTTTAATCAGAGCAAAAGAAATCCTAAGACAAATATCTAAGTATTTATAGTTAAGTTTTAGAGTTTTGTCCTTGTGTTTATCCATTACTTGGAGTGGAAGGAGAGAAAGGTGGGGGGAGGGTGTGTCAGAGAATAGCTGTGTGGAATTGCTTTTCTGTCTATCCACCTTTAGAAGAGTTCTGGATACTGAACTTGGGTCATCAGACTCCCATAACAAATATCTTACCCACAGAGCCATCTCACATTTCCAGTTCAGTGATCATCAATCCTTTGTAGGCATGCAAAATGTTGAAAGTAGTCTTCAGTAAACTACCTACACATAATACTACTATATAATATAAAAATTAAAGTCAGAGTAGATTAATGACTTCCATGGAACATCTAAAGTTACTAGAAGAAATCTATGAAACCCTGCTGATAATGATCTGAACAATGATTTTTGCATTTTGCCTAAAAACCACAATCAACTGGAGTAAAATAAGATGTGTAGGATTGCACTAAATAGAAATGATTCTACCCAGAATTAAGTGGAGGCACAACCTATGGAACAGAAGAAAATGTACAGATGAGATGTCGATATAAAAGTGTGAAAGAAACTCAACAGCTAAACTACATTACTTTGAAACTAGTTGAAATGGACAAAAAGTAATAGACATTTCTTCATGGGCAGAGGATACATGGAGACAAATGTATCATCAGTCAGCAGAGAGTAGACATCAAACTGGCTATTCTTTTAAAAGACAAGCTAGTGTTGTGGCTGCTCTTAGCTGTCAACTTGAACTATTTCTGGAATTAATTTAAACCCCCAAGTAGGAAACATAGCTGTGAGGAATTTTTGCTTAATATTAACTGGGAAGATCAACTTCAAATTTGAATCTGTGAAGTAGGAAGACACACCTTGAATCTAGATCTTTTGACTCAGAAAAAGATACTCTGGGTCACACTTTCTGCCAGAAGCCTATATAAGGACATGAAAGGAAGAAACATGCTTCTTGCCTACTTGCTCTGGCTTGCTAGCAAGTTAATTTCTTTACTGGCATTAGTGTCTACTACTTTGGGATTTCAGTATATACTGAAGATGATCTGAGACAGTGAGACAATCAGTCTTGTGGACTGAGCAACTACTGGATTATTGGACTTTTCCAGCTATTGTTGGATTAGCTGGACCATAGCCTGTCTCTCTCTCTCTCTGTCTCTCTCTCTCTCTGTCTCTCTCTGTCTCTGTCTGTCTGTCTGTCTTTCTCTCTCTCTCTCTCTCTCTCTCTCTCTCTCTCTCTCTCTCTCTCACACACACACACACACACACACACACACACTATGGAATTTTATGGATATATATAAATATATACAGAAATAATTCCACATATGTAAGTGATAAATAGATTGATAGACAGAGATTCAGTTTATAAGTTCTATTACTCTTATGACTAATACAATAATAACTGCTGGTTATAGATCTAAAGCAAATTGTTGTATTTGCAGAAAGTATTTGCATTCATATGTGTTGTACAACACTATAATACTAACAATGAAGGAATAGTTAGGATCATTTTGCACATGTAATCAAAGGAATAACTTACAAAGGAAGGATATCCTATCATCTTCCAAGCCTGGTTTTATACTAAGTGAATCAAGCAGAGAACATTGTATTATATAATATGACCTATATATCAAATTTTTCAAAACTATAGGAACAGTTTGTATAATGGGGGTTTGCAGAAGTCAGAGTTTGGTTTAAAAAGGAGTGGGCTGGGGATGAGATTTATAGATGCGTAGAAGGTTTTAATTTTCCAGGAATATTATATTCTGAATCTCTAATACCTATCATGTAGAATTTGTCAATAATTCTGTATTGTTGAAATCTTAGGTATTCTTGCCACACACAAAATGATAACTGTTAGTTTAATTATTTGTTGCAAGAAAACATGAGAAATAGATCAATATAATATGGAAGAGATTTATTTTAGATTCTGGTTTTTAAATTTTGAGTCCGTAATTGTTTGGTGCCAACAATTGGCCTGTGACAGACAAACATCATGCAAAGGTGCACATGTTCCCTATATCACCAGTTAGCATAGAAAAAGCAGAAAGAAAGAGAGGGTAAAAAAATAAATAAAGGAGGCAAAAGTGAAAAGGGAAGTTCTGTACAAACTATAGCCCCCTAGGGCACATCCCAGTAGCCCAATGCCTTCCACTAAGTTACACCTCCCACATTGTTTCCTCTAAGAGTCCATTCCATTATGGACCCATAAATCTATCAACATGTTGATGAAACCAAGTTCTCCAGAGCCAATTGTTTATTTAAATGTCTCATTTCTCGACGTTGCTTTACTGGTGACCAAACTTCTAGCACATGAGCTTTTTATAAGCTCATCCACTACTTGTTAGGGTTCATGCTCACAATGACCCCAAAAATATTTAGTTCATTTCTAAGTCTCAGTGGTCCTAATAGTCCCCAAAAGTCTAAACTCTGCTCTTATATTTAGGGCACCTCTTAGTTGAGAGCTCTTGGAAAGCTCAAAAGACAAGTTATATACTTCCAACAATCAGTGATGGGGCATGCAGAGTAAAGATCCCTACTCAGAGTAAAAGGAAAGACTAATCAAAGTGAGGCTGGAATGTATCAGGGACAGTAGGAAACCCTGTAATTTCATGTCTGTCATTTTAGGCATGGGATCAGCAAAATGTGTTCCCAAAGAAGTTTGTGCAGTCTGCCTCTATGCCTTGTGGCTGCCGTTGAGAATGTGTTCCCAAAGCAGTTTGGACAGCCTGCCCCGATGTGTGATGGCTGCAGGTCACTTGTTTACTCTCTATTTGCCCCCTTTGTCTTTTCTCAGCAAATGGCTCATGTTCCTAGCACCTAGTTCCTAACTTCTCTGTTTCAGAGGCTGCTTGCAAAAGTCTCCAACTCTACTACATATTTTTCTGGCCAACCATGCTTTATATGAACCCCCAGTAGAATCATCTATGATCCTGTAACTCCTGCATTCTGCATGCCTGAAAAAACAATCAGATGGATGAAACCTATATGTGTGCCTAGTTTTCACAGGAGCCAGGTATAGAGAAATTTTAAGCCCCAAAACAGGACTTCTTTGATTATATCTAAAGGCCTTATAGTTCTGAGTGATCCAGCTGGAATGCAGACACACTCTTATAACATACTCTCCCCCCCCCAGCTGCAATCTTTTAGTACACACCTTTCATCCCAAACAAGAGCATCTAATTGAACCAAACAAGAATATCCAATTGAGGGGCAAAGTAATGCATCAGAGAAAGAGCTGACAGAAGGAGGCAGAGATAGGACACACCTAGCTCCCAGGAGAAAGCTATTTAATAGCAGATCAGGGAGAGAAAGTCAGTTTTGTTCGGATATAATTGAGTTCAGCAGTGAGTTGGGAGTTGAGTGGGTGTGAATGCACTGCAGTCTTGTTGAGTTCATTCATAAGCTCACGTAGTTCACTGCCAGTCAGGTGAAGACAGAGAAGAAGAAGAAGCCAGAAGATTAGGACAAATTACCTGAGTTAGTTTGAGACCAAGCACGGAAATTCAGTGAGAAGCTAAGAGAAGCTAAGATTGAATCAGTCAGATTGGAGAGGAGTTGTGCCAGAAACACTGAGTTAAACCAGCCAGCCATAGTTCAGAAAGAACTAGAAGGATTGAGCTTATTCATCAGGAAACCTCCAAGATGACAATTATATCAGGTGAACAAAAGTCCAGGCTTGCTTGACAATACAGAAGCAGCAGACCTGAGTGCCGGGATGAGCATTAAGAAACAGTTTTGTAGGCTGTACTTCCTAAGCAGCTGCTCTGACATTCTCTTCTCAAAGCCCTTTCAAGTGTTTTTCCACTTTTTACCCCCAGTCTACAATGAATAATGTCTAAATAATGCCTGAACTTCTACAGCAGAATCTAGGAAAATTATCAGCAGGCTCGGAGATGGAATTAAAATTTTGTAGTCATAGAACATTTCTAATGGTGCTATTTTTTTAGCCACCCATTCGTCTGTGCGCATGTGCCTTGTAAAAGTTATACCAGGTGAGTTAATGTTTATCAGTGCTCTCGTAATTGCATCATCATGTATATAAAAACATTACATTGTATATGATGATGTCCATAATTTTTGAAAGTCACATGTGAACTTTAGCAAACAAATGGAGAAGTAAAAGTAACTCATTACTTCCAAACTCAACAGCAGTTCTTACCAGGAAACAAAGCAGCTATAGAAACAACTTCAAAGGTGTCTCAGCTACTCTTTATTTCAGCAAATTGGATGAAACTTATCACAGGGCTTTTGAATATATAACTATTTTTGTGCAACTTTATTTTAAAAAGAGAGAAATATGTACAGATTTTTAAAAGCATTTTGGCAAAAAACTATATGAATGTATTTTTGTCAGTACTTAGTTCTTTTAGAGGTTTGATAGCATGCATTGAAATCTTACTAGCTACCATAAGCATAAAGTAAATGTAGAACAGAACGTAACATGGAGACAGTCAGAGTTTTCTTGGTGTGTATAGACTAAACATAATAATTTTTGAATACGAAAAATTGCCACAAGGCAATATTCTTAGCTCTTAGGTTATTAATGATTTAAGGTCCAGGTGCATCACACTCTGAGAGGATGCTATACATTTTTTTTCTAAGAAGGACTGAGGCTTTCACTTTTTGGCCTTTGTTGTTGGACATTTTTGTTTGTTTGTTTGTTTGTTTGTTTGTTTGTTTTTTGAGTTTTGAGTTTTGAGCTTTATATGGCCTGTGAGTTGTTTCTGGGGTATTCAGAGCTTTCTGGGGCTAGTATCCAATTATCAGTGACTGCATATTATGTCTGTTCTTTTGTAACTGGGTTACCTCACTCAGGATGATATTCTCTAGATGCATCCATTTTCCTAGGAATTTCATAAAGTCATTGTTTCGAATAGCTGAGTAGAACTCCATTGTGAAAATATAACACAATTTTTGTATCTATTCATCTACTGAAGGACATCTGGGTACTTTCCAGCTTCTGGTTATTATAAATAGGGCTGCTATGAACATTGTGGTGCATGTGCCCTTATTGTATGTTGGAGCATCTCTGGGGTATATGCCCAGAAGTGGAATAACTGGGTCAATACATAACTATTTTACATCTCAATAAAACTGCAATCTTTACCACAAGCCAGGCCTGTTAATTCTAGGTACTAAGACATCTGAGGCACTAAAATCACATACCCGTGGCAAGTCCAGCCTAGGCAGTATAGTGAGGCCTATCATTCAAACAGAAACAAAAGCAAAAAGAAACAACCACATAAGCAAAACCTAAAGCCTGAACATTACTCAGTGTAGAATGCTACTTAGTATAACCAAGGCCCTACTTTTATTACCCAGTCTTGAGACAATAAGAACAAAATCTAAACCACAGATGTAAAAAGTCAGACCAGCTATATAGCCACAACTTAATAGTGAACAGGTGAATCTTATCACATACCGAGAATGAGACAAACTAGAGCATTAGTGGGTAACAATAATAGTAGTTACATGTGTCCTTTGTCTTTGTTAAAGACTTTTACTATATATATTTTAAAAAACTAAATGAAATAAACATTAAAGTTCTTATTTCCTAATAAACTCATAGCTAATACAAACTGAATTTATAAAATTTCAGAATTATAATATAGATACTACAAAAAATGTATTTTAAAAAAGCAAATATCCTGATACATATCCACCGTCTTATCCTCAATATATGCAGTGTTAAGAGTGAAAATAAAAGTCTACATGCCACATACCTAAACATTTGAAAGCTATAATTTAGGCTAATAAACCATCACCGCCTTTTTAAGGGCCTTAGGAGAGCTTCCATATAGCCCATATCTGAGAACGACAACTCAGGGAGAAGGCAGCCTCACAGAGTACCCATTCATTCCACCATCTTTGTTCTTTTCCAAGAACAATTGAACCCCCAGCTCCTGTGGAGGCACCCTATCCCCAGCCCAACACTTAAGATTGTTTACCCAGTAGGGACAAATGAGGGAATCCTAAAAGATGCTCCTCAGGTAAACAAACAAAAAATAAACAAACAAATAAATATAAAGCAACAACAAAAATCCCTGGGTCCTTAGGTCTCACTCTGCAGGGAGTGGAGAAAGTTAGGAGATAACACTAACAAAATGTGATGACGACTATAAGGTTGAGCAAAAAGATTCAGAACGGGGAAGCTTTCTATGCCATCTTGTGGTGGTTTTATGAATATATAAAGATATATTGTAGAAGGAACAAGATCATCTATTTTGCATGAGAATAATGCTTTCATTTGAAAAGTTATTTTGAGATAATTAGCACTGCAAGTATGATTTTTGTTATAGGATCATGTATATGAGTAAGTGACTAAGTTTTATGATATAACTTAATGCTCCTTTAGCTATGAGTTTATATTCCAGGATAGTAAAATAGTGACCAGTAGTTCTTATTTTTTACATTTTTTTTCACTAGAACCAATTTAAAAATTCCACTCATTGCCTTTTGCATACACATCTTAGCTAAGTTTTCTGAAAAACAAATTATTATGCTTACTTTCTCCACTCTCAGAAAACTGTAGAAGAAGAATTTGTTTAATGTCTCAAGATGATTGGGTCAGTTCTACATTTGGAGTTTCTATGCATTACTATTAATAAGTAAAAGCCAAGATGAGGTTTTTTTTTCTTAAAAAAATTAATTTCAAGGTTTTTTTTTTTCTCCATAGGGAGAACTGTAAGTTTTGTGCAAGATTGTAATTGGTATAGACAAATCAAAGACTAAAGAGATGCCATCAGACCAGTCTTTTGATTCACTTGACCTTTGGTAGTAAGTTTGTCTTTAGGATGGAGGAAGCATACCAATTATTGTGTGTTCATTTTTCATTCTTCCACTTGCTGAATGTATTTATCAATTAAAAGTTTTTTGAATGGTCTTCAGGGTCCTATGTAAAGAGTTGTGTAATGTGCAGGGGATAGCTTTATTCTTCTTATTGCTTTCCTTTAATTACTCCTTTTATATATCATGGACCTTAAAAACTTTACTATCGATCAAGACTGGCAGCCCGCTCACAGGTTGCTGGGTGCCTGGAAGAGCCCCAGGAGGGCTCTCACTCCAGAGCCCAGGGGTGAGTCCAAACTTCCTCTCCACTGACCATCCCATGAGAAATAGCCCAGAACTCTCAGGGCCCAGGAGGCTGCGCTGCCTGGAAAGTGACACTTCTGGCCCAAGGACAGAGCCAGCTCAGTTGCAACTGTACCAGGCACCTCCATCGCAACTCACAGCCTACCCAGAGAGCAGAACACACAGGAGCAGCCTTCCTCAGGAGACTACGAGCCCACAGACCCACAGGACAGAGAAGCTCCAGTCAGAGACAACAAGATCACCTAGCAGCACCGAAAAAAGATGTCAAGAATCTAAGAAACAGAAACCAAAACAACCTGGCAACATCAGAACCCAGTTCTCACACCACAGCAAATAGTGGATATCCCAATTCACCAGAAAAACAAGATTTAGACTTGAAATCATACTTTATGATGATGATGGAGATCCTCGAGAAGCACATAAATAACACACTTAAAGAAGTACAGGAAAGCACAACCAAACAGGTGAAGGAATTGAAAACAGAAATATAAACAATGAAGAAATCACAAAAAATAAAAATAAAAAAATAAAATAAACCCCTGAAGTTGGAAAACCTAGGAAAGACATTGGGAGTCACAGACACAGGGATCAACAACAGAATACAAGAGATGGAAGAGAGAATCTCAGGAGCAGAAGATGCCTTAGAAAACATTGACACAACAATCAGAGAAAATGCAAAAATCAAAAAGCCTCTAACCCAAAACATCCAGGAAATCCAGGACACAGTGAGAAGACCAATCTTAAAGATAACATGTATAGAAGAGAGCAAAGACTCACAACTAAAAGGCAAGTAAATTTCTCCAACAAAATTATAAAAGAAAATTCCCTAACCTAAAGAGATGACAGCGAACATACAAGAAACCTACAAAACCCCAAATAGATTGAACCAGAAAAGAAATTCATCCTGACACATAATAGTCAAAACACCGAATGTTCAAAACAAAGAAAGAATACTAAAACCAGCAAGGGAAAAACAGGTCACATATAAAGGCAGACCAGTCAGAATTACACCAGACTTTTCAACAGAGACTAGGAAAGCTAGATAATCATAGACTGAGGTCATACAGACCCTAAAGAATACAAATACCAGCCCAGGTTATTCTCAGTTACAATAGCTAGAAAAACCAAGATATTCCAGATCAAAAGCAAATTTACACAATATCTGTCAACAAATCCAGCTCTACAAAGGATAAAAGTTGGAAAACTCCACCACAAAGAAAGAAACTTCACCCTAGGAAAAGCAAGAAATTTATCTTCTTGCAAAAAACCTCAAAGAAGAAAAGCACACAAACAAAATTCTACCTCTAACAACAAATATAACAGGAAACAAGAATCACTGTTTCTTAATATCTCTTAAAATCAATGGACTCAATCCCCCAATAAAAAGATATAGAAAATCAGACTGGATATGTAAACAGGATCCAGTTTTTTGTTGCATACAGGAAACTCATTTCAGCAACAAAAACAGGCACTACCTCAGAGTAAAACGTTGGGAAAAATACCTTCCAAGAAATGGTCCCAAGAAACAAGCTGGAGTAGTCACCCTAATATCAAGTAAAGATTTTACTCATCAAAGAAAAAAAATCTATGAAAATGAACTCTCAATCCTGAACGTCAGTGCTCCAAATACAAGGGTGTCCACATTCATGAAAGAAACATCACTAAAGTTCAAAGAATATATTGTACTAACACAATAATAGTGAGAGACTTCAACACCCCACTCGCATCCGTGGACAGATCATGGAAATAGAAACTGAACAGAGACACAGTGAAACTAACAGAAGTTATTAACCTAATGAATTTAACAGACATCTATAGAATATTTCATCCTAAAACAAACAAACAAACAAAAAAAAACTTTTCTTCTCAACACCTTATGGCACCTTCTCCAAAATTGACCATATAGTTGGTCATGAAACAGGCCTCAACACATATAAGAAGATCAAAATAATCCCATGCATCCTATCAGATTACCATGGACTAAGTCTTGTCTTCAGTAACAATAAAAACAACAAAAAGCTGATATATACATGGGAGCTAAATAATTCTCTACTCAATGACAGCTTGGTCCAGGAACAAATAAAAAAATCTCAGACTTTTTAAAATTTGACAAAAAAAAAAAAAAAAAAAAGGCTCATCATACCAAAACTTATGAGATTCAAGGAAAGCAGAACTAAGAGGAAAGTTCATAGCTCTGAGTGCCTCCAAAAGGAAACTGGAGAGAGCTTACACTAGCAGCTTGACAGCACAGCTGAATGCTCTAGAGCAAAAAGATGCAGATACACCCAAGAGGAATAGATGGCAGGAAATAATCAAACTCAGAGCTGACATCATCCAAATATAAACAAACAGAACTATACAAAGAATCAACAAAATCAAGAGCTTGTTTTTTGAGACTATCAACAAGATTGATAAAACCTTAGCCAGACTAACTTGAGAGCACAGAGAGAGTATCCAAATTAACAAAATCAGAAATGAAAAAGGAGACATAACAACAGAAACTAAGGAAATTCAAGAAATCATTAGATAATACTATAAAAGCCCCTACTCACCAAAACTGGAAAATCTAGAGGGAATGGACAAGTTTCTAGACAGATACCAGGTAACAAAGTTACATCAGGATTAGATAAACCATCTAAACAACCCCATAACATGTAAAGAAGTAGGGAAAAGAAAACAAAAAACACCAAAGCCCAGGAACTGATAGGTTCAGTGCAGAATTCTATCAGTCTTTCATAAAAGATCTAATATCAATACTCTAAACTTTTCTACAAAATAGAAACAGAGAAAATACTACCAAACTCATTCTTCGAAGTCACAATTATGCTCATTTCTAAACCACGCAAAGATGCTACAAAGAAAGAGAACTTTAGACCAATTTCCCTCATGAATATCAATGCAAAAATATTCTTTAAAATTCTTGCAAACCAAATTCAAGAACACATCAAAAAAAAAAAAAAATCAGTCACTATGTTCAAGTAGGCTTCATCTCAGGGATGCAAGGAGGGTTCAATATATGGAAATCCATCGATGTAATCCACTACATAAACAAACTTAAAGGAAAAAAAAAAGATCATCACTTTGGATGCTGAGAAAGCATTTGACAAAATTCAACACCCCTTCATGTTAAAAGTATTAGAAAGGTCTTTGTACAGTCATTCTGTGGTTTAGGTATGAGCATAGTTGTGGCTTCAAAGAACAAGTTGGGTAGTGTTCCTTCTGTTTCTGTTCTGTGGAATTGTTTGGAGAGTATTGATATTAAGTCTTCTATGAAAGTCTGATAGAATTCTGCCCTGAACCCTATGATCCTAAGCTTTTTTGCTTGGGAGGCTTTTGATGATTGCTTCTATTTCTTTAGTTTTTATGGGACTGCTTAAATAGTTTATCTCATCTTGATTTTACTTTGGTACCTGGTATCTGTCTAGAAATTTGTCCATTTCCTCTAGATTTTCCAGTTTTGTTGAGAATGGGCTTTTGTAGTAGGATCTGATGGTTTTTTTGTATTTTCTCAGTTTCTTTTGTTATATCTCCCCTTTCATTTCTGATTTTGTTAATTTGGATACTCTCTCTCTTTGCCCTCTAGTTAGTCTGGCTAAGGGTTTATCAATCTTGTTGATTTTCTCAAAGAACCAGCTCCTGGTTTTGTTGATTCTTTGAATGGTTCTTTTTATTTCTCTTTGGTTGATTTCTGCTCTGAGTTTGATTATTTCCTGCCATCTACTCCTCTTGGGTGTATCTGCTTTCTTTTGTTATAGAGCTTTCAACTGTGCTGTCTAGTTGCTAGTGTATGCTCTCTTCTGTTTCTTTTTGGAGGCACTCAGCTATGAGTTTTCCCCTCAGTACTGCTTCATTGCATCCCATAAGTTTGGGTATGTCATGCTTTTATTTTCATTAAATTCTAAAAATTCCTTAATCTTTTTTTCATTTGTTTTTTGACCATGTTAACAATGTGTAGTCCATTGTTCAGCTTCCATGTGTATGTATGCTTTTTGTTGTTTTTGTTGTTATTAAAGACCAGCCTTAGTCAGTGGTGATCTGATAGAGTGCATGGGAGCATTTCGATCTTCTTATATGTGTTGAGGCCTGTTTGGTGATCGACCATATGGTCAATTTTGGCAAACGTGCTGTGAGGTGCTGAGAAAGTATATTCCTTTGTTTTAGGATGAAATGTTCTGTAGATATCTGTTAATTTCAATTTGTTCATAACATCTGCTAGTTTTGCTGTATCTATGTTCAGTTTCTGCTTTCATGATCTGTCCATTGATGAGAATGGGGTGCTGAAGTCTCCCATTGTTATTGTGTGAGGTGCAATATATGCTTTGAGCTTTAGTAGGGTTTCCTTTGTGAATAAGGTTTCTCTTGTATTTAGAACATAGATGTTCAGAATTGAGAGTTCATCTTCATAGATTTTTTTGTGATAAGTAAAAAGTGTCCTTCCTTATCTTTTTTGATAACTCTTGGTTTCTCTTGTTTAGGTTCTTTGGCTTTCCTCTTGCCATTTTGTTATCTATGATTATAGGTGATCTTGTTGTCTCTTACTGGAGCTTGTCTCTCCTGTGGGTCCATGGGCTCAGGAAGGAGTTTCCTCCTTTGTATTTGGCTCTTTGCTGGCCAGCAGAGAGTTCTGATGGCAGTGACTCAGTTCTCTCCCTATGGTATCTGGTGGGAAAGCTATTGTGAGACTGTGCTGGGATCTCAGCTGTCTGTGTACAGGTCCTCAGTCCTGATGGTGACCCCAGGTCCTCTCTGTGGGCTGGAAAGGACCCAATCCCTGAGTGGACCAGGCTATGTGCACTTGGAGAGTTCCAGGGGTTCCCTCCCCGGATAGCCAGTGTGTGTGTGTGTGTGTGTGTGTGTGTGTGTGTGTGTGTGTGTGTGTGTGTGTGTGTGTAGGCAGACTGAATTCTTGTTGGCTAGTAGCATAAAAGGCAATCCAACATATGTCAAAATAAAGTTATCTAGAAATCTAACTAGCCTGAAAATGGTGGAGGAGAAGCACCATCAATTAGCTTCATTGACACCCATGAGCCTTTTAACTAGTCCTCCTGTTTCAATCCACAAGACTGGAAGAGTTTAGTCCTTTACAGTGTGTTCACTCTGTGAGGAGGACATGTGCATTTTTACTTCCCATTGAACATTTCATTTTCCAGATGCTACAAAATACCCAGATGTTTGGTGTGACAGAGATGTAACAACCAACCAGGCAAATTATATACTACCATATTTGAACTACAAAACTGAAATTTTTCTTCCTAAAGACAGGCCCATAATTCATTTCGTAGAATCTGTTTTTTAATGAGTCTACAAATCCTCACAAGAATTTTTCTCAAGATTTACCACTAGATGTCAGCCACTCACTATGGTGACAATAATTTCTTTGGAGGAGATCTTTATGAAGAATCTGTGGATATGTGTTATGTGTCTTCTCTTTCTCTCTCATTCTTTCCTGTTTTGACTATCCCATCAGTCTAGGGACAGCTCAATCCATCAACGTTTTAAGAAGCCAGATATCCATTGTAATCTATACAAAAGTGACAAGTCTATCTAGGCGATTTAAGGAGAACAGCACATTTAAATATTGAAGTATTCATATATAGAAATGTGAAAATAACACAAAGACATTTATATACTTAGGGTGGAATTTGGATATTCAACCTCAGTAATTTTGAGAGTAGTGAAATATTCTGAGCCTTGGTTTGAAAATAGTGACTAAGTATTTTTTGTTACTTTGGAATTATATGTTTATAGCAACACCTGTTTTCATTTGATTTTCTCATGCACATTATACATTAACACATTTCTATGGACTTTGCCACTAACTTCCATGGGGTAAGGTGTCTGGATCTCCTTCCATTACTGAACTGAGTATAATGAATTTATACTTTGTGTCCCTTCTAGATGGTAGGCCACCTTAGATCAACACATTTCTGAAGACTCTTAATGAAGGGATTCTCCTACCTCAACATGCCGTGCAGTCAGGCTAAAGTGTAGTTTTGTTACCTACTCAGCAGGCACTTTTGTCCTTCTTAGCCAGACTTGTGTGTGGCCAAAGGCTGGCAGGTATGCTAGCTTCATAAATCAGCCTGAGCATCCTAAAAGCAATCCCATTCTCTTAACCATGAACTTGTCCAGATGTTGATTCAATATGTGTGGGGAAGGTTTTTTTTTTTTAGAGGCTTCAAGGTTAAGTTTTACTTGTGAAAGAATTAGCTATAAAGACTGGTAATTAAATCTTTGAAAACCCATTAGTATTACATACTATAATCACACACACACACACACACACACACACACACACACACACACAGGGCCATTCATTGTATTGCTGAATTCTTCTAGTGATAGAGATGTGCATGAGACAGTGTATGAAAAAAGAGAGCAAGGAGGAGTAACTGTCTTTAAATTTACCCAGGTTTATGACTGATATATTTTAAATCAAAATAGGAAGCATGTTCTAGAGAATGAAGCCAACTTACAGAAGAGTGGAGCTTTGAAAAAATTCATAGCAAGATAGAGAAGAGACTCACCCCATTCCCATGTTCATACAGATGTCAGGTATCCCTATCTCTGAATCACTCACTGAACTCTGGTGCCCTTGAGTTTTTAAACAAATATCCACATACTTCATCCCTTAAAAAATAAGTTATAACCCACTGAAATAAGATCTCTGACAGTTAGTAAAGAACACTTTTGGGTGTGGCCAAGATATACACCCCCAAGAAACCACGACTTTTGCCTGCCTTCTTGCATCCCTTAGTAGCCAATGCATCTACTAAGCTGCTACTGTGGTTGATGCTGCCATCCTTCATGACATCATGACTCAGTTTCTTTTCATCATCCATGTAAAGACCAGAAAGTTTCCAGGAACATTCCATGACTGCTAGGAAAGACTGGGACTGATGAGACATCTAGCCTCAGGAATTGATCAGCCCCTGGGTGCTGAACCTCTGCAGCATGGGAATGGCTGTTGTTAGACTACTCAGTTCCTACCATGCAAGCCAATCTGCTAAATCACTTTCCGTGGTACATATTCATTCTACTGATTTTATTCCTCTAGAATAAACAGCCACTCATATGTAGCTTATTGAAGGAGGAGTGTAATGCGACATCCACACAATACAAAAATGGTTCTTAGTAACTCCCACAAAGCTTGTCCAAGGATAATTGTAATACAAAGTTCCCACATCACACAAACTATTTTGAAGAGTTCAGGAATTCTGGAAAAAGAATAAGTATATGGGTGCACATATGAAAAAGAGAAACATTGCCAATATGTTAGCCAATGTTGAATCCAAATGTATTTGTCTCTAATAGTTCCTGTAGCACTGAAATGTTCATAATAAACCCTTAATTTGCTTTCATGTTTCAGAATGGGTAGGGTTGAAAACATACTTTTGTTTCAAATATTATTTTTATTCTTTTGTGCTTATAAATTTAATCTATATTGAAAAAGAAAAAAAAAAAACAAACAAAATAGCAGGAAAAAAAAGTGTCAAAGAAAAGGCCCAAGAAACACATACAGACATGAAACAGACTTTCTCACACAGAAACCTCATGAAAACCACGAAACTGGAGTGCACAATATAAAAACAAAAGCTCTGTAACATTAAAAAAAAAAAGACTCGGACAAAGCATTATGAGAAACTCCCACGAAAATATCATCTAGTTTTGTTTATGTTGGTCAATCACTGCTGGGCATGGCCTCTGCTCTTAACAGTTCTTTGTATCCCCAGTGAGACTCTCTTGGAAAAAAGTAGGTTTTCATTTGCAAGCTGTTGTGAAATCCATATAACAACTGGGTTGGGGTGGACTTGTGGCGCCTCCTCCCCTCTCTGCTTTCTTTCTCAGCACATTTTATTTGAAGAGGGCTACTGTTAAGGGTATTACTTCCTCTTAGTCAGTTTGTCTTTTGTTTATAGGAAACTTAAAGGTGTGTGTGTGTGTGTGTGTGTGTGTTTACTTTTTAGCCTGCTACTTTGCTGAAAGTGTTTAACAGCTGTGGGAATTTCCTGATGGATTTTTTTTTCTATCATACATGGATACTCCCATATCATCTCTAAATAAGACACTTTTAGCTCTTTCTTTTTTTCTTTTTTTTTTATCAACTTTCTTTTTTCCCCTTTTATTTATTTATTTATTTTGAATACATTTTTAAGGTTGTAATTAAGTATTTGTGGGTAAATATACATACACATATGTATATATTTAACAATAATATAGAAAAAGAGGCTATTAATTTGAGGGGATAGGAGAGAGACTAGGAGGGGCTGTAGGGAGGAAAGGGGGATATGATACAGTTCGATTTTAATTTAAAATATATATATATATATATATTTGTTGAGCTTCACAGTCTGTGAGTTGTTTCTGGGGTGTTCAGAGCTTTCTGGAGTTAGTATCCCATTATCAGTGACTGCCTATTATGTCTGTTCTTTTGTGACTGGGTTATCTCACTCAGGATGATATTCTCTAGATGCAGCCATTTTCTTAAGAATTTGGTTAAGTCATTGTTTCTGGTGGCTGAGTAGTATTCAATTGTGTAAATGTACCACAATTTTTGTATCCATTCATCTATAGAAGGACATCTGGGCTCTTTTCAGCTTCTGGCTATTATAAATAGAGCTGCTATGAACATTGTGGTGCATGTGTCTTTGTTGTATGTTGGAGCCTCTCTGGGGTAAATGCCCAGAAGTGGAATAGCTGGGTCTTCAGTTAGTACTATGTCCATTTTTCTGAGGAACCACCAGACTGATTTCCAGAGTGGTTGTATCAGTTTACAACCCCACCAGCAGTGGAGTAGTGTTCCTCTTTCTCCACATCCTTGCCAGCATCTGCTGTCATATGAATTTTTTATCTTAAACATTCTGACTGGTGTGAGGTGGTATCACAGTGTTGTTTTGATTTGCATTTCCCTGATGGCTAAGGATGTTGAGCACTTCCTTAGATGCTTCTCAGCCATTCGATATTCCTCAATTGAGAACTTTTTGTTTAACTCTGTACCCCATTTTTAATAGGGTTGTTTAATTCTCTGGTGTCTAACTTTTTCAGTTCTGTGTGTACCTTGGATATTAGGCCTCTATCTGATGTGGGGTTGGTAAAGATCTTTTCCCACTCTGTTGGCTGCCGATTTGTTTTCTTGACAGTGTCCTTAGCCTTACAGAAACTTCGCGATCTCATTAAGTCACATTTGTCAATCTTTGACCTTAGAGCTTAAGCAATTGATGTTCTGTTCAGGAAATTTTCTCCTGTGCCTATGAATTCTAAGGTTTTCCCTACTTTCTCATCTAATAGTTTCAGTGGACCTCGTTTAATGTGGAGATCTTTGATCCACTTACACTTGAGCTTTGTACAAGGAGATAAGAAAGGGTCTATTTTCATTCTTCTGCATGCTGAGTGCCAGTTGGACCAACACCATTTGTTGAATAGGCTGTCCTTTTTCCATTGAATGTTTACAGCTCCTTTGTCAAAAATCAGGTGACCATATATGTGAGGGTTCATTTCTGGATCTTCTATTCTATTCCATTGATCCATGTGCCTATTTCTGTACCAGTATCATGCAGTTTTCAGCACAATTGCCTTGTAATATAGCTTGAGGTCAGGGATAGTGATTCCCGCAGATGTTTTCTTGTTGTTGAGGATGGATTTTGATATTCTAGGTCTTTTGTTATTCCAGATGAAATTGCACATTGATCTTTCCAACTCAATGAAGAACTGGGTTGGAGTTTTGATGGGGATTGCATTAAATCTGTAGATGGCTTTTGGTAAGATGGCCATTTTTAAAATGTTGATCCTTCCAATCCATGAGCATGGGAGATCTTTCCATTTTCTGAGATCTTCCTCGATTTCCTTCTTTAGAGGTTTGAAGTTCTTGTCATAGAGGTCCTTCACTTGCTTAGTTAGAGTCACACCAAGGTATTTCATAGTTTTTGTGACTATTGTGAAGGGTTTCTTTTCCCTAATTTCTTTCTCCATGTTTGTGCTTTGAACATAGGAAGGCTACTGATTTGTTTGAGTTAATTTTATATCCAGCCACTTTGCTGAACTTGTTTATCAGCTGTACGAGTTCTCTGGTGGAAGTTGTGGGGTCGCTTAAGTACACTATCATGTCATCTGCAAATAGTGATGTTTTTATTTCTTCCTTTCCAATTTGTATCCATTTGATTTCCTTTTGGTGTCTAATTGCTCCGACCAGGACTTCCAGTACAATGTTGAATAGGTAGGGGGAAATTGGGCAGCCTTGTCGAGTCCCTGATTTTAGTTTTTGATTTTGCTTCAAGTTTCCCACCATT
Organism: Micromys minutus; assembly: GCF_963924665.1. Taxonomy (NCBI): domain Eukaryota; kingdom Metazoa; phylum Chordata; class Mammalia; order Rodentia; family Muridae; genus Micromys; species Micromys minutus. Next base: position 45,686,680 of record NC_137954.1, on the reverse strand, counting down.
AAGTTTGATGTTGGCTGTTGGTTTGCTGTATATTGCTTTTATTATGTTTAGGTGTGGGCCTTGGATTCATGTTCTTTCCAAGACTTTTAACATGAAGGGGTGTTGGATTTTGTCAAATTCTTTTTCAGCATCTAGTGAGATGACCATGTGATTTTGTTCTTTCAGTTTGTTTATATGGTGGATTACATTGATGGATTTCCTTATATTAAACCATCCCTGCATCCCAGGGATGAAGCCTACTGGATCATGGTGAATGATCATTTTGATGTGTTCTTGGATTGGGTTTGCAAGAATTTTGTTGAGTATTTTTGCATCAATGTTCATGAGTGAGATTGGTCTGAAGTTCTCTTTCCTTATAGGGTCTTTGTGTGGTTTAGGAACAAGGGTTATTCTAGCCTCAAAAAATGAGTTAGGTAGTGTTCCATCAGATTCTATTTTGTGGAATAGTTTGGAGAGTATTGGTATTATCTCGTTAATAAATGTCTGATAAAACTCTGCACTGAACCCATCTGGACCTGGGCTTTTTTTTTGGTTGGGAGGCTTTTGATGACTGCTTCTATTTCTTTAGGTGTTATGGGATTATTTAGATGCTTTACCTGATCCTGGTTTAACTTTGGTATCTTGTATCTGTCTAGGAATTCATTCATTTCCAGCTTTTTTGAGTACAGGCTTTTTAAGTAGGATCTGATGATTTCTTGAATTTCCTCAGTTTCAGTCATTATTTCTCCACTTTCCTTTCTGATTTTGTTAATTTGGATACTCTCTTTTTGCCCTCTAGTTAGTCTGGCTAAGGGTTTATCAGTCTTGTTAATCTTCTCAAAGAACTAGCTCTTGGTTTTGTTGATTCTTTGAGTGGTTCTTTTTTTTTTCTATTTGGTCTATTTCTGCCCTAAGTTTGATTATTTCTTGCCGTTTACTCCTCTTGGGTGTATTTGCTTCTTTTTGTTCTAGAGTTTCAACTGTGCTGTCAGGATGCTAGTGTATGCTCTCTCTGGTTTGTTTTTGAAAGCACTCAGAGCTATGAGTTTTCCTCTCAGTACTGCTTTCATTGCATCCCATAGGTTTGGGTATGTTGTGTTTTCGTTTTCATTGAATTCTAGAAAATCTCTAATTTCTTTCTTTATTTCTTCTTTGACCCTGCTATTGTTTAATAGAGCATTGTTTAGTTTCCATGTGTATATGGGATTTTTGTTGTCTTTGTTGTTATTAAAGACCAGCCTTAGACCATGGTGATCTGAAAGGATGCATGGGAGTATTTCGATCTTCTTGTATTGATTGAGGCTGGTTCTGTGTCCAATTATGTGTTCAGTTTTCGAGAAGGTGCCGTGAGGTGCTGAGAAGAAGGTGTATTCTTTATTTTTAGAGTGATATGTTCTATAGATATCTATTAATTCCAGTTGGTTCATAGTCTCTGTTAGTTTTACAGTGTTCTTGTTCAGTTTCTGTTTCCATGATCTGTCCATTGGTGAGAGTGGGGTATTAAAGTCTCCCACTATTATTGTGTGGTGTAAAATGTATTTTTTGAGCTTTAGTAGGGTTTCTTTTATTAATATGGGTTCTTTTGTATTTGGAGCATATATGTTAAGGATTGAGAGTTCCTCCTGACAGATTTCCCCTGTAACGAGTAAAAAGTGTCCTTCCCTATCTTTTTTGATAACTTTTGGTTGAAAATCTACTTTATTCGATATTAGAATAGCCACTCCAGCTTACTTCTTGGGGCCATTTGCTTGGAAAGCTTTTATTCTGAGATAGTGTCTGTCTTTGTCTTTGAGATGAGTTTCCTGTATGCAGCAAAATGCTGGGTTTTGTTCATGTATCCAGTCTGATAGCCTATATCTTTTTATTGGGCAGTTGAGTCCGTTTATGTTAATAGATATCAAGGAATAGTGGTTGCTGTTTCCTGCTATTGTTGCTTTGGTAGGTTGAATTGTACCTGTGTGTCTTTCTTCTTTTGATTTTCTTGCTTAGAAGTTTTCTTGTTTTTATTATGAGGTGGTTCCCCTCATTGTATTGGGTTTTCCACCTATAATTGGCTGTAGTGCTGGGTTTGTGGTCATATATTGTGTGAATTTAGTTTTGTCTTGGAATACGTTCGTCTCGCCATCTATGGTGATTGACAGTTTTTCTGGGTATAGCAGCTTGGGCTGGCACTTGTGCTCTCTTAAGGAGTGCATGATGTCTGTCCAGGCTCTTCTAGCTTTCATAGTCTCTGTTGAGAAATCGGGTGTGATTCTGATTGGTCTGCCTTTATATGTTACCTGACCTTTTTCCCTTACTGCTTTTAGTATTCTTTCTTTGCTTTGGGCACTTGGTGTTTTGACTATTATGTGTCGGGAGGTATTTCTTTTCTGGTCCAACCTATTTGGAGTTCTGAAGGCTTCTTTTATGCTTGTGGTCATCTCATTTTTAAGGGTAGGGAAGTTTTCTTCTACGATTTTGTTGAAGATATTTACTGTGCCTCTTAGTTGATATTCTTCTCCCTCTTCTATTCCTATTATCCTTAGGTTCGGTCTTCTCATTGTGTCCTGGATCTCCTGCACATTTTGAGTTAGGATCTTTTTGGTTTTTGCATATTCTCTGACTGTTTTGTCTATGTTTGCAATGTTGTCTTCTGCCCCCGAGATTCTCTCTTCGATCTCTTGTAGTCTGTTGGAAATGCTTTCATCTGTGACTCCTGATTTCTTTTTCTGGATTTCTACCTCTAGTGTTGTTTCTTTTAGTGTTTTTTTTTTTTTTTTTTTTTTTTATTGTGTCTACTTCTTTTTTAAATTCCTTCTTCCATTCCTTCATCTCTTTGGTTCTGTTTTCTTCTAGTTCTTTGAGTGTTTTTCTTGTTTCTTCTTTAAAAGCTTCTAATTCTTTATGCTTTTCCTCCCGTTCTTATTTAAGGATCTCTATCATCATCTTGAGGTAGGATTTCTTGTCTGAGTCTTCCTTTTCTGGAGTGTTTGGCATTCTGCTCTTTGTTGTGATGGGAGAGCTGGGTTCTAGTGTTGGCAGGTTGTCTTGGTTTCCCTGGGGTACGTTCTTTCGCTTTCCTCTTGCCATCTTGTTGTCAGTTGTTGGTTCTCACCTTTCCCTTGTACCTGACCCATGTCCCTGGATCTCCTCTGTTCCTGGTGGCGGATGTTCTGAGTGCCTCTTGTGCACCCCGGAAGAAGCCAGCTGGGAACAGAGGGCCCAATGCTGCCGGGTTCCTGGATCAAGCCGGGCAGGTGCACACTTTCCGCGTGCACGGCAGAGATCTCTCTGCCCCCTGACTAGTCGGAATCCATTGTCACCTGGTTCTCGCCAGTCCTGTGTTGTCTGGGTCTCTGCTTTTCCTGGTGGCGGATGTTCGGAGTGCCTGTTGTGCACCCCGGAGGACCTCTTTCTTATTTAATTGTCATTGATCTTCAGTTGTCTTACTGTTTTAGCTAAGACTGCTTGTATTATATCAAATATGTATGGGGAGTGCAGACAACCTTCACTTCTTGATTTTAGTGGGATTACATTGAGTTTGTTTTCTTTTTTTCTTACAACTTTATTTTTTATTTAAAAAAAGAGATACATGTGCAGATTATTAAAAGCATTTTGGCAAAAAACTACATGAATATATTTTAGTCTGTACTTGATTTTTTAAAGGTTTGATAGTTATATATTAATATATATAAATTGTGTGTGTGTGTGAGTGTGTGTGTGTGTGTATCTCAAATGTGGGATTGATAAAGATCTTTTCTCAATCTGTTGGCTGCCGTTTTGTTTTCTTGACAGTGTCCTTAGCATTACAGAAACTTTGCAATCTCATTTAAGTCCCATTTATCGATTCTTGATTTTAGATCACAAGCCATTGGTGTTCTGTTCAGGAAAACTTCCCCCAGTGCTTATGTATTTTCAACTTTTCCTCACTTTCTCTTCAAATAGTTTCAGTGTACCTGGTTTTATGTGGAGATCTTTGATCCACTTACACTTGTGGTTAGGTAAAGGAGATAAGAAAGGGTCTATTGTCATTCTTTTGTATGCTGAGTGCCAGTTGAGCCAACACTATTTGTTGAAGAGGCTGTCCTTTTTCCACTGAATGTTTTCAGCTCCTTTGTCAAAAATCAAATGACCATATGTGTGAGAGTTTATTTCTGGATCTTCTATTCTGTTCCATTTATCTACCTGCCTATGAATGAGTTTGTTTTCATTTCATTGCTGTTGGCTGGAGGCTTGCTGTAAATCATCTCTGTTATGTTGAAGTATGTCCCTTGAATCTCTTACCTCTCTAGGACTTTTCTCATGGAGGGGTGTTGGATTTTGTCAGGAAATGAGATGATCACATGCTTTTGTCTTTCAGTTGGTTAACATGGAGGGTTGCATTAACATATTTATGTATACTGGACCATCTATTTATCTCTGGAATGAATCCTACTTGATCATGCTGGTTGATCTTTTTTATGTGTTCTTAGATTTGGTTTGCAAGTATATTTTGATAAATTTTCTATCTATATTCATAACAGAAATTGCTCTGTACCTACCTTCCTTCCTTCCTTCTTTCCTTCCTTCCTTTCTTCTTTCCTTTTCTTCCCCCCCTCAGATAGTTATGTGGTTTAAATATCAGAGTAAGTTTTGCCACATAAAATAAATTAGGCAATGTTACTTCTATTTATGTATGTATGTATGTATGTATGTATGTATGTATGTATGTATGTGTGTATCTATCTATCTATCTATCTATCTATCTATCTGTCTGTCTGTCTATATATTGATACACTCCAGATTATATTACTCTCCCGGTCCACTCTCAACTCTTCCACATCCCATATTTCTTTCCCACCCTCCTCTCCTAGTCTCCACTTGGATATCCCCACCCCACCCACCTTACCAGACCTCTAAACTCCTTGGGGCCTCCAATCTCTTGAGGGTTAAGTGCATCTTCTCTGACTTAACCCAGACCAAAGAGTCCTCTGCTGTACATGTGTTGGGGCCTCATATCAGCTGGTTTATGCTGCCTGGTTGGTGATCCAGTGACTGAAAGATTTTGGGGATCCCAGTTAATTGAGACTGCTGTCCTCCTACAGAGTCACCCTTCTCCTCAGCTTCTTAGAGACTTTGCCTAATGTAATAACAGGAGTCAGCAGCTTCCATTCATTGGTTGGATGCAAATACCTACTTGGTAGACCTTTCAGAGGGCAGTCATGATGAGGGACCCTAAGGCAATTTACAGTCTGATACCCTCCTTACACCTTCCCTCTCCCACTGAGGGCCTTACAACTCCTCTCTCCTACTAAGGGCTTTTGTGGTCCTGTACCCTCCAAGAAGGAGTGCTTCCACCTTATCTGAGGAGCCCCTGGAATGTAGGGGAAGAGCCTTAATATGTGACCCAGGCAGGGGCCATTAATAGCATTTCCTGGGGAGAAGCGTCTTATCTAAGCAGCCCAGGAATATAGGACATAGGTCCTTAGATACAATCCACATTGGCATCAGCCAACCAATTTAAAAGTCAACTAAACCCACCAATACTTTCATGCCTATTCATCATCGCTACAGCCCATCTGTTACTAAGTATATAAATACTATACTGATGGAGGGCTCGGGGTTGCCTCTCCTCTGGATGTAAGCCACCCCAGTGCACTGGACTAATAAATGTCTTGCTTTTACATCGATCCCAGAGCTCTTGTCTCATTCATGGGAGCTTCAAATAGATAAGAATCAATTTGGGTCTCATGATAATAGGTCTCTTTTTGTGAGTGCTCCATAGCCTCAGTAATAGTGTCAGGCCTTGGGGCCTCCCCTTGAGCGGGATCCCACTTTGGACCTATAGTTGGACCTTCTTTTCCTCAGGCTCTTCTCTATTTTCATCTCTGCAGTTCTTTCAGACAGGAATAATTATGGGTCAGAGTTTTGACTGTGGGATAGCAACTCTATCCCTCACTTGATGCCCTGTCTTTCTACTGGAGGTGGGTTCTACAAATTCCCTCTCCCCACTGTAGGGCATTCCATCTAAGGTCCCTCCTTTTGAGTCCTAAGAGTCTTTCACCTCCCATGTCTCTGGTACATTCTGTAGGGTCCTCTCAACCTCCTACCTCCTGAGGTTGCCTGTTTGTAGTCTTTCTGTGGGCCCTCAGGGCTTCAGTCCTTTTACCCCACTCAACAGCAGCTCATATTCGCCTCTCCCCCCCCATCCACTTTCCCTCCCAGATCCCTCCCTCATTCCCCCTTTTAGTTGCTTTCTTCTCCTTCCCAAGTGGGATTGAGGCATCCTCACTTGGACCCTTCAGCTTGGTAAACTTTTTGAGTTCTGTGGACTGTATCTTGAGTCTTCTGTACTTTTTTTGTGTGGCTAACATCCACTTATTAGTGAGTACATAGGTAACTCAGATCTAAACGGTATGCAATGTTACATCTGTTTCTAGTTTTTTGGACTACTTGAATATTCCAGTCAATTCTCCTCAGAAAGACTGGTAGAACTCTGCACTGAATGTTTCTGGCCCTGGGTCTTTTTTTATTTTACTTTATTTATTTTTGGTTGGTAGACATATAATTACTATTTCTATATCAGTAGGAGTTACACATTCATTCAAATTGCTTATCTAATCTTGATTTAGTTTTGGTAGGTAGTATCAAGAAAACCCTTTCCTTCCTTTTTTCCTTCCTTCCTTCCTTCCTTCCTTCCTTTTATAATTTGTTTGAGTACAGATTTTGTGGAATTAAGGATATCCTCTATGATTTTCTGGATTTCCTCAGTGCCTGTTGTTATGTCCCCTTTTGTCCTCAAATTTTGCTAACTTGCATCTTCTCTTCCTACCTGTTAGTTAATTTGGCGAAGGGCTTGTCAATTATACTGATTTTTTTTTCAAGGAATCCATTATGTTTCATTGATTCTTATATTCATTTTCTTGTTTGTTTCTATTATATTAATTCAGTCCTGAGTTTGATTTATTTCTTGCTGCTTACTCCTTTTAGATGTTATCCTTTCTTGTTGTCTCAGAGCTTCCAGGCGTTCTGTTGTTATGTACTGATAGGAGTTAACTCGTTTGTAAAAAGGTGGGCACACAGTGGTGTAAACTTGCCTCTTAATCACTTTCATTGTTTCTCATGAATTTAGGTTTGCCGTGTTTTTATTCTCATTCCATTTAAAAGATTTTGATGTCTGTACTAATTTCTTTCTTGACTCATTTTTTTTTACTAGTGATGGATTTAGTTTTAATAAGTTTTTAAGCTTATTAAATAATAAGTTTTACTCTTGTTGATATCAAGCTCTAACCCATGGTGGTCTGATAGAAAGTTATTTTAATTTTTTTTTAATCCATTGACACTTGCTTGATGTCTATGAATGTGGTCAGTTTTGAAGAAAGTTCCTTGAGGTGCTGAGAAGTTATGTTCTTTTGTGTTTGGGTGAAATGTTCTGAAATATCTCCTAGGTCTATAGGTCCATCTGATTCCTGATGTCATACATCTCCTGCAATTCTCTATTTAGTGTTTTCCCCCTCAATGACCTATCTTTTGCCAGTAGTTGGGTATTGAAGTTATGTACCGCAATTGCTTGAGAATCAGTATGTGATTTCAGTATAGTAGTGATTCTTTTATGGAAAGGGAGGCCTTTGTGTTTGGTGCATAAGTGTTTAGAATCGCCTCCTGGTGGATTTTTCTTCTGATGTGTATTTCGTCTGCTCCGAGATCTCATCTGATCAGCTTTGGTTTGAAGTTTGTTTTGTCTGATATTAAGTGCTACACCAGAGATTTTTCTTAGGTACATTTGCTTGGAATACCTTTTTCCATCTTTTTATTCGGAGATGTTTATCCTTTATGTTAATGTGTATTTCTTAGATGAAGCAGTGGGGTAGATCTTGTTTTTGTTTTTTTTTTTTTAATTCATGAATTAAAATGCTTAATTTTAATTAATGCAAATTACCATCATAGCTTCCCTTCCTTCTCTCCTCCTAGTCCCCCTTTTCCCCTGCCCACCTCCAGTCCTTACTTCCTACTCAGAAAAGGTGAGGCCTCCCACGCATAGCAACCCACCTTGCCATGTTAAGTTGCAGTAGGATTAGGCACATCTTCTATTGTGTTTAGATAAGGCAGCTTACTTAGGGAAAGTGATCCAAAGACAGGCAACAGAGTCAGGGATAGTCCTTGCTCTTGCTGTTAGGGGTCCACACGAAGACCTGTCTGCACAACTCATATACGTGCAGAGGGCATACGTTTGTCTCATGCTCTCTATTTGGTTGGTCAGCCTCTTTGGCCCTTTATGGGACCAGGTGAGTTGATTAAGTATGTTGTTTTGTGGAACCCTTAACTCGTTTGGCTCCTTCAATCATTCCTCCTCCTCTTCCACATGATACCCCAAGCTCTGCCTAATGTCTGCACCTGTGTCCGTCAGTTTTTGGGTGAAGCGTCTCAGATGACAGGTATGCCAGGCACCTGTCTGCGAGTGTAAACAACATCAATACTGTAAGGAGTGGGTTCTCTTTCGTGGTATAGGTCTCAACGTGAGCCAGCTGTTGATTAGCTTTTCCCTCAATTTCTGTTCCATCTTTACACCTACACCTGTTACAGGCAGGACAAATTGTGGATCAAAAATTTTGTGACTGGGTTTGTGTTCCAATTCCTCCATTGGAAGTCTTTTCTGATACTAGAGATGGCCATTTCAGGTTCCAAATTCAACACTGCTAGGAGTCTTGGCTAGGGTCCTCCTCATAGATTCCTGGGAGTTTCCATTGTCCTAGATTTTTAGCTCATGGCAGAGATGAGCCCCCTCCCATTCCAGTTCTTCCCAATACTTTCTCCCTCCATCCTCCCCACCTAGATTTTTTGTACACCCTACCTCATCCAGTTCCCTCCCTCCTACATCCTGTTTTTGAATCAGCTTTGTTAGTTTTTCTTCATTATTGGGGGATTGAGACCATTGACGTTTGAGAGTTATCAATGTTAGTTGATTCCCATTATTTTGTTATGATGTGAGTTGTTCTTTTTATTCTTTCTTTTGATTGGATGGTCTGATATTATTTATTTCTTGTGTTTTCCTGGGTGGTTAACTCCTTCAAGTTGAAGTTCACCTTCTAGTACCTTCTGTATGGCTGAATTTGTAGACAGATACTGCTTAAATTTGGTTTCATTATGGAATGTCTATCTATTGTGATTTAAAGTTTTGTTGTGTAGAGTATAGCAGTCTGGGCTGACAGTGGTCATTGTGTAGAGTGTGAAGAACATCTGTCCAGATCCTTCTGGCTTGTGGGGCCTCAACTGAGATGTCAGATGTTATTCTAATTGCTCCAACTTTATACTTAACTTGATCTTTTCCTCTTTCAGATTTTAATATTCTCAGTCCTGTACATTTAGTGTTTTTAATATTATGGGCTGTGGTAAATTTCATTTCTGGCCCAGTCTATTTGGTGCTCTATATGCTTCTCATACCTTAATAGGCATCTTTTTAGAAAATTTTTCTTTTGAGATTTGGTTGAAAATATTTTCTGTGTATTTGGCTTTGGTTTCTTCCTTCATTCCTATTATTCATAGATTTTTGTCTTTTTGTAATATCCATATTTTCTAGATTTTTTTGGTCTGGTTGTTTTTAGATTTAATATTTTCTTTGAGGTATCTATTTCTTTTATTTTGTCTTCAGTGCCTAAGAGTATCTCCTCCCCCTCATGCATAGTCTCAAGATACTAATCCTGGACCCGTTCCCACAGTTTTTTCCTTGCTCCTCAGGTTCTGATCCAGAGAGTTGCATCACTAAGAAACACCTGTGGTCATTTGGATTCCCCTGCTCCACCAGCCATCCCTAAGAAGTGCATGCAAGAGAGTAGCTGAGCTTATTCCTGTTCTTACCCACCCTGATGCTTAAGTATTGCTTTAGGATACAGGGGACACTGCTTTACAGTTTAGGGGACTGTGAAGTGAGTGCTAATGCAAAGTCTGTGACATTCACTGTCATTACCTTAAATGTTTGATTTATAGAATTTGGGTTAAAGTTTAAGGATGCCTGGGGAAATTGGAAAGAATCTGCTGATTTAAAAAAGAAAGGAAGAGAGCTAAGAACAGAAGATTTTTATGCATAGAATAATTTCGGCCCAACTCAGTGAATGACAAAGCCATTAATTTAACCTCTCCAAATAATAGTCTCTGACCAACCCAATTACAATAAAAACAAAAGCACAGCTGTTTACCTATGTTTCCTAATTAGTCAGTCATACAATTTTAATGTCCAGTATTACACATAGAATAAATTAAGGCACTCAGAGCTGTGATCAGAATGTATTATATACATACATGAAGCTTTCAAAGAAAAAAATTTAAAAAAAAATTCACAATCTCTTTTGTTTCAAATCATCTATAAACTATAATTTGGGGAAAAATGTACCCATCTCAGTTGTAACTGGCAAGTAGAAATAGCCATTCTCAGTGTCAGCGAGTTTGAACTCTTGCTTTACAGTAGACTCATCTACAGAAAATTTAAGAACATCACCCCCAGCTGCATCCCATTAAAGGCCAACTGTGGTAAGTAAGGATGTCAGAAGGAGTAACAGAGCGCTTAAGTTCCGTCAGCTGAGGTCTGGGATCTCTTCCTCCTGTGTCTCAGGCACAGCAATCTCTAATTGACTGAGTGAATAAAGTTCAGCTAAGAACAGTAGCAGTGGAAAGACACCCAGAGTCGATGCTTGTCGTTTGTTTCTAGTTTCTTCTTTATGTAAGCCACAGAAGCAGATATCTTGTGGTAGAGTCGTGCAGTGTTATAGTGTCTGAGAAAAATCTTTTCTGAAGTTTCCTTCTTCTTATGCCACGAGTCTATGTTAAGAGACACACGCAGTAACAGAGCTGCAAATGTACTTATCTACTCTGCGTCCAAGACTGGAGAATTCCAATTACCTTACCAGGCATTATCCCTTTGAAGACACCTGGGGGCCAACTGTTCTCATCTTAATATTAAGAGTACTAAATGTTTGATGAACTCATGAATTATAGAAGTAATCGGGTATTATTTAATGAGCTACTAGAAAATCTGGAGTCAAACGCATCGTCTGTGAGCAGGTGTCACGGGCTTTTAAGGATTATTCTATTTTGATGAGCCTAGTTCCCTTTTCCCTTGTACTTTAGCACTTTGATCTCTTTGTATTAATTAATTTGTCATAAAACTGCTCAGACAGGGTCAGATGGACATATTTTAAAAGTAGAGATATTGGAGCTGATGGTCAGATCGTGCGCCACAAAAGACAGTGTAGGCGTAAGTCTGGCTATCTGTTCCATGTCAGAAAGCTCAGACATGCATCCCAGCCAGCCCACGTATGGAACTAATCCTGCTGTGGAAATCACAAGTGTTAAGATAGAGTTGAACATGCTCACAATGGAAGGGAAAACCCAGGGATCAGAAAAGTAAAGCTTTACCTTGACGTTGAGCTCAACATGTGGAAGGGACAAATGCTTCCATTCAGATCCCTGGTCGTGAAGGAATGAGATTTTAAACAATTACATTTTTCAGCAAGTACCTTTCTTTAGTATTTCAATTATTAAGATGCCTGAAATACAAGTGGGCACTTTTGATGAAAGTATTCTAGAGTCTAATCATTTAAAAATGGAAGTTATCAGGTTCTTACTAAGTTATATTGATGTGTCATAAAAAAAAAAATCTCAAAAAGTAATCCACAGTCAGTGTAAGGACTCCTTTATACTGTAAGGACCCTTTAAGGGAGACACCTGGTAGTGAGCTACGCTGATGGGCGCATGTGTGTTTGACATCTGAGACATAAGCCCCTGTTAGCGATTCTACTATGTAATGTGTTATATGTGAAACACTTTATGAGATTCCAAAGAGAATCTGGTTTTATTCATGTGAGAATATTCTTACCACAGTTTTCGATCTGTCCTGGTCCCATAAAATTGTCTTCCAAATTTTACTCAAAACAATTTTTTTTTTTGGTTGAAAAGAATGAACTAGTATTACTCCCTGATTTGTGTGATTATTAAAAGATGTGTATAAAATGTTGAAAGTATGCAAAAAGAATTCACAAAATTCACTCCAACTGCTAATGCTCTGAAAACACTTTATTACACAAATTACATTCAGATTCTGAAAAATAGTGTTCTAACAGTGTAACCATCTAAAAATAAGACATCCCGGAAACACACCAACTGAGGAGAAATTTAAAAAAAGAATTTAAATAGAGACTTTTTAAAATTTCTCTCATTGCAATATAATGTCAGTGATTTTAAAAAAATAGGAGATTTAGCAGCTTTTTGTCGCGTAGCAAAGTTTCTCTTTACTGCCACAGGCTGAGTGCGGAACAGGAAAGGCACCAAAGAAAGACACTGGCAATGGGTGTAGACAGGGATACTGTGTTCAAGCAGAGAATAGGGCTATTTACATCCACAGAAAAGTCTCCAAATGTAAATGAGCTAAACTTCCATTGGGGCCGGAGCCTACCTCGGTGGAGGAGGGCAGCTCCTCTATAAAGACAATGGCACTGGAGTGAACTGGTAGGAAAGGAATTCCTCCCCTAGAAACAGAAGCCAACGGAGCCTAACGAAGTAAATAAGGTGTGTACAGTCTCACACGGACAAGTACAGTTTACAGTCAAATGCACAGAACTTTACACGCGCTAAAGGGAAAGGAACCTGGGCATCTTGGCAAACCTCACTGGAGCTACACACGGAAGAAAGGCTGGCGTTCAGGAGGAAGGTACAGGCGTGGGCAGCGGGGCTGAGTACTCCTCCTCCGACTCACTTCCATCGTCCTCGTCTTTCTCTTGGTCACTGCCCTCTGTGCACACTCGGTCAAACCCTTTTCTGCTGTAGCCTTTCCGGCTCGCAAAGAAATTTCCCAGATTTAAGCCGCCACTTCCCTTCCCTGAAAAATAAGTCAAATGCCACAAGAAAGTTAAAAACTGAATAAACAAGTCTGTTTCCTTTGTAAAATTTCAAACATTAAACAGATACAAAAATTGGGAATGGAAGAGGGTAGATTTCTTTTTTAAAGAATGGTATTCAATGAGATTTCTCTTACAGAACCAGATGGATACCGCTTAACAGACTTTATCAAAGTAAATGATAAAACCCTAAGCTCCCCAGAAATACGCTCCTGCAGAGATGTTTCAAATCCATTTTCAGTCTGTCTCTACAGCTCTCCTGATGGGCAACCCCTGAGCTGCTTTTCTTTTCAATGATGAAGGTCATCCCTCCTAAGACAAGCACTGACACAGTACCAGCCACAGGAAGCTTACCAAAGACAAAAGCAAACAGATGGGAGGCGGGAAAGGAAGGCGGTGATTCAGAATGGCAAATGGAAAGGAGAAACAGGGTGTGCGGTGAGGCCCACCAGGGTCTTCCCTCTGCATTAATGCTGGGAACTGCCTACTAGCTGTTGGATTTGCAGAGTGAAAGTATGAACCCGGCCTGCTTCTTTACAAGACATGAGCTCACTGACTTTGACCCAGACACGGAATTCTGAAAGGTCACAGGCGTACCTCGGAATCTTCCCAGGACTCTTCCCGAACTTGACTGGAGCTTTCGGTCATGATCTGCTTTAAACAAAACAAGACAAACGGGGGAAAAACCAGCCCATTTTTAAATGCGTCTCTCTCTTTCTCTCACCCTTCTCTATTCAAGGGCTCAATGTTCAACATAAAATCGGGAACTTGCAAGTGACTAAAAAATTTTATTTTCATGCAGTTTAAAAAGGACTATATGCTATTGAGAAGCATAAAGAAGGTTGAAAATTGTGGAAATTAAGATGTATATAAGGGGCAAACTCTTGTCTGTGTCTCTTATAGACTGTAATTTTGACATTATCATGCTTTAAGCCTCAGTTTTATTTTTCCTCCAAGAAATGAGAGATCATATCCATTTCTCCATATCTGTGACATATAAGGGGGTGTATTATATGAAATGGTAAAAATACGCCAACATCAACAGCTTTTATTGGGACAACATTAAGTTAGCAAAATATTATATAAAAATTGGAAGCTTTTATTACACTGATTTAGGGCTATGTGTCTTAAGCTTTACCCTTTCTGTTAACAGTACTGGACGATCCTATTTTCAGAGTTGGATGCTGTTCTTCATCGGAAGCTTAAAGGAATGGGAAAGATGGGAAACCCTGGATAACTTCTACAATCTCACGGTGAGCTCAGTCATTCCCCTGGGGCTCCCGTCTCCAAGATAAATCATTTTCTCTTTTATGGGGATGTAGACTTCCCAGAGGACTCCTGTCCCCTTGATATGTCTCTTCCTACACATTTTGCCTTGGTCTTCCTGTTCCTTCTTGGGCTATGCTCAGAGAAGTGTAAGGGTGCAGGGTAGCTTCATGAAGAGAGCTAAAAGGCAGGTGGCAGCAGACAGGTAGAAACAAGGCAGAGAAAGGCGAGCTGTCAGAAAGTGGAAAATCAGACTCCACAAGGACATAGTGGCATTCCTTGGCCAATCGTGCGTGTCCTGTGCCTGCCTGCTTGGCTGTCTGGGTGGAAGAGCAACGTAATACACAGCCAGGGTGTGTTGGGTCGGAACAGTCCTTCAGGAGGGTTTTTGAAAAAAAACTTTGAAAATAGTGGCAAACTAATCTACCATCCAATGAAATGCAACAGAACTCCATAAAATTACAATGTTTCTAAATAAAAGGTGGAGGAAAATGGAACTTTCACATGGCTTGACCTGGGTTGCTACCTTCTCACATAACTTTATGCTACAGTTCTAGGTCCCTAAGAGCAAACAGGAAAACAAGCCTTCCTGACTCTCGAAGCTGCTTCCGCTCCTCTTTTGGGTTCAATATTCCAGAGTTCTGCCATGTGCGCAAAGGCTTTATGTCCTAATATCCGCTGTCCCTGTTACTATGTCCTGCTTAGAGCTTTATGTATTATCTCTTCTGTGTCTCCTGTTTCTGTCTGATTTTCAACAGTTGTCTTATTGGACTGCTAGTGTGAAGAGCTGCTCTTTGTCCTAGGCATGTCCATTAAATACCACCTACAACATGACTGTTCTCTTAAAGCTTAGGTCTAATTAACTTCCTGGCTGTGTTTCATTATACTTAGGATAGTTTCAGATAGTCTTTTTGGGGGGTGGCAGGGAAGAATTTACTATATCATATTCAAAGATTTGTTTGTAGTAAATAAAGTTACGTTAACTCTAAGAACCATTGCTTTCACAACTTATTTCACAACACCATTTGATTCAGTGTCTTCTTGTGTGTCAAGGGTGCCCCATGGGTGTGCGAATCACTGCATGGCTGTCTGGACCTCCAACAAGACCAGATTTTGTTTCCTGACCAAATGTTGCCTCTTACACTGCCCCACAGATTCCTTCCAGGATATAAACACAGACATTTGCCTTAAGACTTGGAGGCTGCTACTTATATAATACAACATGAGGATGATATCAATTAATTACCTGGATATCCTGAACAGGTCTCATACTATGACAATTATTTTAAAAAATACTGACTTTGGTACTGGACCCTGCCTTGTTCAGTTAGGAGAGGATAATGGCCAAACTTATGACTATTCAAAAACCAAGTGGTTTGTTAGGTCGTGAGGATTCTGGATAAAGCAGTCTTGAGAATAGTCATCTCGTTATTTCTCTATTGCCAATATTGCTCTTTATTCTCACTAATGGTACTGGATACACAGTAGGTCCCAGACACTTGGCAAATGCTTAATGACTATTACTCTGCTTCATTTTCCCACAACATCATCTTTTGTTCTTGTTTTATCCATGAAGAAACTGGTTCAGAGAGATGAAGTAACTTGCCCAATGTCATGCGGCTAGAAGCTAGAGCCAATCTGATGGGGGAAAGAACACAGCCTCAAGATACCCAAACCGAGTATTGTGAGTGCTGGCTAATAGCAGTCTGTCCTTCTCCCTGATCTGTAAGATCATCTATAGTGGACCTTCAACCTCACAGCTTTCTATGGTGATATTATTTGGGCCTCAGCCCACTGCTATAAGGCAATGGGCTTAGTATAGTATAGTATAATCAAATTACCAAAATTTCAGAGGCTCCAGACCTATGTTATAGTCAATATTAATTATAATCACCTTTAGAGACACAGACAGTAATATCATAAAAAGGTAGAGAACACGTAAACCAATCTAAGTCAAACCAAACAGATAAATCATGATGAGGTTTCTAATGGTAATTAGGCCAGACATGCTTTCAAAGGCAGGTTCCAAATTCGAGGGGCTCATTTTACTTGCCTCCAAAGGCCCTTGATTTTTTCCACCGAATAAACATGGCAATGGCCAGCAGGACAAGCACAGGAATAACCAGAAGGGTTGTAATGAGAACCACAGGCACTCCCGAGCCCGGCTCTTTGATCAGTTTCTGTTTCTCTTGCATCTTCTGCAATTCTGAGGAGGTGGGTTTGTTCTCCACTTTGGGTTCAACAACTGCCTCGGCTTCTTCAGAGAAAGAAGAGTTCACAGTATGCAACTGATTTAAATATTTCAAACCCTCTCACCCACCCTACCCAGTCAAATCAAAGATTGTTCTCCAAGAACCTTGAGACCACTGGAGGTGGGTTATTGTTGTCATGTTGGTCTGTATGACGTCAACAGCAGTTATGGTGACTACTGTATAGTTTTCACCTTCCCAGTGGTAATCTTTGATCTACCCTAAATTCCCTCTTGAGTCCATAAGATAGATATCATTTTGCATTTCTCCAAGGTGAAGATGACACAGTTCATGTGAAGAGGAAAGGAACTGGTATGCTCATTGGAGCCAGTCATGGCTGACTCAGCTGTACTAGCAGGGTAACTTTGGGCAAGTTAGTTTTCTTGGTATTACAAAAATCTCATTTGGAAAGCTGTGGTATAATCTACTTGACAATACCGTTAGATTTACCAGTGGGTCACAAGGAAGGTGATTAATAAGTATTTGGCTCATTATATCTTTAGTTTCTGAATCACTTTCATGTAACTGTGAAATTCTAGTACTCCCTATGTAGTTATAGACATTAATTCTAGACTAAGAAAAAAAATCAACTGTCCCTTTGTGTTCTTTTATCAAGTTCTCAGAAAAGTCTAAGTGTAATGTATATATCTTCTTATTGGTAATGAATATAACTTATCAACTTTCGGAGCCGCTAAGAGGAGCTGGCTTGGTATCAGGACTAACACGCCACTGAGAAACAGATCCAATGGAGCTGTAGAAGCCACTTAAGGCGCTGCAATAATCACTCAGATAAGTCTGGACTTTGAACCATCGCCAAGAAGCATGTGGGTATCTGGGTGTAACAAACTAGCACACAGGAGTTACGAATTTAGCCGTGAGAAATGTTAAAGTCCTGTTTGCTAAAAGACTCCCCAAGGCCTTTAGGGTTTTAATTCCTTACTTACGAATCTCTGCTTAAGTACAATGTGGACTGTGTGCTTCGGAGAACCCCAGCCCTCCACATGCTTGCAAGAACAGATTGTTTAAGGCAATCGGGAAAACAGGTTGATGTTCTGTCTATGTAGATGGTCTAGCTGCTTGCTGGACATCTCTGAAATTCCCCCAGGATGCCTCACATCCAGTTTCTGATATAAACACGTGGAGAAGTGATACTGTTTGCTTCCGTGTTCTGGGCTATCTGCTTTCCCAGTCTCAGCTACATTCACTGAGCCCTTCGTTATAGTTGACCTTGCTCTCTACCCAGAGCTTGTGAGCAGGCACTACTGTCACTGTTCTGCTGACAGCCTTACAGTCTTCACTTTGTCCCCTCTACAAAAGCAGAGACTCCATTCTCCCACAGTCATGAGCCTGGCTCTCCACATTTTAAGAGCACGGAAGTAAAAGGATTAGTTCACAGATCTGAGTGCTGCTCTGCCCCCTTCTTCATCACCACAGAAAATAGGAGCACAATTATTTTATCTTTAAACTTGCTGCATCTTTAAACAGAAAAAAGAGTTGCAAAAATGGAATCATGGGGTTAAATCTCATAAGGCATATTTGTATCCAGGTATTCAAGAATGTGTCTGTTGCCTTTACAAGAAAGGCTTGCCTCTACTTGAAAGCCACAAATACTAGCAGAATTATTATCCAGTTTTTTTCTGTTTTAAGTTACTTCCTGCTTTTGCTACAATGCTCATGCCAATTTACACCTTGTATCATTGATAGAGCAGAGCCAGGACTGAGCTATAGTAAACGGAGAGACCCACACACAATCTTTGTTACAGACTGAATCAGCCTAGTATTCATAGACAGTAGATGAGATAGGTAGGTGAACTTGCTAAGGTACAAGCCACTTCTGACATTCTTCCCTCCCACAGTTCTAGTATTTTGGATATAATCTACTTGCTCATTCTAACATTTGGAAAATACTGAAATATGTTTAGGTTTTAAAAGGTTCTTTTTTTTTTTGTTTTGTTTTGTTTTGTTTTGTTTTGTTTTTTTTTTTTTGTTTTTTTTTTTCTGAAGAGGTTCATTTTAGAATGTCTCAGAATCTTAGAATGAAAAGCAATATTGCTGTTCCGAGGGGACTGCGTAGGTAAAATGAAGTGTCTGACACAACATTTACCACATAAGAACCTAGGAATTCCCACTCAAATAATTCATAGTCCAAATCGTATCACTTCACTGTTTATCTGAAATTTCTTTATTGCATGTTCCCATATTTGGAGCATCCCTGGTGAGCAGGTGTGAGGAGGTGTAAAGACTCTAAAATTAGCCTATGCCTGAGCTTCTGGAGATAAGGGACTAGAACATGATGCTCTCCTAGCATCATAAGATGCCACATGCGCCTGCCTAGAACAACAATGTGTCACAGTCTTATACAATCAGCAGATGTCGAAGCTCTAGGGATGCAGAAATAAACATGGTGTTAAAAGCTGATTGGTGAGAAGTAGTTTTTTTCCTTCTCCAAAGCAATGCTTCTTAAAGGGGGAGTTAGCTGTGCTCCTTTGTGAGGGCAGTCACATAGTATTTGTATCTCTCCATTATTTTATTTTTTTATTTATCTATTTATTTTTGCCTTTGCAATAAGACATTTTAAAACTACCCCCTTAAAAAAACAATTTAAATGTGTTTAAATTGTAAACACATTTCAGTTTGTTCCAAATGTTAGAATGATCATGTATTTTTAGAAGATAATTTCCAAAATACCAGAACTGTGGAAGCCAAAAATGTCTAAAGTGGCAATGTGACTTAGCAAGCTCATTGCTGTGTGTCATCTATGTTCTATGAATATCAAGCTAGTTCTTGCAGTCTATAACCAATGTCGTGCACATAGCTGCGTGTAGACATGTTTGTGTGTGTGTGTGTGTATGTGTGTGTGTGTGTGCGCGCGTGTGCAGAGACCTGAAGGCTTCATCACACCCTGGCAGCCCCATGCAGACTTTCTTCTTTAATAAAAGCAATTGGAGTAATAAAAAGGAATGGAGGGACACTAATGTAGTAACAGCAACTGTTACCTAGCTAATAACAGACACTACTGAAGGATGAAGACTTTAGAAGACACATTAGCATGTAGGAAACCGTGAGAGCTTTCTACAGCACAAAGGAGCTTCATTCTCACACACGATCCACCTTTGCCCTCTCCTCCCTCAATAAGACCTAAGAGGCTCGGTGCACTTGACAGCTTTCTTCTCTCTACTTGGAGACTGATCACAATTGTCACCTTCACCCGGCACAGGGGAACAGAGTGAGCTATGCATTTTATTCCTAGTGACTTTTCTTGAACTTTTAGACCCTTGCCATAAGCTTTGTGCCATCTCCAGGTCACTGTTTCTGAAACTCTCTTGAAATGGTGCTTTTGAAACCTTGTTATAATTGCTCACTTACATAAACACATGTGGAGAGAAGGATCATCAAAAGTAACTTATATTTAGAGTTATAAAATTAACAAACACCCTGTTGCCAACCATGATTTTTTTTTTGGCTTTTGTGACAAAGGTAAGCTTCATGATTTCAGTAAACAATGATCTTTAGGGATTCAGCCTGATCTGTATTTCTCTTGTAACTCGAATATCAGAGGATTGTTTGTGTTCATCAAGGAGCAGAGCATCTCCATCTGAGTTGGGGTATTCCTGACTGGTAAAACAGAACTTTCAAGGCAGACATTTTAATAACATTTATTATTTAGACTTCTTGGTTCTTCCACAAGACAGGGAAGTTTTTCATCAAAATAGTTTTATTGTTTTCTCTTCATCCAGCCGCCTAGGTGAGGTCAGAGGTCAGGATAATTGGGCTGTTCTCAACATGTTAACTATTATATGACCACTGAGAATGTTGTGGTAGAACATATTTAAACAGAAATAGATTAAAAATCATGTAAAACTCTAGAGATTTCAACACACCCTGCAAATCACTTCTAACTTGTGTTTCTTGGAAGAACTTGTGAATTGATTGATGTTTTGATTAAGAGCAGAGGATCTGACATCAAACAAACTTGCATTTAAAACTTGACTCAAACATGCTCTGTCTCCTGAGTAGTACCATTCTTTCCTCATATGGAAGAAAAATATCACATGGCTAATGATTACATTTGATAATTTTTGTATTGCCCACTTCGAGTGTTCCAAAAATAGATATTATTAAAGGCAATCATCTTTTATATCACCCTCATTTGGGGATAGATGTAACATCAATAATGTAATGTAGATAGCAATTATTTAAGACTTGTGTCTGTACTTGAGTAACAGGAATACCCCCAATATTGTCTCTTGGGTAGAATGCCAAACACTGCAGTTTATTTTTACTACAATGTTATCTCAGCTTTCTCAATGCTGAGCTGAGCCTGTTGTCAGCTTTCTGCCAATGTTAACTTCCTTTAGCTTCTGGCTTCTTCACATGTCTTTCTAACCTACTTCCACGAGCAAGAAACCAAAGATGCTTGGACTTCAGTCTGAACCTCTTCAGCCTGGGGTTAAACTGAAGAATAGAATTGGTTTATGACTCCAAGCAGGCTGAGTCCTTAACAACAAAAGCCAGTCAAAAGCCCACACATTGTAGAAAAAGTACAGATGGTTCTCAGGCTGGAAAAAGTAATTTGACAGAGATTTTGAATGGGAATAGAAGCCATTCACCCGAGCTAAATTCATTTTAGACACTGCGTCAGTGTGCTTGAGATATGTAGATGTATGTACGCTTTCTCTCCAGCTTTGACCTGAACTTCCCTGAGGTTAGGTGTCCTGTCATTACTCTCTGGCTTACTACATCTCTTTTACTAAGAAGCCCCCAGTCAATCTTGGTTGCATGGTACTATGGGGGGCGTTGGCTGGCGGACATGCTAATGCTTCGTATCAAATGGAGGTTACTCACCAAAACTTTTCACTTGAGTACAAGAGAGTTCATGCACGCTTTTCTAGCATACCAAAGATCTGTTTTTTTCTTCTTCTCTACCTTATGTAAAGTCAAAAATACTTCCCAATAGGACTAGCTGAGATGTTTTCCTTTCTGTGTATCTCTGACTTGAGGGTTACAGATTTCTTAAGTCATCAAACATATTCCATCATTGAGAACCAGTGATTATTGGAGGTCCTTATGACTATTTCCTTCAACACACAAAGAAGTCGAGACATGCGGGCTTAAGGGCTCAGCACAAAGCAGAGGGCAGGAGTGATTTGCCACATTATATAATTTTAGCCCGATAATTTTTAAGGTGCAATCAAGAGCAGAAAATAATCCAACAAAATAGCTTTTGGTTTCACAGTTAAGAAAGGACTCTGACCAACCTTTGGTTTCCTGGACCTCAATGCCAGCCTTTTTAACTGACCGGTGCTCCATTTCTGTAACAGCACAATAAAGAGAGAGAAGAATCAGAATCCCCTAAAAGAACATTTCAAACTTAACCTTGATACCAGTTTTATTCAGTTACATTTATTTCCAAAGTTTAATTAGAGGTCAAGTTCATGAATCCTTTATAAAACCTTCTTCAGTAAGTCGAGGTAATATTTTTAATAACTTATTCAGAAGGCCCAGTAAACAAAGGATTGGGTAAATAGACGCTTAATTCTGCATTCCCCAGGCATCTTTGTTTACTTCCTCAATCTGCTCCCAAAGGTCAACTATCTAGGACAAGAGTATCTAATTCCCACTTAATCTGAACAGACTATGTGAGCTCAAAGGCCCCGACTCTATTGACTGTCAGATACAATCCACTTGCTTTCCCCCCATTTTGCTCTCTCTGTGCTCCGGGCCCCAGAGACAGCCTTGGCAGTTTGGTTCCCAGGAGACCTGTCTTTCTACCTGAGAAATGGAATGTCCAGTTCAGTGGCTTCACCACTCCCTTGCTTGCACCTGGACAGTGTCTTAGCGTCAAGGCTGTTTCTACTGATGGATAAAACCTTAGTGACAAATGGTTACGAAGGGGTTTATTAATAAACTTGCTTAGATTACTAAATTATGCAAAGTAGAATTTCTCAAATGGTGTGTTGACTCCAATATGACTGGAAAGTAAAGTAGTGAACTAACCAGGCTTCTTAGAAACTGTGAGAAAAAAAAATTCAGTGCTATTATCGAAGTTTATTTTAGGGTTGCTGAGAAAACACTTCTGCTAACTAATGTTCATTTGCCAAAACTGACCTCCAATGAGGCTCCATTCCCCTAACAAAGACTACAATCCTGCTGAGCAGATGTGTTAGCATTCCTTCTAGGCTCTGCCCCCAAAGTGTGCCCGGCCCACTATAAAGGGGTCTGCTTGTCCCTTCCTCTTTCTCTTTCTCTTTCTCTTTCTCTCTTTTCCCTCTATTCCTTCTCTCCCTCTTCTTCTCCCTCCCCACTTCCCCCTCCCCAGCCTCTCATGGCTGGCCTCTACACACACACACACACACACACACACACACACACACACACACACACACACACAGTGCCTGCCTGCCTGCCCGTCTGTCTGTCTGTCTTTACTACCCTCTCAACTGCCTTCCCCATGCCCTAAAATAAACTCTATAAATCCTATGGCTGGTACCTAAGGGGAAGGGATGCCTTGGCATGGGCCCGCAGAGGCACCTGCTTTTCCTCTAATATACCGTATCTCTGCCAAACATATTCCTTAGCCTCTTTTTCTTTTTTATAAAACATAACACATGGGAACACTGGTGTATGTAAGAAATAAATCAGACACAATCTAAGATCTATATGAACTGGCAAAATTTTTCATTACAGGCTGGTTCTCTTTTGTGCTTCTAGGGTCACCTGGGAAGAATGGACCTCTATTGGGGAACCGCTTCATCAGCTTGCCTGTGGGTATGGAAGTAGGGCATTTTCTTCATTACAGATTGATGTGGAGGGGTCCACGCCCACTGTGGGCAGTGGCATTCTGGGATAGGACTGAACGTGTGTGGCTACGTCCAGAGGTCCAGAGATGGCGAGGACTCCGGCGTAATCATGAGTTATTCCCAGTGTGGAACTGATGTGGAAGCTTTATTGCACTGTGAGAAATGGGGGCAGGGCCCTGGGCTGTGCTTTCCTGTGGCCTGTCCTGTTTTTCTGCTTCTTGATCATCAGCTTCCTTGTGCCATGTGACATTGCTGCTGTGACTTTCTTTGTAAATAACCGAGGACTGACCCCTCTGAAATCATGAACAGATACAGTTTTTCCTATTCAACAACAACAACAACAACAACAACAACAAAAACAACAACAACAAAGAGCAGTTTTGTTGCCCCTGTGCCAAGACAGCTACTGGTTGAATCTATATTCACTCTACCTAATAGGGTTCTTATCTCAGTTTACGAAAAGTCACTAAAGATTAATTCAAAACTCAAAAGTTACTGAATTCCACACTGCCCAAATTGAGATATAAAATGTACATTATATCTGATTAAAGCTTATAGACTCTTGATTTTACTTTTCTTCTAACAATTTTTCTTTCCTTGTTACAACTGGGGTTTATTCTGTTACTGACATAATTTTATCAATCAAGTTTTCATGTCCTTATTAACTCTTTACCTAATATAACTGCTGCAGCTTTTGAGACTTCAAATTTATCATTCCTAAATCCTTTACTAATTACCACTATCTCCTGTTGCCTAGACTCCAAAATATTTAAGAAGCACTTCTGGAAATTGGATATTTTTAGCTAAGTAAACATTCAGTGGATGTCAGATAAGGAACATGTTGATTCATAGATAGCCTGAAACCAGGTACTAGGCTGGCATACCTTTAACGATGCTCACACTCACGCAGAAACATAGTGCCAGCATCAATCGTTTGCCCAGGCTAAGGAATCTGCAGTAATCTCTTCTGCTAGATACTGTCAGGTACCCTACTGAGACACAGGGAGTCCCTGGCTATCAGACATCCTGGGGACCTTTCTCTTTTGTGAAGTGAGTTAACATTAAAATGGACGTTGGCCACATATCTTGCTCCTACCCTTTTCTGCCACTCTTGCCTGGGATTCAGGTTGAGGGATGTCTGCTGTGAAACCTCACCCTTCTGTAGACAGCCATAAGAGCAGACGCCACTTCTGCCACCAAAGGTATGTTTCCTATCTTCTGAGACCACACCATTCTGCCTGACTCTGGGGTTGCAGCCTGAACTCTCTTCAGAGTTCCTGTCATGCCGTTCCTCTCCTCTGTCTATCCGGGACATTAATAACTTTTTAAACAAATGCCTTACATCTCAATAATCCGGCTCAATTCTCTTGAATCCCCTCTATAACCCTAACATAAAACAATCTATCCCAGCGTCTCCTTGAATCTCCTTCCCCACCCCCAACTCCAAAACCCAAGAATTCATACACTAACTGGCTAGACTCTGATGGAGCAAATTGGTTCAACTCAGTATCTGGAGGAAAGCTGAGGCCTAAGTGTCAGGTAAGGATGCTGTTGTCCCGTGAAGCCCAGCACTACAGAGAGCCACTGTGGGGTGATATCTTGTGGCAACAAGTCTACCTCTGCTTTGCCAAAGCTGTCTCTTCCTTCTGTAAACAAGCTGGGATTAATACCGGCTTTTAATGTAACAGACATTACTTCACACATCAAACATTTCCTGTGGGGTGTCTCTGGAAACAAGGCAAGGACTGCCAGCAATAAAGAGAGAGAGAGGAAAAAAAAAAAAAAACAAATCAAAACAACCCGTTCTTTCCACTTTTAAAAACTTATTTTAATCCCTGAAATAGATATCAAATAAGGATCCTATCCCTCCCCTCCCCCCATAATTTCTCTATTCTTCATAGTATAAGGAATAGACAGCCAAAGATGCCAGACATGTGCTGAACCCCAAATCCAAACTTCTTTATATCCCCTTTTTCCTACTCCTGACATTTAAAAAAGAGAGGGAAAAAAAAAGCAAATATTGCAAATGTTTTGGTTTCCCATTTTAAACAGTAAAACAGATGAAAATTACAGAGAGAAATACTATAAAAACGAACAAATTAACAAAAGCCCAACCTACTTTCAGTCAGGGTGAACTTCCACACAGTGTTTGTGTGAGCATCTCCAATGTACACAGTCCCATCTTCAGAAGCCACAATGTCATGAGGCATGTCAAAGTGCTGCCAAATGCAAAGTCATTTGTTATTGGGATGAGGCTGTACTTAATTAAATCTATTACAGAATGGCAGAAAGGCCATGTGACTCAAAATAAAGTAACCTTAATTCCCACCAACCCTAGCCAATGGTAGTCATTCATTGTGTCGTGACTCTGCGAGGAGGCACAGTTCTAGGCACTGAGTAAAAGCTAAGGGGACCTGTACCACTGACTTGAAATTCATTTAAAAATTGAAAATTCCGACCCGAGCAGGTCCACCCCTCCTTAGGCAACCTTGTGGTCCTCCAATCCTGGGAGGTCACCATATTGATGCCAAACTCAGTGTGGATACCTGATCTGCATAGGGCAGTAAAGCTCAGAACTCAAGCGATCCTCCTGTCTCAGCCTCCCTACTAGCTGGGATTACAGGACGACCCTGTAAGAGAACCAGCAGTCTCAATTAATCCTGGACCCCCGAGATCGCTCAGACACTGGATCACCAACCAGGCAGCACACACCAGCTGATATGAGGCCCCAACACATGTACAGCAGAGGACTGCCGGGTGTGCGTTCAGTCAGAGAAGATGCACCTAACACTCAACAGACTGGGGGCGCCAGGGACTTTAAAGGTCTTGTGTGGAGGGACGGGGTGGGGAGGGAGGAAGAGGTATGGGATGAGGAATAGTTGGGGGATGGACAGGAAGGGGCATAAAATCTGAAGTGTAAAAATTAAAAAGAAAAACCTTGAAAATTCCTAAGCTGTTTATTTTTCAGGGCTTTGTGATTTAATTGGGTGGACGTTTTCCTTCACGTTTCCTCTGTCTTTACAAGACTGATTATTAAACACCTCCTTGGACATTTTCATCCACGGATCCTACGCATTCAGGTTACTCTTGCCCCAGCTCGCTCGTTCCCCGCCCACCGCTTTCACCTCTCTCTCCCGCCTTAACGTCCTCTTTCCGTATTTATCAAATTTATCTGTTTTTGTTTTGAGGCCCAATCAGTTTAGCCATGTATCTGTGAGTTTGAACTGGAGCCTCCCAGACTCACGACTTCTGTAATAGACAGCGGTAATGCCCCGTTTCCCATAGTTTATCAGTAGTCACCGCCAGTGGCAGGGAACCAGTAGTGACAATGAAGCTGCTCCATCGATGGTTGGCCCATTCTGTTTTCTAATAAATTAAATCTCTAATAAATAAAATTACATTTTTATTATACCGGAATTGCTTTTACATGTCTGTGTGTAGTTATGTGCATGTGAGCAGTGTCCACAGAGGTTAAAAAAGGGCACCGCGTCCTTGGAGGTGGAGGTACAGGTGGTTGTGAGCCACCAGTGTGGGTGCTGAGCAATGAGCTTAGGACCTCTGCAGGAGACAGTGCTCTTCAGTACCAAGGGCAGGCCAATTCTCCACAAGCACAGATGCCTCGGGCTCATGACTGGAACCGTCATTTCACTCCCAGCCGATATATTTTAATCCCTAGCCCTACTTCCTGTCCTCTAGTTCCTTTTGTTTCCCCTTTGTGTTGCAGTATTTCCTAAGTATTCCCTAAGCCTTAGAGGTGGGGCCATAAGTATTGCTGATCATTTAGCCTTCATTTATTCTGGGCACTTTGGGCAGCCATGTGCCCCTGTATTGAATGCTGTACAGGAGAAGAACCGCGATAGACCAGAAGGCCCAGACCTAGGCTCACACAATCACAAACACCCCATTTTTAACAAAGATGCCGAAAATGCACACATGAGAAAAGAGAGTATGTTCAGCAAATGGTGTTAGGTTACTGTGTCCACACAGAAGAATGAAGCCATCGTTTTTCCATCTTACTGCCTTATTTCCCTTATGCTAATACCAAGAGAGGACATTCAGATGTAAACATTTCCCAAGACTGCCATAGTAGAAGAGAAGGATTCACAGGGTGTGAGGGAAGAAGCAACAGATATGCACTGAGAAAAGGCAGCGTAAGACTTGACCTTCGACCTCAGCAGTGCGTTATTAATTATACCACATTACTTCTTCTACCCAGATTTTGAATCTTTATGAAAATAAAATTAAGAAGTGAAAATTCTGAGAGCTCTATAAACCTGTTTAATTTTTCTGAATCATACTAGAATACGTGGGGCGACATTGTAAATTGTTTTCTGAAAGGAAGAACACATTTTGTCTCAGCATGATCCTGTCTTCAGAGTCCATGTCCTGACCCCCACACTGAGCCTTATTCGTCCTGAGTCTGCTGATTGCTGCCGTTTAGGAACAATGCTCTCCTCTCTGAGATTCTAACTCGGATCTATTCATATTATTATGAGCGGAAGTCTTTTGCTTATCACTCAGCTTTGATGTATAAATGCACATTTCAATTAAAATTTAATAAACTACTTGACTTGACCAAATTCTTAAGAAAATGGCTGCATCTAGAGAATATCATCCTGAGTGAGATAACCCAGTCACAAAAGAACAGACATAATATGCAGTCACTGATAGTGGAATGCTAACCCCCAAAGGCTCACACTGTCCCAGAAACAACTCACAGACTGTAGGAAGTCCAAGAAATAAAGAAAACAAAACAAAACAAAAAAAATCTTTACACAACAAGAAAACTTTGACTATTTTCATGTTACATTTTGTTTTGCATGTACTTTGTGCTCATTGTAACTA
The DNA here is from genome assembly GCF_963924665.1 of Micromys minutus. Classification (NCBI taxonomy): domain Eukaryota; kingdom Metazoa; phylum Chordata; class Mammalia; order Rodentia; family Muridae; genus Micromys; species Micromys minutus. The sequence continues at coordinate 45,658,696 of NC_137954.1, read as the reverse complement.
TTGGGTTTTCGATGCATACTGTCAAACCTTTAAAAAGATCAAGTACTGACTATTCATATAGATTTATGTAAAAATTATTTTAAAATCTGAAAAAAAAGTACTGACAAAAATGTATTGTATAATTTTACGCAAAAAAATGCTTGAAATCTGTACATTTATCTTTGTTTTGTAAAATAAAGATGTTAAAAAAAAAAAAGTAAAATAAAGGTGAGAGCCAGTGATTGGGCCGGGTAAGAGAGGTAAAGAAAGCGGGTCAGAGGTCAGAGGTCAGAGACAGAGGAAGACCAAGAGGAGTTCCAAGATGATACTCTAGAAGGATGAATTAGATCCAGGTGGGCTTAAATGGCATTAAGTAATTATGAACATTTAAAAGATTTTATGGGTCTTATATCTCATAGAGAAGGGCAATTTGTATCATTGTCCATTTGATGAAATCTTGTTGTGTAAAGGATTTGTGGATTGAGAACTGAATATATAAACCTGTATGAAAAGCGATCGGCTGTAGAGTTGTGTTTGTGTTGGGATTTGGGGTAAAGAATCACCCCAGGATGGAGTGCAGAAAACAGGTGGAGTAAAACCACCAAGGGAAAAGAGTCCTGTGGATGGAGTGAGACAGCGGTGGCTGCTCAGACCGGGTGACAGAGTCTGTGTACTTTGTACTAAAAGTGGTCCTACAGAGTGAGACCTCAGGACAGATAAAGAGAAAAGCCTTTTATTTTTTTATATTTCCTACAACATTTCTCTCCTTAATCAATATTAATATTAATAGTATGAGGGAGTTAGCTCACAGAAGAATAGCTCTAAAGATCAGATAATCAATGAGAAATCAGAACACCACAGGGAAAATATGTACCTTCAATGGAAGGGCTGTCTTTCTAAAAGATGCAATGATTTCAGTGTGTTGCACATTGCTTTTCAGATAAAATGTCTTCTGAAAAACTCATGCTTGCAAACTATAAACAGAGATCCACAAGAAGAGACCCTGAGGTGGAATCTTTAGTTCATACTTACCTTGCTTTGTTCCAGACACTATAACCTGTCCTAACAAAGGTGGACTGAGGAAGAGACTGTGTCCTGTCCATCAGTACATCCTTAGATCTCGTATAAAACCTACAGTTAACTTTGATAGATCCCAGCCTGTCCATCTTACAGACATATTTCTAAATTCTGAGACATTTGATAGTTCTCTTTTCTCATCTAGCCATCTTGGTATCATAACCGTAAACCTAAGAATCATGATACCAAGACATTCTTTGTTCAGTGGCTTGTGACAGTTACCATTTTGATCTGGATAAATCCAATAAGCCTTTCTATATTTGGAAAAATAGCCCTTGCCTGAGCATTTTAACAAGCTTATTTTCCTACTGCCTGCATTGTATGTGCGTATTGTGACTGCTGTGACAATTATTTTGTATGTCCAGTACAGGGCGGAGAAAAAAGCCCATGGGACACTTAGCGGTAGTCACTGCATGAATAAAAAGTACTGTTAAAATTATACAGTGGCAATTTACTGTGGAACCTTTAACGACTCACCTAGCCATGTGTTTAGAACTTGAACGGGTTCTACAAAGCACTGTGTTCAGGTCTTGTTATTTATTACAGTCTTAGTACTGCCAATAACAAAACACCAGGCTGCCTGCTGGTGCTGAGGAGAGCTATAACTGTGCATTTACAGTGTGGTTTCTTCACTACTTGAATAAAACTGGAAGAATATCTGTCTGTCCATCTATCTTCTGTCCATTAATGCATCTATATTGACTTGCTAAGTACAGTCAGTTTAAGTCTGCCGTCATATGCCGATTACATGCATACGTTTAGAACTGAACAGGCTAACATTTATCTGGAAAGACAACAGTCTAGGGAAAGACAGGACATTTATTTTAAGTAAACACTGTAACAAGATGACTGTTAACCCAGAAACTTATCACATCTTTTATGGTTGAAAAACTGAATACTGATATTCATATTTTAAATTCCTTATAGAAAACTCAACCAGGCAGTCATGTTAAGTACCTTGCGCACTGGCCTGAAGACATCTATAATTTCTCCACTGGAAAAGTTCATCACAAATCCTTGCACGGGTTCTTGGTCTCCAAAGTAAGGCTTCCCATTTACCGCGAAGAGAAAACCTGCGACAAGAAACGTGGCTTTTCTTTAATATATGGATTAATATTGGTTTTGAAATAGAAACACATCATACAAATAAGCAATACAGTTAGGGTCAGCTTGGTCCCTGTGTTCACCAACAATGAAAAATCCTTAGCAGTGAGTTATCAGATCTGGGCCAAATGATGATCAACCTTTGTATAAGAAAGTGAGAATCTGGAAACCCTGCTCCAGTTAGGAAGCCATGAGAAATCAGCATACCCAGTTACTGATATACATGCGTCCTGCTATTAAGCCTTAGATATAATCGGACTCCTCAGTAGAAATGGGGGAAATTTTAACTTATCAAAGCCAATCAGTTGAGAGCATCTGATTATGTTTTGAGAATCATGTAATGTCTACCAACGGCAAGAGAATACCAAGAAGGTAAGGGGAATTACAGTACAGAAGAAATAATCTGAGTTTACACAACTCCAGCTTGTAAGCCGGAGATGTGCATTTCAGATTACTACAGGCAAACTGCTCACAGGAAACAAAATAAGCTCCTTCTTAGGGACACACTTTGTGGCAAAGCTGCATTTCTTTGTATGTAGTGAGGTAACAGAAATGGTGCTGTGTTGCTCTGCATACTGTATTTCAAAGGACACAAAAGGACACAGTTCAGGAGAGGTGAGCCTGTGGTTCAGTGGCAGAGTGCTTGCCTGTTCTCATGCTTCTGTGTTTGGGCCCTGAGCACTGCATGGCCTAAAAAGTGTATGCAGTGCAAAACCATGTTTTCATCTCTGAGCATAAGCTATTGCTACAGCATACTGTGAAGACACTGGCTCTCACCATTCTGTTTTTAACTTGAATTCTCGTTTTTCTCTAGATTTTAGAAATTACTATGTCTATTTACTCACATTCCTTATTAATTGAAATTTCTTGACAAATTAATTTTTTAAATGTGAAGCAAAGCCAACTATAATGTGTCTTGTTGATATAATGAGTGTTTTTATTTATTTATCTTTACACACTTCTCCGGGAATGCAAACTTGTTCCTCCTCTAGTCATGCGGCCCTTTGACTTCATGCCTCAGTGGTATGAGAGATGTAGCTACTCAAGGGGGAGCACAGTTCATGTTTGCCGACACAAAGCTAGATGCATCTGCATATGTAGCTGAAGATAACCTTGTCTGGCATCAATGGGAGAAGAGGCCTTTGGTCCAGGGAGGGCACCTTTTCCCACCTTAGGGCAATGACAAGGCAATGGGGTGCAGAGGGGATTAGGAAGGAGTGTGCCTTTGTGAAGACAAGTGGAGGGGGAGGGGGAGGGGGAATGAGAACAGGTGAAGGAATGGGATAACATTTCAAATGTAAATACAGAGAGTATCTAATAAAATTAAAAAAAAAAAGAAAAAGAATGTATTCCAAGACATGTATAAACTTTTACTTAAAATATTAAGTGGCTTAATACATATTCAAATAAATATTACGGCAATTTATTTTGGGATGTTAATTATGCATATTTTATCACGAGTTTGTTTTTTTTTTTCAAATTTCATTTGAAAACTTTTAAAGCCATTACAATTTATATGAAAATGTTAAAGAAATCAAGATCTTATTTGTTGTTTTTCCTTGGCATTTAGATATAAGCTCTATAACTTTCCATTTTTCTGTTTTAAATAAATTGGCCAATTTGGTGGTTTGAATGAAATGAATGCCAAAGGCTCACAGGGAGTAGCATTATTAGGAGGCCTTGTTGGAGTGGGTGTGGCCTTGTTGGAGTGGGTATGGCTTTGTTGGAGTGGGTGTGGCCTTATTGGAGTGGGTGTGGCCTTGTTGGAGTGGGTGTGGCCTTGTTGGAGAAAGTGTGTCACTGGGGGTGGGCTTTGAGGTTTTAAATGCTCAAGTTAGACCCAGTGTCACTATGTTTTTGATGCCTATGGATCCAAATGTAGAACTCTCATCTACCTCCCCAGCACCATGTTTGCCTGCATGCTACCATGCTTCCAGCCATGACAATAATAGAATAAACTTCTACAGTATAAGCCAGCCCCAGAGAAATCTTTTCCTTCTTAAGAGTTGCCATAGTCATGGCATCTCTTCACAGCAACAAAATCCTAAGACAGTACTTTTTCATGAAATGTGAACCAGAAGCATTTTGAATGTGATTCTATCAGATATATATCATCCTTTGATAGCGTGAAGGCAATGATAATTATTTAATAACTAGATCAGATGATTATAAGATTAATTGGTGCTTGGGAACATTTTAAACCCAATGCAAACAGCAGTTAACTTCTTTTGGAGCCTTCATTATTTCTGCAAAAGTTATAGTGAATTTGAGCTCAAATGATTTACAATGCTGTGATAATTTTACCGCATTTCAGATCTGATATTAGAGCATCTTGTACCGACTAATAAGAAAGTTATTTAAGAAGCACACTGAATAAAGTCATTGGGAAGGGCACATAGGACATGACAAAGCACACAATAACAATGAAGTACCTGGTATGTATGAAATCGCAAAGACATTCCTTCCAAATGATGCATGCTTGATCTCTCTCACAAATTCTTTGGTGTCAGTTTTGAAACACTGGATTCGGCCATTTTCCCTGTCTGCCACACACAACTGGTCCAGGTGAGGCACAAGGGCCAAACTGTGAGGAACACTGAACTGGCCTGGCTTAGGGCTGCTCCCAGAAGACTCTACAGAACAAAGAGAAACCTCAGCCGCACTGTTCATAAAGTCTTTCAAAGTCTGATGCGACGGCTTAACATGTTCCCAAATTTATGAAAATAAACCATTTAAATGTATTACATACAGAGACGTAACAGATTTTATATGATGACAACCAAACCCACGTCTGTTTTTGGTTCTACTGATGCAGAATTCTGATTGGAGAGCAAGAGTGGTGATGGGTACCTTCTCCCCACTGGGTGATGAACTTTCCGCTTGGTGAAAACTGCACAATCCGACTGTTACAGTAACCGTCTGACACAAAGACAGCTCCAGTACTGGGCTCCACAACCACATCAGTGGGCTGGCAGAAATGATTTTTGTCGCTGCCAGGTTGCATGCTCCTTCCCAGAACTAAGAGAGGGCCTTCTTTGCTATGTGGGTCCAATTTGAACACCTTCAAAAAAAAAAAAAAAAAAAAAAAAAAACAAAACAAAAAACAAAAACAGAAACAAACCAACAATAGAAGCTTTATCTACCTTTCATAATTATCTTTGACCCACACATACATGATAAGAACCATCCTAACAAGCAATCAGAGTATGACAAGGCATACTCTCCTTAACCAAAAGAAGGTGCTTTTAACACTGGACAGTACCGGCAAGATCATCCAGTCTAATTCTCGTTTTACAATTAGATGTGTGGAAATTAAGTTCATCTTCCCAAAGGTATCTAGTTAATAAACAGCAAATTGGAAACTGTCCTCGATTTTGTCTTCTTCACTGACCACACAGCACACAGGGCATAGGTGTTCACAGAATGTGTGTGAAGTTCCCGAGGGAACATGCCAATGTCTCACATCTAAGTCTTCGGAGATGGGGTTTTCCTCTCCTGTTTTTCCTAGCTTTGCATCACCTGCCTTAAATTTAACAAGCTTATCTCATGTGGGTGTGAAGCCATAGCACAGTTCTGTGACTGAAATACAGTATCTTTTGGAAAGGGCAGACACTTGATTTTTTCTTATATACTTAATACAGACTTTGCTTTAATTCATAGAAAATTTGGTTGACTTAAGAGATCACAAAAACATAAGCAAGAATAAAAAGGAAAGACCTAATGACAAAGGAAATAATAGGCCATGTGGAAAGGGAAGAGGAAGTGGAAGGGCCCTGAAGATTACTTCAGGCTAGCTCCACATGTGGCTGTTACCTGACACCATGTTGTTTTAGTCAGCTCAAAAATAAAAAGCTTTAGTGAGGATTGGTACAGCTGAACATGGGTGTCTTCCAAATTCTTTTATCAGAATCCTAATTCCTCTCGTGGTGGGAGCTGGAAGGAACAAGGCCATCGTGGTAAAACCAGAGAAAGGTTGCTCTATGTGCAAGAGAAGACAAGGGAACTTTCTCTCTTTTCCTTCCGCATGAAGGACAGATTGAGAAGATGCCCGTCGGAAGCCCAGGAGAGGACCCACAGCAGAACCCTATCATTCGAGTACCCTGCTCTCAGGAGCACAGAATTTAGATCTGTGGGAAATGAATTTGTTCTTGCTTAAACGTCACTGAGTCTATATTGCTTCATAATAGCACACAGAACTTATTAAGACATGACTGTCTCATTTTCTTTTTTTACTTTTTTTTTTGCCATAGAAAACAGTTTTAGTGAAATCCAGAACATTTTGAAAATGAAAATGCCTTAGTTTCTAAGTGAATACTAGCACGCAGGAAGCTCACCTGATGGAGAGCCACATCGGTGACCCAATAATTTCCATCTTTGTCTATGCTCAAGCCATGTGGTAAATAAAACCTGCAAAACAGACAGACAGGCAGACAGACACTGTCACGGTCGTAGTTCTCCAGGTACAGATGAGAGGAATTTAGCTCTAATGGAACCATAGAGCAAAATAATTTTATAAAACTATATTTGCATCAATATAAAAAAGATCCAAATGAATTGTGAAGCAAATTGTTAGACTAGGCAGAGACTTCCTGTGACAAACCCTAAGCAGAAGTTCGTCAATCATATTAAAACAGACAAATGAAGCTTACATAAAATTATTAGAATTTATTATAAAGTGTGCCCTATTACACAGCACAAATGACGTCAAGTTCAAAGCAAGGTTTTACATAATAAATATTAATGTTTCAGAATATACATAGAACAAACTTCCTTGAGAAATAACAGCGGATTTCTCTAGTTTGAATACTTAAAATATATTATAGCAAAAATAGTGTTATGGGCTTTTGTTTGTGATGTGCACACATGCCTATGTAGTCAGAGGGTGTGATCAGGTCTCTGTCCTGATCCATTTCCACCTTATTTTTTAAGATAGGTCCTCTCATTGAATATAGAGTTAATCAATTGGCCAGATTTGCTGGTCAGAAAATTCCAGGGGTCCTCCTGACTCAGTTTCCCTGTCCCACCTTGGCCCCAGTACTTGGGTTACCAATGTGCACTGTGTCCACAATTTATGTGGATTCTAGGGATCCAAACTCTCGTTGCTATGCAAAGACTTTACTGACTGAGCTATCTCTCCAGCCCTACAAGTCCACATAAAATCTTATGTATGTGATTTACAAGCTGTAAGACTGGCTATGGAAGATAATGAACAAGAAACAAAATAACTCTCAGACGGGCTGTGACCCTCCAGGCACAGCAAATAGGTGAGTTGGGCAATCTTTAGAAAAGGTCAATCTATTTAGCATATCTACCTGATGCAGACAGACCCGTGGGGTTGAAAAACACAGTTAGTTAACGCATGGGAAATACACTCATGTGGCCTTGTTCAAACACCATTTGAGAATCCAAGCTTTCTCTGTTTCTAGCCGCAGTAGGGCATTGGCACAAGAAAATTTTTTTTCCATGGGCCAAGTGCATAACACTTTGATCTAGACTAATTAAGTGAACTAGGTTCCAGTTTTGGCCACTGAAAGCGAGGCTTTGACTTGCTTACAGCATCCACAGCTCATGGTTGGCCAAGTAGACTTAGCAGCAGTTGTCTACCTCCTTCCATGTAGATTCTGTTCTGGGATGGATGGGGTTGTCTGATTAATGCATATAGCTCTAAAGACACAGGCTCAAACACTCAGTCGAGATGGCATATAATCTGCCCATTGACTTATCTTAAACTATTATTTAAAACAAAACCTAAGCTTCATTATCTCGATTTCTATCAGAAGCTGCATCTAAAACGGAGGCCATCTGCCTTTCAAAGAAACTGGCCTTCCCTGTGCTAAAGCAGATGGAGTGGGGCAGAGTCCTGGAAGCTGCCAGGTTATAATGGGTCAGGGTAACTCTGGAAGCAGGTGTCCCTTTCTTTCAATGACCATGAAGATCAGCCAACTGGTTTGCCTGCCAAATGCCATCTAGGAATTGGACCAAATAACGAGTGGCTTTCATATCCAAATGACACGTGCAAACTACGGGAGAGCTGAAAATGGTGTTTGTTTAGTCTCCACTTTTTGATGGGAAGAGAAGCTTTTTGTCCTTATCAGTGGTTACTTGGTGAGCTGAGTATACAATTTTTATGGTAAGGATTAAAGCGAAAATTATCAGTCTAGCTGACCAAGAGCTTACTTCATCATATATATCAATAGCTGTCTCAATTCTGAATATCACTGTCACCTGGAAGGCTGTAATAGCATTACCTACAGCCCAGACCAAGTTAGGATGGAATTTCTGAAAATTATAAATGGAAAAACCAATATTATTTATATGAATAATATATAACAAAATGTAAAGGTACATGTATATAACCTACGGTGTTAATTAATCTAGCTAATTAACGATCTAGGACATCAAATACTTTTTGTAGTAAAACTATTTGAAATTGTTCCTTAGCAATTTGGAAAGAAGACACACAAATTGCCAAATTGCCAATTTTCTGTATGGATAGATTCCTTTTTATTTATTTATTTATTTTGAGTTTCACAGATGATTCTAACATTCATCAATGTTTCAGAACCATTTGTTTAGAAGGTCCAAAAAGAGTGGTACAGTTTGAATCCTGTTAAGGGTGACTTTGTGACACATTCATGACCTAATGGTATACTTTATATCCAGCAAAGGTGTGCCAGCATGAAAGACATTTTACTCACAGGTTCTTGCCACTGGACTGAAGTATTTCAGCATTATTTGGGTCAATGACCAGTATGGTGTCTTCTTCAATTGGCCCAAGACCTCTTTGTTGGTAAACAAACTTGCTGTCAAAAGAGCTAAACAAAAAAAAAAAAAATGAAAAATTAACAACCCACAGTTTTGGGGTACTTGAGAAATGCAGACCACCGACTTGAGAACCTCAGTACAAATTCAGAGGGGCTGGGATGCACTTGACTTCATGGTCTCTGGAGATGAATTATAAACCATCACAGATGGTCAGTGTGCTGCGGCATTGGCTTTGGTGGGCCATGCAGTCTCAGATTCACTGGGCCCAAAGCAAGAGCTCATTTTTACATTATGGTTTGAGGAAGCCATGGTGTGGAGCTGCTATGGCAACAAAAACTTTTAAAAATGTTTTCCACAGTTTATTAATCAATTTTTTTTAAGTTATAGGAGGCCAACTTATTTTAACCTCTCTGTAAAAGTCACACTGGGACAGAGGGGATAAGAAAGATCATTGTTACAGCCAAAGGTAAAACACAGGAACACAAAAGACTATGAATAGAGCATTCAAAATATTTCAACAAAACAAAGCAGAATTTATTACTGAAAAAATATACTTAGGGGCTTGAAGCTTCTTTTTATAGCAGCTTTTCATTAGTGCAAAACAGATAATTACAGTGTGACTTGTTTCAAGTGAATATAGTAATTACTGTGTTTTAAAAACTTAGCATCTTCTGTGTTATAAAATATAATATAAATATAATAAAATATAATATAAAACATAATAGGCATATACTACTTAAATAGTAATTGGTTTCCTTAGAATGCCAATTATATCAGATGCTGTAGTTGTTTAAATTCTTGTTTCTAAACTTTACATTAGTTCCTTCTCGTCCTTAGGGGAAGCATGCCTAGACCTCAGTGGTGCCTGCAGTCTCGGGCAGAGCCAAACCCTGAGCCTACGCCGCCAGTTCCTCTTTCCTAGCCACACTGTGAGAAAGCTTCACATCTAAACAGGAACATCAAGAGACTAAAAGCAATAACTAGTAAGAAAATAAATGTTCTGGGATTTCAGAATTTCAAGCATCCTGGCTCCTGAGATTTGGGGCCATTTTTAAGTACAGTGAGCATGAGTTCAGCAAAGCACAGTGATACTGTAGGTTTGGTTATGAGACGGCTGCCAAGTGAATAATGGGTGGGCAATGGATCCAATGGGCAGATGACAGTCAAGGACATGATCCGTGTCTCGGGAAGATGGAGGGAGATTTTTATCATACTCTTCAGTATACATATAAAACATATAATTTAAAACATATAATTATTCCTTTTTAGACTTCTCCATTCATTATTTTTGGACTAGGTTAACTGCAAGCATCTGAAACCACAGAACGTAAAAGCTCAAATAAGGAGACTATTGAATGTTTACGCAGCCTGTGATGGAGACGAACCCAAGCGTATGTAGCAAAGGTGTAGATGATCCAAATACCAGAAAATCATTTCACGTGTTCAAAATCAAAGCACTGAATCAGCATACACAGATGTATGACTGCATCAACTACAGATGTATGCTTTCTTTTTCTTCACTAAGTCAAAGAAGACTTGGAATAACAACAAATATGTGTCGAGATAGATTGACCACTTGGGAATGTGACAGACTGCTCAGACCTATCATTCATCCATTTAATAGTTGGCTGGTTTGTTTGTTTGTGGAACCAGTAGAGAGGTCCCAGAAGTAGCACGGAAAGTTTTAAATCATACCCTCTTGCCATTAAAAATATCCATCAGATAATTATCATGGCTTCTTGACTAGGAAGGTCTTTGGGGAATATTTTCCCTGAAAGACAGAAGTGTGTCCCTCAAGCAGCCCTTATTAATGATGTATTCAATTGAACGCAAAGTATTCATTTAACTTTGTCAGCCTCAAACTTAAGTACAACCGTTGGCATAAGCTATTGTGTGTAGTTAAAACCGCCCAGTAGAATCCAGGAGCGAAATATTTACAAGATATGTGCAGCAGTTACAGCGTCTCTCTCATATAATGAGATCTATCTTACTTCACTACTCTTTGTTGTTTTAGAAATTACTGTATATTCATTGTACAAAATGGCAGACACTCATTATGACATTTTTATACATGCCTATTACATATTTTGATTTTGTTTCTATTCACCTTCATGTGATAGTTCCCCTGTCCCAAGTGGTCATGCTTCTAGTTCCATATCATATAACATTTAAATTGTTATTTTGTATGAGTGAGAACACATGATATTTGTTTCTCTGAGTTTTAGTTGCTTTGTTCAGTATTCATTTCTTACAAGTGATATAAATTTGTTCTTCAAGGGTGAATAAAATTCTGTTGTCCACGTGTGCCATACTGTCCCGGCCACTCATCTGCTCATGTGCATCTAGGTTGATTGCATAAGCTGACGATCTACCCCCTTTCTAAGGCAGATTTTAATTGAGATGAACATTCACACAGCTATGAGATGGTACAGAGCCTCTGCTTTCCTGAGTAATGGCGTTCTGTAAAGCTACACAGAACATCCTGACACTGATAGACCCTCTACTCAAGTTTTTACTTCCCTGCCCCTTTTACATTCCTTCAAAAGTGTTACTAATACTTCAGGTTTTGATGCATGGGTGTGGAATATATGGGTCCATTCCTTTTCTGAGTGATAAGCATTTGGTAAAATAGAAAATTCCTAACTCCTCACCATTCTTACAAAGTGCTCTCAGTTTTGCGTATGGTGTGAGTGTTCTGACTCATCATTAGTAGCTCGTAACTGTGACATCCCAAGTGTCCATTTTGTCTCTTCACAAAGCAGCAGCATATCAGACCTCAGCACACCTAATTCTGTATCTCCCTCTGCAGACTAATAAGCCACATGGAGCACAGTGTATTCCTTGCAGCTGGTTTCTCTTATCATGGGTTGTAGTAAATCTGTAAGTTAATAGCCTTCTTTCCGTCCAGTTACTCAAACTTTTACCACCAATCTCTGACCGTGTACTATTTTTGAAAACAAGTAACAAAACTCAAACCCCTTCAAGTTAATTGATATAAAGAAATAAGGATTTTTTCTTCCTCGTCGTGAAGTCTGTCCTTCCTATCCATCCCCAAATTTAAACATATAACCATGGTTCCCTTCTTTTCCCAAAACACTGGGTTAGACTTCCGAGAATAAAAACTGTGTCAATGGACAGAGACAAACAATTCAGACTCAGAGTCCTATGGCAGTCAGTTCAAAATGGAAGGCGTAGACAATGAACAGCTTGGTGAGGAACAGCCCTTCATGAAATGCACTGTCTCACGCTGCTCACAATGCAAACATCTGTCAAGGGACCTGTGTTCCCAAACAGACACAACTTGCATGGTGGCATCTACACATATAGTTTTGAAATGTCACCTAAACTCAGGGGTCACTCCCTTTTATTTATAGAAAACTATAAAATGGCAGACTGAAAGATAATGTTAACAAAAGTCAACAATACAAAGCAAGCCAACCCCATCTTCATAACCATCACTTGGAATGACTGGAGCCCTCAGCTCTCCCAGCTTGTCAGGATGTATTTCCCAATACCTTAGATAGCCTAGAAGACAAAATTTTATCTGATTTGCTAGGTCCACATATATTTATGTCTTTTGTGTGTAAAAATGGCATTTTACATACTGAACTAGTTACTTTTCCACAGAATTACATTTATCTTACAGATTACTGCTACACTTATGCTGTATCCATGAAGTCTCTCTCAGTGAGTAGCTGTGTTCCGGAGTTTACTAAAGAGGGAATCTCTTTATGTGCCCACCCACAAACAAAGGAAAAGGGAATTCAAAGGAAAGAAAACAAAATTCAAATATTAAAGAAGCTACTTATATTAACAGCATTTAATTATAGCTATTTACCTTTAGTTATGGGAATGACAAATGAAGGAAGTAGACAATTCTCAGGAAAAAATGTAGCTTCAAAGGCATTAGCCACAATTCAATGGGCCTGACCCTTCCATTTAACATCCATGAGCAGATGTCTGTATGTTTAAACTGGCAGCACCAAGAGACATTTGGTTACTCAAATGATTGGTTGTCTTTCCTAATCCTTTCACTTGGGACGTCATGAAACTAACAGCTGCTCTCGGGTGTTACACAGGGCAAGTAATAAAGGCACAGGCTGTTTCTGAAATGAAAACTGCACACAAACATGAACACACACACATGGACACACACACACACACACACACACACACATAACCATTCACACACACACATTAACACATACTCACACATGAACACTCACACACACACATTAACACACACACAGAGACAAACAAAATAATTTATAGACTCTTTTGTAATTCAAAGAAAGATAACCCTTGAACAGCTCACAATGGGTGTCAGATTATAGGGCTGGCTACATCGTTGCTATAGCAAACTGATCTTTAGTGTTTTAAAGCTGCTACCCCCACTTCTGTGCCACGGAGAAGTCTTTATTTCAACCACATTTAACTTTCCAAGGGGCATAATAATACCCTGTACATTTCACACAGTGCCCGGAGCACTCATGGATTCTGTACGCCTCTCTGAGAAAGCACTCAGTTGCAAAGACTGAACAGTGGCCTATGGGCTGGAATTCAGTTCTTTATTTTAACAGTGTGAATTCCCCATTAATGATTTTGCACATTAGCAGCTAATCAAACAGTTTAGATAAGCCTGAGAAGAAATGCTGGTCCATATTCACACACAGACAAAGCGCCAGAAGAAGGAGGAAGTAAACTATGGCGCCATCAATCAAAATTAGGGGAATGCAAAATAAGTAATAACAGGAACAAAGAAGCAGCATTATTAATTATAATTTATATAATTATATAAATTAAGACACTGGGACTGAACAAATAAATACAAATGTGCCTTATTGTTAGGGGAACAGCTTGTAAAACCTCCTAAAGTGGGGGCACGTTTAAAATATGTTAAAAACATGCTGAATGCACACTTGGTTTGGAAAACCTCAGTGATGAGGAAAAGAGGAGGACAAAGAAACCAGTGTAGCCATTTGGTATTCAGCCTAGCCTAGACATGGGCCCCTGATAAGCGATTAAGAGAATACGGAATCAGATATCAAAAGACCAGGATGCTAGACCGTTCAGTCAATAGCACCGCTGGGCACGAGTGACGTGACCAAATGTGCATAGCTCCTAAGCAATATTCGGCACTTACTAAACTCCCTGCTCTGTATTAGACAGGGTGCTGATACGCTAGGTCAACTCTCTTGATGAGTATCTCAAGGCTGTGAAGCAATCACCAAGACAACGTCTCTGTTACCTGTCTCTATGAACATGGCTGCCTTTCTTGGAGACTGATCTCATTAGACTGGAGCGTTCCCATGATTCCAGTTTACTGCACAGGCGCAGAAGGGGGACGAATAGTGAACCGATAACACAGGAAGAACAGAGTGTGGAAGAAGAGGCCTTTTGCAATGGCAGAAAGGATGAGGACATGAAAGCATTCCTTTCCTAGAACTCAGCTTTCTCTCAGATATCCAGAAATTCAGAATTGTTCAAAAAGTTTTAAGTGCGTTGTTTGGGTCTCTGCTAAAATGTTATATTCCCCCCCCCACACATGTGTACTCACACATGCACACACACAGAGGCACATGCACTACACACACATGCACACACAGAGGCACATGCACTACACACACATTCACACATACTGGCACATATGAACACACAGATACACACACATGCCTGCCCACACATACAGACACATATGTGTGCAAATACATGGAGACATGTACAAACACACAGATACCCATAGATGCACAGCACACATACAATCACCCACAGGCATACTTCCACGGTGAACAGAATTCTTTGGCACTAGACATCTAGAAAATAAAAAAGTGTGTCACTAGTTGTATTTAATACATGAGGTAATGCAGCAGCGTTGAAGGTACAAGAAACCAAACTACTCTTGGGTTAAAATCACCACACCATCATGAAGATAGGTTGAAGGCCCAGGGAACATTCTGTTTATATGAAAATAAAGATGTAAAAAAACAGGAGAAAACCCCATTTTGAATTATTGTGACAAAGGAAGACTCAGATTTGGGTTCAGCATGTGAAGAACTCTATGCTATCTGGAAAGGCCTCAGAGTTGGAGAGCATGCCCATACAGAGGTTTTCTTAACACCAAAACCAGTTCAACATGGAGCAATTCTCGACACCCCACACAAAAGATGTACTGACAGCTAAAATCAAGCCTTTTGGTGTTATTTCTCTGATGTTGCTCAGTGAATGGTATATTATTTTGCATTAGTGATGCCTTGGCTTTTTTTTAGCTGATCCACTATTCTAGACCTCGAAATCTGTTATTTGCAAGGATGGATAAAGAAGGTATACCATACGCTACAAAACTCGCCTTAAGGATGTTCAGTTGGACTACTGGTATGTAGACTACCTTCTCTAGAGTTTGGTATTATAATAAAATGCTAATATGGGTCATATTGATATAGCTTGGGCTACCATATCCTTGACAATTGGTAATTTTTTCCCTTTTGTAGTTTTTGTTGTTTTCTTTCCTTCCAGTAGCATAAAAGAAAAATTTCCAAAACCCCTTCCAACTCCACGTGGGTAAACAATGAATGACAAAGGGGTGCAACTTTAAAGCCCTGAAAATCAGGGCAGAGACATCAGATTAGTCAAGGGTTTCCTGTTGAGTTATTCTAGATGCTACCCGACCATGGGTGAGATGAATGAGGGCAGGCTCAGAAATAAGCCTTTGACTGTGGTGCTACCTTCTGAGGAGCAGGCTGGGAGCAGCCTTCCTGAGATAAGAGTTTCCTCTTTCAGGCTGGGCGGCATCTAAAGAATAAAGGATGCTAGCTGCCTCAATGTTAGGGCAGACAGGAGGCTTTTACAGTTTCATTATTCCCTGCTGGCAACGGGCACTTCCTATTTCTCCTCTAAGAAACACCTTAAAAGTAGCCATGTTGAGGTTGGGGACAGGAAGAAAGTAGAAATCGAAGCAAGAAATGAAGGTCCTATTTCCAGATGTTAAGTGGTTTAGGGTTTTTATTCATTTCATTTTGGTTGGCATAGTGGTTTAAAACAGCTGAAGCAGAAGGGTGAGGGTTGAGGGGGGCTGCCAGGGTGCAGCTAGTCAGGACAGGACAGTTGCTAGAGCTGCTGTGATAGCTCAAAGGAGCGCTGTGTGCTGAGTGTTAGAGGCTGACAGTTCCACGTTCCATCGGATGCATAAAAATGATCACTTCCTAGGAACCATGAGAGCAAACAACGCAGCTTTGATTTAGCCCGAGCCTTTGCCTTGGGGAGCTGAGCTTAGTTTTGCTGAGAAACTGGATGGGAAATATTTGAAGGAAAATGAACTTAAGATCTGGTTCCTGGCTTCTCAGCTGAGATCAAGTAAAGACCTTGCTCTAGTTGGTGAATAGTGCAGCAACCAGAAGGCAAACTCAAGCAACCTGCAACTCCAGCCTCTCAACAGCATGCATACATTCTAGAAGACAGCATTACCTTTGTGCAATGACGAAAAACTAAGGTTTTCTTTTTTTCTAATTTATATCAATTGATACATACAGGGAGGGTGGACATGCATGGCCATGCAAACAACAGAAGTTAAGGTTTTCCTTTGAATAATTCCAAATTAAGAAACACACACACACACACACACACACACACACACACACACACACACACACAAACCAATACAGAGCAATCTGCTGCTTCTGATCTTCTTCATGAATAATAAAGAGGAAACGGCCTGGAAGCTGATGTAGGAGTTATCCTGAAGAAGTCTTCAATACTATGAATGGGAAGACTAGCTGTGGCCAGCAGATAATGCCTGGGAGGGAAAGGGGGACTGCAAACACTGTCGTACTAAGAAATAAAGCTTAGGAGAAAGGCAAAATAGTGAGTCAAGCCACCACTTCCTTCTAAGTTTTCAACAGCATCCATCCCCTAATGCACTAATCCACAGCAAACACTCGGGGCTAGGCAGTGACTGCACCCCCACATGATTCTGGGTTACCTAGATGAATGCCAGGCATGAGGAAAAAGCAGCTTCACAGCGAGGACTGCCACATAAGCTGTAAAGAATGCTCTCCTAGTGGAGAACACCCACTTCTTTCCTAGGCCTGGTTCGGCTCCTTCTTCACGCTTGTCTCTGCTGACCCTTCTTTGCTACTGAACTATTCCAGCTTTCAGGGAATATGGTATGGAAATGGAAACCTGGCCTCTATCCAGTCTTTGCTTTTGCCAGATGAGACTGTTTCCATGGGAGAAAATGATGCTGTGATTTTCTTGTCTGGCATAATGTGGTAGGAAATCCATGCAGAAAATGTAGCAATATTCATTAAAATGAAGACGACGGCACAATGAATACTGATGGTCTGCTTTTAAAAGCACTTGTTAAAATACCATTAGATGTTCGATAACCACCAAGCCAATGCACTAGAGCGTATGACGAGAATTCTGAGACCACTGTTTGCTTCGGGCTTCCAAGCAATATCTTCGCTATATTCCACTTGTGTGAAAACTAGAAAGGACAGTTAAACAGCAGCAGAAGGATTCATCTGTTTTGAAATGTGGATTACATTTCATATCCAACTGCATAAGAAGAACTCATTTGTGTATGCTTGGCGGAAGGAGCTATCACAATGTGAACCAAGGGCCCATCTTAGGAGGAGTAGATCCCCAATTCCCCAGATGAGCTTTTCACTTGCACACGTAAAAGGAAAGTATGCATTAAGGATTTTTGAAATATGGTTAAAAATTTTACTTTGATGTGCAAATTTGCGATTAAGGAACTAGTCAGGGGATATTCATCTTTAAGTAGAATCAAAACACTGTACTACGTCTCAGAGACACACGTTAAAATATACAACCATCGAGTGTGTTACACACACACTGGAGGCAGCATCACCAAGTGATTAAGTGGCCAACTCTGTTTTCAGATGTAAAGGACAAGATGTAACATGTACAAGATTTCTCCTCCGATATCCATTGTAGTTGTGTGTTGAAATGACATATGCTGTCTGTATAAAAATCACGCCCAGAAATATATAGAACGATACAGCAATGTAAGGCAAACATCTCGCTGTCATTCTCGAAATTGTAGAGATAGGTGTAAGGGGAGAAATAGTCAAAGAAACACTACAATAGGACTGGAGCATCCACTCTGCAGAACATTAGCCATGGATCCAGTTAGTACATATCACTAGCTAATGTCATCGCATAAGGAGAGCCATCGGACTTTCATGTGTTTCCAGACAGGTATACCCACACTTCTTCACACATTTTGGAAGAATCAAGGTAAAGGAATGAAACAAGAATTCACCAATAAGTATTATTGATTTAATGAACAGGATTGCATAATATTTCCACATACATTCTGGAGAAAAGTTACTTACTTTCCATCCCAAACATGGTCACCTCTGTGGAAAATCACTAGGTTATTCTTAGAATCCAGGGCCACTCCAGACACCTGGCCAGGTAACAAGTACACCCCAGGCCAGGCCAGTGCTTCTTCCACGTGGAAATCTAAAAGAGAAACCCACACGTGTGCTCAGCATCGAAACAGAAGCAAGGATTCGGAAGCAGCATCGAAACTCATGCAAAGACACTGAAAGCAGACTCAAGCAGAAAATGCGCTCCATGCACATGCACAGCAGTCCCTTGAGCTAAGAGATCAATGGCTGGCCTTGTCTTCAGACCTGCTTTCCTTCCCCGCTGTTAAAACAGCAGTCCAGTAGGATGGTTCTTAAGTCATCCAAAGGCCAGCTGGAAAACACCATCTCCATGGTGAAACTCTTAACTCTAAATTAATACCTTTGAAAACTGTGCCCACAGTGGAGGTACTCATTAAGAATTTGTGTATTTTGCATGCATTGGTGTTTCGTCTGCATGTATGTCTGTGTGATGGTGTCAGACCTTGGCATTATAGACTGTTGTGAGTTTCTGGATGTGTGCTGGGAATTGAACTGGGGTCCTCTGGAAGAGCAGTCAGTGTTCTCAACTGCTGAGTCATCTCTGTTGCCAAGAGGTATTGTTTTAATATACAGTTTTAAAACAGAAATAAACAGCACGAATGAGAAAAAAAAGCCAAACCTTCAATGTTTCAATGTATTACTCTCTTTTGTATCTATCTATCTATCTATCTATCTATCTATCTATCTATCTATCTATCTATCTATCTTCCTACCTACCCATTATCCATCCATCTGAGTAACATCTGGATGATCAATAGATAGCAGTTCTTAGGATAAGCTATTTATCGATTATCCATTATACCCAGAACTATGTAGGACAGCAATATCATTTGTCTTAGCTTCAGTGTTGCTATAAAAATTGGTATTATTTGTCATCGTTTTCTAACTTGACAAAAAGGCAACACTGAGAACTCCATTATTGACTGACAAATTGTTCCTGTTCCTGACCCATTATCCCTACTCTGTATTCTAGAGAATACAAGCTTCAGGGAACACTCGGGTTCATTTGTGTTAATCCATGTCATAAACCAGCTCATGAATGAACAGTTACTATAAAATGTGTTATCTGCCCTGATGATAGGTAACTGTTAAGATAAACTTGAAAGCTATTGTATCCCAGTTTCACGTTCCCCTTTCAAATGTTTCAACAGAGATTCCAAGAAACATCAAAGCGGCAATCTTAGTTCCATTGCTTCCCCCCTTTTCTGAAGAGTGTACCAACAGCAAAGAGGCACCAAAGGCTGGCAGAAAAAAGCAAAGCACAGAGCTCATATAATAGGAACCTGAACCCTTGGGAGAGTGCCAATACAAGACTAAGCACTTACAAGTATTCTTCTTCAATGATAAGAAAGTAAAGGCCCATGCCCACGAAACTCATTTTATCTCTCAACACCCAGTTTTTTGTATAAGTTAACAAAAAGCTAACATCTACCCAGGATTTTTAATAAAGCATTTCAACAGGTAAGTGTATTCTTCACACTAAACTCTTTGAGGATAAAGATATAAAATATGGCTTTGGGCCTCGATGACTAGAAAGATACAACAAGAATGCAAATAGAAAGACGACTTTATCAATGAGGGAAAACAGGAACCAAATTCTTGGGACCCAAAAGAGCGTCAGAACACAGACGTTCTTATTCTGTCTTGAGGCTTTGGCTGCCGTAGCATGGAGTGACTATCTGTTCAGAAGATCTCCTAGAACTGGACAAACATAAATGTGCTTTTGTGTCAAGTTAAGCAGGGTGAGCTGAGACTGAGGGGAATTCAGGAGTTGAAAGAGAACATCTTTGTCCAAAAGAAGAAAAGCAAGGATGCTATAACTACAGTATGTTTCAAAATGTTTAGAGACCTGGCGTAGGAGATGAATCCCGTGTTAGCTGGCTGTGGCAAGCATGGCCATAGGATGAGTCAACCATCAGAGGTGACTTGAACTCAGGCAGGAAATGTGTGATGTATCACAGACAGAGCCTGAATGTAACAAGGAGAGAGTTGCTTCCTTTTTCTGGTAGTGCCATAATCTATACTGTAATTAATTTCAAGGCTCAATGCCAGTACTTCCTGCATAGGAGAAAGGCTCAGAGTTGGGAAACAATTCAGTGTGAGATATAGTGGTGCACACATATTCCCTTCTCCCTCGTGTGTGCAGAGAGAGGCTGTCCCAGGTTAGAGAGAAGTGGGGCAGAGTTTTGGCGAACAAGCCTGAACCTGCAAACGACCCTGGACATATCAGTGGATGTGACAGAGCTTTCCAGAATAGCATCCGCCATCTGCCACATCCGCTTGTCAAGACAGGAGAAAGGGCTGGGAACTGAGGCTACAGTCACTGAAGGTTTGTAAGCATGGGCTGATGTGGTTAGGGCTGTGCCCTTCAAAGTTAGCTTTAGAAATAAGGGCAGAAATGTTGTAGTTGAGAAGTGAAGGTTGTTGAAAGGATAAATGAGTCATTTCAAAAAGGAAACATTTTTTGATAGTTTGCAGATGCTTGACTTTCATTGTTCCTGCCTCACCTTGGCTGTGGTCTGGACATTTACTTGTCCTCACTTCGTCCCGAGTGACCAACTCTGGGACTTACAGATGGACTCTAAGTGAATCCTAAGTATGCACCAAAGCGAATATTGAATCTCTTTCATCAAGTTCCCCAGAGCCCAGAAACACTGACCACCATCTCCCATTTATCGTCTTGTCTCATGTATGCTCAGACCTCTGTCGGGAGGGCTAGCACCTCACCCTTACACTTGCACATATGCTCGGACCTCTATCAGAAGGGCTAGCACCTCACCCTTACACTTGCACATATGCTCGGACCTCTATCAGGAGGGCTAGCACCTCACCCTTACACTCCCACATATGCTCCGGTCTCTATCAGGAGGGCTAGCACCTCACCCTTACACACTCACATATGCTCGGACCTCTATCAGAAGGGCTAGCACCTCACCCTTACACTTGCACATATGCTCGGACCTCTGTCGGGAGGGCTAGCACCTCACCCTTACACTCCCACATATGCTCTGGTCTCTATCAGGAGGGCTAGCACCTCACCCTTACACACTTACATATGCTCGGACCTCTATCAGGAGGGCTAGCACCTCACCCTTACACTCCCACATTTTATGTACGCAGCTACCTTTCTTTATCCTACAGTAGTACTGACAATAATCTAAGACTATATAGTAAAAATGCCACTTTAGGAACTGCTTCCATTACATTCAATGCACACACATTCTCCTGCAGCTTTTAGATTATTCGGCCACCAACACGGAGTATGGTTAAGTGCTCATGAGGATGAATGGTATACATTGTGATAAAAAAGTATCTAGTGTGCAAAGCATACATAGTGTTGCTGTCAAATACTAATTTCATAGAATATCGGAACTACTCTATAAAGAACATAAATCTGGCTGTGAATAGTCTCAACGCCTTATTTGGTTAATTAGACTATCTATAAGGAGCAAATTGTTTTGGGCCAAATCGTACCAATTATAAAATTAAAATACTTGTCAGTATGGTTAGAGATTTTTCAAAACACAAAGGCATTATAAATACCCAGAAAGCATTTATTGAGAGTTCCATTTTTGGGAATCTTTAATACAGTGTGGGTGGTATCTAAGGAAATTCTCTCTAACACTATGAAGAACTCAGCTTTTAAATACCAAATGTTTGGAAAGCACTTTAATTTAATTTACAGAAGATTTGCAAGTGTTAAGACAACCCAGATAAGACTTCAACATTAGGTATTAATGTTCTTGTGTTAATCAGATTCTAGGATGGTAAAGGAAGAAAGTTCACATCTGTGCATACTGGATCAGGAACTGAATGTTTCCTTCCAATGTAACTACCCTAATAGTGTTAAAGGTTAAAGTTCACTTCCTTTAAGGCTAAATGAGGAAAATTTAGAAAGTCATCTAAAAATACTTTATGACTGTTCTTATCTTTGCTGCAAAGCACTCATGAATCAGGGCCATCCAACTGCACTGGAACCAACCCACATTATTTTCTCCTTTGATCTAACCGAATTTATGCTTGGATCAGACGTTAGACCCCAACACCAAGGATAAATCTTTTCTAATAACTAAAATAGGAACATTTAAAATACTTGCCAAAGAAAGGGTGTGACCAAACACATTTCAGTTTTACTTTAATGACATTGTCAGTCACAGAGAGAAAGGATTGCTTCGGATCTTAGCTGCTCTTCACTTAGATGATTCAGTGTGTGGCTAGTTAAATGTTACAGAATTCTGGTCTAAACCAGATATTAAATTATGAAAATTTGTACCCATGACCTTGCACAGCCATCCCTGACCTAAAATGTGACAGTGTTAAACTAGGAGAATAATTAACATTGTTAATATTGCCTGAGTTTTTTAAAGAATTCTGGTTTAAAAATATAATAGAGGAAACAATACTTTATAAAATAAAATAAATACATATTAACTGGGCATCCTAGTAGCCTTAACACAATTCACTGTTTTCAAGAAAATGCCAAGAACAATGAAATTATCCTCCTGTGAGTTTAAATGACATCTAAGACTTTTATTACAAATTATATTATTCTCCAGGGAATTCCTGTATTTATTACAAAAACAATAAGTGCATAGGCTAACATTCTTCCAGAGATTAAAAAAATCACTTGTAGAAAAATTAAAAATTACTCTTAATTATATCAATACATCACTAAAAGAATCTCACACTTTTCTGAGAAAGAGATTAATGCCAGGGATCGGAACTACTGTCACATGGTCTTATTAATAAGCATTGAAAAGGGCAGCCACTTATCTGTGTCATGGGAAGACTAACAGAGCTACATAAAACTCTAGCTTGATAAAACTTAAGCATAGGACTGTGAGTTAACTTCAGAATAACAAGGCTCCTCACATTTAGTACTGACAGAGAAAACTGGAAAAAAGTCATTTCATTTCAACAAAATGTGGTGATTGCTTTTTCTACACTTGCCAGGAGACTGAGTAAATATGGTTTATATCTGACAGATGTAACATTTATTAGAATTTCCAGAAATAACCCTTGTTAATCAATGCTACACGGGAAACATTTGTAAAAAAGTTGAAAAGAAAACAAGAGTTAATTCCAATGTCTCATTTAACAGGAGTGAAATAAGAAAGAAGTAAAAGAGCCTCAAAAGCAGTGGAAGAATGAGTGTAGAAGGATTTCTAAGAATTGTGAGTGTGTGTGTGTGTGTGTGTGTGAGCAAAGATATGTCTGCTAAAGCATTCTATTATTATACTGTTTGAAAAAGTACTTCCAAATGAAGTACAGTTTAGCGGTACGCTCATGGAATAAGGTTCCGAACCGAGGGATGTAAGCCAGCTGGGTCAGGCTGAGACTGGATCAGTCTTTTCATGTGTATTAATTCTCAGAGAATTTCATATATGTGTGCAGTGCGGTTTGCTCATATTTACCCTACCGCTTCCTTTTCTCTTCTCCAGGAAACTACTCTTCACCCTCCACCTTCCTTCTTCCTCTGTTTTGTCTAATAACATGGGGAGTCATCTTTCATTGGCAGCCCATGTATGTGCTCCAAGTGTGCTCGACCCACTGAGGGCTGACCTTAAGGAAGCTTATCTTCTACCCTCCAGAGGCTGTCAACTCTTCAGTTGCTTCACAAAGAAGAAGCAAGCAGGGTTTCTTTGTGGCCAAACTGTAGGTAGAGTGAACACAGGGGAAGAGTAATCTGCACTATGGTTTCTGTAATTGTAAACTGAGATGACAGGGTAAGTGGGGCAGCATCTGCCTATCAGTCTTTCTATCCGGTTGGATTATACTCTCCAGAAGGATAGACTAACAAAACCATTAAAGAGCAAGACTTGGAACAGATCCACATGACTATGATTCTTGGTTTCCGAGGGTTGGCAAGTAATTTAACCTTCACATGCCCTAGTGTCTGCCTAAGATGTGATTAAAGCTCAGCTGTTGTGAGGATGAAATGAATGAACGCATTCGTGATGCTGAGCCTTGTTAAGGTGAGCACCACATCGTTGTCTGTGGTTGTCTACTCTCCCACTCCAAAGGCGAAAACTCAACCAGCCATATGCTTCATTTTAGCCAAGGAATTCGGTAAGACTTCACTACAGACAAGCAAATGACTGAATGTGTATTAAGGATGCTCTCAAACATTAAGTGAAATTTAATTTTAGCAATCAACAACAGAAAAAAAATCAATGAATCATAAGAATCAAGACTTCTGGATTCTTCTATTGAAACAGAAGTGTCAATCAAATGCAGAATTATAATATTCCTATTGTTCCAATGGCTGAACCAGTTTTCCATATGCTAACATACATTACTGTGATTAAAAACATTCTAGCTAAGTTGTGGGAAATCAGATATGATCAAAATGCATTGTACTCATGTATGGAATTCTCAAAAATTAAAAATGTTCAATAATTTTCACTTTGAAAGAGAATATTCAAAGTTATGATTAAAACAATATTTATTCTTTGTTCAATTAACTTTTGGGGTTTTAAATCTAATATACTGATGTACTGATGATGATAAAGCATCTTCACATTTTATTCACTATTTTCAATCTGTAACTTTTCCTATGTATAATTTCATCTGAGCCTCATGTCAACTCTACAAAGATAGAAATCCTCATTCTTCAGAGGAGAAAACTAAAGTTTAGAGAATTAAAAGAAAAAAAAAAACTTGTCAAGGTATTAAATGGACTGTTTGGAGCTTTTAAAGGCAGGCATCCTTAATAGCTGAGTAGGATCCATCACACAGCCCTTGTTAGGGGGCTTTCAAATTTTACTTGGGGGCAAATGCAGACTTTTTGAGAAGTGAGGAGTTATAGTGGGTGTGTATTCCAGAGACACAGAGATCTTATCACATAATCCTTGTTCTGAAGAATTCTAAGATCACTGATATCTGACCCTCAGTGGAGTAGAGGGCCCAGCATGAAGGCAGACACCAGGATGTGGAACCAAGTATAATTTTGACAAAGTTAAACATCCATAAATGTTTTTTTTTAGAAACTGTTAAATCCCTGGGCAGAATATATAGCACCATACCCAAAGTGCTGAGCTAAGACATAGATTTCTGCTGCCGACTACCTCATTATTACAGGTTGTATAGAAGACAAAAACTAAAGACATAGGACAGGGTTCTGAGACTCTGAGCAGCGAGAGGCCAGAATTTCAATGAACAAGACAAACAACTCTAACCAAGCCAGAATCGACTGAAATGAAAGCACTAGACAGTGCATATTGGAAATCATAACATTCAAGTTTTAAATGTAGACTGTGGGACCTCATTCAATAGGTTAACGTCTCTTGGCTTCAGTTTCTTCTGGCAACTAACATGCCTGAAAGACATCCAAAATACCCTTGTGCTATATGCTAAGTGACCAAACAGCCTCACATCTTTGCTTCATCAGTGCCCTATAAAAAGTAACTTTCTTCTTTGCAGCTAATACAATTCCATCTAGCAAATTAGGCACATAAAGAAGACAACAAATTCCTCCAAGACCATTAGGGCCGCTCTCAGCTTTGCGGAGAGTGAAGAAAGGGCAGAAGAGAGACGATAGCAGGTTATCTCTCACATTTGTTCTCCTTGCCCATCCCACAGATACATTGGACTAATACTCATGTTATATGCAACACTTCCTACTTCCTTTTGAAAAACGAAAGCCTCTGCAGACTCCAGCTTCCTCTGATGGATACAATGAAATGACTCCTGAACAAACTTTGTTCTGGCCTGATGCACCTATAATAGCAAACAGGAGAGAGGCCTAGGAAGCGGGTGTTTACAACTAGCCTCAGCAAGACTGATTTGCACTCAGTTTAAACAAATTTGGAGTTAGGATAGTGAAATAACATGAAAGCCAGCCAATTCAGAAGGAAAATGCACATACAGTTCTTTTGCCAGCTGGGAGCTGTGCTGCCGAACATTCAACGACTCCTTAAATTTAGTGACATTTCCCCACATTTATGAGAGGAAGAAATACTTCCCAGGTGAAATCTTCAGACAAAATTTCTTCTGAGCTCTGCCTCACGACTAGCTCTGGGAATAGCAAATGATGCAGAGGGGATAATATTTTCTTTGAAGATTTCATCGTTAGAGAAGCTAAGACTTTAGAAATACACAGTCTTCTATTAGAATACGTATACATGACGGCCTGAGTGTATGTGTGGGAACGGCAGGTGTGCCTGGTACCTGCAGAGACCAGTAGAGGGCACAGGATCACCTGGCTCTGGAGTTACAGGTAAGTGTAAGCATCATGTATGTGCTCAGAATCCAACCCAGGTCCTCTCCAAGATGACAATTTGCTCTTAACCACCGAAACATTTTTCCAGTCTCTGAATGCTGTTTTCTCCATTGTCGTGAATCATGATAAAAAGTGTCCAAGATATCTCAACATCAGGAAGGGAAAGCTAAGCGTTGGCTGTTGCAGGCTACAGTCCCACTGTCTAGTGGGTGGACAGAATTGCACTTGGCAGAAGGCCTTTAGCCTCTTATACACATGCAGAGGCTCACACAGGCCCTCGTGTGTTATGAGATGAGTAGACACAATATACAGTGCACATCTGTCTCCAGCAAGAAGGGTCCCAGGATCAGCTCTTGAGAAGCAGTTTTATTAGACAAAATTGGAACCAGTTAGAGCCTCTTAAAATATGAGGAGTTAGAAGTGTAGGCTCCACTTCACACCTCATACAGACCATCAGGCTGGTCCCCAGGGACAATACGTGAGACTTGCATGTGAGCAAAGGCACTGTATGCTAATATTTTTCAATTATAAATAAAAATCAGCTGGGTGTTGAATAATTCATGCCTTCCTGCAAAGCTGAGTTTGAAAACATCAAGCTGGCAAGCCTGTGCCATCCGAGCCCACGCGTGGACATCTGCCATGCGCGCCTATCTGTTACTGGTTTAGAGAGTCTCTCGACATGCTTTTTTACTCCGCTTTCCACATTAGCGAGTCACACGAAACACAGTCAATATCACAGAGGCCACAGCATCATTAAAGACAAGGATGCGGTATCTATTGCTTGCTGGTACAGAAACCTGAAGGGAATAAGTTATTGTTTTCTAATTATGGAAGCCAATCCTGGCTAGAAATAAAGATAAATCTGATAATGATTGACTTTCTGGAGATTCCCTTCAGAGATGTATACTCAACTTTCAATTAAGGTAGCATCTGATAATAGAACTTAAGAAATCAGCCACAAAATGGTTTTATTTTACAAGTCAGTTAGGTAAAATCATTGAGAGCATTTGATTCCTTTGAGAGGACATTGATTACTTGAGAAGGTAGTGTAAGCATTATACACCCAGTATTTATAGGTGAGGTTTGGAAACTTCAATTTCTTCCCATTGAGCCAAAGGAATATGTTGATTTATTACTCCGAATTTCACATATCCTTCTTTCAGAAATGACTCCAAATGTGGTCCTACTTTGAACTGACTCGCTGGATAACTAACTTTGTGCAGTATGAACCAACACAAAAATAAAAGAAAAAATCTTTTCAAAACAAAATGTGGTATGAGACAGCTCAAATCGGAGCCATGCTTGTTCCAGTAAGTCTTTTCTATTGGTGAGTTTTGCTGCCTGTTCATTTTTATTCCCTTCAGATTTTGCTAATGTGGATTGCCGTGCTTCATACTTATTTTTTTTTTTTTTTTTTTGCATAAAAGAAACCCTGGACGCACCTCCTGAGGGTTCTGGTTCCCAAGGACCTTCACCAGGCTGCTGGAATGAGAAAGCTCTGCTCTCAGCTGGCCTCAGAGTTGACTCTAGCCTGTGGAATTTGTGGATCCTGTCTCTGACTAGGATAGCGTTACCCCCTTCCTCACGCTCGGCACCCCCTCTGGCGTCAGACCGACCAAGGTCCTTTTTCTGGACTATGTTCGCAATCTCAGCTACCAGGTCTGACCCAGATTCTGTCTTTTCTGTAGGATTATATTTGTGCACATGAACAACATCTTCCCTTTCTCCTAGCAGCTTGGAAAGCAGTGAATAGAAATCACCTGTGGGGAAAAAGAAATAAAGACGCAGAGTTTATAAGACAGTAAACTTAACAAAACCTTGTGCCTTAGAAACAGCAAGTCTCGCTTGTAACAGTGAGTGAGAAGCAAGGTTGTTCTCACACTTTCATTTAGAGGAGGGATGGGGGATGGGAGGGACAGAGGGAGGGACAGAGAGAAGGGGAGAGGGAACTCAAATTCTGGAAGCAGAACTTTATGTTTCCTTTATATACCATCTTCTCCCCGCTATTCCCACACTGTAACCATTGGCAGATTCGTAGAAATAAAACAAAATAATTCACATATCATTACATGGCATGCTTTCACACACTAAATGAACTGATATGGAAATTAAGAAGTTAGGAATCCACCAATAAGATAGCCACAGACGCACTAAAGAAAGCTACCGTCACAATAAAACACTTTAAATTTGTCTTCAAATTCTGTTAATCCATAAGCTACAAAAGAAATCAAATACTTTTCAACAATATATGTGAAACATAATCAATCTAACAGACATGAATATATGTAGCAACGAAGTCAGTCTTATAGCTTCCCTAGTAGTCCCATAAGTAGTTCCAATTTTTCTTCTCAAGCAAGAAGTGAAGAACCTCCGTAAGAATTGTTTTTGATACAATAATGCATTTAAAGACAGCAGGAAACAGGATCATAAAAGAAAAATTACCTTGAAACTCATTATTTGAGTCAGCACTTACTGTTTTCCATGACCACATTAAAGAATGAATTTGGGTAGAATTTTATGAAAACAAACCATATGTAAACTCTGGTTAGATACAATATTTAATGAAAGCCCATACAATACTTTAATCATCATCATTTATGTGGTCAAAGCCATGATGTAAACAGAAACACATGTAGATTCCTGGCAACTCCAGATCTTCCTGGAGTTTTTAACTTATTCTACAGCTTGCCTACTAGAAAACCCTAATTCTAGATTCTGATTAGTTATGTTCAATTACATCTACAGCACCACTGCTGACATTTTTAAACATTTTTCATGGCCAGGAGAAGACAAAAAGTCATTAATGGTTTAGCTATGATGCAAGTCACTGAAGAATACATTCTTAAGACATCTGTGCAAGGGGATACAAAGTCTTTCCAAACATAGGCAAACACCTTTGACATAGTTACAAATAATATTGTCTCAACATTTCAACTAGGTTTGCAACTCTTGCCCATGAAATCAACCTACCCCAGGTGAAATTTTCAATCAGAAAAGTTACTAAATCATGGGGCAAACCCTTTAAAGGAAACAAAAACAAACCATGACTCAACCAAACTAGTTAGGTCACAGACACTGGCTGCCTTCCAAGAAGTTACTCCATTTCTGCTCAAGTCTTTTATCCAGCCCATCATGCTTCTGCAATGAGACATTCCACATAGAAAATAAAATAGAATCTTATTTCAAGAACAGATGGAACTCATAATTTGAAACCCCAATCAATGGCACCAGGAGGAAGAGACTGAGTACTTTGCATAGTCCTGCAGCCTCCTCAGAGTGTAAAAGTGGTCCTAAGATACCAAATGCAGAATACTGCTGTTCCCGTGAACTAGTCATTTAAAATCATCTTTGGGTTAGGAAAGCAAAATGTTAAAGCAACATGATAGGCTTGGCTGCACACTGGCTCCACTGAACTGTGAAAACACAGCTCCAGAGACCACTAGATGGCTGTCTCACTGTCTTCCAAATTGTTATAAAAGACCTTGATCAGTCAACCTCTTTCTTCCTTTCTCTTTCTCTCCCCCTCACTAGGCTGCTCCTGGATAGATGGGATCTTGAAATGGTAGCCATTTCTCTTAGACATATTAAGATCTCAACTTAGGAAAAGTGTCTGATGAGTCTATTATCAAGGGCAGGACATAAACAGGAAAAAAATTGGCTGGAAATTATTTTTCCTATTGTGTCCACTTTTCTACTCTGCAGATTTTATTTATTTATTTATTTATTTATTTATTTATTTATTTATTTATTTATTTATTTATTTATTTTTGCTGTGCAGAAGCTGTTTAACATAACCCCAATTGTCAATTCCTACTATTACTTCTCTAGGAGTCTTTTTGCAGAACGCCATTACCTATGTCTATTACATGGGCATGAACATTACAGTGTTCTCACCATTTTCAAAATTTCTTCTCTTTGATCCACTTTCAGTTGATTTGGGCAAGAAAATGGGTCCAGTTTCATTCTGCATATTGGCATGCAGATTTACCAACACCATTTATTAAACAGGCTCCAGTGAATCTTTTTGATATCCTCGTGTAAAAAGGTGGCTGTTTAAGAGGCAATAGGAGGAGGGAGAACACTGATGAGGAGGGTCACTCAGAACTAAGTACATGTGAAACGGCTGTATCGAAAATCACTGCTCTGTAAGCTCATTTAAAAACATAATTTTTAAAGGAGTTTGAAATAAGATACCATGCATGGGCAGATAATGCTGCTCCCATACATCATAGACTATTAAGCAAGAATCCCAGATTGGGGTAAGGGATACAACCTGATGAACAGGCAGGTTCTCAGAGGTCCTCACAGCAATAGATGCTCTTGGTTGCTCACCAGAATTAGATGGTAAGACCCTCCTGTAGAAGATACCACTCACTTTTGTTATGTGACATTGGGCAGTCAAGCTGGCACTGAGCTTCTCTGTACACTAGCTTTCAGAGTGCCCGGAGTCCTCCTTGAGCAGTGGGAACTGGAAGAGTTGGTGGTGAATCTAGGATCACTATGTAGAGAGGGGTGGTGACACTGTGGGTGCAGCAGCTATGGAGGAAGCAAGGACATACCCACACCACAGGTCAGTGATGTTTTCAGAGGACAGGGCTTAATGTAGAGACTCATAGCAGGCCAGAAGCTGATAACGGTTTCTGTTGAGTGTTCTCCATAAACGCATCATGTGCAGTACCTGCTCCATGGTTCAAAGGTCATTGCAGAAGAGGTGGAGATGGAATGTGGAGCCAGAGAAGTGGGACAGCTTTTGAAATGGGAAGAATCTCGTGGTCATGGCCACTGTACTCGGGACCTCAGAGCAGCTGCTGCTACTGCCCAAGATTGAACCCTCACCGTTGACTTCGATAGGGAGGGCTCATGGTGTCCCCACCTGTAGATAAGGAGCTATAGGCAGTTACTGGCATGGAAACAGGAGGAGACAATTTTGTTCTTCACTAATGTAGCCAGTGCTATGTTGGCCATGTTTCGGTTAGTATCACCACACCTATGGCCATGTCAACAACTCTAATTAGATTCAGTGGCTTTTAAAAAAAATCATGAGTAGTAGAGGGTGGGGTGGAAAAAAGAAGGGATCTTAAGGAAGTGAGATGAAGGAAAGTGGAGAAAATGTGATAAAGTAGGTTCTATACATGCATAAAATGTTCAAGGAATAAATTTAAAAAATTTAAACATTTGTAGGTGTTTTTACTGTTGAATTGTGTGATTGTTTGTATATATCTAGCCCTGGGTATGGCATTATTTGGAGGTGTGGCCTTCTTGGAGTATATGTGGCCTTATTGGAGTAAGTGTGTCACTGTGGGCATGGGTTTTAAGACCCTTGTCCTAGCTTCCTAGAAGCTAGTCTTTCACTAGGGGCCCTCAGATGAAGATGTAGAACTCTCAGCTCTGCCTGCACCAAGCCTGCTTAGATGCTGCCACCTTGATGATAATGAACTGAACCTGTGAACCTGTATACCAGCCCCAATTAAATATAGACCTTTATAAGACTTGCCTTGGTCATGGTGTCAGTTCGCAGCAGTAAACCTCTAACTAAGGCAGGTTATTTCTGGGTCTTCTCTTCCTTTGGTCCATGTGTCTTTTAAAGTCCACATGAAGAGGAAACTATGCCTACTCAAGTGTAGTGGATGGCTAGCCTTGCCCCTCCTTCCAGTGCCTCCTAATCTTTTTCTACCTATACCATCTTTGCCTGACAGGCTATAAATATACCGAAAGCTTGAGAGGTCATGGGGCAGACACTGAGTAAGTGTTCCTCTTCTGACACTTGGGATTGAATTTGCTCTCCTGCTGTCTTGCTCGTAATGGGTCAAGTCCCATTTCCTTGATAGCCCTCTGGCTATATACTCCAGTCTCCTATCCCTCACATGTTCACACTTTTCTGCTTCTACTAAAAGTTCCAACATTACCCATAGGACTTTGATAATGACAATGTGCTATATCTGCAGTGTTCACCAGTAGATCCTCTACTTACCCAGGGCTAACAAGTATTTGTCATGTGGCTAGTATCCCTGAGGCATATTTGAATTGTTCTCACTTCTAACTAAATGACAATACACACCGTGCAGATGTAAAGGACCTCTCTTGTATGTCCTTCCTCCTGTCTAAGATGCAGGCAAACAATTAACTTCCTACTTCACCACCGTGTGATTTCTGCATGAGCTGATCAAGAGTGCAGAGACCCCCAAATGTGTTACGGTGGCTTGTTTAGTGGTATGTGCATACCAATGTATTGGAAACTCTCTTCATGATGTTCTACATGAATTTCCTCCAGTCATTTTTGCTCTCTGTTTTTCTTCTGTCTACATGTGCAGCACATGAAAATGTTGTCACATCCCACGGTCTGCACTGGACATTTTCCCCTCACACCCAGTGATCTTAGTCACTTGCTACGTTAGCTCTTATCTCTAGTAAAATTACATCGACATCTGTAGTTTTGCTAGTCCCAGACGCACATATAAAACTGTATTCTGAGGAAGGCTCACTGCACACGAGGGCATATTGTTCTGCCAGATGATCGCAGTTCAGTTCTCTGTCCCACACTGGGAAGCTCACACGCCTGCAACGCTAGTGCCAGGGCAACTGACTTTCTCTTCTGACCCCTGAAAGCACCTGCACTCACGTGGACACACTCCTGTACACAAACACAGAATTTTTAAAATTAAAAAAATAAATTCTTGTATTCTGAGAATTTTTACTTAATGTTGTTTTCAGAAACTTAACATGTCTAAAATAGAATTATTTTTCTTTTTTCCATTTTCATAGAATTTTTCATAAATCATTCTCTCAATCTAAAGCACTAAATTTTCTCTTCTCTCTCTAGAGACTACAAAATCCAAATTATACTGTTTATGGACATCTTTCTGATCAGAAGTATTCATTAGGAATTCCCGTGATCCTCTGGTTGTCAAGCTGAGACCTACCATGATGTTGAACCTTCTTCTCTCTTACTGGCTTGTGATTGACAGAGCTCCACTGTGTTAAAGCCTCTGCATTACGGTCCACAGATACCTTCCCCTCACCTCCATCAACCTGTGCATTTCTGAGTGGTTTTCTCTAGTTCTATTCCGAGACTCTCTGCTAAGGTAACCACATAATTAATTTCCCAAGCTGGGATACTTTGGGTAAGGTAGAGCATGTCATTAATATTTATACTAGAAGAGCTGTGGGCAATCAGGAAAGCTTTTTGTAATGATATCCGAGGCTAACAAATACGAGGCTAACAATCTTACAAGTACATAACCCGTGTAGCAGTGCCCACCATGTTTCTGCTTAGCATGACCTCATAACTTTGCTGACTGCCTCATATTTTTAACATATTTCAGCTCTGTGAAATAGCTATAATTTCCCCCCTTCTATGTGTGGAATTCTATTATGCCCAACTCATAAGAAGTTAAGTGCTCTAAGCACATAGTCTTAACTGAGTTCCATTCTACTGATAGGCTTCTGGCTCAAATTTTAAGGTCAAACATTATTTCTTTTTGGTTAATTGTTAATAAGGTTGAAATTTTATCAGATTACCATATAACGTCTCAGAATTCTAGAGAAAAATTCTATTAGCAGGAGATGGAGGCGACCTAGCATCCAGAATGTGAGCAAAATAACCCTCTTTTAAAAAGAGAGCTACATTGCTTTGGACATTTTGTTACAGTAACAAAACTAATAAACATACCATCTAAACTGTTCATTGTATTGGATCCAGGGTCCTTTCTCTTGCCTGTAGCAGACATAAGTCCCTTTGTATAAATTTACTTCCAATCTGCCAATCAAAATTACTTATTTGGGGTTGGAGACCCGGCTCAGCGGATAAGAGCACTGTCTGTTCTTCCAGACGTCTTGAGTTCAATTCCCAGCAACCACATGGCGGCTCACAACCATCTGCAATGGGATCAGGTGCCCTCTTCTGGTGTGCAGGTGTACATGTAAATGGAGTGGTCATACTTTTTTTTTTTAAAGACATTTTTTTTTTTCTTTAAATCTTTCTTCCAGGTTAAGAAGCCAGGCTTGCTTTTTAGTGAAGTCTCTTTCTCGTTGTTACAACCTATTCTTATCATCACCTGTGAGACCTGTAAACCAATCACTGTGTCTTCACAACAGCAATTCCATGAACTGAATAAAAGGCCAACACCTGGTTATGTGTAATGAGAGCAGAGAGGACTTTACTTTCCTTCTTGCTTTTCTTCACCACTGTCAACATGCCTTCCACGCACGATCAAATTGCACATGATGTGCTAAAAGGCATTTGCACCTGTAAATCATTCCAGGGAAGATTGAAATTATGGTATGTAAATGCCGATGAAGAAATAACTTCCCTTTTCTCATCTGCCACCATGTTCCTCACATTCCCTGCAGTTCCTACCATGGGAATGCCCAATCTGTGAGTCCAGGATGGGAAGTAACTAGGAAAAGATGCTGCCTTTGCTTCTGTGTCAGCAGACAAATAATTCCCTTCATAGTTTTACACTACCGAGAGGTCCCATTTCTGCGAACATCCACTACCACTTTGAGTCTTATGAAGTGGATATGTAGATCTCTGATGTTAATGACTGGGTACATTTGACATTTGGAAAACACAGTCAGAGTAGCACCTCATGCACGGAGAAAACGGGACTGCACACTACTGATGAAACTGTTTCCAAGTGTGTGCTTGCATTAATTACTTAAGGGAACAGTTAGGATTATTTTTCTACTTAGTGGGAACCATTGACTATCCCCTGCTTCTTGGAATGAAGTTCTCTTGTTTAATTCCAAGAACATGGTGAGAATAAACTGAAATAAATGAAAGTGCATGATGGGAAAAAAGAATGATCCCTGAGGCCAGATGTGGTGGTTCACACTTGAAATCCTAGCACTCAGCAGGTGGAAACTGGGGGATTATTGGTCTAGATCAGCATAAGCTACGTATATTTTAGGCCATTCTGGTGTACAGAATGACATCTGTTTCCAAAAAAAAAAAAATTCCATAAAAGAGGCAAAATGGGAAAAGACAGAAAAAATTTTAAAAATGCTTGATGAATTTTTATTTTTTTAAAATAAAAATAATTGGATAAAAAAATACAACTGCCTTCAACCATCAGAGAATGTAAAATCTGAGCTGTGGCAGATGGTTTCCCTCAAAAAAAAAAAAAAAAAAAAAAAAAAAAAGACCGGGTGCAGGGGTTGGAGAGATGCTATAGTTGTCACTGTCACCGGGGCTGACTGCTCTGGAGAAGACCCAGGTTCACCTCCAAGAGCCCGCATGGTAGTCCCAAGCCATCTGTAATTTCAGAGTCAAGACATTCAATACCCTCTGGCCTTCAGGGATACTGCACACATGTTATGCACTTACATACATGCAGGCAAAACACTCACATACATACAATAAAGAAACAAAAATATAAAAATTTAAAATGACTAAGGACCTCTATGGTTTTGTAGGTTATAAATGACCATTCATGACAGGAGTCACTAGGGTTAATTATAGATAGTTGAGCGCTCCCATTACTGCTCAATGGTTTCTATGGTACACAGAGAGAACATGTAGTTCATTGGCAACTTAAGCACTGACGAGATATGCTGAGTAACCAGCCCAATAATAACACGTTAGAGATTTAGTTAATAGGAAGGATATGTGTAGTGGGGGAAAAAAAGCATTTTTAAAAAGATAGTTTAATATTTTGTGTTGTGATTCTGTCATACTGATTTTCTCTGCTGGTTACATTCGCTTTGGTTTATTGATTGTTTACTTGTGATTAACTCACAATATTTAATCTCTAGACGTGCAGAAATACCATGAAATCAGGATGCCCAGCTCACAAATAAAATAAATCTAATTAAAGGAGATGTTTGAGAAATATCAAATAGGAGGCTTTATCAATTACTATGTATACAGGTCTATACGGGAAGGCACAGCCATCTGAGGAATGATCATTCACATCTGCCTACCTTATTATTAGGGAACCAATTCTAAATAGCATTCAGTCAGCTTCCCTGAGGCTTGGAGGTATTTAGAATTGTGTTTGATAGATGAGTTCAATAAATAAAGACTTGTGCATAGCTCATAAATCAAAACAAACTGATAAATTCTAGCAAACGAGACCACACACAGGAGCTGTGTTGTATTTAAAACCAGGCCAAATGGTATTGCGAATTCTTGGAATCAGCTAATGTGATATTAAAATCGCGTGTACTTTGCAAGGAGATCAAAGGAACATCTTATTCTGAACAAGGCAAAGAAACATACATTTCAGCCACTACCTATGGGCGCATCTCCCTCCTACACAGCTCACCAGATCTTACTTCAGGAAGCTTTCCATCTACTGTTAGGCTTTCAACTTGCAACTGTGTTGCTTGCTTTTGCTTATTTGCAACTCACTCTTTGTTCCTACCACTGCGAGGTTATTCTGTTTCACAGACAGTGTCTGTGGACCTTTCAATGTCTGGGGTCATTGAGTGTTTGCCCTCTACAAATTGTAGCTGTGTCAAATTCTCCCTGCCTGATCAGAGCAGCTCATTCTGACCTTTGGGTGTGAAGATTGATTACAATGAAGGCACAAAGGCTCCAATAAGGACAGTTTTAAGCAAACTGAATAAAAACATGCCTGAGGTCCTTTCCACAGCAAAATAAATGCTGTCCAGAGAAAAGTGCACCATTGTGAAGATATCCTGGGACTTTTCATCTGAGCTTTCATCTCTGCCTCGAGTCCTGGAAAGCAGCAAGCCACACAGCTACACGCAGCATCATTTTAGAGCAACATCTGTATTCTGAATTTTAAGGATAGTGATACCGAGTTCCAAAACTTCTAAATATACTTGTATAGATTCTTGCTTGAAGCAGGTAGGCTTTCGTTTCTAAATGATGTTGACAGAAACCTTAGGCTGGGCATCTGGTACAGCAAACAACTGTAAGATGAGCCAAGGAAACCTTAGAAATCATGCATTAAATTTCCCAACGTGTCAGCTGCAACCTGAGGTCTCGGAGTGTGCGCACATCTGCTCGGGAAGATCTCAACATTGCCTCCTTTCAGACTCCTGGCTAGTTTCATTTCCTTCCTCCACAGTCACTGTAAGTGGATTCATGCATCTCTAACAGCTGTTTAATCTGTTGTACTTAGCATATATGTCGGCACCAGTTCAACCCTTACTGTAATTATTAGATACAGGAAATCATTCACGGTTGATTGTATTCACATACGTACACAGTTCCTCACAGTAATTTTAAGGAGTGGTGATATTTGTGTCTTCACGTGTGAAGACACATGTAATTAATTTGTTCACCTATAAGCTCATATACAGAGAAATAAGATATCTAAAAAACAATAGAAATATAATCTAATTATACAACCATTAAAAATGGTTAATACTTACCTAGCATTACCTGAGTTTGCTTTCATAATTAAAAGATAGCCAGTCTTGCCAAGGGTTTTTATTATATTAGGGAATATGCAAGATGATAGTTTTTAAAAGAATATAAAATTATATATATGCTGTAATCTAATATAGATATTGTCAATATAACATATGAATGTATATATATATATATTTAAACTACATGTAAAATACACATTTCACATACAGGTATTTCTTTGTACTATCAATCTTTCATTATTTATAGTTTGTATAGTTATCATCTATAATGGATATTATTTAAAAACACAAAGAACATATTATTCAACTATAACTCTGGAGACTTTTGTAATACCTTGTTAAAGTGTTTTCAACTGTTACATTGTCTAGGACAAATGTAGGAGAAAAAAGTGTTGCCTCAGAGTGGCTCTTGGGTGTCTCAGGAGTGACAGCATTTGAGACAGAGCCTGAGGTATGCTTGTGAAGGGTGCTGCGGAAAGACAGTGTGCTAAGAGTAAGCGCACCAATCCCACCACAGGGCCTCACATAACTAAGACGCCAACTGATTTTCAGCCAAGATTAATGTTCTGGGAACAAAATTAATGGCTACCATTTTTAGGGATAAGAATTTCAAAGAAATGACCATCAAACTCTAGGGATCTTTCTGTCTCCACTCATTCAGTGGTTACAAATGCATGCCGCACACCCATTTTTATGTGAGTGATGGGATCTCAATTCAGATCTCACTCATGTTTCAATGGCAAGAACTTTACCCACTGAGCCATCTCCCCAGTCCCTGTATCTCTCTATATAATCTCAGTTAACAGAATATGATCATTCCTCACCCATCTTACCTTAGTAAAGCTTATCCTTTCTAAAAGACACAGTATTACATGTTGTGTCATTTCTCTGCCTATCAGCTTTCCAACGAACGCTGCATACATGCATTCTATCTGGAGGTTTATAGAGAGTATATCACTATTTTATGTATATGTGCATATACGTGTGTATATACCTGAGTGTATGCATGTGTACATACATAGGACCATCTATACTACTTGCATAGCAACTGTATTTGGTGATCAGTACAAAGCCTGTCTTTTCGTACAGGCCCCTGATGTTACAAGTCATGTGTTCTTGTTTAACAAGTGTTCTGCTCCTCACCAGATTTTGAGACTTCCTGTGGACCTAATATAGCACTACAGAATAATGGAAGACGTCTTTTAAAAAAAAAAAAAAAAAAAATTAAAGGAGTTAATGCAATTTGGGGGAATACCTGAGCACAAATTGGGCCTGGACAACAAAATACAGTCATGGGTTAAGCTTAAGGGTTTACTTTAAAACATATGACACACGGAGTCATTTGTCAGAATAATTATGGTCCTCTTACTAGCTATTTGGTCAACACGACTTCCTGGGAAATGAAAGAAATAGGTGTTTTGTGCAAACAAATGTCCCTTTGAAGAACGGGCTGTTCTCTCATTAATGAGTCGACTTCTGGGCACTGGAAAGAAATAGATTGATCTCATTAGAATATCGGACAGTCTGTGTGAATGTGTGTCTCTCCTGTGTCTCCACTTAAATGTTCAGCTGAAGGTCTCCAGTGACCAGCAGGCTACCACAGAGACTGCAGTGGCCATTGGCATGGCTCTGCGGGCCGCTACTTCACACACGCTGGGGGGATGATGGATTTCCCCACGTCCACATGTGAGCACCAGAGCTTATTTCCTGCCCCTGCATGAGAGTAATACTTCTTTCCAAGTTATATGACTTCCCTTACAGTGTTTTTCAACTATAAGTTGAAGAGTACACAGTAGGACAATTCTCTGGGCTTCACGAGAGTCTGGTACATTTCAGACGTGAGGCTTGAAGGAAAGGGGAATCACATGACAGCATGTGAGGTTGTTTAGGCATTTTAAGGGGCGACAGTATGAACACGTGACACTCCCTAGATCCTAGTGACTATAAATAAGACTGATTTGCACATAAGGTCTTTAGGTTTTTAGCATTGATCAACTAACATCAAAAGGAGAGGACAGTCATGCCTCAGTTTACATGTCTGCTAATGATGGTCTCATCTGACACACATGCATGCCAGTATTTGCAAATGAGTTTTAAGATTGCTCAAACAATTTCAAAGACATAATCTCAAACTGTGTCCAGTGTCAAAATAATTAATTGCAAATCTGGATAAATTTCAGCATAGTTACAGTAAACTCTGTTAATGCTATCTGTAATTAGGCTGCTATTCCCGGATTCATAACAAATATATTGACAGAATTAATAAAGTCAGCTAGTTTTCCTTGTGTGTGTGTGTGGGGGGGGACTAGAAGGGGACAGTGACTGAGATTTAAAAAAAGATATACTGACTTTTTTGTACAGTCATCCCCTTGATTTTGACTTAAAAATAGAAATATCTTAAGCTTTATTTTATTTTAATATGATATTTTCTTTGTGTGTGTATGTGTGTGTGTGTGTGTGTGTGTGTGTGTGTGTGAGAGAGAGAGAGAGAGAGAGAGAGAGAGATGTTTATGTATGTATGTGTGTTTGCATTTGTGTGGGTACACATGTGTGCATGCCTCTCTCTCTCTCTCTCTTTCTCTCTCTCTCTCTCTCTCTCTCTCTCTCTCTCTCTGTGTGTGTGTGTGTGTGTGTGTGTGTGTGTAGTGTGTGCGGTCTTGAGGTTGATCTCTACTCTGTTTGCCTAGGTAAGGTTTTCTGCTGTTGTTGTTTATTTGTTTGTTTTTTCTGAAGGAGGATCTCAGCCATTTGGGTACGCTCCATTGTCAGTTTGACCGGGTGATCCCTTGTCTCGGATTTTCAGCTCTGAGACGGCACCATGCCTCCTGTGTGAGTGGTGGAGAGCTGAATTCTGTCCTCATGCCTCTTCTCCACCGAGCTACCTCTGTGGCCCAAACTCCCACACACCACGACTAGGAAACATCCTTTTCTCTCTTGTCTTGAACTGACATGTCTTGTATAAATATTAAGCTAAAGTGTATTGTATTTAAGCTGCAACGATGTAATAGGACGATAGACTAATACCTGACACAAAACAGTATTTTGCAAAGAGTTAATAAGGGACCAAAATTCTGGGGAGGACTTTCTCACTGCCAGCACATGTAGTTTAGGACAGTATAGCTTCGGACAGTCCTACTACACAGGACACAGGGTAAAGGATGCTGTCTTAAGTCACCAGATGGCAACAGGAGACTACGGAGCCAAGGCAGTGGTCCATCCTGTCCAGCTGAGGGCAGAGAAGAGGCAGGTTTAATTCTCAACTTCTTTTGGCTTGAAACTTAAATATAGTTAATAACAAAAGAGCGTAGATGAAGAAGTTCATGAGATTTCAGAAGCACAAAGATTGTTTCTTGTGGTTTAATTTGTAATTCTACAAACTGTACTGAAAAACTGAAATAGCAAACAAACTGAAGCAAAGACAGAAAATGGCAGAACAGGACTCAGCTACACTACTGCATTTCTCTTTTATGGCCAAATGCAATAAATATCCACTTATTTGTAAATTGCTTATGTACCACGTAAGAACAGTAAAGATGCGGGTTGAGGCTGCCAGAGTGACATAAATGTCACAGCCACAACTGGGCTCCTGTTTTGGAAAGGAGTATTCCCATGGGCTAGTGGCACAGGTCAGGACACTTACCCTGCTCTAGGGCCTCCTCCTCTCCCCGTTTTGGTTGCTGAATTAAAGCACTCTTTTCTTTGTTTTCTGTTTCTGTAAAGGATCAAAGAAGTTGACCATGAATTATCAGCATATGTTACAGACTTTTCTAGTTCAGTGCGAGTCCACCACCAAAACAATAATTTCAGTATTGTTAAGAATCTTATGTTTACCATGTTACGATCTCTCATTCCCAGCTTTCTCTCACCCCCTGCACAACTACCTGTCTTGTTACATAACCAGGCCAACTATTTTTATTTTTTATTTTGGTAACACATTAGTTACAGAGCATTAAATAAGTTTTCAACAAAGTACTCATATTTACTTTTTAAATCAACATAATAATGTTTGAGGCACTTTTAAAAACATAAGCTTACATTCTCTATATATATTAGCATCACAGCCAAGGACCAGGTTACTAGCTGCTGTAGCACTTTATGGCTGAATTACAAAACTGCAGAAAACCATAGCACACTTCCTGCCGCAGGAATTCGAAACTAAAGGAACAACAGTCAAGTATGACCATTCTGCAGAGGAGCAGAAAGCTAAGGTCTGGGGTTGACAATCAAACTTCAAGAGCAAAGACAAGGAACGGCCAGAATTATCTTTCACTAGAGAAGGCACATTATGCAGATGTGGCTGGACAGAATGGACATATGGGGTGTGGTACAATTCATAAGTCATGGATGTCATGTCTGTCTAAGGAAGGAATGAAGCAAGGACAATAACAGTAACAGGAATTATACAAAGAAAGACTTACATTGGTGGAATTGGTCACAAAACTAAGAGTCATTTTGCCACTGGATGAGATTTGATGCGTGTGTGTGTGTGTGTGTGTGTAAATGTATTTGTGTATACAAGTGGGTGTTTGCTTGTACATTTGTTACATTTGTGTATATATGTGTGTGCTTGCTCAGATGTGTATGTATGTGAGTTGAGGGTCTATACGCACATGAAAAATGTGTTCACTGTAAATATGTGCATATATTCATGTATGTGTGTCTGTATTGCTGTTTCTACACATGAGTGCATGTTTGTGGAGCCCAGATGTCAATCTGGCTGTCCAGACATTGTCTTTTTTTAATCAGGGCCTCACCCTCGGATTCGGTTATGCTGAGTGGCCAGAAGAGTGTTGGGACCCTCCTTTTTCTGCCTTCCTACTGTGGGAATACAGATGTGTGCCACTGTGTCTCAGTGTTTACTCTAGTGACGGGGCT
Source organism: Micromys minutus (assembly GCF_963924665.1). Taxonomy (NCBI): domain Eukaryota; kingdom Metazoa; phylum Chordata; class Mammalia; order Rodentia; family Muridae; genus Micromys; species Micromys minutus. The sequence continues at coordinate 45,615,898 of NC_137954.1, read as the reverse complement.
CTGAGCACAGGCCATCAGGCTGTTGTGCTAAGCACTGTATGAGCTGAGCCTTCTTTTCCCGTTTTGATGGAAATATGTCAGGGAGTAGAGATTATATATGAAAGAGAGGAAATAAGAGTATGTGTGCATATGTGATTGATTAAAGAAGGTACGAATAATTTTCGATTAATCATGTTGTTAAGTGAGACACAAAAAGAAAAACACAGCACAAAACCATCTGGAATTCTGAGTTAAACATCCAACTCACCTTTGTGATGCCCATGCATCACAACCATGTCAGATTTTACAGGAATTGGAATATTGGCCTCTGCTGGGATAGTTCTGAACATATCTGGAGCCACATTCTGCGTACAGGTCATGAAGGAAAGAGCGTATTTGGCTTCCATGTAATACATAATGTATAAGTTGCACATTTCATCACTAGACGTGCCACTGTAGGGAAAGTAAAGTCGAAAGAACATATAAAGTATTCATATCTAACACATCCTTAATGCAAGAAAAATGCAACCCGCACATCTGCCCACAATGGACTTAGTAGAGAAGAACTGCACCTGTTTTATCTGCTTCATTGAAGCCCATCACAGTCTCCAACATCAAGAACTTATTTCTATCCAACATCTAGTATCAGTATCTGGTTACTCTGTGGACATCACCCAGTATTGCCGATGAAAATGGCATTTAAGTAGCTCAGAGATCCAGGTATTTCCTCCTAAATCCTTTTGGTTTTTATTTACCTAATGTGTTATAAAACCTACACATAAATCAATTATATCATCTGCTTAATGAGGGTGTGCTGGTTTGTTCCAGTCATCAACGTGCAACAATTTAGAGTCATCTGGTGTTCCACTTTTATCCCTGTTACTGAAGAGAACTCCCTGACCAACAGCTAAATAGGGAGGAGATGATATATTTCAGCTTACAGCTTATAGTCTATTATGAAAAGATGGCGGGGCAGAAGCTCAAGGAAGAACGTAAAGCAGACAGGATGGAGAGACACACTGTCTGGTGGCTCAGGCTTGGCTTTCTTATAAGCTCAGGGCCACCAGCCTAGATTTAGTGTCATCTACGGTTTCTGGACTCTCCTTCATCAATTAGGAATCTAGAGACTTTCCCAAATGCAAGAGGCTAGACTGATCTGATCTGGATCATTCAGCTGAGTCTCCACTCTCAGATGACTGTAGCCTGTGTCAAGTGGGGAGTAAAAGTTGTTGGACATCTGGGAAAGGTGTTCAGTGAGAATCATGTAGATAGATTCACCTGTCAGCCTGACTGTGGGTGACTGGTTGATTTCTTTCATTAATGTGGGGAGAAACGGTGTAACAGTGGTGGCACATTCCCTGGGTTTGGGTCCTGGCCTAAGAGGTATGTGTCCATTCATCTTTTCTCTGCTCTTGACTATGGATGTCACAAACTGCTTGGATTTCTACAGACCTTCCCTTCTCTGCAAAAATAGTTTGTAACCTTCAGTCATGAGCTAATGAACCCTTTCCCTCCTAAGCTGTTTTTTTTTTTTTTTTTTTTTTTTTTAAATCGGAGTATATTATCAAACCAACAGAAACAAAATTAGGACAGATGATAAATTTAAAACACTCCAATAGGAATCTCATATATTACTTACAAGCACAATTACTGCCCAGTGCCTAGAAACTTGTTTGGGATTCCGTGGCGCCTTTTTGTGGTCATGTGACTCCTAAGGCATCATAAGTATGTCCTTGATATCTGATGTTGAGACTGGAGCTAGGCAGCATGGAACAGGAGAATGATTCCCAGCAGTGATTCCCAGGAAATATGAGCAACCTTTTCTAAGGAGCGCACATCCTACCCAGTAGTGCTATGCAGCTGACAGATAATGCTAAGTATAGATGTTTAGAACAATGAGACAGCCAGTTCCAAGAAAACAGTTCCAGGTAACAGAAATAACACCTGCTCCTTTACAAAGCATGCCTTCCCCCGACTCAACACAGACTACCAGGTATCTAAGTCTGTCTGTGGTAATTAACGTTTTGTATCCACACACGTCAGAAGGCTTGCACAGCAACATGTGGATAAAGAACATTTCCTTTCGGATATTAGTTAGAACAATTTTTAGCAAGCCTGATCAAAACACAGCTTTCTAACACAGACTGTTTGCTCTGGAGAAATCATCCGTGTTGATTTTTCCATCAGCATCATGAGACAATCCCTTTCCATAGCAACATAGATGACATCAGCAAGAAAAAGGAAAAAAAATCTTTTCCAGATCGGGTGTGATGCCTGTGAAAATGTCTGGTTCCTGTGAGACCGTGGAATCAGCTCTAGCAGTGAGGACCACTCTGTGTGCTTCAGAAATCATTTGGCTTCCTACTGCAAGTCTGATACATGCTGTTTTAACTGCCTTTTCCACCCAATAAAAGCAAATTGGGAAGTGAAGCATCCCCAAGTCAACACCTGCTCTCTGTGAACTTCTTCATGCTGACAAAACGTCATCCAAAATTATATTTGAACAGTTTTAGAGCTGGTCAGAAAATTATGTGCTCTAAAAGGCCATAATAGAAGGACATGGAAGAAGGAAGCTACTTTTGCTTTTAGCCTGCATCCCCTCTCTTGCAGGCAGGTTCATCTACAATTCCATTACTGGTGTGAGAATCAATTCTTTGAGAGTGAAAAGGATATTGTGGAAAAGCAGAAACATTCAGCCTCGTGGCATGAACATCGCTCACTTTCTTAGACTCTTCTCATCAGTAGACAGACATTGGTGGACCAGAGAAACCTATAAGCCTTTGCACTAAATTCCCTTTTAATATACTTAGATTCATTCTAGATGTTCTATTCTGCTCAAAACTCTGACTAATGTAAGATCCAGAACCCCTGCTGAAATGAAAACAATAACAAATCTCCCAACAACCAACCAACCAAACAAAGAAACAAAAGCCAGAGCCAGATGGATCGAACTGAGGATTCTATCAGACCTTCAAAGAAAAATTAATGCCAACATTCGTCAAGTCATTCCATAAAATAAAAACTGAAGGCTTATTGCCTATTTCTTTTTATGAAGTCACAATTACCCTGATAACAAAACCACACAAAGAGTCAACTGAAATAATAATATTATTTGCTAATATTCATTATAAAATTAAATGTAAAATGTCTCAATAAACATGTATATAAATCACTTCTACAACACATCAAAAAGATTCTCCACTATGATCAAGTTGGTTTTATCCCAGAGATGTAGGGAAGGTTTAACACAGGTAAATTAATAAATGTAACTCACCACATAAACATACTGAAAAAAAGAAAAAAACAAACAACCCCCCCCACTGTTATTAGATGTAGAAAAGGCCTTTGACAAAATCCAACACTCCATGATAAAATCATAAAGAGACTAAGGATATGTCCTAGTTTGGGTCACTATTGCCTTGATGAAGCCCCGGGATCAAAAGCAAGTTGGGGAGGAAAGGGTTTTATTTAATGTACACTTTACATAATAGTATATCATTAAAGGTAGTCAGGGCAGGAACTCAAGGAGGGCAGGAACCTGGAAGCAGGAGCTGATGGAGAGGCCATGGAAGGATACTGAGTACTGGCTTGCTCCACATGATTTATGTACCCTGCTTTCTCATATCCCAGCCCAGGAATAGCACCACCTGCAGTGGGCTTAGCATTCATTCATTCATCAATCACTAAATAAGAAAATGTCCTATAGGGCTGCCTACAGCCCTATATGATGAAAGAATTTTCTCAATCAATGCTCCTTTCTCTTCAATGACTACCTTCTTTCAAGTTGAAATAAAGAGAACCATCACAGGTTATTTGAGAAAATTAACAAGATTGATAAACCCTTAGCCAGACTAACTAGAGGGCAAAGAGAGAGTATTCAAATGAACAAAATAAGAAAGGAAAGTGGAGACATAACAACTGAAACTGAGGAAATTCAAGAAATCAACAGATCCTACTACAAAAGCCTATACTCAACAAAGCTGGAAAATCTGGAGGAAATAGATGAATTTCTAGACAGGTACCAGATACTAAAGTTAAACCAAGACAAGGTAAACCATCTAAATAATCCCATAACACCTAAAGAAATAGAAGCAGTCATCAAAAGCCTCCCAACCAAAAAAAAAAAAAAAAAAAAAAAAAAAAAAAAAAAAAAAAAAAAGGCCAAGGCCCAGATGGGTTCAGGGCAGAATAATATCAGACATTTATGGATGACCTAATACCAATACTCTCCAAACTATTCCATAAAATGGAGTCAGATAGAACACTACCTAACTCATTTTCCAAGGCCACAATAACCCTCGTTCCTAAACCACAGAAAGACCCTACAAGGAAAGAGAACTTCAGACCAATCTCAGTTATGAACATTGATGCAAAAATACTCAACAAAATCCTTGCAAACCAAATCCATGAACACATCAAAATGATCATTCACCATGATCAAGTAGGCTTCATCCCTGGGATGCAGGGATGGTTTAATATACAGAAATCAGTCAATGTAATCCACCATATAAACAAACTCAAACAAAAAAACCATGTGGTAATCTCACTAGATGCTGAGAAAGCATTTGACATAATTCAGCACCCCTTCATGTTAAAAGTTTTGGAAAGAACATGAATCCAAGGCCCATACCTAAATATAATAAAAGCAATATACAGCAAACAAATAGCCAACATAAAACTTAATGGTGAGAAAATTGAAGCAATCCCACTAAAATCAGGGACTAGACAAGGCTGCCCACTCTCCCCCTACCTATTCTACATAGTACTGGAAGTCCTGGCTGGAGCAATTAGACAGCAAAAGGAAATCAAAGGGATACAAATTGGAAAAAAAGAAGTAAAAACATCACTGTTTGCAGATGATGTGATAGTGTATGTAAGTGACCCTAAAAATTCCAGCAGAGAACTTCTACAGCTAATAAACAAGTTCAGCAGAGTGGCTGAATATAAAATTAACAAAAACAAATCCGTAGCCTTCCTCTCCTCAAAGTAAAAACATGCCGAGAAAGAAATAAGGTAAAAGATACTGTTCACAATAGTTACAAACAATATGAAATACCTTGGTGTGACTCTAAGCAAGTGAAGGACCTGTATAACAAGAACTTCAAATCTCTAAAGAAGGAAATCGAGGAAGATCTCAGAAAATGGAAAGATCTCCCATGCTCATGGAGTGGAAAGATCAACATTGTAAAAATGGCCATCTTACCAAAAGCCATCTACAAATTCAATGCAATCCCCATCAAATTACAACCCAATTCTTCATAGAGTTGGAAAGAGTGCAATTTCGTCTGGAATAACAAAAGACCTAGAATAGTAAAATCCATCCTCAACAACAAGAAAACATCTGCAGGAATCATCATCCCTGACCTCAACCTATATTACAAGGTAATTATGCTAAAACTGCATGGTACTGGTACAGAAATAGGCATGTGGATCAATGGAATAAAATAGAAGATCCAGAAATGAGCCCTCACATATATGGTCACCTGATTTTTGACAAAGGAGCTATAAACATTTAATGGAAAAAGGACAGCCTCTTCAACAAATGGTGCTGGTCCAACTGGCACTCAGCATGCAGAAGAATGAAAACAGACCCTTTCTTATCTCCTTGTACAAAGCTCAAGTGCAAGTGGATCAAAGATCTTCACATCAAACCAGGTACACTGAAACTATTAGAAGAGAAAGTAGTGAAAACCTTTCCTACTTTTTTTTAGAACATATAGGCACAGGAGAAAATTTCCTGAACAGAACACCAATGGCTCAAGCTCTAAGGTCAAATATCGACAAATGGGAGTTAATGAGATTGCAAAGTTTCTGTAAGGCTAAAGACACTGTCAAGGAAACAAGTCGGCAGCCAATAGATTGGGAAAAGATCTTTACCAACCTCACATCTGTTAGAGGCCTAACATCCAAGGTATACAAAGAACTCAAGAAGTTAGACTCCAGAGAATCAAACAACCCTATTAAAAATGGGGTACAGACTTAAACAAAATTTCTCAATTGAGGAATATCAAATGGCTGAGAAGCATCTAAGGAAGTGCTCGACATCATTAGCCATCAGGGAAATGCAAATCAAAACAACCCTGAGATTCCACCTCACACCAGTCAGATTGGCCAAGATCCAAAACTCAGATGACAACAGATGCTGGCAAGGTTGCGGAGAAAGAAGAACACTTCTCCACTGTTGGTGGGGTTGTAAACTGGTACAACCACTCTGGAAATCAGTCTGGCAGTTCCTCAGAAAATTGGACATAGTACTACCTGAAGACTCAGTTATTCCACTTCTGGGCATATACCCCAGAGAAACTCTAACATACAACAAAGACACATGCACTACAATGTTCATAGCAGCCCTATTTATAATTATAGTAGCCCGAAGCTGGACAGAACCCAGATGTCCTTCAGTAGATGAATGGATACAAAAATTGTGGTATATTTACACAATGGAGTACTGCTCAAGTATTTGAAACAATGACTTTATGAAATTCTTAAGAAAATGGATGCATCTAGAGAATATCATTCTGAGTGAGGTAACCCAGTCACAACAGAACAGACATAATATTCAGTCACTGATAATGGAATACTAACCCCAGAAAGCTCTGAACACCCCAGAAACAACTCACAGACTATATGAAGGTCAAGAAAAACAACGGCCAAAAAAACAAAAATAAGAAAATGAAAAACCATTATGCTTAATCTTTACACACCAAGAAAACTTTGACTGTTTCCAGGTTACCTCTTGTTTTACATGTAATTTATGCTCATTTTAACTAGTAAGATTTTAATGCAGCATACTAGCAAACCTTTAAAAAAATCAAGTACTGACAAAAATGTATTCATATAGTTTTATGCAAAAATGCTTTTAAAATCGGTACACTTATCTTTGTTTTTTAAAATATAGTTGTTCAATTAAAAAAATCGTTATGCTGAGAAAAATTCTCCTGGAAAGGCTGGATAAAAGAAATATGCTTAATTCCTATGTGTCATTAACTGGAGTTGTAGTCCAGGGAGCTGAGATCCTCTTCCCATCTGACAGGCAGCCCATTAGTTGCTGAGGATGTTAGGAGTCACACTGTCACAGCAGAAGCACAGCTTCTTAGTTCTATCCCACAATCATTCCTGTGCTTCCTCCTCAAAACAACAACAGCAAACATGGACCACTGCTTTCCTTGGAGGTCATCATATGCAATTCAACTGCTCATCTGGACAGTTTTTCTAATGGGACAGTAGTGGAGGAAGGCTCTGGTCACGTGTCTGCCTGCGCGCCTTGCTGTTTAAACATTCCCAGTACCTATGTATTCACTAAGATGATGGACGTGGGTACCAGCAAACTTCCAACATCACAGAAGGACACTTGTTTCACAATCAAGTGCCCATGTGAGGATTTCATCTTTATACAAGCATACTTCATATTAGTAGCTTTAAATCTGATATGTTTTGGTGGGCCTGGAAAGACAGAAAACTCCAGAAATGAATAGTGATTGAAGAATGCTCTAGCTGAATAATTGTCTTTAATTTATCATGTTCTGATACTCTGGTTCTGATACACCATACTGTTGAATGATGATTTAGTTCAAATGCAAATATTTTAGTGATATTTCTGAAAAATAGTTATTTGTATTTACCTCAGACTCATGGAGGCTTTTATAATAATATTTCCTAATACAAAGGTACATAATAGCAATTTAAGAAAGTGCCAAGTATTCGAAACGATTCACTAGAAAACTCCCATGTTTGTAGGACATGCATAGGTTGCAGGCAGTGACATTCTCCAAACATAGTGGTATCTCCCCTTGTCCCATTTCTTACTATCAACAGAAGCTGGGTTTAAATACAACCAAAATGGGCCACACTAATTTGGGAAACTAATATAAAATGTTAGAGATTTTGTCTTATGAAAGCCTAGTGCTTTTAAAGATGTGCAATAAGGGGTAATTATTCATCATATATCTTCTACCTTGTTCTACCTTGTAAATATTGCACTTAGAAATGATGACTAATAAACTGACATGAGGTAGGAAGGAAGAAGCTGGGGCTGGAGGAAAAAGGTGATGCGGGAACCGTGAATGATGGATTAAAATGGTAACTAACGTGCTTTGTTTGTTTAGGACAATATCGTCTATAAACTGTCATTATTCTCTTCTGTTTATATTGTCATAAAATAACACATTTCAAGCGGAAACTATGACCACTAAGTTGACTAAACTGATAAACGCTGTCTGAAGAGCATCAGGAGTTAGATATTTAAAGTTTTTTTTGGGGTGATTAGCTGACTTAATTAGTCTAATTGACTAACTTAAATAGATTCTAACTGTTTAAACTTGGCTAAACATTTGAAATTAATCTAGAGTAGTGTCTCCCTGAATGTAAACTATGTACCTCAATCAGACATGAAGTAGTGCTTCCTCAGAGATTCAAAGGAACAATGTTATTACTGTATACTTTATACAGTTTCTTCTTTAAGGTATATTACTCTGTAATTTAAGATAAATGTGAGCGTGTGTGTGTGTGTGTGTGTGTGTGTGTGTGTGTAACATTTTATCATTCCGTACATTTGTTAATTTATCTAGACTTAAATACAACTGTTTAAGGAGTACATTTAACACTAGTTTTTATTAACAAACCTTAGTTTGATGTATAAGGAGCAATATCATGTTTTAGCATGTGCATACAGCAAATAACATCCTTTGGTGCATCCACCACCTTGTAGAACTATCACTTTTTCATACTCAGGTACGTGAAATGTATTCATTTAAAATATACATTATTATATATAGTCACTGTGTTGCCTAACAGAAAATAAAAAAGCTATTTTCTTGTCTATTTAAAAATGTGTACTCTTCAACCAACCATTTCTCCTCAGTCCTACTTTAACTCTACCTCTGAGTCCTGCTAACTGTTACTCTAACTCTTCAGCATTTCTAGATTGCACATGTAAATGTAAGACTGAGTGACAAGCTCAGTGGATAAAAGCACCTGCCAACAAGCCTAAGGTTCTGAGTTCAATCCCTGGGACCCAAGGGTATAAAGAGAGAACAGACTCCTCCTAGTGGTTCTCTGACTTCCACACGTGGAAGGACACCTGTTTACTGTTTACACACACACATACACACACACACACACACACACACACATACACACACACACACTCACATACACAGACATACACTCACACACACACACACATACACTCACATACACACTCACACAACCCCTCACACACATTCACACACAATTCACACACACACATACACACACACTCACACACACTGACTCTCTCTCTCTCTCTCTCTCTCTCTCTCTCTCACACACACACACACACACACACACTCCAAATAAATCTAATGTCTTGAGCAGTCTTATCATTCGGTATTTGTTTCTCTGTGCCTCACTTACTTTACTTAGCACAAAGTCAGATTCATCTATGTTGTAACAAATCAATTTTCCCTTTTTCTTCACAGGATGAACAGGGTCCCACTGTGCAATACGGCACATTTTCTTTTCTGTTCCCTCATAGTAGACATGCAGATTGCTAAATCAACCTATTCCCTTTGTTTTGAGACATTATCTTTGGATGAAGTGAAATCAGAGTCAAGGTTGACTTTGAACTCACCATGTATCCCAGAAAGTCCTCAAACCTGTGATCCTCCTGTTCCCGTCTCAGCAGCACCGCACTTGTGTCTATTTCTCGGCGGCAATATTTTGAAATAAATCTCTGATAGGAAGCCTAAGTTTCCATTTTTAAAATGCCTTTTCATAGTTAATTATGATTTTTTTCATCTAAGGAAACATTTCTCTAGTCAGAAAATTTTAAGATTACAAGATTCTAACTTGGCTAATGTAAATAATTAACTGAAAAATCTTACTTCTGGGGCAAAGCCAGTGTGGTTTCAAATGCTTCCAAAGTCAGGTTTATAATTCTCTAAAAAACATCATGTGGCTCCCAAGTAGCCTGGAGCAACTATGATTTGTAGCAAACGGCTTCAAGCTCTGGGTCAGACCTACATCCAGTGAGCTTGTGGACTGTGTGTGTGTGTGGTGTGTGGTGTGTGTGTCTTGGGTGAGAAAAGAAAAAGAAGGGGGTTTACAAACAATAATTTAATAAAAAATCTTTTTTTCTTTGCTGATTACATTTTCAGCTGTCATCCTACCTTACTGTGGAGACTACACCTGTTAATGCACAAAACACAGAGACACTATAGACAGTAGCTTTTCTAAACTTAAAAGGCACATTAAACATCATATGCACATATATTATACATTATAATAAAAATTTTATTTACCATCAGAGTTTTTCAAACATGTCTTATTAGTTTATTATTCTTCTGAAGAAAGTATATTCATTTAATACATTAGTATAAATTAAACATTCAAAATTCAGACTCATCTAATAACTTACTTTGCCATAATCCCTTTCTATTTCATCTGTATTAAAAATAGTGTTTACTTTATCTCACCAGAGAGTTACAAAAGGATAGAGTAATGTCCTCATTTTAGAGTATTATTTTAAAACAAAATGTACAATTTTAAAAAGACTAGAATTATTCTAGACTCATGAACCTGAAATAAGTCGCCGGGGACCAATCTGGTTTCTCCTTCTGGCACCGTAACAAGCCGTTAATGCCTATGGTGGAAATTACCTCAGAGAGGAAACTCCTGATCCAGTCTGGCCACGGGTGTAATTATGCCCCTACCCAAAGGGTTAAGGTCCTGGAGGATCCAAATCCTTTACTGCCTCACACTTAAGCTTGTGAATCAATACATGTGGCACTCTGAAAGCGTTTGTTTTGAACTACGTGCTTTACTTTCTGAGAAGGTTAACAAAGTAACCTCTGGCATTTAACTGCCATTGCTGTGGCCCCACAAGGGCACTGAACAGAGCGCAGCTGATCAATAAATACTCTCTGCGTCCTGTCACCTCACCTGTCAAAGACTCACACAGTGCACGGCCCGTCCCTCTTTCCAGGGTACTTGTGTCTATATTGACCTAGTTTCCTTTCCCACATGTCAATACGTGTATTGATTTTCTCCAGTCTTCTCCCAAAGTTTAAGGAATACACTAGGAAAGCTGCCTGAAAGCTTCTATAATACAAATGATAAAATGGAAAACCATCTTCTAAGAAAACCATCTTCATGAAAATCACATGCTCCCGTCTTTGCCCTCTGGTCTCCAGTGTCACTCCAGCTGGAAGTCATCACTCTTCTGAACAGTCTTCTGTGTATCATCTCGGAAGCTTCCCAGTGCACTCAGAAAGCAGCTCTGCGTCTAGAGCGGCACGCAGAGGACGCACTTGCATCCGTTCCTAACAGAAGCCCGAACGTTTGTCTTTCACTTTACATTTCTAATTTATTTTTAAAGATTTATTTTTTCCTTGTTTTTTTTCAATTTTATTGCATATTCTCTGTATTTACACTTCAAATGTTATAACCTCTCCCCCCACCTCTCCTCCCTCCTCCCCATCAACTTGCTTCCATGAAGGTGCTCCCTCTCCCAATCACCCTCTCCACCTCAGTGCCTTGGCTGGTTGATGATGTTGTTCTTCCCATGCGGGTGCAAACCTTTCAGTTTTTTCAGTCCTTTCTCTAGCTCTTTCACTGGGGTCCCCGTGTTCAGTCTGATTGTGAGCTGCAAGCATTCTCATCTGTATCTGTATGACTCTGGGAGAGCCTCTGAGGAGACATCCATGTCTGGTTCCTGCCAGTAAACACTTCTTGGCATCAGCAATAGTGCTTGGGTTTGGTGGCTGCATATGGCGTGGTTCTCCAGGTGATGCAGTCTCTGTAGATCTTGTTTTTAATCCTTGCTCCTCTATTTGACCTTGCATTTCCTTTCCTGTTTTGTTTTCTCTTCTAAAAAGGACTGAGGCATCCACATACTGGTCTTCCTTCTTTTTGAGCTTCATAAGTCCTGTGGATGGTTTCTTGGGTGTTCCAAGCTTGTTGGGTTAGTATCCGCTTATCAGTGAGTACATACCATGAGTGCTCTTTTGTGACTGGGTTACCTCGCTCAGGACGATAACTTCAAGTTCCATCCATTTGTCTAGAAATTTTATGAACGCGTTTTTAATAGCTGAGTAGTACTCCATTGTATAAATGTACCACAATTTCTGTATCCATTCCTCTGTTGAAGGACATCTAGGTTCTTTCCAGCTTCTGGAACATAAAACTGCTGTGAACATTGTTGAGCATGTGTCCTTGTTAACTGTTGGAGCTACTTTTGGGTATATGCCCAGGTGTGGTATAGCTGAGTCCTCAGGTAGGACTATGTCCAATTTTCTGAGGTATCGCCAGACAGATTTCCAGAGTGGTTGTATTAGCTTGCAACCCCACCAACAGTGAAGAAGTGTTCCTCTTCCTCCACATCCTCGCCAGCATCTGCTATCACCTGAGTTTTTGATCTTAGCCATTCTGACTAGTATGAGGTGGAATCTCAGGGTTATTTTCATTTGCATTTCCCTGATGACTAGGGATGTTGAGCATTTCTTGAGGTGCTTCTCAGCCATTTGATATCCCTCAGTTGAGAATTCTTTGTTTAGCTTTGTACCCCATTTTTAAGAGGATTATTTGATTCTCTGGCATCTAACTTTTTGAGTTCTTTGTATATATTGGATACTAGCCCTCTATCAGATGTAGGATTGGTAAATATCTTTTCCCAATCTGTTGGTTGCTGTTTTCTCTTTTTGACAGTGTCTTTGGCCTTACAGAAGCTTTGCAATTTCATGATGTCCCATTAGTCAATTCTTGATCTCAGTGCATAAGCCATTGGTGTTCTCTTTAGGAAAATTTTCCTTGTTCCTATTGGTTCTAAGCTCTTCCCACTTTCTCTATTAGTTTCAGTGCACCTCATTTTATGTGGAGGTCTTTGATTCATTTGGACTTGAGCTTTGTACAGGGAGACAAGAAGGGATAGATTTTCATATTTCTGCATAATGACTGCCAGTTGAACCAACACCATTTGTTGAAGATGCTGTCCTTTTCTAATTGAATGTTTTTATCTTCTTTGTCAAAGATTAAGTGACCATAGGTGTGTGGGTTCATTTCTGGGTCTTCGATTCTATTCCATTGGTTTACCTGCCTGTCTCTGTGCCAATACCAGGCAGTTTTTTTTTTTTTTTTTTTTTTTTTTTTTTTTTTTTTTTTTTTTTTTTTATCACAATTGATCTGTAAACAGCTTGAGGTCAGGGATGGTGATCCTACAAAAAAAATTTTTTTTTAACTGAGAATGGTTTTTGCTATCCTAGGGTTTTTATTATTCCAAATGAATTTGGAAATTGCTTTTTCTAACTCTATGAAGAACTGAGTTGGAATTTTGATGGGGATTAAATTCAATTTGTAGATTGCCTTAGGCAAGATGGCCATTTTTTTTTACTATGTTGATCCTTCTAGTCCATGAGCATGGGAGATCTTTCAATCTTCTGATGTCTTCTTCAAAGACTTGAAGTTCTTGTCATACAGATTCTTCACTTGCTTGGTTTTGGGTCACACCAAGGTATTTTATAGTCTTTGTAACTATTGTGAAGGGTGTCAATTCTCTAATTTCTTTCTCAGCCTGTTTGTCCTTTGAGTAGAGAAAGGCTATCAATTTGGTTGAGTTAGTTCTATATCCAGCCACTTTGCTGAAGGTGTTCATCAGGTTTAGCAGTTTCCCTTTGGAATTTTTGGGGTCACTTAAGTATACTATCATATCATCTGCAAGTAGTGATATTTGACTTCTTCCTTCCAATTTGTATTCCTCTGACCTCTTTTTGCTGTCTGATTGCTCTGGTTAGTATTTCTAGTACTATATTGAATAGGTAGGGGGAGAGCGGGGATAGCCTTGTCTAGTCCCTGATTTTAGCGGGATTGCTTCAAGTTTCTCACTATTTAGTTTGATGTTGACTACTGGTTTGCTGTATATTGCTTTTATTTTGTTTTATATTTATTTTATATGTGTGTCTGTCACACCAGAAAGGGGCAATGGATCCATTTACAGATGTTTGTGAGCCACCATGTGGTTGCTGGGAATTGACTCAGGACCTCTGGAAGAGCAGTCAGTGCTCTTAACTGCTGAGCCATCTCTCCAGCCCTCTAATTTTTTTTAAAAGTCCTTAATGCTTTTGAAGTTGTCAATATGTTTTATGATACAAATTAGAATTATTTAAAGGGGCTTTGGCATTTTGAAGAGTAGTTATGTTAGCATTTCGTATTGGAAAGGGAAGGGATCGCATACTTCCCTTGTAGAAAAGCAACTGAGAATCTCATACTGGAAATCAGCACACCTAAAGAACTATGAGCACGAGGGTCAGTCTGATTAGGCTTAAAAAGAACAAAATGACTCTTATGAAAGAAATGTTCACAAGTGACGCCACTTTCTAGGGTTTTTCCAAAGCAATCAGTTCCAAATACAAGGCCACTTTGCCATAAAGGCTCATGATACTGAAAGTGTACAATGCATTTAGAGATAACTGTTCCCAATAACCATGGCTTAACCACCATTGCTTAACCTGGTATAAATGAATGGGAGGCGCAGCTTCTTACCCGATGTGGGTGGCTTCTGTCCTTCCTTCACCCGTGAACACACATCTGGCTGCCAGTATATCACCAAAAGTAACATCTACTGGGTGTTCCACAGGGTAGAAAGCCTGCCCCAAAGACAAATACAACAGTGAATTAAAATTATTATTACCCAGAGCTACATGTTGGATCATTGTGGGCAGAATGGATGAAGACAGACACACAGCTCCCCTGATCCTTCCAAAAGCAATTCTAGATAAAACGAGTTCTCTCTTAACCCATCAGCTTCACACAAGCACACATGCCAGTGTTTAAAACAATCAAACACTGTTTACAAAGCCCTCTCCCCCACAAGACTGAAGAAGAGACTTCTGAAATGGACGGGGTGGAAGATACTGTCATCATATTAAGGTGATTCCTAGTGACTTCACTATGCCTATAGATCTGTGCATTGCTCATCCTTCCTCAAAATGCTTCGTTTTGCACAGACAGTAGTCCACAGGTTTTCCAGGTGGTCAATCCACAGAGAAGGAGACAGCTTGGAGTGCGCAGCCCTAAACGGGTTGTCCAGATCATACCAGACTTTGTCAGAAGAGACAGCAGGTTGTAACTGCCAGAGGTGGTGATAAGTTCAAGAAAATAGTGTTTTCTGGATAGAGCAGCACAGCTGCTCACATGAGGTAAAAGTGTGAGCAAGACCTGTGCACACTCAAGCCACACAAAGTTTTACAGTGGCGGTGGGAAAGGTGGACATGAGGACCCTCCGCCAACTGAGGAACGGCTGTCATTTGATGGCTGCTGAGAGAAGGGTCAGTTTTCACTGATTGTGTGATTCCTGGTTTGGCTGAGCATGTTTGGGACAGGGCCTCCTCAGAAGAGTATTCAGTAATATAAAGTGGACTTCACAGCTTTAAAAGAAACCAAAGAACTCGAAGTTGGGTGAGTAGGAAGGTCTGTGGATTTGTGGAGATTTGGGTGGGGATGTCGAGCAAGATCAGGGTAAATTATATGAAATTCTCATAGAACTCATAAAAATACTTCTTAATAAAAAGAAGAGAACCATCATTGAGAGAACTGATAAAGCATTAAACTGGAAATTCTAAACAGGAATTTATATTATATAGATATCATGAAGACAGAGACTTCTGGATCTTAGGGGAAATTCACAAAAGACTCATCTAAGGGATCCTCCAGAAATTACTTCCCCTTGGAATAAGTTAGACTCTACGCACCTGAGGCAGCTGGGGGCTCTGGCGTCCAATCAGCGTCCACTGTCCATTTCTCACTCTGTATCCGCTCACTACCTTACCTTGATGGACACAAATCAGAATCAAGCACTGAAATAAACAATTCGGAAACCCAAGGCCACACCCAATATTTAACTTTCTTTTCAAAAATAAGACTTCAGTATTTTTCAGATTTTGAATTGCTGACTATCTTAATGAAGCCACATGAGAATTCAGGGAATTCGATGAGACAACGTTAGGTGTGGGATAACTGGACTTTCATATTTACATATTTTAGATGTAGCATCAAGCACATGACAGTAGTTACAATTTACCATGCAGCTTACCTAGGTGATGAGTATGGACTCTGTAGGCAAACACTTGCATTGGATACATTTTGTACTGGCAGGAAATGTCAGAATTCACTACTGCGGGGACAAAGGCACAGAGAGAAGTCACTATGCAGTTGGTAAACATCTTCTCTATTTATGTTAAAAGTATGCGTGAATTAGACTCGGGTTCTAGCACTTGGCTTTCTTGGGAAAGAGATGCTCATGCATTGCCCACCAGACATCAAACACTGATTCTGTGCCACACACATTTTACTAACACGTGACACAAGCTTCTGACCTCATATTTATTCCTTCAAGTCTTTTTTATACAGTAAATTTTGATCCTATTTCCATTCAATCTTTTATTCAATACCAGGATGATAAAGACCAAATTGGAAGTGCTCTGTGTGAAGGCAGAGGTACGGTTTCTTTGTTACCTTTTTCTGGAAATTTATTGCATTGAAAAAAAATTAGTTCATTTTTATGTTTGTGCAAAAAGAAATTAAAACATTGAATATAAGTACTTAGAGTCACTAAATTGGTAGCTCATGTTTACAATAGGCCCATTCTAGATACTTTCTTACAGTCTAGAAAATAATAAAGATTAAATAAATATGACTTTAGAGTAGATTTTAAAAATAGTAGTAGATAAACAATACTAAATACTACCTTTAAAAGATTCCTATTAAAACAAACATACCACATTCAATGTGATATTTCTGTTGAATCAATGAAACTGTATGTATGCTTGTAGTTTATTCTAGCTTAGAAGGATCATGTAAGAGTTACATTTTGCAACTAGGGACCTTAGTCTATCTAATTAGTAAAGCTGGGTAATGTTGGATTTTCCAGTCTCTTGGTTTTTTTTGAGGCTTAACAACACAACAGTTTAATACCACTGTATATTACATAGTTTAATTTTTACATGTGAAGAATGAATAGCTGATCTTTAAAATAAAGTTAGTCTTTGTACAACACACCAGCAAGCCATGGACCTCCATTTTGGCATATCTATAGATAAATATTGGAAAACCAATAAATTACTGGTCTACAATGATTTTTTAAAGAGCTATTTAAGATCGAAGGACACTAAAGAACTGATTCATGTTGCAGATATGCATATGCATATTGGCCATCTTATAGATTCATAGAGTGTCCTCTATGTATCTTCTCATAGCTTAGATGATGACATACGGCAAATAGTAAGTGACCACTACTCACCTTCCTGTCCTGGTGGAATAACGGTGTCAACAGACATCATAAGGTACATGCCCGCAATCAAAGGCTGTCTAAAAATAAAAATTAAAATCAAAAATGAAAAATTATATATATATACACACACACAAACACACACACACACAATATATATATATATATATATATATATATATATGCATATATATATATATATATATATATATATATATATATATATATATATATATAATTTCTCTCAATTCTGTGGTAAAGCCAAAATAGTCTCTTGGAAATATATGACATACTAGTTTCTAAAATGCAATCCTCATGCAAATCAAAATGAAGCTAATGGGAAAAGAGGGCATATATTTTTTCCTAATAATTGCTTTATTTTTGTGAAGGTCTGCCATGGCTATTTTTATATGGGACCTTGTTTCTGCTAAGGCTTCTGCTTTTTCAGTCAAACGTTGAGGTAGGGATCACTGGGAAAGGTTTTGTTGTTTTTGATGCAATTAACACTTAAAATTCAACAGTCAATAAAGCAGATGATTCTCCATAATCTGGGTGGGTCTCGTCCCACCCTGAAGGTCCTAGGCACAAAGACTGAGCTCACTTCAAGTGATGGAATTCTCCCTACAAACTGCCTTTGGGGTCAATAACACGACCTGTTACCTGTCCTGGAATTCCAGTTAGCCCTCCTCACACTGCACATGAGTCCCAGAACACATCTCCTCACTCACTCATCCCCTCCCCTCTGCTCTCCTCTGCACCCCTCCCCTCCCTCCCTCCTTCCTTCCTTCCCCCTCCCTCCCTTCGCTCCTTCCCCCCTCTTTTGCTCATCCTATTGCCCTCCTTCATAATTCAAGCTTCTTTGCAGACTTTAACAGCGTTGTCGTGATTCAAAGCTGTCACATACATGTTGTCGTTTAATGTTCTCTCCCTTGACAATCTAAGCATGTAATGTGACGTCTACTGAATACAGCCAGTGCGATGACATGCTACTTGATTGCACTACAAGATTATGTCATTGAATAACAAATGGCTACTGCATAACAAGGTTACGTCATTGAATAAATGGCTGAAATCCCATCTTTCAAACAAGTGCTTGCTTTATTATTACTATTAATTATTATTTTTGTTATTAGCTTATGTTTGATGCAAATGTATGAGCCCTGTCCTGAATTCCCATTAGCTCTGGACTCCGGACTTGTCCATCCCATGCCATGTCTCCTCAGTGTCCCCATTCCTCCTTCCCTGCCCTCTTCCTGAACTTCCTCCCTCTTTGTAATGTGTTGTCCTTTGCACTGTTGACACTCTGAAGTGAGGGTGAGCCTTAGCTAACAACCAGCAAAGATGTGAATCCCGCTGACAGCTCTGTGAGCAATTGGAGGTGACTCTTTCCTGGCTGAGCTCCCCTCCCCCATACAGCCTCTCAATGAGCTGCCCAGATCCCTGACACTGAGATAATAAATATTTATTGATTTGAGCCAGTCATTTCAGGTTAATTAATCTTCTACATCAGATAACTAAATACCTCTAAGATCTTATCGGAAAACCTGGAGGCACTTACGGCACACGTGTGAGATGTAAGGACACTCCAGAACAGTCTTTGTGATTATCTGAAAAGACACAAACACATGTTAAATATGAATGTGTAGAAACGGATCTCAAAGCATTGTGCTTTAACTGATAATTAATGAGGATGACTTAAAACATCAAATGTGTGACAGTTGTTCTAGGAAGACTTCACGTAGCTTTTCCGAACACACAACCACCAATGAATCACCAGTGTGAATACAAACTGCCTCCTGACTCCATTTTGTACCCATCAGCAGACACAGAAGAACAGAAGCTAGTGCTTGCTGTGTTCTGTAACATTTTGGCTGCAGAAACACGAGGGCACGTTGATGAATACGCTATGTTCAGCTGTGCCAGGCCTTTGCCGCTTTGGCTTTCCTGCGTCGAGGGTCTGTCCCTTGAACTGTGAGCTAAAATGAATTCCACATCCCTTGATTTCTCTCACCAGACTATTTTATCACATGGACGAGAAGAGAAACTCAGACAGTTTTTAATAGATATATTGGCATTTTGTTTTACAAAGATATTTCTGTCTAGTCCCTTTAATTAATTTCTGGGAAGTACTATTATCACAAAAATTTCACAGAAGTTTCTCTCTCTTCTTCCCTTATCCCCCCTTAATAATTTTAAGTGCTTTTCAAAGAATGAGAATTTGAGGCCCAAAATAAACCTTTAATGCCAGGAATGGGTTACATCTAATCAAGTTATTGACCAAGGAGACCACCTGGAAACCTACAAACACTCAGGCCTTTGCCAAGGCTATTGGTTGTTCTACACAAGCTGTTACTGACTACAGTCCCTACTCCATTCACGGAAGGTGCAGAAGGCAAGCTTCATGATATTGTAAGGTGCTCTACGCTGTACCAAAGGAGGACAGTAAACACCAACCCATCTACAAACCCCTTGCTTTACAGTGGTGATCTGCCTGCAAGTTATGCTGGTGCAACAGTGGCACAAACGCTTTGGAATCAACCAAAGCACTACATATGGGTTTAAGGACCAACCACTCCATGAGACAGAACTCATGACTGACAGCGCACGGGTGTCATAGCACCTGACACTAAATAGGGCGCGGAGCTAGGGGAATACCCAAGAACAGAAACTATTTTACTGACAGAATGTAGCAATAATGCATCATTCTGGTATAGGATAGATCAGGGTCTTGCTCAGCCATCACCAGAGAAGCTTCCTCTTACAGAACCAACACAGAGACTCACAGCTGGACAATGTGCAGAGAGCAAGAGGCTTTGGAGCACTGAGTCCTGACTGGGATGTTTCATCAAATCCCTGCCCTCGGGGTTCAGGGAATTCTGGGAAGAGGAGGCAGATAGATTGGAAAAGTCAGAGGAAATGGACCACATCGAGCGAACAAGGCTCTCTAGATAAATCAGGACTGATGCACAGAAGAACTCGCACCCAGAAGCATTAGGAAGGGTCCACATGGGTCCATCTAAGGTAGATGGAGTCCCAGAATAGATAGGGGAGGTGGACACAGCCCAAGAGTCTAAACCAGAAGATGTCTCCAACTAATAACAGCTTGCAAAGGAAAGTGTCTTTTCTCCAGTAGAGTGTTTCTGGACATACAAACCACACTCAAGGGCAGGACCTATGCCCAACAGTAGAAGGTTAACACAAAATTAACTCAGTGGTACTGGTGAAGTTTTTTCTTTCTCATAAGAGTGTGTATAGGTATTTTTCTTCTATGTTTCTTCTTTCTCCCTCCCTTCCTCCCCCTTCCCTTTTGGGTATGCAATATGGTTTCTGGTCTTGTGTTTTAATAGTATTTCTCTGTGTGAGAGAAAGTGTGTGTGTGTATGTGTGTCTAAGCGTTTCAGCTCTGTTTCCATTTTTCGTTTGTCTTATTTTATCTTACTTTACTTTTCAAGAGAGAGGGGCGGGGGAGGAAGGGAGGGAGGGAGGGAGAAGGGAGGGAGGGAAGGAACACAAGAAAGGGTGTGGCTTCAGGGTGTGTGAGTTAGGGAGGTCTGGGAGAAGAAGGAAAAACTAACTAGAAACTATTGTATAAAAATTTATTTTTAATTAAAAAAATGAGAGTTTAAAGGGAGGTTAAGGAATGAGCTGGTAAATGATAATACTGAGTAATGAACACAGGCATGTCTTAAGCTTGTCTGTTTCAAAAAATAGAAATGACAAATGAATGTGATTCCTTTATTTATTTTATAAGAACACTGGCTTTTGAAAAGAAAATTTCTTGTACGAACTACATGTAACTTAATAAACATACCTGATCTGTAATATTTTCAAAATGGTTAGTTGATGATGTCATCGGGAAACACGTGCCTACCCACGGTGATTGACGGAGAGTGGGTGAAGTAGACCTTCACTCACATCAGATGAACCCAAACCCCAGGGACTCACTAATTAGCTTAGATAATTGCAGGAAACATATTTCATGTGCATAAAAATCCTGGTGAACTTAAAGGTTATTTTAAGACATGACAATCATCTTCATTCAATTAAACCTGAGCAACATGGAGAACTCAGCCCTGGGCTGTCGCTAGCAGGCAGTGAAGGACTCAGGGGTTCCCTTAGACACAAAGAAGGAGAGGTACAGAAAGGCACACACAAAGTGGCTAGAAAATGCACTGGATACGATGCCGTGAGCCTGATCTGCAGAAAAATGCCCTGAGCCCAGATCTGGGTGAAACGGCAGAGCCACGGGATCTGGGGATGAGCATCACAGGCAGAGAGATGGTCAAGGGCTCCGGAAGGACTCGGAATGCTTGGGTGTCCCGAGGTCGGTGTCAAAGAATCCCACTAAACATGGGCTGTGGGGTGACTGCAAGCTGAGAGCTCACAGTGTGTGCATAGTGGCTTCAGAGACTCATTTTTATGCTGTGTGAAAAGAAGCCATGCAACGAGTGACAGGGACATGTAAAATGTCCACCTAGCAAGTGCCTGGGACTTATGTATTATCATCAACTACTGAATGTCAAGCCTTTGGTTTTTGGTAGTTGGCTGTTTCGTGGCACTGAGGCATGGAAAAAAGGTCCTGCATGTAGTGTGCAGGTTCTGTTACTGAGAAATATCCCTTCCTCAGTAATTTTCATTTTAATTACACAGCCTTGTCCCCTATTCAGTATAAGTGCAAGCAACAAGTGCACTGTGTGATGAACTGTCTTCTGCATTTTCCTCACACTGTGGCTGAAATCACTGAGTGAATCATAGTCTGACCTTTATTAGAGAAATTGACCAGCCATCTGCATTACGACTTTCAGTTTCTTAATGCTGAGAATTAAGTAGACATTTAAGAACTACTGAAAAACATAGTTGAGCAAAATTCTGGACAGTATCTAAAAGTAAACACCCACATGAAAGTTTTAGTTTTACATTTAAATCTGTCACCAAGTAAAAGTAGCAGGAATGTTACCCCTGGCATCTTGCCACACAGCCATTGTCATGGGTAATGAAATAATGCATACTCCGATTAGAGTGTGTATTACAAGTGTCTACACAGTAGCTTTTCTGAAAGCACATCAATTAAAAGCGAACTTTAAGGATGTTTATAATCCTCTTATCATAGATTTTTCCCAAATTAAATGTTATATTTTAAAACATTAAAATATGTTTTGTGTGTGTGTGTGTGTGTGTGTGTGTGTGTGTGTATGTGTGTGTGTGTGTGTGTGTGTGTGTGTGTGTGTGTGCGTGTGTGTGTATGGGGAAGTATTTGTGAAACACACCAGCTACGTGGAAATCAGGGGACCACTTTATGGAGTCAATTTTTTTCCTTTAACTTTATTCAGGCTCTGGGAACCAAACTTGAGTCTCCCACATGTGTGTAAAGGCATTTCCGTCCCCCAATCTCTCCTGCCAGCCCCTATGCCTTTTTTCCCTTCTTCTTTTCTCTACAAAGATAATGTTGAGGTTTGGCCTGTTGCAATGTATTATAATGCTAAGTTCTGTACCAGAGGTCTAGGCCTACAAGAGAATTCTCATGTTCACAAGCTTTTGTTGTACAAACCTTGTTCCTTAATTTAAAACTTTTGGTTAGATAAAATTGGCTACCAATTACTGGAGGGATTAGAGGTAGGTGGGTTCTGAGTTACAGGTTGGGGGTGGAGAAGCAGGAGGAGATAGGAGAGAGTGGGGGGGGGTGGGGGGGAGAAAGGCACCGTGGAAAGAGATGGACCATAAGCACATGTCCAGGAATAATAGCAAATATCTGGGGCACACTGAAGGAGAAGTAGCCTGGCCAGCACTTAGAAAAGTAGATTAGGGGTTACCCCCAGTGACTGTAAAATCCAAATGAATTAACCATAGTCTGAATCTCATTTATTTGTAAGCTGGCGGGGATGAGTTTAAATAAAATAAGTGTATTATAAATATCTTGTAAAAAGTCAAAGGATTACCCAGCCATAAAAATGGCACCAAACCAAGTGAGAGGCAGGGATTGACATCTGGAGACCAAGGCTGTGGCTCCCTGGCACTTCTGCCTGGCATGACTCAGGGAGGCTCCAGAGCCAGTGACTGGGTTTTGTCATGCAGAATGTAAATTTTCCATGAGATTGGAATGCCACTTGGACCCAGGGGGAAACCCTTGCCTATTTTACAAAAGTTCCAGAAACCCAAACATACAAAAGGAAAATTAGCAAAGTAAAACACTTTAAAACTGTACTGTATGGTTGCTGAGCAGTAACAAAAATCATTCATTCCCATTTAGTTACTCTGGTCAACGCATTTTTAAATTGTCTACATAGATCTTTAAACGATAGAGAACTCTTTAGGTTATCTATCATTTCTTAAACTCTGATTTGGTTTGATAGAATTAAATATGTGAAACTTTCAAAGTTATACTTTCTTTATAAATGTATGTATGCTTATACATCAGTGTAGATGGAGACTGTGAGGGGAGAGAAAAATCTGAAGGAGGGAGAAGAAACAAGACACCAATGTGGAGAAAACCAAAATATATGTTTTTTCTTTCACACACAAAATGCAGAATTAACACATGCGTGCATGCACAACATACATACATACACACACACACACACACACACACACACACACACACAATTTGGGAGGAACTAGAGAACCAGGGACGAGGGAGGAAACACTGGGGGAAAATGAACATGAAGGAAGTTCAAGGATATATATGTATGAACATGTCAATTAGAAGCCCATTATTTTGCACGCTGAACTAAAACTATATAAAAATTGATGGAAACGAATGATGTTGAATGTGTTTTATGTAGTAAAATGATATCCATTCTAATAACATTTAGCTGAACAAAATTCTAGAAGCTGCTCCAAAGCAGACATTTCTAAACCATATTCACATATATTCTAGGCATTGCTGATGTCTGCTAGTCATTAGCACAAACCCGAATTCGGTTAGTAGGAGTGACTCTGGCCATTACTCGAGGGTTTTTCTGCAGCTGGACATAAAGAGCCCACATGCTTGCAATTCACACAGTGTGTATCCCAGTGGAAACCACCTGAGCCCCATCTGTCACAGCAGAGGGGCATGCTCCAGGCCCCTAGCAGTTCCCATGGAAGACGGCAACTTTCATTTCAGCCTCTGTGTTTGGTGTAATGAATATGACCTTTCACCTCAACATATTTCCTGCTACAGTGATTCATTATTGTTTTCATAACCTCTATCCCAATCTTCTGGTAAACTCATACACCAGATAGTTTTGCATATTTCACTGACATGCAGCACGTCCTGACGGTGACTGCCCTTGTGCTGTAACTCCTAGGTCTTGGACCACTAGGCCACAAGATCATTAACCTACGCAACAATGACCACATCTCATTTCACTAAGTCATAGGTAACATCTGCCTCTGATACACACCATCATTAAGGTGAAAAGTACTTTTTAGAAAAGTTTATGGTAAGACAGTAATACAATGACCGCTGATATTTTATTGAGTAAAACCGAAAGAAACTGAACTCAGAATTGAACACGTTAAGACATTGCAGAGAAAGGGAATATGGCATATCCACATCACATTCTGGCTGAAAAGCAGAAAGACAGCCTCCATCTGAGACTAGAAGTCAAGAATCTGGATGGAAGAAGAAGTGGATGCAAAAGTTAACTCAGGGAGGAAAATACAGAGCCCAGTGCTTTAAAAACGTAGGAGCAGAAAATCTAAAATGGTCTGAAATGGCAGTGCTGGATTTGAGTGTCTGGAAGACAGAAAAGTTCAGTTCTCCCAAGGACACAGTCAGCACAAACACTGCGTCTGTTCACACCAGCTCGGTTAGAGAGGCATCTTGGGCTTGGCCTATCTTCATCCTACAACTCTGTGGTCAGGTTTAGAACTTTCAGCAAAGACGCTAGGTTTGAGTCCTCTCAGACGGATATAGGTGTGAGCTCGAAGATGGATTCATCTTAGTGAGCAATAGTTTGAGCACGAAGGAATTCTAGTGTACAAATGAAGAGCAAAGAAGCTGACATTAAATTAGGAGCCTGTTGTGAAATTTGTTAAACGTTTTCTTTTTGAAAATTTGTTTAGCTTAACTCCATTGAACTACTCTATTAATTCATTTAATTGATTTAAATTAGTTAATTATATTTAATTTAAAATGTATGTATAAGTGTTTGTAAGCCATGTGTATGCATGGTGCCCAAGGAGACCAGAAGCAGGCACTAGGTCCCTTGGAATGAAGTTACAGATATTTATGAGCCTCCATGTGGGTGCTAAGAATCAAATCTGGTTTCTCTAGAAGAGAGAAAGTACTCTTAACTGCTAAGCCATCTCCCTAGTCCATTTTACTATTTTCTTTATTGTGAGGGCACACTAAAATTTTCTACAAAAAGGATTTACTTTGAGAAAGTATATTTTCAAAGCTATGAATTTGGAATATTTTGCATAGAAGAAATGGAAGCATTCCCAATTTCTCTAACTTATGACAGAAAGAAACAGAAAATGGGGGCATAAAAAAAACGAGATGTCTATTTGAAAAGAAATTAAGGGCTGGGGAGGAGGTTCAGCAGCTAAGAGGATTACATTTGAAGATGACCTGGGTTCCAATCCCAGTGCCTAAATGGCAGCTTCTAACCTGCTATAATTCCAGTTCCAGGGAATCATAGGTTCTTTTTTACCTCCATACACATGGCATACATACATAGATTCAATAACATATCCTTACACATGAATAAACAAGTTTTTAAATTATACTTGAAATTTGTTGTTAAAGGTATTAAACACAGAGATTCTCAGGAAAGTCTTAACTAGGCAGAAACAGAGTTGTCCATGAAGTAAAGAGATTTTAGCGAGATAAATGCCATGGTCCAGTTCAAATAAAATTTCTGGATTAGAAGCCATGATACTGTGAAGAAGGTCACAATGTGTCAATATGCCATGTCAGGACCATTGACTTTTAGTAATAACGTTCCTCTTGACCACGTCCTAGGCCAGCTATATTTTGGGCTCTGGACTTAGAGCCAGGCCAGTAGGACTCCTTCCTTGCAAAAATCATTGAGGTTAAGTTTGGTCATGGTGAAATTATGTCTCAGCCCAGATCTGTGCAATTGTCTTGAATGGTAGTCTCTTGAGGCATTTCCATGTGTTCTTACTAAAAAGTCAAGCATTGCCTTAACCAAGTTGGTCTTCAAGTCCTCTCTCTCTCTCTCTCTCTCTCTCTCTCTCTCTCTCTCTCTCTCTCTCTCCCTCTCTCTCTCTCTCTTTCTGTGTGTGTGTGTGTGTGTGTGTGTGTGTGTGAGATCTCTATTGTGCTTCATATTTGGAGAGGAGAGCTCATTTACGAGATAGCACATGACACACACAGAGTGTAAGTCCTTATGCCATTATTTCCCATGCTTTAGTGACAGTGGCCAAAGTGGAGAATATCATTTGAAAAACAATCTTAAAAGGGACACATACAAAAACAACGTTTAACAAGGCCTTGGGAGTTTATCTCAGCTCAGGATATCACTATAGAGCTAATGGTTTGGTCAAGCCACCACTCCTAAAACATAGTCAAGCAATTGAAGAAAAGAGTATTTTTTTTCAGAGCCTGGATGTGGTTCAAAGCCAGCATCCTATCAGGATCTAATCCTGGGCACAATGAACACTGGATGACCATTTCATAAGGCTCTCAGCTTGCTTTTTATGAGAAATCATTCTCTCTTGCCTGGCCAGAGATGGATAACCACAGCAAGGTATTTTATCAACTATATAGAGTCATAGAATTCATAGCTGAAAGAGACCCTGGAGAAGATGAATTTCAAGTCCTGCCTTCCATGTAGGGGTGAAAAATAGGCTTCAGAGAGTGAGTGTTGCTCAAGGAATTTAAGTAACTGGTGACAAACGTGTATCAAATCTAGTCTCCAATGTTAATGTTTATCAAACGTATTTCCAAAACAGAGTTCTATATATATTTCTTACAGACTTCCAGGGCATTTTCTTTATGAAATATCCCAAAGCAAAAATAAAGGACTCCAGTTTGTATGGACAAGTATCCAGTAGTACTTAACGACATCCACTTAGGCAGGAAGCTAAATTCTCTTAATGGGAAGTAAATGCATGGGATGTGAGGTGATCCATCCCAAACTATTTAGCTTGCTTTTCTAATAATAGCTTGCAATTCCTGCTTGGATTCATAGCTAAGCAGTAAAGTAAGCATGTAGAATAATGCATGACCATAGACCATTCCATCTCAGGGTCTTAGAAGTCTGTTGGCTTCTCCTAGTTTTCTCTCTAGAGAGAGCTTTCCTTCCATGAGCTCATCTCGTCCTGGTTGTTTCCTGCTTCAATCAAAGAACAGGTCAACCATAGATCCTTAGGGAGCCAGGGTATTGTTATAAACTATATCCCACTAATTGTAAAAGTCCTTCAGAAAGCCAGGAGAAGATATTTCAATTCCCCATACTCCCTTCGGAAGGGAAGAGATGTGCGGAAGTACATCCCTTTCCTCCTCTTGTAAGCCACAGTTTGGATAATGGATACTTTCCTTTTAGAGCTATATAAAGAAAGGACCAGGACCATTAAGAAATGTTAGAAAAAGCAGGGAAGTGACAACTTTAACAACAATACTCGTGTTAGAAAGCAAAAAGTTCCAAATTCTATCATGTCTATCCACCCTTCTCCCTCCCAAAAATGTTCTAAATAGAAGAACCCTTTTCTGCCTTGGACATCCAAACCAAAATGAACAAAGGATGTCCCAGCACGTGCAAATAACAATGTGTGGATATCTCTAATGTTGTCTTGATATTTGCCTTCCAGCTCTTTGTTCTTATTACCAATGCTGAATTAATGAGACAGGTGATGGTTTTCTGAGACAAAAATCCTAGCTCCTGAGGTGATCAGAAATGAGACTATTTGGAGAAACTTCACATAATTAAAATTCCTTTGAAAATCCCTTCAGAGAATAAAGAGTGAGGTCTTATTATATAGGAACACCATCCAGTGTCTTTGGTATTGGAATAGAGTGTTGTCATTTGGACTGTGGTTGTGTGTGTGTGTGTGTGTGTGTGTGTGTGTGTGTGTGTGTATGTGTGTATAAAATTTCTTCATACTGCTGTCTTGTCCTGCTCTACTACAGAGACTATTTCTGTGCAACTGAAACTCTGCGGCAGAGACCAGGACACAGACCTCAGAGGCCAAAAGGAGAAAAACTACTGAGAAATTAGAAGATCAGTCCCTTTGCTTACTTGGAAGAAAGGTATCTGAGTGAACCCTGGTTTTATAATGAAAAACAACAACAACAACAACAACAAATACCGAACAACAGCAACAACAAAAGAAGACCACTTAATATTGCTCAGGAAAAAAAAAGTGATCATCTAAAGAGATGAAGAATATCATCAAAACTTAATTCTTTTAAGTTTTTAGTTATTTTTGTTTTTGTTTCTTCAAAACATCACCTGGTTCATCAATTTTTTTTCCTGGAAAATTCCTGAATGCCTGAAAGCATGTTCTGAAGAGTATCAGTCCCCTAACCTCCAGGCCCCTCTACAGAGACACCTTCAGCTGTCCTAGCCTGTGTGTGCCCACTCGGTAAAAATAATGGGAATCATGGCAGTGTTACCATGGGGCCCAAGCTATACACAGGTTCCCAAAGCCACTGCAAGCCGGCGTAGGGGACAAGCTTCTGCTCTAAGTTAAGGAGAACAATGAACTTCAAAAAGGAATTTTCTTTGAAGTTGCCACCACAGTGAGTTAGACTCTTTGGATTTTGTATTCGCTGCCACAGGATAGAAATTATTAGCTTGCATTTACCTCATGGCAAGAAAGAGAAAATGCATTTATCCACCCTTCAAGAAGACAACTTTTAGAAATGGCTTATGTGTTCCCACAAGAGATCAAATAGAAGGCTTGCAGGCTCAATACCCTATTCTTAAAGTGTGGGTGTGAGGGAGGGTGTGGGGTGCACCTGCTGTCATTGTGACCCAATGCTAGCTTCTAGGACTGAGAAATAGAACTGAAGTCACAGCCAAAATACCAGTTTACGCTATTTTTTTTCTTAGAATTACAAACCTACTTCACTTATCTATCCACAGAAGTAAAATGAAGACAGCCTACCAATGCTTGATAAATTCAATTTTAAAATGTCATGGAATTTTAAAAAGTCTCGTTTTAGTTTTTTTTTTTAAGTCCTATTGAACTATAATCTATGAATAAGCACACAAATCAAATGGTAATCAGGAGTTACACACACACACACACACACACACACACACAGAGCCAACACATGAATCAAGAAAGAAGAAGACTGTTTTCATCCCCTTCCTGAGGTATTAGATATTAAATTTCTACACCATATAAATCATAACTCCAAACTTTTAAAGATCAGAACAAAATTTCTGGCGGCATTTTAAAAGCGAAGAGCAATGGGCCTTGAATAAGACTGACTGATAACCATTAATAAAGTTCCAAGGGAAGAACACAGCAGCCTCCTTTCTCACAAGACTCCCTCTATTACACTGTCCCCCATTCCTAACTGACTCTGGTAGAAACACTCCCGCAAGCTTCTGAGGATGGAGAGCCTGTGCGGACAGAAGCACCCTGGCAAGCTTTCGATTGGCCACAGAGGAGAAGAATGGTCCAGCGCTAAGAAACAGCTCCAGAACAGCGTCTTAGGACGGTTGGCTTATTTTCCACAAAGACTTCATCTTGGACATATTTACTGATATTGCTGTTCACTGTCCTCAGGTGTCTCACAGTCATATTTATTTTGGGTGCACTCTGCCTTTCCAGAGGGAAACAGACTTCTTAGCTTGTAGCACAAAGGGATTAGGAGTAAGCAGGAACTAAGTGAGTGGACCTGTATGGCTCCCTCAATGACCTCCTTCAGAGAAGGCTTAGAGAGCAGGCAAGGAAACAGCATGACTCAGATGCTCACGGGAGAGAAAGCAGCAAGGTCACCATTGTCACATCCATGAGTTGGCGCTCTTGCAAGTTAATCGTATCTTCCAATTTTGCATGAGTCAGTTAACAAGTAAGTTTATTCTCTTCCTGGTGTCTTGCCTAACAAGTTCCTAACAATGAGGAACACTTAAGGACAAAATGCCATTTGCTAACAATTTAAATGACATCAATTAGGTGACAGGTTATTATTTTCAACTTGTGACCACCCGGGGCTAGTAAAGTGTCACAGTGGATAAGGCCCGAGTTTGGTCCCCGTAACCCTTATGGTGGAAGAAGAGGACCAAGATCTGTAAGATGTTCTCTGCCTGCCATGCGCACACTGCATCACACAAACTAAATGAAGGCAATGCATGACTAAGGGCAACACACCTACAGAAAGATGAATTAATAATTATAAATATTAAAAAAACTACAAAGGGATAAAGGCAATGCACAGGATTCCAAAAAATAAAATAAAATAAAATAAAACCATGCAGAAGTACACATACACCTTAAAAAACTGCAGCACAGTAGGAAAGGTTCTCCTTGTTCATAAGGAAAATATCACTTAAACACTATGACGTTCTATGGCAAACGCTTCTTTGTGAAATTCATGTGTTGCAATCTTTGAGAGAATAAATGGTATTGCAGTGTTTTACATAATTAAATGAATGAAGGCATGATTTCTGTGCTTAATGACCACACCACCATATGAGGAATAGACAGGTCTCCAGTAGAATGAGAGAGAAGAGTAAGGACCGTTGTTTTCATCATGAAGACGGCTGACAAAGGTGAAATGCAGGAACTAGTGTATCACGGAGCTCAAGTTGCTATGGAGACACGGAGACGAGGAAACAACACTGAGGGGTGGTGGGCATCGTTTTTATCATCTCAGAGGCACTGAGTCTAAAGTCAGTCAGTCAGTCAGCTCATACGAAGCCGCTGGTGTCTAGTGAAGGCCACAGGAAAAAAACAAGAACATTTGATCATGAGTCTTCTGACATCAGACTATCAAACAAGCTTATGTAAAAGGGACCCTAAGGCTAAGGGAAACAACTACCTCATAATCAAAAAGAAAAGGTACACATAAAGTGAGCTAAACTAGTCTGATCTTTACTCATATTTCATGTTGTTCATGACTTCCAGTCTAGGAATTACAGCTTGAAGGGCAGTTGTAAACACTGCCTGTTAGACTCGTGCCGTACATAGGCAGGGCATAAACTTTGGCACACATGCAGATGAGAAAGACAACACAAATTCAGTTCTTCCAGTTTTGATAGCATGAACGGGCAGCTGTAATGCCCTGGGCAAAGCATAACCTTTCTGAGCATCGATTTTCATTTGTGTGGGGTGGACGGGCTGAACAAGGACCTTCCCCTGCTCCAGGTCCTCATCCTATTACCTGCTCCCAGTCTCTAATTCTAAAAATGGATTGGTGCACAGCACACACACCGTACTGGTTTAACCACTTTCTTTTCTGAAGAGAAGTGAATTTCCGCTGTGAGAAAGCATTCTTCTACCTCTGAAGACCCAGAGCCTTGGGCAGGTGGATCACTATCTCCTGGGCCACCACTCTTAGAGTTCACTTCCTCAATCCTTCCCTGTCCAGTCGGCCAGTCATTCCTATCACTTAGAAATTTTAAAATGTTATAAAAATGAAGGCTGTGCTGGCTGGTTTTGTGTCAACTTGACATAAGCTGGAGTTATCACAAAGGAGCCTCCCTTGAGGAAATGCCTCCATGAGATCCAGCTGTAAGGCATTTTCTCAATTAGTGATCAAGGGTGGGCGGGCCCAGCCCATTGTGGGTGGTGCCATCCCTGGGCTGGTAGACCTGGGTTCTATAAGAAAGCAAGCTGAGCAAGCCAGGGGAAGCAAGCCAGTAAGTAACATCCCTCCATGGCCTCTGCATCAGCTCCTGTTTCCTGACCTGCTTGAGCTCCAGTCCTGACTTCCTTGGTGATGAACAGCGATATGGAAGTGTAAGCTGAATAAACCCTTTCCCCCCAACTTGCTTCTTGGTCGTGATGTTTTGTGCAGGAATAGAAACCCTGACTAAGACAGAGGGATACCAGCTATTTGGGTCTTTTGGAAAGGCTTGCACTGGGGCTGGAGAGATGATGGCTCAGTGGCTGAGTACTAGCTGCTCCTCCACAGGACCTGAGTTCAGTTCCGAGTGTCCCCGAGGAGGATTCATGTCTGCCTGTAACTCTAGCTCTAAGGGAAGCAATGGCCTCATCAGACACGCACTTGGTGTACATACACATTCACACGTGAAGTATACATAGATAACTCTTCAAAACGTTTGCCTTGCTTAGGTAGGAAGCAGGTTGTCTGTACACCCACATGGGGATGTAAAATGGAGGGAATCCCCAAGAACTCACATAGGTGCTAGGAGTGGCTTTTCTCATAATTTTCTGAAAACTGGAGTTTGAATTTTGGGTAAATATTGAGAATAAATTTTTTTTCTTTAAAATTTCTAAGTTGAAGTAATCGAGGAGAGAGCCAGACTGGAATTAAGTGCATGTTCTTCCTTCAAACTTCCCCTTTCTTAAGAGAACTGAGATTTAATTAAACATATTTTGGTAATGAGAATTATTCTGTTCCTGTCACAAACCCAGGAGATTACTGAGATACCTGGAGTTGTACAAGGCAAAAACGGAAGAAATGACTTCAATCCTTAATAGTAATATTTGAGCTCCTGCAGTCAAAGTTTAGTTTGCATAGAAATCAACTGGAAGACCTGTTAAAATGTCATTTTCTTGGGTCTAATGGTGTGCTGATAATGCGTGAGCTCTGTGGGAAAGACATGCACATGTGGGAATATATGTTAACCGTAGGTTTTATTAACAAAAATATGCAGCACAGAACTTATAACAACTGACAAACTCTACCACAAATTCTTTCCTCGGGTCTTTCTACACATTTTCAAAACTGGCTGTAAATGGGGGATGTGAAGTCACTGCTAAAGTACTTACTGATGTTTTGTTATGTTTATGGAAGCAATAAAGATATATGTTGGAACTGAATTTGCTCTTGAACCACAGCGAAATCTTTGCTGTCATGAAAATGGGGATATTAGAATAATAGTTCCTTATTTATTTTAGCCATTCACTATAATCTGTGTGGGTATTATTTCCCAGTATTTTACTTCCTCTAAGCAAAGAAAAAAAAAAACCCCAAAAAATAAAAATCTCAAAAACAAAACTCCAATAGAAAACAACAACAACAACAACAAGAACAACAAAAGTATCTAAAAGATTGGCAAGAAGAATTGTTCAATTTCTGTGGTCTAGATAGTTAACATAAAGCTGATTTCTCATCACTAGCACCTCAGTCACTGACCATGGCGTCGGGAAGAGATGAGGAATGTTTCATTGGCTGGAGTGTCTGCAGCAGGACAACAGAGGTAAACGGGGTCAAGAGCAGTGCTAACAGGAAAATAACGACGAGATGATACATTATCAATACTTCCTGCTTTTTAAAAGAATGCTGGGAGGTAGAGGCAGGAGGATCTCTATGAGGTCCAGGCCACCCTGGTTTATGAAGTGAGTTTCAGGACAGCCAGAGCTACACAGAGAAACCCTGTCTCCAAAAAGCAAAACAAAACAATCAAAACAAACAACGTTTAAGGGCTGACTGTCTAACAGTCAGAGTATCACGTGTTGGTTCTTGTAACACACAAGACGATGTTCGAACAGCACAGCCCGCAGCCGACTCTGTGTATATTGTCTGGTAAGTCTGCTATGAGGCAAACTTTATTTTCCACCCTGGAGTCTTAGGTAAATAGTCCTCAGAGTAGATTCTCCTTGTTTATGCTTCATTCTGCACTTCAGAGGAGAATCTATTAGGATTGTCCAGTCCATTCTAATTCTTTTAATGAGACATCAGAGTAGTGCACTTGTTAAAGCAACAATCACAGCATGAAAACATAGCATTAAGATAATAAGCATAGATAAGGAAATGAGGTTTGTAATTCATTGTAGATTGTAAATTGTAAAAAAATCTAAAATTGTTAGACAATTTGTTAGAATCTCTTAAAGTTTAAAGACTCTGTAATTCAAAATAAGGCATCTAGGTATCTACCCCCAAGTATTTCTGACCATTATTCACTGCAGAGGAAAGAACTTGAACAAGTCTAACAGAGACAAAAATTTCACATGCCTGCATGACAGAATATTTCTTTCCTTTAAACTGCAGAAAGATCTCCTTTCTCTTTCCTCTCCCATGTCCCGATGTGTGTGTGTACATGCGTGCATGCATGTGTACGTGGGAGTATTCATGGGCTTACTTACTGTCTCAGTGTACCTGTGGAGGTAAGAGGGCCAGTTCCTGGAGTGACTTTTCTCTGGCCACCATGTGGGTCCCAGAGATTGCACTCATGCGCTGAGTGATCTTACCAGATGCCATCGGAGATTTTTTTGATAAACAAACGAATCCCAAATGGTTTCAAGTGAGCCAGTTTAAATACTAGGACCCGTAGCTGCGCTCACATTGCAGAGGAGGGAGTGAAAGGCTTGGGGGTATTCTACAAGAAAGCATACAGGGGCGAAGCTGCTTGGAGAGAGGAAGTGGGGAGAGCAGAGGAAGCAAGGGAAGGCAATCTTTGATCCCATTTCCCACCAACTCCCCACTTAGGCAGCAGAGAGCTGGGAGCACTCACACACATCCACGCGGAGAGTCTGCTCTAAGCTGGAATGCAATCATTTTAAGTGGGCTGCCCTGCGACTGATCTCTGCTCTATCTTGTTGAAAAATGCATTAGCAAGGGATTTTTTCCCCTGGGCTCACAATTTTAAAGCTTCTTCCCAATACCCCTGTGGCCACAGCCTTGTAAGAGCTGGAGATAGCTGGAACCGGGGGAATTACAATTCCATTCAAATTCTGATTCACTTCATGCTGCTGCCCCTACCATTCCTGCGTGCTTGCTCTGTTCCTTCTGGTTGGCAAGGCAGCTTCCTCTTGGATGCACATGCATTTGTGGGCCTACTGTCTATGCTTGGGAACATCCATTGGCAGAAACTAAGAGGAGAAGCCACACCTAGATGGACCACTGGCTCGGTGGAACAAAACTGAAGAGCGCGGAGAGGTCCAGTCTGAAGGTTACCAAGTGCAGACATTCACGTTGGCACAGTTTTATACAAACAGCTTCCCATGAAGGTTCTGATTCAGTTAACCCCACGTTCACCGAGAAGCTAAGTGAAATGAAACATAGGTGCCAGGAGACCAAATCTAAAGCACAAAATTACGACAAGGGAGAAGGGTTGTTATAGAAAACCAGTCTTACAGGTTAAAACCCTTCTAAAGTACATGTGAGTGGGGCCCAGAGGGATAGCTCAGTGAGTAAAAGCACGCTGCTCTTGCAGGGTATCCTAGCTTGGTTCTCAGCATATTGGGAGCCTCATGGCTGCCTGGAACTTCAGATCCAGGGGACCTGATGCCCTCTGCTGGCCTCCAAAAGCACCTGCAGTCACATGCATCCACCCAGGGAGAGACATGTTATAAACAAAAGTAATAATAAAGTAGGCATGGTCATGGTCGTTTTATAGTGCCCTGTTTATTTGCTTACATTATTATGGCTATTCTTTTGTTTGCATGTACTTGATTTTACAGGAAATTGCACGAGGTCAGAATTTTCTTCTACTCAATCTTTATCTCCATGGCATTCGTCATTTGAAACGAAACAAGCATTTAAGTTGTAGCTTGACAGCAAAGGAGGCTACAGAGAATACAGGAAGGAAACTAGACACAGTCCACATGCTCGGTTACAGGGCAAAAGCCTATATATCCACTATCACAGAATAGGAGCTACTGTTTTGTCTGATACACCAAAATCATGAAGAAAAGCACGGAGGGGGTAAAAAGAGCTAACAGTGATTGTCGGTAGGTTTCATGTTGGCATTTACAGTAACCATATGACATGACATATCTAATTTACTGTCATAAAACACACCATATAGTCTGTGATGACACATAGCCAATTTTTCAACTTAAAATTTTATTATTTTGATTATGTTTATGTACGCGTTTCTCCGGGTGGGTCTGAGTTCGTGGAATGGGTGTCTGTAGAGGTCAGAAGATTTAGAGTTACAGGCAAGTGTAGCTGCCTGATGCTGTGCTGGGAACTGGTCTCCTGTCTCTGCAATCACATCATAGGCTCCTAAATGCTGAGTTCTCTCCACGGCCCGTATCTACAATGTGTTACTTAATGTGCTGAGGCCTGTGCTTCCTAGAGAGTGCTGCTACTTAAAAATGCTTACAGTGTGACATACTACAGCTTCCATGGTAAGAATTTTTAAATAATTTTATTTTTTATTTTTTGTGGGAGGAGGTATCAGGGCGGGAGGGCATATATGCAGGAATGGGGAGATGCTGTAAAATTCAGAAAGAACTCATAAAGGGTTAAAAGGTAAAATAAATAAATGACCATTCCCGAAGTGCTCTCACAAAAAATTTATGACTCTATTTGACTCACAAAAGTCAGAAATTTAGAAACATTTTAAAGAGTTCACATTAAGGAGAGTTAAAAAGAAGTCAAGGTTTTAATTCATTTAATTTCGAATATAGGTATTAGCTTACTCTCAGGAAAATGAATTTTTACCTGTATTCTCAGGAACACACTAAAATGTAGGAAATCCAGGTTATGTTTTGAGGGCTGTGGTGAAGGTGTGGAAACAAGAAACATTACATGACTAGTACATGTCTCAACAGTGACTGACATGTATGTGACTGGCTAGGTATATGTGTATGTATCTAACTAGGTACATGTGTCTGAGGGGCCTTTCTACTGTAGATGGGGTGAGGTTGGTGTTTCGGAAACCTTGCTAAAATAGAACATCGGGTTCTGTACCTGGAAAGAGATTCTTACTGTCATTCTCACACCTTTGTGTCTTCAGATGGTGAGTCTAAGATGCTTCCAATCTGAGAAGCAACCTAATGTTCAACCCTAGTAACTAATGCCAGGGATCTCCATCAATGAGAAGGCAGTTTTAGCAAAACCTGCAGAAAATGACTTCATGAAATCCTTAGGCAAATGGATGGGTCTAGAAAATATCATCCTGAGTGAGATAACCCAGTCACAAAAGAACACACATGGTAGGTACTCAGTGATAAGTGGATATTAGCCCAAAAGCTAGGAATACCCAAAATATAATTCATAGACCACATGAAGCTCAAGAAGAAGAAACACTAAAGAGTGGATGCTTCAGTCCTTCTTAGTAGGGGGAACAAAAATATTCACAGAAAGAAATTCAGGAACAAATAGTGGAGCAGAGACTGAAGGAAAGGCCATCCAGAGATTACCCCACCTGGGGATCCATCCCAAATGCAGCCCCCAAACCCAGACAGTATTGCTGATGCCAACAAGTGCATGCTGACAGAAGCCTGATATGAGTGTCTCCTGAGAGCTTCTGCCAGAGCCATACTGATACAGATGAGGATGCTTGCAGCCAACCATTGGACTGAGCATGTGAACCCCAATGGAGGAGTGTAAGGAAGGACTGAAGGAGTTGAAGGGGTTTTCAACCCCATAGGAAGAACAACAATACCAGCCAATCAAACCCACCAGAGCTCCCAGAGACTAAACCACCAACCAAAGAGCACACACAGAGAGACCCATGGCTCCAGCCGCATTTGTAACAGAGGATGGTCTTGTTGGGCACCATCAAGTGGGAGGAGAAGTCCTGGTCCTATGAGGGCTCAATGCCCCAGTGTCGGGAAATGCCAGGGTGATGAGGTGGGAGTGGAGTGCGTGGGTGGGGTAGCACCCTCATAGAAGCAGGGGGAGGGGATGAAAGAGGAAGAGTGGGGGGAGGAAAAAAACATTTGAAATGTACATATATAAAATATCCAATAAAATGCAAAAAAAAAAAAAAAAAAAAAGAATTCAGTAACCCTAAAAATAATCTCAGGAGAAATTTCCTTTCAGAACAAGACTTTGTTGAAAAAATAGACAAAATCAGATGCTTTGTGGAATGCATTAGCTACTTGTCCTGGTGCTATGACATAAAAGACATTTAAGGAAGAAATCTTATTTGGGCTTATAGTTCAAAGGGACAGTCCCTTATGGGGGAATCATAGGAGCAGGACAGCAACTGGTCACAATGTCTTCAGGCCGGAAGGAGAGGGAGAGCAGGGTAAACGCTCTTGCTTAGCTTTCTCCGCTTCATCCAGTTTAGGACCCAATCCCACAGAAAGGAGTGGTGTGTGCAGTTACTGTGGGGTGCTCCCACCTCAATGAACACAATCTAGAAATTAAGGAAGGTTTGCCAGGAGGCATGTCTCCTGGATGATTCTGTCCAGTCAAGCTGATAATTTTGTCAGGTAGGGGAGAACAGATGGGATCCCTGTTCCTATTCTTATTTCTTTAAGGACAGGTTTTTGTTGCGTTTTGTTTCCTTTTTGTACAGCTGAACTGTAAACCAAAGCTGTTCAGGGAACAGAAAATATCACACAACTGGAACAGCCCTGACAGCACTGATGGACTTTGTTATAGATGGTCTCATACCCTTGAAAAATAGCAAATGTTCCTTTTCTATTGTAAACGGTTATAGCCCAAACTCCTGCCTAGCAGTATTTCCTTGTTTCTGTGGGCAGATAACATGGAGTGAGTGCTCATCCGAGAAGACTGTGGCTTCCTGGGCACACAGTCTGTGTTTGTACCCGTGCTAGAGTAAATGCTGGCTGGCAGGAAGGGTGGCATATCCTGCGTCAGCACGGGCCTGTGAGTGGCATTTAATAAAGCCAGCTGTTTTTACAGGAAGCTTTTACAGCTTCACGTTTGGTATAATTTACAAAGCACACAAGCATTGCGTATAATCTCACAGAGCTCACAGCCCTTTTCCCTACTGCTAGAGATCACAGTGCCAGACTTTCTGGCTTTAGGTTATACTCTCTGATTGTCCAGAATCCCACAAGGTGAAGAAGGTACTTTGTTTTGGTTTGGTTTTTGCTTTATTTTAAAATTGCTTTTTTTTTTTTTTAAAGAAGTCAATTCTGTAAATGGAAAAATATCTTCCTACTTTTCAGTAGGAAACAAATTCCGAGTGATACTCGAGAAGCCATGTCATTTGTATACATAAAATATCGACCCTAGTTTTTAAGTCATAAAGTTAAAATCTTCACTGACTTCACTGGTATCCAAGTACTGACATTTTACATGCTCATGTACTTGTATGCCCAGTTACACAGACGTAACACCCATACTTAATGCATTTTAATAAACAGAGGATGTTGTTTTCTCCTCTTCTGATTGCTTATGGAGAGAAGTAAAAGATCCTGCACAGAACCTACTGCAACATAAATGACTCAGTGGGGAATTGATGCAGGCCTGGGCCCGTCCACATCCGCAGGAACCTGCTGACAACTACTGTCTTGGGACCACAGCGCACCCAGGGGCACATCCGTCGGAGGAACTCGGCCACTCTCCTTTTGGAATGAAAACTGTGCTATAAACACACAGAGTATCATTTTTTCCCTAACGATGACGCACCCTCTTGTTCACCAAGTCTCCTTTCTTCCTTTGTTTCTTACAGTCCCCGAAACACACAAGCAGACATAAAGCACATTATTTACTTCTGCTTTGCTCAATGTCATTTTTTCATATTAACCATGAAAACTGGTACATAATTTGAACATGTAGCTCATTTTAAAAAATGTCTCTTCTTTAGTCAATAGGAGAAGAAAACTTCTATTTTTAAATGATATATTTTTATGAAATGGAAAAACTGCTTTTCAAAACAGTATTTATTAGTTTATAAAGACTCCTAAACTGCACCGGGCTTACTAAAGTTGGATAGTCTTGAGTTTTATAATTCAATTTCTCCCCATCCCCAACTCAATAAAATGTAAAGCATCTATTGCATTATTTCAATGAAATTTGATACTCTCCCATGTGCTTACTTAGTGTTCTATACCACCTAACACTTAAGGGGCAAGATAATTTATAATGGCACTGAATGAATTATGAGAATTATTCTTTACACTTTTCTATTAGAGTAAACAATATATTTTTATTGGATATTTTCTTTACTTATATTTCAAATCCTCTTTCCTGGTTCACCTCTGGAACCCCCTATCCCATCCCCCTCCCCCTGTCTCTATAACAGTGTTCTCCCACCCTCCCACTCCATCCTGCCTCCTGCCCTGGCATTCCCCTGAAAAGGGGCATTGAACCTTTACAGGACCAAGGGCCTCTCCTCCCATTAATGTCTGATAAGGCCATCCTCTGTACATGTGCGGCTGGAGCCATGGGTCCCTCCATGTGTACTCTGGTTGGTGGGTTAGTCTCTGGGAGCTTTGGGGGGTCTGGTTGGTTGGTATTGTTTATTCTTCCTATTGGGTTGAAAAACTCTTCAGCTCCTTCCTTCCTTTCTCTAACTCCTCCATTGGGTCCCCATTCTCAGTCCAATGGTTGGCTGAGAGCATCTGAGGAGCAGCAATAGCAAGCACCTGGCGATATGCCTTTTTAAAAATTATAGTAAGCTCTGTGAATATTAATACTAGAGTCTCTCTATCTTTTATATAGCTTCTCAGGAAAAACTATCCTAGAAAAGAGAAAAGTTACTACATAAAATTTCTCATCTGTCTCCTACAGTAAGAATAATTACATGCTTATATATTAAAATACCAGCACATTATTACCCTACTATTAAACATGAATTATAAAATGAACTCGACAGTAAGAAATTAAATTATTAAAGTGTTGTGTTTGCTAACAGCAGTGCCCATTCATCCATTTTCTCTGAGGAATGCAGGCATTCTGTCAGGGGTTCTAGAAAAATCTATGAGGAATTATGTTAACAGTAAAGGTCAGTGTCTCCCGAGGATCAGAGAATCTGGCTGTGTGCACATGAGTGTACTGAGCGGGTCTGGCTGTGGACTCAGAGATACTGTTTTCCATTTCCACGACTAAAACCCCCTCAGTTTCACAGGCAGCATAAGACGCTGCAGGCCCAACTGATGGCATACACAGCATTCCAGAGAAAATGGTTGCTGGCTCCATTCCTCAAATACAAACATTATTTTATTTCTTTGCTTTCAGTAAAACCTTGTCTCAGCAATCTCCACCACCAGCAGCTCAGAACTAAGTTCTGGTGTGGAGATGAAAGAGTATTTTGTTATAACCAGAGTTATTTTTTAAATATAAATACAAATCTTATTTGTGAGTTAGGTTTGTACTCTGGTCTGTAGGCTCTTGCTTACCTGATGATGTGTCTAACTGAAATGTTTCAGTTACATAAAATTATTCCTTTCAACATAATTTAATAGAGAAAGACACTATGGTGATCCAGTTCTGAGGGCTGAGACTGCAGAGTTTGCCACTACAATGGGTCTTTC
Source organism: Micromys minutus (assembly GCF_963924665.1). Classification (NCBI taxonomy): domain Eukaryota; kingdom Metazoa; phylum Chordata; class Mammalia; order Rodentia; family Muridae; genus Micromys; species Micromys minutus. The sequence continues at coordinate 45,574,446 of NC_137954.1, read as the reverse complement.
AAGAAGAGATCTAGAAAAATGGTTCTTAACCCCTTGGGGGGGTGGGTATTGAATGACCTTTCACAAGGGTCACATATCAGATATCCTGTCTATCGGATACTTACATTATAATTCATAATAGTAGTGAAATTACGGTCATGAAGTGATAACAAAATAACGTTATTGTTTGGGGTCATGCAATATGAAGAACTATACTGAAAGGATGAAGCCTTAGGAAGGCAGAGAACTTCTGCCTTAGACTGTATTAATTCATAGATACAGAAAGACAGACAGACGTCTAGGACTTGCAACTGGATGGAAATCAAAGGTGTTGAAGAAGGAAATGTGTCAGGTCAGTAATGACACAGATTACCTTACAGGATTCTGGAGGAAGTATATGTCAGCACAGGACAGGAAAATGACGAAGAGAACTTGGTTCCTATTTATAATGTCATGGGACTAAGAGCATGAACTCAAAATATAGTTGGAATTTGGCTACATGCCACAGAGCAACTAAGAAGCACCAATTTTGGTTGCCTTGGAAACAGGGCCTATTCATCATGTTGATAGTTCTATAACAGGAGAAGGGGCAATTAAATGAAATGCACACTGAACACTCTAGAAGTCAGATCTGGTTTGTCCTCCCAGCCCCATGCTCTTAGAAATAAGACTCAGACTCAGGATATATTTACATGTACCTTAGTCATACCATTAGGTCCTTCTCTGACTAGACCGTAACTAAACTAACCCACTTATTCTAATCTACATTCTGCCACATGGCTGGTTACCTGTGCTCAGGTACCATGCATCCCTTTCATCACATCTTCCAGGGCAAATCTCCCACCCGGCACTATCCCAGAATCCTTTCTGCCTCCCGGATGTCCCGCCTCCTACTTCCTGCCTAAGCCATTGGTCATCAGAATTATTATTAACAGGTGCCACATCCATACAGACCTAAGATATTTTCACTAGAGGCCACAGGTAAAGCAGGTGGTGTAGGAGTATTTAGTATGTTAAGCAGTGACTGGGATCTGTGCCTTGGACAATGGAGGCAGGCAGGCAGTAGCGGTGTGGATTACATATGAAACATACCAGTTGCTGTACAGTCTGAGACCCCTCTCAGTGGCTTGCTCACAGTAAAGTAAGTGAGCGGTCACTTCTATGCTTTCTAATGGAAGGGATGGGTAGGAGTGACTCTTCTGATATAGTCACACAAGCAATTAAGTCACCAAAAAAAAAAAAAAAAAAAAAAAAAAAACCCAAAAACATTGGCATGGAAATTTGCCTTGTGAAATAACTTTTAAAAACAAAGCCATTCCCCCGTTAGCTACAAAGTAAAGCAACCAAAGGCAGCTTTCCCCGTTGGGCAGAGTCTATGGGTAATTCTTCATTTTATTACACAGATAATCACACATCGAGTTTAAGAGGAAAAGTACTGAGTACCTCCTTCAGTTCTGCATTTTTAAACGTACCTCGAAAAGCACTGATGTCCCCATAGTGAACTTGAAGGACGAAGTATTTGCTTCCAGTTTCTCCTCCAACTCTGAATCCAACACCTAAACCGTTATAAAACAAGGCACACTGTCATTACAGAAATTGAGGCTTAAGTGGTCATTTTGGGCCACAGGTCATGAAAGACACAGGCAATAAAATGACTTATGCCATCTAAAATCAGCATATAGAGGATGAAAGAAACTCCGTTGGCTAGAATGCTTGAGCAGAACCTAATCATGATTCCCAGTTTAAATCAGAATGGTTCCTGGTCTCTAGCCAAACAGATCACTCATTTTGAAGGGAATAGTGGAACAAAATTCTGTCCCTGTTGGCTATTTAACAAACACACGAAAAATTATTTTTGTTTAATAAAATTAATAAATTTTGTATTTTCTAACTGATTATAGGAGATAGAATTTTAGGAGTATCTTAGAGTGACTATTTTCCTTCCCACATGTCAAGTGACTTCAAAAGTGACAAGAGAGGAGACAAGGTGCCTACTAGACCACAGCGTCCATGTGTCTACGGACAGCCTTACTGTTCATGTGGAGTTCGTTAATGCAGGGCTGAAGATATGCAGACATTTTATTCACAGAAAGCCTGTCACAACCAGGGAGACCTGTGATGCTCAGGCCTGTGGGTGGGTCTACGGCAGCCTGCAGGCACAATTTCAGGCTGATTTGAAGCAATGCAGAGTTCAGTTAGTGATGACATGAGCTAGGGAGGGTGTCTGAATCCTTGGCCCATCCTCAGACCATAGCACGTGCATTCCGCAACAGAACCGTGCACCTTCCTTAATATTCTGAAGCATTTAAGCAAAGAGAGGGCCTTGGCAGAACTCTCAGACACTGGAAGCTGGGCTTGGCATTACATTAAATACCTAGGTTCCAGGACTTTAAAAAAGTCTTGATGCTGAGACAGCAATTTGTTTCATTTCTTGGGCTCTCGGCTTGTGAAATGTTCCCGTTGTTGAGAGCAGGTGCGCCTCAGGCCAAAGGTGGCTTGAGGGTTCCTTGATTATTTTCTCATGGGATCCAAACTGTTACAAGAGCAAACGAGTTACCAACTACCTCTCAGTGCAAAGTAGGTGATGTTGGCACTTCTAGTGAGAAACTGCAATATGGGAACATTGGCAACAGTTTTTTTAGAAAGGACTATGGAAAGCTGATGCACTTTTGTTAGACTATCCAAGACACTTTAAACATACCTTTAGGGAGCCGGGTGGGGGGAGCATTTCTTGCCCAGGCGTACAGAATATTGGCTTTATCTGTGCAGGTTCCTTCATCACAAAACCTGAAAAAAAAAGTTGCTGTTATGACTATGTGGGTTGGGAAATCCATAAACTGCTCCGTATTTGGGCAGGTGTTTTAAAGTCAGACACATGAATATATATTTATTGTACTCTTAGGATTGATATCCCAGGAAAGGCTGGAACAATCTCTGCATGGAAGGAGAGCCTGAAAGTGGAAGGGAAACAATCCTGTGTTGTGGATGCACAGACTCTACCTGGACACATCGATGTGGAACACATTCTCTGCAGTCAGGTACTCGGGACTCCAAACAGGGCCCTGCATAAGCCAAGGCTAATTGACAGAGAATTATGCCTTGGTTAATAATAATGCCATCCATGTTTGCTCTCTGGGGACTGGGGAGGTAATGTTAATACATCTTTGGCTGTATCAGCAATTGTGTACCTTCAGAGGATAAGTAAAATATGTGCACACAGTTTGGGCTTTTGGCTATACTATACTATACATGCACACGCGCATGCACACACTTAAAAAAACAGTGCACACTGGCTTGCTTCTATAAATCATGTCATGTGGCACACTGGCTTGCATTTATATATTATTTCATGTGGTACAAGCGTCATTTAGTTCTCTGTTTCCATTTGCTTTGTAATGCAGGGGATGTTTTCCTCTGTGAATCAGACAAGATACAAGTGGAAGGCTCTTTATAAATTAAGGCACTATCCATTGTAATGCACTATTTAATAAAACACTCAGTTCATAAAAAGTTATCCAGTGAGAATAGGCATGCATGGTGATAAGAACCCTCAAGCACAAAGCCCATATTCTTTCCACCCTTGGTCCATCCCACTGGACGACCTCTAACTCTTATGCTTCTTAGATGTGTTTATCATCCCTTGAGAGACTGGCAGCTCATATACGGAAGCCCCTTTGACAGGGCTATAGTAATGATGTATGCATGTACAGGAACTCGCATAGTCAAGACCTCTGGTAGACCTGATTTAAAATATGATATGTTGATGGCAAATTGCATTGTTTCTAACAAGATTGTAACTCCCAGTTTGTCCTGTTCTTGAATTAGATTTGTTTAAAACATGGTCAGGCTGTTTTTCTTTTATGCAATGAGTTTATGTATGTGTTTTGGAAAATTGGGGCCAAACAAGGTCAGAGGCAGGAAATAAAACGGATCACAAAGGATGAAAACTATCAAGAATGAAGACAAATACAGCTTCGTTGGCAGTAGATGGCTCGCAAAAAAAAAAAAAAAAAAAAAAAAAAAAAAAAAAAAAAAAAAAAGCACTACCTGTGTGTGGTCTGAGAGATTGGAAAGGCAGATTTTTGTGGCTTCTTAAACAGGTTGGAGGGAAACAGAAATGGAAGTATGTAGGTTACCTCCACAGGAAACACTGGTAACTCCATCTCTCCTTCAAACTCAGAGACAGCAATTCTTGCCACATTTTCTGCTACAAATGGGGTTGGTGGAGAAAGGATGTCAGCGCAGATAGTCTTATCTTTCAGAATTAAGAATGAGAGACCCAGGACCAGGGGGTCACAGATGTTATCCTTAGTAAACGGTCTTGCTCCTTTAAATCAGGCTCCAGAGAGAGTATGTAATGTGTACCGTAAAACACATCAACTAGTTGTTTCTTACCGCTCTTGTCAACTGCGATACACTAAACACAGAGGACCATTGCCTTGTGATAACTGTGTTTTGGAACAAATGTTTATAACATCCCCATGCCAAATGTGTTAAAGGACTTACGGTGTTGGACAGTGCCCAAAACTATAAACATCTTTGGCTTCTTTGTACGATAGTTAAAGAAAAGAGGCTGTCAGATGTGGTGGACTTTGAACATCACTCCCTGTGAGCTGATAAAACACGAAGGTCTGGGTGGCACTTTTCCAACCTTTCAACAAGGATCATGAATATACAAGTGCCTAGCATCGGTGTGATGACAGTGTTGGGACAATTGTTTTCTGATATGTTAGTCAGTTTTTACTGTATGACCACAAGGAAGCAGATGAACACTCGTTTAGTAAATATTTCTAGCTATACATTTATGCCATTTGTTGGCTCAAAATGGTTCACATGTTCCCATGAATGAAACTGAAATATTGTATACTGTAACACAGCACATAACACATAAGACCTCGGTGTATTTCGGGAGAAAACCCCTCTGCTCTTGCCACAGCGCTGTGCATTTTCTCACGTCTCCTTCCCACTGCTCTTTGTCTGGGGGAACTCTTTCCTAACTCTCTGCTTGACAACTATACACTCAGCTTCAAGGCTGAGTTCTAGTTTTCCTTCCCAGGGAAGCTTCCTCTGACCCCATCACCAACTCCCTTCTTTAGCCACAGCACTGTCTTAGACCAGGCCTATGCATCCACTTTGTAAGCCAGATGTGGGGGAAGGGGGCGCCCGAGGTTTGAGGCTATGCCTTCCACCTGGTACTCACAGCCTCTGCCACTGTGCTTGGCAGTTAGCAATAGGTGGTTCAGTTTGCTTCTTTCATTTTACAAGTTCGGACATGTGAATAACTCAGCTGAGTAGGATACCACACTGTCGCATATAAAATAAAAATTAAATATTTACAGTGAGAGCAAAATCTAAGCACCCACGCAGTTGAGTCACTGCTCGCCCAGCTTCTCTTCCGTCTTAGGAATACTGTAAACACGCCGCACTCAGTTCAGGCAAGTCCAAAGGTCGCAGAGCTAAGCACAGTTGATGGCTCTGGCTGTCGTGATTTCTTTTTTCACAAGTCATGTCACTGATTTACAGACAGAGATCATACGAGGATAAACTCCTATTGGTATTATGGTACCCAAAGACATGATTCGTACACATAGTTCTAAAATCAAGTTTCAGGTGGAGTCACAAAGTCAAATAATTTTATATCCGACCTTTGTCAGATTTGATAAAATAAGAACTTCGAAAATAAATCTTGGGACTACAGAGTTGACTAAGTGGTTAAGGACACGCAGTAATCTTCCAGAAAACTTAGGTTTGGTTCCTAGCACACACAACCACCCATAGTTCCTGACGAAGTCTTCTGGCTTCCATAAATCCATCCATCCATCTATCCATCCATCCATCCATCCATCCATCCATCCATCCATCCATCCATCTATCCATCATCCATCCATCCATCCATCATCCATCCATCATCCATCCATCCATCCATCCATCTATCCATCCATCTATCCATCCATCCATCCATCCATCCATCCATCCATCCATCCATCCATCTATCCATCATCCATCCATCCATCCATCATCCATCCATCATCCATCCATCTATCCATCCATCTATCCATCCATCTATCCATCCATCCATCTATCCATCCATCCATCCATCCATCCATCCATCCATCCATCTATCCATCATCCATCCATTCATCCATCCATCCATCCATCTATCCATCCATCCATCCATCCATCCATCCATCCATCTATCCATCATCCATTTATCCATCCATCATCCATCCATCCATCCATCCATCCATCCATCCATCTATCCATCCATCTATCCATCCATCCATCTATCCATCCATCCATCCATCCATCCATCCATCTATCCATCCATCCATCCATCTATCCATCATCCATCCATCCATCCATCATCCATCCATCCATCCATCCATCCATCCATCCATCTATCCATCATCCATCCATTCATCCATCCATCCATGATCCATCTATCCATCCATCCATCCATCCATCCATCCATCCATCCATCATCCATCCATCATCCATCCATCATCCATCCATCCATCCATCCATCTATCCATCCATCTATCCATCCATCCATCCATCATCCATCCATCCATCATCCATCCATCCATCCATCTATCCATCCATCTATCCATCCATCTATCCATCCATCCATCCATCCATCCATCCATCCATCTATCCATCATCCATCCATCCATCCATCCATCTATCCATCATCCATCCATCCATCCATCCATCCATCTATCCATCCATCTATCCATCCATCATCCATCCATCCATCCATCATCCATCCATCCATCCATCTACACTCATCAAAATGAACATAATAATAAAAAACACCTTAGCTTGTGACTGGAGAAACGGCTCGGTGGTCAAGAGTACTGACTGTTCTTCCCAAGGACCCGAGTTTGGTCTCCTGCACCTGTGGCTGCTCATAATTGATGTAAGTCCCGTTCCAGAGGAACTGACACTCTCTCCCTGCCTGTGTGTGCACTGCACATAGGTGCTGCCTGTACTGACATGTATGCAAGCAAAATTCCCACACACACAGCATAATTGTTTGTATTAAACCACCTTCATATATATATAGGCTTGGGGGTTGGCTAGAGAGACAGTATACACACACACACACACACACACACACACACACATTAAATACAAGACTATGTAATGATGGCTCACAGAAAGACATCGGGATACTGAAAATAATCTTAAATCTACTGTGTGAGAGAACTAAGGGAGGACGGTAAAATGGGGTGTCAGGAGACATGAGTTTTGCCGATGACAGGACCTAGTGGCACAGAAACAGTTTCACAATTCATCAAAGAAACAAGGGCCTTGATAACTTAGCGATCAGGGCAACAATCAATGTTAAATTAAAATTGTTTTGGGCTTTTCCTGTAGAAGCCTTTACACCTCCAACCTACGGGCCCTTTCCAACCACGAGAACGCTTTCTGATTGTGCCAAGCTCCGTGAGAGCCAGCCGTCATGTTGGATAGCTGTCTGAGTACCCGCTGAGGCACTCACTGGTTAGAATCTGCTAAGGGCTGTCTCAAGTCTAAGGCTGCTTGGGCGAGATGGGCAATGACACCTCATGATCTCTCACGGCTAAAATAATAAAGTCCAAATTGTCAGGTCCTGCATGGCGTTGCCATGGTTACTGCTGACTGTCAATGTGACAGGACCCGAATCACCTGGGAGCCAGCTTCCAGGCACAACTGTGTGGGTCAGTTCAGCTCCTGGGGCCCCTGTGAGGACTTATTTTGATTAGGTGATTTGCTGTTGTAAGAGCCATCTCACTTGCCATTCGTGCCCTGTCTCGGGCAGGCATCCTGGACTGCATATAGAATGGATAAAATGAACCGAGAGAAAGCACTCAGCACTCTGCTTCTGACTACAGACATGACGTGACCTGCCATTTCAGGCGCCTGCCGTCTTGACCTCCCCGCCACAGGGACGTTTGCTTGACTTGTGAGTTGAAATGAATCCTTTTCCCTTGAGTTGTTTTTGTAAGGGAATTTTATTCCAGCAACAGGAAGTGAAACTAATACAGGTAGGCCTTAAATTTAAATGGTAATACATCAGCAAACTAGCAACCATAGCCAGAAAAATTAAGAGTTTTTTTTTGTTAGTTCTTTTGAGAAATACAATGTAATAAACTCCGTGGGTGGGATATCATTGCCTTTCGAAATTGCACTGGTCCTGGTTAAGTATCCAAATATCATTAACCAGTGCTTTAGAATCAATAGAGTTCTTCTGTACATTCAGATAATCCCATGGGAACTTCAGTAGTTCCATTGCAGGAATTAGGTGCTCACACAATCAAAGAACACCTAACCAGGAAACTAGATATGTATGGTAGCGATTTGACAAGCAACACCATAGGCACTAACCCTGACACACTCCATCCCAACGAGAGGAGCAATAATGTAAGAACTGAGGGTATACAGCTCAATTCTCAGCCCCACAGCCCATCTCTTCCGTGGAGGCTGAACACTGATCATGCTATGTGCATCTCAGAGCTTCCTCTTTCAGAGCCAACTAGGCAGAATTAGAAGCCCCGTTCAGTGAATAAAGAAACATCAGTACAGGTTAAGATAGTTAAATAATGACTGTGATAATTATTGAGACAATGTCCGAACCCAAGATACTTAATTATGTGACGTCACTACTTTAACTCAGATGCCAGTCTTGTAAGAAAAGATGATCAAAAGCATTCAGCATGTTCCATTTAAAAATACCTACCCTATGTGTCAGGTTGTTTTTCGGTGTTGGGGTCGAAGGGAATGTCTGACTCTTTGGAACTGGAACCACTGACAGTTGTGAGCTGCCCTGTGCATGCTGGGAATTGAACCTGGATCCTCCAGAACATCTAGTCCTCTTAACTGCTGAACCGTCTCTCTAGCCAACCCCAGGCCCCTTGTATGTTATGTATTTTGTGGAAACTGTCAAAATGTTTATAGGCATGGCACTAACTATCAACAGATGCTTCTCCTACTGACTCCAAAACGCACAAGTAAGATTATGAACCAGGGAATATAATCACTGTATTTTAACCAGGGATCGGATGTTTTCTCCCCTAATGTATGTCAGCTACAGTATTAAAGTCACAGGAAGGACGTGGTGAGCTGAGGATGTAGCTCAGTGGGTAGAGATCTTGCCTAGCATTTAAGAGGGCAACTGTAATGTAATGTAAGCAAGACTAGATGGTTCAATCCTAGCACTCAGGAGATGGAAGAAAAAAAATCACTTCAAGATCAGCAAGGAGTAGAGACCTTTTCTAACTAAATGCATAATGAACCATTTCATTCTAGTCCGGCAGAAACTGGTGACAAAATACTGCCCTTATATGTACCTCACATGGTGCCTAGAATGAAGGGTGGTATGGGTTTTGGAGGCTTGTTATTTTTATTATGCCGAGGCGGATGTTCTGTTTGCTGAATGTTTTTGAAGTTTCTTATGTTGGAAGAAGAAACAAAGTACTGCAGAAAGCAGTTTGAGTGTCACTCTGGGGTGTTTGATGACAAGCAAGGAGGACACAGAAAATCTGCAAAGGGCAGCATGTGTGCACCGTGCACATGATCAGGAGGCAAGCGGCAAAGGAGGGCCTTATCTGGGAAACAGCATCTCTAGCATAAGCTTTAAATGAGTAGCTGAGGGAGGTGTTCCACACAGGCATGCATCTGCTCTAGCTTTGCCTCTCCCTCCTCCAATCAGCATCTGTGATGGTGGCATTTAAAGGCACACAGCAGGTGGCTGATAAATAGAAGCAGTTGAAAGGGAGTCAGGCTAATTCTTCAGAGGATGGTGAGGCACTCTGAGAAAGATGCTGAGTTCCTACAGCTGGAAATGGCCTCCTTTAGCCAGCTGGGATTCCACCTTTGTAAAAAAACATCAAACAACTTGTAACAGCCCTCTTGGATTTTTAAAGTTGCGCTGGCCAGAAGTGTCACTAGAAATAGTTTTAAAATTAAAAATTAATTATAAGAGCTAAAAATAGTTTCTGCTAAGCACAGACAACCATACCACAGCACATGACGAAGAATACATTTAAAAACCCACTAACTCTAACAGCCTAATAGCCTGGTATTTTTCCCAATTTATATTATTCTGTATTTTTGTCATAAAGGTGTTTTGGGTCATGGGAACAATTTTACTGATACACAAAGAAAATAAAATTGTTCATATTTGTGTGATGCCATGAATATTCGATGTTTACGTTGGGTTACACATATGTATCTCCTTGATCATTCAAAACATTTATCAAACTTTTGAAACAAACCCCCTCAACATCTGGAAGTATCCAGCACATAATGAGTATCTGCAGTCATTTTTCCCTACATTAGCACCCCTAAGTCACCCAATATTTTGAAGACAAAAACCATCTTTGTTTGCTCTAAGTTGTTTAAGCACCACGATCTGCACTCAGCAGAACAGAAAATGAGACTCCTGTAATCACAAATTCTAAAATATTAGAATGATATTAGTAAAAAAGCACCCCAGGGCGCAGAGGCAGCTTGGCAGTGAAGAGACCTTAGAGCTCTTCCCAAGAATCTCAGTTCCGCCCTGTTGCCTATGGCAGTTCTCAGGCCTTTGACTCAGAGCCCCCACCCAGCACTGTCTTCTGGCTTTGGGGGCACAATACACAAGCACAGTACACATACATGCATGTATGTGAACACAGGCATACCACATAAAATAAAAATAGATACATCTTTAAAAAAGCAGTTCAAAATAATTACCCTGAATGTCAAATAATTCACCTAACAAAAACAAAAATCATGATTTTTTTTTTTCAAATCTTGAAACGCTCAGTGAATAACTACTTATTGAATAAAATGAAGATGTGACAATGAATTCCTAGAAAGGAACGGTGAGAACTTTATATTCTAAGACACACCTAGTTGCTAGTTATTAGGAGAGTTGTGTATGTTTAGATTTGGCAGAACTCATGAGCTGCATTTCTGTTTGATCCCTAAATGAAGGGCTGGTGATTAGGCAAGTGGCAGAGCAGTGGCAGAGCGCTTGCTTAGGCGCACACTCAGCCATCACATCTGCTGTGCCTAAATGTTGATGTTCACACACAGTCCAGTCAATCATACTACTGTCCCCTTTGCTCCTGCCCTCCCCCAGTCGTCACCATTGGTCCCTAGGTGTGGCTAATTGTCTTTTGCAATAACAGACATCGACCAGAGGTATTATACTACGTCTGACAGGTATCCTGCCTTCTTGGGTCATCAGAGAGCTGCTCCATCAGCTGGTCCCTATTTACATCCTCCGGAGATATGTTAATTTGGAACTGAGCATCAGCCCAATCGAACTATAAAGAGACCACCCCACAGTATATTAAAAGGTTCACATCAATGTATGCAATTTAAGTGCACATGCATATAATTAACTAGACACATTAACAGTGTGAGCTGCTAATTTGGAACGAGACACAAAAGACTCGAATGTGTGTGGAAGGGAAAAAAAAAACTTTAAAATTAAAATGACTACATAATGAAAAGTGCTCCATGCTGTGTCTACTGTTTTCATGTAAACTTAATATAACTGTAAATATATTTTAATGAAGAGAAGAAAGAGGCAATTACAGAGGCAAAGGAGGGCAGCTCCACAGTGAAGCGTCAGAGCAGCTCTTTGCCTCCGTATGGTACGTGCTGCCTGAAGACAGGGGGTGAGTTATGACTTCATAATTTCAGGGGAAATGCTTCCTATATTAAAGACGCACGCCTTTTTTCCAATGAGTGAAATGTAGCGAAAGCAAACTCTCATCTGAAAAAGACATCGGGGAGAGGTGCACAGAGGAGCTCACAATCATGAAGAAAACAAGAAATCTAGGCTTGATTGGTAAAAGAATAGGCATTTGCACATTGTCAAAATAGATGTGCTCTCTGGAGAGTGTCCTAGATCACAAACAAGTTACTGATATTATTAAGTATCAATAATCAATACAGATGTCCCGCTGAATAGTAATTGTGACAGTTGGAGGATCTACTTAAATGCCTTCTATTTTGGAAGAGTTGGATGCTATATTTGCAACCTAAAACTTTTGATGCTGGCGTAATTTTGCTGCTAGTGTGACTGAGGTGAGAGGAAAGGAAGGCAAATGTTGGGAGAGCAGCCTCAGGCTCTCTTGTGCTGTGCTTGGGAAGCAGTGAGAGTGGTAAGTAAAATGTCCTTTGAAGCAACTTAGAAGGATTCGCTCCTGAAGTGCCATGAATTCTAATTTTTTAAAGAGAGGAATGGGGCCTGCCAAATCCTGGAGAGAAGAATCTATATTAGCTTTTACTAGAATGCTAGGCTAGACTGTAAAGCCAAAGTGAGTAGAACCGCAGTCTTATTTAATGTGTGTCTTCTAGTTTGCATACTGAACGGCTCCTATATCTACTTTCAAACGTTAAATGAAGACTCGGGGCTTGGCTAAACGAAGAAGAAGAAGAGCATCAATTATTTTCCTTGTTTTCTGGCTTCTCAGCAATTATTACAAATCTATAGATTAAATGGGAACGTGCTACCAGGCAAGTAGTTTCAATCACATTTAAAATGATGTGGACTCAGCGTTACACAAAATTCTAATTAGTCAGCAGTGTATCGCACCAACAATACACAGCAGATATGCGCTTGAGGTGAACTAACCTCTGCACAGCCCCAGTCCCTGGGAGCCCGCCTTTCTCAGCCGACTCCTAGAAGGCATGCAATGCGTACTTTCAGAATTATGGAATGTTGGCATAACGGGGGTTTATGACTGATCTCGCACAAATCGAAAATCAATAAACCTGACAAGCTCGGCAGCTAACACTGGGCATCAGGGTGTGGGCTTGCTACTTTTTCACTTCTGTCTGTTGTCGTTCAAACACTAATTTTAGCAAAACAACACACAGAGAGATACAGAAATACCTATAACTTTCACTTCGCAGGCATTCCCTTTGATGGCTCCTTCCCCAAACTTTAACCCTTTGGCAGTATGTTTCATATATAAAGTTTCTATAAAACTAAAGTTTCAAAATCGTGCATTTAAGAATACCAATAAATATCTAAAGGTACTTATTTAAAGGATGTGATTGTTCTGATGGTCCTGTGATATGAAAATGATAAAGAGAATTTTTACGTATATAATTTTTAACACTTAGGATCCTCGGAGCTTTTAAGTGCTCTTGGGTTTTACCATTCCTCCCAGACAAGGTAAAGCCAAAGCACATTTGAAGAGCTTACATTCCTTCTCGCGGTTTTAATCACTCTCCAAACTAAAAGACTATATTGCTAGCTGTAGAAGAAATAATTTTAAAGCATGCAAAATAAAGTATATGATTTGTTGCACAAGATTCAGCAAAGAATATCAAAGAATAATCTTTTAATGGAGAATTTTTATTTACAAAAATTTATGAAAGAGATAAAAGTATAACATTGGTACCAAAGGGTATTAACTGTGATTTGCTGATTCCATTTTTATATAAACCTAGTCACCTGAGGTCGGCTCCTATGTGATATGCCCATTACATCAAACAGCCTAAGCCTATTAACAAATGCTTTGATGGCTCTCGGTCTCTGGAGGATTGCACTAATTGCCTCATGCTTTTCCAAGTTTCAAATACAGATTGCAATTGTTTATTAGAAAACGACGAGAAAGCAGTTGCTGCAAGCCTCACGTCAGACTAATGAATATTAGGATACACTGAGAAATCAGTCTACATGACTTTGTAGCAGAATTTCAGAAGAAGCCACCTCCCAGTGGATAATGGCAAAACATGGTAGTCATTCTGGGCTCCTAAACATTGACAGTGGCTCCAACTGTCAGCGATAAGTAGGAGGCTTAGAATATATTGGTATTTTTCAGATTTCGCAGCTCTTCAATAACACTAAAGAGCACAATGAAAGAGAAATTTCAAGACATAATTATAGAATACATTTCTGTGGGTAGAATTTGCCATAGAAATTCCCCCACATTGTTTCTGCTGTTCTAGAATAGGCATTTAAGAATAGTTTATTGCTTAGTCATGGCACAACAGAAAGCCCACATGTGATTAAATTCCTTCCTAAAACTGTAATAGTTACTTAAATAAACAGTGGACAATATGGTCAAATTGAAAACAGTTGGATTTTGGAATGAGACATTTTAAGGTATGCCCCGCTGATCCTTTGAGTAAGCTAGAAAACCCGAGCTTCTGGCTTCTCATCAGGAAGACATGCACAGAAACACTTGCTTTGAAGAGAAAGTAAGATAAATAAAATGATATTTATAGATATATACAGAAAACAGATACAGCACAGCCTACAGGAGCCTCGGATGAACAGAACTGCAATGCTTTTTGGGTGGAAATGTGACTTGTACAAAAACTGATGTCAGAATATCAATAATCTAAATGAACTTTGTATGAACATTTAATCAGTGACAAAGACTGATACCAAACAGAAGAAAAAACAATTATGAGAGCCACAGGATGTCAGTGAACTGTTATTTGCCGATTAGTCATCTGTAAAGTCCTTAGATAAACACAATGCGTGCTTGTAAGAAGCACAGGTTTTCTACTGCGAGCCCACCAATCCTTACCAGTAGCTTCCGGTGGACGAGGGCATATTGCATCCAAACAGCAGCATGTGGTGGACAGTATCCATGCTGGCGCGAGGCTTGAAGTCAACTGTCAGGAGAAAAGGGTACACGGATGTGAATGCAAGTTATATGTGTGTGTGGCAATGTCAGAGGAGACTGTCTCTTTCCACAGCGTGAACAGCCATATACAAATACGCTCTGATGCTTTCTTCATAAAATGCCCTGATATTTTAAGGTGAGTATGAGTTAAAAGAATTTGATTTCGTAATATAGTAAACTATTGCATATGAAAAAGAGAAAATAATTAACAGGCTAATGAAGATTGCTATTAACACACACACACACACAGACACACACACACACACACACACACACACACACACACACACACACACACACACGGTCCCCTTTAATGTGGTGTGCTATGAGGGTATGATGTGAAAGCTCCATGTTATGTATTCACAATATACTTCCTTCCCGAGTTCAGCTGAGGGCTGTGTACCAGAAAACATCACACAATGATGCAGAAAACATCGCAGCGAGTGCTCACAACATATCCATATCGCCTTAAATCACAATAGCAGTCATTGTGTCTAAGGTAGTGCTTGAACATATCAGAGAGATAAACAAGACTTTTCCAGGAAGAAACATATGTGTGCAAATGTATCTTTATAAACTCAGAAGTGTGAAAGATCCTGGCACCTACCCAACAGCCAGCCAATGTCCCTTTCCTTACAAAACCAGTGTGGAAGATGACACAATCAGCAAACACCAGTGCAGAACACAGACGTAAGTTTCACAGCTGTATAATTAATGGTTGATATTAAGCTTAGCCTCCCGTTCATTGGTGGGATATTTTGTCCCCTTTCGTCCTCACTGAAAGGGCTACCTAGATGTAGTAGCAGTTTATGAATAGCCTCCAGGGCACACAATATCTAATATCAAATGTGTCTTAAGGCACCTTTTGCCCATTTTGTCTGGTTTCTAGACGAAGTTAATAAAGCATCATTTGTTGATAAAACACACAGTAAGACATGAGTAGTATCTAATGAAAACACTCTAAATCGAATTGTGGCCTGGGTCTCGTTAGAGATGGCAGCTCAGAAAACACCGGGAGCATGCTCTGTGTCAAGCTAACCTACAATTTCCACAGGAAACCATGTGCCTCTCAGTTACTGCATTGAAAATAAGAACTTACAGCTCAAATACCACTGCTTAAAAAGCTTATGAAGAGGATGCCTAGAATACAGACTTACTACATATGCCCAGAGGCTCTGCTTTCTCAAAGAATACAGTGGACCAAGGAGACTGAAGGTGCTTCGGGCGTAAGAAGAAATTGAAAGATAGGACAGCTCACAGTTCGTAGGGACTCAAAATTTGTTAGCAAGAGAAGAGAGAAAAGGATGTGGCTGTGACTTCACGTGACATCTACCAAGCCATCAGTTGCTAGCGTTGATTCGGCTGATCTGGTTGGCTAGCGTGTATCTGCTTCCTCCCTGACTGCCCCATGTGTATCGCTCCAGAAGCTGCGTGCTCCAAATTAATTGAGGACCAGTCAGGCTTTAGTCAGGAGTATACGAGGAACTGTGGCCCCTTGCTAGAATCTCCAAAGAAGCAGCCAAGGTCCATTTTTATTTATGTGTGACTGTAAATATGACATGTGTTTTCAACTGCCTACAAAGATCAGTTGAGGGTGTGGGAACAGAAGTAGGAACCTTGCAGAAGGCTCAGGACAAAGGAACAAAGAAAACCCTGAACTGTCAGGATGCCTTTAGAAAACATAGTTGGATTGTTTTATATTAATGCTGTGAGGCTTTGTTGGAGAAACAAAGCAAAAAAAAATTTTTTTTGGAGAAGAAAGGTGAGCTATCAATAATTTTATAAGGAGATTGAGATGAGAGAGACTGCTCATGAAGGCAAAAGGGAGCCATGCCCTGCCTTTTACAAGGAGGGAGTGAGTATACCTAGTGTCTGCTTAGACAAGGACTTTCTGCCGTCCTTTGCAGGAAAGGAGAAACTCTCACCATCTATTTTGATAACAGAATTTGACACACGTTCTTAACTGCTACTTATTAGTTTTACATCAAACCCTGACTCGATCCCAGTCCGACTTTGCTTCTGAAATGAGAAAAATCCACCATCAAGCAGTGGCAAAAGGAAAATCCCAGTTTCCACTCCTGAAAACGATTCTAAAACAAATACTGCCTTCCCCCCAAAACCTGTTCTTCTTGACATAGTTGTTCAGAAATGCAAGATGCAATTTAAATGCTAAAGAAATTATACAATAAGGTAAAACAAGGTGCTAGCTACCTTTTTTTCAAACCCTAATAAAAATATATCCACGTATTTTTACAATGGCATCTCAGATTACAGATCATTGCAAACTGAAATGAAAAATACCTCCAGCTTTTTAAAAAAATCATATTGAAATGTAAATCTAAAGTAAACATCAGATGACTTACAATACTGTAGTGCTCAGGAAATTCCATTTAAACGAGACAAATAGGTAAGGACAGTTTGACAGGTTCATTTCCTGGGTTGGTTTGGTTTCTACTTCCCATAGAAACATGAAGTCTCCAACCCTCGTGAATGGACAGAAGCCACATACATGGTTTTGTAGATCTCAACAGAACAAGAAACAAAATTTACGAAAATAACACCATATCTTAAAAGAAATCACTACAATCTCTCTAATCCTCTGATGTCCTGTCATTTACCAAAGAAAGGAAAGGATGCCAGGGAGGAGTTGGGAGCGAGGAAAACACTGCCATGACCGTGTCCTTCTGCCAGGCGGGACAAACACCGCTGTGGAGAGGTGACAGCTCTCAGACCCCAGCCTTCTGAGAGCGCACACAAGTGTCATAACTCATCAGCTGCCACTGCCCTCAGTCCACCAGGTGGGCAGAAAGATAGCAGCGGCTTACTTGGAAAAAGACACTAACATTTAAGATCACTTGATGTGTATGGGCAGAGAAAACTGCGCAGGGCAAGCCCTGGGAACTAAGCCCCTTTGAAGGAAAAGAATGAAGAGGTGGTAGCTCATTCTACATCAATGACAGGCAAGAGGTGGCAGTAAAAACATACAGGTTGGTGGACTCCCCAGTGGGTGATGTCACCCAAAATGAAAGACAACATAAGAAGACAGACAATTTGTTCTATTTCTGGAGCTCTAAGCAAAGTCTGCTCCAAGGGCATGAAGTTCTAGGGATTTGTGGCCTCCTTTAGCTAACGGCAGACTATAATTCGGGGTCATAGACATGTCTACGACTGCGACCCAGAGGACATTTTCATTGAACACTTGGTTCTCTCTCCATATTTCCTTTCCAAGTGGATTTCCAGGTCTGCATGTCAAACTGGATATATCAAATCCATGATGTGGAAACAGTGTGAAGAACACACTCAGCCTAGTGGAGGAACCAGCGACCTGGAAGACATCCCTTTGCAGATAAAGAACCCTGTTACAAACAGAAATGGCTACATCACCCTTTTTGTCTAAGTACAGGAATTGGACAAAAACTGCCAACTGAACACATGCGCATACATGGGTGCATGTATGTAAGTACATGCATTTGCATGTGTGCATGTGTGTGAGTACATGCCTTTGCATGTATGCATGTGTGTGAGTACATGACTTTGCATGTGTGCATGTGTGTGAGTACATGCCTTTGCATGTGTGCATGTGTGTGAGTACATGCCTTTGCATGGGTGCATGTGTGTGAGTACATGCCTTTGCATGTGTGCATGTGTGTGAGTACATGACTTTGCATGTGTGCATGTGTGTGAGTACATGACTTTGCATGTGTGCATGTGTGTGAGTACATGCACATACATGTGTGCATGTTGAGATACCTGTTCTTAAATGTGTTTATATTTCTTCTCAGTGGAATTATTCTGTTTAAATAAATAGCTTCTTTAGCATAGAATGGATATTATGAGATGCTACCAAATAATTTTGTAACAGTACTTTTTAGCCTATGTTATATTGTTGTTAAAATAATGTCGGCATGGGTTTTCGCCCAGTGGTAGGAGGCTTGCCTATCAAGGTGATCCTGATTATAGCTACACTCTTTGTAGCTGAATATATTCTCCTGTGACTGCACACTCTGGTTTTGGTTAACCACTCTTAGTAAATTTTAGAGTCCCCTGATATCTTAACTTTTCGAAATAAAAAAAGGTTTCTTTGAAAACAAAATTAAAAATAATTTCTAGAGATAAAAATTGATTTTTCTAATTGCCCTACTAAATAACTCCTAAAATTCTATGCTATATGATATCATTTCTTTCTGATGATGTGTATCCAGGAAACACATGGAATGGCTTTGGACTAAGTCTGCATGTGTGCTAAAGAACAGGCATAGCAGAGGTTGGCCAGCAGCCAAAAGCATTCTGCTAAGCCTGACAAACTGAGTTTGATCCCTACAATGCATATAGTAAAAGGAGAGCTCCCCAAAATTGCCTTCTGAGCTCCATACATGATGACAACTGTCCCCTCAAAACACTAAAAGAATAAAAAAGAAAAAAAGGAAAAGATTTACTATATTAATATTCTAGCAATTCAAGCCATACTCACTAGAGCTGGGAAAGTGTACTGCCCAAGAAATTGAATAATATGAGATATTAATGAAAAAAAAGACCTCAGTTCTTAATATCACTACCATAAGCAATTCTTTATATCTATCAAATAAAGACTACAACTGAAGATAGCAATATTCTGGATTGTAATTTAAATGTAGAATAAACCTTAATGCTCATAATGCCGCCATTGAGAAAAAAAACCTACAACTGTAAGGATCCCAGCATTCTAGTGTGTGAGAAGCCAGAAGCAAACCCTTCATCTTCTAACGGCTGCCACACGACACAGGGCAATCCTGCACCAAGGACCTTCTATATGAGTGTTTAAAACAGTAAGCTTAATAGAGAGCCGTCATTAACACTCACTGATACTGACGACATTGTGTGAGTTATAATGAATATGTAACATAGGTTATGAGGACTATCAGCTGCTGCTGGAGAATTAACGCAGAAACACATTGAACATAAATTGCAAGTGGGATAATCCTGATGAGTGAACAAAAAAAGCTCAGTTATAAAGAAGGAATTAAACTTCTAGATGACAGGCATTTAAAAACTGCCTTTAATAGTAATAGAAGAGTGAACTAAAGAATCAATAAATAGACTTTTATCATCCAAGCTGTAAGACATAAAATGGTTTAAGCATCATTAAGCTCTGTTTTTGTGTTATTCCTCCAGTGGTCCCAGACTCACTTTCTACACAATGAAACCTACATGCCTATTCTAGCCTTTAAGGCCATTCATAATATTGCATTATTTCTGACCTCAGTTTTCAACATGCTTCACACCTACACAACCTGTTCACTCTGTAAAATAACCCTTCTTCCCAGCAATACAAGTGCCAGTGTTTGCTGAACATTGCCCCTTGCTAGACACACATGTACTTCTCTC
This sequence comes from Micromys minutus, assembly GCF_963924665.1. Taxonomy (NCBI): domain Eukaryota; kingdom Metazoa; phylum Chordata; class Mammalia; order Rodentia; family Muridae; genus Micromys; species Micromys minutus. The sequence goes on along the minus strand of NC_137954.1, from coordinate 45,554,476 downwards.
TCCACAGACAGATGTAAAGAGAGCAGTGTGTTAACTTGCCCCTCATCAAGTAGCCCAGAACATGGTGACGCTGAGCTTTGAAGGCACTTCAAAGTCTAGTTGGAACTTACTTTTAACCAATATTGTCGCTGGTGGTTGGGCTCAGCATGATTCTGGGTCCTCATTCTGGGTGGTGCCTGGAATACTCTTCACCCATGGATATAGGTCCCAATCAAAACTTTCATACTTCCTCTTGGGGATTTCCCCAAGTAGACTATACTATTACATCTATAAAGACATTCCTGTTCTGTGGGGGGGGGGATCTCAGTGATCATCTGTGAGACAGAAGGCTATATGTTGGATAAAATTCTAGTAAGCAAGGAAAAGATACGCACATACAGGTGCACATCCACACACATGCTTTTTTTTTTTTTTTTTTACTGCTGTCAAGCCCATAAAAATATATATCTAAGCATTGTACCTTACTAGACCTTGGTCTCCCCTGACACAGTATCTAGTATTAAAATCATAGTATTTCTATAGTTTTCACCTTAGCATAAATGTTGTTTAAGAACAGTTGCATTTGGAAATATTCTAACTGAGCAATTCTCTACCACAAGTGCCTTAATAATCAACACAAAGGCCCAAGAAAAAGAGAACCAACAAATCATTAGATTAATTCCATTCATTTCTAAATTCAGCTACACATGTATAGTGTGACCTGATGGGTAAGGAGCCGCCATCACTCACTAAGGAAGAGACACATTTGTTTACTGGTCACCCATGTGAGGGAAAGCAAGTAGATGAAGATGACAGTCAAATTTCTTGGCTGAGTGAGCCGCTGTCACAGCCAATTCCTCTGAGTGTCTGTAAAACACCTTTTAGACAGCGCCTCAGTTCAGTGGTCAAATGCAGATTTTATCTTACCTCTATCCAGGCGAGTCTCTGAATTTTTGTTATAAACAAAGCAATGTTTTAGAAACATTGTGTTTGAAATATAAAATTCCATATCACCATTAGAATGAATAGCTATTTTAATTCAAATGTATTATTTCAGTATGAATCTAAATGTACATTTCAGCATAAGTCTAAATAACATTAAAGATGTTATGCACTCACATGTAAGTATGATATATGTATGTACATTAATTTCATGATGTGGTCATGACATTTCTCAGTAAGTGTATTATTTTAAAATAGTTAAATAAGTCACACACAAATACTGAGAATTATTAATTTTTGTATGGTATATAGATGCATTTGTGGGTACTGTGTGTGTGCATATACAGGAAGAGAGGATGCTGTCCTTAGCAGCCATGTATCTTAAGAAAAGAAAGAGCAAATGGAGCTGCCATAATCTAGTTTTTAAAAAAATAAAATAAAAAATAAAACAAATTGTTCAACCTAATCTAATAAAGGAGTCTTATTAAATCTTAGTTATCAGAAAAAAATAAATTCTGAGATTCAGAATCTGGAACAAGCCACAAAAACACACAGTGATCATCTCTCCTGGGGCTCCCTTGGGATGGGTAACCTCTGGTCGGCGTGCAACCACAGCTTCTACCTGGGACTCTGAGAAGCACGCTGTAGCCACCTGTCCAACATGCAGTGTTGGCACCAAGGCCTTACTTAGGCCTTTGCAGAGATGATCAGTTGGTGCTAGCCATTGGTTTTCATTGCTACAGTCTGAATGTCCTACTACTGTTAGTGACAGGCCACCAATTGCACAGTTCACCGAAAGACTCCTGCTGATAGAAACCGTCTCTCCAACAGCTCAGAAATTATGTATCATGCAAGCAACCATCCTGGCAATAAAAAGGGAAGAAATGCTAAAAAGTGTTAGGATCACAGAAGACTGAGAACCTCAGAGTTACACACACTTTAATCTTAGAAGAGAGATGCCATGAAAATAAAGAAATGTTAGTATCCTGGTTCTAACACAGAGCTTCCTGCGTTTTCCCAGGAGTATTCAATTGCTTGACTGAATATATTTACTCGGACTTCATATTTCAAATTATGTGAAAGTAAACACATTAATACTGCAACAGCAACAGCACATTCCAGGATTTATTTATAGTCCTTAGAGTGACCAGCCCTGAAACCATATACTACTGCCAACCTCCAGAAACAAACCAGTAATGGTTAACGTGAAACCCTTAATACTGCAGTGACCTATGACAACTGTATTTACACAGGTGTGCCTTGTGGCCTTCTCCAAAAAGCAAGTGTGAAATACGAAGAAGTGAGACCAACCCTGGACATAAACAGGGAAAGACATAATACTGGTAAAGCAAAAAAAAAAAAGGTCCATTTTTATAGGTAAATATTATTCTCTGCTAGGCAGCCAAACACAAGGATATGAATGAATACATTTTAAGTTACATTTGGGGATACTCCAAGAAGTATAATTAGGAATGTAAGTTGTTTTTCTATTTTTAATGTTACTCATTTTAGACTTGGAGAACGCTGACTCTCCTCAGCTTGTTCTCAGAAATGTCTAAGTACTACACCCAAACCCTCCAGGCAATGTTCGACCTGTCCTGGCGTTACTCTCCTTCTCAGGGATCAGCTACTGAGCAGTTCTGGACAGAGCGCTGGCTTTAGATTGTTTGTCATTGTTGCTGCAGCCAGGGTGTGGAGAAATAACTCCATGCAAATTGTTCTGGCTTTGCAGGTCTATAATGGACATTCCTGAGGGAATCACCTCATGAAAATTCATTCTCAGGCTGCCCCATGGCTACACTTTGTACGTTTTACTAGGCACATAATAGCCGTTTCAGACAGCCCACTTGAAAATTAGCTGTCTGGAATTAAGGTACAGCTCTCATTACCATTAACTTCCCAAGATCAACATTTTAAGTCGGAAAAGAAAAGCAGAAAACAAACAAACAAATCAACACTAATAATTTGTCAATCCCATTCCTTCCCTACACACTGAGAGTCTGTCACCAGGGATGCTTAAATTAAAACAATCTAGACCAAAACAGATGGTGCCTTGTCACTTCTCCTAGGTGACTGAAACAAATCTGGGAAGGACCTGTCATTTCAAAGTCTGCTTAGCCTACAATATAAGAGACTGGGTGTTCTTTCTCTTTCTTCCACCCTTTCTTCCTCTCTCCTTTGTTTTTTTACCCACCTACCTGTCTGATGGATAAAATACTACATTTCCTAACGTTGACTCTCAGCGTAGTCTATTTATCACACAAACCATCAAGTGAATAGTTTCGTTGAGTGCAGAGGAAGTAAGGATACAGATACAGACAGAAAGCCAGTACGGTACAAGAGAACCACACCGCACCGGCGACTACTAACTTCTGCACACAACACCCTAACTACCACTCTTCATGTTTCTCTCCAGATACAGTTTGTAATATTGTCTCCAGTGGCTGCCTGTATCTCCTTTTGCATCAGGCATGATACATGCACTTTGGAAAATGACAGTAGGAGATTAATACACGCACAAGCATCAGAGAACCTCTTACTGATCTCAAATAGCTATTTTCCCTTCCCCCACCACCCAAAGTGTACTTACTCACGAAGGCTTCCTCATCCACAGGCAGACGCATGGACATGCAGAAGTATGTGTCAGACTGTTAAAAAGAGAAATGTAATAAGAATTCAGGTTAAATGCCTAAGAACCAGAATGAAATGATAACTCTTAAATACCTGGCCTCTAAGACCACAGAAGCATTCCAGTGAGGTGAGAAAGTCTGCTGAGGGCTAGTCAGCACCTTAGAAGATCTAAGTGTGGATAACTTATATACACAACATTTTTCCCCCCTATGGTGCTTTTATAAACAATTCTGGAACTTTTTTTACAAGGGTCATCATCATGGATGATAAATTTATCAAGGCCATATTTAAAAGGCAACATTGTAAATGTAGAAAATACATATGACTTCAAAAGAGTAAGGGGCAGTTATGATTTCAGCTTAGATATTTAATTACCACAAATATTTGGTTTTAGAGATAATATTGCATATGGTTACTCTCTTATTTTACATTTTTATTTAATTCTTAGAAGAAATCAACATAATCTCAAATTAGTCTGTTCCCTTATCAAAACTGGCACTCTTGTTGCTTGAATATCACAGGAATTAACATTAGTCTTTCGTAAGCCAGGGGTGCTGGTGTGTGTTTATACTTTCATCTGCTCGGGGAAACAGTCAGGAGGATCACTTGAGTCCAGAAGTTCAAGGCCAGCCTGCACATTACAGCAACACTTTTACTCTAAACAACCAACGAAAATAAACGAAACAACGAAATTGAGCAGTAAAAGCTTCAAGTTTGGGAGAACATTTTCTGAAGAAGGCCTGAACGGAAACTGTATGCAGCGAAGTGTGCACTATGGTTGATAACACGAAGGTAAGCTGTGCTCAGTTAATAATTTATACTTCATACATTACTGTTGTAATGACGTACTAGAACCAACAGAGCCCAGCTATGTGGGATACAGATCACCTGAGTGTCTCTAAATATACGGTTAGCAGAAAAAACTCATGCAAATGACCTATTTTTACCTCTGTCTTAGAAAACAAAGGAGTTGATGTAGACAAAACAAATATGGTAAAATTTAAAGAATTACAAAAATATGATTTGGTCACCATTACTACTTTTGTTTATGACACTTTTTCAGTTGAGAGAATAGTTTTCTGTCTTAAATTTTCATTTAGAAAATGGATGGTGAACTCCAGTAGAAAGGCTAGGCCCCCAGGGATGGGTGGGATCACCCACCCATCTCAAAATTGTTAATCCTGAAATGTTCCTGTCCAAAGGAAAGACTGGGACAAAAAAAATGGAGCAGAGGTTGAAGAAAAGAGCATATAGAGACTGCCCCGCCCTACATAGGAATCCATCCCATCTGCAGACACCAAACCCAGACACTACTTCTGATACCAAGAAGTGCTTGCTGACAGGAGCCTTGAATGGCTGTCCCCTGAGAGGCACAGCGAGAGCCTCACCAATACAGACGCTGAAGGGGATGGCAACCCCATAGGAAGAACAATATCAACTAACCGGACCACCAGAGCTCCCAGAGACTAAACCCCCAACCAAAGAGCACACATGGAGGGACCCATTACCAGCTGCATATGTAGCAGAGAGGAGGGAGGCTAGATTGCTGAGGTGGGACTGGGTGAGTTTGTGGGGGAGCACCCTCATAGAAGCAAAGGGGTGGGGGAGGGAAATGGGATGGAGGGGTTTGTGGAATAGTAACTGGGAAGGGGGTATCATTTCAAATGTAAAGGAATAAATGGTTGATAAAGAAAAGAAAGAGTAACTGGGTGAAGAAATGTCACAGTACACACAAGGAGGCAAAGGTTCAAAGGCTGAAGCCATGTGCTTTGTATGTGGAACCCAAGAGATATGTACACAAAACAGTGTCTAAACACTTTAAACTGTGAACAACCACGACTAAACCTATTCCTAACTGTCTTGTAATGTTATAAAACTGATCTGGTAAAACGCAAGAATTGTAAAAGGAGTAATCAACTTCTTTTTTGTCTTTGAGCATCAGGGCCTATAAGAAATTCAGAACCTACATATTTGTGACTCCTGTAGCTTCTGCTGCTATTTCTAGAATCATGTTTATTGTGTGGTTTCCATCTATCGTGCTAGTCAAAGCAATCCAATATGGCAGACAGACCGGATTCCTCCACTTTAAGCCCAGTAAGGAAAACAATAGCCATGTACTAAGATTGTGCTATGTGCTTCTGCTATACTGTGTTACTATTATCCCTGCTTTAAAGATGGGGAAACTGAGGCAATCCAAAATTAAGATGTTCTACAGACAAAACTTTCCCCTGGATCAAAGTTTAGTCTTGGTTTTAGGAGTTCTCTTTTCAACTAGGCACAACCTTACCATTCAAAAACTTCAGGTTCTCAGTTCAAACTATTTTCTCTGCCTCCTCCACACACACACATACATACAAGAGACTTGACTGAACACATTTCACAGCGAAGGGCTGCACTTTTAGTAGGATCCCACCATCTCTTGATGACAGCTCCATTCATTCTACAAACAAAAATGACTCTATAACAGCCTGAAATTCACACACAGGGCCAGGCCCCTGGATGCCTGCGAAGCAGGTATCCCACAAAGCAATTTTCCTTCCTTTCTCTGCCACTTAGGATGTGAATCTATTCTCCGAGGCTGTCTTGGGAGAGTACTGCTCAGCTCTGCTGCCCTGCTCTGGCTCTCACTGAGGCAGCCTGCCACAGACACAATAACCTTAGCTGTCCTCCAGGTCATGCCCATAACAAACCCAGACGGCCTCCGCACAGAGGCAAAACCTTTCCACAGTCATCAGCAGACCCCAAACTAAAAGGTTGCCTCCCTTTTGTCCCGGCAAAGTTCCGTTAGCTTACAGTGGATACCCTTTCCAAAGCACAGAGTCACAACAATAAAAATCTATCCTTCTCACTTTAACTCAGGCCTTGGAAAGCCACAAGAACAGCAACTTGCCCAACACATCACAGATGATCCAGAGCAATGTGACACATAATAACATAAAAGGTAAACACAGCAACAAATGCACACTTAAGGAGCTAAGCATTCATTTCTAACACAAACGATTAGGATAAGTAAAAATGAAACCAAAATTCTTTATAATTTGAAAAAAGTTGTTCGTTTTCCTCTTTGGTTATAATCCAGTTCAAGCCCTGCTGGAACAGCCACGTTACTGAGTTAAATAGATACATCAAAACAGGCAGCCCAATTCTCTTGATAAAAGCTAAAGCAAAAGCAAAACACAGGAAGAATGTATACATTAATGCTCAAAATATAGAAAACTGCTGTTAATATCAGATCCATGCTGTGTTCATTGCTCTTATCAGCTGTTCAACTTAAAAATCAGAAAAACTTGGGGATGTCTTTGCCTCATGAATTTACATTCATGAGATTATAATTTAACAATGTTTGCATTTCCACTGCTTAATTCCTAGGGTTCAAAAGATGTAAAGTCAGTAAAGGAAACAAAAATGCAGGGGAAGGAGAAGGAGAGAAAGAGAGAAAATGCAGTGGGCAGAAGAATCTTAATCATCTTGGGTGAGACCATCTATAACAGATGAAGTATTATTTCAACCATGAACCATCACAGTCTGACGCATATGCCCAGTCTTTTGAGATGAAGAATAATTTCAACATGGAGAAAAGACTGTATGGCTTTTCCCCTAAAATAGAGCACATTTAAAACACAGCATAGCAAATCAATCTCCTTAGGTTGGAAGCTCTGAGAACCACACAGTTCAAGTACGTGGGGGACAGATCTGTGAGAGAACAGGACAGTTTGCCGTGGAACCTGTGCTACCATGGTATGGTACTTAGCATTGAGGGAGGAGTCCAAAACCTCCGATGTGAAATTTTCCAGGGCACAACTGGAAAGCTCCATGGTAGAGGATTCACAGACATTCCCAGTGGACTTGAGCTGGGCAGGATGGAAGCACATATACTCTTTACAATGTTGCTTAATGTTACTCTCAAATGTGTATTGTGTGGTTTTTTTAACAGAAAGATTACCAGGTTGATCCACTTAAGGCCACCCAGGCAGTTAGTGTCAAAATAGGATTGAAAACCTTCTTGTTTAGGCCAGTAAGACCATCACAGATAGTGGGGTACACTTCCTGTCGTTTTTGTGGCATTAAATTTTAATCTACTGAAATTTCTGATTGTGACTCACCTTTAAAAATCTCATAACCCTGATTTTTATAAAGACTAAGTTCTATATTTCAAATTAAATTTCTTCATACATAACTACCTAGTGTTTTTGTCCCCTCCTCCATACGAATTGTAATTTGTTGGACAACTGGTCAGAAAATGGCACTTCTCAAACTCTTACATAATGCTGGTGATTATAATCTTTCCATTGAACCATATTAATTTATAGTAGGTCACCAGGCACACATGCACTTTAAGATGAAATCCCACACTGTGAGAACCAGCACTGTAACTATGTGTCTGTGTGCTGTGCACTAAATGTAAAGGATGAGGAATCAAGTGACCCTCCATGAAATTTCACACCTGCTGAAGGCAGTGACGTCACAAAGAGCACTGCACAGCGTGAAATAGAGAGCAACTGCAACGAGGTGTGAGTGGCTCACACTTGGAAACCCGCATTCACACACTCAAGATTGTGGAGACAGGACGGTTGCCAAAAGGTTCTCCAGTCTCAGTGACTTCTGGGACAGCCAGAGTGAACAGCATAAAGAGATCCTTTCTCACAAAATATAAACACATCACTGATATGACCAACCAAACCCATTACGCTTTTTAAAATGGTGAACATTTAGAACACTAATGTTTTAAAAATATCTTGATCCAACAGCCTTTGCTGTTCCACAAGACTGGAAGGGGTTCACTGTCAAGCTTGAAAACCTAAGTTCAATCCTCAGGATCCAACTAGTAGAAGGAGAGAGAAGACTACCTAATGCTGTCCCCAAATTTCACAAGTTCATCCTGACACACATATCCACACATGTGCAAACAAACACACATACACGAATATACAAAGGTAAAAATAATTAGTGACTCATGCCTCTGTCAGAATTTAGCCTATGACACTTCATAAAAGAGAGAATATTTATTGAGCCTATTCTTTTTTTAATTGGATATTTTCGTTATTTACATTTCAAATGTTATCCCCATTCTTGCTTTCCCCTCTGAAATCCCCCTATCCCATCCCCCTCACCTGCCTTTATGAGAGTGTTCTCCACCCACCTACTCCCTGTCCTGGCATTCCCCTACACTAGGGCATCCAGCCTTCACAGACTAAGGGCCTCTCCTCCCATTGTTACCTGATAAGGCCATCCTCTGCTCCACATGCAGCTGGAGCCATGTGTACTCTTTGTTTGGTGGTTTAGTCTCCCAGAGCTATGGGTGGTGGGTTCTGGTTGACTAACATTGTTGTTCTTCATATGGCGGCCTATTCTTTAATTTGAAAAGTTTCCAGCTTAGCTATTTACCACATTAACAACCATCAGATAGGTTAATAACAGAATCTTTTAAAAACGGAAGTGTACCTCAGGAAGATGAGCCACTTCTTTGCAGAAAAACAAAACAAAACAAAATCCGATTATCTAGGTTTGATAAAATTTATATCCAGCCTTCTAAAGCATTCTTCTTTACAATATGGTAAAAGAATCCAGGTGAGGTGGCGCATGCCTTTAATCCCAGTCGTGAGGAAGTGGAGGCAGGCAGATCACTGAGTTCAAGGCCAGCCTGTTGTACCTAGCAAGCCCCAGGTCAGCCAAGGTTATAATAATGAGACTGTGATTCAAAGCAAAAACTAAACAAACAACAAAAAGATGAATTAAATGCTATTTTTAGATGTCTCTAATATTTTTAAAATATTATCTTAAAAAAAAAATCTCACAAACTTCAACTGTTTATCTGGTTAATGGAGGCCATAAGGAAATCAAAGACATAAAAACGTAGGAAGCGCAATCCCAGTCCCCTGAATTCCCAGGAGCACTGTTAATGTTCTGTAGCCCTGGATGATAGGAGGTGGCAAGTGAGAGCAGACTTGGAGCTATTCGGTCTTCACAAGTGTGCTTCTGCAAAGTTATCTGAACACGTATTTATAACTCCGTTCAATGCTTCTCCCCAATACCAGTGGAAGACACCAACACAGGACCTTACTGCCACGGTGATCACCTTTCCACTGGAGCACAGTCCTGGAGGAGACTTCAACAACTCAGCCCTACCACTCTCAACGCCCATACATCACCACCGTGTCGAATGCTGGGTTTCACACCGTGGGAAGAACACTGGATCAGAGCATCGTGCCATGGCACTGTCTGCAAAGTCTGCTAGCATAAGGCTCAGATGTGCAACAGGGAGAAGTAAGGTCTACATGGCCGGGATTTCCAGTACCGTCCTTTGGTATATCAGCCAACTCTGAGTCAAGAGAGATGTGATAATACAGATGCCTCTTTACTGAGCCAATCGGGAACTATTTAGAAAAAGCATTTTTTTTTTTTCTGAAAAAGAAAATGGTATGCTAGAAATGCAATGGGGTCCCTTATTGCTTAGAAACTCCTGTCATATTTGATTACTAAGTATTTTTAATGAGGACTTATATAGATAGTAGCCATCTTAAAGTAACAAATAATAGTCTTGTTTTTATTTTCAATTTTCAAAGAACTGAGATGAAATCGTTTCTGTGGAAAGTGAGGCTAATAAAGCCAACTGCTTATTTAAATTATTATGGGACAAACAAAACCAGCTGCATACTATTACATGTAGAAGCTGTTGACATAAAACCAGTAATTTTTGTTTTGGGAAAGCAAAGGTACCATTCGCATTCTAGTGTGAAATGCTATGATTTGATCCTGATTGGATAATATCATTTTATTGTGCAGGCAGAAACAATTCCCCAGGTTGGCTTTACTGAGAAGACTACAGAATGCAGTGACCAAAATGGGTTTCAAAATAGATAATGTGGCTCAGTTTTCTGGCTTTGCAATTGTCTTGTCTCCAGAAAAAATACGTTGCTTGTAGTTTCTGGTAAGTCACCGTGGTTATTTGTTGTTAAGAAGCCACAACTATCAAAATAATGTACAATGAAGGAAGGTTAGTATATAAACTGTTTAATGTTGTATTTGTGTGCATGTGTGTGTATTTGTGTGTCTGTGTGTATGTGTGTGTCTGTGTGTATATGTATGTCTGTGTGTCTGTGTGTGTGTCTGTGTGTGTATGTGTGTGTGTGTCTGTCTGTGTGTGTATGTGTATGTGTCTGTGTGTCTCTGTGTGTGTGTCTGTGTGTGTATGTGTCTGTGTGTCTCTGTGTGTGTATGTGTATGTGTGTGTGTCTGTGTGTGTGTGTGTATGAGTGTGTCTGTGTGTGTGTTCAGGATCCATTATGTTGTAGACCATAAAACAGACAATGAAAACAATGCCCAGCAAAAGTAGAACCAATTCATAACAGAAACATTCTTTGTGCTTCCAAGTAAGTAGTTACTCAGAAAGTAGGTCACAGCCTGTTTACCAACCCTCGGCCAAACACACAAAATCCACCAGAACCATAAAGGGTGCAGAAAGCTCAACATGTTCTTCATACTCCCTGTCATGTAAATAACTTATTCTACACAGAGACCCCAGAACCCCAGACACTGAGGTTTCTGTCCATACAATAAAGGAAAAGAACTGAAGGAGATCAGAGTGCTCTGACAAAAAAATTCATTACAGAAAGAAAATGGTTGTAAGTAATTTTTCAATATTTTAAATTTGTCTGGGCTGATTTATTTCACATTTAAATGAATCAACTAATGTTTGAAAAGATGGAAAAAACTTATATGTGTGTCTGGTTGTAGAGGTAATCTCTGTGTTATTTTGAGACACCTAGGTATAGCCAATGTTGTAGAGCATTAGTCAGAGATCTAGAAAGAACAACAACAAGAGAAATTATTGTCTCTTCCTCTCCCGCTCAGAGCTGGGACATAATGTCTTGCACTTGGACATCAGAATCCTAGAATCTCTGGCCTCTGGACTGTAGGATATATAGAAATTGCTCTGAGATTCTAGGACAGTTGATTTGACAGAGCTATACAGGGATTTACCTTGCAATAAGCCTTTTTACTCTTGATAATAATGGGACCCAAGCAGCCATTATATTCCCATTCTATTTTACACTACAGAATCTATACCAATGTGAATTTGAGCGCCTACTATCAGTTCAGTATCTAGAGAAATTTGTCCAACACATATAACACCAATAGATAATGGAATAAAGTTGCTGTTTCTTTCTTTTTTTAAGATTTATTTTATACATGTGAATACACTGTAGCTATCTTCATATGCACCAGAAGAGGGCATCAGGTTCTATTACAGATGGTTGTGAGCTACCATATGTTTGCTGGGAATTGAACTCAGTTACCTCTGGAAGAGCAGACAGTGCTCTTAACCACTGAGCCATCTCTCCAGCCCAAAGTTGCTGTTTAGTAAAGTGACTTGAATATACTGACTTGAATATACTGGATAGCTCATTTGCTAAAGTGCTTCCTTGTAAACACAAGGACCCAAGTTTAGATCTTCAGCATCCACAAAAATACATGTGTGGTGGCATATGTCTATAACCCCAATCTCTTGAGCAAGCTAGGTAGCTAGTCCGCGACACTACTGAACCTTCCATTTACTGAGGGACTCTGCTTCCTAAACCAGGGACAGTGACGAACTAAAACCTCTACACACTCACATATGTACTATATACCAGCGATCAACAGACATCAGCGTGTAGGAAGCCTGGCCAACAATAGGAGCTCTACAATTATTTGCTGACATTTCAACATTTAAACTTGCTGGATGTCAATAAACTCATGATTTAAGAAAGTCTGAACAGAGATTTGAATCATAGGTGCCCCTTAGTAGAGTGTTATACAGAATCAAGTTTTAATGGAGTTTTGAACTCCCATTTTAAATTAGGCCTATAATCATACTTGGCTGAAAGTACCTGTTTCTCAGTGCCATGAAGCTCAATGGAAATGACTTTCCTGGCAAGAGCACTTAGGGGATCATAAACTGGAATGAGCCAATGGTGACAAAAGGTATTTTGGTGACAGGAGATGCTACCCAGAGGCTTTGCACAAGTTCTTAAAATTTTCATTGTATCAAGGTGTAAATAGTGATTTTCCCCAAAACAGGGTTTAATATAAAATTAGTAGAATTGTACTAGGGTTTCTAGGATACTAGGATGGGGATTTATGTGACAGAAACTCTGCTGGCTTTACAGGGGCTTTTCCCACCAGACACTAGTGGCTTTTTTCCCTTTTTTCTGGTTTTATTGAATACATTTTATTTACATTTCAAATATTATCCCCTTTCCCAGATTCCCCTCCATATTCACTATCCAACCCCCCCTAGTCCCACTTCTATGGGGGTGTTCACCCACACCCACCCCCTCCCACCTCCCTGCCCTGACATCCCCTACACTGAGGCATCAAGCCTTGGCAGGACCAAGGGCTTCTCCTCCTAACAGGGCCATCCTCTGCTACATGTGCAGCTGGAACCATGGCTCTGTCCATGTGTACTCTCTAGTTGGTGGTTTAATCTTTTGGAACTCTGGTTGGTTAGTATTGTTGTTCTTATGGGGTTTCAAACCCTTTCATGTCCTTCAATTGTTCCTCTAACTCTTCCATTAAGGACCCACCCTGTTCTCACTTCTCCGACTGGCTGCGAGCATCTGTCTCTATATTTGTTATGTTCTGGCAGAACCTCTCAGGAGACAGCTAGATCAGGCTTGAGACACCATGCACTTCTGGGCATCAGCAATATTGTCTGGGTTTGCCAGCTGGTTATGGGATGGATCCCCAGGTTGGGCGTCTCTAATACCCTTTCCTCCAGTTTCTGCTTCAAGTGTTGTCTCTATATTTTCTACTGTGAATATTTTCCTCCCCTTTCTAAGAAGGACTCAAGTATTCGTCCTTCTTCTTGAGATTCATGTGGTCTGTGAATTGTATCTTGGTGATTCTTAGCTTTTGGGCTTATTTTCAGTTGTCAGTGAGTGCATACCATGGGTGTATATTTGTGCTTTGGTTATCTAAATCAGGATGATATTTTTAGATCTATTAATTTGCCTAAGAAGCTTATAAACTCATTATTTTCAAGAGCTACGTAGTACTCCATTGTGTAAATATATCACATGTTCTGTATCCATTACCCTACTGAAGGAAATCTGATTCTTTTCTAGCTCCTGGCTATTATAAATAAGGCTGCTATGAACATAGTGGAGCATATGTCCTTGTATGTTGAAGCTTCTTTTGGACATGTGCCCAGAAGTAATATAGCTGGGTCCTCAGGTAGTATTATGTCCAATTTTCTGAGGAACTGCCAGAGTGGTTGTACCAGTTTGCAATCCCCCCAACAATAAGAGTGTTCCTCTTTCTCCACATCCAAGCCAGCATCTGCTGTCACCTGAGTGTTTGATCTTAGCTATTCTGAATGGTGTGAGGTAGAATCTCAGTGTTGTTTTGATTTGCATTTCCCTGATGACTAAGGATGATGAACATTTCTTAAGGTGCTTCTCAGCCATTCTGTATTTCTCAGTTGAGAATTCTTTGCTTAGCTCTGTACCCCATTTTTAATAGGGTTATTTGATTCTCTAGAGTCTAACTTCTTGAGTTCTTTGTATACATTGGATACTAGCCCTCTATCAGATGTAGAATTCGTAAAGATCTTTTCCTGGTGTGGCAGTTGCTGATTTGTCCTAATGACAGTGTCTGTTGCCTTACAGAAGCTTTGCAATTTCATGAGGTCTCATTTCGCGATTCTTGATTGTAGAGCCTAAGCCATTGGTGTTCTGTTCAGGAATTTTTCCCCTGTGCACGCATGTTCAAGACGATTCCCCACTTTCTCTTCTATTAGTTTCAGTGTATCTGGTTTTATGTGAGGATTCCTGATACATTTGGTCTCCAGCTTTGTACAGAGAGACAAGTATGGATTCTGATTTGCATTCTTCTACATGCTGACTGACAGCTGACCAACACCATTTGTTCAAAATGCGATCTTTTACCACTGGATGTTTTTAGCTCCTTTGTCAAAGATCAAGTGACTGTAGTTGTGTGGGTTCATTTCTGGATCTTCAATTCTATTCCATCGACCTACCTTCCTGTCTCCTTACCAATATCATACAGTTTTTATGACTATTGCTCTGTAATACCTGTAATACCACTTGACGTCAGTGATAGTGATTTCCCCAGAAATTTTTTGTATTTTTGAGAATAGTTTTTGCTATCCTGGGATTTTTTTTTTTACTTTAAATGAATTTGTAAATTGCTCTTTCTAACCCTATGAAGAATTGAGTTGGAATTTTGATAAGGATTGCATCGAATCTGTAGATTGCCTTTGGCAAGATGGCCATTTTATACTATATTAATCCTGCCAATCTATGAGCATGAAAGATCTTTCCATCTTCTGAGATAATAATATCTTCAATTTCTTTCTCCAGAGACTTGAAATCTTGTCATAAAGATTTTTTACTTGCTTGGTTAGAGTCACCAAAAAGGTATTTTATATTATTTATGACTATTGTAAAGGGTGTCATTTCTCTAATTTTTTTTGTTAACTTTTGGCTGAAATTCGATTTCATTCGATATTAGAGTCACTACTTTAGCTTGTTTCTTGAGACCATTTGCTTTAAAAATTGTTTTTCATCCTTGTAGTGTTTGTCTTTGTCACTGAGGTGTGTTTCCTGTATGCAGCATAATGTTGGGTCTTCCTTATGTATCCAGTGTGTTAGTCTGTGTCTTTTTATTTCAGGATTGAGTCTACTTATTTTGAGAGATATTGGGGACCAGTGATGGTTACTTCCTGTTATTTTTGTTGTTAAAGGTGGAATTATGTTTATGTGGCTCTCTTCTTTTGGGTTAGTAGAAAGAAGATTACTTTCTTGCTTTTTGGGGGGGTGGGGTTTGGTTTCTTTCCTTGTGTTGAAGTTTTCTATCTATTATCCTTTGTAGGGATAGATTTGTGATAAGATATTGTGTAAATTTGGTTTTGTCATAAAATGTCTTGGTTTCTCCAGCTATGTTAATTGAATGTTTTGCTGGATAGAGTAGCCTGGGCTGGCATTTGTGCTGTCTTTGGATCTATATGATATCTGCCCAAGATCTTCTAGCTTTTATAGTCTTTTTTGAGAAATCTGGTGTGATTGTGATAGGTTTGCCTTTGTATGTTATTTGACCTGTTTGCCATATTGCTTTTAATATTCTTTCTTTGTTATGTGCATTTGCTGTTTTCACTATTATGTGACAGGAGGAATTTCTTTTCTGGTCCAATCTATTCGGACTTCTCTACACTTCTAGTATGTTCATGGACATCTTGTTTGTTAGGTCAGGGAAGTGTTCTTCTATAATTATGTTGAACATATTTGCTGGTCCTTTAAGTTGTGAATCTTTCCTCTCTTCTATATCTATTATCTTCAGGTTTTATCTTCTTATCGTGTCCTGGTTTTCCTAGATGTTTTGTGTTAGGAGATTTTTGTATTTTGTATTTTCCTTCATTGCTGTGTCAATGTTTTCACTGGTATCTTCTGCTTCTGAGATTTCTCCATCTCTTGTATTCTGTTGGTGACGCTTGGGTTTATGACTCCTGATCTCTTTTCTAGGTTTTCTATCTCCAGGTTTGTCTCTCTTTATGATTTATTTCTATTTTCATTTTTAGATCCTGGATGCTTTTGTTCAATTCCTCACCTGTTTGCTCACGCTTTCCTGTAATTCTTTAAGGGCTTCTATCCGTTTACCCATGTTGTCCTGTATTTTTTAAAGAGAGTTACTTATGACCTTTAAGTCCTCTAACATCATCATGAGTTGTGATTTGAAATCAGAATCTTGCTTTTTCTGTGTTTTGGGGCTATTCAGGACTTGCTGTAGAGGGAGAATTGGATTTTGATAATGCCACGTGGCCTTGACTTCTGTTGCTTAGGTACTTGGACTTGCCTCTTGCCATTCGCTTATATCTGGTGTTAGCTGGCCTAGTTGATTATGACAGTGGCTTGACCCTCCTGTAGGCCTGTGCATCAGCACTACTGGGGGTCCAGTTCTCTTCTAGCAGGGTTTGGGTAGAGGTATCTGTGGCACAGGGTCAGTACAGGGTGCAGACAAAAACCTGAAGGATCCTGTCCCAGACTGCTTTTTGGTTTCTAGTGTCCTGAGCTCCATGCAGGTTCCTCTTGGGACAGGGATTTGAGCAAAGGTGGTGTTCTTTCCTGCACTCTTGGGTGTTTCACCAGTTCTTTGAGACTGGCTCTTTCCCAGCGGGGTCTGGGTCCAGAGTGCTCTGTCTGCAGATCAGCTTCAGGCAGAGGCAGAAACAGGAAGGATCCTGTCCCAAACTGCTCCTTGATTCCTTTGTCCCGAGGGCTCAGGGAGGGACCCACAGAGCAGAAATGGGTCATAGCTGTGCTCTCAGGTGTTTCAGCACTTCTGGGGTACCAGTTCTCTCCCATTTCAGTCTGGGTATAGAGAGCTATAGCACAGGGTCAGCTCCAGGTGCAGCTACTAGTGGCTTCTTATCATTATGTTTCTCTGAAATGTGTAAACAGTATAAGGCTGGTCTGCCCTGCATATTTTTTAGACTACCATTTTTCGGGCATAATAATCCAAATAGATACTATGTATTTGTTTTAATTGCCATATAAGAAGTGTGCACATAGCTGCACAGGAGAGTGCTTCCACTGTAGCAGAGTTGCTAATGGTTTAGTATAGGAAAATGTATTACCAAAGGCTGAATAATTGGAGAGAATTTGCTTTGACTGTGGAAGTAGGTGTCCTAGCATAAGGCAGAGCAGAATATTTTTAGCTGAGCTGGAAATGCAGATGTGGCTTCCATAGGCCTTGTCATTACTGCCATGGGCTTTGAGCTATATTGTTTCTCTAGGCAGTAGCAGTAAACTACTGAAATCTCGCATAGAAATTGACATGGGTGTTCAAAGATGTGATGGTAGCAGTTGAGCTACCATCTAGGAGATGAGCATAAAGCAGGCAAGCTGAGGATGTGTTTTGGAGATGGTTAAAGGCAAGATATAACTTGGGTGTGTACTTGAGTGGAAATGAGAAACATAGACAAGGATGGCCTATGTCCTAGTTAACCTAAGCTGTCAGTTTTACAGCTGAGAAGGCATTCTCACTGATGAACTGACCAGATCATCCTGTGCTCCAGGCACATCTGTGGTCTCAATTGTAGAAACGTTGATGCACTAAGGCCTAGCACCTGTGGCAGATGTCCTGCCCTATCCACAAATGCTAGCTAAGCACGAAGCTGTAAGTGACCCATCTAGCAGTGTTGTTCTACATGTTCTGCTTCAAGATCCTGTTTAAATTCCTGCCCTGGCTTCCCTCAAAGACTGTCTGTGACCTGAGACTACAGGCCAAATGAATACTTTGCACCTAAAGCTGTTTGTGGGGTTTGTTTGTTTTGTTTTGTTTTACTTAGAATGTTTCATCACAGCTACAGAGATGGAACTGTAACAGTCTAAATGGGTGGTTCTCAACCTGTGGGTCAGGACCCCTTTGGCAACCATTTATCTCCAAAGATATTTATATGACAATTAATAACAGTAGCAAAATTACAGTTACAAAGGAACAACAAACACAATTGTATGATTGGGGGTCAGCACAACACAAGGAGATGTATTAAAAGGTGGCAGTATTAGGAAGGTTGAGAAACATTGGTATAGATCCATGGTTTGTGTGGTTTGTATTGCTGTTTAACATATAAAAACCAAGAAGACGAAGCTTTAAATATCTGGGGTACTTTTGAAAACTCAACACATAAGTTTCAAGGGCAGTTAGGTCACCTGGAGCTCAGAGGAAAACTTTGACCTCAAGAAAGTGTACAACACCAAAGGTAGATGGCAACTGAAAAGTGGGTATCCACTAGGATTTTGCTTCATGAGAGTAAAGACATGGAAAGATCAAAAAATGAAAGAGGAAACCCCAGAAGAACTGACAGCAATATACAGTGGCCAAGGAACAATGGGGTAGGAGTGTAGAAAACAAAGCAGTGCTTTTGCCAGGCAGCCGACAAAGGAGAAGACCTCAGAATTAGTGCAGAGCAAGAGCATCAAGCTAGATCCCTGTTAGTGTCGTCCTCAAAGGCTAACGTACAATATTCACAGTCCTCAACTTCTTAATGTTCCTAATGTGGTTAAGTAAACATATTCTTCCATATGGATCCTCATCTAGAGCCCATGACTGAGGACTTGTTCTTATGATTCAAGCCCTTCTCCAGGCCAGGTAAAGCTCAGCCTACACTCGCTGTCCTTATGACTTTCCCCAGCCTTCCCAGCCCTGTTATCGGCACTCTCTCCAGGCAAAGCGATGCCTGCCGCATTGGTCTAAGGCAATCACTACAAGCATTTCCTGCTAGTTTCCTCAGTGACAGCCACATGGCCAAAGGAGACACAGGAAACAAGAACAAAAGAATGACCATAAAAAGAAAATCAGAAAACCAATACAAATAGCAACAGCAACAACAAAAATCAGACATCTTTAGAAGGCTGAAGAAAAAACATGGGTCAATAGATTATTTACATTTTTCAAATATTCCAAGCAGAAAATGTAGGAAAAAATAGAAATACTTCTGATATTACTTAAGTTAATATATTTAGCAGAATATACTATCACAGAGGAATAATCACCAATGGACGCTACTTTTTTCCAACACAAGAAACCATGAATGTTCACAGACTAATGGGCTCCACACATCTTAGACTCTGAACCCTGGATTCTTTCAATATACACTGATTTAAAAATATTGTTATGCATCAGAAATAATGAAGTGATGTAATATAAAAGTGAACACTCAAATGAAGCATGAGGAAAAACACAAATTACAAAATTAAAGTGGATGACTAGAAGTACTCATCCAGTAGACTTCCAAATCTTTAGTCAAGCCTGACAGGTCTGTGCAAGGCTTCTGTTCTAGAGACACAATGTGTTTGTAAGGGCACTAATATGTTTAAAACATCAAACTGTTATAATCGAACTCCTCTCTCAAGTAAAATCATAGTTGGCTCTCTAGCAGGCATGCCCTTGTGACTTCAAGCATAGAAATGGAGAAAACATGGCAGCCATGTAAAAGGAAGTTCCTTGAACAGAGAGCAATTACACAGTTCCAGCTTCCAGAGAAAGGAAAGCCATGCACTTTATTTATTTGAGACTTTCTTGCCCAAGGCCTCCTTTCTTTCCAAATACCCAGATGCCACACTAACAGAAGAGAGAACAACTTTAGAAATAGTCGTACTGACTGGCTGAGCCAGAAGATATAGAAATGACTTTGGTTATTCATCGTACAATATTTCTTCTTGTTATGAGACCAGGAGTTCAAGGTGCTGAATTAAGCTGGGTGTGCTGTAGCAGGACTGAAACCCCAGCACTTGGGAAACTGACACCTTGTAAGTTCAAGGCCAGCATGGGTGGCCTATATAGTGAAATTAAAAGACTAATTCTGTTTATGTATTTTAATAATGCATGGATTGCAACTGTTAACATATATGTGTGCACGAACATTTACCTAGTGGTATACACTGCTTGCACTCCCTTTGGTTGTTACAGTGACTACTGGAGTTCGCATACTATTCTACTTCTTGATGGGTTTTCTTCTAAGCTCAAATATACGCACTGATACCTAACAATTTTTAGCAGAATTTTCCACCTAAGGATTTCCACTTCAATTTTTTTCTTTGTTTTTGTTTTTTTTTTTTTTTGTTTGTTTTTTTTCTCACAATTTTATTTTAAAGAAAACCAGAGATACATGTACAGATTATTAAAAGCATTTTGGCGTAAATCCACTTCAATTTTTATTTCATGTTTGTGACACTTAAAATTGGCACAGTCACTGTGCACAAAATGGCAGTGCATGGTGGTAGTTAAGAACTGTTTGTTCCTTGAACCTATAAGCACACAGACTTTGGAACAATATTAAAAAACTGTACTAACTCAAAGAGTGTATATGGCATCTCATCCATGCACAAGAAGGCTGAGTGCATCTTCAGTAGGTTTGAACACATTTCAACCTCAGCGCCATCATGAATTAGATTGATGCAGATTTGATTTTGGCCCTTTGTTCCTGGGACTGTCTCTTCTTAACATGCACAGCTAATCCAGTGAGCCCCTAGAAGCACCTACACAAAACACAACTCCCAAGGCCAGCATTGGGACAACCTCTTCCATGGAGCCCCTTTCAAAAATAAATCTATCGCCAAGACACTTTGGCTCCAGGAGAACTTCCTTGAAACTTCATTGCCTGATGCTAAATCAATCATCAATAAGGAAAGTGCACAGAATACAATTATGTCAAACCCAGATTGAGTTGGGCCAAAGAAGACAAATCCTGGAACAGAAACATTGAGAACTTGTGCCAGCCCAAAGGAGGACTCTTTTATGGACAACCCAAAGGTCAGAAAAGCACATTTGTGAAACCAAAAGCAAATCCTCCTCATTCTAATTTTAGTCTTCGGACATCTGGGCTCATTTTAGTTCACTGGGTTAGAATGTTGAAAACTTTTGGGAATCCTTTACATTTGGTCTAGTGAAACAGCAACGTCAATTCAGTATGTTCATCTAGACTGTTCCAGCTGCAGCTCTTAATGAGTGAATTAAGACAAACAAGGACAAGAATGTACAAAATGCCCAAGCCTCCAGGTCAGTAATTCCAGTGATCTTCAGGGATATAAGAGATGGAGAGTCGGTTGGTCCAAATTAATGTAAAGCACTTGGCCTTCTAACAAATGAGGATTTTTCTGTTCAAAGACATGGAATAACATGTACCAGGTACTCATATTAAAGATGGTGTCAAACATTTAGCTATAGAGATCAAGGACAAAACCATTGGGTTTTCCCCTACCATCCTTGAGTAACATTTTCATTGTTCTGAGACTTCCATCCATAAAAGAAGCACTCCAACCAATTTGCATCCTTTTCCTTGAACTTTTAAGAGGAACTGTAAAAATCAAATATAAAAACATTCTTTGGATGGCTCTTTGATTTTCCTCTGCATGTAATAAACATCTCTATTTTAGCAACAGGCAGTTACATAAAAGCTCTTTCTGCCACCCTGTTTCCAGGGACTGGACTGTGCTTTCAGGGCTGAAGCCTTGGTTAATTCTTCTGTGTGCTCATGGACCTGGCAATGAAACTCTTGGCTGAATTAGTTTGCTGATTTTGTTATGAACATGACTAAGAGCCTTTTATAAAGGGCTTACTGCTCCAAAAATAGTTCCTGGGCATTGGATACTTTTTTCCTTTAAGCCTTTTATTTTGCCTTGTTTTTAAAGGTATCAAATCCAATTTATCTCACTGTAATTTCCCAACTTCAAAGACCGTATTAATAATTAAAAAAAAAAGAACTGTACAAATATTGTCTTCTAAACTACAAGGGGTATGTACTCATCACACAGCCAATGATAAATCAAGTAGCCATGGATACTGAAAATTCGATATTCCAGATATGCATATACATATCATTAGCCCATCTGACATCATAAACATAAATATTTCATTTCACTTCAGTAGATATCCCCTTTCCCCCATAGCTTAAAAATTTTCTAATAATAAAAACAAAGCAAAAACAAATTTGGTGCCATTCCCAGACAGAGGCCTTGTCACCTCACAGATTACAGAGCGTGAGGGACCAACGGAAGGACAGATGGAAGACGATTCATTCACAACCTTCCCTTTGTGAGCAGACTCCAGTCCGTGCAATGCACACTGGGCCCACATATTTTCCAGACCCGGTGAACGGAACTTTATACCCAGTCATCTTTGGATGAGAGCATTAACATGTTACCCCTTAATCTTTAAACAATTTGACCACAGTTGTCTTAGGAACGGGAAGGTTTAGATCAGCGGGCAACTGAAGAGAATGTAACCAAGGAGACAGGAGCAAAGATGTGGGCTGGCTAAAGGATGTCAGAACATCCCAGAAGTTACAAAAGCAGCAAGCTATTCCCATCAAGTCCTATGACGTCAAAAGAGGGAAAGCTGCTCAAACTAGAAACGCAGTGGCCACTGGGCTGTTGGATTAAAGTCAATACGGAAGCTGGAGAACGAGGCAGATCCTCAGGGACACGTCCACAAAGGTTACCCTGTGGAACTTACAGAAGGACAGGGATGTCCATCTGGAGAAACTGATGGCAAATATGCAGCACACAAAATACACCCTGAATCGGTATCTCTACAAAATAATTATAACATCTAAATGTCAAAAACAAGAGGAAGTGACCTGGGTTTCTTTTGGCTTCTGGAGTCTCTGAAAAGAGGTTGAATTGTAATCCTGGAGGGGGAGATTTAGATAAAAAACACAAGAGAAAGAAGCTCAGAGCTGAATAATTAATTGGAACAAAACCATGAGATACAAGAGGCAGACACCACTAGCTACTAATTGGCACTGAAGTTACAGGTCTGGAAAGTCTGAGAACACAAGCTGCAATGTCTGAAGAAAGCTACATAAAAGGGCATGGGAGACAGGGACGATGTAGATTTGACTAGAACGTGTCTTCTCTTTTTGGTGAGAGAATTTTAATATGATCTAAATTTGAATGTAGATGTATTGGATGTCGTGTTGGTGATGGGGAGTGAGGGAGGCAGGCATATGTGCCATGAGTCACGATCACATTTCTGTAAGAAGACAACGCGGATGAAACTGAGAGACACAGAGAAGGCCCAGCAAGAGAGAAGATGGAGCAGAAGTTATTTCTATCAACCTGGATAAAGACTTCAGCAATGCTGTGGCAGTGGAGACTCTTCCATGATTAAACACATGTTCCAGATGCCTGTCTGTCCCAGAAACACATGTGGAGTCTCATATCAACACACACTAGACAAAAGTAATAGTATAGTGAACAAAAGAAGATGCATTTCTGGGCCTGGTAAAACAAAGGCCCTTAAAATGAGTTTTTCCTTCAGTTTTGAATGCTAGGTCTGCTGAAGAAGATTCTTGGGAGGAGATAAAAAAGGGAACGTGGAGGGAGTTGAAGGGTTTCTCTCTGACAGAGATATCTACCGTGAGATCTGAATGACCAGGAGGGATTAAGGTGGTTAATCAGGAGGGAAGAAGCTGGGAAGGTAGCATGCATGCCTGGAGTCTCTGACCTCAGGACTAGGTCTGTCTCTGAGCCCAGGAACTGAAAACTAGTTTGGGCAGCAATAAGACTATGTCTCAAAACAATAGTTTTCTTTTTGTTTGTTTGTTTTGTCATGTGGTGGTAGTGGCAGTGGTGGCGGCAGTGGAGGTGGCGGCGGCAAGCAAAAACTCTGTAAGAACAAAGAACGGCCAAGAGTCTTGAGAATAAATACAGGAAGTACAGGAAATTGAACAGCAGGAGAGGAACAGATTTTATAAGGTTTCAAAGGAAGACCTAAATTTAGTGTCTAAGGCCCTAAAGAGTTTGATGTGGTTGCAACCATGCTAACTATAGAGAAACGATGTACACGAAAACCATTAATTCTTTTGGATTCTGGTTGCCTAATCAATCTAGATTTGCTAATATCCTTTGTGCCTTGACCAAAGAACATGCCAACAAATAACCGTTCTTTGGTATGTGTGCGAGCATGTGGAAATGAGAAATCAAAGTGAGTAGCTACCTGACTTGCTTGGCCACTTTGGGCATTGCTTGAGGCAGAGTGTCTCACTGAGTCAGGAGCGCACCAAGTCAGCTGGACTGGAAGCCTAGTTTAATTTTCTTTGACTCTGTCACCCCAGTGTTGGGATTACAGGCATGGACTGGGACGATGGTCTTTTCACATGGGTGTTAGAGATCAAACTCACGTCCTCATGTCCACATGGCAAACACTTCATAGACTGAGTCCTCTGTGTCCTCAGGTCAGAATGGAAGGATCCTTAACAAGGACCTAGTGATGCTTAGGAAGGATCGAGCACTGTCCAAGGCACCGGGATGTAGTTCTAATGACTCAGACAGTTGTGACTGGGCCTTGAGCCAGCTCCCTACATGATGCAAAGCAATGTAAGCAGACTCTTCTGAAGGACTGGTAGAAAGGAACAAGCTTCTTTTTAAATACAGGAGATGCTTGTTCAGGCTGAGCATGCCCCAGCAGACTGCACACTGAAGAAATGATAGACCATTGCTGCTTTCTTCTCGAGACCCTTAGCTTTAGTGTGAGACGTTTAAAAGATGAAGAATCAACCACAAGTCACGATGGTCTCTAAGAGAGGCATGAATTATGGCCCACAGATTGGTTTGAGAGACTCAGATAGGTTCACAGGACAAGGGACTCAGAGTTATGAATCAATGGAAGATGATCTCAACAGTGGAGGATACAAGGAACGCCAAAAGGTACCAAGAATGTTCAGATGTTCAAAGACAATTCCTCCTCATAAGGAAAAAAAATGGTGGCACTGGAAAGGTGGCTGAAGGGCTAAGAACACTGCGCATGGGGCATTTCACAGCCCTGAAACATTAGCTCTAGTATCTTGAACCGTCTTCAGGCCTATGCCAACACTCGATAAACATGCAGTGGACAGACACTTGTTCACATAACAGAAGAAACAGCATGTAAACAAAGAGAATAACAAATGCAAGGCATTTATGCCTTAGCACGATACAAGAAAGATTCTTGACAGGAAAGGCACAATAATAAGACAAATGTTTTGATTTGAAACCATCACATAAGGATAAAAAGCAGAGGCTCTGGAGTCAACTGCAGTTAGAACAGCTTCCTCTATACTCACTCCTACCAATAAAACAAAACAAAACAACAAAAAAAACAAACAAAACAAAACAACAACAACAAAAAAAAAAAAACCCCAAAAAAACGTGCAGAGGATTTTGGTCACTTGTTAGAGATGAATCTGGAAAGTCAGGGGCATGACTCTGCTGTAAAATTGTGATCCTAAGTAGTATAGATCTGGGAAAAGCCAAGCCACAGTAGCAGAAAGACCAGTGGAGGCACAGCGAGCTCTCTGGGGTGACAGCAATGTTCTTTGTGGCACCAATGACACAGACACATAGACTTGCCAACTTTTACCAAACAGCACAATTAAAATTCATGAACTTTAGACATACTCCAAGTAAGCTGACGAAAGTCAGGAAAAATGACGCAAACGTGCAAAATGAGAACACTGTTGAAATAAAAGCTTGAACTTGAGAATAACACTTAGGCATGAAGGGAACGGGAATGAGGCACTTGTGTGTGAGGTGAATGGGATGCCTGATATGGGAAGAGTGCCTTTTCCTTCACTTAAACCTTACTTGATGGATCAGGCAGCAGGCACTATTGCAGGCCCGATGGGTACGGCAATGAACAAGACCAGGCAGCGTTGCCATCAGTCTGGGTCAAGGCTTCAGGAAGAGTGATGGTGGAAGCTCACACGTGGATGGGTCACACGTTCCATGTTTGTCTACTGCCTTAAGGAGTCGATTCTAACTAGTGCGTAAAACTGCACATGTGTACCATGGAAAGTATATTGTTTTGGCATACCTCTAGATTTAGAAACAAACGTATTGCTTCATTTTGTTATCATTTTTATGATGAAAATAAGTGTAGGAAATCTATATAGTGCATCTCAAAATTCTGAGTGCACTTATCTCAATGTAGAGCCATAACATCATCTTAGAGACGGCCCAGAGTGATATATTATAAATAATGCCTAGTCAGCAAGATTATTAAACTCATTACAATGCTTAATATGTTAAGTGAATGACTGAGTGATGTCTAAATACCGAGGCAGGAATGCAGGGAACAATACTGACAAGATACTGAAAGGCTAGAGAGGGGTTAAGAAATAGTCCGAAAGACTGATATTTAGAAAAGATTTGAGCAAATAATTTTGCGAATATTTCCCTGCTCTGGCATGAATGGCTTTTGAAACTGTAGGGTTGTGGGCAGAGTTCAGTGGTAGAGCTCATGTCTAATGTGAGACTCTGAGCTGTAAGAGCTGCTGTTCATGCCTGAATTGACTCTGTGAATTCAGACACAAGACACACACGCTGAGATTCATGAGGTCTCAGTTTGCCTTGAAGGAAAAGCTCCTTCTCAACAATGACCTGCGCTGACTGACATGAGCAGACAGCATCATCTTAAGTAAACCAATGTTCTTCATGACAAATGCAAAGGAAACAGGTTTGCAAATCTCACTCGCCTTAAAATGTTCTTCCCCGCAATAAGTATATTCTACAGAGCGGTCCATTTGTAAAAGTGAAGTCTTAGACTCAAGCCCCTCTAAATTTTTAGACAGCTGATGCTTGGAGACCTTGGGGAGGACACACTGCATAATAAGGTAGTGGCAAGAAGGAAGACACCATCTTCTCATAGACTAGATTCCACAGGGCAACAGATGCCCAAAGTCCCAAGACAGTAGAGACTTGTAGACTTGACTTTTCATTCTCTTCAGTCGTCCGTGGCTATCAGAAAGACTTCTTTGTTTATTTTTTCAAGATCAAGTTCCAAAGTGGAAAAAAGAATAAATACAGTGGGTACCAGCTGCATAAAGTGCCGAATGTATTTCTTCTGACACCTACCACTGATGGAAGGCTACATGTCCCGTACAGTTGATGTCTGTTGGTATCCAAACTCCAGCTTACTGGGCTGATTAACAGAACAATGGGTAGAAAGTAGAATATTTATCTCTTGCAGAAGACAAAAATTTCATGTTGAGTAAGATAAATTTTTGCTTTCAGCTCTTGACTATTTAGGGCATAAAGTTAATTTCCTGACTCCTGGGCACAGTTTTCTCTATTCCATACCACGAAGTGGTTATAGCAGCAGAAAAACAATACACCTGCCATTTGTTAACTTCTAAACTTGTGTGACCCTGCTACAGTAACCTCGCTAATGTCCACATTTACTTCGGCTTCCAATCTGTCTTCTTTCTCTTCTCTGCTGCTTTCATACTCTGCCTCGAATAAATAAAAGTACAACAGGGAATTACTCCTGAGCAGTGCTACAGCGTTTATGAAAAAAACATTAAGGAGAAAGAATTAATATTTAACACATCTACAGTGTCAAAACTTAATATTATATCTGGTATAATCAATTGTGGAAACCGAAGTAAACAGAACTCGCATTTCCATAGCTAAATTATAATTTAGTTGGAAGCAAATGATTTAACCTTAATTCCAGAGGCTCAATGCACTAAATGTTTATTCCCATAAAAAATGTGGGCTGAAATACTTAAGTGGTTTTTTTTTTGTTTGTTTGTTTCTATTTAATGGGATGTCAGTTTCTGTTATGAGTTTATTTTTCATAGTTCTGTCTCCAGAACTGTAACATCTAAATCTACCCAGGTAACACCTTCTTAGTTATCTATAAAATGATGAAATAAGGCCGTAAAAGTGTTAACTTGTGTGCATAGAGATCTATGGAAATATTTTAATCTCCCAGAAACTTCACTGGCCCTTTCTAAATCAATGTTGCCATGGCAAATGTGTTCCTTTAATACCAGACTAGCTGAAGGTGGGAGCGAGGCACTGCACAGTAGAAATTTTATATACACTGCTCTCCAGAAGTGCTCTGAGGCTTGCTGGAAGGGACAACTATGCCTGTAATGTACATATCTCATTTGTCTCCTTATATCAAACCAATACAATGCATTTTGTGTGAAGAGCTACCCTTGCCTTGGAAGCATATACTTTGTACTTTTTTTCCTCCAAAGAATGTAACATCCATGCAGAACGGTTCCAAAGGCTTTTCTTGACTAGGGCTAGTGAAATATTAATTTAGCCTATGCGTATCTGAAAAGAAGAGAAACAACAGATCTTCCTGGTGGCTGATACGTGCAGGGATGATCGCTGTCCTTGCTAATGTGGAAGCAAACGCAGGATGCCTTCCACAAATGTCTTCAGACTGACCATAACACAAAAATGCTGCAGCCATTTGCTTCTAAACATGCACCACACTTCCTAAAGTCTTTAATCGGTGCCCCTTAATGGCGGTGCTGCAAAGCAGAGAAATAGGAATTAAAAATTTATCAATTAGAGGCATCGTATGGAAAATCCCCTGTAGATATTTCTTAACGTTAGAGGTTTATGTCAGAACACACAGCACACTGTACTGTTTTCATTGGGGAGATTGTTTATTCCATTTTAAAATCAATTCTACAATTAGTATTAAAACAATAAATGTTTTTAATGATAAAAGAGATTTTTTTTTTTTAATGTTCTGCTTTCATCCTCCTCCATGGTGCAGAGGCTTAGAACTGCAAGCTCTTCTTTCTGCTTCTACGTCGTGTGGGTAAGCACATATATCCAAATGGATGTGAAAGATGTCCAGTCAAACACACGGGTGTGTATCAGGGCGGAATCACACTTCACACCAATGTATGTTTATGTATACACACTTGCATGAGACCTGCATGTGCCAGGGGTTCTACGCTATCACTCTGATTCTTTTAAGACAGGCTTTCTTGTTGAACTCAGATTTGGGGTGGGAGCTAGAAAACTCGGCAGTCCTCTACCTCTGCACTCTACAGCATTGGATCACAGGCTAGTGGCAGCCATATGTGCCTATTTATGCATTGCTAGGATGTAGAAGGGCCGCATGCTTGTGTGGGAAGCTCTACCACCTGCTAAGCCACAGCCCTGGCCTTTTACATGGGGCTGGTGATCCGAACTGAGATCGTCATGTTGAAATTCTGACTTATATACTGATGAGTCCATGTGCCCAGCAGCCACATATAACCTCCCAACTGTATTTCAATCAGCTTTACTGTGAATATGTTTTATATATCCCAAATAATACTTTGGTACTTAAGGTATATAACTGTTTTGTTACTGGATACATTGGCCTTTTAATTATTAGTAGACTTTTTAAAAGATGTGGTTATGAATGATATACTTTTGATCATTCGTTCATAATCTTATTTCTAGATCTTTATAGACATGCTAAATTTTTGATTTCAATGATCTTCCTTACCTCAATTTTCAACTTTTACTGTCGCCATAGATATTTTCCTCAGGAAAATGTGAGAGAGATGTAGATCCTAACCTTCTTCTACAATGCATTCCAGGAAAATTTGCCTGTAATCTCCCTAATGAATGACACGCTGTAACCATGTTCTCGATGTGCTAGACGACCCTTATTACTCATTTAAACAATCCTGTGGGCTCACAGCACAGGGCTCTCCATTGCCTACTTAAAGGTACATCTTCGAATATCCATTATAATGTTCTTCAGAGGAGAAATGGTAACATTTACTGAGCTTTATACATAAATATTAATGGATTTATCTTCAACCCCATCAGAAGCTATCTGTCCCATTATAGAAACAACAGAAGGGTGTCCCTAAGATGCTACAGCTAGTCCTGTGCCGACCATGGCTTACAGAATAGCCTTGGCCCAGTCCAAGCCAGGCTCTTCCAAGCCTTCTTGGCTAGGCTTAATCTTCATCTACCAAGACCTGAATAAATGCTGACTGTTTTGCAGCTTGACCCTGCATCGCTAAGATGAGCCGGGAACCTTTTTAACATGTTTGCTTAAGAAAATTCTAGGTGGGGAAACAAATTTTCTGTCTACCCTAGCTGAGAAAATAAAGCCTCTGGCTCTGACCCTGGAACTGGCCAGAAAAACAGCTTTGGTCGTAGCCAGCAAGCTGACTCCTCTGGCCTAATCTCATCTACTCTGAGTAAGCCCTGTAAGTTCTTCCCTCCCCGACTTTACTGAATCCCAGCTCTTTACTCCCTGCCTTCTCTCCCCAGTTCCCCCGTGGCCGTGCTCAGTCGCCTCAGCAGAAATTGCAGTTGCGTTCAGTCCTCATAGGATTCTCTATCTTGCTGCAACCGTTATCACTGTTCAAAATATTCTGTACAGCTATCCGACAGTTTTGTTTACCTTTGACATGACTTATAGCAAGCATGAAGGCTAAGCGACAAGAACGGGAAAGGTCTCGGGAAAGATGAAGGACTCTGTAGGTCGCTTCAAAGGACTGGGTTTTAAGTGTGAGTGGTGTTGGCAAAAGTTGAAGTGTTTAGAAGGGCGACGAGGCCTAACTTCTCCTTTAATAAGATCCTCGTGGCTGCTGTGCGGGGCACACTAGGGATGTGTAGATACAAAGCAGGCCAGTTAGAGAAGCTATCATCATACGGCAGAATGAACACGTGGCTCTGCACGAGAAAGAGAGAGATGGCCGTGGAGATGAAGCCTGGGTGCTGCTGGGTTTGCTGACGACATCAACAGAATGTACTGGCATGCTGCTCTGAGCCATGAGAGAGAATGGCATGTTGAAAAAGATGCTAGTGTGTTCTACCTGGAAAAATTACCTGGCAGGAATTGCTACTTACTGAGATGGTTGGAGTAGGAAATGCAATGTTCCAAATAAAGGAACTCGGGCTTACAGGATCATTTAAATATAAATACTGAATACTACGAAAAACAGACTGAGGCACAGATAACCTTGCATTGATATTTTCCTTCCTCCTATTCTGAAAGTCAGGCACAGTTCATGGGACATTAAAGGTTAAATCTATTTGTTAGCCTAAATGACAGATGCAGTTGTTTTGGTCAGGGAGAAATTGCAGCCCATGAGCTGTTTGTCTGTTTTAGCAGATACAAGTCCTCGCTGGAACACACTAAACTCTTCATTTCCATCTTCTCTGTAGTTGCTTTCTCAGTCCAAGAGTCAGCAGACTGTATTCCACACAAGGGGAAGAAGCATCTGCTCTCTGACAGGTTAAGACAGTTCGCTGAACCATGGTTTATACTTAGATAGGATTGGTGAAAAAATTTGGGATAAAATGGGGTAAACTTGCTTTTAATGTGTCTTTTAACAGTTAGGGATGAGAAGTGACTGAAGGGTTCAGAGCAACAGCCTTACTTTCGTCTCGCATGGACGTGCTCGAGGCGAGCATATCTGGGGAGCTTGGGTGGGCTCAGCGGTCTGCATTTCGCTTAACGCAGTTTTGAGTGTTTAAGGCTCACGGTGCTCCTTCGTTCCTGGTCCAGTCTCGCTCCTCGGCTTGGCTGTTGTCTTGTTTTGCTATTTGTTATTGAGGTTGAAAAACAGTACCAGGTAGACACAAAGCCATGCTCTACTGATCACCCAGTTTCTGGAAATCTACCTAAAGAGTTTTTATTTTGATTATATGAAGAATATGAAAGGCTGAAACAGACAAAAATGTATAGCGGAGGTTGGTGAAGTGGCTCAGAGGGTAAAAGTGCCTGCCTCACAAACTTGACAATGAGTTTTATTGACAGAGTTTATAATGGAAGAAAAGGTCTACTCCTGAAAGTTGACTTCTACACATATGCATTCCTCTCCACCCTCCCCTCCCCTCCCCTCCCCTTTCCTCCCTTCCCCTCCCCCCTCCTGTCTTGTCCTTCCCTCCCCTCCCCTCCCCTCCCCTCTCTCTGATTTCCTCTCCTCTCCTTTCTCTGTCTTCCTCTCCTGTCCTCTCCTCCCTCTATTTCTCTAATCTTTCCCCTTTCTCATGCACATACTATTATAAATAAAAAATAAAATTTTTAAAAAGATATTACAAAGGCCCAGTTACTTTTTCTGAACAAACTGGTTCAGATTTAATGAAGCAATTTTCAATGGCTGTTCTGAACACCTATCATATTGGGAAGAACCTCAATGCAGAGGCCTGACACAACAGGATGGACTTTAGCAAGATAATAATCTCACATTGTGTTCCATCTGTGCAACCAGTTAGTTGTCCTACTGTGTGAATTATGCCTCAGGTCTCCTCCTTTTCTATTATAGATCTGCTTGCCTTCCCGTCCTAGCCGGCAGTGTTATTTCTCAAGCAAAGGAGTTCCATCAGTCTTACCTCTGCCACACGCATTCTTTCTGAAACAGAAGCGGTGCTTCCTAGCATCTGGGCTGAATGATGTATTTCTTGGACCTCTCTTGGCTACTGACGCTAACGTCTTGGTTCTCCATTATTACCTTGTATGAACTGTTTCACTCGCTGAGCCACCAGCACAAGGAGAGCTTCTCCGTGTTCCTCCCAGCTTCATGTTTCCCTGTCATCTCTGCCCTTCCTGGACTGAAGAAGTATGTTCTTCCCCACGTTCCAGATGTTCTACATTTCCCCATTTATTCTTGATCTCTATCATTTTATTTTCCTTTCGCAGGCTTGTCTGTCTTGCTCAGCTCTTGTTTCCCCTCTCCCCTTTTCTTCATCCCAACACTTTTTATTCTCCCTTTCTCTTCCATCTCTTTTAACTCCAGTTTTAGCCACATTGCAAGGCAAGAGTGGTTGCTTTTCTCCACGAAAAGTGCCTATAGTCTCACCTCTGCGGCCACCTCACTGAGCGCCATGGTGAGGAGGAGAGAGGTGTTGTACCTCTCATGGGCGGTCTGTCACATTTCATGAACCCTTACAAGGTGTATCATCTGTAGTTCAGCCAATACGCAGGGCAAGTTAGATCAAGAATGCTGAGGGAAGGTGGTGAGACATTCCAAGCAGCTCTAAACTGTTTCAAAGCACCTGAATCACCCCCCTATCCAGTTGTACATCGCAGGTGCAAGTAAGGCCAACCTCATGCCAGCTTGGGTGAACTAGGAAAGGCTAACATAAGCAAAGGGGCCAGAAAGACTGAGATCACCAAGAATTCCTACTGGTTTACCTTCTCTGTATTGTGTCCTGTTGCACTATTCTAGACACAATGGTTCCCATAAAGCTGGTCACACCAGGACTCCACGCTTGTCACTCACATCCAAGAGGAAGACTCGTTCTTAGCCAAAGTCCTAATAGTTGCCTGGGCTGTTCTAGGACACAGACCTTTAGTGCAATCAATCACTGTGGAAGGGAAGCCAGATCCAGCCATCTGCTAGCCCAGGTCCGTTTATTCCCCCCTCTTGAGATGACTCCTGGGAACCACATGGTCCCAGAGAAAGAGCAAGGAGTGCAAGTCAGCTGCAACGACAACCAACAAATGGCCACCGCACGAGGCAGACTCCTACAGTGCAAGACAAACAGCGGCAGTTTAAATACCGCAAGCTTTCTCTTCATGTAAGATTCTAAAATTGAATAAAAATTTATTTCAGGAAAACGGAGCTCTCCCACTTTTTTAAAAAAAAATCAACTTTTCTGGTTACTCCTTCTGAGAGTAGTGGGTGTGACAGAATTGTCTATTATTGTGGTTAATAATAAGAACAAAGGGATGTTTTCAAATAGCGTTAATTGGTTATTTGATTAAAACAATAATGTTCTTGCGGGGACCATGATAAAAGTCAAGCTTTCTTTTAGACTGTTTTAGACAAAAGCTGGGCATGCTAACACATTTCTGTCTCTTATAAAATGAGGAAACCAAGGCAGGAGGAATACAAGGAGCTTTAGGGCAGCTCACAGTCTGGAGGGAAACAATCTTTAAGAAGAAAAAAAGAAGGAAAGAAAGAAAAACAGATGACCAATTAGTCATTATGTTATATACAAATAAAAGAAGCAGCTACGCTTAAATAATTATAGGTAGAAACCACATTGTAAAACTGAGAACTAACAATCAACTCATTTCTTGGGGTGCGGGGGGGGGGCTGTGGTGTTCATGTTCTGGTTTTAGTGTCATAGTTAAATACTAAATAAGGTGATTATATTCAGGGACAGGACAGGGACAACAAAATGTGCAGAAGAGGTTTCTGCCTGGTGCCGTGGCCATTTGGAGACAGCACGGAGCCGTGCCTTACACAGTTGTAAAGTACTTACTGACAGTCACACTCAAGTGTTCAAATACTGTCAGGCATCACCCTGAAGTAAGAGGCCTGTGTATTTTCTAGAGCTTCTGGTTGTCCATTTCAAAAGTCATTTTCCTCACTAAATAGAATGCTTTTCTTTTCCCAGTGCCAAGAGGGAAGGAGAGGAAGTGGAGCATTGTCTGTCAGACCGAGTAACCAGGCAGCTCTCCCACACCCCAGCCTCTCCCAGCTGCAGCCCTTCAAAAGTGCGGGGCTATCTTTTAATGACACACATAAATCCCCGCACTGCCCGGCTGCAGAACGTAATTAATTCTGGCCTTTCATGACCAATGAAACACCCTGTACACATGGGAGCGGTGCTCTGAGCTCCTTGTGTGTGCTAGGACATGGGATGCCTACCGCCCTCGTTCACGTGTTCCTCGACACGCCTGTGTGAGCACTGCCGTTAGCCCTTCAAAATACAGCTCCAGAAATTCATTCTGCCACCTGTATGAATAGCTCCCTGAACTTTCCAAACCGTGGAATGTTTTGTTTTTCAAGGTCTTGGCATCAAACAAGATTTTCTATCTTAACTGTGGCGGCCCTGGAAGGGTATTTTAAAAACACAGTAATCTGGGAGATGCAGCTGCTCAGAGTTATTTCCTTCATTAGAACAGGTTGCCTTCTCTCAGTGCATTCTGAGAGGCTGTATGACAGAGGCCATTTCTCCACAGAGAATCTCAAAACAGACATTCGAAAGTTTCTGGATCACAAAATGGCTAACATTTCCATAAACATAATTTAACGGAATATTTTCCCCTGAAGTCTTTTCCCCTTTAGAGTACTGTAGCCTCAGCTGGAATGTCAGAAAGCAAAGAAGTTGCTACAGCGATAAACCCACGTGCCTTGTTTTACCTCCAGCTCTACACAGTGCACAGAACAGGTGAAC
Organism: Micromys minutus; assembly: GCF_963924665.1. Lineage (NCBI taxonomy): Eukaryota > Metazoa > Chordata > Mammalia > Rodentia > Muridae > Micromys > Micromys minutus. Next base: position 45,519,491 of record NC_137954.1, on the reverse strand, counting down.
GATAGAGTGCAGAATTCCACGAACCTCTTTAGGTGTAACCCCAGGCATGCGAATATCCAGTGCGAAATCTGATGAGTCAATAGGGGTGACTGGTCTGTTGGTGCCAAGGCATTCATTGGAAAATGATCTGGTCGTTTCTTTAAACCTTAAGAAGATAATTTGGACATTCTTGAACATAATTGGAAGGGCAGAAATAAACCCTATGTTCTTAAGTTTAAGGATTATTAATATAGAACTAATAAAAACGATAAGATGTAATGACTCTGTAACAATCCTAACTCCCAGAATAACATTATTGTCTATGAACAGCTTATAACGAATTTGTAAGAAAAATAAAACCAGAAGCACTAAGCAGGGTATAATGTTCGACCCAATAAATGCTTATAATACATATTTATTTCTACTTAATGAAGCCGTTATCCTCACACGCATGTTGATTTTCTAGTGGCAAGACTGAATTGTAACCCACTGGAATCTTGCCAAGTATGAGTGTCCGATATTACTAATCGGAAACAAACAACAGAAAAAAACCCCAGGCACAGTCTTGCTAGGTACAGTTATATGAGAGCTGAGGGCGATGTGAATTACAAACGTACAAGTACATAAATATTTCATATGGTAATTACGAGGTGCGTGTATACAGCTCGATATTTCCTAGTGAGCTATTACAGCCAATGATCTTCTCCCACTACCGATCTATCTTGATATTTTATTCCTCCAGCTGTTACATATAGGAAGGCATTCAAGTCTAAACAACTATATTGCAGCTTCTGAAATATTTCCCCAGGAGGGAGCGATTAGTTCTGGAAATCACAACTTCTAATTGGAGTTCCGAAAGCCAGGGTAGCAGCTTGGTCACAGGACGATGAGGGGGCTTTTAATGCAAGGGGCACTTAAGTTGCTGAGTAAAATTGCAAGACGTTTGGATAAAGAAAATCAGCCTTGTAGAGATTTTTTTTTTTCTCCCAAGGACCAGGTTCCTCCAAGTGACTACATTTCTAAGGAACATGCACAGAACCCACCCCAACCTCCTTCCTCCTGCCTAAAGGAAACAAACAAGCCGAGCACGCACCTCTTAAAGACAGAAAGTGGGCTTCTGAAGGCCAGGCAGCTGCTCTGCAGGGCGAGCAGCCCCAGCAGCAGCAGCAGGCGGCTGCTGGCGCGTCCGGCCATGTCCGCGCAGGACCGGGGCAGCGGGCAGTGGCCGGTCCGGCGACAGCGCAGAGCTGGCGGCCGCAGCTGCAGCTACTTCATGGCCCCGGGCGAGGGCGATGCGCGGCCAGCCGGCTCCGCTCCGTCCGCTCCGGACGCGTGGGAAGCGGCACTGGAGTCCGCTCCGCCCGCCCGCGGGAGCCGCCCGCCCTCCAGAGCGCCCGGAGCCGGTGCAGCCACAGGGCTGGAAGAGCAGCGTCCTTATCGCTCGCAATGCCAGGGGCTGAGAGGGCTATCGCGCAGAGCCGCGTCAGTCATCATTCGGAACCTGCAAAAATAGAAGCCGATAATGGATGACTAACACATTACAGCATTTGTCCTCAGCAAATCCCAGCTGAGGTTCCTTAATACACCAGGAGTTTCACAAGCTTGCGCCCAAGCCTGGGGAAAATGCTGGTCTGTTGATCTCTCTCCACCCCAGCGACAAGCCCAGGCGACTTCACAGACCCTGAGCAAAGCCCCTGTCCTGCCTTAGCTTGCTCTCCCTCCCCTCCACCCACACCGAGTTTGTTTTTGTTTTTTATTTTATTGTTGTTCTGATTTTTACCTGGCTCTTCACCCTGCTTTCCCTTCAATCTAGCCCACTTCTGAGGGTATTTTTTTCCTCCATCACTTCTCTCATCTCATTAAAAAAAAAAAAAAAAGAAGAATCCCTGCTCCAGACCTCCGTTCAATGTAAACAAAAAGTTATTCACTCAAATCACTGACTAAGGCACAAGGAATAAATCAGAGAGGCGAAGAGAAAGCACTCAGAGACCACGCTAATCCGGCAGAAAGGATGAGAACAAAGACATTTCATGTACATGCACCACGGGGCTTGAGTTGAGAGAAAGAGAAATACCCACTGCCTGCATCTCTACATAAGCAGTTGCCCAAGTTCTCAGCACTACTTTAAAACAAAATAAAACTCAACAGTTAATATATGGGCTTTGCCAATGCCCATGAAAAAGCTGGCATTTAATATAATAATCAATAATGTTCTCCCGTCGCACATGTATCCCCAAAGATACCTTATAAAGTTTAGAAACTGGTAACCTAATAAGTAAAATGTGGGAGTGGAATGGGAAGGGTCTTAGCCATCCTCCCAAAAAGTGTATCTAGAAAGACTATGGTCAAGAACTTTCCTCTAATATGAATAAGAGATATGAAAGCTCAAAGAAGCACACCTTAAAACTATGGCAGATTTGGTTAAGCTGAATAATTTTATGGAAAGGAAATGAACAGCTTTTAAAAGAAGGTTCTCCGATGTTTCTTCCTCCTCTCTACACAAGCACTGTTTCTCCCATATGAATGTTCAGCTGCAGAAGCTGCCTTCAGTGTCTACAGCTGTCTTCAGTGCTCAGACATTTCAGTATGAAAACAGGAAGGCCCCCCTGCTGGACGGCCATGACCAGATTATGTCCTAGGCACATGCATGTACCAAGAGGGTTAGGGTTAGGGTTAGGGTTAGGGTTAGGGTTAGGGTTAGGCTTTCTGGAGCCTTAATTAAAGCTTAATTAAGCTTAATTAAAGTGTGGCATCTATTTTCTGCAAACACCACCTACCTCACAGAAAAGGCAGCAAGTTTCCCAACATTTCTGGCTAGTGGAGGAACCACAGTCCTATCCCTGCCCCACCCCCTTCCAGAAGTGTTTAAGTGTGAGTGCTTTGTCCCTGGGCTAATCTTTATCAACATCCTCAATGTTAACCCCTTCAGACTTAGGGTACATGCTCTCTCTCTGTTGTCTGCAGAAGCCACACAGAAAAATGTGCCATTCCAACGTGCAGCTCAGCGAGGCTAAACCTAGCTCTCCGGTAGGCTAAACTCCAAAAATACTCATGCTTTGACTTTACTGGTTGTGATGAACAGTTTTCAGATTCGGTATTAAATCTGAAAATGATAGTTGGCATTGATTTAAAATGCATAGCAAGCAGGGGTTCTAAGTTTAACGGCTAGCACAAAAGATGAATGATAATTCCATAATTTAGACATTCTTCACAATAGTATGTTAGCCTGTAAATTTCCCTCTATAACTCAACTCATGGTATAGTGAAGCTAGGCTGTGTGTGTGTGTGTGTGTGTGTGTGTGTGTGTATGTGTGTGTGTGCGCAAAGTATAACATAAATAAACCTAATTGTAAACTGAATAACATTCACCATCTAAGTTAAACACCACATACCAAATATAAATAAAGTAAATGTAATGTTTCAATACCTCACGGATGCTTGAGGCTCACTAGCAGCACCCAAAGGCCACAGGTGATTTGCACAAGCAACAATGTTTTAAAAAGACTATTAATATTTGTTTGTACTTTTGACTTTAGCTCCCTGTTCGAGATCAGCAGCAAAGACCGTGGGATGTCCTTATTCTGGGTAAAGGAAAAAGTGTCCAAGGATGGGGATGTTAGTGTTGAAGGCTATGCCATTGTCTTAGTGCCCAACCAAGTTCAGTCAAGTGACAGTGTAGAACACTTCCTGAAGTTCTCTTTTTAAACATGTATATATTAGGAAAGGAATTCAGTTTCATTCAGAACAGGATTCAAGGACAGCCCTTGTTTGAGCTGGCAAGGACTACACAAAACACTCGAAAACAAGCTTATTGTTAAAATTCTGTAACAGGAACACACCCTTAAGTACTAGCCTTGGAAATAAAATTCCACTTAAGTCTTAGATTGATTTTATTAACTTTGATGTCCCTAAACTGCCCACTTACAGAGAAGAGAAGCGGTAGGCAGATGCCCAGCAGGTATTTGCAACCATAAATATAATACTTTTTGCTACAGAACTGAATCCTTCAAAGATGGAATACACATTATAATATGGCAATACGTATGTTTAAACCACTATCACTTCATTTTTATCTCACAATTTCTATTAATGTCAGATATGAAGTATTCAATTTTTTTCTCTCAAGATGTTTAAAATTCACATTATATGTTCCCAAGATAATGCTTTTACTCATTCAAAACCCCTTGATTTTGTATAATGTACAAAACATTGTGAACTGGGTTGGGTTTGTTCACATAAGTAACGCTAAAAAGAAAAGTTACTCAGGAGGTAAGAACTCACTCAACGGATGGATGCACTAGTCCTAGAAAAGACCAGAAAAGACTCCGATATCTGAGAAAGGGGAATGACTTCAAGATGGAATGAACAGGAAGCAATGTGGGACAGCAACTTCCTACAGAAGGCATGGCCTGGGCGTGCCCGGCACATCAGACTGCAGGAGCAAAGGAGCCTGGGTAGGGAAGAGAATACGATGTGTTTGAGACACAGTAATAAAGACTACTTCCTGGAGACAAGAAGTCCGGGCGCCCCATTTTATCTGCAACACACAGAACATACACTGTTTATACCTCTGTGATTTCACCAGGCAAGGACGATTTACAGTTTATGCTTGTATGGGTTTTGATACTAGAAGATCGTTGGGCAGGAAGTTGGGGCTGCTTGGGAGGACCGTGTTTACCGTCCCGAGAGTTTAGACAGCATTGGTCATCTTCACTGCTTTTGTTTCACAACGAAAAAAGAAAATCTCTGAGATCTGCAGTTGACTAAAGACTCAGAGAAACATATTGACTGCTCGTGGATTAATACATTCGGTGAGAGACAAGGAAGACTGTCCGGTGTTTGCTCAGTCCGCTTGAGTGAGCACACCATCTTCCTCTGCTTCATTTCCTCACCAACAGAAACCATCACACCACCTACTTCACAAGAGCTATTCCAGGAATAAGTCAATTAATCTCCTAAGGACAGAGCCAAGTGTGTACTAAATGCTTGCAATTATTGCTGCTCCAAATACATATTCAGTGCCTTAATGCTGAGGACAGTGATAATCAGAGATAAACTCCAGATTTAACAGAAAGCGCTTTCTAGTGTAGGGAGAGAAAAAAAAAACTAAAACAAAAATAGCTAGCAAATTATCAATTTCATTTACTTTTCAGGAGATTGACTGGTGCTTGAAGGTTTTGGCTAAACCGACTAAAGGCCATATATCCATCCAGACAACAACTCGATTTCTTGGAATTACTTCTTGAACAAAATAAAACCATGACACAAAACTGTCAACAGAGATATTAATATCTGTCCAAAACAATGAAGAACTAGATGCTTTTAATAGTAGCATTGGAACCACTTAAATGTACATCAAAAGCAGATTGGTCATTTTTTATAATAAAACTTTAAAAGGATATGAAGAAATTCCATTTTCAAAAACAAGCTTTTCTTGAAAGCCAAGAACAGTGTATAATAAACTATTTTTCACCTTGCATAACTAAAAAAAATTAAGAATCTCAGAGAAATGTTGCAATTATAGTAAAAAATAAAATTTCTAAAAATATTAAAGATAAAATTATTGGTCTTCTGCTTAAACACACCTAGATATTTTAGGGAGCTTTCTATTTTGAAACAGGCATGTCTCGACTTGTGAGATGCCATATCATCTAAAGGATCTCATGCTAAGCCTGAGATTAAATTCTCAAGACCCACACAGAGTAATCCAGACTCTACATGCATATGCACATACATACACATGCATACATACATACACAAGTAAATAATCCAACTTAAGAATCTAAACTGTGCATCCTACTATGTGGCTAGCAATTACTGGAAGATAAAGACCCCCCCCCCCCCATGCGGTCTTCTTTTAAATGCTGCTTGGATATCCCTACTACACGGCAGCCAGCTTTTCCCCGTGTAGTCTTTTATGACTGCAGCACCTGAAATGTATCTATAATATGCCATTCTATTGGCCAAGCAAATGAGCCCCACCCCTGAAAGCTCTCATATGGATTTTGTGTTGGTAAGACCATGTGCATGCTGACTGTTTTAATGTGGTCTAGTCACCAAGGTTAGTGTACTGCTACTATTTTCCCTTTTAATTAATGTTTTTGGTGGGGAGGCTATTTTTACTCCATAGGTAAATATTTCATCAGACTTTCAACTTGTTTTGTATCACAAGGGGCTCATGGCTCTCTGTTTTGTCCAATGGGTTTTAATGTTACTATATTTTAAGCACATTGTCTTGATGCTAAAATTGTCTCAGGTGTAGCCCTCTCTAAAGCTACATTTGTGTCCCTGACATTTGTCCCTGATTCATACAGTAGGAGACTTTCCATTCTTCATCCCACTTGGCCCTTGTTGACACCCCAGAATGGACCGTTCACCTTATTTGGATTCTGATCATACCACATGATTTACTTGACTCTGAAATGTCCTCCGAAGGACATTTTGGCACCTCTGGAAGGTGGCAGAACCATTATCTTTAAGAGGTAAAGCCTAAAGGGAGTGTTGGATATTTGAATGCATGCTTTTGAAGCTGATAAGGAGAAACTAGATCTTTCTTTTCTGTCCTGTGTTTTCAGCAACGAACCAACTGGCTGTGCTCTACAACACTCTCCCTGAAAGGTCTGCTGCCATAAAGCAGGCCCCAAAGCAACTCGCCAACTTACTGTGGACCAATGCCTGTCTTCTATCAAAGTGTTTGTCTCAAGTACCTGCTACCCTGTCAGAAAGCTGACTGAACACCATGTCCCAATCCAATCACATCCATGTATCCTTCCTCCTGTAGGCGCTAAGACCTAACACCTGTTCCATTGCTTGGATGTTTATATCTGCTGTGTTCCACCTAATGGCTTTGGGACGTATTATCCAAGACTGAAAAGAAAAGGAGTTAATGTTGATAAAGCAAATTATAGAAAGTCCATGAGTCTATTTAAAAAAAAAAATCAGAGAGACTCCAACTTAAATGATTGCAGTTCAAGTAATATTTTATACGAAGGGTTAGGGGAATACCATTTTCTACTGACATGCTTTTGTAGCATAAATTTAATTTTTGTTAGCTAGGGTTTCTTTTATAACCACGAGGAAACACAGCCATATGTGCCTTTATAAATATCTTTTTGAATGAGGTTCTTTATATTTCAATTTATAGGTTACATTAGAGTTGGGTGGTGTTTGCCTACGAAAACCACACACTAAGTGCTGTGCTGTTAACACAGCTGTGCTGCAGTGTCCCAGCAGTTCAGCACTGTGAACGTTTGGGCTGAAGAATTCTCTGATGTGCCAGGCTGTCCTTTGTATCAGCAGATGTTTAGTCATAGCCTTGGCCCTCACCCACTAGAAGCCAGCAGCACTCCTCTGAGCTGTGGCAACCTAAAATGTCAACAGACATTGTCAAATGTCATCAGATGGGTAAAATAACCCTGCCTGGGATTCCTGTTGTAGTTCATTAAGATGAAGTTTAGTTTGTTAACCAATGCAGTGTCAATCCATTTTAATACAATAAAAGTCTAAGAATGTGTTTATGAATATAAAGCCTCCAAAAGTTATGAAGGCAACAGAAAACTTTTATTTTCATGTATGCTGTATATTGAATACACACACACACACACACACACACACACACACACACATTCACTCACTGAATTCTGACTATAAGGATAGCGTATTCACTCTTCTTTTATAGATGAGGAATCTAAGACCCAGAAAAATTAACTTATTGTTTTAATTAAGAAGCAGCAGAACTTGGACTCCAATCCTGACTGTTGAACTTCAGCGTCCATGCCTTTAAATACCACCCAACACAAAACAGACCCTTCACATTTACAGAGGATCATCAATGTTTATTAAGCAATTAGTATATCCAGGTCCTCTGTAGTAGGCATATCACAGAGTTTTAGTTCATCATAATTTTCAGTAAAGCTCTACGATGTTTGAGTGGCCATTCCTGTTTTACAGAAGTGAAAACTGGAACATAATGAGAACAGGCAATCCTGCTCAGAGCAGACAGTCAATGTAAACTAACCTGCTACCCATTCCCTCCATGGGAAGCATTAACATTTCCTCTATAACACAGTAGGAAACAAAGCAAAGGCAAATAAGTGGCTATGTTTCAAATCTGATGCAAAAATACATTCTGTTCGGCTTAAGAGGTCTTCCCAAATGTTTCCCCAAACAAAGTGATGGTTTCAGATTTTCACATCTAAGTCAGATTTCCATCATTTCTACCTGCTAACAATCAGCTATGCCAAGTAGTTTTCTTGTGCCAAGTCTTTTCTTTCAGTCAGGCTAGCAATCAGGATGGCCACGGTCTCCACAGCTCCCTATGTGCTCTCAGACTTTGATGTCAGGAGTAGTTTTCACTGTCAAGAGGCCTGTGTATGTAATGATCATAGTAATTTTTTTTTTTTTTGCTATTTTTCAAAAGCTTTTTGCTTTTTTTATACCTAGCTCACTTATCCTATTTACTACCTGATGATACCTTTAAATCATTTATGCTGTGATCATTGATATTTAGAGTTCTTTTCTTTATATAGCATAGGAAAGTTCACCCTACATATCTATAAAGTTTATCATCTACAAATGCTATATCAATCCCCCACCTCAGTTCTTTTTTATCAGCAAGACACCAGATTGGTGGCATTGTATGCTCTTGGATTTATTTTAGATTCATGTCCTCTAACACGCTGCCACCCTGAAATAGCCTTTACTTGTATGTCAAAATGGACTTGGATTCTGCTAAAATATATATCTTTAAAAGTCCCAGAGGTATCTGTACAGAAAATACCTTATGTCTGCATGGATATGGCACTTGTCAATAATAAATCTGATGGCCTATTTTGGCAGGAAATAGATGGGACATCTGGGACTCAGAAAGGATTCTAGGATAGTAGTGTCAGGCACAGGGGATTAGCCCTAGAACACGTAAAGAGTGCGGATGCATGGTGCTTGAGCACAGGTAACCAGCCATGGAGCAGAATGTAGAACAGGGTAAATAGATTATTTTAAGTCATAATCTAGTCAGAGAAGACCATAGCTATATGGCTAAGGTATTTATAGTTTGAGTCTGAGCCTTATTTCTAGGAACATGGAGCTGGGAGAAAGAACCAGACATATCTTCTACAGGTATCAGTCAGCATGGGAGAACTGCACTTGCAATTTGCCAACTGTTACATATATTTGTTTGCTTATTTACAGGATCTGTACCAGATACCCTTTAAATATGTTTGTTAGTCATCAAATGAGTTGGTTTTGTAAAAATCTTTCATGGAGAAAATAGCAAGAGGTATAAATCAACTTTCTCAGCCTCAACTAACATAAATGTTACTTGTGATCACACAGGTATTTAATTCTCTGCCAGCATGTGTTCCTGGAAAAGAAGGAATCCCTGGTTTACCAGCAGCAGTTTCCTACAGCTCTACAGGCAGGGCCTCTGGAGACTGCTCACCTGCACAGCAAAGAATTAGCAGTGTGTAATGATGTCACAGAGGTGGCACCCAACTTATCTGCCCACCGGGCATTTTATGGGTTTTTAATTTAGTTTTGGAAAAGTAAAAACAATTCTGTAGATGTCACCTTGCTCCTCTTTTAAACAGCATCCTAGCTGACAGACTAAACAGGCTGTTAACTCTTTTTCACAACTATTTTATACAGTGACTTCTGTTCTAAGTGATTTCTGTCCTAGATCAAGAGGTAAACAAAAGCCAGATTCATAAATGATCCCAAATGATGCTTGAGAAATTAATAAACTTGCTTCTTCATCCTCAGTGATTTTACCAGGAAGCCATTTGTAACTAATCCCAATGAGCTGACAAAATTTCAAATGTCAAGTTGGTTGTTTCAATAAAGTATGAATCACCAAATAACCCACTCAGACAGGTATTAAAAGATTAAGATTTTTTGCATTAAAACTGCCTCTTTCTCCAAAGGTGTTAGCAGTTTCTTCTACTTCAGAGAAAGTTAGTGTCATAGAGGGAGGTAGCCTCTTGAGTTTAAAGGCAAATGTTAGCATGTCAGGCTCCTCAGGATGTGGCCTGGAGATGGGGACCTGCTGTCCTTGTGTTTTCTTCCATTAGCCAATGCATTTTTAATGAGACTTTTATGACTTTTTCTATTTACAGCTTTACCTTCACATGCATAGCTTTGCTGAAGAATTTCCTTCCCTGTTTTGTTAAATGCTCCCGGACAACATCAGAGGCAGGCGTTCTAGCTACCCATTGGAGACTGGCTCAGACCTACACCCTGCACTTTAGAAAAATTCTTTTTCTTTAAGACATCTATTGAAAGCAATAGTAAATTTTCTTCTGCCTCTTGTGTTCCTTGGAAGAATTTTCTTTCCTCCCACAGCAGTGAATAGCATTTGCAAACTATTGTTTGTTTTCATTTCAAATGTTTGAATCCTTACAATAAAAGGCCTATAAATACAGCTCTTCCCATTACAAAAGTTTTGGTCTTCTCTTCTTTAAGTCTCTCAGCTGTATAATTACAGTGTTCAAAGTGATATCTATAATCTTATAGTTCTATTACATAATTGAAAGCTTATGGGAGTTTTTCTTAAAGATCATGAAAGAACATCAAAACATTTTCCTCTTATATAATTCTGTATAGCTGGGTTTACAGTAACCCAAAAGGATTAAACATAATATGTACTACACACTGCCCACTCAGTCTCTCCACTATGCACTTGAATGTCATTATCAGATGTATATAGTTGAACACAGTCACTTGGAAAATATGGAAGCTACAATAAATTTCAGATTAACCATCAGATGACCATCTGAAGTTTTGCATACGCAGTTCACCAGTGAAAGGGGTACAGCATAATGAAGCAGCATGGGTAAAGATTTTAATTTCTGGTCCATATTAATAACCGTTTTCTTTGATCAGCTTCCCCAAACTCCCTATGAACTACCAGTGGAGAGCTTCATAATTTTCTTCTGCCTGAAAATGATCAAAGCATTCCTATATTTCTTTGATGCTGCTGCACCAAAAGGTGGTGAGTTCATTTCATCGCTAGTAAACTGTTTCTTACTGCCTTGAGCCTAGGAAGAAGTGGTTTGCTTTTGCAAAGTACTTACAGAATGACTTTGCTCTTCCCCACCTTTAATGCTCTTTACAAGATTTCCCAGAGAGATCTTCAATATACCTGGAACCACACTGAAAGCTCAGAAGAGAAGATGCCCATGAGCGCCCAAGCTCATGAGACCACTTGGTCCAGGCCCAGGCCTGAGCACACCTAATGCATCCCTCTCGCCTTCTCTCCCCATCCCCGAGTTATAGCTCTGTTCTTGAGTTACAACACAGTGGTCCTCGGGTTTTCACTGAAAAATGTGAAATAGTTACACTTTCCAGTTTTAACCAAAATAAAGAGAAAAAAAAGGTCACATGGAAAAGTGAATGCTTCTATTAAAGAGGGAAAATCCTCTTAAACATAAGAACACTTAAGAGTCTATATATTAAAGCAATGATCCTATTAACAACTCCATATCTAACATTGCAGAGTAGACGCTGTGAAAGGCAGTGAGTGCTTTAAGTATTTTGCACATATGATGTGTTTTAATTTTCATGATATCCTGCAAATGGATTCACTATTGTCTCCCCTTCGGATAAGGAAATTGAGAAGTTAAGGAACTTGGTGCCTGTGGAAAAAGAGACATTTGGATTAAAATTCAAATTTAGTCAAGCTAAAAGGCAGGGAACTGTTGTCAATGACCAGGTTACACTTCTGGTATTATATGAAAATACATAAAAGCTAAATGAACAGTAACTGACTCAGCAATGCTCCTAAGTGAGTTCATTTTTTAAATCATGCATAATTAAAATCAATAGTACACCTAGGAATAAGACATGCTAATTGTTTCCTATAGTTAATTTCTCCCACACTCTTCTGGGAATTTGGGGGGAAACATACTGGTATGAAATACAGGGAAAACATCTGAGAAATGGAGTCAGAAAACATAGGTCCAAATATTATTTTAGCAATGGGCTAAAAGTGAGGGCCATGCCCAATGACCTATCAAAGGACTCTTGAAAGAGGCAAAACAATTGGGGCCAATTCCTAAGAATAATACATCATGGAAATCGTAATCTAATGTTAAGTCTTCAGATTTGACTTTATCAGTAGAAATATAAAAATCTCTCTTTGATCTTCCCAATTTAGCACTGTTCATTCTGGATCTATTTATAGCTCATCTTCAAGTATCTTTTCAGATAGTAGAACATGTTCAGACAGCAGACACTTTACAATTACTGAAAAGTTGAAAAAAAAACATGACTTGAATGTTCAATTCTGTCATCCTACTGTATACACACACACACACACACACACACACACACACACACACACACACACACACAGGAGTGATTCAAGATGGGTGTAAAGAACACAGTAACTTTGTCTACTAAAATGTCCACTTAAACCATGTGATTAACATAGTCAATATTTATTTCAATTTATATTCCAAGTATATTCCTCAACTTTCAACCACTGTGATAAAATACCCAAGAAAAATAACTTAAAAGGAAGAAGAAATTCAGGCTCACGTTCCCTCCTCCCCTTAGCTGTGTCTTGGCCTCGTCGTTTTGTGCCTGTGGTCAGACATCTGGTGGGAGAGGAGTGTCAGAGCAGAGGGAGCTGTATATCACATGGCATCCAGGAAGCAAGCAGAAAGGAGGAAGAGTCACCACGACCCCCACAGAGGCATGCCTTTTATGACTTACTTCCTGAACCCTGATCTCCCTCCTAAAGTGCCCACTGCCTACCAAGAGCTCCATTAGCTGAGAACAAGCTTCATCACTTAGTTTTAGGAGGACATTGAAAACCAAGCAAAACACTAGAACATTAATGCTACATCAAAATCATTAAGATTCGAAATCCAGTTAGGTATTTCTGGAACAAAAATATGTAGGATGGTGGACTAATCCATGTTCTTGGGACTTATATGAGACAAGTGAAACTGGCCTAGTACTATACAGTAAGGTGTGTTACATGATGTTGCGTGCTGTATGGTTACTATGGAGAAGTGCTAAGGCTCATAAGGGTGATGATGTCCACTGTGATCGACTTGAGTCTGTCGAACTTCAATTTTATTGCTAAATGGATGGGTCATTTAAATTGTTTTGCTGGAAACTGGTGGTTTGAAACTGAATTTTTAAAATCAGTATATCTGCACAATTTTAATCTCTGTAAGTTTGCTTCCCATTATAATCCCAACAAAATACTTTTAGTAATCTTTATGGGTTCATACTACTTTGAAATCAAACATGCCAAAAGATTTATTAAGAATGGAAATGAATGGGATTTGATAGATTAAATGCAAAGTTCGTAAGTATAAAGTTATGGATTTTAGTAGAGTTCATATTGTTACATAAAAATACACAAAAGGCTGAGGATGTAGTTTCATAGTTCCAGAATGTACAGAGCCCTTGTTTGATCCTTATTAGCACCAGACAGAAAGAAATAAAAACACTATAGTCATTTTCAAAACTTTAAAAAGACTGGTGATAAAACAAAGCTACAAAGTATTCAGTAGTCCCCGTAATCAGACATAACCCGAATAAACATAAGGAAAGCTGCCCATATATAATAAGACTTCCAGAGACTTCTTTGTCTTTACGTATTCAACATCATTGGCCAATGTTTCATGGCACGCCATTTGAAGCCATAAAATCTGATGCAGAAGACCACCTCAGTGACTTAGGAACAGATGTTTTCTAAGACAGCAGCTTCTTTCTAGACTGGCTACATATAATCAAACACGTATCTAGAAAATTCTGAATATACTGTATTGATTTCTGCTCTTTTGGCACCAAGAAGCTTTGTTTTATTTTCTGGCAGCTTCGTTTACAGTTAAATACAAAGATAACTTAAGTGATAAAGATGAATGAATGCTGTGAGAGAAGTTAAGTATGGTGTGAGAAACACATGTCAAACTGTTTGTGAAGTCACTAAAATTCGGGAAGGAGTGAAAGTCCTTGTGTGTTCTCCATCTTATAAAATTTGCCATATTTTTCTTGAGGACCACAGAGTTATTTTAATAAATGACAATAATAATAATAATTGTTTCAGTCTGAATTAGTCAAATCAGTACTTTTAGATAGCCTAGTTCATTTCTTGATACTGAAAATTTATGATTATGTCCTCACCTTTCCATAAAATATTAAGATTTTGCTCTTATCAAAGAGGTCAACACTTTGTTTGGTACGTTTTTATCTTAGTCAAATACTGAACTCAAAAATTACAAAAAGGAATGAACTAGGCAGTCATGTTACTAGCCTGGAAGACTAAAACTTATAAAATTTCCCTTTCGTCTGCTATTTGAATCACTATTGGCACAGCACTGTAATGAGATAAAGGCTCATTAATGCTTTCTTTGTTACATGAGATCAAAACACACTAAAATGGAAATTTTCACTGAGTTACAATTATCCTCCGAAGACATAGCAAATGAGCTATCATTAAAAATCTTTAAATTTAATTATGTAAGATGCTTCAATACATAATCAAAACACTTAGAGATATAAACTAAACATTTCAGTCCTAGTCCTGAAACCTTTTGTATTTGAATATTTCTCTAAGAAGAAAGTCAACATAAATAAAACTAGACAAAAATTCTACAGAGAATCATATGTTTGTCCATATACAACTGTACGTTTTAAACTGACTGGTGAGTGTATCTGATTAATGAGCAGAGACCCCCACAGTCAAGTTTAGGTTTTGGAATGCCATAGTACCATTCCGTCAGCAGATAGATCATCACGTCAGTACATTATTGTTTTCCCAAAGTGAATCTGTTAATGCTGAGGATGGATACTAACCTGCTCTTTGCACTCACGAGTTGTTGTTTTTTTCCTGTTTCTCTTTTGCACATTCACTAAGGTCAACTCTCAAATAATTAACTCATCAAGTCAGCCTAATATGACGGAAGAATATTTGAAAACATCAAAGAACATTACTGGTCGTCTGCCTTCTTCCTCTTTTTAGATTTATAGTATGCTTAGGGAGTTGTGGACAACACCAAGAGTATGTCAAAGGAATCAACTATGTAAACATTATGACCATTCTGGTGTTTGCCTTCCTGTAGCTACATTAGATGCCCTAGAAACCGTATAAACATTTATATCCTTGTCCCTCACCCCTGAATCTGGGTGTCAACCCTATATCTTTGACCTGTCAGTTTTATGTCATTACCGTGCCACTATTATCATCACTGCCCCTTGCCAGAGGCTTCATTTGGTGGCAGTGGAACCAGACTTTTCACTCTGCAACCTTAGCTTCCTTTCCCTCAACCTGCCCCACAGAGTACTCTCGACTGGAGATCTAGTGGCAGCCAACATTGATCTTCTGTCTCCACATTCCTCTTCTTCATATTCACACTCTGGTTTTGTTCTCCCACAGAGTAGACTGCACTTCCCAACCATCTCACTTTTGCATGCCACTTGTAAGAAATACCAAATATGAGTCTTCTCTTTAGAATATTTGTGTTTAAGACAAGGAATTAAATCTTTTTTAATCTGCCCTGAAGCTTGTAAAATTTTTATGCAAATATTTTAATACACCTCCCTAAGTAAAGCCTTTATTTACAACAAACAAACAGACAAACAAACAAACAACACACTGCTATTTTCTAGGAATCTGATGGCCTGGAGCAGACGGAGCTTTCAATTCATGGAGCATGATCCCTTCTTCCTTCCTCCTTCATTTCCTGTGCTCCTTGGAGCATGACCCCATTCTCTAAATGTTTTCTGACTAGCCAATTAATACAATGAGGTTAGACCCCAGCCAATGGGTAAAAAACACAGTCACTAGCCAATTAGACTAAAACAAACACACTTCCTATCTTTGTGTACTTGTTCTTCTGAGCACACCTTCTTAATCAAGAGTAACACTTGCCTTGCCCAGACACTGCAGCTGAAGGTTAAGTCTCTTTCTTTGAGATCCTGAACTTATTTATAACACAGAGAAGGTGTTCAAGGACTGTTGCCCCAAAACATGACACTCGGTATGATAATTTGTTGCAGAATATTTGGTAACACTGTAAACCCTGACATTGTATTGTTTACCTTAATAACCTCTTTCTAGGTGTGGTATGGCCTAGCAATAGCACACAACTTTAATCCCAAACAATGAAGGTAGTTTGTAGAAGGAAGCACCCATGTTTGAAAGTGATGTCTAAGTGAGTGGCAGACAAAGTAATGAATCAGAGAAAGATTTGACAAAATGAGTCAGTGATATTCAAAGAGTCGGAGAACACCCAGTTCTCACCAGTACACAAAGGAAAGAGAGGCAACTTAAGAGAGTAACAATAGAAAAGAAAAAGAAATGAAGTAAAAGAGAGAAGACAGTTCTTTATTGGGAGAGATTTACAGAGACAGGTTGAAACGAGAACGAGCTAGACACAGGCAAATACAGAATGAGCCCCAGAATAAGGAGAAGGCAGAAGAGCAAAACACATTGCCAAAGTTAAGCAGAACAATTCAGGAGAGGCTGAAAGGGAAGCCAGATTAAGTCAGTCAGATTGCAGAAGAATTTCGGCCAGAACAGTTGAGTTGAACAAGCAAGTCATAGATCAGAATGAACTAGGAAGGGATGATCTTTTTCAGCAGCAAGTCTCAGAGGCTGAAAACATTCTAGGCCTAGAAAAAATTGTACAGAGGCTAGAAGCTTCCAGGACTAGGCCTGGGCAGATGGAGGCAGTAAACCTCCAAGACAACAGGCAAATAAAAGATACATTTACAACAATTATTTGAAATTAAAGCACTTCAACAGTAAGGGCTGGAAGAGCCTTCCTCTTGTACCCTTGACTGATTAAAGGCAGGAAACACTTAAGAACGCCCCTGCTTCTTTTAAGGACCAGAGTCTGCAAGGCATTTAGAGTGAGCTCTTTAAAAATCCCTGGGAGCTCTGAGGGTAAAAACAGACTGTTCAAATCCACACAGATGCCCCAAGTCTACTGCTCCCTGAACCCCCAGAATCATTTACCATTCCCTGACTTTCCTTGTTCTGCGCATTAGGAACAGTGGCACAGGGCCTCCTGAGATCTCAGGCTGACCGGTGAAGGACTCTGCTGAGGCCATCCTCCGTGCTCTCTGCTGCACCTTTCACTTTCCAGACAAAAATGAACGCTTTTGTCCTCATTGATAATTGTCATTTTGTTCCACCAAACCTTCAGAAGGAACACAGGAAATAAGAATGTACCCCAACATAGTACAGCAGTAAAGGAAACGTCTGAGTTTTTCATATCTATTGGAATTGGAGACCCGACTGGGTAGGGAAATCACAAATGCTAGCAACCAAATAACCCTGTGACCTCCTGTGGTTAGTGAAACAGACAAAAAAAATGGAACCATGTTGAAGCATCTGCTGTAAACCACAATTTGTAACTGATCGGAATCTGGTGATGCCCCATTACCCCAAACCTAGACTCATTACAGAAACTGGACTTTATAAAATATCCAAATATTTACATGAAAAGAAAACAGTGAAGCAGAGGAGACAGATAAATCTATCAGAGAAATACAATTATCTCCCAACTTCTTGGCAGGATTGAGGGGCTCATAATGATGTTTCCACAAGTCTGCAAGAAGCCAGTGTGTAGAGAGAATATCTTGTTATTGCATGGATGCTTCATCTGTCAATTAAGAAACCAAACCATTGGCCTAAAGGAGAAGAAAGAATAGAAGGTAGGAGATCTGGAAGCAGAAAGAATTCTGGGATACAGCCCGGTGCAGGAAGAGTCACTGGGAAGATGTGAGAATTAGACAAATGGTACCTGAGAAAAGGTAGCACGTGGCAGAGTGTAGATTAGTATAAACAGGTTATTTCAAATTATTAGCTAAGCAGAGAAGAGCCTAGCTATAGGGTCTAGGTATCTGTTAATATACATATTGAGTCTGAGTCGTTATTCAGGGAGCTTGTGGTGAAAAAAAAAAAAAAAAACAGCCTGTCTGATAAATACCAGGGTGTAGAATTCAATAAGTATCTGTGTTGTGACTTACGCACACTGCCTGCTGAGAGCTGGCAGTCATCCTTCCTCAACCTGGTGAGTGCAGAGCTTCACCTAGTACCTAGCCCTCTCCGACTGTCTCGTGTACTAGGAAAGATCACGTACTCAGTAAGTGCTACACACGTTACTGTGAACAGTGACAAAAGAAATAGGCCTTGGAGTCCTTAAGGTCGCACTCGCACAATAAAGTTTAAGAAAATTAGGGCACATATTCGTGTGTGTGTGTGTGTGTGTGTGTGTGTGTGTGTGTGTGTGTGTGTGTGTATGTGTGTGTGTGATATACACCTATCAAACTGTCGCAGTTGCCTTCCTGTTGACATCCTGGCTTACATCATCTCTCCTTCCCATCTTGCCAATTTCAGTAGAGCGGCATCAAATGATTTGGGTCCTATTGACATTTAATGTGCTGGAGCTACATTTATTTTTCTCCAGTAGACCACCAGTGGCCTGTGACAGCCCCTCTCTCCTGCATTCCTCCTACTGGAGTAAGGCTCTTAAGCCATCATGAAAATGAAGCTCATATCATCCTAGCTTCATTAACCTCTTGAGTGAGTAGAAAGATACACGGTGAGCATCATTCCCTCTGGGGATTTCAAATGCACTGGTTTCCCGTTTTGTGACAGTTCTGTTGTTGAAATTTTAGAAGCTGCTCTCATTTCTCATACTGTGAATTTTTCTTACCTATCACCTCATTTTCTCGATGTTTCTCTTCCTATTTTCCAACCCTTCTGATATCATTGGTTTCTACCAAGGCATTCCCTCCCTCCCTCCCTCCCTCCCTTCATCCCTTCATCTCTCCCTCTCTCGCTCATTCTCCTTTCAAGTCAAAGGCTGTCCACAAGCCGGAAACTCCTAAGTGTGTCTCTGCATTCCAGGGTGAACACCACTAGTAAGCTGCCTGATGGGACGGCGGATGATGACTGTAGTGTGCATGAGGAGTTCTGACTTTCCACCCTGTGAGGGTTCAGTTCTGCAGAGGAGAATTAGTTTGTCTTTTAAAAGGGTGTAAAATGCAGCAAGCGTTGTAGGAACAGGAAAGAGGTTAAAGGCTGCCAACAGATCTCAGGTAAAACCCTGAGTAACCCCATGTGGAATTCATATCAGTCAAACAGTGGGAGGCTTTCAGCTTGAAACTTTTTTGGGGGGTGGAGTCCTACCAAATAAGGTGTGCATCAGAACAAAACAAACACAACAAACGGCAACAAACAAAAACAAAAACCTAATTTAGGAGCAAACCAAACATGTCACAGGCTGCCAACTCATGCCCAAATCAGGTAGATTCCTACATGAGCAAATCAGGTACCTTCTGTATTTTACATGTATTTTCATCTTATAAAAGCTTTACTCTTTGACTTGTGAATTGTTTTTCGCTGAGATAAGCTTGGACAATTTAACCCAGTTAGTGCTTTTCTCATAAGCCTATTCTCCACAACCTGGTATGGCAGATGTTTGATTGAGACTTGGTGTTTGCACAGTCTGTTTGCTTTAATTAGTGTTCTCTTATAAGTAGCTCTTATTTGAAGCACCTCTTGCTATGCAAATTTGTTGTCCTGTTTCTGTTTCTAAATATGCATTCTTTATTTGCTCTCTCCTATGTCTTTTATCATTATAGATTTATAATGTTTCTTTTAAAATTCTTTTTTAGAAAGATTTGGAGAGCTACAGATGAAAATCATGTCCTCAGTTTGCCACACTAAACATGACGTCCTAGAGATACACATTTGAAGTAGACTACATGGAGATTATCTGGCTTGGTTCTGTTCCTGAACAGCTGAAAAAAGAATCAAAGGTACCTGCTTAGCTCAAAGATGCTTTTTTCCGGTTAACAGTAAACTAGGGATAAAATATCATCCATCCTATGAGAATGAATGAAATCTGCAACTGACAGGGTTGGGGAGGAAGGGAGCATTTCCAGGAAGAGACAGACTTGGGAAAAGGAGGTACCCAAGAATCAATGGAAGTGTCCTTTACTGTGACTCACAGATTGGGGATATGGGACCTGAAGAGGCTACCTCCTGTAGGCAGGTGGGGACCCCAATGAAGCAATAAGAACACCAACCTACCCACAAAACTTTAGTCTCAAAATCTATCCTGTCTATAATAATGGACAGTAGACAGTAGATGGAGCAGAGACGTAGAGAATGGCCAACCTATATAACTAGAGACCCTTCCCATGGGCAAGCATCAATCCCTGACATTAGTGATACTCTGTTATGCTTACAGACAGGAGTCCAACATGACTGTCCTCTGAGAGGCCCCACGCATCAGCTGACTCAGACAGATGCAGACACCCACAGCCAAAGAGTGAATGGAGCAGGAGGAAGGACTGCAGCTCCTAAGAGGATAGGAACTCCACAGGAAGACCAACAGAGTCAGCTAACCTGGACCCTTTGGGCTTTTAGAGACTGAATCACCAACCAAATTGCACAACCACTGGACCTAGGTCTACTTGCACATACGTACCCAGTGTGTAGCTTGGTCTTCATGTAGGTTCTGAACAACTGGAGGAGGGGCTATCCCCAAAGCTGTTGCATGTATGTGGGGTACTTTCTTCTGTCTGAGCTGCCTTCTCTGGCCTTAGTGGGAAAGCATGTGCCTAGCCTCAGAGAGACTTGATGTGGCAGGGTGGGAGATACCCAGGGGAGTCCTCACCAGCTCAGAGGAGAGGGGGAGGGGAGATGGGGGAAGAATTGTGGGAGGAGGTGACTGGGAGGGAGGCAGCAAAGGGAATGTAAAGTGAATAAGTAACATAATAATAATAATAATAATAATAATAATAATAATTCTTTTTTCTAGTTTCTATCTACACTAACACGTCTTCTTTATGTAAAAAAAATCTAGTGAATTTCCATTAACTACATAACCGTAAGGAGAACGAACTTCTCAGTGGAGTACATGCTGAACACCGTGTGTCGAAAACACTAAGTAGCAGGTATTGAGAGGAAAGGTTAACCCTGAGGGCTGGGCTCATCTTAAAAGGTTCCATGAGGAAGTTGTGGCTTTCGTTAATCCTGCAGCAGGCATTCCGGTAACAGAGGCAGTGTGTGTGAGTCAAAGCATGTGTGTTAGGAGCTCGGAGGGGGACCCACTCCTGCAAGGGAGGACAAGTGCTCAGGCCACATACATCACGGAGCCATCACACACAGAATCATGCGTGCTTGTTCACATGTGAAACTGAGGGTCATGGAGAATCTTAATGCCTGTCAACAGTTCTGTGGAAACAATGGGTCTTTTTGCAGTTCTGTTTACATTACCTAGTAGTTTCAAAATACCTACTCTAAAAATACATGCCATCAACTCAAGAATTCCTAAAAAAAATGGTGTTTAAGGATTCAAAAGATTAGTTATAAGACAACATTATAAGTAGATTTGTTTGAATTTTAAATGTTTCATTGAAAGTCATCACGTCAGAAGGCACAGAACACTTCACAAAATGCATTTTAGCCTGCCAATGTTTGAAACAACTCATTTTCTTTTGTTGTTTTGCTTTGTTTTTCTTTCGAGACAGGGTTTCTCTGTGTAGCTCTGGCAGTCTTGGAACTAGCTCTGTAGACCAGGCTGGCCTTGAACTCTTAACTCTGATTGCCTGGAGTGCTGGGATTAAAAAGGCATGAACTTTCCTTGCCTGGCTAAAGCCTGCATTCTTTTGGAGAAACCATTTCAGAGTCCAGAGCCATCTGAGCAGAGGCAAAAAAGCCCCGGACTCGGCTTGCTCCCAAGTAAAGTGTGTGATGTGAGCCGAGAGGTCCGGACTCCGCGCTCACTTTTAGGAAGTGGAAGCGACCGCCAGGGCAAGCGGCTATGATGGGTTGATTTAAAAACCGGAGCACAGTAGGGTTGTCCTCCCCCTTCTAGGTCTACCCTCTCCTGCGCATTCGGTGGGCACGTGAGGCCGCGGTCCAGCGGAGGTATCTACGGAACTGCCTTTTCCAGCGGGCCCTCATTTTCTTTTAGTAATTCATTGTTTGCTATAATTAATGAGACTGGTAAAACTCAGCAAGCAGTTATTTTTGTCTTGTTTTGCTTTTTAAAATCATCATCATCATCATCATCATTATCAATATTATTATTATTGTTCTATGGTAACTTGGTAGCTAAGCCTTCTTTTTTTAAAATTTTATTGGATATCCTCTGTATTCACATTTCAAATGTTGTACCCTTCATCCCCCTCCCATCCCTCATCCCCCTCGACTTGTCTCCATGAAGGTGCTCCCTCTCCCGATCACCCTCTCTATGTCAGTGCCTTGGCTGTTGATGATGCTCTTCCCATGAGGGTGCAAACCTTTCAGCTCCTTCAGTCCTTTCTCTAGCTCTTTCACTGGGGTCCCATGTTCAGTGATGGTTAGCTGCAGTCATCCTCATCTGTATCTACATGACTCTGGCAGAGCCTCTGAGGATCCATGTCTGGGTCCTGCCAGTAAGCACTTCTCAGCATCAGCAACAGTACATGGCTTTGGTGGCGCATATGCTGTGGTTCTCCAGGTGAGGCAGTCTCCGTGGATCTTTTCTTCAATCCCTGTTCCTCTATTTGACCTTGCACTTTCTCCTCTGTTTTGTTCTCCCTTTAAGAAGGACTGAGGTATCCATATTCTGGTCTTCCTTCTTTCTGAGCTTCATAAGTTCTGTGGATGGTTCCTTAGGTATTCTGGGCTCTTTGGGGGGTGGGTAGTATCCTCTTATAAATGAGTAAATACCATGAGTTTTCTTTTGTGCCTAGGTTACCTCACTCAGGATGACAGCTTCAAGTTCTATCCATTTGCCTAGGAATTTCATAAACTCATTGTTTTTAATAGCTGAGTCGTACTCCATTGCTAGCTAAGCCTTCTACTTTGCTATGACCTTGACATAAATATTTCTTCTTTCAATAGAAAAATCTTGGTCTTGATCTTGTCAACCTAAGTACAGATGTCCAGCTAAATTTTCCAAAATAAAGCAAAGGCTTTTAATAAATGAAGCGTGATTGACCAAAAAGCACTTAATCTGTTACCAAAATACGAATGTGCCCATCCCTCTAATTCTACTACTGACTAACTCCCACTTACAAATGTCCCCGGATCTAAAATATGTGTTTGTATCTGTCCAAGGCCATTGTCCCTCACTAATACACAATCAGGCTGTTTGGATGAAACTATTACTTAACTGAGTGAAGGTAGAGAAGATTTAATTTACAGTAAATAAACCTGAGGAGTGTAGAAATGAGGATTCATTGACGCAGGGACAATTCTTGAGTTTGCTCTTGCACCAAGTGAGCTAATGTCTTGGCATCGTGCCCGAGCTTGCCCTGACACTGACTTGTCCAGCGAAAGTTTAATTACAAGTATTTAAAGGAGGTAGCAAGACCCATTTTTTCTTTTTTTGATTTTCACTTCACAGGGATTTTGTCAGGAACAGGAAGGCCACAAACATGCTAAAGCTCTATACTTTAAATCCCCTCACACCACGCCCAGATTAAACAGGAAGAGAAGATTTGCTCTCAAATGCCCAATGTACTTTCCATAGATTCATGCTACTGTGTCAGCATCTGGGCTCTGTCACCAGTCCCACTATTCCAAAGTATTCCTCTGCACTCTAAGAGCACAAGGGGAACATGAGCAAATTGTGGAGTATACTTAAGCTGCAAACGAGTTAAGACTAGTTAAGAGAGGCTTACTGCAAACAAGAATCCCCTTACGAAAAAAACCAGGGAAGCTTGGGGCTAGAGTGATAGGTCAGTTGGTAAGAACACTTAGTTCCCTTGAAAAGGACCAGGATTGTGTTCCCAACACCCACACGACAGCTCATAAACACTCAGAACTCCAGTCTAAGGTGATCCTATGTCTCCTCTTCTGACCTTTAGGGTACCAGAAATGCACTTGGAGTACACACATGTGAGCCCAAGACCAGTCAGGTAAAGATAGTGAGTACCAATCTCAAAATTAATCAATCAATCAAACAAACAAACAAAAACCAAGGCCATCCATAGACACGATATAAATATTAAAAACTCGGTGAAGCTTTAGTAACACATAATTTCTTTAGTACAGATTTTCTGATGATCGAGCAAGATGTCTTTCTTTCTTATGTTCCTTTCTTTTTAATGGTTTGATTTAATGGAGGTGATTGGTTTGAAACAGGCTTTTGCTATATAGCACACACCATTAACAACCTCATCATCCTCCTGCAGAGAGACTGAAGAGAGAACACAGGAGGGACAGCTAAGAATAAGGTCCGTTTCATGGTTCACATGGAAACCTAATACAGTAGTAGTTTCTTACAGTGTGTATAGCTGCGAACATATAAATGGAGTTCCCCAGTAACGGGGGAGACACAACTTCAAGTACACACTTCTCACCACTGAGTGAAGTGCAGTGTCAGGAATGGATCACATCTACTCAAATTGTTAGCCAAAGGGGTCCCTGGAAACCTCCAAGCAAGTCAGGCTGTTGCCAAGGATACTGGTTGCTCTCCACAAATGAAAGGCAAGGCCCTACTTCTGAGACACCATTTACATATCTCACTGAACACAGACAAGTTGATCTGGTGCCTGATTAGGGCATTCGCCCCCACTGACTAATGCTCCTGGTCCTGGAAGGCAGTCTGCATGCCACCAAAGGTAGAATGTAATAACCAGCACATGTACAAACCCTTTCATCTACAATAGTCACTTGCCTGCATGACATGCTCGGGCAATAGTGGCACAAACATTGTGGGTGTAAACAAACACTATGTTGAATTAAAAGTCGATCCCATGAGATAGACTCCATGACCATTTTGGGTGGCCAAGAGCCTGAGACTATATTGGCCATGGATCTAGAGAAAATTAAATACTACTATCTGTTAAAGGAACACAGCAGTAAAATGAGTCCTAACAACAAATATCACTATCTTGTTTGGCCAGCATAGGAGAGCTTCCTTCTGTAGTAGATGGGAACTAATACAGAGACCCATGTTGGACAATGTATATTGTGGGAGGCCTTGGAACATTGAGTCCTAGATGGAATGTCATCATCAAATCTCTCCCCTCAGGGCTCAGGAAAGTCTGTGAAAGAAGAGACATAAAGATTTCGAGAACCAGGCAGGATGGATGATACCAAATAAATAAGGCCTTCCAGACATAACAGAACTGATGGATGTATGAACTCACAGAGAATGAGTGTGCATAGAACTTGCATGGATTCAAGCCAGATGTGCTCCCAGCACTGAGATGGAGAAGTAGACAAGAGCTTCCATTAGATTACTTTTAGTAACTAAAAATTTAGTTTATCTAAGGGAGTATCTCACTGTAGGGCAGGCCTCATGCCCAACAGTAGATGGCCAAGATAAATGACACTCAAAGATATTTTATGGAGAATTTTTATTGTCTCATATTGCTTTGTGTGGGCTTTTATTTTTCTAATGATTTCTGATTTTGTGTTTTTATAGGCTTTGTGTATATGGATGTGTGTGTGTGTGTGTGTGTGTGTGTGTGTGTATGTGTAAACATTTTACATATCCTTTTTTTCTTTTTCTGTTAGTAGCTTTGTTTTATTTTTGTTTGTCTTTTCTATGTGCCTGTTTGTTTTCCTAAGAGGGGGAAAAAAAAGGAAAATAGGCATGGGGTTGCATGTGTGGGAAGGTGGGGAAAATCTGGGAACAAACAGGAAGGGTAGACTGTGATCAGAAAATATTGAATAGGAAACAGTTTAACTTCAACTAACAAAACACCTTCAACATTCAAAAATGTAGTTAAGTTGGTATAACCTAATCTTGACCTGCCCAGGTCTTTAACACATACACACTATATATATGGTCAATAATATGTGTTGTTTTTCTATAGTCAATGACTACAAATTCAACCACCACCGAGTTTGTTAAAATGTGAGCCCTACTTAACAAGAGAAATTTAATGGGGGATACAGACATGGATCTAGATCCTGATTGCCATTCGCCACTTTGAGTATATTGAATAAATAATCTACCAACTTTGTCTAAACTGGACAAACACTAAAATACAGAATTTCTGAGACCCTTTCTACCTATGCTCAATAACCGTGGTTCTGTCCTTCAGTAAGACAGCTGAAGCCGCCGTGACTCCACACTGCTGTGGTCCATGAGATGAAAGTTAGAGAGGATGGTGGGCAGACCACACTTGTGCTCATGAGATGTAAGTTAGACAGGACGGTAGGCAGAGCTCTTATGCTCCATGACAACAGCTAGCTCATCCCAAGCATTGAGTAACCACCATGGTGTGTTGTTAGTGCTGCTGCTGCTGCTGCTTGGTTCACTGATACACCTCTCTCACCCAGAAAAAAGAAAAAGACTGACAAATGGCAGGTACTCCACCACCAACTAATGGATACTCCTTATAAGAGTCCCACAGTCACTTATGTGTCCTAGTTGATAAAGATGATGCAAATAAGGATTTGGATACATAGCAGGGTGACTGACTAACGAATGGGAAAGTCAAGTTCTATAGGACACCGCCATGGAAGGCCAGAAGAAAGAGCTGCCCTCTTTCTCCCCAAGCAGAAGCTCTACTGCCATTGGTCTATTCAAGGACATAAGTTATACTCTCTTTAAAGAACTAGTTAATTTCTCCCACAGAGTGTTACAAGATGGGGCACTACCACTTAAACACAGTACACATCATATTCCAAGCATCACGTGGGGACCTTTTCAGGGAGATCGTCATTCACACTATCTAATTTTACTCTTTTTTTTTTTTTATTTCCCGTATTATGAATGAAGAGAATGAGAGTGAAATCTTTCATCATTATTTTCCAAATTTGCCCAAAGATAAGTATAAACTGTGCAGCTGGTTAAAATAGCACTTGGCCCTGCTCCAAGTCTTCTGACTCAGAATGTTCAGGCAAGGAGCCCAGATCTGTCTTACTCAAGAGCTAAACATTAACCCTTGAGATGGGAGCCACATGCTATTCTCTGGGATGCACATGCTAGGCCACGACAATGTCTCATCTTCCTATAACACATCAGTTTTATAAGCCGAATTCATAAGAGTGCTAAACATAGCCACAAAAGGAATATGATGGCAGCAGATCTTGTGGGGGAGGTGAAGTGCTACTAAATTCCATGACTTGTGGTGAGAGGATTACAGAAAAGCAAGAGAAAGGGAAGGCAATTCAGTTACAGTTTTTTTTCCCTTTAGGCATATGCCCTCCTTCTGACACCCACGGAGGAAAATCAATCCATATTTTCTGCAAATCTCAGCACGAAGCAAGAGGCTTTTCAAGAAGCTTGTGCGGGCTGTTTGAAACAGGACCTTCCAAAACCCGTATTTCTCAAAGGTAACATTCAATAAAATTTTCACAATGCTCTTCTTCATTGTGTATATAGAGCTGGTATTTTATATATAAAATACCATAGAGAGCATCACTGAAAAAAAAATGGGATGCATTATATCTTCAAAGAGAAAGATGTCACAATTCTCTGATTATATCAGCTTTAACTGAGTCTCCTTAGAATATTTTACTTACATAAGAATATTCTACTTGCATTTCCTAGAAAGATGTTCTCTTTTTATCTGAAGCATTCTCACTGGTATGATCTTCAGGAGCTGTAAGAGGGCTGAGAGAAACTAATGTAAATATCCAAATAGATATTTTTAGATCAGATATGATAAAATTGTTTCATGTTAAATTTACTGCAGTCTGTCCTGGAGTGAGCATTAAGGTAACCATGCCAACTAAACAAGGAGTAAAAACTCCTGTGAGGTCATGTGTATTACAAATCAGAAGTTTTTCTTGCTATGGAAACCTTCATGACAAATACGTTTAGAACTAACAGAATAATATCTTCAGATGAGGCAACATATCACTTCTTAACTCGGAAGAATTTAGACTCTTTCATGAAGAACCAACCAGATTATGTTGTTTAGAACCTCACTAAAAAAAAAAAATAAAATAAATAAAATAAATAAAATAAAAAATAAAAAAAGCTTGGAAAAAAGACCAAAGACATCACACACATCTGAATGGTGAAACTAATCTCACATGTTTAGTCTTGGAAAGTATGGTCCTGGGAAACTCAGATCCTACTTCACTGCTCTAACCAAGTCACATGAATTAACTGGTCATATATATAGACCTGAGAATCCGAGCAACACACAGAAGTTGTTAGTTGATTTAAAAGTTTTCATTAAATGGTGCAAAATTGCTAAGGAAGAAGACAAGCAAAAGCATCAGCAAGCCCTTGACAAGGCAGTCCAGAAACCAGAACATCCTCCTGTCAACCAAAGCAGGTAAGTGGGTGGAGCAAAAGAAGAGAGCTAGATGACAGGGAACAGAGAGGTGTAAGCAGCCTTGGCTCGTGCCTGTCCTCCTCCATCCCTAAACTACCTATTTGGTCATTCTGTGTAAAGAAGAGCCTCACTCGGAAGCCCAGACTGTCCGGGAACTCACTACTTAGCCCAGATGAACTTTGATGTTACAGTGTTCTTTCTGCCTCCATCTTCTAAGTGCTAGGGTTCCATACAAGTGTCACCAGGCATGAATCCTTAAAAGGTCTTGTTACTATTCTCATAACCCACACAGTGGCTTGTTCTTTCATGCATATAAATAATTGTATTAATGAGCATCTGCTTCTAGAACCAGGCTGGGGTCGGGACTGGAAGACAGTAGTGAGAAAGTGAGCTTACTGAGATGACCTGGGTGTGCAGTATTGTTTCCAGCCTGACAAACTATTCTGAGGAAGGAGGATATGATGGTTTGTATATGCTTGGCCCAGGGATTAGCACAATTAAGAGTCTGGGCCTTGATGGGGTGGGTGTGTCACTGTGGGTATGGGCTAAAGACCCTCTTCCTAGCTGCCTGGAAGTCAGTATTCTCTAGCAGCCTTCAGATGAAGATGTAGAACTCTCAGCTCCTCCTGCACCATGCCTGCCTGGATGCTGCCATGCTCCTGCCTTGATGATAATGGACTGAACCTCTGAACCTGTAAGCCAGCCCCAATTAAATGTTGTCCTTATATGAGTTGCCTTGGTCATGGTGTCTGTTCACAGCAGTAAAACTCTAAGACAGAGGACAAAGGAAAGCTGCATTAGCTTATCCCCAGTAAACGATCATTAGCACAAATACCCCGAGAAGCAACTCAAGGATTACTATAGGGCTGATGGTTGTTTCTGTTCTTCCACATTTTGGTTCTGATGACTTAAAGAAACTGTGACAGAACAAGAAATCGATGGTTCAACAGCAGATGCACTACTACATGTGAGCTCATTGCTGATAAAATACAGAGAAAACTTATGCTTTGAGATGCCGTCTCGTCTCACACTTTATGTCCCCAGTTCAGATCACCATTTATTAATCTTCATCAGCGCACAGGGCCATATCAAGTGTTAGTCACTTTAGAAACATGGCCCCCTCACAGTGCTTGATAAAGAAGCATTAATCATTAATCATTGGAGAATGACTGAAAACCTAAGTTTTCTGACACCGTGTTTTCATACCACTCAATAAAGAGAAATCGTGCAACCACTGAATAAATGAGAGAAACGGATGCGCTGGTCACAGTTTAATAACAGGGCAAAATCTAATCTTCGAGTATTTCGATGGCTAGAAATGGAGCTATCAGACTTCACGACAGTTCAGGCTTCAGACACAATAAACTTGCTAATTAATTTGTGGTTTCTTACACAGGAATCTCCAGAGTGGACATAACATGTAAAGCCAACAGCTGCTATTCTAGTGACTGAAGACACAGTGCTAGTTCGAAATTCGCCTTTCATCCTTGAGATTCTTCATCCATTCTTGAAATGCCTGACCCTTATTTTCCTTTAGTGAAAATGGTCATTAAAAAAAAAATCTTTCTTAAAGATTTCCACAGTTGTACTGATGGTTTCCTACCCTATCCATTCAGGTACACACCCTAAGCATGTTTGTTAGTGTTTCTTCTGCACATTTAAAAGTCACAAGGCTTACTTACAATTGGCAACTGAATAGTGAACTGAAATTCAGCGATAGCATCATTTAAGCTTACTAGGAAGCTCCATGCCCACCATCACTGACTGATGGAGGCTTGTATTCTGCCAGTCTATGCTACGCAGTAATTCAAAGCTAGTATAAGCAATGTATCAACACCATGTTTCAAACATAACAAAACAAAAAGGTAGGAAGATCTCTGCGAGTCCAGAGCAAATCTGGGCTATGGAGTAAGACAAACAAAACAAAAGTCTTGGGATGGAATCAAAGCTTCATTATCCATGAGTCTGGTGAAATGAGCAAGTTATTTAAGCACAGAGTCTTCGTCCCATTCACTTGAGTTTACTGAATGATCAATTTTTAGTTCTTTTGTTATGTTTGATAGCATTATACACTCATACAGCTAGCAGAAGCAATACAGAGAGAGCATGTGTTCCCTCGCCCTGTTTCCCTGATAGTATCTTACATGACAATATTACAGTAGCACATGGAGATATCTGTTCTCCATCTCTGTGTCATTCAAAATGTTACGTAAGTAAAACCATAGTCGCCATTCTGAGAGTGGTGTTTATCTCTTACCACAATTCTTTGAGATCAAACTAAATTGTGGTATAAACCAATAGCTCATTCATTTTTATGTCTGAGTCTTACGCTAAGATATGAGAGTTCAATTTAACTATTTACATATTTTGTTTGATTTGGGAGCACGGTAGACCAAGCCCTCAGCTCTACATGCCTTAAGTATGCACTTTTACTGATAACTATGCTCCCAAATGACAATGTTGATCTCACATTTAGGACTGCATATCAAAGGCAGTAGCTTGCCTTTACATCCCTTTGTATGGTCTTCTCTGAGCAAATGGTTTTAGGACTGATGAGTTCATGTCATTAATTCCGTTGTTCACTGTGCTTCTAGTGTGAGCATTTTTATCTAGTCCTAGGTTCTGAAGATTTCCTCCTACGTTTACAGTTATTAAGCCTCCATTCATCACAGGCTCCTTTTAATCTGAACCAGGTAATACAGAAACAAAGAGTGGAGTGGGGACTGAAGTCCCCATCCAGAGGCTGCCCCACCTGGGTATCCATGCCATATGCAACAACCATACCCAGTCTCTATTGCTGATGCCAAGAAGTACTTGCTGACAAAAGCCGATATGGGTGTCTCCTGAGATGCTCTGCAAGAGTCTTCCTAATACAGATAAGGATGCTAACCATCTGACTGAGCATGGGGACCCCAATGAAGGAATAAGAGAAAGGACTGAAGAAGGTGAAGAAGTTTGCAACCCCATAGGAAAAACAACAATATCAACCAACCAGACCCCCCAGAGCTCCCGGGGACTAAACCACCAAAAAAAGAGTACACATTGGGTGTGGGAACCCATGGTTCCAGCTGCATTTGTAGTAGAGGATGATCCCTTGTCTGGCATCAACAGGAGGAGAGACCCTTGGCCCTGTGAAAGCTGGATGCCCCAGTGTAGGGAAATACCAGGGTGGGGGGGCAGGAGTGGGTGGGTGGGAGTGGGAACATCTTCATAGAAGCAGGGGGAGGGGTAAGGGAGAGGGAGGAAAGGGGACAATATTTGAAATGTAAATGCATAAAGTATCTAATAAAAAAGAGAAGAAAAAGCAAAAAAGGAAGTACTCTAGAGTAACTTGATAGACAAAAAACAGTTACTGCGCTGAATGTAAGTATCACATTTAAGAAACCACAATTGGACAAACATCAGAATGTCTCATCTGTACCAGATCCTATTTGGCAAGGCATTTGCTTGAGACAATGAGGCAGTAGTCTTGTGGTTTCTAAGCAGATAGTGATGAGCACAGAGTAATGCTACTGATCAGGCTGTGAAGCCTTCCTGTTTGCACTGTGATGCTGGTTTGCTTCTTAGAGCAGTGCTGACATCTCTCTCAGCCTCATCCTCTAGAAGAGACTTGAAGGGATAATGGGAATGCTCCCAGATTGTACAAACCCCTGACATCCATCTCTCTGAACCCATCAAATGAAGACATTATATTTGTTTTAAAGTCTGGTTCACACGAGATATTTTACCACTTATATATCAACTGCCCACTTTTTCTTATTTATTTTCATCCGCTGTTTGATTCTATTTTACTGAGACACAGGTTGAAATGGACCTTGAGCTTTCGATCCTCCTGTTTAAACCTTCAGAATATACCGTCATTACATTGTGGTAATTTAAGACTTAAAACTAAATAGCAGTGCTTGAAGTAAATTCTCAAAGATTACTTCATCCAATACCCCATGCCAAGAACTTTTACATGCGCGCGCGTTGCACACACATACACACATTATAAAAGTTTTTTAAACCTTAGAAAGGGTCTCTGTGCCATGGCTGACCATGAATATGTTCATATTCACATTGCATTTTTAGTAACTTGCATTATGATTCTCCTAATCTGGACAACTCTATCTTCCATCCAGTCCTATTGGGAGGGAGAACATGGGATTGTACATTATTACTATATTAAAATTTGCATTTTCACCACCACATAGCAAGTATTAGAGTCTTGATTCTCTAACATGCACCTGATGTTGTCTCTTGTGTTTTGAGAAGAATATTTAGCGTACCAATTCTAGTATCCAACTCAAGAATTCACTGCATTTTTCTCATGACCCATGGTTTTTATTCATTTACAAAAGATTTTTAAAGCATTTTTATAGTTCAAAAAGTGACCACGAGGGGCTGGAGAGATGGCTTAGCTGGTTCAGACCACTTGCTGCTCTTCCAGAGGTCCTGAGTTTCCAGCAAACACATGGTGGCTCACGACCATCTGTAATAGGATCTGATGTCCTCTTCTGGTGTGTCTGAAGACAGCAACAGTATACTCATATATATATATAATAAATCTAAAAATAAATAAATAAATAAACAAACAAACAAGGAACCATGTAAGTTCACCTAAATATCTTCTAAACATTGAATTATATCCGACATTTCAATTACAACATATGGAATTTTTATGTTTTAAACATAACCATTGACCAATTTTAAATTATATTATGGTAAACTTACTCCTAAAATATTTTGCTTTTGATTTTATTTATGATCCTTCTAATCTAACACTGTCTTGTGCGTGTTCTGAGGTTCTCATGCCTTGCTCACAGTAGAAAGAGGAAACTATACTTTTATTAGGGCAGCACTGTGCATTAAGAATTAGAAGTGTGTTATCTATAAGTTGTGGTATTATAAAGGAGAAATGTTTCCTTTCATTAAGTACCTTATTTTTAGATCCAAAAGAGATAAAGAGTGTTTCTGAAGGTTTTTACAGAGATAGAAATAATGATTTTTCTTTAACTGAAACATACTTATAATTGGGATTTAGTTTTCCTTTCAATGTGTCACGATGAATTTATATGATGTATCTACAAGACTAGATGCTACCTTTGGTCTACCTGTCCACATATGTAAACTATGAAAAATATCAGAAATAGGGACTAAACCAGCCCCATCATTCGTTTTATAAATAGTTACTCAGTCGTTTATAGAGCTCTAAAACAGATTATGGACACATAATGATCACAGCTATACCAAAGTTTGCCTATCAACACACACACACATGTATGCAATAAAAATTATTTTTCAAAGCAGCTATGAATTTGAAGGAGGGTGGGGAGGAATATATGGAGTGAGGGAGAGGAGGAAAAAAGTTGTAATTTAATTATAATTTCAAAAATTGTAACGGTTCATATAGGTCACGTGATCGTATGCTATATATGTGTATAGTTAAAGTAAGAAAATAAAAGGTAGTGTTTGGAGACGAGTTCCAACCAAAGCTGCTGGCTGAAGACACTTAGGATAGTGGTGCTCCTTACACGGACACCTATGCATTATCGCTGCAAGGCCTTAAAACCATGGAGAATGATTGCTCTGGGTCTTAAAATGTCCAAAAAAAAAAAAAAAAAAAAAAAAAAAAAAAAAAAAAAAAAAAAAGAAAGAAAGAAAGAAAGAAAAAAAAGAAAACCTCTCTGTTAAACTGGCCTAAGTCTGTCACTGCTTTGTTTGTGAAACGATGATACAGAGCCTGGGAACAGAGCCGGGGGACGTGGTAATTTAGCCTGAAGTGAAGCATGTGCATTAAAAACGATGCTTAATTAGGTATCTAAAGATAGTATGCACGCTTATTTTGAAAAACAGACATCGTCCTGTTTATGACTGACCTACCCTTCTGGGTATTTCTCTTTTTCCTGTTTTTTTCTTTTTCTTCAGTTCCAGTAATCTGATCATAGGTTGACACAGCTCTCCAAGGGGGTGTCTTTTTAGCTGCAGAAGCCCACTCCCACGCACTTTTTTCAGAACAGCACCATTTTGATGAGGTTTAGAATTCCTTTTAAAGCACTAAAGTATCCTCTTGGCGATTAATAATTCAAAGTACAAAAAAAACAAAACCAAACAAATGAGCAAGTTCAAGACTGCGGCATAAGAAACAGGTCTGAAGATAACATAATGTCTGTCTGAATGTCTGTCTGAATGCCTGTCTGAATGTCTGTCTGAATGCCTGTCTGAATGTCTGTCTGAATGTCTGTCCAAACGAAGAAAAGCAGCACAGGCTTTCTTGGCAAAGCACTGGTGTATCTTTAAAGATCTAGTGTCTAGTCAATGGCAGTAGGCACCCTTTTCTCTCTAGAAAAACCTAATTCCATCGCTATTAAATCATTTGTCTGATGGCTTATTGAGAACGGCTTCCCAGCAGCTGTTTTCTATCCTGCTACTTCTACAACTGACTTGTTCTTTTTTCTTGCTGTCGCCCTGAGAGGTGGCTTTAATCAGTGGCAATTCATGGTTCTCCTTCCAAGCCCATCCACTTAATCCTCTATAGCATTTCACCTGAAACCTCTGCAATTTAAAGACAGAAAAAGGAAGCCCCCCCACTCGCGTCTCATACATTGGATGCAATAGGAATGATTTTATAAATGATAGGCTTTTGCTTTTGCCCACTAATTACATCTTAAAAGAGCAAGGAATAAAAATGTCTTTGGTCTGGAAGGCTTATGTGGCATTTAAGACTTTCCAGTCATAAACTCCTTCGGCTCTGAGTAAAGGAAACACCTCAGTCACCTGGAACCCTTGAAGCCACGCTCTGAGAAGCAGAGCAGGTAAATGGGAAGTGGATGCACTTTGACATGGCCGTGGCTTCTGGAGGCACTCCACCCTCTAAGTTTTGTACACACCTTTACATGCATGCTATCACATAAAGGAAAGTAATGAAATCTTCCTCAATGATCTTTAGAGACTTTAATGCTGGAGTACTTGCAAGAATTATAGCAGGAAGGTAACATTTCCAGGTTCTCTCCAGATCCGTGATAACATATTTATTACGTTTAGTTGATCCATCACTGCCAATGTTCCAAATTAGAGAAGATTTGAAAGTGAGGAGCCAGAACATCTTCCATCTTAATCAATGTTTTAATCAAGAATTAAGGAGTTTCATGCTATGTGTGTCACTAATGGATTAGCCTGTGGAGCAGATGCTCAGCCCTCACGCGGTCTCAACGTTCCTTCTGGTTTCTGTTTACTGATCAGGAATAGAAACCTTTTTAGAATAAGTATTCACTGGCAACATAGAACATTAAGAACAGAACCTACGAGGTATTTAATGTGAGGCCAAGCTATGATATTCATTCAACTGAACCCTTAGAAGTTTAAAGTTTCTCTGACACAAAGGGACTGGGAAAAATCATTACCCATCAGCTCCCTTCCAATCAGCTCCCTTCCAATCAGCTCCCTTCCAATCAGTTCCCTTCCAATCAGCTCCCTTCCAATCAGCTCCCTTCCAATCAGCTCCCTTCCATTCTGTCCACTACATTCAGTTGAATTAATCTCTTACTTGTAGGGAGCAGTTTGTGCCGCACCCAAACATGGTGCCGGCTTCCCGCCGAGAACTCAGCAAACAGAGCTGTTGCCCAGCCAAGAGACTTAATGCGCATGTGCCACATACGTCATAGCCCGCTCTCGGGGCATACTATTGAGTTACTGGAGGGCGCACCAATCAGGTAGCGACACGAGTCTCCTGGGCATATATAAGCAATGCTTTTTTCTCCCACGTGGAGAAGTCCCCTACTCAAAGGAGTCGTCCCCTGCTCAGGGAGATAGATCCCCTGCTCAGGGAGATAGATCCCCTGCTCAGAGTATTGTACAATAAAGGTTCGCAGAAGAATCCTGTGGTCGCACGCCTTTTCCTGCCGGTGGGAAGTGGGGCGCGAGACAAGTGGTGCCGAAACCCGGGAAGTGCCGAGGGGACCTTTCAGTTCGCTGAGGTGGATTCAGAACTGCGAAAAGGTAAATGGTAAGCTCCGAGAGACATGTCTCTCTTTGGATTTTACGGGGTGCCAAAAGAGCGTGCCAAAAACTTAGGCATGTCTCTTCTTGGATTTTCTCCGGAAGTAGAAGGGTTATTGCTTGCATTTGTGGTAACTGTCGTAACATTACTGTTGTGGAAGTTATCTAGACAGAAAGTTATCACGCAGCACCAAGGGGGTGGGTCAGAAACGGAGCGTAATGAAAGAGGAAGCGCACAAGAAAAAATCTTAAGAGGTAGTCTCCGAGAGACATGTTTAAAACAAGTCAGAAACGGAGAGATGGCGGAAAAACCGCCAAGAAAAGAAGGGAGTGCGTCAGAAAAAACTATAAGTAGTAGTCTCCGAGAGACATGTTCAAAACAAGTCAGAAACGGAGATATGGCAGAAAAACCGCTGAGAGAAGAGAGGATCTCGCCCCGGGAAATGAAGTACAAGTTTCCCGGAGAGGATACTTTGTATCCGCTAAAAGAGCAAAAAGCTTTAGAGCTGACAGAAGAAAAATTAGAGGATGAATTATTTGAATCTGTGGAGGAAGATTTAGAGGAGGAGGCAGCAGAATGTGAGGTGGAGCGGTTTCAGCCCGGACAGAGGACTCCTGTAACACAACGGGAAGCTCTTAAAGCAGCCGCCGTCTCTGTTCTTCCGCTTTACCCAGAGAGGAAGTGCGATTTCTTTTGTCCTCCGGAGACATGCCATATCATCAGGCAAATGTTTCCCTTGTTTGAGGATGATCACCCCGAACATAAGCAAGTTAAAGAGTTGGCAGAGTCAGTCCAAACTTATAGAATCACTGCTAATTATACAAAAAACCTGGATAGGCTAATGCCACCTGGATTGCCGGTTGCTGGCCTATTTCCCAGCCAAAGGGTAATTTGTTTATTCCAGCCCAACCTAAGTGGTCACCTTTCTGTACAGGAAGAGATTCAGCCCTGTATCCTTGGATTGGCTGTCAATCTCAGGGTGTACGTTGGGCAGTTAAGGGACCTCAAATATATGGGGCAACCAGCTCCCCAGTAGTCTGGGAGCAGGAGAACCCCCGCGGAGAGCCACTCCACGTTCCGCGGGATTGGACCTCCCTGCTACCACCAGAATTGTCCTGACTCCACAAATGGGAGTTCAGCCTATCCCTTGTGACTTTAATGGGCCATTACAGGCTAATACAATAGGGTTGCTTTTGGGACGTCATCTGCCACCCTTAAAGGTTTGGTAGTACACCCTGGGGTGATTGATCAAAATTATAAAGGCCAACTAAATATCATGTGCTCCTCCCCTAGGGTTTGTTTCCCATCTCAATTGCTCATCCTCCCCAATAGTCCTGCCCAATTTGCATCAAACTGGGCGAGAAGGGAGAACAAAGGGAGAAGAGGGAACAAAGGCTTCAGTTCTTCAGGAACTGACTTAACATATCTATTAGTAGATTTAAATACTGGCCAACCTTAATTTGGCAATTAAAAGAAAACTTTTTAAAGGACTTTTGGACTCTGGGGAAAACAAAAGCATCTTATCTACTAGGTGGTGGCTGCTAAGTGGCCAGTTAATCAATCTTTCCATTTTTTGCAAGGCCTTGGCTATGAAGCCAGTCCTGCTATTAGTTCTAAATTATTAAAATGGAAAGCCCCTGAGGGACAGAAAGGAACTTTTACACCGTATGTCCTTCCACTACCTGTTAATCTATGGGAAAGAGACATTCTAACAGAACTAGGTCTTAAACTTATGAACAATTATTCCCTGCCTGCACAAGAGATAATGATTAATATGGGGTATATCCCCAAAAGAGGCATTGGCAAATGGATGTCACCCATGTTCCCTCCTTCGGAATATTAAAATATGTACATGTGTCCATTGATACTTGCTCAGGAGTTATCTTTGCTTCTCCTTTATCAGGAAAAAAGGCTTCTCATGTTATTACTCATTGTCTTAAAGCATGGAGTGCATGGGGCATTCCTAAAGTGTTAAAAACAGACAATGGTCCTGCATATACCTCAGCAAAATTCAAGCAATTTTGCCATCACATGGGAGTTTCACTCCTGACAGGATTGCCTTATAATCCTCAGGGTCAAGGCATCATTGAATGTGCTCATCATACCCTAAAGGTTTATTTAAACAAACAAAGGGGGAATTGAAGAGGTGCCCCCCACACCCAAAATTTCTACTATACTTCTTACCTTAAATTTTTAAAATTTGGATGCTCATGGCCATTCAGCTGCCGAGCGCCAAGGACAATGGCTTGTGCCACCTAAAGAGTTAGTAAAATGGAAAGATGTCCTCACTGATAATTGGAAAGGCCCAGATCCTATCTTAATACGATCCAGGGGAGCTATTTGTGTTTTTCCACAGGAAGAAAAAAGCCCGATTTGGATCCCAGAATGTCTAACACGTCGAGTGCTACCCGGTGTTTCCAAAACCAATTCCAGTGGAACATGATGCTACAGTCTTCCCTAAGTTTTTCACCACCAATATCAACTTGGGTGGGGGTGGGACTCTTTGGAGCAATCCTTTGCTGCGGACTTGCATTGCTTCTCTGGCTGGTTTGTAAGCTCAAGGCCCAAACAAAAAGAGACAAGGTGGTTATTGCCCAAGTGCTTGTCGCTCTAGAACATGGAGCATCAGCCAATATCTGGTTGTCTATGCTTAAGCAGTAGGTCGCCGGCCAGACAGCTCTTGCACTCCTAGAACTTCGGTTCATTGCACAGGATTAGAGTGTCTGGTTTGAGCAGCCCATGAGGGATGCCGAGCAAAGCATCGCACTGAGAGCCCCTTGTCTCGGGGTATCTCTGGGAGGTATGTCATTTTGCATGAGGGTTGCCTGCCCCAGTGTCCCTCCTTCAGAAAAACGGCAGAGTGACAGGTCAAGAGTACTACGGGCTACAAAAAGTCTAGCAGTTACTCCTGTACATGGTCTTTATACACCTTAATGAGGATTTGACTTCTATCTCCGCCCTCCTAATATGGGTGTCCTACTTTGCTTAAAGAATAAAAGATAGGGGGAGATGTGGGGCGCTGCCTGTACATTCTCCATTACAAGATGGCGCTGACATCCGGCTGGAGTTAGCAGTAAACAAGTCATGTGCGCACGTGCTGGGTAACTTTCCACTCCTTGAGCTCTGCCTCTCCCGTGGTGTCATAGGGCCTAATGAGTTTCAACCAATCAGAAGGCTCCACGTCCAAGGCGAGGACAGATTCCTATATAAGGGGATGGGCTAGATAGTTTGGGGTGATGACAGCCCTGCTCCTGATGCTTTGGAACCAGAGAGTCAGAGGAGAGGCAAGATGGGCGATTCTGTCGGTGTTTCCAAAACCGATGCCCTTTTGCCTTAATGCAAAACTATTTTCTTGTTTGTTTGACACCATTAAAACCTTTGATGTACCGTACTTGCCCTTAAACACGGAGATAGCAGGGTTTGGGGATTATAGAGCTCTTGCCTTATCAAGTATTTTTTGGCATGCTTTTGTGCAGAGAGACTGTGTTTCTGCTCTGGATGGTGTGCAAACTCCGTACTCAACAATAACGTGACAAAGTGGTCATAGCACAAGCTCTTGCTGCACTAGAAATGGGCACCTCTCCCTCTGTTTGGCTTAGTATGCTTAAGGAAAAGTGTTGGGTCTGTGTCTGGATAGCCCCTGCACCCTGAGCCTTCGAGGCATTGCACCAGGAATGGGTATCCTACATGTAGGCAGCCTTTGCACCATGCAGGGCTTGTTCCCATTGCACGCAGGAAGGTGCCTTACCCAAAATTATTGCTGATCATGGTCTTGAACCCTAAAGGTCCAACAAGAGCCTGATGGTTGATCGGCCATGTTTTTATTTAAGAAAGTAGGGGGAGATGTAGGGAGCCGTTTGTGCCGCACCCAAACATGGTGCCGGCTTCCCGCCGAGAACTCAGCAAACAGAGCTGTTGCCCAGCCAAGAGACTTAATGCGCATGTGCCACATACGTCATAGCCCGCTCTCGGGGCATACTATTGAGTTACTGGAGGGCGCACCAATCAGGTAGTGACACGAGTCTCCTGGGCATATATAAGCAATGCTTTTTTCTCCCACATGGAGAAGTCCCCTGCTCAAAGGAGTAGTCCCCTGTTCAGGGAGATCCCCTGCTCAGAGTATTGTACAATAAAGGTTGTTCGCAGAAGAATCCTGTGGTCGCACGCCTTTTCCTGCCGGCGGGAAGTGGGGCGCGTGACACTTACTGTCTTGTAACTGAAGTTTAACTGAGACAGAATGATATAAAGTGATCCTTAAGTACAGCTATCTATATAAAACAGACATATGCATTGTTTATATGCATTAACTCTTTTGGAGTAATTCAGCTCCATAGAACATCGGGATCATTCTTTAAGACTGATATTATTAAAAATGAGAGAAGCATTTATATGTAGTGATAAAAAGAACTCTGAGATTCTGTGGAAATGCCCAGTGTGGCAGCAATGATTGTCTGTACAAATATTAATGCTAGCTTCTTGTTTAAAAATACTAACGAGTGTAAATTATAGGAAAGAGTTGTAAGATGCATTGTTCTGCAGATGCTCAGGGACATAGTGTTTGCCTTGCATTCTTGAAGTCCTAGGTTCTACACTGCTCCACTGCCACAAAGAAAAAGGTTTAAGAAACAATAGAGGTCAGAACCGAAAGACTACCCATCGGGGGCGGGGTGAGCAAGATTGCAGGTTGAGTAGCACAGGACTGTATCCAGTATGCTGGCAGGCAGGAGGAGAAAGGAAGACTCAGGGATTCTCTAATCAGTGAGTGACTCTCTCTCAAAAGTCATGAAGAACAACTAAGGAAAATACCAAATACCTATCTCTGGTTTTCACAGGCCCACTTGCTAATACAGGCATACCTATGCCATAGGAAAAGAGAAAATTAAACCTACTGGATGAACCCACTGGGCTCAATTCTGTTCCATCTTAGGGTCAAGTTAATAAAAACTAAAACTTTAAGATATCATTTTCTTTTTAAAAGGTTACTTTAACATTAAACCCCTTTTTCTGCCTAAAAGTATATCTCTAATGATTTATGTAAGTGTATGGTACAATCGTCTACACAAAATAATTTTTAAAGCTATGGGTTTGGGCACTTCTTTAAAAATTTTTTGGTGTTAAATTATAATTTAATGTTGGCCACACACTTGATTGCATTATACAGAATCATACAGATATTGAAATGACTCATGTAACTTGCCTTTGCAGTCTAAAAATGTATGCACAATTATGTTATTTGACCAGATGTCTCTAAAGCGTAGCCTGATTAAGTCTGCATGGTTGGTCATTCTGTTCACTTGGGTTGAGGAAAACATAAATAGCAAGAAAAAGAACCTAGTTATCAGCGTGCCTTTTACATTTCATTTTATTGACAAGAATCCCTTTTAGTTAAATTATCTCTTTATATTATGATATATGATCATTTATATTATGATTATATGACAATTTATTAATTGTTTAGGTATCAGGGACGAGAAAAAATATATCCGGGAGTCAAAATTATCGGCAAAGCAAGTGTTGCAAGATTAAATAATTTATGCTTTAAAGCACAATGTTTTATGCAACTGATTGGCTTGGCTTTGTTGACCTCGGGATAAGCTAAAGTCATGTTTATCTAGCATTTATTGTTGGGGAAAAAAATTGCTAAAGGATGAAAAAAAAGCATTGGTTTCCCTGAGGGAGAGAAAAGAGGTGTAGTACACCATCCCTTTAATCTCTGGGTAGAGAGAAAGCTCTGTGTGCGAGGAGGCTTTGATGAATCTGTGGGCCGTGATGAAGACAGAAGCTGCATGTTCCTTCTCAACGTTAGGTTTCTGCCTCACTGCCTGCTGAGCAGCCCCGCCGGCTCCTAACACACACAAGGTGGTGCCTCACAAGTTTCACTCCGTGTGTGCAATGTGAATATTTCCGTTTCCTAAGGTGCTTGCTGTCTACTTTCCTCACAGGAGGGTAGGCTTCCAGAGAGCAGAGAACTGAACTTGAAGCCCTAGAGCAGCAGCTGACATAGCAACCTGACCATAACACATCTTACTGAACGGATGACTTTGACAAGGCTGTAGAGAGGAAAGGAAAGGGAATGAGGATGTAAAGAACATGCTACATTTGAAAGGCCAAAGTTACAGAACCATGATGGCCAAACCTCTAACTATACCTAATCGAAATGATTAAGTGGAACATTCTAGAAGAATTATGACTACCACATAACCTTCATATTGCAAAAGCTTTCCAGGATGATGACGATCAGAAAGTCAGCTGCATTTATCCATGTCTTCTTTTCAACTGAAAAGCAAAACAGCAACAAAGTCTAAGCCTTACACCATTTAATAGGAGCTATAGTCCTGAAGCTTGTGTCAATTAGTAAGGTCTTTGGGATAAAATATTACAATTGCTTATAATCATATTTCTAAGAAAGAGATTGTGATTATGGAGAACAATGTCAAATTTCTGTCTTGAGCACTAAGTGTCTCCTCAAATATCACTCTTAATCGGCCTTTTTTTTATTTTCCTGCTGTTATGTATAAACTTCATTTCCCAGAGAAAAGATAATTCACAAACATCAAAATTACATTATTCTCCTTGACTAGAAATGCATATTTGTAAATTGTTGCTTTTTAATATTTATTTATTTAATCTGTGTGAGTATATATTTGCTGTCGTCAGACACAGCAGAAGAGGGCATGGGATGCCATTATAGGTGGTCCTGATCCACCATGAGG
The DNA here is from genome assembly GCF_963924665.1 of Micromys minutus. Classification (NCBI taxonomy): domain Eukaryota; kingdom Metazoa; phylum Chordata; class Mammalia; order Rodentia; family Muridae; genus Micromys; species Micromys minutus. Next base: position 45,476,609 of record NC_137954.1, on the reverse strand, counting down.
TTGCTGGGAATTGAACTCAGAACCTCTGGAAGAGCAGTCAGTGCTCTTAACCACTGAGCCAACTTTCCAGCACACCCATTCATCTTTTTTTTAAAGTCACTTTTTGCAACAGTTACTGGCTATATTTCCGAATGTGAAATACACAACCTGCTCTCTCAACCACTAAATCGTATAGCAATTTCAGAGCTAGTAACACTCACAATTTTTAAATTTAAATTGAATAATGTAGAAGCTACTTATGCTACTGTCTGACAGAATTTGAATATTTTAATTGTGTGCCATGTATGCTGTATTTTCTCAGGTTAAAAGTATAATGTCATGAGCCTCATTATTTAAATCGTGTGTGTGAAACCATTTTTTCCTGAAATACTTTGACATGTGCACTAAGGAGTTCTCCCAGCAAAACTCAATTGCATTTTGGCATTACAATTCCTTCCAGGTTTGGGGATGAAGGAGTCCTTCGATGTTTACTACATTATTACATCATATTAGATGCGAGAATCGTACAAAGAGAGTATTTGAACTTAAGAAAATTAGAAATGCTCATGTATATAAACAGCGTCCTCTGCATAATAACACTGATTCGTTCCCAGCAGCAACTGCTTTTTCTCCAGTTGATAACAGCTACCATTATGCCAAATATACTCTTTAATGAGTCAACAGCTAAGTAAATTTTGTTAAGAGCTTCAGAATTGTGACCCTAATAGCCAGAAAGTGATTGGTTATTGCTTAGCTTATACATGTTCACTAAGGTCATTATACACAATATTAAAATGAGAAAGTACCACCCACGTGACTCAAGGTAGGTTTTAGAAACTTCAAAGTTATCATTCATCTAACATGGTGTGTGCATGTGTGTGTGTGTGTGTGTGTGTGTGTGTGTGAGTGTGCACGCACACACTAGTGTACAAGCATAGAAATGCCTTAGAAATTGCATGCTGCCATACAAATCCAAGATGCTGGTTATTAATGTTGTTGTCAGTGATGGCTAAAATGGTAATGCATGTAACTGATTTTAACCCTACCATGTGAAATTTGAGAAACCCAGGAGAAAATTTAAGGATTGAAATAAACAGAGATGTCCTATCTGCACTTGCCTTCTGTGTTCAGTATGTGTAACTTCCAACACGTAGAGCGAGGCCTCTCTGTACGCCTGGCTTGTAATTGCCTGTTAACTCACCCCTTTGCTTTTGCCCTCGCCACCTTATAATCTGTTTTCAGCACACAGTGCTCACACTAAGCCTTTTAAAGGATAAATCTGTGCAGGTCATTCCTCTGCTTCCCATTCTTCAGTGGCTTCTCCCTTCCTGCAGATTGAAAGCCCTGGCTCTTACAGTGAGCGGCCACACACTACCATGTTGGCTTCTCCACCCTGCCCTACCTTGGGGACTTCTCTCCAATTTTCCCTTATTCATTGTCTTCCAGGCACAACAGCAGCCTTGCTCTCTGTACACAGGCAGGCTCCCACTATGGGGACTTTACATTTGTCAATTACACCCTCCCTGTGTCTTCAAATGGTTTCGTCTTTGGCTTCAAGTCTCTCTCTGTTCAGCTGCTACCTCTTCAAAGAATTATTTTCTTCAACCTCATTATTTCTATAGGTCAGACACCCTCTAAGTCATTTCCGTCATTCTTTGTGTACCTCTAAAATATTCACTACGACAGGGATGCTTCAATGACAATGACGGCTGCACCCTCAGCCCCTAGCACTATGCCTCACACAGGCCAGCGTCCATATGCATTTGTTATTAGATGCGCTACACCAATATCACACATGCACACAGGCACACATACAAGAGTTCCATAAATTACAAGGTTATAACAGTTTTGTTGTGTTTGGTTTTAAAGTTTAAGTTAACGTTTCTAAACATTTCTGAAGCTCTAACATACTCCTAAAACTTTCTATTTGGTCGACTATCAATATCAGCCGAGAGAACGCACTTAAATCCAACCTTCATTAAAATGGCAAAGGCTAAAAAATCAAACCAACTATATCCATCTTTGATTCTCCTCTACAAGGACTAGAGATTAGAGAAAGCAAACAAGACATCCTAAGAACGTACTGAATTTTGTTCTCATAAATGTATAAAAAACAAATGCTCCCGACTGAGCATTCTCGGTCATAGTTTACTGAACAACCGAAAACAGCTCAGGCTGAGATCTGTTCATGGAACATCTGGCCCTGGAGACAAAGTCCAGGAATCCTCATTTTGCTAATTCTAGAATAATCTTACTTGAATGTGATAAAGCCATGTTCTTATCTGTCTTTCAACTCTTTTTTTTTTTTTTAAACTGATGCACCAAACAAGTTTTAAGAAATGCAATTTCTCTTAGGAAATATCGGGGAAAAAAAAGCCTCACAAATAAGATTTACCAAAATTTTGATTTTGTTTTTGGAGTAGCTTTGAAAGGATTATGTAGACTAAATCCTAGCGTTAAAGATGCTGGTATGTAATTTTATTTCAAAGCCCCAAGAGAACGGAAAAGTCCCCTGTCCAATCACATGGAAGTGGAGTTCCCCAACACATTCCTTCCCATTCCTCACATCCTGTAGCTCCGATAACCCTCGTGTAACAAATTCTTTCACTGTTCCATGATTTTCCAGATGTTTCTAGGAGAGCTCGCTGGGTCAGAAAACATCAACGAATAAATAATAATAATAATAATGATAAAAAATCCCCAATCAATTTAATGAGGATTTCCTGTTCTCATAGTTATCTCTGCCCTGAGAAAAGAAAAAAAAAAAAAAAACATAAATAACATGAAGCAGAGATGCAGGCCCTGACACAGTAGTGCTGGCCACCAGCTCTCGATGGCCTCAACCAGGATCATGGAAACAGAAGAGATTGCTCTCAGGGACAGGATATCTACAGAAGGTGCCCACAGTGCTTCCAGCATCCCCTTTAACTGCTCCCTCCTCTCAGCTGTCTTATACTTTGACTGTGTCATGATATTTTCAGGCATGGAAGAAAATGCCAATCAAATCTCTCAATTAAAAAGTTCCCTCTTTCTCAAAGGACTGAAGGAGCTGTAGGAGTTTGTAACCTCATAGGAAGAATGATATCAACCAACCAGACCCCTTCCCCCAGAGCTTCCATGGACTAATCCACCAACCAAAGAGTACACATGGAGGGACCCAGGGCTCCAGCCACATATGTAGCAGTGGTTGCCCTTGTCTGGTATCAATGGAAGGGAAGGCCTTTGATTCTGTAGAGACTCGACGACCCAGCATAGGGGGATGCTAGGGTGGTAAGGTTGGAATAGGAGGGTGGGTAGGGGAGCACCCTCAAAGAGGCAAAAGGGAGGGGGAGGGGATGGGCGTTGCAGAGGGGAAACTGAGAAAAGGGACAACATCTGAAAAGTAAATAAATAAAGTAACCAGTGAAAAACCTTCCCCCTTTCTCTGTCTTCTAATACAGTGCAAACAGAAATTACAAACATGTTATAGGTTTTTTTAAAAAGTGCTGCTTTGAGTGAAGATCAGGCAGTTCTGGTTTTAACCTGTTCAAAACTGCCTGTGTCTCAGAGAGAAGACATAAATGAGGACTGTTTGACTCAAAGCAAGTCTCTTGGCTACTTAGCTTCTCTGTGCTCTGGTTTTGGCTGAGGTTAGTTATGAGGTTTACATAACACTCGCAAGGAAACAACAGACTTGTTGCGATTTATCCCTCCAACAAATTTCTTTCAGAAGGATACACCTGAGAATCAAAGGAAACAAAGGTTCAGTGTGGGAGAACAGACAGTGTAAGGCTCCTGAACCCACACTGGAATGGCCCAGCCTTGCTCAAAACAGTGTGATCACAGTTAGGTTGGTTTTAAGGGACATTTCACATTTCACATCCTACTTGTTAAATGAGAAATCACTATGTATCCTGATAACTAATGTCTACGGTCTCAAAGAAGGACCTAAAAGGTTGTAGCCACTGTGAAATTTGAGCATTTCTCAAATATTCTGATTCTAACAGATCACTGAACTGGAGAATTGGAGGCAATCATATGGGATCATCTCGAAATCATGAGTTCAAGGGCGAGAAGAACTTGGGGACCCCAGCTTACCAAGACAGTAGGTGAGAATACAGAGCGTGACGTTTGGGAGATGGACGTGACGTATAGAGTGAGTGTATCAGAGAGAGAGAGAGGGAGGGAGGGAGGGAGGGAGGGAGGGAGGGAGGGAGAGAGGGAGGGAGGGAGGGGGGGGAGGGAGGGAGGGAGGGAGGGAGGGAGGGAGGGAGGGAGAGAGAGAGAGAGAGAGAGAGAGAGAGAGAGAGAGAGAGAGAGAGAGAGGTGCCTAGGAGCAAGCCTATGAACACTGAGACAGATGCCCTGAAATTCACATAGCTTCCTAACATACTTTAGCAATTGTAGCACATTAGCATAGCAGAAAACGTATTTTTAGTCGATGTGAATGTTCTATGGGGAAAGAGTTAGCACCATTGTTAGATATTTACTGTGCCAACAGCACCACCCAGGGAAATACACAAACTATACAAATATACAAAATAACTATGAGTTATCGTCATATTATTCATAACCTCACAGTATAGGCAATGACTCTTAGTTATTGATAAACATATCTCTATCCCATATACACCAATATGTGAATGGTTTGATTCTTACCTATAAATAATTCGAGCTAATTCCCCAAAGATTTCACCCCAGATGAAAAATACCTTTTAAAAAGCTGATGGCATACTTTGGGGACAGAAAGTGCAATAATGAAGGGCCTTACAAAAGATAAGCATATGAACCTACATTTCTGCTTCACACACTGTTTCTGTGGTTTCAATATTGAATAATAAGCGTGTTATTTCTAACGAGATAATTCTTATTTTCCTCAGATGTAATAAAAATGCCAAAGTCTTAAAATTTCATGCCTGTGTAGTGGATTACAATGTTATCAAATGCATCCAACATGGTAGTTTTCATGAGTATTATAGTAAAATGACTAGGAGAAATGAGAATAAGGAGACAGATTTTTAAAAAAGCAAGTTCTGGCAGGTAGGGTAGCCCAATGGGTAAAGGTACCTGCTACCAAACCTGATAACCTTAATATATTCCCCAGGACCCATGATACAAGGGCATAATTTCTTGCAAACTGTCCTCTGACCTCCACATACCCCCTGTGACACATATGAACACATTAACAGCAATGAATACAAATACTTTAAAAGAAATCTAGCTTCTAGTACAGGATGATTTTGGTAAAACTAAAAAATGTTAAATCTTTAGAGTTCAAAGGCCAAAATACTCCCACACTCTTGTCTTACATTTTCTGGAAACTCAAGGCCTTCTGGGCTAGAGCATTGAGCCACATCCCTAGATACCAGCCCCCCCCCAAATCTTTTATTAATAGAGAGGACACAGGAGTTGAGACTTATCCATTGCTGGACTTATAGCATAACTGATATGAACTTCAAAGTTTCAACGGACTAAGAAGATTGACCTTTGAGTTATTATAACAACAAAGAAAAGAAAACCAAACAAAAACCAAAACAAAACCAGAAGAATTGCAACACTTTCTATCCCCTTAGTAAAGGCTAAAATCAGTAGACTCCCAACTGATAGATAATCCCTGTTACATCTGCAAGACTTCTTTGTCTCAACATGAAAGTCTTTAATTTGACATGCACAGAATGTTAACTAAAGGAAGCCAAGCACACCTCTCAGCAATAGAGACAGCACATCAGAGGCCATGTGCATACAGAACTCTGTTGGTACCAAGTCACAAATGATGGTGTCATTGGCTTACATTATTTAAATACTCTGTGTGAAAGTGAATCTAACCTCAAATGGTATAGAATCTCCTACAAAAACCTCAGCCACTAACATTCTACAGTCAAAACTTAAGGCATTGTCTGATCAAAGAGATTTCAGGTCTGAAGCTCATCTTTGAAGAGTGGTAGAAGTGTGCAGATGGCTAGTCCTGAATTATTTATCTAAACAAAGCTTTCAAAAGTCCAATGGGGTGCCCAGTGACTGCAGTGACGAGGTGCCATGTTCCACATACACTGCTGAGGTCGGCCGTGACAAAGTAACCCACAAACCAGCAAATATCAGGTCGACGAAAAAGCCAAGCCAACTGAGAGAAAAAACACTTAAAATGTAAGGATTTCAGTGTCTCCATAGAAAACACAAAAAGATCATGTCATTCTTCTTAAGAAAAGTGAAGACAAGATGCACACATTTAATAACTGTAAGACTGGTATTAAAGAGTCAGAATGAAGTCCAACCCTAAAACAAAGGCAGCCACATCAGGGTATAGAACCAGGACAACTCAGAATCAGAGATGGAGAGACCTTGGAGAGCTGGGCTGGACAAACTCTGTACATGGCTACATGGTTAGCACAACATAAATACCTTTGCCTCCTGTGCTGGAGAGGCTCAGGAGAGGGACTATCACTTTTTCTGGATTCTGAGGTTTCTAAAGATACCAAACACAAACAACCTATATAAACTTGATAAAGGTTACACCAAGAGTAACTTTACACAATTAAAATTTTTCTAAAACACAAAGATATTTACTTTATTTTGGCACTTTTACTTAAATACTACTTACTAAAGATTCCCAAGCTACACATTCATATTAATGTTTTTCCAGTTTTAGTCTCTTTGGTTTATATGGTTTTGTAGTTTTATTTAAACAAACAAACAGACAAAGCAAAAAAAAAAAAAAAAATGCACGTAGTGATGTACTCTGTTTCCTTGCTGTGCAACTTGGCACTGGGATTGGCAATTCCAATGGTTCCTGGCTTAGCCAGAATGCTAAGACTCATTGCATGTCAGCAGCGCCTCCAGCCCTTTGACACTGTAGACCAGAAACTGCTGGAAGCCTCTAGGTAGCAAGGTGTTTTTTTTTTTCTTGTTGCTGCAGTAACTGGCCCGCATCAGGATCCACCCCTTGAATTCGCTCCCCTTCCAGTTCTGCATTCTCGAGGATTTCCATCAGCAGGGTTTGTTTTGATCTAGGGGTCTGACTGTTGCCTGAAGAGGCTAGAGAGCAGTTATAATGCCACAAAAGAGACGGTGACCAAGGAACAATGGTGTTTCAGTATTGTTAATCTAACCATCTCCTCTGAAGATGGAATACCTAGGGAGAACTTTGTAAATGTGACTCAGCCAAACTTCAGGCTAGCCACCATGGGTCACATGGCGTGCACTTTTATATCACCACCCTGTCCCTCTACAGAGTACTTATAAGGCACTGAAGGAGGACTGTCTCATCCTCAAATGCACATGGATAAGTTATGTGTGCTGAGGAGTGTGTCGCATTTCCTCAGAGGCGACTTAGCTTCGCGCATTTTGGGAAAATAAAGAGCTGGAGAGCAAACAACCACCGCTAGTCAAGTCACAGAGATGCTCAGAAAGAGTTTCCGCTAGAAACCCAGATGCTCTCTGCTTTCATTGTTCACCAACCAGGAACCGGGGCGTTGAATTCTATGGAGGACGCTTGGCGAGATGAACATGACCAGATTATCCTCACCACTATTCAAGAAGCCAACCGTGGACCCATTTTACCGATGAGAATCATGAGAGAGGGTAAGGGATCACTTTGGTCTAGTCAGGGAATGGGAAGCAGCTAAGGAAGGGCTCTGGTGCTGAAGCCAGGGTTCTGTAGAGTACACCTCATAACCTCTCTGGAAAAGACATACCAATATATTCACAACTATGATCCCAGACCATCTGCAGCAGGAAAAAAAAAGATGGGCCTCTCTTTAGAGAGACTTGACATGATGTTCTAAAGGAGAAAAACAATCAAATTTTAACAATTTGTACTTTAAGTATATATTCATTAGTTTGAGGATTTAATCAATTTGGGCCATTTTCACCTTGTTCCCACAACTAGATACATACCTCCTTTCTGAAATAAATTCAAACCTAAAGAAAACAAAAACAAAAACAAAAAAACCTGAAACCACAACACTTCCAGGAAAATAGGTGGATTAGAAAACATGAAAATAAATGAGGACAGACATTTCAGAAAGAAAAATAAGATATAACATCCCTCGTAGGTGGACCTTAGCATACACATCCATAAACATCTGAGCACAGTGAAGTATGGAGAAGGACGAACATGAACAGGTAAGCATTAGGTGAGGAAGGAAGAATGATGGGTAACCGACACTTGAGTCATATTAGTGTGTTCTAAATTCAGTCTCTCATCTCACTGATTTCATAATCCCAAAACTGTGACACAGAGGGCCAAAGAGCCAATTACGTTTCTTTTTTCCCCCCTCTCTCTCTCTTACAACTTTATTGTAACGGTGGGAGTGGCTAATCTTGGGGGGGGGGGGGAACAGGAGGAAGTCAGGTGCTAGTCACAAGACTTGGCCAGAGTCCCAAGCGCCATCTTGGGACTGCCACCTCACCCGCTTTCCACAAAGGAGTATGATTTCACACACACACACACACACACACACACACACACACACACACGAAATACACAACCTTGCCTTTCAATTATTTTATAAGTTGAGGCCCAAAGAGGCTCCATGACTTGCTTAAGTTCACACAGTTCACATCCACACAGTTAATACTCAAGGCCAACTTCCTGGGGCTCCACATTGGGTACTGTTTTCAGCATAGCTTGCTGCTGACATAGACCTGGCATTGGATGGCTGACATTACACAGGTTCCTGTAAGTAGTAAGGCAGGCTGTCTTCTGAATTCATTCTTTCAAACTACTAGGATCATATTTGATTTGGATAGTAATTCCATACCCAAAGCCTAAGGTTTTTAGTTTTAAATCTAAAACTATCAGTGTTTAGGAGAGATAACAGTACTACAGAAGGTAAACCCCTTTGTATCTACAGATAGACCTATCTAAGAAGAAACCATAATCAAACATTTCCTCTCAGAAGTCTTTACCAAGATGTTGAATTTTACACCATTAGCCTTCTAACTCATATGTTAGGCTCTGGGCTCCTTCAGTGCCCCCCTGTTGCTATTAACTTACCCCATGAGCAGAAGTGTTAACAGGTGGGGAGCTGCAGGGGAGCCATAAAGCATCAGTGATCAGAGAGGAGTTGCATTCTTACTCCTCTCTGTCGGTTTGGGTTTCATGAACCCTTCATCAGCTTCCAGGCTCCTTGAAGCCTGCTGCAGACCTCAGCAAGGACATAGCAACAATCCGCTACCTCTACGGATTCCAAGACCAAACTACTCTCCACTTTCTGTTGCTGAAACAAAATACCTCTGTCTGGGAGACATATAGGGACAAAGGTTCATTTGTCACAGGAGGCATGAAGCCTAGCATTGGGGCAACATGCTGACTTGCCTTGGCCCTTCTGGTTCTACTATATGCTACACTGCATCATAGCCTAAACTTTCACCAGAGACCTCACCCTCGTATCAGGACAAGGAAGCCAGGGTTCAGAGGTCAGGCCTGCTCAGTCTGACCTGGGTCCCAGCCCTTTTTAGGAGTCTCCAATAATGACCTAACCTCTTTCCACTGGGCTCCGCCACATGACTAGACTTCCAAAACACAAACATGTCTTCCAGCACATGGCTGGACACATCAAATTCACAGTGTGTCAGAACATCGCAGAGTGATCATCCTAGAAAATTTAAATTTCTTCATTAAAGAAGTATTTCTCGAGACTAAGTATCATGTGTCTCTAGGCTGACCTTGAATTTGCAATATAGCTGAAGATGACCTCAACCTTCTGTTCCTCCTGTGTACCTCCAGAGTGCTGGGATGAGAGTTAAGCACCTCACGTGGACCTGGGGACTAAGACCAGGGTTTCATGAATACCGGGCACACACAGTATCAGTGGAGCCTCTGCCCAATCCAGCATCTCTTAATTTTAAAATGAAGAATAAACAGATCGTTCTACGACCATAGGATTAATTCAGAAACACTGTCACCTGTTTTAAAACAGCGGGGGTAGGGTGGGCAGGGCAGAGACTCAGCACGTTGAACAGGAAGAGTAGAAGCTTTCAAAACTGAATGGATCCAGCAAAAGGGAACAAGTTGCACAGCAGGAAAAGTAGCCAGATGCCTACTATCACAGTTACACACAGCGCCGATTAATTATATTCAGCTTTCTAATCACTATCAAATATAATGTAAGTGTTGGGAAAATATTTAAAGACAAAAACCTGGCAAGTTTTTATTTAATTTGAGGAGCTTACGTTTAAGAAGTTACTATCTCAGCAATGGCTGCAAATAGCAACTCCCACTTGTACAGAGGATGACAAAGATAAAGCCAGGTATTCACAAAGTCGGCATCCATTACAAAATTCTTGTGACTAAATTCTATGGGCATAAAGTAAGTGCAGACTCGTCTCCAGGAAAAAAAGTATTTGGTTTCATACAAGATGTTCATAGCTTGCCTCTTATTCTTTTAAATATTCATGAATGACGTAGTCTTTAGCTCAACAGAATTAGCATAAAGTGTGGTAATGAATTAAGAATCAAGTAATGTCTTTAATGTTGTTTCCCTAAACTCTTTACGAGGCTTTTAACCTTTAATAAGCCAAATGCTTCCATTTGTAGTGCTAACTACAGTACAATAAAAATTTGCCAAATTAATGCTCAATAATCATACAAGGAATGCTGCATGAATTGGATTATATAATAGAAATTTGACTGTTTTCTCCTAAGACAAGATGGTCTATTGTGGTGGGTTCATTCCTTTATGTGATGTTATTAGCAAGGGAGGTAATACTCTGCTGTATAAAGGATTCAGGAAAACAGGACATGAGAGTCGAGCTTTAGAGATTGCAGGTGGAAGTTCAACGGAAGAGTGTGTGCTACATACATGACAAGCCTTAGGCTTAATGTCAGCACTAAGAAACAGACAGCAGGTAGGTGCCTGGACTGTGTAGATTTGAAGGAACTTAAACTGTGTCCACCAGCATTCAGAGCTGAAATCTGGGTTCTCTGTCTCTTTCTGTCTCTGTCTTTGTCTCTTTGTCTATCTGTCTCTGTCTCTCTTTCTGTCTCTGTCTCTCTGTTTGTCTCTCTGTCTCTGTCTCTGTCTCTGTCTCTCTCTCTCTCTCTCTCTCTCTCTCTCTCTCTCTCACTGTCTCTCTCTCTTGCTCTCCAGTTACAAGACCTACCTGAGTTTGCTCTAAGATTATTTATTGCAATTGTTCACCCTGGTTGTACTTTGACTGTTCACGTGTGCCTTCCTGGAATCCAGGCCAGAAGCAGGAAGAACTGACTCACCCGCCCAGTGGCTCAGTCTTTGGCTCAGTCTTTCAAACCTAATTATCCCCACATCAAAGTTCTATGTGATGATTACAGACTTAAAATGATTTAAGAAAACAACAACAACAACAAAACAACAAAACAACAATATCAAACCCCACCACTTTAAAGATTTGACTCTTTAAAAGTGGGGTGTTATAACACAGCACTTAATTTCACTTCTGTTTTGTGAAACAGTTTTTAATTTTCTTGTCATTCTCTTGCTCATAGTTTACTGAGATAATAGTGGGGTTTCCTCAGCCTGCTTCTGCTCATAGACTCTCCACCTTTGAACTTTGCAACTCCATTTCCGTGGAGTCGGGATTGCTCAGTCTGTGCTGTGATTTCTGTAGCCTTGTCCCTCAGCTCTCACAGTGAAATTCCCAAGCACTAGAGAAGTAGTCCTGTGCTAGCTAGCGCTTTCTCCTAGGGTTTCCCTCTGTCCTTCCTTTCATTCCTCACCCCTCCACATCCAGCCTTTACAACAACATATGGTCTAAGATTTTTGCTTTTAATATTCACTCTCAGCATTATGCAATTCTATAAAACCAAGCAGTGTGGTTGGCTGGAGAACACCTCATTAGTGGTTTCTAATATTATCTTTTAACTGCATTACACCTTCAGTGACTCTGTTTTGTGAATGTGTTTAAAAAGGCTTCAGGAAATAATTAATGAGAAATGTTAAATATGCTACAGTTTTTTTTTTTTTTTTTTTTTTTTTTTTTTTTTATTTTGGAATTCAGTGAATCATAATCCAAGATCCTTAAAAAAAAAAAAAAAAAAAAAAAAAAAAAAAAAAAAAAAAATGGAAGCAAAGCTGGGCTTCTCTTCATTCAGGAAAGCCTAACATCCTCTCAGAACCATTAACACTAACTGCTAACATCACCATTAATTTTACGTCTTATAGTCCAATGTGGCCTCCTACTCTCCTATACTATAGAGAATCCAGAATTTAAAATTGGTACATGGCACATTAGGAACATATTTACATCCCTGAACTGTCCTTTCTTGTCCTTTTCCCCCTTAGACCTAACGTTATCTATAGTTTATTTATGTTCTACCTAAAGCCATTAGACTGGACCCATTTAAATATAGAAAGCAGCTCATATGAGGCCTCTCTGGGAAGTCTGGAGTGAGGGCCCCTAGAACATAAGAGTAAATGGTTGAGCAGGTTAGTGAGCCCTGGCCCTTCTACTCTCTGCTGGCCCCAACCTTATCCTGCATGCCTTCACCTGTGAGAGACTGGCAGGTCTGGGAACAAGCCTGTGCTGCATTTTCTTGATGTGGGAGGGGCCAGCTTGTTGTGGGCCGAGCCGCCTCTGTGCTGGTGTTCCCGGGTGCTATGAGAAAACAGGCTCAGGACATCATGCAGAGCAAGCACAAAAGCGGTGTTGCTCCTCCAGTTCCTGCCTCCAGGTTCCTGCCCTGAGTTCCCTCTGTCCTGGAAAGCTACCTGGAAGCACCAGAAAATAAGACCTTTCCTTGTTTTTGGACAAAGAAATAATAACTAAGTCATGAAAAAAATAATAAGTGGCTCATTACACATAAAGTTTAGGACCTGGCACTGGGTTACGTCACAACCATTCGGCAAGTTCTTTGCATTGTCCAATGTGGCAGCTCTCCTGAGCCTCTAGAATTTCTACCACGTGGGTCTAACCTGCAGGCCAAGGGCCATATAAGACCAAGATGGCTGAGAGTCCGGCTCAACCCACAACCAGGAACCTACTTAAAGCGTGGAAGAGCGTTTTGGAGATTTTGTTCTTTTTTTGTTAATTCGGCTGTGTTGCCAAACTTGTGCTCCCTCTTGAGTATGAACTCTGTAGCTAATAATGTGGTGTTTCTGTTAGAAGGTTGGACACGCCTGCTAGGAGTCAATGCTGATTTGAGATACTTTTAAAGCTGCACCCATAGCTTGCAAATTGTTCAAGCTACTTTTACTGAGATTAAAAAATCCAAGGATGAAATGAACTTCTCCAATGTATAATTCTTGTTAAAAAGTGAGACACCTGCATAATCAGCATAGCAACAGGTAGCTCCCCTCAATCCTTCCCCATCACACCTCTACGGCAAGCCTCTTCACAGCAAGCCTCTGCTCTCACTTCAACACATCTCACCACACTGAGGACTTACAGCTTGTTTTTTTTTTTTTTTTTTTTTTTTTTTAATATGACCAGCAAGGAAACAAAGAACCAGAGAAAGTTGACAAGGAGCCTGGGGCTAACAACAGGGAACACAGGCTCTTCCGGACCATGCACCTTTCACTGTTCTCATTAAATAACAGACTCTGCTTCCCACAACCCAGTCAATACCTAACCTAGCTGCTTAGAAATCCTTTTCAACTGGAAAGAAAGAATAAAAGAAAGACAAAAAATAATGTCTCTTAGAAGGCACGGTCTTTGTCACTTTGTGTCCATGTTGTGTGCCAATCCATTAGACCTGACACAGGTGGAGAGGTTATCACCTGAGTGGAGGTAGCAGCATGTGTTTCATTGTGACAGAGCCAAACGTGCCCATGTGACAGAACACATAGAGATGTTCCCGTGGGTCAGATTTCCCATCTCCCTGCTCCACCTCGGTGTAGCTCCCACCTTCCCTGCCCTGTTCTGGGTATGAGATTGTCGAGGAGGCAGGCACACTCAGCAATTTTAGGAGCTGGTCTAGTTTAATGGCGGTAGGTACAGTGCATTGGTATTATATCTAGGCCCCGGTCCCTCCACTGGATTTGGTACTCATTAGGTGGTTCAATCTCTTCCAAATAAGTTAATAATACCAATGGTCCTCTCCTCACAGGGACCTCTCCAGAGTAAAAGAAAGTAATTAGAATAGTTTCTGGCACACAGGTATATCCTTCAAGCTACCTTTTATCAAGTGACATCTAGCAAACATCCCTGGAGATTCATGTTATATGCACAATCACTATGAAAGACATGTTTGGGTGAGCTGCAGAGTATATGTCAACGGGAGATAAAACCAGTGCAGAAAGAATTCTGAAAAAGAGAGGAAAATCATCAGCATAAAAACTGTGTGCCATTCTTTGATAAGCCCTAACTGGAGAAGGGACTTCCTACCCTGAGTTTCGCTGTTGTTAACAGCAATGGTCCCAGTGATTTCTATCAACTTTATCATGTCTGTCTCCTTTTGAACATGTAGGCTCCTACGGGTGTTTGCTCTGTGGACTCAATATGATTTTTAAATACAGTTGAAGTATTTTTCTTCCCTCTCTATTAAAATCGTCCCCTTAAAAGCACCCAAGCTCTGATGGGGTGACTGTGATAAACGAAGTGAGAGATTCTGGTAAGGCAATGACTAGATACAATAGAGTCACAGAATTTGTCTTGTTTTTCATTCATTAGATTTCAAAGGATGTTATGCTTTTCATTGCAACTGTGATGTGATTAACTTCAAAACAAACTGACCAATGTCCACCCAAATACACAGGCCACCACTGCCCTTCACTTACAAGTGAGTGCCCTTAGTGACCTCAGCCAGTGGGAGCAGTCATCCTTCTTTACGAAGTTTCACAACCATAGTCCTTTTCTCTTTGTTCCAATATTCTCTGGACAACAGGATACTTGTTTAGTTTCCCCCATAAATATTACAAAGCATTTTTTCACTGTGTTAATTATATTTATTTGTTGATTTTGTCAAGAAGGAAGAAGTCAAACTGGTTTCCTGGTATTTAATGATACAGACAATTCACATTATTAAGCACAACACAAGTATATTTCTTACATGTTTACGTAATTAAGTTTGAAATAGTTCCTTACATTGCTATTTTTAAAACAGCCTAATAATCGCCTCCTCCTCCTAATGTCACTATTTCTAGTTCTAGGCTTCCAATCTTACATGTATCTTTTTCTAAGCACCCATGTGAAACTTGAATTCATACAATGTTGCTGCAGAAAAAGAACATGTTTCTGCCCATTCTTCATACTAACATCCAAATTAGGAAGTATAATTTATTTTAATCTATTTAAGTTATAAAAACATTAAAATGAGTATGCTCTTTGAAAGAATTTTACTATTTATTTACTATTTATTTATTCAATCTCTTTTAACTCTTGAACACACTAGAGGAGTGCCACCTATATCCAGAATTCACCTAATGGTTCAAAGCACCAGACCCTGCTGTGAAATCATCTTTAACAACCTCACCGAAAACAAAATGCCCCATCAGCTGAATTTCCTTGGAGTTTGGCATTTCAAGACATGGGGATTTTGTGTTCTGCTCTAAATATTTTAATCAGAGAAGAGAAATGACATATCCTCAAAGTCCAATTTAAATGAATATTTCATTAATCTGGGAGCCTACTGTCGTGAAAATCTTCACGTATTCTATTTAGCTTTTCATGAATCATTTGATGGCTTCAGCCCACACCCCTTGCACTTGTTCATGCGAGGCTGAGAAAGCTTTGTGGGGAGCCTCTCCGGGCCGACTGAAGGCAGATGGAGCTGATGTGTTCAACAGAGAAGAGTGCTGATCACAGAGAGTCTGCCAATCAAACACCCGGGAAAGGCATGAGCTCCATCTGTGTTTTAATCACGACAGCAAAACCATCCGGGGTAACTGCCAGAGCTGCACATTTCCATGGAGCACGCCAGAAGTAAATGAATGCGGAAATTCCCATATACAGTACTGACTCCAAACCAAAAGACAAGGAGTAGGGGTGCTGTCAATTACGAACAAAACCAACAGCAGTGTCTCTTTCCGAAATATTTTTGATACACTGCGATGTTCTGTGCTGCACTCTTTCTCTAAGGCAATTCTAATACAAATGAAGGAGCTGTGTAGGTAAAGAAAAACACGGCACCTAAAACCATAAGCCTTCAAAATACTTTGGTTATCTACCAAAATGAGACTACCTATGTACAGATTTGTACATTTTTGTATTTTCTAGATGGATCACATGATAAAACAGCATTAAATATATGACAGCACAAAATTATATTTTAGTAAAAGAAATTTAAAATGAATGTACTTTCAAAACTTCATAGCAAGTGACAGATACCCTGCCTGTAAATGACAGAATGCTTTCAAAGGTTGTGTGTATACAGAGCAGGGCCTTGAACGGCCAGAAAACAATGGGTGACAGAGGGTTGATTTTGCCCAGATTGAAGGAGACTTTCCAGTGGATAAGTAGGGTTTCTTGGGACAAGTGGGGTAAAGGGAAGAACTTACTGGGCAGAGGGTGTCTTGAGCAAAGGCAGATGCCTCAGGACTTTGGCTGCTTCTTCATGGAGACTTGTTCCTTGGGAGTGGTGACTGCTGGGGTCAAAGACTGGCTTGGGGATTGATAAGAGTGTGCCCCATAGTTGCTGAAACAGTATCTGTGGCTTTTTACAGAGCAGCTTTCTGTTAAAATGGGGCTTCAAGAATGTAAAATGGTAAGTGGAAGACTAGAGCGGCCGAGGAAGGCAGGAGAAGAGGGGAGAAAGTGGGGAAGGCAGGAGAAGAGGGGAGACTGCTGGGGAAGGCAGGAGTGGCAGGCAGAGGTGGAGAATACAAAGGAAGAACCAGAGAAGAAGGTTCAAGATTTGAGTATGCTGAAATGAGGTAGAAATAGCTCTTTCAATGATACTAGGTGCAGAATTTGTATATGTTGTCTCATAGTTACTCATTGAATTAATTTATCTTACTGTGTTTAATTGGTTAAACTATTTTATTGCATAATCAGAAAAGCTGATATTATCATATAGAAATGTCATCTATTTTGAGGCAATGTGCAAATGGCACATGCATGTGGATGTGTGCAGATGTGCACAGAGGCATGGAGGTCAGAGGTCAATGTCAGATACCTTCCTCAATGACTCCTGGGTACAGTCTCTCATTGGGGACAGTCTCTCACTGAAGCTGGATCTTCCCTATGTAACAAGACTAGCTATCAAGCAATCTCTAGAGTTTCCCCTCTCTCCTCTTCCTTTGCAGGAAGAAGCACTACATATAGACTTTTATGTAGGTGCTGGGCAACAAAACTCAGGTCTTTATGTGTTTCTGCGGCAATCAAACCATCCATTCAGCCACCCCTATAACCTCTACTTTGTCACTTCTTGTCTGGAGGATCTGACACCTTTAATGCTATGTTCATGTCTTACCTTAATTTTATTTTCCAGTGTCTCTGATGGCATACGTGATTTTTTCATAGCAATGATTAAAGACTTGATCTCACAGGATGTCTGTGTTAATACCATGAAGTTCAGAAATCAATTTTCATTATCATACTCTTATAATCTCAGATGATTAAAATCCAGGGTATTAAGTGAAACACTTAATCTTCTAAAACCACAAAATTTCAGAAATAGGGTCACAGTTACTATTATAATTCTAAGATCACTGTAACTTTAGACTCTTCAGAGCGTTGATTCCTAATTCCATGCCTCCTCATCAGCTCTGGAGAGTAAGCATGTGTCCGATTAATTACTGGCAGCCCTGTAATGACCAGCCATTTCCTTTCCTGCCTTTAAAGTTTCAAATTTTCACCAGACTACAGTCACATCCTTCAGCTGCAACAAATGATGATTGTTTTTTAAGGAAAATGTATTTTCTCCAGAACACGTTAGTGATAAGAATAAATTGCTAAATGTGGAGAACACAATCCATTCTACTCTCTTACGTTACAACATTAAAGCCTTGTGTCTCCAGACAAGTAAGTGTATATGACTCAATAGGTTTATAATTGTAGCCAATAGTCCAATTAAACAACATAACGAGGAGGCAGCTATAATCCACCACAGCAAAGAATAAATGCTTCAGAAAATAATAGATGTTTTCCACTGGGAGAGAGAAGAGAAACTTCAATTAGGAGAGAGTATATGAAATAACTCCAGAGAAAGGCAGGAGAGAAAAAGGAGTCTCTGACATTTAAAACCTTCAGAATCCTACTAAAGCTAATAAAACCAACTATTTTGTACCTTATCATGAGTCATCAGTAAATATCACACTGGGACGTATAATTTGCTTTCTAGATATTCTGCCTTGCAAACTGTCCAGACACAAATTCCCAGTTACCTTCAGTTCCCTCTCTTCCTTACCGATGCTCAATCTTTCAGTAAACGCTTCAATGTTAGACTCAGAGTATATCCCACTTCTGACCCACAGTTCTGCTGTCCCTGACTCCTCCCACAAAGACTGTCGAGGCTCTTTCCCACAGCCCCTAAACTTAATTCCTGGCCTCTTAGAGACTTGTCATGGCTGCAGACAAGGTGGGTTCTGTGAAAGGAAAGGGAGCGAGCCCACTGTGCTCTGTGCACAACCTCCCAATGGCTCTCATGTAAGGGGTGCTCACTGCTGGCAGACACCACCCCGGTACCCATTCACTTCCTCAGCCCTAGGTATACTGACCTCAGTGGTACACAAACACACTAGGCACACACCTATCCAGGGTCTGTGACCTTATACTTTCCCAAGGCAAGGGTCTTTCGGAAGCTGTGAGTATTCATTCTACCCAGAACCTTCAATTATTTTTTGATCTGCATTTACTGGGGGCTGGTTAAGGTTTTGTAATGTGTGCATTCCTAGCTGCTCTAATGAAAATTCTACACAAAACTGAAGCATAAGTCAGGTTTCTCTTTCCAGTCTCACCCCAAAACAACTTTGTAGCATAAGTTTGAAAACAGCCAGCCTCAAAACTGTAGAGTGTACATTCATTATTAAAATGCTCAAAGCAAGCAGGAAACACTTCAGATATTCAGAGGATGGCTCATTTGAGCTTACTAATCTTTAAGAGTGACCTTACCGATGTCCCCTAACCCTTACCCTCATTGTCTTCCTCATTTCTTCTCTGTCCTCATCCACTCTGATGGCAAAGATTGGAAAGAAGTCAACTTCAACAGCTTGCCCTTCCCCATATGTAACAGTTACCAGAGGTTCCCACCTCCTTCTGATCTCTTTGGCTCCTCCTTTATGCCTTCCTAGCATCAGTTGGGTCCTCTATCTTTTCCTTCATTGACCAGATGAAAACAAAGTTCAAGTTGCTTTGATTTCTATTTACCTAAAGAGTTTAAACTGTTCTAAAGACAAGGACCATGATCTCCCTTGTCTTACAGATGTAGAAAATAGAGAGGCTGAAGTCATCAGTGCACAGGACAGGCTGTGACCAAAGGCACTGTGTCTGCTGAAACAGGGAGAGCAAGAGGCCCCGGAGTACCTTAGTACAATAGGAAAACCACGGATAATGATAACATCCCCTACATTCCAAAAGGCTAGACAGACTCTGGAACTTACACACACACACACACACACACACACACACACACACACACACACCCCAGAAACTGAGTAACAAGATTGGTTTAAGCTGGTTCAGGTTTTATGGCGCGAACATGGAGACCAACATCACTGCTCATCCCACAGTGTGTATGATTTTTATTGCACGTGCCGCTGTAAAATAATTGTAAGATTTGAAGAATGATAGATATCTCTCCATTTCTCAGCAGTATAAATGCTGGCCCCTCGTGTCGTGCTGAAGGCCCACTCTCGCAAAGATCATCGTGAGTATCCAGGCTTACCTCCCATTAGTTTCAGTACAGGAAATGAGGTCACTTCCTACACCTGCAGTTCTCAAGTTCATCCCCAGGCAGCTTGTCATCACGCATACCAAATCACTTCCTCATTCTTTCAAGAGAAAATTATTCGTCACCGAGCACAGGAAAAGCATGGGTCACATGACAGAAATAAAAATTAACTCAACTGCCAAGAAAACTGTAATTTGTTAGTAGCTCATGTTAAAACAAAAACAAACAAGAGAACTAGAAACCAATTATCTGAGGCAATCAAGAACGATAATTTTTAAATCTTCGGGAAGGTTTGACAAACATGAAGATCTGGGGCTGGAAAAGATCGCCTTGCACTATGTGAGGTAAGAGCCAGTCACTAGGGACTCGAACAATTGTTCGCATTGGGAAATACATTTTTGCCTGTGTCAGAACGAGTAGAAATAAGATCAAAATGATAAGGAGATCAGCTTTTAAGACTGGCTTTTGACAACCTTCGTCACAAGGAATAGTAACATAAAAACTTACAGAAAGTTTGAAGAAGACACGGGACTTGGCACATGCTTTGGAAGAATCACCAGGGCTCTATAAAACAGGGCTTGAGAAATCCGGAGACTAGCTGAGGGTCTGTTGCCAAAATCGAAACAAGATTTAAGGACGATTGGAACTATGTGGGTGCAATGGGGACGGTTAATAATAGCTGGATTTCAGATATGAGAAGAGAAGAAGAATGTCTTCAAGGTTAGCTGGAACAACTGAAACAGCGTCAAGTAGGGAGGGACGGACAGCCCAGGGCAGCAGACACCCAAATGCGAATGCGCATGCGCAACCGCAAGGGACAACCGCCCAGCCCATAAACCCTGAGCCTTGGCGGGAGTGCATGGATAAGCCAGGTATGTTCCTTTAATATCCAGAAAGTCACATCTTATAAAGCAACATGGAAAATGTGAAACCAACTCTTAAATATTCCTTATTTAGCCCAATATAACCAAATTACAATTTCAAATAAGTCAATCAATGTAAAACTAATATAATATTTCAAATTAATTTGCATTTAATGTTTAAGGTATACTCCGATTTAGAGGACCTGCTTGTAAGTGCCACCATGTCAGCAGTAGTGGCCAGAGCAGGAAACTAGACAGAGAAAATACTCTCTTCTGCTTTTAATTATACCCAAGTTACAGGAAGTAATTCAGTGCTCAAGAAAGGGTTAGTTAATAAAGTATGCCATAAACAAGTAACTACTAAAAGATACTGTTCCAAAAGATATGAGTATTCATAATGTGTCCATAGGAAATGATGAGGGTCTAAGAAGGATGATCTTATAAGAGGGAGGTAGAAATAAGCCATACATACCCCGAGGAGCCTGGAAAGGCTTACAGTAAGCGCTCCTGAGGATGGTCTCTTGGGGGGCTGAGATGGTAATGATCTCCGCCCTGGCATGGGGTGACAGCGGTAGTGTACAAGTCACACTGAGGATGTGTATTAGGTACCTCACAAGGAAATATGTTATCCATAGTTTATCACTGAGGTTTGGATCAGAAATACAGATTTGGACTGTCAGTAGGCAGATGGAATTTAAAGCCACAGCCCAGATGAGATCATTCAGAGAATGGCTTTACCAGAGTCCCAAACTCCAGCTTTGGAGTCAGGGGGATGAGAGAGAATCAGCGTGGAGCCAGGAAAGTACACGTTGGGACTAAGGCAACTGGAAGAATGAGACGCTCCAGGCAGTGGGGAGGTGTGACTCACTACAATCGTGGTGGAAAAGTCCAGTCAGAAGGAGAGACACCGGCACCCATAATTAGTAGTGTTCAGAATCATAAATACATGTTTTGGATAACTCGCTGAATTATTTCATCAACAATGGTCTTTATCTGTTTTTTTTTTTTTTTTTTTTTTTAACACCACGTTTAACAACCACTAAACTCTCTATTTTCTTGGCATTAGTACAAAGGTAAAGAAAAACTCCAATGAGAATTGACCAGTATCAGTTCTGTAGAGAGGAGCTTCTAAAATGTTTGTTCAAGAAAGGGAAAGAGGGCTGGAGTTATGGCTTGGTGGTTAAGATCACTGGCTGTTTTTCCAAAGGACTCAGGTTCAATTCCCAACACTCACGTGGCACTTCACGACCATCTGTGACTTCATTCAGTCCTGAAAGTTACCCAGCCTTCAAAGATACCAGGTGCCCAGGTAAATGGTATACACACATACATGCTGATAAGACACCCATGCACACTAAAATAACAACAACAACAACAACAAAAACAGTCTAGTTGGGGCTGGAGACATGTCTCAGAAGAACATTTACTATTCCTGCTGAGGATGACGGTTCAGCACCTAGCACCCACGTGGTGGCTTATAACTTCCTGTCACTTCAGTGCCAGGGAAATCTGCAGGTTACTACTGCACACGCAGAGCACATAAATACGCTCAGGGACGAGCATGCACACATTCAAAAGGAAAATAAATAAATGTTCAAGAAGGGAAAGGAAAGAACCAGAGTCAAGAAGCAGGTGATGCTTAGGGTTACACTCAGGCAGTTCTGTACGAAGGAAGCAAGGGGGGTTACGGCATAGTCATTTCATACCCCTCGATTCCTGTTTTACCTCAACAAGCAGTTATGTCTTAGCTCCCCCCACCCCCCAATATTCTAGCAAGGAATTAAAAACCTGTGACTACAAGTCGAGTGGTTTCTACACTCTAGCACTCTGGCCAAGTGACCTGACCTACTGGATTAACATGAGATCTAACTCATGATTCAGATCATCAGGAGACTAAAACTACAACCCAAGACAAACACTACTGAAAAATAATTGAGATCCAATAATCACTAGTGTCTAGAAGTGTGTGAGTGCATGTGTGTGTGTGTGTGTGTGTGTGTGTGTATGTATTTATGTATGCATGTATGTGTGGGTTTCTGATGACTCAGCTGAATTATTTCATCAACCATGGTCTCTTTGTTTTCTTTTCTGTTAAACACCAAGTTTAAAAACCACTGAACTATCCATCTTCTTGGCATTAGTGTGAAGATGGAAAAAGTTTCCATGTACCAAAGCTTTAAAGTAAATAGCTAGTTGGGTATCTGTTAAGGAAATAAAACGTATGAACTGTAAGCCAATCAGAAGAGGACCTTATTAAAACAAAGCATACACTGATTAGACAAATCAAATATCATTTCAGCTTGCAGCCTTTGCTAAGGTTAATGAAATTCTAATCATTGTTCCTGTACAGCCGGTCTTTTGCTGATGGCTCAGGCTGGAAAAGCTTCACACAAGCCTCACTATTCAAAACTAAATTTACATCACTATCCAAATGGCTGTATGTTGACTCAAGAGTAAATATGACTTCCTCCAACCTCAGTTAGGAAACAG
Source organism: Micromys minutus (assembly GCF_963924665.1). Classification (NCBI taxonomy): domain Eukaryota; kingdom Metazoa; phylum Chordata; class Mammalia; order Rodentia; family Muridae; genus Micromys; species Micromys minutus. The sequence continues at coordinate 45,453,554 of NC_137954.1, read as the reverse complement.
AATATAGAGACTTCCTACTGTAAATATTAGCACCCAAAATGAGAAATACTGGCTCGAGGACAGATGGGTTATTCGGACAGCTATAAGGATGTCTTGTAACATAAGGCTTTTAAGTTTGGAAACAAAGGCTCTAGCTGGTTGAGAGGGTGTGATAATTTCACACAGAAAGCATGGGTATTCGTACAGCTATCCATTTCACTTGAAATGCTTAAAGCACTGTGTTGCTTCCTAGAGCCCAAACCCCTCTGGCTGTCCAGCTACCTGGCTCCTGATTAACAACTATGTTTTTCCCTTTGCCTAGCTTTTCAGTAATGCCTTCAATCTTCTCAAAGGGAGCAGTGAACCCACAAACAGGAGTCTGTGGCTGGGAAGCATGGTGCTGCTCATCACTTCCTGCTCAATGGGTGCCAGTTATCTGCTTGAAATCAAATTCACAAGAAGCTAACAGGAAGCCAGAAGACAGAGACAGACTGTTTGTGAGGGATATATATGCCACAGCCAGGATTGTCTGTGAAAAAGAGAAAAGTGCTCTGTGAAGCAAGGAAAACAGGAGAAAATCACTAGAGTTTTGCTGTTAGCCAACCAGAATTTAGAGCTGAGCAATGAAATGCTTAATGGGATAGAATGAGCTGATCACCGAGTAACTTAGGATTTTAAGGAAAGGGTATTTGTTAGCTGGATTAAAACAAAGCGAATAAATTACATGCTACTGAAATTATTGTTTACCAAGCATTCAGATGACAGAAAAACTATAGTTCTTAAATGACAAGAAATTCATTCACTCTCTATGCACATGCTCTTAGCCCACACATTTGGAAGCCAAAGATGGTCCTTTGATTAATTCTGCATTCTGTATTAATGTCTGAGATCACATTTAGGTAGAAGACCAAGATGGCCTTTTCTAGGATGGCAAATATTGCACCTGGATCTTCTGCTCTAATGTCGTAATTGATAAATGCTATTACTCGTCAATTTCCTCTACTGAGTATCTTGGGCATGTGTTAGCTTAGAGTTTATCACACAAATGCTACAAGACTATCTGAATCTATGTTTTGAGAGGGTGAACACGGCTCTTTTATTGAGACTATGAAAGGCTGACTGGATAGCCTCCAGTTTCCTCTTATACTATTGGCCTGGAGGAAAAGCACCCAACAGTCACTCAAGAAACCAGCATAGCTGTGGTGGCCTCCACAAATCAAAGTTCTGCCTGCCACAGGCTCCTCACATTTTGCTAGTCTGTTGTTTATGACAGACAGTCAACAGAACAGGCACAGAAACCAATCCTCTGTAAGCTTTTCCACTTGACATGTCCACAAAGCATCAGTCTATCAAACCCCAGTGAAAGAACAGCAAGCATCCTTATCTGCGCTTTAAGCCCTTTGAAGTACCACCTCTTGGCTGCTCAGGCTCTCCCCCACCTCCATTTGCCCCAGGCTATGAGATTCAGCTGAGAGAAAGAGGGCCCTTTAAATCCACCAATCCCCTGTTCAAAAGACTGTTTTAGAACAGTTAATTTCAAGGAAATGTAGCAGTCCATTTCCATAATACAACATGGCAGAAATAAGACCACTACAGGAGAGAATGTTCTCCACCAAGGAACTCTCAATAATTGCTTTTCTTTCTGCACTGTTCACTCCATTTTTATAAATGAACACAATATTAAGGCATCAATAATTGGGGTGGAAAACAAATGCAGGATCAGTGGGGGAAAATGGGTGGTGTTGTGATAGTTCTCTGATCTGCAAAGATACTGTGATAACCAAGACTCAGGAGAACCCCCCCCCCCCCGTCCACCCCACCTCCCCTGCTACCTTGCTGCTTGACGTGGCTCCCACTAGTGGGGGAAAAATCCCCCGAGAAATAAGACTGAACTAGTTTTCAAAATAGTGAGCTATCATCACAATCTTTGAAGTTTTTGTTTTGAAGTTTCCTTCCATCTTCTCTACCACCCACCGACTGAGAAGATTCCAAACCCTTAAAACTCCAATTCTCATGACTTCCTTTATCTCTGTTTTTCTTCCCATGGAAAACTTTTAGGGTGATTTTATAACAGAGTAAAACGAAATTAGGGGGGCAGTGGAGCCTGTCCGGTCATCAGCCAGTTTAAGAGGAAAGAAGTCTTTTCTGTCACAGAGAAAGTAGCCATTCTGTGAGGCCCATTCTTCCCTCGTTCCCTCGTTCCTTCCTTTTTAAATAAAATAGATTCAATCCTCTTCTCATCGTAATTTACTAGAACGAGAGAGACCAGCGGTCAGGATTATATCATATATTCTTAGTTTTAAAAACTCACATTTAAAGGTGTTTGAGTTTTGTTTGTGGGGGAACGTGAAATGGTTTATATGGTTAGTGAAAAGAACACATCAAACTGAGAGAAGAGATGTGTAAATAAAATATCAGAAGAAAATGTGAAGTTTTAAAATCCCCACAGCTATTTTCGCAGACGGGTAGTTATTTGGTTGTCTCAATTATATAACTTATTGATTACTTTCAATATTATTTTGATTGACAGATAAATGCTATAACAACATAAAATCACATTTTCTTTTTCTATGGACTCCTAAGGCCAAACACTACCACAGAAGCCAAATAGAACTGAGTGAAAATAACTACTTCCCACAGCACGGTTATTTGCCAAAGCCCTGCACTTTAACCGGGGTGCTTCGGACTGTTCGTTTTTCTCTACTAAGTCCTTCCAATTTCATTTTAAAAACATAAGCAGAAACCAGTTTTCCTTCCGTCTGCTTTTCTCCAGAGAACCACAACAAATGTAACTGAGTCCCTTTCCCCAAGATAAACAACTCTACCATAGTTTCTTTCTCACATCACATTTTTTAACAAAGGTTTAAAAAAAAAAACTCTGACATATAAATTATTTTATGTTTAATATGTATGGAACCATATATTAAGATTCAGGTCTAATTTATAATAACTGTTGGATATGTACAAAAAAAGAAACTAGTTTTGCAGCTGTGCCTAGAGGCATTGATCATGTGAACATGGTGTGGCTTTGCCAGGAAGCTGTAGGGCAAGTCTCCAGCGCCCTCAGCTTCAGTTCATATTCCTATGGCTTCATGACAGATCGATGAATGGCGTCGTTATTCAAATTTTAGGGTTATTAGTTCTCAAGTTTGGGTCTCCAGTGGCCCAGTCATTACCCTTCAGATTCTAAAAATGCACCCAGCCTCATCCACGTAGGACTTAACTAATAGAATTTTGTAGTCTCGAATCGTCCTTGTTTAATTAACTTGATCTGATGTTTGCCTCTCCATAAAAATATTAAAGTGAGAAGGGTGTCACATTATAGACCTCCCCTCTGTAACACAGGGTTTTGAACATTGGAGTTGGTGAGACATTTTTTTCTAATTCAGTTTCCCCTGACGACTTATCTTGAGGAATTTTCTTATCCTTTGGGAGGCCTGCATTCAGTGAATTAGGTCAGAATTTCATCTTCTCTATTGGCACAGCTTTATGTAAACCAATATCAGATTTGTGAACTTAATAATACCCTTCTGCAGGAGGCAGAATAAAGGCCCCCAAAGATGCTGCTGCTCTAAACTGTGGAGTCTGTGAACATGCTATGTTGATGATGTAATGACCATGCAAGTGGTTATGGTTAAAGATGTCAACATGGTTAGGCTGTCCTGAGGTATAAGTATACTCAAGTTAGGGGGCATCACACATATTTTAAAAGAGAAAGCTTTTATTTTTCTGGCTACAGAGAACCAGAAAGATAGCAGTGTGAAGCTTTGTCCTCTCTTGCTTGCTTTTACAATGGGAAAGGATGCTGTGAGCCTCTCAAAGCCCTTGGAAGCTGCAAGGGCATGGAACACGATTCTTCCTTAGAGCCTCCTGGAAGGAAATACCCTCAATCCAGCTGACCTGTAACCAACAGAACTATAAGATGAGACATATGTGCCCTGTAAGCTGTAACTCCTGTCGTAATTGGGCAGAGCCAATGACAGGAAGCTAATAGAGCATCTCTGTCAGGCTACATAGATCATGTCTTCTCGAGGGAGAGTTAGAAGCTGACTAGAGGCAAATGGTCCTGTTCTAACCTGGCCATCATGTGTTCATGAAAAGAGTCAGTGTCATATAAAGCCTAGAACCCAGGCTTCAAGTTTGGGACCTGATATCACAGAAGGCGCATCTCTGACACCTTCCAACTTGAGCTTCTGGACTTCTCTGGATGTTTATTTACACATCTCATTTCTCCATACAAGGTCCTGGAATTTTTGGGATCTTCATCCAGTTCTCCGTCTAGTGAGAGCTGATATAATCATCTTGTTACTGTGTCTCATGCCAGATCCCATTTACCGCAAGCTGTCAAGCCTACAGACTTGGTGTCTCCACACTTAAGCAAGAACAAATGTAAGCGTTAAAACTTAAAACTTTCATTATGACATAAAATTAAAAGAGACCGTCTCACAAAGCAATTTTTAAGATCACTCTTCCTGAACAGCACGAGACCGTTATTTCTTACTGACTCCTTATAGAGAAAGTACATGTAGCGTCAATGTTCCATTGACATAAATTCCCAGAAACAAACCAGTTAGTAGAGTACAAGACTCTAGAAATAAACAGTCTAAACCACTCTTTGTCCCTCTCAACAAAGCCAGTGGGCCTTCCTTCTGTGCAGAACAAAGGTCCAGGGACCTGAAGAGAGGGGTACGGCCTCCGTAAAAGCCATTTTCAAGACCCTGTTCTCGTGAATGCTGTTTGCCCACTACTTTCCTCAAAACCCACGGCCAGAGGTCTTAGGATGTGCTGGAATTGTTTATTGGGGATCCAGGAATGGAACCATAGGCAGAGTGCTCGGTTGAGAAGAAGGTTCTATGGGTTTCTTGCTGAGGCAGCCTGGGAGAAAAAAAGCTCAAAGGGGAAACTAACTTCCAGAAGGAAATCTTCACTCTCAGTTCTCCGCCTGATGCTGTACGAGATGGCACAAGACTCGCTTCAGAGATAAGAGACAAATGCTTATCCTCAGGATAAGTATTTAAGTATTTCATCAAGTACCAAGTTCATCCCTCCACGATATTACAAACATGCGGATGTAGGATATAAGTATGAAATTATGACTATCAGCAGACATTGAACTGCACAGAACAGATAAATCCGTGTTCTTCCAACAATACCTCTCATATTTTGCTATTATCACATAAGCTGGATAAAATAGCAGCTAAATTATGTAATTCACACACTTTCTAAGAGTCCTGGCCATCAACACCTATAAAATTATTTTAAGTTTTTTTTCATGGAATACAGTTCCATGGAATACAGCACTGCATGCTGGTGTTGCTTAGCGGGCAAGTAGCAGGTATCACATTGTTTATTCACAGTGATTTTTATAAGCCCACCCCACGTATGCACACATGCATGCACAAACACACAATAGTTTATATGCAAGCTATAAATCAGTCTTCCGTGACTGGCTGAAATTTCCCTATATATTATGCTTCCGCTGGAAGTACATTTTAGAACACAAGAAACCTAATGCAAAATAGTAGAGGCATTTGGTAATTCTCATAATACTATATAAAACCAAGCACTTACCTTCCATTGCTAATCACACTGGCAGGAGAGCAACAGGAGAGGGGCTTTATTGTGGGATGAATCATCCCCACGTAGATGCTGGGAGCAAGCCGAGTATACATACTGACATCATCAGGAGAGACTTGGAGGCAGAGGGTACTATGGTAACCACGCAATGTGCTGGGAGACAGCGCCTTTAATTGCTTTAACAACTTCCTGGGGCTCAAGCTACCGGGCTTGGATTTGCTAAGTAGGAGAGGAAGGCTGTCACAGAGGCAGCCACTGTGACGCAGAGCTAAAGAACTCAGTGAATTCTGGAATTGCTAATTCCACTGTGACTTCTTAATGGCAAATGTCTGTACATGGTTCTATTGGCAACATCGTTTTCTCATGCAGAGCTCCGAGGAAGGCACAGGTCAACATGCGATGCTCTGAGGTAACAGGAGTCTAAGTTCATATATAATTCTCTCACCTACCAAGCATTAATATGATTGGATTGCAAACGTGCTTTTCCTTGAGAGTGAATGCGTGATGCACTTTGAAAAGAAAGCCCACATCTGTGCCGTGGGACATCTGCAAGCTGATAACAATGACAACTGATTCCCTCTAGTTATTCCCTTGGAAGATGGCAGCTGCGGGTCCATTTATCTCTGAGCTCCACCAAATCCTTGCCAATGGGTCACTTATGCAGAAAACACCTCCAGGGACGTGGCTAATTATTACACCCAGATAAAACCAGTCAGGAAACCAGGACTTGATGTTACCATTTTCTTGTTAAAGTCTCTCGTGTCAAAGGCAGAACAACTCCTATTGTAACGATGCCCTCCACTGGACAACCACGCAAAACATAAAGCTTTCCTGTGAACTCTTTGTTCTTGCTTGCCTCTGCCCCCCATATTGATGAGAACACGGGGCTCTTTAGCAGCACCAGGTTTAGAGTCATTGCTTAAAATAACCATGTTCCAGCATCAAGCCCAGTCTATAATGATATCCTCCGCTTACCTAATCAGAGTATATAATTTATCATCTGTGATATGAAAACTATTGTTTTCTCTCCCATGACTATTTGATTGACATGTTTTTCAACAACAGCAGGATGTAATTTTTATTGTAACTACTGCAATTGTAAGGATAAGCAAGTAAGTTGTCAGGTCTTCCTTAAGACAGTCACAGCAAAATAAAAACTGAAGGTTGCCACTCTGTACTATATACTTAGATCTCAGCTCTTTCAAAAAAACTATTATTATCTCTATTTCAATTTAGATGATGCCAGGCCTGCCTCTTAATGTTTCCCTTGTAAGTAAATAGCTTACAAATGTCTAACCGTCCCATGGCCTCAAAAACAGCAAATGGAATATAACAGTAACAATTTCCAATCTCAAATATATATATACATATATATATATATATATATATATATAGTTTTTTTAAATCTAATTGACAAGTCGGGAGTTCTCACTGCTACGGAGCTTGGGAAAGACAGAGAGCAGATGAGAAACACGAAATCTCAGAAAAACACAGCATGCCCCGAAGTCAGCTAACAATTTCCGAACAGCCTCCCTTTCTTCCACTTGTGCCTTCTGAGATCCTGTTTGAAACAGCAAGACAGGCCAAGCTCAGTAAGATGGAGGTAGGTAAGCAGGAGTATTACCTAGCGCCAGGAAGATGGCTGCCTAAGTCTGCTGCGTGATACTGAGCTCCTCAACCTGAGCTTGACCCCCAGGACCCACATGGTGAAAGGAGAGAACCAGCTCCTGAAAGCTGTTCTCGTACTTCCACATGCATGCTACAGCGCACACATACACACACACACACACACACACACACACACACACACACACACACACCTCATGTACACTAAATATAAAACATATATTGCTCTACACACATGGTATAATTTTGTTTGTTGGGTGGAGGACGTAGCTGAGAGGCAGAAAGCTTGATGAACACCCATGAGAGCCTGAGTTCAATCCCTAGCGCTCACAACTGTGTGTGCGGCTCATGTCTGTAACCCCAGAAATCTGGAGGTAAAGGCAGGAGGCTCAGTCGTTCAAGGTCATTGAAGCTAGCCTGACCTTTATAAAATCATATCTCAAACTATTCCTGCATATATGAATATGCATTGAAAACTACCTAGAAGACATGGCACACATACATTAGGAGTGACACTTTTGGTGACTTAAACTACAGATTATGTTTAAGGGAGAGTCCCTCAATCTTTATATGATTCTCTACTTTAAAGATTTAACCATGAGTTATTGCACTAATTCAACAAGCAGAAATCCACCTAAGTGTGCTCTGTACCAGGCACCCTGGCCACCTGACCCCACAGAAGGCTCATCACAGCTTTGGTGGGCCGGGTTCTGCACTAACCACCGGAGTTCAAGGACGCTTCAAACCATTCTTTAACAAAGGCATCCCGCCTAGCTGAGTGGAGCTAGAAAGTGAAAGTGATTTAAGGTTATCAAGGAAACAAACACACCCAACTGAGCAGCTGTGTTGACCTTTCCAGAGATGCGAGTCAAAAAGGAAGGACAATCCATCAATAAAACTAGTTTGTTAGATTTATTTTTAAAGAACCATCACAGGAGAAGTATAACCACACATCAGGCCAAACCACAAGATCTCTAACACTATGAAGTGCTACAGGAAACAGAAGATTGCCAGGAGAAAGAAATCATGCCAGAGGCCCTAGGTGGCCAGGTTATGGTCTGCCAAAGATGTTTCTTTTGAGAAAGAAACCTAATTTCTCTAACTCCTACCCACAATTCATCCTGACATAGCTTTTATTCTCCTGTAATTAATCTTTAAAAACAGCTGAAGGTAGTATAGCCTACTCAATATTCTTGCTCCTTTTTCCAACCCTATTAATTTTCTTCTCCCAACAGTGCAGTGGCACCGACTTCTTACGGATCATAAATTCCTCAGTTGATAACTTTATATAAAAACACCACCACCTGTCTGTTTCTGCGTTTATTCCTTAGAGCAGCAATGATGGAGCGCACACCCACATTTAGACCACCTACGAGAGTCCAAGGTTCAGAGGTTAGAAGCAGGGCTGGGAATAACAGACTAGACTCTCCTGTGGTCTGACAGGTTACAGCTGGAAACCATATTCCCCGTTGGATCTGTCCTAACTTCAGAAAAACAACAGGCTTATTCTTTGAGCATCTGAAAGCTTCACTGGTACCCAAGCAGAAACGAATCAAAACTTAAAAGTGAAAAATGATTCTTTTACAGTAAGACTGTATTTGTCATACCTAAGTCTACCCTCCAGAAAACACCCAAACCTTTAAACTGAAGTTATGGAGCCCACAAGCTCCTCAGCGTGACTTGTATATCAATCTGATGTGAGCTCAAGCTGGCAAGTAAAAGAGGCAAACGGAGGATAGAGTACAGAGGGACGTTCGAGCAGTCAGCTCCGGTGGCCATTGAGCACCCCCCCCCCAACATCTGAGGATAGGACAAAGCATCCTTAATCCACTTAGACCACCCTCCCTCCTAACCCAAAGAAGCATTGCTCTTGGCTGCCCTGCTGTTGGTCAAATGAATGTTTATCTAACTCCAAGTCAGCACAGTGGACACTGGAAGTTCATGGGGCTTTGTGATCAACATTTGGGATTCTGACTTTTAATTAAGACAAATCCGCACTGAGCTAATGAAAAAGTACAAGAACTGGTAGAAAGGGCTATGGCCTGACATCATACTGAAAGCCAGGTAACAGCCAAATTTAGTGACCTGTCCCCTGACGCTTCTCTGACATGTTAGAACTCTCTAGTCTCATTACTGACTTCGATCTTCAGTGTAACCTTCTTCTGGCCATTCTGTGATTATTACTTTGTCCTTGATAAGTCTTTAACTCTTTAGTCCAGTCAAGATTCTAAATACAAGATTGTACAAGGCTCCCCCTGTAGGACAATGCCAATCTTAACCTCCGGGTAAGCACTTCAGACAACAGCCCACTGAACCATGCCCAGCCTCATTCCCTTCCTGTTTTAGGGTGAAGATTGCATTAGTTTTTGATACAATTTGGCTGTGAGTCAGTCTGGCTTTGGCTTTTTGCTGTTCTTGTTGTTGAAAGATTTCTTTTTTATTAGTGCTCTAATATCATTAATTAGTACAGCCTATTAAGGTTTTAAAATGTCTCTGTGTTCTAATTTTGGTAGGTCACATGTATAGAGAAATTTTAAATGAACTGGTAGCACTTTTCGGTTTTATTTGAATTTTCAGAACTAAGAGGCTTGGGAATGAAGAATTAGTATTTACGGTTTTCTCCTGATAAATGACAGAATGTGAGAAAACGTAACACACTCACTATCTGCTGATAAATTCTTTTTAAAAGTTTTTATTCTTCTCATATATTTTGTCCTGACTGCAGTTTCCCCTCCCTTCTCTTTCCATTGACCCCCCAATTCGCCCCCATCTATTGCTTCTCTAGACAATCCCATCCAATAATAATCCTGTTCTTTCCACTGCCATTTTCCTACTTCCTGTAAGCTTCTGAAGCGCGGAGTCTCCTCCCTGCAGAGGGCTGAGCGTGTGCTCCGAGTTTGCTCAGTCAGTGCTGAATGATCGTAACCCTGCTCTCGGTTTTGCAAGGTACTTACGATTAAACGTTTCTACTGAAGCCCTATTAAAAAGAACCCCATGGGACATGCTAAAATACAAATCTGAATTCTGCTCTCAAAAGATGGAAACAAAACAATAACAAAACACAAAAACAAGTTATAAAAGCTCAACTAGATTCCATCGTTTCTACCATCCAACTTCTAATTTCCATGATTCCCCATTGTGTTTCTCAGCTGGACCTCTACCTTCTAATAAATAGCTACCTTTTCTGCAAGTAGGCCCAACAGGCTGGCTCATGTAAAAAAACTTTCCTTTTGTGTGTATGTGTGTGGTTTGGTTGGGTTTTGGTTTATTAATTGCTTTTATGTTTGTCTTTTAATATTTTTATCCTTAAATTTTTAGTCGCTTTACATCCTGCTCACTGATCCCTCCCAGTCACCTTCTCCCTCAATTCTTTCCCCATCTCCCCTTCTCCTCTGAGCGGATGCCGCTCGCCCCATCTCCTCCTCACACTATGTGTACAGAGGTGTTTTGGCGGCTTGTATGGCTGTACACCATATGCATGCAGTACCTGTGAAGGCCAGAAGGTGGCGAAAGATCCTCTGGAGGCTACTTCTCAGTCAAAAAAAGAAAGAAAGAAAGAAAGAAAGAAAGAAAGAAAGAAAGAAAGAAAGAAAGAAAGAAAGAAAGAAAGAAAGAAAAACTGAAGGTACTCAGTTTTATCCTCAAAGAATTTAAATTTTGCTTTCATTCAAAGGTCAAAGATTATCTCCTTACTGTACTTTTTAACTCATTCAAGGGTCCAGCATCTTACACACATATTCTGAACTGAAGACAGATAACAAAGCCCTTCGTGTTCTGAATCTGAAAGTCAAAGAATTATACATTGCGGCTTACTTTAATGCCTAGAATGCATTTCAGCACTTCACGATTCTAATTTTGATTACTATCCTCAGAAGTGAGGGATTAAACTCTAATTTTTTTTCTAAAGAACCTAGTTGAAGATAACTTCCTATTTTAGCCCTTCAATTAGTCTGATTTAAAATACCTCTTCCCTAAGCTACAAATAAAGAACGCGGAGGGAAATGTGGAGCACGCACAGGACTCGAAGCAGGCATTACGGGGTTAAGGATGATGTCCGTAGCCTAAGAGGTCCAGCAGAGCTGAAAGACTCTGGCAGCCAGACTGAGCTCAGGGCTTTTGAACAGCATCCCTTCTGTACGTGGGCCTGCAAAGGGCGTGAGGGCAGGTCCGTGCATCTCTGGACTTCAACTGGTCAGCCAGTTGGTGGCACAGCGCTGGATTTCCTTCCATTTAACCGGTTAAAGCAGGTTTACTGGCAGTTCAGGTCATGTGGGTGGTTCTGGACGGTCAGGTGAAGCAGTAGACATCCACCATTGCTCTCAGGAAAGAGAATCCCACCCTCTGCACCCCTGTCACATGCTGTGTGGGATGCCTGCAGTGGCTCAGCCCATTTTAATGAACTACCTTCATTTTCTTTATCACTTTTCCTCTGAAAGCTAAAGCATAATTCATGCAGTTTAATAATACTAATTATGAGAAAGCTTGCTTTTCTCCTGTATCAGGTTAAAACATCAGCAGGTCAGTTTTAATGCCACACTGGGGAGAGACCGAAGTAAAAACTCCAGTCAACAGCAGTCATGTTCAGAATGAGTTAAATACCAAAGCAGAAACAGTGTACACACACACACACACACACACACACACACACACACACACACACACACAGGCACGCACGCACGCACGTGCAAACAAGAAAGTGATAGCTGCAATCACTGTCAGGCAAGGAGTTGCTCAGGAAACTGAAGTTTTTATTAGAGATACCTCAGGTCGGGTAGGAACTTTTATCTGTATGAGAAATTAGAGATTCAAGCCTATTGGAAGAGTCTTGGAACGTCGGCGTCCCACTGCTAAAGTGCTACAGTCAAGAGTCAGTGCATTCCTGTAAAATATTAATTATGCGTGGGCTGGGCACCCAGGGTAAGAGGAAGGACGGAGAAGCTCAGCTAAGGGTAACTATAAAGAGCTCAGGCCCAGAGCTTGTCTGAAACAACATGGAAACAGTAATTACCCATTCAGACGCTCAGAAGCCTATCCGAGAACTCACCCCATCACCCTCCTTCTCTGCCCCAGTAAGATCCACAGCTTCTGGCTGTGAAGAGGGAGGCGGAGTTCGGGGACTTTAGAACAGAACACGGGGTCTACTGCGACCACCTCTGCAGTTAGATGAGTTACTTAACGTCCCGAACCACGGATGTGTCACCGTAAAAGTCCAAGAAAGGCCGCCACGAAGGCACTGGAGATAGATACCCTGTTGAACAGAACGTGTATCCCCGAAGTGGGAAACTAAAAGAAGAGCAACTTGGCCATTTTTATGTAAGTAGAAAAGGTGGCTCCGGGGAGCTGTACCATGTGATAGTGAGTCACGCCCTAACTGTCTGGGGGTTGGAGGAGAGGGATGTGTGGTGTCAAAGGAAACTGCAGGAGAACAGGAAGGGACATGGGATCAGGGCAGACTCAAGACGTACACTTGAGCCAGAGAAGTGGTTCATGGGTCTTGACTGGTGGGAGATGATAAAGCCCAGGATGGCTGCAACAGCAGGAGGCAAAGAAGAACAGAGAGGCCCACACCAGAAAACCCAGCGAAAGGACGTGCGAACAATGGCCGCATGAAGGAAGGGGCAGGGAGGGCTTACATCTGGCAATCCAAGGTCTGGAGCCACTGCTTTATAGGATCTGTGTAAAGCACCCAGGCAACGCCACAACATCCGGCTGGTTCCGTCTCTGTGTCTGTACTCACAGAAGAGACCAAGAGAGAGGGTCAGATGGCCTCGGGCAGTGCGAAAGCCCACATAAGCCAACACCTAGGAAGCAGCGGGGCCTTCTCGCTGTTCATTTTGCATTAAAAATGGCTCTGAGAACAAGGAGGAGCTCACGGCGTATACAAGTCAGATAAAGAATAAGGTTGCCAAGGCATTGGAACTTGTTTCGTTATGACACTTCTTGAAATAAAAGGATATCTTACATATTGTACCTTTAGTTTTACAAGTAGGAGGTCTACAACTTAGAGGCAGTCTCTTGTTCAAAGTGGTCAGCCTTCAAAACTGGTGTGTAACAAGTCTGACGACCATTACCCCCAACACTGAGATACATGAAAATATTTCCAGAAATAGCCCTTTTTACTTTTAATTCCCCTAATACATTTTAAAGTCTCCGGCTAGCATAGTAGACTGACTTGGACATGCGATGTCCACGTATACAGTCAGCACTCAGCTAGCTAACATATTCTGTTTTCTTTATTCATAGCCTATATTCTTAAGTCGGCGGGTGGGTACCATTTATTTCTGTACTGAGAGCAGCTATAAACACCCTGTTTGTGGAAATGGCAACTCCTCCCAGATTTAGTGATTAGGTCACTTTTAAAAAGTTAATGCTCCTGTCAGAATTCCAAGGTCCTTTGGCAGCAGCAGGTCTGCTACCCTCCTGTCTACGGGCTCCTCACCGAGCAGCTTTAAAATGCGCCCACAACAAGCACACATCCTAAAAGTAAGTGATTGGTCTGGTTGTCATTACCCATACGACAACAAGATTCTAGAATTGAATGGGAAGACAGGAATCTTCAAAAATCCAGTTCTAAAGGGCAGGGGATGCTGGGCAGTGAGAAGCAACGCAGAGCAAGGTAAAAAGACTAAAACCGTGTCCAACCTTCCTGCCGCCTGGATGTGTTAATGCAGTTCCTCCTGTGGTGGCCTCCAACCATACAGTTATTTTGTGGCTACTTTGTTAGTGTCATTTTGCTACTGTTAGGAATTGTGATGTAAATTTCTGATGGAGAAGATACCTAATCTGCAACCCCAAAGGGGTCGTGACCCACAGGCTGAGAACCCCTGAACCAAAACCAGTGAAAGGGTAACAATGCAATAGGCAGACAATTAAAGCACACTCCACCTGGAATCACCCCCCAAACCCCTCACTCACCTGCCCCTTTGCCAGGCTTGCTTCCCTCCCGGTGCTCTGAGAGAGGGGTTTATACCAGGAGGGAGGAGAGGAGAGCTAACCTTGGCTGCACTCCTTTGATTTCAGCGAACTAACCAGAAATGAAGTTGATATTAGAGAGCCACAGGCAGGAGGATAATACACTACCCCTATCAGACGACTTGGGTTTATTCATGAGCTCCCCACTGTGCTAAGAAGAGCAAAAGGCAGGAGGAAGCTCACTTCAAAGCACTACTGAAGGATGGTTAACACCGGCCACAAACAGGAATCATGGGCTTCTTTGATGTGGGGAATTCTTTGTGCCTGCCTTCAAAGAAAGGACATCTACTAAGTTTAAAAGTTCTTAAAAATCCCAGTAATACATGTCCTCTGCATGCTGAAGAGCAGTTAATTACCTAAGGGAATAAATAAAATTTAGGACTCTGACTCAGAGGCTATGCCTTAAATAAAAAACCCACACATATTCCGCCCTTGTCAAAGTTCTGTGGCAAGATGCACAGAGTACAGATGTCTCTGCAGATTGTCTCCTCCACGTCCCGCTGGGTGTCACAACATTGTGAGTCTCACAACCTGCAAAACATGGTGAACATGAACCAAGCAACATACACAAGGTCAACTCAAGATGTCACCTGAGCTCAAGCCCAGAGCTGACTTGGTTGCAATGAGTATGGCAGCAAACACGCAGGACTTCGTGTGAGGCTAACACCACAGTCGTGTGAATGTGCCAGCCTCAGAAAGCAGAGAAGCTGCCGTCAATTATTTCCCACGGTGAATCTTCACACAGAAATGGGGAGCTGGGATTCAGTACAGAGGCCCTTACAGTCACTGTGAAAGGTCTTTTGGTAAAGTACAGAAATGCCAACAGTTAACGGCGGTTAAAATTTGATTTTTATGGCAACCATCAGTATTTGCTGGTTGAGATTAGAAGCCAATTCCATGCAATTCAAATGACGTTTAGCACACAAATGCTACACCTGGTATTATTTACTAAAATATTTGTACTTAACATCTCCAAAATAGTCTTAAAGCATGTGTTGAAGAGAAGCAAGTTTCTCTTTGTCTAACAAATTTGCACTTTTCTAACAACTACTTGGGGGGGCAAGTTATACTTCATATACAAGATAAGAGGCAGCTTTAAAAAAATTCAGTTTGACATTCTGGTCTGCATGCTCCTACAGTAGGTCAAAGCTCTAGCCAGCTGCTGAACAAAAGGCACACTAGGAAACAAAATGTCCTTTCCAATCCTTTTATATACAATACTCTCAAAGCAACATGGACAAAGTTAATTAAAATGTGGCCACTCAAAACATTCACAACTCTAAAACAACAGTCTGACACAATCATCTAACTCCAGCCATTCTCATTGCATTAAGTAAGTATCCTGTCTACTGTGAAGTAAACAGATGTCCAGCTACCACATTAACTTTCTAGTTAGAGATGTGAAGAGGTGCGTGTAAAAGTCTGAGACTATTCACCAGGTTGCGGTGCACATTTAGGACAACCCCTAGGGTCTGACTTCATGAAGAAGGGTCAACTCAGTTCCAACCTCAGTCCTGAGGGTTCAGGCTCTGCTTGGAATCCCTTCACTGAACTGACTCAATCTAAGATGATTTATAAACCTCCCTCTTATTCCTGGTAGCTGAGTTCAAGGTCCTTCTCAAGTATCTTAATCCAAAATTGATCACCAGGCCATAGAATGTTTTGTTGGTGTCTATGCATCAACAAAGGTATGTTTGTTAAACATTTAACAAAGGGCATTTTTTCCTATAAGTGTGATATTATTGGCCTATGAACCTGTAAATATAAAAATAAATCAGGATTAATAAAAAATTGCTTGCCAAAGTGGAAGATTGCAAGAAATAGAAATCATTGGTGTGGACTCTGATAAGGGTTGAGCTTCCTACCATACACAAAGCAAAGGAAACAGACGTCTCTGCCTCCACTAGAGACATTTAACGTTTGTTTCCGGACAAAGGGCCAGTTATGCATATTCTTCCGACATTCAGTCAAGAATGAAGGTCAATCAGCAGGCTTCTCTCACACCAACACCACAGCCATGAATACAATGTTCCAGTGCCTTCCATTTAGGGTTCCCTCCACATTCGTCAAAAGGGCAGCTATAATCATCTCGCTAGTTAAGAAGGAAGTATCTAGGAAGCCTGATACCACACTGATAGTAGCATTGCCAAGAGCCACCAGAGCACACATTAGCTCGGCAGGGTTGTTCTGACAATCCTCTTTAAGGTCTTCACAAAATGCATCTCAATATAGGGGTTAGATAACAAACAAATGGTTGCTCATCTCACTATTTCTACAAAATTCCCCAAAATGATTTGAGTTTTATCTAAAGGAAAGAGGGAAAAATTAGCAGCCAAAGTCAAAAATGGAGAAGGCCCCGGAGTTGGGAAGGCATCTCACACTTCCAGCACTCTTCCTGTTTGTCCCTGTCTAGAGTAAATGCCAACACCAAGGAAGAGCCGCAGCACCAAAAGTGGACACCACACCAGAAACAGAAATTCCCAACCTCGCGAATCACTCCATCAGAACCCGAAATACAGCTCTGGAGTAAAACATACAAAAATCCCCAACCATTAGGATTTCCATGGGCACAGTTTACATGATCAATAAATAGAGGTAATTTTGTAATTTCTCATAGGAGAATTAACATAACCACAAATATCACTCAATATGCTATTTAAGAAAATTGCCTTCACTTTTCTACAAAACAAATAATGCTCCTTAACAGCTTTCATGGTAATGCTAACTCTTCCATGTTAAAGCAGTCAAGAAAATCTCCCAATCTAACCATGTCTTACAAATGCTTTAAATGTTTTTTCTTGGGCTGGCCTTAATGATTCCTGTCTCCAACTGGATAACATTAATCATTAAGATGCTACTTCTCCCAGTGCATTGCAAGAAAAGGTCCCATCTGCCAATCACACCTGGGGCTCAGGACTGTCCTTCCTGCCTCTCAGGGAGCCTAATGGTCCTGTCTAGCACCATGGTACTTAACTTCCAATGCACAGGGCTCCGAAGTTGATGTACACCAGTCATTCATGTTAGAGGATAATTTAAATTAACTCTATGAAGCAGGAAGTTAACGTTCTAAGGGTTACCTGGCCAAGGATGAAGAAACCACTATAAATACATTATAAATTCAAAGACATTAAATAAATAATGAATTTTATTTAAATTTCTTCAATAGAAATTATTTATTTAAATGTGGTCAATGGGTTAAAAAGAAGAAGAAACATACATTTAATTTGTTAAGCCAGAAAATTTTCCACACTTCTGGTTTAGAAGTGTGTGTGTGTGTGTGTGTGTGTGTGTGTGTGTGTGTGTGTGTGTGTGTGTTTAATCTGCTATAGTTCCAAAACTGGTATATTAATTCTGTTTATGTCTGGTATAAAACTGTTAAACTACTGAAGGCATTTCATGTTATCAAAATTCACTTAAAATCACTTACTGGCCAGTTTTCAGTTTTGTTTTATGTAGGGATATTTCTATGTCATTGTTCTCTGAGCTTTGAAATACAGCCAGCACTTGCCTCTCGTACTTCACATAATTATATTGATATATGGACCTACTTTGTACTTTGGTAGAACATTTTGAAGACTTTGCAATAATATCCAATTTAAAATGTCTCCATTTGTAAGAAGTGAAGCATTAGGAACAGACAAGTCTAACCACATTGGAATTTGTGTGGTGGGTTAAACAGGCATCTGTCTATGTATTTCTCCTAATAGTTCTAAATACAAGAATATTAGATGTTCAAGAATAACTTCCCAGATTTAAAGGAGGGCATATTTACAACGTTTTACATTTTACTTTTTATTGACAATTGAGTCCATTATGGGGCACAATGCAAAGTCTTACTCTGTTATATGTGAAAGTTTCACCCCAGTTAATTAACATCCCCATCACTGCACCCTTTCATCCTTATTCTGTCTTCTACATGCTAAGAACAGTCTCTCTCTCTCTCTCTCTCTCTCTCTCTCTCTCTCTCTCTCTCTCTCTCTCTCTCTCTCTCACACACACACACACACACACACACACATAAGCACGCACGAACTCATCAGAAGTTGGGAGATGTGGAGAGACAGTTCAATTGTTAGGAGCACTAGCTGCTCTGCAGTGATCCAGATTCAATTCTCTGCACACCGCCATCTGTATCTCTAGCTCTAGAGATTCTCACACCTCCTCTGGCCTCCTCAGGCACCAGGCACGCACGCAAACACTCACATAAACTAAATAAGCATAAATAATTCTAAAAGAAAATTGGGACTGACATCATTTTGACCTAGAAATAATGATTCAGTTTCTATACGAACAAGACTCCTATGTAAAACTATGTAAAGGATGTTTTCGGAGGACAAAAAAAAATTGGTATATGAGAGTATTTGGTTACCATATTCACGTATAGACTTCTTGCCTTTTTGTTTCCTACAGAAAACACATTTTCTTCTGCTACTCAAACTCTCAGCCAGTGAGAGATGATCCTGAGTAACAAAAACTATCAAGTTGCATTCTGACTTCTAAGAAAAATGAAGGTCAGCAATTTTGTGTTACAAGTTCTTCACTTCATAAAAATAAGGTCTGTAGGATGTCTGTAAGCAGGGATCTCCTCCAGTGGGTTAAGAGGGGATCTGAAGTTATGAAACTTTCATTCGCTTCCCCTGCTGCAGCCCACACATACCAGGCAGGAGCAGCAGAAGCCACGTGCGTGATGCTTTTACAGTTTACCAGATCCCACATCAAGTGCCCCCAAGGCAACCAAGACCTTCGGAGTCAACTGTCTAGTAAAACGATAAAGCAGAGGAAAGAGAAAAAGAAAAACATTGTGCAACTGCTCAACACATCTTGTATAAATAAATCCATTTCCTGGAATGTGGTAAATATTTATCTTCAATATAGGAGCCTCTGGGTTTTCATAGCCTTGTCTTTTATCAGGACTGATTGGAGAGCCATTAATAACAACAGGGACTTCCTTTACCACCAGCTTGTTTCTCAAGACCATCATTTTGGCAATTTTCTCATCTTCTAGAACACATGTCCAAAACTGGGCACATGCATATATTAATGATAATCTTCATATATCACAAGTGAACTTTCTAAATGCACACAAGTCCCATTTGGAATAAGTTACAACTTCAAAATAATAAATATCTCTAATTTCCTTTCAGGGACAACAGACCATAATCCTACTCAATACTCACTTACTATATTTTGCCATTCTACTTATGTATTTTTTACTTATAATTGTAATTATGTGACTTCTACCCTCTCCCTTCCCTCTTGATTTTCCAGTTACCCTTCCTTCAACGCCCCCCCCCACTCCCCTGCAGCCTCTTTTTATTTGATTATATTTGTTACACGCACACACCTGTTGTTTACATGACATATACATTTAACATGCTGCATCTGTTTTTGATGTGTGTGTGTTTACAGCTTCAAGGCTGACCACTCTGCACTGAACAACTGCATTGGGCTTATATGCCTGGGAGAGGCTAAATCTCCCAGCAGGCACTAGTGGCCCTTTGTCTAGGGCTGGGACCCAGGAAATTTTTCCTTTCCACATTAACCTGCCTATTGGTGTTGCCATTTTATCAGTCCTGGCATGGGGCCAATACTTCCATCCCAACACCTGGGGGACAGAAGCTTGCAGACCTCTGTGAGTTTCTAGACCAGCCAGGATTACAGTGACACTCTGTTGAACATCAGAATAAACAGAACCACTATTGCTGCCTCAAACTCAGAGCAAGAGAGCTGGGTACTGAAAGTGTTCATTACAGCTTTGCCCTCCTGGGAAGAATTCCCAGCATGTCCTAGAGAAGATCCTAGAGGTTAGCTGTCTGAAGTTGCCTACTTATCTACTGCAAGACCAAGTGTTCTACAACTGATAGACTCACATTATATTTTCTCACCAGGAGAGAAAAGAAACAACTCTAGATCTGGGAATCCAGCTAAGCGGTCGAGCTCTTGCCTAGCATACAGGAGGCCCTGGGTTAAATGTCTAACAGTGTCCAAAACAACATCAACAAAAAGAACAGTGACTGTCTCTATGGATCGTCCATTCCAAAACAAATCACAAGTAAGTTTGTTAGAATGTTTTATTATATGTGGTACATTTAAACAATGGAGCACCACACAGCTATTAAAAACAATGATTTCATGAAATTCTTGGGCAAATGGATGGAACTAGAAAACACCATCCTGACTGACGTAACCCAGTCACTGCCTCAGTCCTACTTAGAAGAGAGAACAAAACACTCACAGAAGGAAATACAGGGACAAATAGAGGAGCAGGGACTGAAGAGAAGATCATTCAGAGACTTCCTCACATGGGGATTCATCCCATATACAGCCACCAAACCCAGTCACTATTGTTGATGCCAAGATGTGTTTACTGGCAGGAACCTGATATGGATGCCTCCTGAGAGGCTCTCCCAGAGACATACTGATACAGATAAGGATGCTTGCAGCTAACCATTGGACTGAGCACAGGGACCCAAATGAAGGAGCTAAAGAAAGGACTGAAGGAGCTGAAAGGTTTTGCAACCCCATGGTAAGAACAACAAAATCAAGGAACCAAACCTTCCTGAACTCCCAGGGACTAAACAACCAACCACTGAGCACACATGGAGAGACCCATGGCTCCAGGTGCATATGTAGCAGAGGATAGCATTCTCTGGCATCAATGGGAGGAGAGGCCTTTGGTCCAATGAAGGCTCGTTTTCCCAGTGTAGGGGACTGCCAAGGTGCTGAGGTGGGAGAGGGTGGTTGGGAAAGGAGCACCTTCATGGAGGCAAGGGGAGAATGAAGGCAGGATGGAATTGGAGAGAAAGGGGATAACATTTCAAATGTAAATACAGAGAATATCCAATAAAAAAATAAAAAGAGAATGTTTTATTACTTGTAAAATCTATCTAAATTTTTCTCCCTGGTTAATACGTTGTAAAATGAAAAATCCAAGGACTTGGGATTGACTGATAGCAACAGAAAAAATCATACAACTAGAATAACCTTTTGTCACATGAGTCTCACAGACATAAAGAACAAACCCAATCACTTCTCCACCGTGCCCAGAGCATGTAAAACACATACTCTCCATGCATAAGATTACAGGAGAACATAAAGGTGGTCATGGCACCAATACACATTTAAATTATGAGCCCCACTTCCCTATTTTTGGTTCCCAAGTTTGGAATGATCAAGATTCGTCTGAGCGTGGGGACTATGTGTCCCCAAACAGCATGCTGCAAGACTTTTCTGAAGGTGGTGCAGAATTAACAGACTGTTAAAAATGTAGGCCTCGATTTAACTTTATATCTAACTGCGTATCTTTAAGAAAATAGAGATGGGCATACAAGTAAAGCTGTTTTTATTATAATTTTATTTATAAAAGCAGATAATCTAGAAAATCCCTATAAGGTGATGGACACAAATAAAGTAAAATACAATGTAGCTTCTCGGAAAGCAGCGGTGGAGAAGCTTTAGAGGGGGGGAAATGCTGACTGAACACATGCCCAAAGCACAGTAAATAGCAAGACCAAGTCCAGGCCCCCAGGTTTTCTCGTCTGCTGTCAGTGCTTTCTGCTTCACAGTGATAGAAATGGCAGCTTGGCACTACTGTTTGCAAGGTAACCGCATTTGACTCTTACGTTGGCTAATTTTCTAAATTAAACAGTTATAATTCAAGAAAACAACGGAGACAAGTATCACTGCTCTGAAAATAACTGGTTCATTTCTTTGGTGCTACGTGGTTTCTGATGAATAGAATTAAAAAGCTCAGAATGATGAAAACGACTTTCTATAAGAGTCTAACAAAGGCTCCTCTGCTTGGAGAAATTGGGAAAGCGACTTCAAGTCCCTGTTTGGCAAGAGTAACCATGAAATCATGAGGATTTTCCACCTCAGCACTCCGATCTCTGACCTGGATAATAGTCAGATCATTCTCATATGAATCACAGATTTCCTAGGTGGTGGCAGAGGAAGGTGGATCTCTGAGTTTAAGGCCAACCTGATCTACCTAGGGAGTTGCAAGACAGCTAGGCTGCAAGAGAAACCCTGTTTCAACAAAACAAAGCAACAACAATAACAACAAATTTAGAGACTTAGGCAGAGCTATGACCATAGCAAGGTGAGTGCCCAGATGTCGCGGTACCTCGCTGTTATTTCAGAAACTGCAGCTGTGCGTCTCTACGGAATGTGGATGATGGTGCTGTTGGTCCCAGACGGAGCTTTTCAGCAAAAGCAATTGTTCATTTCTCAGTGCTGTCTTTATTTCAACAGCAAAAATTCATGGCATGTTTTACACCAGCTAAAACATATTTAGTTCCCATAATCTATTGCATCTCACGCTACATTTTAAAAATAGTGTTTTAAAAGTTATTTTCTACCTCCACTGAGCATGTAAGTAGACTTAAAGAGCTGCTGAGATGCTGATTGCTTTGCATATGAAGCTATGACTATAATTTCCTGAATAAACAAATATCAACCAGCAAATATTTACTGAGTGTTTTCATGTTGCAAGAATCATGTCAAGTGCTGAAAGAAAATTATGCCGAAATCATTTCCCAGATATATGCAAGATAAGGAAATTGTATTTCTTGCAGATTTAGTCTAACAATAACTGCTGAATATGTATGAGCATGAATAATTAGCCAACCCTTCTACTTGACTTCTTAGATTCTTCTCTAAATAACTGAAAATACTTTATTGCCATGCGATGCTGGCAAAGCATTCATAATACAGTACTTATCATTTGAAGTGTTTTAGGTGTGTGTTCACATTATTGTTTATGATTGCTTTTATTCATTACCAAAACACATTCACCTACCCTAGCCAAAACTGTATCTATGAAACAGAAGCGTCCCATTTCTCTTGTCTTGGTCATCATCCTACTGCTATAAAGAGAAACCACGAACCCGGGAACTCAAATAAAAGGAAGCATTGAATTGTTGCTGGCCAACGGTTTCACTAATTTAGTCCATTGTCATTGTGGCAGGAAAACATGGCTATACGGAAGTAGACATGGTTGTGAAGAAGGAGCTGAGAGTTCTACATCCTAGATCATAGGCAGCAGGAAGAGAGAGCCACTAGGCCTGGCTTGGGATTTGGTAACCTCAAAGCCCATCCCCAGGGGCATACTTCCTCCAACAAGGCCACACCTACTCCTACAAGGCCACACCTACTCCAGCAAGGCCACACCTACTCCTACAAGGCCACACCTCCTAATTCTTCTCAAGCAGTGCCATTCCCTGATCACTAAGCATTCAAATGTGAAGGACAGTAAAGCAGCCGTTCTTGTTCAAACTTCTCATCCTTCATTCTCTCATGACATCATTCTATTTTCTGTTTGCCAGTACTGTATCTTGTGTAACTGAAACTGAAGCCGAGTTTTCCTTTTGTCCCTGACTTACTTCCCTTAGCATATCTTCACGGTTCTTCCATGTTTTAGCTTGTGTCATGATTTTATGCCTTTCCAAATGCAAAATAATACAATAAATCAGGCCACAGTCTGTGGTTTGTTTATATACCCCTCCCCATTGTTGGATTCTTGTATTATTTTCCCTTTTAGATATCTGTGGGGATTGCTGTAAGTATTGGCATAAAATATCCAATTTTGGGGCTATGTACCCAGACATTAAACTCCTACATAAATTTAGTTTTAAAACTCCAACTTTCATTATCATATCTTTTGTTAATGATCATTAAATCCAGTCTTCATACTACATTTTTAACAGTATGAGAGTAATTCTGTTCTTTCATCTAAAATCCTAAGCAAAAAGAAGAAGAAGAAGAAGAAGAAGAAGAAGAAGAAGAAGAAGAAGAAGAAGAAGAAGAAGAAGAAGAAGAAGAAGAAAAGAAAGAAAGAAAGTTGTACTTATAAATCTACAGCGTTAGCTAAATCTTCCCATAATGCCATCCCTACCCAGGTTTTTCCTAGTGATGTCATTCATAAACATCTTGTTTCCAGGCCCTGTCCAGCTTCTTTGTTTGAGTGTCAAACATCAGGGCACTTCAGTGCCAAACTTCTGCTCTTGTCTCCTGCAAGTTCTGTTCCAACTATCAACACATTCTTATCTACAACTTCCAGATAACACAGGTATTTTCATAATGTCACAGAAGCTCACAGTTTTACTGTTAAAATAATAGTTACATAATGGGATGAATTCCAGCCAAGTGGAACAAGGATTTACTAATGTGCTTCAGATCAAATTAGGATCCTCTCCCTAACAAAATACTCTCTTTCTTACCATATCAAACTTCATGTAGCACAACCAGCTCATAGTAAAGGTAGTTAAACCTACTACATGACATTGTCTTTTCAAATAAAAGGATGCTTTTTAGAAACCAGTAGTCTTCTACTAATTTTAAATTGCATAAGGTAATTCATTTCCACCATTCATGGAAATATAATCTAGGGCTAAAAAGTCACCATTTTTCAAAGTATTCACTCTAAATTACTGACCACTTGAGAAGAGAAATGTAGTTTCTATTGAAAAGAAAGAGTTATTACACTTGCATGCAATCCATAACTTGGAGACACCCATGGCATGATGAAGTTATTAGAGTCTTTCTCACAAAGCAAAGAGCATAATAACTCACTGCCACATTCATCAAAGCAGCTGAGTTATGAAGCTTATGAAGGGTAATTGCCCTTCAAATAAAGTATGTGGGCAGTCACTTATTATAAATTTTTATTTTTAATACATAAATTCCACACTTGGTTCACAACAGTGTAAAGCAAGCTGAATTAGGTGGTTAAATCATGAAAGATAATCAATTCATATCTGTTCACTTCTTATCTACAACATCAAACATATGCTTTTCATTAGCATTGGGTTCTATGACTAGTGCTAAAATCCACTGGAGCTGTATACATGCAAATTAGCTGAAACAGGACATCACTCAAGTGTTTTCATAGTGTGAAAGTGCTGAGGACGTTTTTATTGTACAAATGTCTTACAACGGTAGTCATTAAATTAGAAACTGTCTTAGTTACTTTTCTATTGGTGTTACAAGACAGAGTTTATTTGGGGCTTATGGTTTCAGAGGGTTAGAATCTGTGATGATGAAGCAAGGCTATGAAGACAGGAACAGGTAAGATCTTGCATCTTGATTTGAAAATAGGAGAGAGCGGGAGAGAGAGAGTGAGAGGAAGAGAGGGAAAAGAGAGGGAGGGAAGAAGAGGAACTGGAAATGGTACAAGACTTTTGAAACCCCAAAGCCAAAGTGACAGACCTCCTCCAAACAAGGCCACACCCCTTAATCCTTACTAAACAGTTCAACTCACTGAGGACTAAGTATTCAAATATATGAGCCTATGGAGACCATTCTCATTCAAACCACCACAGAAATAAATAAGTTAAGTCTCTCTGTTAAGTGTCTCAACCATGACAGTAGCCACATGTAATATCTGTCATATAGAAACAATTAATAAACCCTAATTCATGTATTAATTTCCTTAGACTAGTGACTTCATAGTTTTAAATCTCAGGAAAGCCTTATGATAGTATGACCTTTCCATTCATTCATTATGGAGTCCATTCTTTGCAGGAGCCACGGGCACCCAGAAGTACCCTGAAATCCAGATTGGTTTGCTGAGAGTTCACTGAAACTCTTTCACAGCAATAAAGCTAACGGGTGTCTTGTTCTAACTCAGGGTAA